>NC_064641.1:1262500-2512500 GCF_023864345.2 Schistocerca serialis cubense | reverse complement strand
CTTATATCCTCCTTTCAAGACACTGTCCATTCCATTCAACTGCTCTTCCAAGTCCTTTGCTGTCTCTGACAGAATTACAATGTCATCGGCGAACCTCAAAGAACCACAACACATACGTATCCAAAATTAGTACCTTATGCAGAAAGTTACGAGAGCAACGTTCATGTTCCAGTAGTGCCCCCTGAATCTTATCAGCAGCCGATTTACAGTCGAGAGTTGCCATTTTGAGCGGACCACTATGAATAACGACTGCTAGTGACCTGTGACGATCCACAGCAGCGGTCCACGTGATCGCTGCTTCATCGAAACCTTGTGAATCACGGAGTTTACTTTTGCCCTCGTTAAGTCACGCTGTCAACACACGGCAACAATCATCGATGATCACCTTCAGTAGAGGTGTCTCTGCACGTCGATGGAGTAGCAACATCACATCGTCAGCGTACACGCAAACAGCAACGGTCCATCCAGATACATTTCTACCCTGAAGCTGGGATGCAACCTTCCGAAGCAGTGGCTCCAGATATAAGACAAACAAAGACATTGAGATCAGGCTCCTCGGTGACTCTCCCCGGCAGATGGCAATTGAAGGTGTCAGTTGCCCAGTCACAACTACAAAGCTGCAATCCGTGGGAACACATCCGATAACACTCGAAGAGCCTCAACAGTAAACCCGACCATCTCTAAAATCCCAAGCACAAAGTCATGATTTACACTAACGAAATCTTTATTAAAATGGCACAATAGACAGAAGTAACGGCAGCAACCGAAAGCACATCAGTCGACAACAACTGTCAGCAAGTCACACATCCTGCAATTTATCACCCTCTCCACTGTCTTATAATCAAAATTCAGTTTTAGTTTAGTTTTAGTTATGTCATGTTCCGTGGATCATTTTCCCGATTATTTTATCGATATGATGTGGAACAGGTCAGATTAGAAGATATATATACACACATGAATAGTGCTAATACTGAAATTTTTAGTTCTACACGTGCAACTACATTTAGAGGTACAATTTTTTTTTTTTTTTTTATCATTTCTGAAACAGAAACCCGTCCATGGAGAAGAAGGAGTTGTCCAAAAGAAATGATTTTAAACTAGATTTAAATATTGATCTGCTACGTGCCAGATACTTTATGTTGTTGGGCAAATGATCAAATATTTTTATTGCAGAATAATGTACTCCTTTTTGAGCAAGTGACAGCTTGAATTACGAATAGGAAAGGTCATTTTTTTCTCTAGTGTTGTTGTACGTATGAACGTCACTGTTCTTCGCGAATTGAGATGGATTATTTGTAAAGAATTTCCTTAGCGAATATACGTACTCTGATGGTGCAGTTAAAATAACTAATTCCATGAAAAGATGCCTACATGACGTCCTTGGGTGGACACCACTAATTATTCTCACTGCTCTTTTTGGTGCAATCAATACTTTATGCCTAAGTGGTGAGTTACCCCAGAAAACTATTCCATAATACATTACTGAGTGGAAATATGCAAAGTACGTTAGGAGGCTGATCTGTTTATTACCAGGACTAGCGATTATACGAAGAGCAAAAGAAGCTGAACTTAGTTATTTGAGAAGCACAGTAAGATGCTTCTTCCAGTTCAAGTTGTCATCAATGTGAACACCCAAAAATCTGGAGACCTGTTCATATGCTACATCAATTGTCGGTATGACTCTATTCAGTGTACAGAACTGGATATGGAGGGTTTTTTCAAAATTAAGGGAGAGTCCATTTTCTGAGAACCACTTAATAATTCTCTGAAAGACATCGTTAACAATATCTTCAGCTGCTTTTCCTGGAGTGGTCTTTATTATAACACTCATGTCGTCTGCAAAAAGTACTAGTTCCGCTTGCTGAACGTTAAGTGGGACGTCATTTACATGAATAAGGAACTGCAGAAAACCTAAAATTGAACCCCATGGGACTACCTTTGCGATCCCATTCACTAGAATTTACCACCCTCCCAACATTATATATGCTATTCAGCACAAAGTTTTGCTTTCTGTTCATTAAGTATGATTCAAACCAGCTGTGTGTATAGTCTTCAGTTCCATAAAACCTGAGTTTTTCTAAGAGTGTGATATGATCCACACAGTAACGCGGGAGGACCAAAATTATTAACAGTATTGCGACCAGGGTGTTTGGGTATCAACACGAGTTTCCCCACCTTGAATGGAGAGGGCCCAACTACTCCCCCTCAACAGCTTGTTCAACATAGGAGTAAATTTGACTTACAAGGGGTGCGAAAAACGCACATAAATTTCCTTGGTGAGCCCATCCTTACCTGATTATTATGAGAAGGAGAAGTAACAATAAGATCGTGTACATCTGGGTGAAAGGTTGCCAAGAATTCGGCGTTCTGCTAAGGCGTGAGTGGCGTACCTAAGGTCTCAGTAGCCAGGACGAAGGGAAAATCGCTAGATGTATCCACGTCGTAAAGATCCTCACAGTACTGGTGTAAGACGTGAAGAACGTCAGGTAGTACAGTTAGCTGACTCCATTAGCTGCTACAAGAGAACTAATGCCAGAGCGGCGACACCAAACTTCATGTCGAAGTAAATGGTATAATAAGCAAATATTCTCCTTAATATCTAAACTGAAGGTGGAAGGGACGAATGGGAAGGAAATAATGTCATTATCTGCGTGAGGACTTTACGGGGAATCAGCGGTGACAAGTGAAAATGTATGCCAGGCTGGTGCTGCAACCTTGGACCTCCTGCTTACTTGACAGCTGCGTTATCCACTGCACCACTCGGCAACATCGTTTACTGCACGTGAGCATAGTAACTAGGCAAGCTCGCTGACTGATTCACATTTCTACCTGGTGCCACCTTTCTGCAGCCCTGTCCGGGTCCTCCACGCTCGCTGACATTGAAATTTCCACTGGGGGTCGAATGTAAATGTGCATAAGCAGTGAAGATTGCAGGTTCGTTGCACAGTAAGGCAAATCACTACATGAATTCGTGATGTCTGTTCTTTTGACACTAAAGTTTGACCCCCTTTGAGAATCTACAAATTAGCGGATTTGGAGCACATGAACTGGGACAGTAGGCAGGGAGTGGTCTGAGATAGTCCACACATTTGACACAACACTGTGTCCGGGCCGCGCGTGGTAGCAGTGCGGTCTAGGGCGCCTTGTCACGGTTCGCGCAGCTCCCCCTGTCGGACGTTCGAGTCCTCCTTGCTCATGGGTGTGCGTGTTGTCCTTAGCGTGAGTTCGTTTTCAGTTAGATTAAGTAATGCATAAGCCTAGGGACCAATGACCTCAGCAGTTTGGTCCCTTAGTCCTTACCACTACTGTGTCTGGATGGAGCACTTACTAACGTAACTGTCTAGTATCCAGGAGATCTTAGGTTCGAGTCCTGGTCTCGTACACATTTTCACCCATAACCATTGATTACGCATGAAAGTTGACAAGTGATTGTCAAAGGTAAGCGGTGTTAAGAAGAAATTTACAGATACCAGTCAGTGAATGCTCACCCCTACTTTGACCGGAAGAGCTGTGGGAGTTCTTCCCGCACGTCGGTCAAGGGGACTGGAGAAGGTGTACTGTAGCGCTGAAACTGGTTCTTCAATAAAATAACAAATGGAAATTTAGATGGCAGAAGCTGTTTCGATTTTTCTTACAGACATCTGTATAAAGATGCACTCACAGCGATTCCACATAAAGTCCCAATGCAGCTAATATCATTAGTTCCTTATCTTTCCGTTCCTTTTTTCTGCTCCACCTTCCACTCACGTAATATGTATCACAGCTGCAGTATTTGCATGGTATCTGTTGTTTCTGATATGACTAAAAGGAAAGACACCACGCTTTCACTAAACTGATTCGCCTCAATGGACAATAAACCCACAACCATCATTGTGGATGCGTATTTATGTTCCACCTACAGTGAGGGTCTAGAATTACCGAGCGTGGAGGACATGGTGAGGACCTGTAAATAGGTGGCGCAAGGTGGGAGTGTGAATGAACTGGAGAGTCAGCCGAGATACTCCGTGCATCTACGATGAACACTGTGCCTGGATGGTGCTATTGTTAAGTAACCAGGAGATCCCAAGTTCAAGCCCCGGTCTGGCATTGATTTTCACTCATTTTGCGTAAAGTCCTGATGCAGTTGATGTCATTAATTCCCTTTTCTTTCCTTTCTGCCCCCCTCCATCTTCAATTTACACAATATGCACACAGCTGCGGATTTGGCATGGTTTCTGTTCTTTTGGACATAGAACAGACACCATGTATTAATATAATATTCTGAAGTTTTGTATCTGGCCATCCACTCTGCAGAACGCTATTGGCAAGTTGGGTGCACTCAGCCCTTGTGAGGTAAACTGAGGAGTTACATGATTGAGAAGTAGAGGCTCCGGTTCGTAAACTGACACACAGCTGGGAGAGAGGTGAGCTGACCACATGCCTCTCCATATCCGCATCCAGAGACGCCTGTGCCTGAGGATGACGCGGCAGCCGGTCGGTACCGTTTGGCCTTCATGGCCTGTTTGGGCAGAGGTTAGTTTAGTTTTATGTTTTGTATACAGTTCCTTACTGCTGCACCAGCAGTTGTTTAGTGCAGTTACATAATACGAATACAGAAAATGGCTTTGTGAGGAAATGCTCTTGATTATTTTACACTAGTGTTCAGAACTTAAGAACGAAAGTAACTTTCGCATGATGTGGCTTGACTGAACAAGGATCATACGCAGAAGCAGCTGCTGCAGTGACAAAGAAAGGTGACAAAGAAATACGGAATGAGGTCAACAGGAAATACCCTTATATTCAAGGACAAAGATTATTCTGAAGTCACTGTGGCCACGTGGACATTACAAAGGGCGGGACTCGGTTCTTTATTCGGCGCGTGATCACCACAGATGGCAATGCTTGCTCTGCCACAGGACAGGCCAGGACTTGTTGTGGTTGGACATGCTGTTCCTACAGATATTCCTAGCCCAGTCGTTATCTACAAAGATCAGACTAATGTGTGCAATGAGTCAGCATGTCATCCTTGTGCCTGCCTTTACTGCAGAGTAGAACCGCTGAAGTTCATATGTGATGGACCCGCGTTGTCGGGGCTGTCTCATGTCGGATGTAGCTCACATAGAACGATTCTATCAGTGGTATATGAAATTATACAAAGAACGTTGTTAGTACATGTACATAATATAAAATACACATTTATCACAACAAATTACCCTATATACCATAGATACATATCATTGAATGATCTTGTATTGTTTTTTGTCATGAAATACTTGACATACCTCATGTTTCACCCCTTGTAGGTCCTGTCACATTTTAGCCATTTTTATAATATTATTGCTAAAAAGAAGAAAATTATGTATTTAAGCTGGTAATACTAAACTCGTTGTTGTTGAACTAGTGTGTGTAGTGTCTCTGTTGGTATGTCTGTAAAGGACAATATCCCGAGCCGCGTCTACTACTCCCACAGCGTACGTAATTTCGTACACGTAGACAAGTTACTCTCGTGGTGTAGAAGCAGCTGCCGGCTCCGACTGTTGCCTGTAAAATTCTTGAAATGTAAGAGAAAGAAAACTTATATAGGATCTTCTCGAATACTCCCATTTGTATTTAGTCATTCGATGACCGTCTGCGAGTGAAATGAGTTCGTTTTAGCAGAGAAAACTTTCTCTATGCCTTTGACCGTGTTATTGAAGCAGGTTCTACAGCGAACATCGACAACCAAATGTTCGATGTCCTATACAAGCTTGTCGTACATTACAGTTCATCACAGAATCTTTTGATCAAAAATAAATACGTAAAATTACCATTGAAATGCAATAGACTCTATTATGGCTGTTACTAAACTCCACATTAACGATACATACGGTTTATGAATCTCAAAAAACACGAATTATACAATATGGAGGCTAAAAATGACTCTTTCATTGCACACGCTTCATAGACGTCCTCACGTTATCCTGTCTCGCAACAAAGTCCCGTCACATTCCGATTTTCTAATTTTTCTTCGTTCGCCATGGAGCAACGCTAAGTCAAGGAGCAAATAGTTTGCTCTCGCAGGCGAAACACGCCACCTAGCAATATATATTAATTATACGGTCACTTCATGAGAGTATGATATCACTCCGATTCTTCACCAAAGGTACAATGTGTCCTAAACTCTTGACATCGACGAGACGGTCGTTGATTTAACGCATGTCCTCAATGTATCCCGCAATGCTGGCGATAGGACTGTAGTTCGTTCATGGGTACATGTTATCAATGCGCTTCTTCAACAAACGAACATTGTGTCCTAAACTCTTGACATCGACTAGACGGACTGTAGTTCGTTCATGGGTACATGTTATCAATGCGCTTCTTCAACAAACGAACATTGTGTCCTAAACTCTTGACATCGACTAGACGGTCGTTGAATTATGTGGGAATACTGTAACACATGTCCTCAAAGTATCGCCCAATGCTGGCGATCGGACTGTAGTTCGGAAAACGCATAGGTCAGTCCATTTGTGCGGGCATGTTGTAGCACATGTCCTCAACGCATCCTCCGTTGCTTGCGATGGGACTAAAGTTGGGAAAACGGATAGGTCGGTCCATGTGTCGAACATCCGAACGCGTCAAGAGATGCTCCGATTATGCTGCTTGATATAATCTTGCACTTATTTATTATTTCCTCAAAGTCGTCTATCTGTCAGCCTCTTCATCTTAGAGTAGCACTTGCAACCAACGTCCTCAATCATTTGCTGGATGCATTTTAATCTCTGTCTTCCTCTAAAGTTTTTTCCCTCCACACCTCCCCCTAATACCATGAAAGTCATTTCCTGATGTCTGAACAGATGTCCAGTTATCCTCTCCCTTCTTGTCAGTTTTTTCCACATATTCCTTTCCTCTCCTATTCTGTGCAGAACTTCCTGATTCTTTACCTTATCAATCCACCTAATTTTCAACATTGGTCTGTAGCACCACGTCTCAAATGCTTCGATTCTCTTCTGTTCCGGTTTTTCCACAGTCCATGTTTCACGATCGTCTAATACTGTGCTCCAAACGTACATCCTCAGAATTTTTTTTCTCAAATTAAGGCCCATGTTTGATACTAGTAGACTTCTCTTGCCCAGGAATGCCCTTTTGACCCGTGATTGATTTTGATGTCCTTCTTGCTCCATCTGTCAATGGTTATTTTGCTGCCTAGGTAGTAGAAGTCCTTAACTTCGTCACTTTCAATTCTGATGTTAAGTTTCGTTGTGTTTTTATTTCTGCTACTTCTCATTACTTTCTTTTTTTTTTCTATTTACTCCCAACCCATATTCTGTACTCATTATATTGCTCATTACATTAAGAAGATCATGTAACTCTTTTTTACTTTCACTCAGGATAGCAATGTCATCAGCGAATCTTATCATTGATACCCTTTCACCTGGAATTTTAATGCCACTCCTGAACTTTTATTTTATTTTCCATCATTACTTCTTCAATGTACAGATTGAACAGTACGGGCGAAAAACTACATCACTTATTTACACCCTTTTTAATCCGACCACTTCGTTCTTGGTCGTCCACTTATTCCCTCTTGGCTCTTCTACATATTGTACATTACCTGTCCCTCCCTAAAACTTACCCCTATTTTTCTCAGAATTTCGAAATCTTGCACCATTTGATATTGTCGAAGGCTTTCTCCAGGTCGACAGATCCTATGAACATCTGTTGATTATTCTTTACTCTTGCTTCCATTATCAACCGCGAAGTCGGAATTCCCGCTCTGGTGCCTTCACCTTTCCTAAGGCCAAACTGATCGTCACCTAACACATTCTGAATTTGCTTTCCCATTCGTCTGTATATTATTCTCGTATGAAGCACGACCTGGTAAGCTGACTGTGCGATAATTCTCGCACTTTTCAGCTCTTGCAGTCTTCGTAATTGTGCTGACGACATTTTTCCAAAAATAACGTGGTATGTCATCAAGCACATACATTCTAAACACCAACGTGAATAGTTGTTTTGTTGTCATTTTCCCAATGATTTTACAAACTCTGATGGAATGTTATTTGTTCCTTCTGCCGTATTTGATCTTATGTCCTCCAAAGCTCTCTTAAATTCTGATTCTAATACTGGATCCCCTATCTCTTCTAAATCGACTTCTGTTTCTTCTTCTATCACATCACACAAATCTTTCCTCTCATAGAGGCATTCAATGTACTCTTTCCACCTATCCGCTTTCCCTTCTGCATTTAACAGTGGTATTCCCGTTGCGCCCTTAATGATACCATCCTTACGTTTAATCTCACCGAAGGTTGTTTTGAATTTCCTGTGTGCTGAGTCAGTCCTTCTGACAATTATTTCTTTCCCGATTTCTTCACATTTTTCATAGAAGCATTTCGTCTTACTTTCCCTGCACTTCCTATTACTTCTTTCCTCGGCAACTTGTATTTCTGTATTCCTGAAATTCCGTGAATTTTTTTGTACTTTCTTCTTTCGTCGTTCGACTACAGTATTTTTTCTTTTACGCACGTTTCCTTCGCAGTTCTCTTCTTTATACCTATGTTTGTCTTTCCAAGTTCTGTGATTGCCTTTTTAGAGATGTCCATTCCCCTTCAACTTACTGAGTACTGAGCTATTTCTTATTGCTGTGTCTATAGGCTTAGAGAACTTCAAGGGTATCTCATCATTCTTCAGTACTTCCATATCTCACGTCTTTACGTACTGATTCTTCTCTTAAACTTCAGCCTACTCTTCATCACTACTACATTGTCACCTGAGTCTATACTTCCTCCTAGGTATGAAATACGATCCAGTATCTGATTCCGAAATCACTGTCTGACCATGATCTAATCTAACTGAAATCTTCCCCTGTCACCAAGCCTTTACCAAATACACCTTCTACTCTTGTGAATCTTGAACAGAGTATCCGCTACTACGAGCTGAAATTTATTACACAACTCAATTAGTCTTTCTCTTCTCTCATTCGTTGTCCCAAGCCCATATTTTTCCGTAACCTTTTCTTATATTCCTTCCCCTACAACTGCATTCCAGTCCCCCATAACCATTAGATTTTCATCTCCCTTTAGGTACTGTATTACTCTTTCTATATCCTCATATACTTCCTCTATATCTTCATCTTCAGCTTGCGGCATATCTTCATCTTCAGCTTGCGGCATGAATACCTGAGCTGTCGTTGTCGGTATTTGCCGTCGAGTCTGAGAAGAACGCCCTATCACTGAACTGTTCACAGTAACGCACTCTCTGCGCTACTTTCCTATTCATAACGGATCCTGTCCATGTGTATCATGTTCTGCTGCCGTTGATATTACCCTATACCCATCTGACCACGAATCGTTGTTTTCCTTCCATTTCACTTGATTGACTCCTACTACATCTAGATTGAGCCTTTGCATTTCCTCTTTGAGATTTTCTAGCTTCCCTACTACGTTCATATTTCTGACATTCCACGTCCTGACGTAGAACTTTATCGTTTAGTTGGTTTTTTTTTTTTCATCAGTTTACTGACTGGTTTGATGCGGCCCGCCACGAATTCCTTTCCTGTGCTAACCTCTTCATCTCAGAGTAGCACTTGCAACCTACGTCCTCAATTGTTTGCTTAACGTATTCCAATCTCTGTCTTCCTCTACAGATTTTGCCCTCTACAGCTCCCTCTAGTACCATGGAAGTCATTCCCTCATGTCTTAGTAGATGTCCTATCATCCTGTCCCTTCTCCTTATCAGTGTTTTCCACATATTCCTTTCCTCTCCGATTCTGCGTAGAACCTCCTCATTCCCTACCTTATCAGTCCTCCTAATTTTCAACATTCGTCTATAGCACCAATCTCAAATGCTTCGATTCTCTTCTGTTCCGGTTTTCCCACAGTCCATGTTTCACTACCATACAATGCTGTACTCCAGACGTTCATCCTCAGAAATTTCTTCCTCAAATTAAGGCCGGTATTTGATATTAGTAGGCTTCTCTTGGCCAGAAACGCCTTTTTTGCCATAGCGAGTCTGCTTTTGATGTCCTCCTTGCTCCGTCCGTCATTGGTTATTTTACTGCCTAGGTAGCAGAATTCCTTAACTTCATTGACTTCGTGACCATCAATCCTGATGTTAAGTTTCTCGCTTTTCTCATTTCTACTACTTCTCATTACCTTCGTCTTTCTCCGATTTACTCTCAAACCATACTGTGTACTCATTAGACTGTTTATTCCGTTCAACAGATCATTTAATTCTTCTTCACTTTCACTCAGGATAGCAATGTCATCAGCGAATCGTATCATTGATATCCTTTCACCTTGTATTTTAATTCCACTCCTGAACCTTTCTTTTATTTCCATCATTGCGTCATCGATGTACAGATTGAAGAGTAGGGGCGAAAGGCTACAGCCTTGTCTTACACCCTTCTTAATACGAGCACTTCGTTCTTGATCGTCCACTCTTATTATTCCCTCTTGGTTGTTGTACATATTGTATATGACCCGTCTCTCCCAATAGCGTACCTCTACTTTTTTCAGAATCTCGAACAGCTTGCACCATTTTAAATTGTCGAACGCTTTTTCCAGGTCGACAAATCCTATGAAAGTGTCTTGATTTTTCTTTAGCCTTGCTTCCATTATTAGCCGTAACGTCAGAATTGCCTCTCTCGTCCCTTTACTTTTCCTAAAGCCAAACTGATCGTCACCTAGCGCATTCTCAATTTTCTTTTCCATTCTTCTGTATATTATTCTTGTAAGCAGCTTCGATGCATGAGCTGTTAAGCTGATTGTGCGATAATTCTCGTACTTGTCAGCTCTTGCCGTCTTCGGAACTGTGTGGATGATGCTTTTCCGAAAGTCAGATGGTATATCGCCAGACTCATATATTCTACACACCAACGTGAATAGTCGTTTTGTTGCCACTTCCCCCAATGATTTTAGAAATTCTGATGGAATGTTATCTATCCCATCTGCCTTATTTGACCGTAAGTCCTCCAAAGCTCTTTTAAATTCCGATTCTAATACTGGATCCCCTATCTCTTCTAAATCGACTCCTGTTTCTTCTTCTATCACATCAGAGAAATCTTCACCCTCGTAGAGGCTTTCAATGTATTCTTTCCACCTATCTGCTCTCTCCTCTGCATTTAACAGTGGAATTCCCGTTGCACTCTTAATGTTACTACCGTTGCTTTTAATGTCACCAAAGGTTGTTTTGACGTTCCTTCCGACAATCATATCTTTTTCGATGTCTTCACATTTTTCCTGCAGCCATTTCGTCTTAGCTTCCCTGCACTTCCTATTTATTTCATTCCTCAGCGACTTGTATTTCTGTATTCCTGATTTTCCCGGAACATGTTTGTACTTCCTCCTTTCATCAGTCAACTGAAGTATTTCTTCTGTTACCCATGGTTTCTTCGTAGCTACCGTCTTTGTACCTACGTTTTCCTTCCCAACTTCTGTGATGGCCCCTTTTAGAGATGTCCATTCCTCTTCAACTGTACTGCCTACTGCGCTATTCCTTATTGCTGTATCTATAGCGTTAGAGAACTTCAAACGGATCTCGTCATTCCTTAGTACTTCCGTATCCCACTTCTTTGCGTATTGATTCTTCCTGACTAATGTCTTGAACTTCAGCCTACTCTTCATCACTACTATATTGTGATCTGAGTCTATATCTGCTCCTGGGTACGCCTTACAATCCAGTATCTGATTTCGGAATCTCTGTCTGACCATGATGTAATCTAATTGAAATCTTCCCGTATCTCCCGGTCTTTTCCAATTATACCTCCTCCTCTTGTGATTCTTGAACAGGGTATTCTCTATTACTAGCTGAAACTTGTTATAGAACCCAATTAGTCTTTCTCTTCTTTCATTCCATGTCCCAAGCCCATATTCTCCTGTAACCTTTTCTTCTACTCCTTCCCCTACAACTGCATTCCAGTCGCCCATGACTATTAGATTTTCGTCCCCCTTTACATACTGCATCACCCTTTCACTATCCTCATACATTTTCTCTATCAGTTCATCTTCAGCTTGCGACATCGGCATGTATACCTGAACTATCGTTGTCGGTGTTGGTCTGCTGTCGATTCTGATTAGAACAACCTGGTCACTGAACTGTTCACAGTAACACACCCTCTGCCCTACCTTCCTATTCATAACGAATCCTACACTTGCTATACCTTTTTCTGCTGCTGTTGATATTACGCGATACTCATCTGACCAGAAATCCTTGTCTTCCTTCCACTTCACTTCACTGATCCCTACTATATCTAGATTAAGCCTTTGCATTTCCCTTTTCAGATTTTCTAGTTTCCCTACCACGTTCAAACTTCTGACATTCCACGCCCCGACTCGTAGAATGTTATCCTTTCGTTGATTATTCAATCTTTTTCTCACGGTAACCTCCCCCTTGGCAGTCCCCTCCCGGAGATCCGAATGGGGGACTATTCCGGAATCTTTTGCCAATGGAGAGATCATCATGACACTTCTTCAATTACAGGCCACATGTCCTGTGGATACACGTTACACGTCTTTAATGCAGTGGTTTCCATTGCCTTCTGCATCCTCATGTCGTTGATCATTGCTGATTCTTCCGCCTTTAGGGGCAATTTCCCACCCCAAGGACAAGAGAGTGCCCTGAACCTCTATCCGCTCCTCCGCCCTCTTTGACAAGGCCGTTGGCAGAATGAAGCTGACTTCTTATGCCGGAAGTCTTCGGCCGCCAATGCTGATTATTTATCAAAATTTAGGCAGTGGCGGGGATGGAACCCGGGACCGAAGACGTTTTGATTATGAATCAAAGGCGCTACCCCCTTTTTTTTTATTTCATTTTGTTAGCTTTCGTTTATTGCATCTGCTCCGGGCGGACGTCGTAAGACACCCGTTTAAGTTCGTTGTTGATCGATTAACTCAGTTTCTTTATTACAGAGGGCACGTAACCCTGTGACCGAACACGCTGAGCTACCGTGACGGCTCCCCTAGACCACGGTTGGTTATACAGTCTTTACTTATGGCCACCTCCCACTCGGCAGTCCCCTCCTGGAGGTCCGAATGGGGGACTATTCCGGAATCCTCTGCCAGTGGGTGGATCATCATGACACTTTTTCAGTTACACACCACATGTCCTGTGTCTTTAATGCAGTTGTTTGTATTGCTTTCTGCATCCTCATGCCTTTGATCAACGCTGATTCTTCTGCCTGTATGGGCTGTTTCCCGCCCCAAGGGCAAGAGAGTGCCCTGAACCTCTGTCTGCTCCTCCACCCTATTTGACAAGGCCGATGGCAGAAAAAGGATGATTTGTTATGGCTTAAGTCTCTGGCCGCCGATGCTGGTTATTAATAAAAATTTAAGCAGTAGTGGGCTTTGATCCTGGGATCTCTAGACCATGGGTGCGAAGTCTGGTCCTACATTGTGATCCATTAACGGGTGTACTGAACTCTAAATCTCTGAACATGGTAGACTCAGCTGATGTGACACTGCACATCTTCACCATGTGCATCTCTTCACATGTTTTCATCTTAAGATCATTTTTATGGTCTTGCATTGTGATCTTTAAAAATGTGCGCCCCAGCACAGGTAGCTGAGTAGTCAGTGCGACAGAATGTCAGTCCTAACGGCCTGGGTTCGAATCCCGGCACGGTCAGAGATTTTCTCCGCCCAGGAACTGGTGTTGTTGTTATCATCATCATCATTTCATCCCCATCGACGCGCAAGCCGCCGAAGAGGCGTCAAATCGATAGACTTTCACCAGGTGAACGGTCTACCTGATGGGAGGTCTTAGTCACACAACATTTACATTTTATCTTGAAAAATGAACTGAAGGTCCGAAGGCACATGTGAAAAGATGCATATAGAGAAGATGTACACTGTCACAACAGTCGAGTCTAGCATGTTCAGAGATCTAGAGGTCAGTACAGCCAAGTAACATTGAGCCTCCCCATCATAGAACGTAAGCAACAAAACGATCATGTTTGGCAATGCTCTTGGACACATTATGTGTTCCCACCTGTCACTATATGATGGTATGTCCAGCAGTGTTGAAAATGATCGTTTTGGTTGTCCATATGTAATAGTCAGGGGAGGCCTACTGTTGCATGGAGGTACTGACCTCCAAATGTTTGAACACGATACACTCACTGGTCAATTTTATTGTGACACAGTACATCTGCCACAAATTTGTTTTTTCATGGGTGCGTTCGACCCTGAATTCGTTTTCCATGGTTGGGAATGTGGAAATTACTTTCATCCTTGACTATTGGACACCAGTGTACACTCCTGGAAATTGAAATAAGAACACCGTGAATTCATTGTCCCAGGAAGGGGAAACTTTATTGACACATTCCTGGGGTCAGATACATCATATGATCACACTGACAGAACCACAGGCACATAGACACAGGCAACAGAGCATGCACAATGTCGGCACTAGTACAGTGTATATCCACCTTTCACAGCAATGCAGGCTGCTATTCTCCCATGGAGACGATCGTAGAGATGCTGGATGTAGTCCTGTGGAACGGCTTGCCATGCCATTTCCACCTGGCGCCTCAGTTGGACCAGCGTTCGTCTGGACGTGCAGACCGCGTGAGACGACGCTTCATCCAGTCCCAAACATGCTCAATGGGAGACAGATCCGGAGATCTTGCAGGCCAGGGTAGTTGACTTACACCTTCTAGAGCACGTTGGGTGGCACGGGATACATGCGGACGTGCATTGTCCTGTTGGAACAGCAAGTTCCCTTGCCGGTCTAGGAATGGTAGAACGATGGGTTCGATGACGGTTTGGATGTACCGTGCACTATTCAGTGTCCCCTCGACGATCACCAGTGGTGTACGGCCAGTGTAGGAGATCGCTCCCCACACCATGATGCCGGGTGTTGGCCCTTTGTGCCTCGGTCGTATGCACTCCTGATTGTGGCGCTCACCTGCACGGCGCCAAACACGCATACGACCATCATTGGCACCAAGGCAGAAGCGACTCTCATCGCTGAAGACGACACGTCTCCATTCGTCCCTCCATTCACGCCTGCCGCGACACCACTGGAGGCGGGCTGCACGATGTTGGGGCGTGAGCGGAAGACGGCCTAACGGTGTGCGGGACCGTAGCCCAGCTTCATGGAGACGGTTGCGAATGGTCCTCGCCGATACCCCAAGAGCAACAGTGTCCCTAATTTGCTGGGAAGTGGCGGTGCGGTCCCCTACGGCACTGCGTAGGATCCTACGGTCTTGGCGTGCATCCGTGCGTCGCTGCGGTCCGGTCCCAGGTCGACGGGCACGTGCACCTTCCGCCGACCACTGGCGACAACATCGATGTACTGTGGAGACCTCACGCCCCACGTGTTGAGCAATTCGGCGGTACGTCCACCCGGCCTCCCGCATGCCCACTATACGCCCTCGCTCAAAGTCCGTCTACTGCACATACGGTTCACGTCCACGCTGTCACGGCATGCTACCAGTGTTAAAGACTGCGATGGAGCTCCGTATGCCACGGCACACTGGCTGACACTGACGGCGGCGGTGCACAAATGCTGCGCAGCTAGCGCCATTCGACGGCCAACACCGCGGTTCCTGGTGTGTCCGCTGTGCCGTGCGTGTGATCATTGCTTGTACAGCCCTCTCGCAGTGTCCGGAGCAAGTATTGTAGGTCTGACACACCGGTGTCAATGTGTTCTTTTTTCCATTTCCAGGAGTGTATATCGTATATTTTTAAATAAATTGGACATTTACTACTGTAACCACTTAGTTACTAACATTTTCAATGTAATTCACATAGACACGGAGTTTGATAAAGCCAATGAGCTATAGTGAACTTATTACTCACAAATCTGTATCAGCAATACATTCCAAAACTGTCGCTTTCTTTCTTCTCTCGCACTAATGACACCTTCAATTGTTTTTTTAAATCTGTTGTTCACTTCATTATTATTATTTTCCAAACAAAAACAAAAGGAACAAATATACAGTGTGTTCGGAGCAAAAAAATGGTTCAAATGGCTTTGAGCACTATGGGACTTAACATCTGAGGTCATCAGTCCCCTATAACTTAGAATTACGTAAACCTAGCTAACCTAAGGACATCACACACATCCATGCCCAAGGCAGGATTCGAACCAGCGACCGTAGCGGTCGCGTGGTTCCAGACTGAAGCGCCTAGAACAACTCGGCCACATCGGCCGGCTGTTCGGAGCATAAGTGCAGATATTGTAGTCATTGGTACCTTAATACGTACGTACATCAGTGTCTTAGTTGTTTCTTCTCTGCCCCTAATAATCTTCCTGCAATTACATCATTTAATTTACTATCTGATATTTTCTGCATAGTTGTAACTGCAACACTAGGTGGAATACATCTGTCAGTGTAGCTTCATTGGTTTGCATCAACATGTCCATACTTCAATTCCTGACCTGCTGCCCAGGGGAAAATAAGCATACACCCCGTGGAACATGTGTTGTTATCACGTTCAGGGCAGGTCATATTTCAGCGAAATCATTAAAGCTTGGAAACTATATGAATTTAGAGAAATCTTGAAATATGCTAGCCTTCATGCACTAGGTACACCACAAACTAGATGGAAAGGCATGGGGACTTTACATAAAACGATTTTCAAATCTTAAGATGGTCTAATTCGGTTGAAACTCGTCATAACAGTTAAATGAAGCGTCATGTACGGTCCATCCCAAATCTTTTGAGTCAAATTTAGCAAATAATAGCGTATAAAGAACCGATTACATTGAGATATGAAACCAATGGTCGGAAATGCACATTTATTTTATTGTGGACATAAACAGCATACACCGGGTAACATCGACATAGCTCATAGTGACTGTTCAAAGCGACGACCGCCAGTCACAATGCATGTATGGCAGTGGCTCATGAAGTTTTGCCACATTCTCTCAAAGATCCCTGGTGTCTGTTGTAACAGGAGGTAGGCAACTTGGACCCTAGCAAGAAGGTCTTCATCCCTTTAATACACCAATGTTTTGATGTAGCCTCAGAGGGAAATGTCCAGAGGTGTGGGATCTGATAGTCATGCTGATCATGTGGTATGATGTCCCCTTCCAATAGAGCGATGCCGGTACGTGTTGTTCAGGTTCCCATGGACAATATCATTGAAGTAGGGTGCTGCAATAACATTTTGAAACCACAACCTTTAGCAGACACCAAGCGTTACAGTTGTAAGGACTGTGGCAGTACATCTCGCAGGAAGACAAAGTGAAGTGGACGAGTCAATTGGAAAGGCAGCAAATACAGTCCTGTTAGGTGATCTTGGACAATGCTCTCTTATACCCTGGCAGAGACTCATTGCTGGTGGTGACTACTGTGTGTGGCGTGGGGATTGTCCTCACTCCAGACACGGCTGCTGCAGCTGTGAAGACACCACGATGGGTGAGTGAGACCTCATCCATAAACAATACTAATTGTGTGGAGTTTGGCACTATAGCACTCTGGTAGATAAGCCACTGGCAGAAGTGAATGTGGAGCTCAAAATCTGTTGATCCTCATGCTTGCATGCACTCTTTATGACTTGGATGTAACACCTGTTCGACGAATACTCTCCACATTGCATCCTTCGAAGTTTGTGTTTCATGGGCAAGCTCACAGTTGCTTATTGGTAGGTGGTCGGCCACATGACCCAATACCATCTCCTCAGTGCCTAATGTTTGACATGTTTCTGGTGGGAACCTAAGCTGGATTTCAGAGGTGTGAATGATTCTGTCCATCATAAGTTGGTATCCACAGAGACAAACTTTATCCAATTAGGATGATGCCTGTGCAGCAGAGGTTAATGTGCTGCTGCAATCCATGTGGTCGTCACATGACATACTTGCCATGAGATAAGCAGCCTACAGTATGTATGCCTGGTGGTCAGGGATGTACACTGTTTTATCACCTGCTGCCTGTTTCAGTGTACAAAAGACACCTGGGATCTTTGTGAGAGTATGGCATAAGTACATCCATTGAGACTGTTGGTCGTCCCTTTGAACTTTTAGTATGATCTATGCAGTGTATGTCCGAACACAATAAATTTGCATTTCCGACCATAGGTTCCCTATCTCTATACACCGAGCGAGGTGGCGCAGTGGCTAACACAGAGGACTCGCATTCTGCAGGACAACGGTTCAATCCCGCGTCCGACCGTCCCGATTTAGGTTTTCCGTGATTTCCCTAAATCACTCCAGGCAAATGCCGGGATGGTTCCTCTGAAAGGGCACAGCCGAGTTCCTTCCTCGTCCATCCCTAATCCGATGAGGCCGATGATCTCACTGTGTGGTCTCCTCCCGCATACAACCCAATCCTATCTCAATATAATCGTTTGTGGGCCCAGTATCACCTGTCTCAATTTGCCCCAAAAAGTTGAAAAAACCTGCAGACTGTTTTGTTCACAAACTAATGATACAAGATCGCTGACTACTGCTGCTACACAGAGCGGCGTTTTATTATAGCACTTAATTTCCAATCAGGAGCTCGTGCTTTGTCGTGTAATGAAGTGGACGACCACCCGCAACCCTCGCTGCATCGCAGACCCTGGAGAGAAGCGGGCTGCCCCGGCGACTGCAGCCGTATGGCCGGCGCTCGCCCAGCCCACTCCTGCCTGGACGGCTCGCTCTGGCCGGCGTGTCGCTCCGTAATTGAAATCCGATACTGTGCGCTGCCAGCCCCCACCCCAAACTCCACCCCAGCATGGGCGCCACCGCTGCATTGTTATAATGACCGAGCTCTGCCCCTGGGGTGTAGGCAGCCCTCCTCGTCGGTAGCGTCTTTCACTGTGTTGACACGCACT
The DNA here is from genome assembly GCF_023864345.2 of Schistocerca serialis cubense. Classification (NCBI taxonomy): domain Eukaryota; kingdom Metazoa; phylum Arthropoda; class Insecta; order Orthoptera; family Acrididae; genus Schistocerca; species Schistocerca serialis. Next base: position 2,493,784 of record NC_064641.1, on the reverse strand, counting down.
CATTAGCGGCTTTCAAGGGGGAAACTGGCCACTCGTGCTTTTCGGACATTTATGTCCCGTCCCCACCATTTAATGACCAGTTTATGGATTCATTACCTTTCATAATTACTATAGATGATTGTTAATGTTTCGTATCGGTGCCTGTTCGAAATTATTTCTAAATCTAATGTTACGCCATACTGCCTTGGAATTATTTCTCACTTGTATGTTTGGGGCACCCAAGCACGACATTCGATCCGGCCTCACAGCTTCAATGTTGCCAGTATCTCGTCTCCTACTTTCCAAACTTCACAGAAGCTATTCTTCGAACCTTGCAGAACTAGCACTCCTGGAAGAAAGGACATTGCGGAGGCATGGCTTAGCCACAGCCTGGGGGATGTTTCCAGAATCAGATTTTCTCTCTGCAGCGGAGTGTGCGCTGATATGAAACTTTCTGGCAGATTGAAACTGTGTGCCGGATCGAGACTCGAAATCGGGACCTTTGCCTTTCGCGGGCAAGTGCTCTACCATCTGAGCTAGCCAAGCATGACTCCATACCCGTCCTCACAGTTTCAATGCCGCCATTATCTAATTTGGGCTGTACAACTGTGGGTATATACACCTCCACGATATATTTTACTCTATAGGGGACAGGATAAAAATAAGGGAATACTGAAAACTCTACACACTACCATGCCTAATACTATGTGGGAAACGTGCTGGCATTCAAAACACCTTCGTCTCAAAATGGACGTATACAGGTCCTGTATGGTTTTCAAGGGAATCCTTATCATTCTTTCTGTAGAACAGTAACAATTTCAGGTAACGACGGTGGAGGTCGCGATGGTACAGCTTCATTCGACTTAATTAGTCCTTTTCTAATGAGGAATGACATTCATCTAACCATTAGACATTGGACTGAAACGGTAGCGATCGCATGTAGTAGGTGCTCGATAACCAATGTTACAGTATACGCCTAACTAGGAGATGATACCCAGGGTGTTCGTTTTAACTGAGGACACTGAAATATCTCTAAGACTACACATCGGATCAAAAACAGTTATAGTTCCAATTTGTTTGTCTGGAATGGGGACATACAACGGTACCACACTCGATCCGCCACCCCACCCTGGGTGTGGGTGGCTGCGGTCAACTCTAAAACCTTCAAAGGGAACCCCCTTTTCTATTGCAGTCTACAATTGTACGGCAAAATCTACACACATTTTGCGTTACCACTGAGGATAATTTATTTCAGTAAAACGAAACACGTTTCGTGACAAAAAATCGCATTATCTTGTAATTTCAAAGATGGATTTAAAATGCCTTCAGTAAATATGTGTTGTTACTTAAAAATTTGAGACACGAGGCAACTTTTTAAAGTCAATAAAGCAAGTTAATATGATTCGAAGTTGGAGACCAACTCAGTTTTTCCTCTTTTATGACTCACAACAATTTTTATGGATAATTTACAATTTCAATCTCTGTATTGAAAGAAGCATGTATATTGTAAGTAATACACCTGCTCTTAATGAGTATATGTGGTTTTAAAGTAATTCGCCAAGATATCTACCTAAACAATATTTGGTATTTCTAAGAAAGATGTGAGATACCAATGAAATGTGGAAGAAAGATAATTTACATCAATTAACTGAGAACACTTAGTAAATACATTTAAGGTTGATACCATTTAATTTCAATCTGACTGTAACCGTAAAACAAATCCAGAGAGCCAGCATACTGAGGTAGCTCACTGATGAGCTGGTGACAACTGTAACGAACATATTCGCTGTTAGTCTAAGCAACAGGCTATCATGCAATGCGTTACAACAAAATTTATTCCAAATTTCTGAAAAGAAGTCTTTATATGTTTGCAACTCATTTTTCGGTCCAAAATTATAAATAAGCTATACATATAAAGAGGTTGTTGTATACACATAGTGGTACACAGTACGGGAAAATTAAAAGTATTTGTAATCGCAACGATGTCTCAATGCTACGTGTTTTAATTCACACGCTACACTTCCAATTTCATGAGTACAGTATGAAATTACTAAATTTGTCTCAGTGTAACAAGTTACTTTAAAGAATCATTTCACATGTTCTGACATTATATGCACCTTGCACAAAAATCCTCGCAAATTGGGAGCTATAATGAAAATGATGACCCCCCATTAACCATGGACCTTGCCGTTGGTGGGGAGGCTTGCGTGCCTCAGCGATACAGATAGCCGTACCGTAGGTGCAACCACAACGGAGGGGTATCTGTTGAGAGGCCAGACAAACGTGTGGTTCCTGAAGAGGGGCAGCAGCCTTTTCAGTAGTTGCAAGGGCAACAGTCTGGATGATTGACTGATCTGGCCTTGTAACAATAACCAAAACGGCCTTGCTGTGCTGGTACTGCGAACGGCTGAAAGCAAGGGGAAACTACAGCCGTAATTTTTCCCGAGGGCATGCAGCTTTACTGTATGATTACATGATGATGGCGTCCTCTTGGGTAAAATATTCCGGAGGTAAAATAGTCCCCCATTCGGATCTCCGGGCGGGGACTACTCAAGAGGATGTCGTTATCAGGAGAAAGAAAACTGGTGTTTTACAGATCGGAGCGTGGAATGTCAGATCCCTTAATCGGGCAGGTAGGTTAGAAAATTTAAAAAGGGAAATGGATAGGTTGAAGTTAGATATAGTGGGAATTAGTGAAGTTCGGTGGCAGGAGGAACAAGACTTCTGGTCAGGTGACTACAGGGTTATAAACACAAAATCAAATAGGGGGAATGCAGGAGTAGGTTTAATAATGAATAGGAAAATAGGAATGCGGGTAAGCTACTACAAACAGCATAGTGAACGCATTATTGTGGCCAAGATAGATACGAAGCCCACACCTACTACAGTAGTACAAGTTTATATGCCAACTAGCTCTGCAGATGACGAAGAAATTGAAGAAATGTATGATGAAATAAAAGAAATTATTCAGATTGTGAAGGGAGACGAAAATTTAATAGTCATGGGTGACTGGAATTCGAGTGTAGGAAAAGGGAGAGAAGGAAACATAGTAGGTGAATATGGATTGGGGGACAGAAATGAAAGAGGAAGCCGCCTGGTAGAATTTTGCACAGAGCACAACATAATCATAACTAACACTTGGTTTAAGAATCATGAAAGAAGGTTGTATACATGGAAGAACCCTGGAGATACTAAAAGGTATCAGATAGATTATATAATGGTAAGACAGAGATTTAGGAACCAGGTTTTAAATTGTAAGACATTTCCAGGGGCAGATGTGGACTCTGACCACAATCTATTGGTTATGACCTGTAGATTAAAACTGAAGAAACTGCAAAAAGGTGGGAATTTAAGGAGATGGGACCTGGATAAACTAAAAGAACCAGAGGTTGTACAGAGATTCAGGGAGAGCATAAGGGAGCAATTGACAGGAATGGGGGAAAGAAATACAGTAGAAGAAGAATGGGTAGCTTTGAGGGATGAAGTAGTGAAGGCAGCAGAGGATCAAGTAGGTAAAAAGACGAGGGCTAGTAGAAATCCTTGGGTAACAGAAGAAATATTGAATTTAATTGATGAAAGGAGAAAATATAAAAATTCAGTAAGTGAAACAGGCAAAAAGGAATACAAACGTCTCAAAAATGAGATCGACAGGAAGTGCAAAATGGCTAAGCAGGGATGGCTAGAGGACAAATGTAAGGATGTAGAGGCCTATCTCACTAGGGGTAAGATAGATACCGCCTACAGGAAAATTAAAGAGACCTTTGGAGATAAGAGAACGACTTGTATGAATATCAAGAGCTCAGATGGAAACCCAGTGCTAAGCAAAGAAGGGAAAGCAGAAAGGTGGAAGGAGTATATAGAGGGTCTATACAAGGGCGATGTACTTGAGGACAATATTATGGAAATGGAAGAGGATGTAGATGAAGATGAAATGGGAGATACGATACTGCGTGAAGAGTTTGACAGAGCACTGAAAGACCTGAGTCGAAACAAGGCCCCCGGAGTAGACAATATTCCATTAGAACTACTGACGGCCGTGGGAGAGCCAGTCCTGACAAAACTCTACCATCTGGTGAGCAAGATGTATGAAACAGGCGAAATACCCTCAGACTTCAAGAAGAATATAATAATTCCAATCCCAAAGAAAGCAGGTGTTGACAGATGAGAAAATTACCGAACAATCAGTTTAATAAGCCACAGCTGCAAAGTACTAACACGAATTCTTTACAGACGAATGGAAAAACTAGTAGAAGCTGACCTCGGGGAAGATCAGTTTGGATTCCGTAGAAACACTGGAACACGTGAGGCAATACTGACCTTACGACTTATCTTAGAAGAAAGATTAAGGAAAGGCAAACCTACGTTTCTAGCATTTGTAGACTTAGAGAAAGCTTTTGACAATGTTGACTGGAATACTCTCTTTCAAATTCTAAAGGTGGCAGGGGTAAAATACAGGGAGCGAAAGGCTATTTACAATTTGTACAGAAACCAGATGGCAGTTATAAGAGTCGAGGGACATGAAAGGGAAGCAGTGGTTGGGAAGGGAGTAAGACAGGGTTGTAGCCTCTCCCCGATGTTGTTCAATCTGTATATTGAGCAAGCAGTAAAGGAAACAAAAGAAAAATTCGGAGTAGGTATTAAAATTCATGGAGAAGAAATAAAAACTTTGAGGTTCGCCGATGACATTGTAATTCTGTCAGAGACAGCAAAGGACTTGGAAGAGCAGTTGAATGGAATGGACAGTGTCTTGAAAGGAGGATATAAGATGAACATCAACAAAAGCAAAACAAGGATAATGGAATGTAGTCTAATTAAGTCGGGTGATGCTGAGGGAATTAGATTAGGAAATGAGGCACTTAAAGTAGTAAAGGAGTTTTGCTATTTGGGGAGCAAAATAACTGATGATGGTCGAAGTAGAGAGGATATAAAATGTAGGCTGGCAATGGCAAGGAAAGCGTTTCTGAAGAAGAGAAATTTGTTAACATCCAGTATTGATTTAAGTGTCAGGAAGTCATTTCTGAAAGTATTCGTATGGAGTGTAGCCATGTATGGAAGTGAAACATGGACGATAAATAGTTTAGACAAGAAGAGAATAGAAGCTTTCGAAATGTGGTGCTACAGAAGAATGCTGAAGATTAGATGGGTAGATCATGTAACTAATGAGGAAGTATTGAATAGGATTGGGGAGAAGAGAAGTTTGTGGCACAACTTGACCAGAAGAAGGGATCGGTTGGTAGGGCATGTTCTGAGGCATCAAGGGATCACCAATTTAGTATTGGAGGGCAGCGTGGAGGGTAAAAATCGTAGAGGGAGACCACGAGATGAATACACTAAGCAGATTCAGAAGGATGTAGGTTGCAGTAAGTACTGGGAGATGAAAAAGCTTGCACAGGATAGAGTAGCATGGAGAGCTGCATCAAACCAGTCTCAGGACTGAAGACCACAACAACAACAACAACAACAATGAAAATGAAACTGAATTCAAATGATGAATTAACTTACGTTGCTTTTTTTCTTCCATGAATTGTTCATCGTCGAATATTCTTCATCCACATAATACTCCGCGGTTTTTTTAATTTTTATTTTTTATGTTTCAGTGCTGTGAATAGTCAAAACCAGATTGGCTTTCGATTCTACGTCACACAAATAATTCCAACGTATTTTCTTCATCTTTTCCCTCGTTATTAGATTACAAACCTGCACCACTACACAACTGATCACTAATTAGAATTCAAAATTAATTAGCGACATTCGCAGATCGGTTCATTAGTCCACGACTCCATGTGGCTAACCACAGATCTCGCCTAAATAGCTCGTCATACTAAAGGACACGGATTACGTATCATCAAATAATTTTTATGTTTACATTTATATGCTTTTACTTGACCTTATTTCTTAACTGATCAGGGTTACCTAAACAATAAATTTGAATTAATTTTAAAGTCTACTAGTTTCGATTCTCACAGTCATATTGTGAGTAAGGTTATCATAATAGTCAATCAATCGACTTCAGTTTGTAAAACACCAAATATTAATTGTTACTGTTCAATGTTACAGTTTATACCAAAGTGATGCATTTCACTCTAAAATGTCGGAACAAATGTCATTAATGTAGTTTAATAGAAACTCAGTTTCACAAGAAAGCTAGATGTTAACAAAATTCAGTTTTAATTATGGAAAATATCTGCTGGCGTTGTTCTCCCCCACACAATGTTTTTATTTCTTTTTTTGATTCTGCATTTAGTTATATACTATCTGTCAGAAAAGTTCACAAATTTGTATAAAATACGTAACTTTTAGTAATTAAATTTGTGTTTCTTTCTATAAGTGATTTATACATGAGTGTCCAAGCTAATTTGATCGAAAATGAAAATACTGATCATTACAATTTTATATATGCATGTGACTATGGAATTAACGACTTTTTGAAAATACTGTCTCCGTACAGTAAGAGAAAAAAATTATTTAATTTTTTTGAAATACTTAAATGGTCGGTTAGGTCATTAGGTGATAGTGAGATTACTCATGAAATGAATTTGGCGTTGTTTGGTACACTAATAGCATGCTATGTAGTTATTTTTATTAATAGTCTCAGAAGCATCACATAAATTGCAACACACGTCTGAGAATCAAACAAATGCAATAAATAATCGAACGTCCAAGCCCTGTACACTTTTAGCCCAAAGCCACCTGCAGCCACTCAACTGGAATGCAGGTGTTCGTAAGTGTGATCGTCTTTGTGGCATCGCATTCCCAAAGGGTTGGGATCCCGAGAAAATGCATATTTGAAGAGTCTAGTAGCAGATTGTAACACCATTCCAATGTCAGTTCAGAGGTCTTCCTGTGATCTAGTTCTCTCTGTACGCAGCTACAAGGTTGTGATGGTAGGATCCAGAGGGACTGCTCGGATTTTATAACAAATGCAGCATATTTTTAACAGTATCAGCACCAGATCTGGAAATTTTAGCAGTCCCTTTTTTGCTATACGTGTGTCGACCTCTGCACTAGGGCAGTGGGTTTTTGCTTGAAGTCTGTAGCAGATATACGGAAACTGTAGCTGGACTAAAGCCAAGAAAGAAGATGTCGTTTGGGTGCTTGGCGTCTTCTTTGTTAGCTGTGACTTCCAGATGATATAGTTGTGATTCCAGCAAGTTTCGCTCATTCAGGCTTTCCCTGGAGATGACACTCCAGTTATTCCTTTAACTCCAGATACATCAAAGTGAATTGAAGCAAAACCTGAAGAGGTGCTCATTGTACATCTGTACTCCAAGGGACACCCAGTATAACTGTCATGTCTTGAGGCTCGTCAGTTGACGGTGCTGCCTTCGAAAGGCTTTGAGACAGCGCAGGAACACCCCACCATTGTCCTCGACACGGCCTTGATTCAGGTGGTTGTAGTTGCTTTCTTCTAACCTGTTGCACTGTACGGTGTTTCTGACTGATGGATCCTTGTGCAGTGCCGGTCATTGTGACCGAGCGGTTCTAGGCGCTTCAGCCTGGAACCGCGTGACCGCTACGGTCGCAGGTTCTAATCCTGCCTCGAGCATGGATGTGTGTGATGTCCTTAGGTTAGTTAGGTTTAATTAGTTCTGAGTTCTGGGCGACTGATGACCTCAGAAGTTAAGTCGCATAGTGCTCAGAGCCATTTGAACCACTATAACCCTTGCAAGAACGCTATTTGTAGTGACGAGGTCTTGGACGGCCGCACAAGGCCGGAAACAAGGGATTTGTCGAGAAGTAATTAAAGAATAAGGGATTAGTTGACCAATTCTAGCCCTTTTCATGCTGTCGATGACCTCCTGAACGACTGTTTTCAGCTCAGCCATGGTTTGGGGGTTATTGCTGTACACCTTGGTTTTAATATATCCCCACAAAAAGGAGACGCATGTGTTCACATCCGGAGAATAAGGCTGCCAATTGAGGCCGATGCCAGTGGCCTCTGGGTACCCCAGAGCCAGAACACGGTCCCTTAAGTGCTCCTCCGGAACATCAAACACTCTCCTGCTACGATGGGTTCGAGTTCCGTCTTGCACGAAACACATGTTGTGAAATCGGGATCTCTGTGGATAGTGGGGATGAACTCACCTTCCAAAACTTTCACGAATCGTTCGGTAGTCAGCGTTCCATCAAGGAAAATCTCACCAGCTATTCCATGACTCTACATTGCACACCACATTGCACCCATTAAAGGTGAAGAGACTGCTCAATCTCGAAATGCGGATCCTCAGTTCCCCAAATATGCCAATTTTGCGTATTGACGAACTCATCCAAATCAAAGTGGGCTTCGTCGCGGAACCAAAGCACGCATGCCCCTTGGCCAACCGCGCAGTTTGAACGTCCTAACGCAAACCGTTCAGAAGCTATGACGACTTTATTTCATACAGTTCAGTAGCCACTAACAAAGCTGTCAAAGTTTCGGAATTATACGTCAATATTTCATATGTACTCTCAGTTTCGTTTCATATCCTCTCTGTTGTCTTTTTCTTATAGACAAAACTTCGGTGCACGATAAAATAAATATGGTATGACACGCTAAAAGAATAACAGAAAATGATACACCGCAAATTTTTGTGAATCTTGGAAGTACTTTAAAAATTTCGTGAAAGTATATTTAGGAGAAAAGTATAGCTAAGAAATCCATTCAGATTAGGAAAGTAGATCATGGAATAATTTTTGCGATCATCATTTACTCGTACGTATGACACGTTTTGCAGACTTTGGGTCCTAACACATTGTCGGAATCTTTTGTTTCGGTGATAATCATTAATGTCTCTTTTTGAGCAGTGAAACATCATTCGGAACAAATACTTGTTAACAGCGCGCAGATCAAATACCATTTACCGAATTGTTCCGATTAAATATTGGTACATGTATATTTTAGCGGAATGCGTTGCCACACAAATGCAGCGGTATCGGACATTGACTGAATATTTCATCCCATCACCTGGCAGTGGTGGGTTCCTCTGTCCAAACACGTCATACTGAATCAACGTTTCCATCAAGGAGGCGGGATATGCGTCACAGCTGTAACAGCAGGAGCACAGGATTGTTTTCGTGCATCTAGGCAATAACAGGAACAGAGCAGCCGTTCTGACGTTGCCGCAGTAAATACGAAATAAAATTGCGTTGTGGTTAAATTAAATAACATATTTATAAGTTCATAAAAATACTTGGAGTGAATCCATGGTAGTGGTAGTTTCTTCTTAGTATAGCTCCACTATGGCGCTAGGCAATAAAATGTGCTGTAAGGAGTCATAGTACGTAGTAGTGATGGTTTCTTGTTAGTATACTACCACATTGGCGCTGGGCAACGTGGGCCATTGTCCGTACACGATTGAAAATAAGCCTGTCACCAATTTATTAGATGCAAAAAAAATTACTGCTGAATATAAAGAGGAGTGGGGGTTGACTTCCAGTCTAAATAACTTTTTAAACATCAATTATTATTTTCACGAGGTGGTACAACCTAATTATTTGTCTTTGCTTCTACTTCTTGGGAAGTGTTAATCGTAGAGGGAAGTTGAAAGCGATGGATCAGAGTTCATTACTGTTTGTAACGGAGGTGAAGTGCTCTCTTCCTTTTTTACAACAACTGTATGAGTGAAGAAAACTAGGTTCAAGACAAAATACGCCGTTTGTAATATTCAGATGAAACACGAACAGAAATGACGTTAGGAAGAACTCCGCTCAAAGCTGTAAAATTGTTATTTATTACAACACGACCGCTTTCGCTGCTTTAAGCCGTATCATCAGGTGAACAATGTAAACTGATCAAAGGCTTACCCATCGGTCCTAGTCAGAAGTTAACACTCACAGAATACTGTCAATAATCTGGCGAGCGAAAGGTGAAGAAGGGCTCCATTCTTTAAAGTTTGCCCGCATTATCAGAAGCGGCCCTTTGGCTTGAGACCATTCTGTGAAACAGTTGACACTCGCAGCCTTGCGTACGACACGCACCATACGCAGCAACAATGTAGATTTAAATCAAGTAACCTTATCAGAGATGCCTTTAAATACTTCAAAGAAATGTTGATTCTTTTATAAGCAACATCTTTTTTACTTTTAGCTGTATTTGAGCCTCACATGTGCCCATAATTATTCCAACCGCTCGTTTACCTTCTCTCACCTTCGGTTTGTAGCGACAGCTTCCCTGTCGTCCCGAGAGGGGCACCCTTGCGGCTCCTTTAAGATATTTAACCGCACGCACAGTTCTCTGCTGATCCGGGCAAAGTAACAGGCTCTCTCGCTGAAGAAGGAGGTCTGCTCATACTGTTGTGGTTGTTCATCATTTACTTTGAAGAGCACACTTACGCCATTATGAAGAAACACAGCTGGCTCCTGCCATCGTGGCCGCGGATTGTGGGTTCAGTTCCTATTATTGCAGCTATGGTTGGTGGATGCATTCCTTATATCACTAAGTTAGGACGTAAAAAAAATGAACCTTGTTTGTTATGTGGTTAAGTATTGGATGCGATATGCGAAAACCTCTACATTTTTAATCAGCCCTTGTCACTGAAATTTGTTTTGGGCCTTCGTCTACAGCTTTGCGTTGCGTAGCTTTCACTAGTTACCGTTATTTTGGCCTGCGTTCTTAATGTGGTTCGTGTAATGGTTCTTTATTTACGTGACTATTACGGCACTCTAATCCCAGTTCTCGATACCAGTAATTTCGTACTACTTTTCTGCGAAGTAATAGACATATTTTTGTGACAATAATCACATTTGGTTTTGTTAATGCATAAGTACTCCAATGTATCGATATATTACAGTGATATGGTTCTTGTGTGTATTGATTTCGGTGAGTCTGTCATAATCTTTGACTTACTTGTAACCGTTTTGGTGCAAATGCGCACAGACCAGTCTTTGTTTCACTTTGCAGAAGTTGTTATTTCGCTTTGTAAAAGAACAGTCAAGTCTTGTGTTTGGTTAAAGTGTAAATTAAATATATAAAGACTGGTACAAAACCGTTTTCTTGATGATGTGACAATTAAAAAGAACTGTATGTGAATTTACAAGAAGTTTAATAAAAATGTAGATCGTGAACACCAAATCAAAAATTATTTCTAGCATACCATTGTTCTGATCTGGGATTGTTGGATCATTAAGAATTTCTTGAAAAACGCATTTGTTAGGTCTTCAAATATTGCTAAAACACATATCTGGACCTTCTAGCAGTCAAAGTGGAATCACCCTAGAATCAACAAGATGAGCCATAACAACTTCGACGAAATCTACGTGGGAATCCATTCAAGATAAGTGCCAAAATTAATGACTTTTTTACAGTGACTTCATTATTTCCATTCTGACGACACCATCCACAGTCAATAACTTTGTTGTTGCCCGATAAAGCGAACATATGCTGCTTGAGCAACATTATTAATCTGATTTCTAACCTACTTCAAGTTGTGGTGTTGTTAGAATCAGCATCCCTGGTAATCGGAACACGGCCGAGTTATTTTTAAGAAATTTGTAAGAGGGCTCATATTTTGCCCATTTCTAGTTCCATTGTTATCTTATTAACGGTAAAGGCTTATTCTATAAAAGTATGTGTATGTTTTATTCTGAACGCTTAGATGTTGAGACTGTTATAGAACATTTGTATCGCCAAATGTCTGTTGACTTTAGGCACTCGTGGGTTAAACGGGCAGAGCGTCCCCTGCTCTAAGTTTACTAACCGACTGTTAAAGACCACTGTGTAATCTGTAATTTATTTCTGCTGCATGATTATAATGTGTGAGGTGTGTGTGTTTCTGAGCCTGAGTTGAACCTAGCAACAGTGTGGTGTGTGGGTTGAGCTCAAGACAGTCATCTAGTGTTGACTAAGGCATTCATTTTCAGCTCTCTTATTATCTTTTGAATCTATGAATCAAATGCTTTTCTTTCTTCTCCTTTCTTGAATTATTGTTTCAAAACTTGCAAACTTCGGGTATATTCATTTTCTTACTGAATTTTAAAGGCTGTCTGAGTCAAAAGCTCTCGGAATCTTACAATTTTCCTTCAATGTTTACAGTGTCATTCAAACTGCAGTTATTCTAAAATCTCTTTCGCAAGCGGGCAAAATAATTTTTAACAGTTTCCTGAGTACCCCTGGGGGAGAGTTTAAAATTGTTTATATGATATAAGAATATGCCAAATATCAATGCAGTTTCCGAAAACTTAATTGTTTATTATTGTTTGTTAACTGTTTGTACATTTACTCAGCAACTCACTACTCCTATATCCATGCTCCCTGCCATTCCAGCGTTATTCGTAGTATGGAAAAGCATCTTCCAAATTATTCCACAGTGCTTAGGGGAAGATGTTTTCGACTAATCGCAACATTACTTCTGACGCACTGAGACATTATTTCAAAGTGAATTTAATTTTATTAGAGATACGGAACGCTCATTGTGAAGAGGTTGGTTTATACGTGAATAGTATATAAGGGGCTTGTTAGAATTAAAGTCTATGTTTGTCATTTTAGAGTGAAGGACCACGGAGCCTACGAAAGGTAAATGACACATGTCATTGGCGACGACTCCAATTCTCTCAGCTCTGCTGCTAGACCATTACTGTTAGCTCTTCTCATCTCCAGTGTTACATAAAGGAATATTCTGTAATCGTCCTCTAAAATCTGTTAGCCAACAAGGTTGTAGTTCACCAAAACCTTATAATTTTTTTGCGTTTCCTGCATACCATGGGTCATTACTTCGCATGTTATACGGTAAAAAACATGGGAGTGACTAAAAGAACGTCATCATTTCTGTGGGGTATACTAATCCTGCATGTTGTGCTGTTTCGGACAATCTAATTGAGCTGAGACAATTATAGACCTTAGAAATTTTGAAATTACTACATTTCTTGATAGCGGTAGCTGATATTTAGTTTAAAATACAGTATTTTGAGTAGAAAGTCGTAGTAAACCAAAAGTCGCAATCAATAATTTTATTTCAAAAATGAAATATGAAGCTCATGATCATTGATTTGTATGAAACTTGTGTAGAACTCTCCTAGTTTTGTATTACACAGAAGAATGTGTACATTTCTGGAGGTGAACGCAAAGAATAACGAGGCATTCGTTCCCCGTTACCATTTTGAGGATGTGTGTTGTGGTGTACAGCTCGCAACACGTAGAAGAAAGACACAATCCGTAACAACTACTTCTCGCTAGTGTTACCCACTCTGCGTGAGATTCAATTCTGAAACGCGAATAACGTATGAATTGGTAAAAAGGAAATGAAGGTTCCCTTCTTGAAAACGATTCGCCATTGGAAGCTGATTCCCTTTCGAGAATAATTAAGTTTTCATATCTTCTTCCCCCTCTGAGCTCTGATTCGTGTTCCTCTGGATTTTGCATGCATGCAGTTCTTTGAGGTCCCCCCTGTCGTCTCCGAAAAGTTTATTTCTTTTCAAATTTTCTTCCAAATGTTGCATTTTCTCCGCGCGTAGTACTCATTATTCTTCACATTATTCTGTTTGCCTTGTACCCCATCCATACAGGGGCGGAACGTGGGCATATTATGAGCCCTGTATCAATTCTTGTCGGGTCATCTTTGATTCTCTATAAGCAATAAGCAGAGAAATGAAAAGTATTCGTAGATTTAAATTCTTGCTGTTTTCTCATTACCTTGCGATTCTTGCTATTTGCTGATAACGTTTTTGGCAGGTACTAAAAATTATTCTTCGTTTCAGGTAGTGCTAAACTTTTGTTGCAGACTTCCTCACAACAAATAAGCTGCTGACCATGCTCACTGTATTTCTTTGCCTACGATCGGTAGTCATAAAGTTCTTATTATCACTGGGCGGGGGAGGGGGGGGGGGGGGCAACAAGCTGCGACCACGACGAAATGTGATGAAGTTATTGCTCCTTCTCTACTTGTCTACATACTGATTGCAACGCGACACGTTATTCTGAATGTTGGATGACTTGGCGGGGAACTTGGTTGTAGCGATCTGAACTTTGACTAATCGGAATCGTTCCACCTCAAAAATCTGTTCACCATCATTCTAGAAATGCCTGCTACTCAATGGTATCTTCATCTACGGAAAAATTAAGAAGTCACTGGGTCAAGAGAATACATTTGATAGCCGAAAGACTACTGTGTGGTGTGGAGAATGAGCTGGAGCTTTATCGTGGAACAAAAACATGCTCTTGGACAGCTTCAGGCAAATTTTGTAACTGTTCCATTTTTAATCTTATTAAATGAAACTGGAGTAAACTGGACTGATATTCTTTGTAAAGTGTTGCAACGCTGAACAATGCAAGTGGCGTTGTTACGGAAACGCTGTCTGATAAATCAGTCACCAAACCGGACATTGTGTTACTCTATTTTAACCAACGCCAATACAATTAATGAGAAACTTGAAACTGTGTATTAAATAAGCTGTGCTGTAAACCTGTGTATTGTTCAGGACTGAGCAGTGCTACAATGCGTGTCACAGTACGTGACTGGCAGTTCCAACAGACAAAGCGACAAAGCTAACAGGATGAAAATATCATAATAAATTTACGAGTTTTGAAAGAATAAAAAAGGAAAAACTTTTCTGTAAAACAGCCTGTGAATTTAGGTATGAGATCTGACTAAACAGAAATTCAAACACTGAATAATACACATGCGAATATAGCACTATGCTGTGAGACTATAACTGTCTGCATAATGACAGTAATCTGAATCGAAATTTACCTAAACTGAACTGATAATGAATTTTGAAAAGCAAAGCTGACTGAAAATGACCTAACTGTTAGACGACTGTTATGTAAAACAGGCCATAACAAATTTCATGTAGCTTATCTGTGGCAACGGAAACACGTACTGCCGGAAGTGATGAACATGCAAATAAAGTGCAGCATCAAACGAGCTAAATAGATTAAAACCTTGCGCAGAGCAATGCAAGGATGTGCAACTACTTTAAGATCATGCTTCACTCATTGTGTTCCGCAAAGTGCAGTGCAGTGACATATACAGGGTGTTACAAAAAGGTACGGCCAAACTTTCAGGAAACATTCCTCACACACAAATAAAGAAAAGATGTTATATGGAGATGTGTCCGGAAACGCTCAATTTCCATGTTAGAGCTCATTTTAGTTTCGTCAGTATGTACTGTACTTCCTCGATTCACCGCCAGTTGGCCCAATTGAAGGAAGGTAATGTTGACTTCGGTGCTTGTGTTGACATGCGACTCATTGCTCTACAGTACTAGCATCAAGCACATCAGTACGTAGCCTCAACAGGTTAGTGTTCATCACGAACGTGGTTTTGCAGTCAGTGCAATGTTTACAAATTCGGAGTTGGCAGACGCCCATTTGATGTATGGATTAGCACGGGGAAATAGCAGTGGCGCGATACGTTTGTATCGAGACAGATTCCCAGAACGATGGTGTCCCGACAGGGAGACGTTCAAAGCAATTGATCGGCGTCTTAGGGAGCACGGAACAATCCAGCCTATGACTCGCGACTGGGGAAGACCTAGAACGACGAGGACACCTGCAATGGACGAGGCAATTCTTCGTGCAGTTGACAATAACCCTAATGTCAAGGTAACGTTGACCACGTCACCGTATGGAGAGTGCTACGGGAGAACCAGTTGTTTCCGTACCATGTACAGCGTGTGCAGGCACTATCAGCAGCTGATTGGCCTCCACGGGTACACTTCTGCGAATGTTTCATCCGACAATGTGTCAATCCTCATTTCAGTGCAAATGTTCTCTTTACGGGTGAGGCTTCATTCCAACGTGATCAAATTGTAAATTTTCACAATCAACATGTGTGGGCGGACGAGAATCCGCACGCAATTGTGCAATCACGTCATCAACACAGATTTTCTGTGAACGTTTGGGCAGGCATTGTTCGTGATGTCTTGATTGGGCCCCATGTTCTTCCACCTACGCTCAATGGAGCACGTTATTGTGATTTTATACGGGATACTCTACCTGTGCTGCTAGAACATGTGCCTTTACAAGTACGACACAACATGTGGCTCATGCACGATGGAGCTCCTGCACATTTCACTCGAAGTGTCCGTACGCTTCTCAACAACACATTCGCTAACCGATGGATTGGTAGAGGCGGACCAATTACATGGCCTCCACGCTCTCCTGACCTCAACCCTCTTGACTTTCATTTATGGGGGCATTTGAAAGCTCTTGTCTACGCAACCCCGGTACCAAATGTAGAGACTCCTCGTGCTCGTATTGTGGACGGCTGTGATACAATACGCCATTCTCCAGGGCTGCATCAGCGCATCAGGGATTCCATGCGACGGAGGGTGGATGCATGTATCCTCGCGAACGAAGGGCATTTTGAACATTTCCTGTAACAAAGTATTTGAAGTCACGCTGGTACATTCTGTTACTGTGTGTTTCCATTCCATGATTAATGTGATTTTAAGAGAAGTAATAAAATGAGCTCTAACATGGAAAGTAAGCGTTTCCGGACACATGTCCACATAACATACTTTCTTTCTTTGTGTGTGAGGAATGTTTCCTGAAAGTTTGGCCGTACCTTTTTGTAACATCCTGTATTGTCAGAAAAATGATGTATTGGAATTTGAAATTGCTAAATGACTGAAGGAAAACTGACCTTTGAAAAGCTGTACAGAGAAACTTGAAACTCACTGACTGACTATAACAATCATCTTTACAAAATTTATCCTTTATAGCAATTTTACTCTGTCAAGTGACTACAAGGGTGAGTCAAGTGAAAACCTTAAATTTGTAATAACAAATCGAAATTTCGCACCGTTATCCTGTAAGTTGGTAAGCGTGCTACAAACAGCGTGCAGAATGGCCTGTAGGTGGCAGCATAGTGCAGATGCACACATACTGTGGCAGTATCAGTATAAAGATAGCCGCCCCACTTGCGACTTGCACCAGGGCAGAACAGCGTTCTCTTATTCGGTTTTTGCGTACTGGAGGTGTGAAACGTATTGAAATTCAAAGGCGAATGAAGATTCGGTACGGTGATGCATGTTTGTCACAGCAGCAAGTCTACGAATGGAGTAGGAAGTTGGCAAATGGTGTGACTTCCGTGGAAGATGCTCCTCGTCCAGGTCAGGCACAACGAGTTGTGACTCCACAGAACATTGCAGCAGTTGAAGCCATAGCGAAGGAAAACTACCGAGTGACACTGAATGCCGCAATGGGAGGAAAGAAGTTCCCTTCTGATGAAGAGGTACGCCACGCGGTGCATGAGTGTTTGCGCGGACTAGCAAAATAAATTTTTTCTAAAGGAATTTATGCACTTTGTAAGCGCTGGAGGACTTGAATTGAGCTTGGGGGAGATTATGTTGAAAAGTGATACAGTTTTGTACCACTTCTGCACGATAAATAATATTTAAAAAAATATTTAAGTTTTTCATTTGACTCATCCTCTTAATTACTGAAAATGTTAAGAGGAGTGGTACAGTATATAGCCTCTGAGTGCAAGGCGTGTGAGTAGATAACTTTACTTAATCATGTCTGAATAATGAAATCAACTAATCTGAAACAATATTAACATCATAATTAATAAAAGGAAAGCACCAGTTGGCTTTTATTCTACAATATTACTTTCATGATTGATGATGAAGATGAGCTTGTAAGCCGAAAACCGGTTAACAGCAAAAGTAGTGTTGTAGAACAAAAGCAAACTGGTGCTTTTCATTTATTATAATGTTGTTCTACCAAGAACAGACGGAAAATTCTGTTAACATCAGTATTACGCGCAAGCAAGCAGAACAGTAACAACTGCTCCTGGTAGTCTTCATTTGTGAAATAAATCTTTAGCAAATCGTATTTCAAAATTCATCCTATTCTGTGTCTTTATCTTTGTGCTCTACAAACTGTTTCAGACCACTCAGACATAGGCTACACCCGATTCACTCATTAGCATCTCTAAATGCTGCCACAACGACTACTAGAAACCAAAGGGCACTGTGCTTGTATTCTGAAGCTTTGTGACCTAACATATCGACTATTGAAGACTGCTGTTTGAGAAAGTTCAGCATACAAATATGACACATCTAATGAAAATATAAAGCTCACATCTCTTTCCTTGAATACCAAAAATAAACTAGAAACATCACAAGCTTCGTCCTGAGAGTCTATCGTAACATCGTCACGAAATTCCTTGAGACGGTGAGCATAATCTGTTAGCACCACAGTCCATAAAAACATTCATCACCTCACCCGATGGTGGTTCGGTGCTGACCTTCAAGGGGGTGATGGATCCACGTGTTCCCACTGCTTACTCTGCATCCCTGCATCAGGGTCACGGTCATTGACCCAGTATTTATCCATGGTGATTAATAGCCTCATGAAGTGACCCGGGTTGCCCTTACTGTGATGATACCACTGCCGCTTCGATTCGGCGGATTTTTGAATGGATGAGAAGAGTCGCAGCATACAGCGTGCGTCTGCCTTTACCATGTCCAAAATGTCGAGCAATATGTTGAAACCCGATTCAAGACAGGTTTTCACTTTGCCCACTATATCCTCGTTTGTTAAAGGCCGGTATTTAAGCACAAGTGAAATTCTGAGTTCACAGAGCGACAGTCTGCGATCTTATTCTTCGTTTTTCTTATCTGTCTGACCGGAATGAAAGCATCTGCTCTCGTACATCAAACAGTTGTAACGTTCTTCCCGTCACGTCAGATATCGAATTACCGCACAACGCTCCATTTTATCAATGGATTACAACATTTCTTGTGGTTTCTCTAACAGTGAGCTGTAGTCACCGCGGTCTAGGGGTGGCGTCTTTCACAAATAATCGAAACAACCTTGTTACTGGGCTCGATCCCAGCCACTGCTTACCTTTTAGATCAGAACCGTCAGCAATGGCGGCCCGATATTTCCTAAGTAAGCAGTCATCCCAGGTCTTGCAAAAGTCTGAATGTGGCAGAGATGCCAGAAAATCTGAAAATGGAGATGTAGGTGCTAGAATCTAGATGTAGCGGAAGCCGGTGAAGTAAAATGGAAAGAAGGTCAGGTGTTTTCTGCAAGACCATGCATTAAATGGTATCACGGGAGCAGTACTGGTAGTGATGAAGAAACGAAGGCAGAGGGTGATTAACTTTGAACGGCTGGGTGATATGATTGTGTATTCTCATGAGAATCGACAGCAAACCAACGGAAACGACGATAATTCAGATATACGTAACGACGTCACAAGCAGAACAGGAAAACAGAGAATGAGGGCAGAGGGCGGGTATGTAAGGTACGTAAGGAGAGAGTAAAATCTCTCGATAACTAAAACATGACCTGTAATACGGGTTACTTGTCGATTGCATTAAATTAGAACCTTCTATTTTGTACACAACGAAGAGACTGGGTACCTCAGTACGTGTCACAAATATCTAGCCGATAAATGTAATCTTTCCCAAGAAAAAGGCGAGCAATGCGATGTTCTGGAATTACGTCGGTAGGAAATAGAATGACAAAATGTGTTAGAGAAAGGAAACGAAGACAGTGTTACAAGAGAATATGGGCTCGGTATTAGGAATGCGACAGGAGAAAAACTAGTGACAACAATTATTACCAAAGTACAAACGGCAACTTAAATATGCAGAATGTTTTGTATTTTCAGCAAACTAGATAAAGAGGTAGTAGTTTCGTATGTCAGTGAGACACTGGAAACATGTAGCTCTGGAGAGGAACATGTAGAAGAACCGCGGCATGAGTTTATAAGAGTAGTTGACCATATGCTAGATAGATAGTACCTACCACAACACTTCATGATGGGAGAAATCCATAAGGCATACAGTCACTATAAAAAAAACTATAAATAAATAGACTGCTGCATTATAGATGTGGAACAAACAGTAGGACTATAGATAGGAAGATGCTCAATGAAACATTTTGGGTTGTCAAGAGAGCAATGCGTGAAGCTTCAACTACTATCATAGTAGAATGTTATAGAAAGATCTCTCATAAAACCCAAAGAAATACTGGTCATCTATAATGGCTGTTAGTGGCGCCAAAGTATCTAGACATTTGCGGACGAGACAGGGACTGAGAGTGAGGATAGCAAAGTATAAGCAGAAACGCTGCACTCAGTTTTCAAATGTGCCTTTAGACATCGAGAGGCACTGACCCAATTTAAATTTGTCGCAATCGCAATCATGAATGAAAAAGGTATTAGTGTCAGTTGTGTTGAGAAACGGCTGAAATCGCTAAAATTGAATAAATCTCCAGAGCCCTCTGGAATCCGTTCAGATTCCATATCGAATTTTTTCTTAGTTAGCCGTGCTTTACCAACATCTACTGTAGATCGTTCGAAAGAAAAACCGAGCCCACATCTACATCTACATCTACATCTATACTCCGCGAGCCACCTTACGGTGTGTGGCGGAGGGTACTTATTGTACCACTATCTGATCCCCCCTTCCCTGTTCCATTCACGAATTGTGCGTGGAAAGAACGACTGCTTGTAAGTCTCCGTATTTGCTCTAATTTCTCGGATCTTTTCGTTGTGATCATTACGCGAGATATATGTGGGCGGTAGTAATATGTTGCCCATCTCTTCCCGGAATGTGCTCTCTCGTAATTTCGATAATAAACCTCTCCGTATTGCGTAACGCCTTTCTTGAAGTGTCGATTGCATTAAATTAGAACCCCACTGGTTGGAAGAGAGCACAGTTAACACTAGTGTACAACAAGGTTAGCCGAATCGATCCATAAAGCTGCAGTCCAATGTCGTTGACATCCATGTGCTGTAGAATTTTAGAACACAGTCTGAGCTCAACATAATGAGGCATCAGGAACAGAAGGAAATCCTCCATACCTATCAGTATGGATTCCCAAAACATTTGCAACTACGTCCATAGCCTGAAAACGGCTGAGAAGTTCATGGTAGAGAGCAACTTCCTATTGTACTATTATTATGGCTTCTTCACTTTCCATTCATCGTGTGGAATGCGGCAAGAATTACTTTTAAATGCATCGTTGCGCACTGTAGTTAATCTCCCTACGGGATCGATACGAAGGGAGTTGTAGTACATTCTTAGATTCACCATGTAGGGGTGGCTCTTGAAAATTCGTAAGTTGGCATTGTCGAGGTAGTTTGTGTCTATCTTCAAGTTTCTGCCACTCCATTTTCTCCTTAATCTCTGTGACGCTCTCCCATAAGGCAAACAAATTTGGAACCATTCCCGCTACCTTTCACTGAATACGTTCAATGTCGCCTGTTAGCCCTGTTTGGTGTCGGTCCCAAACACGTAAGGAGTATTTTAGCATGGATCACACGAGTGATTTGTAAGCAATATCGATTATAGACTAGTTGTTTTTCCATAGTATTCTACCAAATACGAAGTGTAGCACCTGTTTTACCTACGACTGTATCTATGCGATCGTTCCAGTTCATTTCCCTAGAATGTGTTACACCCAAATATTTGTAGGAGTTACCAATTACAACTGCGACTACTTAATACTGTATCACAGGATACTATTCGACGCGCAAGTCGTCCAAGTGGCGTCAACTCGAAAGACTTGGACCAGGCGAACGGTCTATCCGACGGGAGGCCCTAGTCACACTGCGTTTCCAATTTACAGGATACTTTATCTTTTTTTGTTTTTGTTTTGCGAAGTGCACTACTTTGCATTTTTCAACGTAAGTTATCAATCTCTGCCACACTTTGAAATCTTTTCACGATGTGGTTGAATATTTGTGCTGATTTTTTGAAACAGCACTGACTTCATTTTAGATAACTACATTATCTGCGAGAAGTCTGGGGCTGCTAGTAATATTCTCTTCAAGATCATGAATGTGCCACATGAGCAGCAATAGTCCCCCCACCTACCTGGAGCACACACAAAGTTACTTCTGCAACTGTTAATGTCTCTCCAATCCAAGATAATGTACTGATATCTCCTTACCAAATCCTCAATCTAGTCATATACTTTTTTCTGATATCCCCTACGGTCGTACTTTTGATAGTAAGCAAAGTATGCTACCGAGTCGAATGCCTTTCGGAAATCGAGACATAGCCGGCCGAAGTGGCCGCGTGGTTCTGGCGCTGCAGTCTGGAACCGCGAGACTGCTACGGTCGCAGGTTCGAATCCTGCCTCGGGCATGTATGTGTGTGATGTCCTTCGGTTAGTTAGGTTTAACTAGTTCTAAGTTCTAGGGGACTAATGACCTCAGCAGTTGAGTCCCATAGTGCTCAGAGCCATTTTGAAATCGAGACATAGTGCAGGTAATTGACTGCCTTGATCTATGTCTTTCAGGATGTCACGTGAGGAAAGTGCGAGATTGGTTTTAGATATCGAGGTTTTCGGAATCCATGATGGAAGGCATGGAGGACGTTATCCCGTTCGTGATATCTCATGCATCATAATAACGCAAAAGAAGGTTTAAGAAAAACGGCTCTGAGCACTATGGGACGTAACTTCTGAGGTCATTAGTCCCCTAGAACTTAGAACTACTCAACCCTAACTAACGTAAGTACGTTACACACATCCATGCTCGAGGCAGGATTCGAACCTGCGAGCGTAGCGGTCGCGCGGGTCCAGTCTGTAGCGCCTAGAACCGCTCGGCCACTCCGGCCGGCAAAAGAAGGTTTATCGATTTTTCTGCTGCCAGTAGTTTCCGAGACGTTCATAATAACCACAAAATGGAAAAGGAGACGATTCATGTTTACAGGTTTCTTTGTCAGTTAGTAAACATGATGACGTGATTCGTAATTCGTAGTAGGTAGGCTATAATTGTTTTCCTGCCCCATTGTGTGAACGTTCAATCAATTTTCCCTGCCCTTTTAACGCCATTATCCTTAAACAATAAAATCTACTGTTCTAACATGACTAACATACTCTGAAAATTTAGACTTATTAACGACAAATCTAAAAACAGTTTGCTGCAAGTGAAACTTAGGTTGGGTGAATACACTCTTGGCACATAACTGATGATTAATGCCTTTTGCAAGTGGATTACTGCTTCGTCGCTTAATGTTACCTTAATTGGATTTTAATGACTCTGACTACGGCCGCCAAGAGGCGTTAACGCTCATATTTCAATTTCCACGTCTCTTCGCTAGTTCATCGTACATAGCCGTGCTGAAAAGTATTGCCTCCGAATTTTTTATTCTGTTCTCAATATCGATTCAGGTATTACATGCCATGCATATCGCGTGGTCGACTTTCTCGCTTCGCTGCCCAAGTTGCAACCCTCTGCCTCTACAGGGCTCCGAATTGTAGCGTGTAGTAACGTTCTGTCTACGCGCTGCAGTGGAGTTTCTAAGCGCAAGAAACGCGCACACACGGAGCACTTCCTCTTCCAGCTTGACAGTGAGACAACACACACCTCTGCGACATCTGCAACCATCAGGCGCCTCGGAATTACTCAATCAGTCGTCCTCCGTACGGTCCCGACTTGGCCCCATCCGATTTTCATCTCTTTCCAAAATTTAATGTGCACCTTCGAGGACTTCACTTTGATAGTCATGAAGAGATGCAGGCAGTGTGTGAGGTTGTGGCTCCGTCAGAAACTGTCACACTCTACAGTGACGTGTTAACAAATTGGTCGCTCGTTAGCAGAAATCTGTTCATCTCCCGGATGACTATGTTGAGAAATAAATGTGCAGACATGAAGGAAAAGCATGTAGAAAGTTAATAAAGTTTATTTTATCCAAACACGTTTAAAGGTTACCACTTAAAAATTCGGGTGCGTTACTTGTCAGCATACCCTCGTAAGCAGATGAGGAAGAAATACTACGAGCTCTGGGATTTTATGGACCCCTTTTTTTCGTGACATGCTTGTACTTTTAGTGAGAATTTGGAAACAGGTGTGCACCAGCGAAAATTTTTTGCAGGTAGAACATTATAGCGGAATTTGTTATCCTTGGCAAACGTTTATGAAGGTAAACACAATCTTCAGTATCGTTTCTTATGTGACAGAATGTGGAAAACCTGTACAGTGAGTTAAATTGTAAAATTAATGACACATCGAGAGGTTTTAAAAGTTACTCGGGTACGATTTTTTTTTTCTGTTTTCTTTCACTCTCCGGTGTTACTCCCTTAGCAAGCTACATGCCTCATGACATTTTAGTCATCTTTGACATAAATTTCGCTTCTGATATTACATGGGTTAGCTTGTGGTGTAACGTCACCTAAATCCGTAAGGTGTAACACCCTGAACCCCATTTACCAGTAGACCATAGAAAATAGGGCTTGCGTCTATGTGTCTTAAACTAACGAGTAGATACGAAGGTCTTGGAACAGTTGGGTATGCTTCCCATCGTTTGGACGCCAGATTTAGGACCTGGTCCGAATCATCTCATACAAATAAATTTTTCACAAAAAGAACGTAAATTCTCTCTCGATCTTATGTTGTTGTTGTCGTTGTGGATCTTCAGTCCAGAGACTAGTTTGATGCAGCTCTATTCTGTGCAAGCTTCTTCATCTCCCAGTACCTACTGCAACCTACATCCTTCTGAATCTGCTTAGTGTACTCATCTCTTGGTCTCCCTCTACGATTTTTACCCTCCACGCTGCCCTCCAATACTAAATTCGTGATCCCTTGATGCCCCAGAACGTGACCTATCAACCGATCCCTTCTCGTAATCAAGTTGTGCCAAAAATTCATCTTTTCCTCAATTCTGTTCACTATCTCCACATTAGTCATGTGATCTGCCCATCTAATCTTCAGCATTCTTCTGTAGCACCATATTTCGAAAGCTTCTATTCTCTTCTTGTCTAAACTATTTATTGTCCACGTTTCTATACATGGCTACACTCCATACAAATACTTTCAGAAAATACTTCCTGACATTTAAATTTGTACTCGATGTCAACAAAATTTTTTCTCTTCGGAAACGCTTTCTTGCCATAGCTAGTCTACATTTTAGATCCTCACTACTTTTAGGATCATAAGTTATTTTGCGCCACAAATGCCAAAACTCATCTACTACTTTAAGTGTCTCATTTCTTAATTTAATCCCCTCGGCATCACTGATTTAGTTCAACTACATTCCATTATCCTCGTATTGCTTTTGTTGATGCTCATCTTATGTCCTCCTCTCAAGACACTGCCCATCCCGTTTAACTGCTCTTCCTGGTCCTTTGCTGTCTTTGACAGAACTACAATGTCGTATCCAAACGGCAAATTTTTTATTTCTTCTCCATGAATTTTAATTCCTACTCCAAATTTTTCTTTTGTCTCCTTTACTGCTTGCTCAGTATATAGATTGAATAACATCGGGGATAAGCTACAACCCTGCCTCACTCCCTTCTCATCCACTGCTTCCCTCTCGTGCCCCTCCACTCTCATAACTGGGTTTCTGTACAAATTGTAAATAGCCTTTCTCTCCCTGTAATGACCCATGCACCTCCAGAATTTGAAAGAGATTATTCCAGTCAGCATTGTCAAAAGTTGTCTCTAAGTCTACAAATGCTAGAAACGTAGATTTGCCTTTTCTTAATCTGTCTTCTAAAATAAGTCATGGGGTAAGTATTGCCTCGCGTGTTCCTCCAACATTTCTGCGTAATCCAAACCGCTCTAGCCCTAGGTCTGCTTCTAGCAGTTTTTCCATCCGTCTGCACAGAATTCGTGTTAATATTCTGCAATCGTGACTTGTTAAACTGGTAGTTCGGTAATTTTCACATCTGTCAACACCCGCTTCATCTTCATCTACGTCCTCTTTGGTTTCCACAATGTTGCCCTCAAGTACATCGCCCTTGTGTAGACCATCTATAAACTCCTTCCACCTTTCTGCTTTCCCTGCTTTGCTTAGAACTGGTTTTCCATATGAGCCCTTGATAGTCATATAAGTGGGTCTCTTTTCTCCGTAGGCCTCCTTAATTTTCCTGCAGGCAGTATAGGCTGTATCTATTTTACCCGTAATAATATATGCCTCCTCGAGTATGAATCTTAAAATCTATTGATGTTCCATTGCTCGTTATGGTCTAACGTGGCAGTTGTTTAAGGAAGACTCTCTTTAAATTTCAAGGGAACTGCAGAGAATAAGAATTGGTGACGCTTGTGCGTCTTTCCTCTGATTAATACGAACGATCATCAGTCCATTTAGCGCGTTTAAAGAGAAGTTGTGACAGAATCAGCTCTTTCACCAGCCATAAAAGACAGCTTTGGGTTGAAAACAACGCTATGAGAAATAATATTGGAAGAAACGGTCTGATGCATTTGAAATAAATATGATTGTGATATTGCTGATATGTGTATTACGGGCATTAGGCCGTGGTCCAAGGCATAATTCTATGCTTAACGTTTCATCTTCCAATACCAGAGACATCATCAAAGGCTTCAGTGACTCAGAAAGCAGTTATTGACTCGAACAAGTTCAGGAAGCACAAATGTTGATATGTATCCAAGTAATGGTCGGTTCACGACGTCATCAGAGTGCTACCTAAAGTGACGTCATGCACCGACTGTTACGTGGATAAATAATTTCGGTTGTTGACCTTGTTTGAGTCTGTAACTGCTTTCCGAGTTGTTAGGGCCTATGATGATGTCCCCGACACTGGAAGACGAACTGCTAGGCACAGAATCATGCCTTGGACTACGGACGAATGTCCATAATACAAATACCATCAATATCGGAAATACCGGCGCTGAAGGACTGCATTCTGTGATTAAACAATGATTCTTTGTAATTCTGAGACAAACCGAATTAAATGTTTAATTGTTATTATCAATGCATTCATTTTTCTTTGGATTGAAGAAGCATGGTTTGAAAGAACTCTTAGCTCTATCTTTGGACGCAGACAGGGCTTTAAGGACCGTGCCTCGATGAAGTACTTGGGCAAGATCGCGCTCGCCAATGGAGAACTGCAAACTGTTCTTTTTATCAATGATATTGCTTTCAGTTCGAGGTCAGTAATCTAAAATGAAAATGAAGCAATGTCTCCCGAGTATGCTTCACCAAAGGAGAAAGTTTCACCTCAAAGACAACCTGTCGGAATGATTTATTAATAAGGGGTTGGATTCTCACTTGTCCTTAATGCAGCTCTGATTATTCTTGGAATACTGGCAAATAATGATTGTAAAGTCTCCAGTGGAACGTTATGCGATTACAACCTCTTCTAACTCCTGTAGTGACGAGGAAGGGTGAAACCTGCTCCGGAATCTGCGCTCCAGCACCGCCCACAAGGGTTCGATAATGCTCAAGTCCGAGCACTGTGTTGGCCAGGGAAGACGCTGCAGTTCAGTTTCATGCTCCTGATACAGCGATAGTACTGTCCTGGCTGTGTGAATGTGCGCTTTATCGTCCTTAAATGTGGCATCATTGTTGACGAACAACATTTGAATCATGGGATGCAACTGATCACCTAAAATGTTCACATAATTATTGGCTGTAACACGGCCTTTGAGAGTAGGGACGGGCACAGCAGAATGCCATGATATGGCTGCCCATACCATCACACTTCCACATCCATGCTTAACCGTTGGAATCATGCAATCGGGATTTCAGGCTTCTTTTGGCGCTGTCCGGGAGTACACCCGACCCGATGTGGGAAATAACGATAACGTCGTCGGATCATAACACGTGTTTCCACTGATCAGCCGTCCAGGATTTATGCGCCGGGCACCATGTTTTACGCTTCTTTGCGTTGGTTGTCGTCACCAATGGTTTCGAATAGCAGCTCGTCCATGAATATTCGCTTTATGGAGTTCTCGGCGGACAGTGTCGATAGATGCAGTATCTCGAAGATGGCTGTTGAGCTTTGCAATCAGTTTAGCTGCAGTAGTTTTGTGTTGTTTTGACACAATTCTGCTAGCGTACGATGATCTCTGTGATTTGGTTTTGATTTGCGCCCACTATTACGTTTACACGATGATGTCCTTCCATGTTTCCTGTAGGATATCAGGAGTGTTGAAACAGTTGCTCTTGAAACAGTCAATAAGTTGGCTGTCTTGGTTACTGACGCTCCAGCTACGTTGGAACTCTGTTTCACTGCACATCGAACTCAGACTCTGAATGCAGATGCGAAGTGTGCAATACTCTGTACAGAACACTCACATCCCAGCGCGACACTTGTCTTACCTGCGCTGTTGACCATCAAACACAACCATCCCATTGCTACCACTGTTCACATTATTGTGACTATCCCCTGTACATGCACAATGTGATCAAAAGTATCCGGACACCTAACTGAAAATGACCTAGAAGTTCGTGGCGCCCTCCATCCGTAATGCTGGAATTCGATACGGTGTTGGTCCACCCTTAGCGTTGATGACAGCTTCCACTCTCGCAGGCATACGCTCAATCAGGTGCTGTAATCTTTCTTGGGGAACGGCAGCCCTTTCTTCACGGAGTGCTGCTCTGAGGAGACGTATCGATGTTCGTCGGTGAGGCCTGCCACGAAGTCGGCGTTCCAGAACATACCAGAGGTGTTCAATAGGATTCAGGTCAGGACTCTGCGCAAGCCACTCCATTACAGGGATGTTATTGTCGTGTAAACACTCCGCCACAGGCCGTACATTATGAACAAGTGCCCGATCATGTTGAAACATGCAGTTCTCTCGCCATCTCCGAATTGCTCTTCAACAGTGGGAAGCAAGATGGTGCTTGAAACATCATTGTAGGTCTGTGCTGTGATAGTGCCTCATAAAACTAGGGGTGCAAGCCGCCACCATGAAAAACACGACCACGCCATACCACCGCTTCCGATTTTCACTGTAGGCACGACACGCGCTGGCAGATGACGTTCACCGGGCATTCGCCGCACCCAGACCCTGCCATCGGATCACCACATTGTGTACCGTGATTCGTCACTCCACACAACCTTTTGTGCACTGTTCAATCGTCCAATATTTACGTTCCTCACACCAAACGAGGTGTCGTTTGGCATTTACCGGTGTGATGTGTGGCTTACGAGCAGCCCCTCAACCATAAAATCCAGTTTTCTCACCTCCTGCCCAACTGGAATAGTACTTGCAGTGGATCCTGATGCAGTTTGGAGTTCCTGTGTGGTGGTCTGGATAGATGTCTGACTATTACAGTTTACGACCCTGTTCAACTCGCTGGTCTCTGTCAGTCAACAGACGTGGTCGGCCTGTAGGTTTTTGTGCTGTACGTGTCTCTTTCCGTTTCCACTTCACTATCACAGCGGAAATAGTGGACCTAGGGATGTTTAGGAGTGTGGAAATCTCGCTTACAGACTTTGACACAAGTGACATCCAATCAGCTGACCACGTTCGAAGTCCATGAGTTCTGCAGAGCGCCGCATTCTGCTCTCTCACGATGTCTAATGACTACTGAGGCCTCTGATACGTAGTAGCTGGCAGTAGATGGCAGCAGAATGTACCTAATATGAAGAAGTATGTTTTTGGGGTTGTCCGGATAGTTTTGATCACATAGTGTAGCTTCCACTCAGACTACTAGAAGGAAAGTTTAACGTGACAGTCCACTGAGCAGCTAAGTACGAATTAGGTCTTCCGTGACGTACATGTAAGACATAAAAAGTGACATGTCATACGAAAGAAATACCGCCAGGCTGTCAAGCTGATTTTACTTCGGAGGGTTGCCTGGACGAATTCAAAATCAAGAAGAGTCGAACAACATCACAGTTCTGCTGGGACTCTAGGATGTTTTGTAATTTTTGTGTTAGATAACAGGTACGTCAGACTGCATACGATTGTGCAATACTACATAAATCTTACAGTGTGGATACAAGGACACGGTGGGGTCGGAATGATGTGGAGTTTCCAGTGTGGTACCTGGGTGACGTGGACTGTCGCCACGGCGTCGCCCACGTCAGAAACATGCGGCTGGCTGAACTAGGCCCCACAATATACAGTAAAACGGAATTTCGTTGCTCGGATTGGCTGAAACAATGCATAAGTTCCCTTGTTTCGAGCGGGCACGTAAACTGTTTCGGAAATTATTATAGAGATGGAAGTACTTTAAGTGAAATTTGTCTAAAACTGAAGAGTAGATATCTAATGGTGTAAAACGTATAAAGTGTATATTGAAGGTGATGTGAAAAACGACAAGAATAATTACATGGTATCCCTTTAAAAAGTCAAGCTGTGTGCATTTTACTGCAATTCATATGGTTAAGACTCACCATTACAGCGGTACATCCGCCACTTATGAGCGAACCTACAACCTACACTTCCATTGCAGTCTCTGAAGTGACTTTCAGAGAAACTGTGACGGACTTGCTCATCTAAAACGATAACTTCGCGTGTGCAGTCATTGTATTGCAACTAGAGGGCGGAGCACGTCTTGCCAACGCGAGAAGAGTATCGTACTCTCTTCAAAAACAGTTTCGATCATGTGGAAAACTGATCTACGCTTCTTGTAGTACATGTCTCGTTACCTTCAGTTCCTGGGGACGTTATGAAAACTTAGCGGGGACTCTGTTGACAAAACTGCAGTTGTCGGCAGTTCCTTGCGACTTCGTATTGGATGAAACGTAATAACATCTAAGAAATTTAGGGAATTAGAGGAAAGGAAGGCAAAAAAGGCAATTGCGGAACCGTCCTGCACAAGAATGGCATAAGGGTTACCGTAACAGGGGTGGGAACCGCGGAACTGATAATGGCTGCGTCTATCTCGGTAGTGACAGTATTTATTTTCTATTACAGTATTCTGGAAGGCGAAAAATGCTCGGCAGGGACGCAGTATTTTTTCTCTGCTGTTCATCCCGCGTAGCGAAGAAGCAAGAAGAGCTTGAAAGAAACGATCAGAAGAAGAGAACTAAATAAACACTGTTCTTTTCCTTGCTTCACAATTTTGGGTATGGTCACTGCACAACCTAGGTTTCATGTTATAAGCCCATTTTCAAGTACACTACTGATTCCAGAGATAAAAAAGAAAAGAAAAACACGATGTATCGATCCTAGGCTTAATGCAAGATTACTTCAAAGATCATTTTTCTGACAAGTTACATATGGAATTATTACACATCACCAATTTCGCTAACATGACTAAACATCATGTCTTTGCATTATCATTATGTTTATCTTTGCTTTGTCATCTTTTGAATCAGTAATGTACTTGAAAATGGGTTTATAACCCTAAACCTAGGTTGTGCAGTAACGATAGTGAAAGTTGTGAAATAAGGGAAGAAAGTGTCTTTTTATTAATTTATGATGTTTCACCAAGAACCAATGGGTGATTCAATTAAAATGATCAGAAGAAGGTTTAGAATGCGCAAGGGAATGAAAATCAATAATAATATTCACTTCAGGCACACAGCACCAAATGAGGAGGAAGGGAACTAGGACGTAGTTCACTCGTTAGCCTGCGTCTACCCATGAAAACAAAAGACCCTGGACATCTAAACTTACGGACACGTAGCACCGGTTATTTCAGCACCAGGCGTACCGATGACTTCTTGAGGTCGCTTACCGTACTAAATATGAGTCAGCGATCCCACGTTCGTATACTTAAAACGATTACCTATATCCAACCTATCACACCACCAAAAGTCTGTACTTATTTCTGAAAAACGCTGTATATTATTTCTTCCAAAATTCTACAATTTTCTAACTGTATATTGTTTTCAGATTTATTGGAGACTAACGCTGTATATTATTTCTTCCAAAATTCTACAATTTTCTAACTGTATATTGTTTTCAGATTTATTGGAGACTTGGGTGCGTTTCGCCGATAATTTTATATGGATAGCAAGTGTCTGCACGGGAAGTGGTTAGAATTATGAAAAAATTCTGAAGCTCTGGACCTTTTTGTACCATCCATTTCGACGATTATATCGTGTGGTCATTTGTAGTGAGAGCTACAGCCTGTCATTGTACGTTACATCAATGGAGAACATTTCTTTGGACAGGTTAGACCCGTTTTTAGCTTGGAAGTTGTTAACAGACGTGTGATATGAATACAAAGATACGGGTGTCCAAGTGTAAACAGATATGTCACCAGACGAATACATAGACTTCTATTCCTTTCCTTGTAGAAGTGACTTGATCCTCATGTTCAGACCAGGCAATAGGTCTGTAACACTGACTTGGAAAACGTTTAATGCACCGTAAGACGGGCAGTCAAACTTCCATCATCCACACCGAGGGACGATGTTGTAAACTGGGTTGCCTATCTTAAGGCGCATGACGTGTTTACTGGGCCACTTTTATTTTTCCCATCCTGTACATTATTATTACGCTGGTGCTACAGGTGATGATTTTATCACAGAAGAGGACTTCGTTTAAACCATACGGGTTTCTCTGGTGGACGTATATTTTGTACTGCATAAGTTCAACGCCTGTTGTTGTCAGTTCAGTATCAATGTCTAAATCGTATAGAATATTTCTGGAGAGATACATCTATGTTCCTGGCCAGTGAAACATTCATTCAGTATTTTTTTCTTTTTTCTAATCATTGATGCTACTATTAGGAACGAATTATTACCTTTAAACCACATTCTGCTGAGTTAAAAAGATGAAAACGCTGAATTAGCGCAATGCTTAGCTTGAGATTAACAGATCCGTGGCTCCTGCTGAAACCTGATGCTCCATAACATCTTTATTTTATAAATACAGTCAGGTACAGTGAGTTTGCAGGACAAGCCTAAAAAATTCAGAGATGCGTCAGCACACGGCTTATAGTAACGCTTCCATAGCTTCGATGACAGCGACGCGTTCTAACGCAAGTGGAAACTGCACTAGAGGTTAACATGGAAACTGACGTACCTGCCCGTCTCCCTGTATCGGACGCTTCATCTCCGTGGCCTCTAGCACTCGCCCATGAGCCGACGCATCGCGCACCTTGGCACAGATTTAGCGGCCCGCTTGTGCCTGCTGCCCTACTCCATTCTCTGCCCTCCGTCGTGCCCCCATCCAGCCGCTACAAAATGTCGCCGACACCGCCTCGTGCTGCACGAAGCAGCTGCCTGCAGTGCACATAGTTGGCTCTGGGACGAGTGCTGCATCTTCGGTCTACCTTGAACTACTGCAGCTTTACAAGACGTTTTTGTCATTACCAGGTGTTAGGTTGTTACCTCACGACGAAGATCCAGCATGAAGCGTCGTGTCATTAAGACTGCAACTCTGCCACTATCCATTAGCGTGCTTTCCCTTTTACAGAGCAATTATGGACGTTCCTTTTTTTTTTTTGTAACTATGTCTCATCGTCTAGCTCGTGCATCGTAAGTTGAAGGTTATACTGTAATTGTAGCCATTACTGCACACAAGAAACTTGTACCTTATAGATGTTCGTAACAGTCATCGCATTTCCAGAGTGGCTGTTCGGGTCTGCAGCGATGTGTGTGCTGTCTTCAAACTTCCTGGCGCTCTGGAACTGGAGCTTGAAGAGTAGCCTTGGGAGGCCCTGGTACTTTATTCCCTCTATCTCTCTAGCCGGCGAAGGACGGTCGAGACTTTGCGCAAAGCATCTTCTTCTCTGAATGTGTAAGTGTTCTGTTTTTGGGATATTGTCTATTCTTCTGGGCATGTCATGAGAGCGAGACTGGACGCAGCGAATCTGCAAGGGGCCAGGGGGAGGGGGCATCAGCATGTCTGTGCTTGATGGAGACACTTGCTGGCTGCGGTAGTTATTGCAGAACAACGCCGTCCCGACCAGCAGATTCGCTGCAGACCAAGGTACCTTGCTGGACGTGACGGCTGCCATGACGTCACTGGTCAAGACAGAGTGAGAACCAAACGTGACGAGCACAAACAGTAAAAACTAAGCTGAACTCTGAGCTTGTGAACTTGTGTGCTTTCGTCAAGTATAACATGGAATTGATGGTAATAACGGAGATGTAATATATGAGCGATAAAGAAGCATACTTCATTTTTGTAGCAATGAGTACCTGAATTTTTTTCCAGCTGGCACCGACATCGCACATTCGAAGGAGGTGTCTGTCGCCTCATAACATAGTAGCACAGTTATTTCTTGAGCATTTCTCGAGGTAAGTGGTCACTAATGGGTGTTCAGGAAGTACGGACGAAACCGAATTTTGTGCCATTTCGTCATATGACGGTTGGCAACCATGGTTTATTCCAGTTATGCGAGCCTTACCATTAGTAATGAGATAGCTTCTGTATGGTGAGCATTTCTGTTTGATGTTTATTTTCGTCATGGAGCAGATGACAACTGAGCAGCGTCTCCAACTGATAAAAAGTTATTAAGCGGCAACAGTTCGTGAACTGCGTGTGACACTCGGACGTAATGCTGCTCCAACCGAATCATCAGTTCGGAACTTGGTCCGGAAGTTTGAGACCACGGGTTCTGTTTCAAAAGTTATGAAAACAGGACGACCGCGTTCTGTTCGAGCACAAGAAAACATTGCTGTTGTGCGTAACAGTCGGGACGTAAGTCCCAGAAAATCGGATCGCCGACGAGCTCAACAACTGAATTTACCACCAAGTTCACTGCAGTTAGACAAAGATTTGAAGCCTGCAGTATACGGAAAGAGACATCGATTTGCTCAATCGCTCTTGGGAAGACAAGCAGAGGACGATAACTTCACAAACAGAATAATTTTCTCAGATGAGGCTCACTTCCATCTCAGTGGCTGCGTCAATAAGCAGAACTGCATAATTTGGGGTAAATAAAATCCGCGAGTGACTGTGGAAGATGAGGTGCATCCACGAGGCATGGCTGTGTGGTGTGGGTTCTGGGCAGGAGGAGTGATCAGCCGGTACGTTTTTGAAAATGATAGGGGAGCTGTCGACACTCTGAAGGGCGACCTCTAGCGTAACATGCATTCTGATTGCTTTTTCCCTCTCATTGATGAAAATGACGATTTCTGCCTTCAACAAGATGTTGCGACATGTTACAAATTCCCTGAAAGGACTGCTCCCCTGAACGAAAAGTTTCCTTAAAAAATTATCTCTTTGCGTGGCAACCAGGAATGGCCTGCCAGATCAAGCGATCTAACGCCTTGCAACTTTTTTTGTGGAGATTTGTGATATCAAAAGTGTATGTGAACAAACCGCAAGATACACACCAATTGAAGGATGAAATTAAAAGCGTTATTTACGGCATCCCAGCCGAACGCGTCATCAAGAACTTCAATGAACGCAATTCTCGTTGGCGCGCGGCCTTGGGTGGCCATATGAAGGATACAATTTTTCATACATATGTGGGAGGAGTTACTTAATTGTTTCTAAAAAAAGCATTACATATTCAATAAATTTTGTACGTTCTATAGCACTTTAATATTCGTCCCTACTTCGCAGACACCCCTCCTCAAGATATAGCAACACGGTTATTTCATGAGCTCTTTTCAAGCTAAGCAGTCGCTATAACTACGTTACGGCGACCAGAAAACCTTTACGTGGTCCGTCTCCTTATCATGCCTAAACAAAGGCAGGCGCGTTACATTCGAAGCTCAGTGACTGAGCAATGCTTTTCGCGGCGAATGGCGTCACCGACTGTGCCGAACAAGCAATAGGGGAGGGTGGGGTGAAGTGATCAAGACATTAAAAGTGGCCATTGCATATTTTTTGCCCTGAATAGTGCTGCTGCCTACTGAGAATTAGTCAGACTAGTTCTAACACGCACCGTGACAGCTGTCAGTGATCAGGCACAGGAAGTTTGTTTCGTTATGTTTTAGTAAAAACGTTTCTGATATTCAGTTGTGTGGTGTAATGTAATGCAGTCTTGTTACCTCACTTATATTTAGAGTAATACTTTTTTACCGTATCAATGTTCCAACAACGTCTTTAGAACTACAAATGTAGTTTCTGTTTGACTGCTTCCTCTACGAACCACTAATGCTGGCATGGTGTCCGATAGGGAAAAGTGGCCAGGTTATTCGTCAGGAAAAGTGGTCAGTTGTTTACCCTGGTAGCGCTTAGTGACTTCCACATATCACACATAATACTTCAAGTCAGATTTAATTCCAGTCCCCTTCATATAAAAGATATTGCTTAACATCCTGTCTCCTGAGTTATATTTTAAACCGTCTCCTTTCTGTTATATGTGGCCTAATACAAAAATTCGATTGAAAACGATCTGGCCAAGGCGCTTAGTACCTAGATACTAGGACATCAATATGACAAGAAAGTACGTCCGAAAATCAGAACAACAAACATGGGACCCTTTTACGATGGAACTGACCACATTACCATCCCCCCCCCCCTCCTCCCTCCCGCCTGTGTAGGGAAAAGTCGGCACTTCGTAACCCTTTAGAAAAATGCATATAGCTCCTACATATTATTTTCGTTTTGAGTTACAAATATTTGATATATAAGGCGGTAAGATTCTATCAATAACCATAGTTTGGTAAAAATTCAATTTCCCTTGGATTGGCCATATTACCCACCATCCCCTACTTACGTCCCACTGCCAGAATTTCAGTTCTCCTGCTCAGGCATAGACTGTAGGGTTCGGGAAAGCTTTTGTGGAGGTCGGGACGTAGGAAGCTACAGGGAAACGCGGAGTTGCGAGAATATGTTTCGCTCTCTGGGTATGAGTAGGGTACGCGAAAGGCATTGTTTTGCATTTCATCTCCCGTTCGGCACACGGTTTTAATCTGCTAGGAACTTTGGTAGCAGCACGCTCCCCTCTGGAGACAAAATTGTTCTATCTGGGAATAAACGGCAGCCTATAGCTACGCCATTTCTTCGCGATATCGTCTGTTCTGTAACCCCTAGTGGAGAAAGGTAAGAAGTGTAGCTTTTGTGAAGTTAGGAAAGCAGCAGAGAACTAGCGGAAGAACTGAAACTGTCACAGTGTTCTTGAACTGCGCTTCCTTCGCTTAGTCGGTAAGAACATTACCCGCGATTATGTCCAGGTTCGAGTACCAAATCGGCGTGAAGTTTTGATTTGCCGTGAGATTCCGCCGTCTAATGTCATATTTTAGCACTTTCAGTTCCACAGCTAGTATATATTTAATGAAAGTCAAATTTGTGAGGGTAATCACAATATTTTAATTGTGACTTCGACAGAAGAACGCTTACAAGACGCAACAGGTCTACTAAAGAGAGTGCCTACACTACGTTTACCCATCCTGTTTTGGAGTACTGCTGCGCGGTGTGGCATACTTACCAGACAGGATTGAAGGACTGCATCTAGAAAGGTCGACGAAGAGCAGTACGTTTTGTATTATCGAGAAATATGGGAGACAGTGTCACGCACATGATTCAGGATTTGCGGTGGACATCATTAAAACAAAGCCGTTTCTCGTTGCGACGGGATCTCCTCGCGAAATTTCAATCACCGTCTTTCTTCTCTGAATGCGAAAATATTCTGTTGAGACCGACCACATAGGGAGAAACGATCGTCATAATAAAATAACGGAGATCAGAGTTCTCACTGAAAGATATAGGTGTTCGTTTCCTGCGAGCACTATTAGAGTTTGGAATAATTGAGAAGTATTGTGAAGGTGGTTCGATCAACCCTCTGCCAGGGACTTAAGTGTGATTTTCAGATTATCTATGTAGATGCAGACGTAAAATAAAGTTACACACTTAATTTTTTGTTCGTTTCCAGGTGCATGTGTTTTAGTCATGGTACACATCGAGAAGTGGTAGCGAAAATACTGCAGCATGCCGTTAGAAGCGTCAACACCAGACGGCGCACCCCGCTGACAAAGTTGAGTATTGACGAAAGCTTGTCGAGCTTCCACCCGGGTCACTGCTTTGAAATTCCGCGACATTTCGGCGAGTGTCACTCTCCTCAGCATCTTTAGAAGATGACTGGCAGGTGTCCAGTCGGTAAACCGCGGTGTGAAGTTTACGACAACCGGCTACAATCCCGAATTCTCTTCGAGTATTTACTATGTGATCAAAAGTATACGGACGCACTTAAAAACATACATTATTGATGTTAGGTGCATTGTGCTGCCACCTACTGCCAGGTACTCCATATCAGCGACCTCAGTAGTCATTAGACATCGTGAGAGAGCAGAATGGGGTGCTCAGCGGAACGCACGGACTTCGAACGCGGTCAGGTGACTGGGTGTCACTTGTGTCATACGTCCTCACGCGAGATTTCCACACTCCTAAACATCCCTAGGTCCATTGTTTCCGATGTGATAGCGAAGTGGAAACGTGGTGGGGTATGTACAGCACAAAAGCGTACAGGCCGACGACGTCTGTTGACTGACAGAGACCGCCGACAGTTGAAGAGAGTCGTAATGTGTAATAGGCAGACATAAGCCACATATCAGCCCGGTAAATGCCAAACGACGCCTCACTTGGTGTAAGGAGCGTAAAAATTGACGATTGAACAGTGGAAAAACGTTGTTTGGAGTGACGAATCACGGTACACAATGTGGCGATACGATGGCAGGGTATGGTTATGACGAATTCCCTGTGAACGCCATCTGCCAGCGTGTGCAGTGCCAACAGTAAAATTCGGAGGCGGTGGTGCTATGGAGGGGTCTTGCACCCATTGTTGTTTTGCGTGGCACTATCACAGTACCGGCCTATAGTGATGTTGTAAGCATCTTCTTGCTTCCCACTGTTGAAGAGCAATTTGGGGATGGCGATTGCATGTTTCAACGCGATCGAGCAGCTGTTCATAATGCAAGGCCTGTGGCGGAGTGGCTGCACGTCAATAACACCCCTGTAATGGACTGACGTGCACAAAGTCCTGATCAGAATCCTATAGAACACCCTTGAGATGTTTTGGAACGCCGGCATCGTGCCAGGCCTCACTGACGGACACCGATACCCCTCCTCAGTGCAGCACTCCGTGAATAATGAGCTGCCATTCTCCAAGAAACATTCCAGCCCATAATTGAATGTATGCCTGCGAGAATGGAAGCTGTGATCAAGGCGAAGGGTAGGCCAACAGCATACTGAATTCCAGCATTAGCGATGTAGGGCGCCATGAATTTGTAAGTCATTTTCAGCCAGGTGTCCGGATACTTTTGATCACACAGTGTATGAACACATTTTACAGCGTTGCGTATCGCGAAGAGTGAAGGAACATTTCAGAGACGATAACTGTTTGTATTAACATTACACTGCATCATGTCACAAAGTAGCGTGTTTGAGGCAATAGTTTGTAGTCAATAACATTTCTGAAATGAACTAGCGACTTGCACCCAATGGAGAACTTTTGGGGGCAATTAGAACGTGGACATCACATCACATCCAAAGTAACTACCGTTTTTGGTTACGACTCTTGAGGAGGATTGACCTGCCGGATGGCAGACTTTCAGAGTCCTCTTACATGTGCTATTCGGAAGGTAAGGAACGATCTGTCGCGAAACGAAAACCACTGAGACAGTCAAAAATGTTTTATTTGCAACAGTTAGCTACATCTTCCAGCGGCTTCTCTACACTGTCTCCGGTACGAATTAGACATTTGTTGTAGCGTTGTACGAGCCTCCAAATACTCTTGTCATACAAGGGAGCTCTCTTCTCTACACTATCTACAGCTCACTGTCTGTCCCAAAATGTTGTCTTCATAGCCAGTGGTTCAGACTATAGTCTCTGGTCGCAACTGTTCTTTTTGTTTAGTGAGGTGCACAATTTTTCATTTTCGAACGTTTTAAGCAAGTTGCCAATCATCGCGCCACTTTCAAATTGAACGTCATCTGACTGAACGTTTGTGCAAACTCAGGGAGAGCCAATTACGAGCATTATTGTGGGTCATTGAGCACTTCCCATAGCAAACGCTGCATAAGCGTCTCTATTGCCCCGGCAGAGTGCGGCAGGGAATTGTCGTGAAGAAGGGAACAAATGACTCACGTCGACTGCGTGACATCAAGCACTCATACTTGGCGGGAGAAGCTACCTTCTGGTCGTCTTTACGCGCTCACAGTGCGCTCTGAACTGAAAAGAGCGACGTGAGGCGACCGACGGACAGACTTGAGAGACCGCCCAGAACATCTCAGTAAAGTTTCACCGGAATTTCACCACCCTTTCTGTTTCCCGACCGAACTGACATTGCTTTTCGAATAGCCCTGGTATAAAGTGAACCCAGCAGTTTTCATGCCGTCATAAAAGCTAACGGTGGATACACCCCACGTTAATGTCTACTAACAGCTCTCCGGACTGTTCTGATCACATAGCGTATAATTCGTAAGTAGCAGCTTTGAATTCCTGTCTGATACACTGATTAACTGTCACTGCCGATTTACACAACAGATAATCTGTTTAGAGTAAAAGAAACAATGTTCGTAGATTTCAGTATTTGTTCGTTGCTTTTATCCTGTTCGATTACAGTATGCAAACCAGATGTAAGCAGGTTTCTTGAAATGCGTAAGTAGAGATATACATACGAGTATATAGCATTGGTTACAAAATAATTTTTGAGGTAGACAGGCACGTATTAAATTTGCGTCCTGGAATGAGCGATTGGATATTAAATTAGAAATTATTGGTGACAAATAAACCACATTTTCATGCAGATAACCATTGGGACGACAGTCTATCACACAATGTTTCACCTCTTCAAGTATTAAGCAGGAACCGGAGCACATAAATTCTCCATCTACATCTTTACTCTACAAACCAGTGCAAACCAGTTTGATTTGCTTGGCAGAGAGTACGTCTCGTTGTACCAGTTATTTGTGCTTTCTCCTGTTGCATTCACGTATGGAGCGTAGGCAGAATGATTGCTTAAATGGACCACTGCACCCTGTAATTAGTCCTAACTTGTCTCCGCGATCGCCCTGTGAGAGATGCGTAATATACTGCTAGATTCATCATTCAAAGCTGGTTCAAGACACACTCTCAGTAGCTTTTAAGGGGGTAGTTTCTCTCTATCTCCAAGCATCTACTATTACAGTTCTTTCCACATATTTCTGACATTCTCCCATTGGTCAAATAAACCTGTGCCCTTTTGTGATGCCCTTTTTTGTAACGCTTAAGTCCAGATAGTCCTTGACCATTATTCTAGGATGGTTGACATGAAGGTTCTGTATGCGACTTCTTTGTAGACTGACTGCATTTCCCTAGTGTTGTACAATAGAACCACTGTTTGCCCGTATTTTATCTATACACTGAGGTAACAAAACTCGTGGGATACCCACCAATACTGTGTCGGATCTCCTGTTGCCCGACATACTGTAGCAACTCCATGTGGCATGGACTCAACAAGTCGTTGGAAGTGCCCTGCAGAAATATTGAGGCATAACGCCTCTATAGCCGTCCATACTTGCGAAAGCTTTGCAACTAAAAGATTTTGTGCACGACCTGACCACACGATTATGTCCAGTAAATTTTCGATAGGATTCACGTCAGACGATATGGTGGCCAAATCATTCTCTTGAATTGTCCAGAATCTTCTTCAGACCAATCGCGAACAATAGTGGCCTGGTGACATGGGGCATTGCCATCCATAAAACTTACAGCGGTGTTTAGGGAACATGAAGTCCTTGAGTAGCTGCAAATGGTCTCCAAGTAGCCGACCGCAATTATGTAGAGTCAATGATCGATTCAGTTGTACTAGCGGACCCAGTCCATTCCACGTAACCACACCCCCACACCATTATAGTGCCACCAACAGCTTTCACAGTGCCTTGGCTTCGTGGGGTCTGCACCACACTCGAACCCTACCATCAGCTCTCACCAACTGCAATCGGGACATGTCAAGCGAGGCCACGGTTTTCCAGTCGTCTAGGGTCCAACCGATATGGTCAGGAGAACAGGAGAGGCATTGCAGGAGATGTCGTGCTGTTATGAAAGGCACTCGTACCAGTCGTCTGCTGCTATAGCCCATTAACGCCAAATTTCCCCGCATTTTCCTAAAGGATCAGTTTGTCGTACGTCTCACTTTTACTTCCACGGTTATTTCAAGCAGTGTTGCTTGTCTGTTAGCACCGAGAACTCTACGCAAACGCCGCTGCTGTCAGTGAAGGCCGTCGGACACTGTGTTGTCCGTGGTGGGAGATAATGCCGGAAATTTTGTATGTGTGCCCGTCGCTGTCGTATGACTTTAGTAACATCAGTGTATCTGAGACTGTGTGATCGTTCCATTTCACATCCCCATGAATTCTTACATCCAGGTATTTGCATGAGTTGACCGATTCCTGTTGTGACTCATTGATACAATAGTTGTAGATTATAACGTTTTTCGTTTTGTCAACTGCACAATTTTTCATTTCTGAACATTTAAAGCAAGCTGACAATCTTTTTCCCACTTTGAAATCTTCTCAATATTTGTGTAACTTCTTTCAGACAGCTGTCCATTAGACATAACTTCATCATCTGTGAAAAATCTGCATTTACTGTTATCACCGTTCGCAAGTTTATTAATGTACTGCTTTGACTTTCGTCACCCTGGCTTGAAGTATCATTGCACGACACGGTACGAAACGCTATAAAAGAGAGTAGCATTCACCGAAAGTTCTGCTTCCCGCTAAAGTGGTAATTATTCAGAATGAATATTTCACTCTGCTGCGGAATGACGGCCGTTTTGAAACTTCCCGGTATAATGTATCAGGCAATAAGATTGCTGGGCATTAATGTGACAGTACAAGTGAGAGAGACAAAGTTATTCTCTACTGCTCTGCGGCGTAATCACTCTTAGATAATAAGCTTTAGTTCTTGCTAAGATTTTAAATCATAAGACAGAATTCTGTTCTTCACTGTATAGTGCAACAGGACGCCATTGCGAATTAAGGAGGGAAATATGAATATACATATATATAATAGAGAATCGCTAATTCATGTGCGAGAAGAATTTCTTTGACACAAAGGTCAATAACAATTCGTTCATTTCAAAAAGGTACTTGTTATTTCCACAAACGACGTATACTCAAGTGTAATCTATTAATGAATACCTGCTCCAGAACAACTCCGCCGGGAGCGTTCAGTTCTAATTAAAT
This sequence comes from Schistocerca serialis cubense, assembly GCF_023864345.2. NCBI lineage: Eukaryota > Metazoa > Arthropoda > Insecta > Orthoptera > Acrididae > Schistocerca > Schistocerca serialis. Next base: position 2,451,204 of record NC_064641.1, on the reverse strand, counting down.
AATATGATGCTTTCTTCGGAAAAGAAGTGATTTCACCAATAAATTTTTTTTGCCACCAATGTTTCTAGGAACTGAAAGCAAATCTGACTGCTGTGCAACGGAGTCCCGACGAATATTTCTCAGCAACGTTGATTAACACTTTCAGCTTCAATACAGCATCTGTAGCAGCTGGAGCAGATCGCCATAACAACGGAAGCGTATAGTGTGAAAGTAGTTTCACCCATCGCCCTGTGTCCCAGAAACGATGTATGTATTCACTACAAAAGAACACACACCCAGACAATCGCTCATACATATAAAGTCACAACACAAGGTGGTGTGGGAAACATCTCAGTATAAAAGGATCAGTATAGACAAAATACAAATAACCGTAATTGAAGATAGCTGAGTGATTTTATACCGGCAGATTAGAAGTGTGTGCTGTCCGGGAGCCTATCCTACAACTACGCCTTTAGCGGATGCTAGTAGTGCTAAGGAAAGACAAGGTTCCTGGTTCATCATACTGCTTCAGTCTGCTGGAAAGTTTTAGTGCTTGTAAGTGTGTAGATGGAAAGAGGATATGTGGTCGCCTGGGAGGTAGGCAACCCACACTGCTGCAACGTATGTCGCGCAGTCTGAGTTCCTGGCAGTTTGTTGTCTTCAATCTGCTGGGCAGATATCCAACTGACAACCTGATTGATGTTTTGGTTCAACGCTAATAATTTGCATCTTATTAAATTGGTATAATTTTCGATGGAGAAAAACAATGCACAGGTTTCCGGTGTTTGCGCTTTAATTATTTTATTTCGTGTTTAAATGTTTATACCATGTGCCCGATGTAAGAGACACCCACTTCCATTCGAGGACGGCTATGCCGCTGAAAGAATCGGCGCTGATATTGCTACCTATCAGGATTAGCTGGACGTGAGGAAGAAGATGATTCATCAGTTTCCAGAGATCTGATACACTTAAGTTTTGGTTGACCACACTTGTGCGTTCAAATGACACTTCACATAAAAGCCGGTTGCACTCACGATCTAAGGCATGCACTGTAGTGACTGCAACCGAACAAGACCAGGAACGACTAGAGAAGCTGTCGAGAGTGGTCGACTGGTTGAGGGCATCAACAGCAAGCAGCCAGAGAATAAACAGCTGGACAACGACGAGGGAAAGATAGCCAACTGAGGCGTCACAGCGGAATAACAAGTCCAACTTGTAAACAAAGATCGAAAAACGTAGGACGTAGCAAAAGCAGAATAGAAATCAACGATGCGTAGCGACTTCAGTACAATGGCACTGTGAAATCACGTCTGACTGACTGACAGAACAGCCGCGTTGCTGGCTTTAAAGGGCAACTGCAGGCATTGATGGATCAGCAAGACGCGTGTGTCTCTGTAGACAGTGCAACAATTATGGTACTGTTGACTAGCGGCCGCCATCGAGGGTCATGCATACCGGTGGCCCCTGAAAGGTGCTTGTTGGGCAAGAAGCACTCAGGACAATGCTTGGGAAAGCCAACTGGTGTCAATGGAGAATTCCCAGCACTGAAGCCTGCCAGTTGGAGGGGAGAATCTAGGGTGCTTTGGAATGCGCTGGAGAGGGGGGGGGGTGACGATGGCGATAAGGGTGGGGGCTGAACTGAGGACTCTGTCTCCATGCCTGTCTCCGTAGGAGCTGTCGCTGGTGCCTTAGAAAGCAGATGTGGGATAATCAAGGGAGGTTGGTCCAGGTCTGAGTGAGACGCTGACAGTGGTGTGGTTGGTAGGCGTGGGCTGAGTTTATTGGTATGACAGCACTCCAAGCACCTTGGAGGGTGAACCATTATAAGGCAATGCCTGGCAGGTGGCCTCCACTGTAGCTGGCCTCCTTAGCGTTTCGCCCCAAGCGAACACTCTCGTACAGATGATTTTGGAAGGTAGCACCCAGCGTGCTGGGTCCATGCCTCCATGCGGCGTGGTTCCAGGAGATGCAGCTGCCGCTAATGGAGGCCGATCATGGACATGAGTCGTCTTGTATATGCAAAGAAACGTTGCGAGTACAGAAGTGGTGGTGAGAATGCCCTCGGCTTTAACATTTGTTCCTTAAACTTTTGCACTGCATGATTCACTTTGCTTGGAAGTTGGATGATGAACTGGACTAAACAGACGGCTCATGCCACTAGAGGTGCACAGCTCTTCGAAAGCCATTGTTGCAGATTGTGGCCCATTGGCCAACATGGCCAGAATCTCGACGAGAGCATTGAAGGTTGAAACACGTATGTAACGCAGCAGCGATGGCGAGGCATTGCAGCGTCTCTGACCAGAGAGTATGCGCTTGACCGCGCGAGTGTTGCGAGCAGTTCGCTAGTTGTCGCTATGCAGAGCAGTACTCTGTCAGTAGTCGTTGCGAGTCTGTAGCTCGATTTAGTTACGAGCAGTCGGTCAGTAGTAGTCGTGCAGTGCAGTTCGCTACTAGTCGTCATGTAGTGCAGTACGCTAATAGTCGTCATGCAGAGCAGTCGGTCAGTAGTAGGAGCCCAGTGCGGTTGTGTGATGTAGGCGGTCGGCAACACTGGTCAAGATGCTGAATGAGGTATACTGTTAATTAATATAATCATTAGATAATGTAAAAATTTATTTATTGTAATTATTCTCCAACAAGTGCCCCAATAATAATTTTTATTTCAAAAGCATTTTTTTTAAAAATTTTATTTTTTATGCAACTAAAGATTTCGTTGCACTTCCCATTTCATTCCACTTCTTTTAAAGAAAATTTTCAGTAAAATCACAGAAAAAAGGAATATTATCATTTGCAATGCAGTTCCTCCAAGCCGTGCGGAAAGATAAGAGCAGAAATTTGACATCCAGTTATTCTGAGGTAAGACTTTAATTCTGATTGTTTTGCACAGGGCCAAAGACCGATATTTCGGTTTAATTGAATTTTCTTATCACTGAATGGACTTTAATTTTTCGTGAGGAATTTATATTTGAGTCAGATTGCTAATTTTGTTTAATTGTCATTGTCAGTACATTCCATTGTGGGAAAGTTACACTTAGCGCAATGTCCATTACCATTTCTAAATAATATTGTCATTTCTTTCTTTAAAAATTTTTGTGGGGAGGTTACACTCGGCTCCCATTTGTATTAAGTATTGTCATTGCCTTTTAAATTACGGTGGGGAGGTTACACTTGGCGACACCCAGTCCAGGATCGTATTTCGTTGAGAATCTTTTGAAAAACAGTCAGATATCTGCTCTTGTTTGCTTAGATATAATTAGGATTTGGCGCTACGCTTTTACTAATTTTGTGACTTTCTTTCTACAGGTCAACGGCAATTCGTTGCTCTGTTGTATTTGTGTGTTGTTTTTGCATTTGTGCTTATTGTTTTGTGAATAATTGTGACTATTACAAAAATGCCGCGAAAGACTGTGAATAGTGTATCGCGAAGTATTGTGAATGAAATTACCGACTTAAACAACGTGACCAATAGTAATTGTGATACGCAGCGTAATGATGACAATCCTGCGTGCACTAACAATCAGTGTATTACAACTACTAATGATGACTTTTGTCTTAATGATGAACGAACGAACTCAATTGTTTCGTCTGTTAATTTGACGACAATTGATGACGCGGGACGCTCTATTGTAATGAGCGCTGCCCAGCTTAACACACCCGATTTGGAAAATTCAAGTAACGTACAGACAAATTTGTCTAATGAAAATGAACAGTGTACTGAAAGTAGGACGGATTTATTTAATTCCGAAATAGTGTCTGACAATGTACATCCGACTGATAATCCTTTTTGTAAGTTGCAGAATGACCAAATGGTCGCACAAAACATGACAATTACACATATACCACCACATAGTACTGAGAATGCAACAGCTACTTTTGGGTGGGATCAAGTTATGGCATTTTTACGACAAATGAATGAAAAACAGAATGAAGATTTCAAACAACTTAGGGAAGATAAGAAACGCTTGAGTGAAAAATTGGACAACCATTTCAAACAACTTAGAGAAATAATTGATAAAAGTTTCAAACTCACAAACGAAAAACAAGACGATCATAAAGAACGGAACAAACAAGTTAGTGAGCAGATTACAGCTGTTACCGTGCAATGTCAGGACAGTAAAGGACAATTACGTGTGGATACTAAGACTTGTGCTAATAATAGTAATGAAGAAGTTGGCACTGTTGCACAAGAATTAAGTAGCACACGTGTAGACACAACAGAATCACATAAAGACGGGATTATTGCAGTCACCGAACAATGTTCAGCAAACGAAACACAGATACACGAAATTAATGCAATCACTGAACAGTGCCCTAAAAACGCAGTACAGATTCGCGACGAAGTTAATTTAGAGTCAGTGGAAGTTTCACACACTCCGAATACGGAAGTCAATAATAAAAGTGAACGACAGAACAACCAAAATGTCGAAAGTTTTCAAGTAAGAGAATTAAAAACTATTTCAGTCACCAATACGTCACAGAATCCGCCACGTTACGAGCATTTGTCAGACTCACGCAGCGCGTATCATGTGAGCAATTTACAGAGACTACGAGACGTAAAATCCGAAAAGCCACGCGACTTAAAATCTGAAAAGCTACGCAACTTGAAGTACGAAACGACACAGACAAACAGATTCACACACAAACCCGAACGTGTTTTCAAATTCAATGACGAGAACGTAGATTTCGAGCAATTTGCATTTGTAAGAAAATGTAAAGAATTTAATAATGACAGAACACAGATAAACGATTTACACTGTATACGACAATTTATCTTTGTACATGCACCGCTATTACCTGTAATGCAGAAGCTAGCTTTGAACCTGAGGCGACAACTTGCTATTGTATTTTCATCAGCATTACGTATTATGCAGAAACTGGAATTAGCAAGAATACAGCGATTTACTTTTGAATTTTTACCGCTATTGCGTGCAACGCAAAAGCTAAAATTTAGTTGCAGTGCGTGATTGACCTCAGGGGATTCATTACGCTTTAATGAATATGTGCCGTAGCGAGCATAGGGCCCCGAGCTGTAGTAGTGCTGTTTCATCTTTAGTTTTCTGCACTGCTGCCTTTTCTTCTACTATCCTTTATATCTATCAAAACTGCTCTTTAACTATTGCTCTACCTTGTATTAAGAAACATGTAATGAAAAACCGGATATGACAAACTTTTACCGAATGTGACAATATTCAGTAGGCACTCCCGTAATGACAACTACCGCCGTAATTTTAAATAACAGACAAAAGTCGTAATCATCAGTATGTGTAAAATTATTAGTAACAGGAACCACATTTTGGTAACAATAGACCTTTTCACCACAATAGCTTGAAAGTCAACCGCTTAGCATACGTAACCAACAATGCAGTCTACAAGGTCAACCAAGCTTTAATGTTTCGCCGCGTTCACGTATAGTCCCAGCTCCAACAAATAGTAACGCATGACAGCAAAGAAATAACAACGTACAGACAACACACTATTTCAACTCGTATCGCAATGCGCCGTATAGAAATTACTATCATGACAGACGTAAAAATAACGAGCACAATTTTCAGCGTACATTTAATAACAGTCGATCTTATGAGCAGCAACAACATCAGCAACAACATATTATGATGAATGAAATAACAGAACAGTTCATATAGTGGATATGCCACAACATTCTCCCGTAAATAATAACACGTACGATAGATTTTAACCAGATACAGCACAGATTGCATATTACAGTAACGCAAACATTACTTTTGACACGCAGAATTTTGTTCACGAGAATGTTATTTGAAACATGCTTTGTTGAATGCTCCACTTTTATCGCACCCAGATCTTACCAGGAATTTTTCCATTGCCGCCGACAGTTCTAACACGGCTTTAGGCGTACACATTTTCCAGGAAATTGAAGAAGATGGTTCAACAGTAATTAAAAACATCGCATTTGCAAGTCGCATTCTGTCACCTGCTGAACGAAATTATTCCGTTACAGAACTGGAAACATTATGTGTTGTATGGGCTTTCACGAGATTTCGGCACTTTCTTTATGGCAGACACACCACCGTCTATACAGACCACAGAGCGATACAATTTTTACTTTCGGCTAAATTTACTCACGACAGGTTAAGTAGATGGAAACTATATTTACAAGAATTTAATTTTACGATTGTTCACATTCCCGGCACACAAAATGTTATAGCAGACGCACTATCGCGTTCTCTGAGCAACAATCAGCAAGACGTAGCAACCAACTTCTGCAAAACAAATTTCAGTGTCATGTACATTCAGCAAGTTGCATTTGAAAACTTTATTTCATCGTCATTACAGGACATAGCAAAGGAGCAAAATAAAGACAATGTGTGGAAAGAAATTAAACACCTTTGGCAAGATAGGAAAAATGTTACGATTAGGAACCACTACACTGTACGCAATGACATTCTGTTTCGCCGCTCTCATCCTGACAGCAACAATTGGTTATTATGCATTCCTGACGAACTGGTTAACAAATTAATTTGGTACACTCATTTAAGTTACGCACATTACGGAGCACGAAAATGTTTTCTTATACTGAGACAGAACTGTTATTTTACTAACATGGAAAAACGTATACGACGAGTTTTAGCGTCTTGTAAAATTTGCCAGAAAGCTAAATCAGACACCACTTCACATATTCCTCCTTTATATCCCATTATACCTGTTAAATTAAGACACATGGCCGCTGTAGATATTTTTGGTCCGATTCCCAGAACTAACAGAGGTTTTTGCTACATCTTTGTCGCTGTTGAGCTCACTTCAAAATTTGTTACTTTCACTCCATTACGCAAAGCTACTGCCAAAACTGTTTCGAAGGCATTTGTAAAACATTTTCTATTTCATGTAGGGCATGTAATGAAGGTAATTTCTGACAATGGATCTCAATTTCGTAGTAGCGTATGGACACGCATGTTACGAGCCAGAAACATTTCTCCGATCTATATATCCAAGTACCATGCTTCTTCGAACCCCTGTGAAAGATTAATGAAAGAAATTGGTAAGCTGTGCCGAATATACTGCCACAAAAGACATATTGATTGGGATACACACATACTCTCATTCCAAGATGTAATTAATTCCATACCAAATGAATCCACTATGCTATCTCCGTCTGTTATACTGAAAAACGTTGAACCGCCAAACAAAATTAAAGAATTAGTAGAATTCCCCAAAAGTCGTCGCCTACGACACTACGAAATAATTAACATTGCGCTGAACAACATCAAACGTGCCGCAGAGCGCCGGAGAAGACAGCAAAAACAGGTTTGTACACGCCGCGACTTTCACGTTGGACAGAAGATACTAGTACGTACACACTATTTATCCAGCAAATTAAAAGGTAAGTGCAGTAAATTTGAACTTCTATACGCAGGTCCATATCGGATTCGCAGCATCCCTGACCCCAATGTTGTACACGTCGAAACTTTAAGAACCAGAAAATCGAAAGGCAATCACCATATCTCAAACATTAAACCGTTTATTGAGTGAAACCACTGTATGATTCAACACACTATGATGCCATTTACTAATGGAATTATTTCACCTGACTAATTACTGATGATTATCGTATTTTTTCTTGGCAAGTGCCCGGCAAGGTAAGGTTAGCAGGTCGCTTTTCTTGTCGTTACACATCAGACCGTGCACATTTTCCACTTTTTTTTGTGTATATGATTGCACTCCAGTTTTGTTTATATGCACTGTGAAATAGTTAAGATATAACACACACCAGTCGACTTTGACATTTTTTTTGCCTTATGACATCTCAACATCGTGACTGTTTTACATTTTTTGCTGCTGCATTGTGATATTCTGTGTACAATTTTGCATCTGAACACTGTCAATGTCTTTGACATATTACGTTTTCTGTCATGTTATGCTGTATGCTTAAGTATGTTACCATAAACCAGTCATTATTTAGTGGGTATATGATTTAAATGCAAGACATTAATCTTTGTTCATCAATTTCAGAAAGATATGATGATTGTAAGAAATAAATTCAACAGAAATGGGAATTTCACCTACGGAATAAACGAAAGGAGATGCAATAACTTTATGAGGAAGAGTAAATGGATCAGGATTGGCAGGCATTAACAAGAATATACAATACTCATCACAGAATAGCAGTCTTAACTAATTTTTTCTTTCAGAATACAAGGTGATTGATGCAGGCTGTCAGACTGAACTACACATCTTAGTTTTAGTGATGAAATATGCTAGAGATAAGGAATAGTTGTATAATGAGTAATGAAGTGATTTTTTGCAGATGATAATGAATATTGATGAATAATGACGAAGGCAATGGTATTATGAATAATGAAGTTTTTCTTTACAGGTGATGATGATAATGAAGTTATGATAATATGGATAATGAAGTGATGGATAATGAAGTTTTTTTTTCTTTACAGATGAGGATAATGTTGAAGTTATGTATTTATGCTACGTAGTTATTTAAGTATTTGTTGCAGTTTGTTTTGACAGCAGGTGTTATATTGCATAGTAGGATGATGGAAAGTTTTGGAAAGGACAGCTACGGAACACATTTTATACACATTTCACTACCTGTTAATTCGAAGTTCACTACTTTTCAGCATAGTGTGCGTTTCTTCTTTCAGGTCAATAATCCATTTTGTATTTTTTTTCAGGAGAAGCTTTTCATGATACTTACTAAACCTGTTACTTATTATACCTGTTCTAGTACTTGCATTTTTATTTTTTACCCATTTGTGTCTATCATTTATAAATGTGATCACATATACTGCCTTGTTACATAACCTTGCTACAGCTGACTCATGACGAATGACGTTACCTATCCTCATTTGCAGCAATAGGTCAAAAGCAAATAGTGTTATGCCTCAGCAATCAATTATCGATCCCAACGCAATGCATTGCTAACAAAAAAAAAATGTATTACCAGTCCCAAATAGTGATACCAGTTTGAGAAAGTTCTGAATAATACTAATTAGCTCTGAATAGTATGTCACTTCAGTAATGACTTCTTAATGAGACAAAAAAAAGTATATATTTAAGATAATGCTTTGTCACTAGCTAATAACTGCCACTGTTTATTGTAATGAGACTACTTATAATGCCCATGATTATTAATGCTATGACTGTAATTAACTGATTTTAATAATGACTTTGTAATGATCTGAATACTACTGAATGAGGAACACTGTTTATTGTAATGAGACTACTTATAATACCTGTGATTATTAATGCTTTGACTGTAATTAACTGATTTTAATAATGACTTCATAATGATCTGAATACTACTGAAGGAGAAACACTGTTTCTTGTAATGAGACTACTTATAATGCCTGTGATTATTAATGCTATGACTGTAATTAACTGATTTTTAATAATGACTTCGTAATGATCTGAATAATACTGAATGATGAACTATGTTTTGTTCTATTCAATACTTGCTGGCCACTGAGTGCCAATAATTAATGTCACTCCACGAATTGTTATTAATTATGCCATTGATTAGCTCTTGTTTCCAATGTTGATACTTTGTAACCAGAAAGGAATGTGACTGTTTAATAATGCTTTGTAATTAGGAGAAGCTAATGATTCTTACTATTGGAATGACAAATGATTAATTAACGACAAATGATTAATTAACTGTAATTAGGAAAAGGCTAATGATTCTTACTAGATTGGAATGACACATGATTAATTAACTATGCTACTGTTTAATTATGCTTTGTAATTAGGAGAAGGCTAATAATTCTTACTATATTGGAATGACAAATGATTAATTAACTGTAATTAGGAAAAAGCTAATGATTATTATTGGAATGACAAATGATTAATTAACTGTAATTAGGAGAAGGTTAATGATTCTTAATTATACTCTGTAATTGGAAAAGAATGTGATTGTTTCATAATGCTTTGTAATCAGGAGAAGGCTAATGATTCTTACTATATTAGAATGACAAATGATTAATTAACTGTAATTAGGAAAAAGCTAATGATTATTACTATTGAAATGACAAATGATTAATTAACGATGCCATACTTTGTAATTGGAAATGAATGTGACTGTTTAATAATGCTTTGTAATTATGAAAAGGCTAATGATTCTTACTATATAGGAATGACAAATGATTAATTAACTGTAATTAGGAGAAGGCTAATGATCATTACTATTGGAATGACAAATGATTAATTAACTGTAATCAGGAAAAGGCTAATGATTATTACTATTGGAATGACAAATGATTAATTAACTGTAATTAGGAGAAGGTTAATGATTCTTAATTATACTTTGTAACTGGAAAGGAATGTAACTGTTTAATAATGCTTTGTAATTAGGAAAAGGCTAATGATTCTTACTATTGGAATGACAAATGATTAATTAACCATGCTATACTTTGTAACTAGGAAAAGAAGACTACTGATTCTATGTAAAACAATTAATGAACATTTTTCTGTAATAGTACATACTTGGTACAGAAATGTTCAATAACTGGGCTATGAATGCCACAAACTGCTAATTAAGTCTGTAATTGTCAATATTATGTGACTTGATGTCCTTCACCTCATGAGTTAACTACCCTGAATTACTGCAATGTCCATATGTCCTGTTTATCCCAGTGATCATGGAGCACTATATTTGGTTTTGCACTAATTCTACGTTGGTGTACCTTGTAAGAGAGGTTTTTTTTTTTTTTTTTTTTTTTACTTTCATTCCAATTGATCCGTAGTGAGGAGGTCCTCCAGGATGTGGAACATGTCAGAAAAACAACAATACATGACAAATATTTACAACTAAAACAAATAAGCTAATGTACCATTCCACAGGTCCCAAGTGGAATGATCGTCATTTTTTAATGAACACTAAGAGTCATTTTACAAATACTATTGCACTGAATTTAAAATAAAAAAGTTTTTTATTTATTTATAAGGTAAGAAACATGTAATACAACTACTGTAATACTTATTTACAATGAACACATTACTGCACTGAAATGGTGCAGAAGTTAGATTATACTTACACACTTACACACACACAAGCACACACACACACACACACACACACACACACACACACACACACACACACACACACACACACAAATTTTCAGTGAACACATTACTGCACTGAAATTGTGCAGAAGTTATGTTGTACTTATATACAAATCAGTTGGTTTTCCTAAGAAATTCATCAATGGAGTAGAAGGAGTTGGCCACCAATAAATCCTTTAGGCTTCTCTTAAACTGAATTTCATTGGTTGTTAAGCTTTTTATGGCTGCTGGCAAGTTATTGAAAATGTGTGTTCCTGAATAATGCACACCTTTTTGTACAAGACTAAGTGACTTTAAATCCTTGTGAAGATTATTCTTATTTCTAGTATTGATTCCATGAATTGAGCTGTTGGTTTGAAAAAGTGATATATTTTTAATGACAAATTTCATTAAGGAATAAATATATTGGGAAGCTGTAGTTAGTATCCCTAGTTCCCTAAACAGGCTTCTGCAGGATGTTCTTGAGTTCACACCACATATAATTCTTACTGCACGTTTTTGTGCCCGGAAAACTTTAGCTTGGCTTGATGAATTACCCCAGAAAATAATCCCATATGACATTATGGAATGAAAGTAAGCATAGTATGCCAGCTTTTTCATTTTTATATCCCCTATGTCTGACAAAATTCGCATTGCAAACAGAGATTTGTTAAGACGCTTCAGCAGTTCTGTGGTGTGCTCCTCCCAGTTGAATTTATTATCAAGCTGTAATCCCAAGAATTTAACACCGTCCACTTCTTCTATCTTCTTGTCATCATATGTTAGACATATACTCTTGGGACACCCCTTACAAGTTCTGAACTGCATGTAGTGTGTTTTTTCAAAGTTTAGTGACAAAGAATTGGCTAGGAACCAGTGATTAATGTCCACAAATATTTTATTGGCTGATCTTTCTAAGACTACACTTGATTTGCTATTTATTGCAATGTTTGTATCATCAGCAAACAAAACAAACTTGGCATCTGGTAATGTTACTGATGAAAGGTCATTGATATACACAAGAAAAAGTAAGGGCCCCAAAATGGAACCTTGTGGGACCCCACATGTAATTAGTTCCCAGTTGGATGATGCCTGATAGCTTGATACATGTCTCTTTCCTAATAACACCCTTTGTTTCCTGCCAGAGATATAACATTTGAACCATTTTGCAGCATTTCCTGTTACACTATAATATTCTAGTTTACTTAAAAGGATATTGTGATTTACACAGTCAAATGCCTTTGACAGATCACAAAATATACCAGTTGCCTGCAATTTTTTGTCTAATGAATTAAGTACATTTTCACTGTAAGTGTAGATAGCCTTCTCAATATCAGAACCTTTTAGAAATCCAAACTGTGACTTTGACAGTATGTTATTTGAGATAAGATGGTTATAAAGACGACTGTACATTACTTTTTCGAAAATTTTTGAGAATGCTGGCAACAGTGAAATTGGACGGAAATTTGATGCTATTTCTTTATCTCCCTTCTTAAACAGTGGCTTAACTTCAGCATATTTCAGCCATTCGGGAAATATTCCACTGATAAACGACTGGTTACACAGATAGCTTAATATGTTACTTAGCTCAGAATCACATTCTTTAATTAACTTTGTTGATATTTCATCATACCCACTAGATGTTTTTGATTTTAAAGATTTTATGATGGACGTTATTTCTGTTGGGGTAGTGAGGGTCAAATTCATATTATGGAAGTTACTTGAAATGTCTGGTCTAAGGTAATCCATAGCAGCATCTACCGAACCTGACAACCCCATCTTTTCAGTAACAGTTATAAAATGTTTGTTAAAAAGTTCTGCAACACTATACACATCTGTCACCAATGCATCATTTACTCTTAATGCTATTTGTTCCTCTTCATGTCTGGTTCTACCGGTCTCCTCCTTCACTATATCCCATATTGTCTTTATTTTGTTATCTGATATGACTATCTTTTCCTTGTAATATATTTGCTTTGACATCCGTATTACAGTCTTTAATATTTTGCAGTATTTCTTATAATGTGCTATAGCATCAACATTGGAAATGTTTCGGATTGACAGATACAGTTTTCTTTTTGTTTTACAAGATACCCCTATTCCTCGAGTAATCCATGGCTTCTTTGTAGACTTTGCTCTAACCTTGGTAAGTTTTGGGGGAAAGCAGTGTTCAAATAAGGTAAGCACTTTATTAGCAAAAATGTTATATTTTTCATTCATGCCATGAGCACTGTAAACATCAGTCCAGTGAATGTCTCTGAGGAGTGTCCTAAAATAATCAATTTTTGGCTTACTGATTACCCTCTTGAGCTCAGATTTAACAGATTTTATATCCTGTTCAGTATTAACATTTAACAGAAGGAACTGCATGTCATGGTCTGAGAGGCCATTGACTATTGGTTTTGTAATATAATTTTGTTCATTTGACTTTTCTATAAAGATATTATCAATGGCTGTTTGTGAGCAAGTGGTTATCCTAGTGGTGTTGACACGACATGCTGTCCACCACCGTGAGCAATGAAGACGTTATTATGGTGCCACTGTTTGGTGTACCTAATGTACTGCCAAAATGAAAACATGAAATATTACTACGACAATTCAGTGTCTTGGCTACGCTGATAAATTCTGATGGGAAAAGAACTTCAAGTTGTGTCACTTGGTGTTGTACTTCTGTGGAAAGATATGGACTTTCAGAGCAGCTGTGTGCAATCTAAAGTGCTACAACCATGATGCAATCCTTCCCTTTCCTATCCTGATTCTTGTCACAAAAAAAAAATTTTTTTTTTGGTAACATCATTTATGTTCATAGGTTACACATTTTTCGATTTGTTGAACTCCAGTGCGAGTACACTTATGGCACTGGTCGACATGATGTTTTGCCATTATGTTTATTTGTTGTGAAAATGCTAAAGACATTTTTTCAGTGCGTGTGCACTTTGGACATGATTTTTTTTTTGCCATTATGTTTATTTATTGCGAAAATGATAAAGACATTTTTTCTTCGATTTGTTCTGAAGTACAGTATATGTACACTCTTGTCTTTTATATTGTATATACATTTTTATTTTAATGATATGTTCTGAACTACAGTAGATGTGCACTTACGTTAGGTGTTAATATGTTTTCTATTGAACTTCAGTGCCTGTGCAATTTTCTCATTTTTCAATATGATTTGTACTATACTGTATATTCAATACTTCAATGCGTATGCACTTATGTCATTTGTTACTAATTGTATATACATTTCATCATTTGCTGATATGTTCTCAACTGCAGTGCATGTGCACTCATGTCACTTTTCAACACAATATTTTTTGCCAGTCTGTTTATTTGTTCTGAATATGCCAATGAATTTTTTCAGTGCCTGTGCACTTTGTTATCTGTCAAATAATTTGTATATACATTTTTCTGATTTGTTACTATGTTTTGTACTCACATCTTGTCTTTGTCTTATATATTTTGTACTTAGTGCGTGTGCACAACATTTAATTCACGTACTACATCTAAATATTCTGTAAATTGTAGAAGTTTATTAATTAATTAAAAATTTTGCCGCGATTGGCAAGTCCAAATGACTCACCATCGCTGCCAAATTTTTGCCCCCCCCCCCCCCCCCCCAGTGGAGGGTTATGAAACACGTATGTAACGCAGCAGCGATGGCGAGGCATTGCAGCGTCTCTGACCAGAGAGTATGCGCTTGACCGCGCGAGTGTTGCGAGCAGTTCGCTAGTTGTCGCTATGCAGAGCAGTACTCTGTCAGTAGTCGTTGCGAGTCTGTAGCTCGATTTAGTTACGAGCAGTCGGTCAGTAGTAGTCGTGCAGTGCAGTTCGCTACTAGTCGTCATGTAGTGCAGTACGCTAATAGTCGTCATGCAGAGCAGTCGGTCAGTAGTAGGAGCCCAGTGCGGTTGTGTGATGTAGGCGGTCGGCAACACTGGTCAAGATGCTGAATGAGGTATACTGTTAATTAATATAATCATTAGATAATGTAAAAATTTATTTATTGTAATTATTCTCCAACAAGTGCCCCAATAATAATTTTTATTTCAAAAGCATTTTTTTTAAAAATTTTATTTTTTATGCAACTAAAGATTTCGTTGCACTTCCCATTTCATTCCACTTCTTTTAAAGAAAATTTTCAGTAAAATCACAGAAAAAAGGAATATTATCATTTGCAATGCAGTTCCTCCAAGCCGTGCGGAAAGATAAGAGCAGAAATTTGACATCCAGTTATTCTGAGGTAAGACTTTAATTCTGATTGTTTTGCACAGGGCCAAAGACCGATATTTCGGTTTAATTGAATTTTCTTATCACTGAATGGACTTTAATTTTTCGTGAGGAATTTATATTTGAGTCAGATTGCTAATTTTGTTTAATTGTCATTGTCAGTACATTCCATTGTGGGAAAGTTACACTTAGCGCAATGTCCATTACCATTTCTAAATAATATTGTCATTTCTTTCTTTAAAAATTTTTGTGGGGAGGTTACACTCGGCTCCCATTTGTATTAAGTATTGTCATTGCCTTTTAAATTACGGTGGGGAGGTTACAAGGTGTTGTCAGTGCTGGTGGACGCCACGCTGCCCATATGTCGGTAGTTAGAATAAGCGTCCACTACAGTGAGCCACATTAAACCGGAAAGTGTTCAGCATACTCCAGCACATCGAGGTGGATACTCACCGTGTCCTTATCCTGTCTACACTGCATGCTCAAGTTTTCCATTTCCTGCATCATAGGCAGTGAAGCATATCACCAATGAAAACCCTTCAGTGTTGGTATGTCTAATGGTCGGGACTGAGCAATGACTGGATAATGATATGGAGGCCATGGTGCACAGCTGTTCTGCTTATCCCAACCAACCAGCTCAATATGCAGTATCCACTTCATGCCTCGGATCTAATGCCCATCTGCCGGTTCATCTATGGTCGTAGCGAAGAGTGACATTTTTTTTATGAGCGCTTGCACCTTCGAAGTCGTGGCACATGAAGTGTTAATTTGTGCAGTAGGTTATGTGATTAGAGCTTTCACCTATGTAGTTTAATTCCATATGCTGATATGACCTGAAGATAAACCTCTAAGGTACAAAATCGCTCGTCGTACAGGGAAAAACACAATAAACAGCTTCTGCGGATTTCATCCATTTTAATATAGACTATTTTACCATATTTGATTTTATATTGTTTGATTGTCCTTCACATAACACACTCCAGCTAAACTCGGTCGCAGGTGCGACGGGGATGGGCCAGAGGGAAAGAGGATAAAGTCTGAGCAGCAGCAGCCTCGTTTGGAATGAGCAGAACAGGTGTGCACCATGGCCTCCATATCATTCATCAGTCATTGCTCAGTCCCAGCCAGTAGGCATATCACCATGTAAGGGTTTTCATCGGCGACATACTCCACTGCCCATAATGGAGGAGTTGCAAAACCTGAGCACACACGGTAGACAGCATAGCGACATGATGAGTATCCATGTCAAGACAGAGAACATTGCAGACAATGGAATAATCATGGGTGAGGTGACTCAGGGCGCGGAGTTCCATATAGGCGGGATTTGAAAAGTAAATGGGTCATTGATGGAGCACAAACTGCATGACACACTGTAAGACAGCTCCACAGTGTATGTGCAGAAATGTGAGTAGCTGTAATGAGAAACCGTCCAGGCCATTTGAACTGTATTTGTGCCGTGGGCCTGTATGTAATGGTATAATTGTAGGAGCCAAGTGTCCAGCGATGGAGCCCTTGTACCCTCCGCTCCGGAAGCTAAGAGTGGGGCCGAAAGAGTGCTGGCAGTAGTTTCTGATCTGTAGAGAGGGTAAACGTAGTCCTAAATACACTCCTGGAAATTGAAATAAGAACACCGTGAATTCATTGTCCCAGGAAGGGGAAACTTTATTGACACATTCCTGGGGTCAGATACATCACATGATCACACTGACAGAACCACAGGCACATAGACACAGGAAACAGAGCATGCACAATGTCGGCACTAGTACAGTGTATATCCACCTTTCCCAGCAATGCAGGCTGCTATTCTCCCATGGAGACGATCGTAGAGATGCTGGATGTAGTCCTGTGGAACGGCTTGCCATGCCATTTCCACCTGGCGCCTCAGTTGGACCAGCGTTCGTGCTGGACGTGCAGACCGCGCGAGACGACGCTTCATCCAGTCCCAAACATGCTTAATGGGGGACAGATCCGGAGATCTTGCTGGCCAGGGTAGTTGACTTACACCTTCTAGAGCACGATGGGTGGCACGGGATACATGCGGACGTGCATTGTCCTGTTGGAACAGCAAGTTCCCTTGCCGGTCTAGGAATGGTAGAACGATGGGTTCGATGACGGTTTGGATGTACCGTGCACTATTCAGTGTCCCCTCGACGATCACCAGTGGTGTACGGCCAGTGTAGGAGATCGCTCCCCACACCATGATGCCGGGTGTTGGCCCTGTGTGCCTCGGTCGTATTCAGTCCTGATTGTGGCGCTCACCTGCACGGCGCCAAACACGCATACGACCATCATTGGCACCAAGACAGAAGCGACTCTCATCGCTGAAGACGACACGTCTCCATTCGTCCCTCCATTCACGCCTGTCGCGACACCACTGGAGGCGGGCTGCACGATGTTGGGGCGTGAGCGGAAGACGGCCTAACGGTGTGCGGGACCATAGCCCAGCTTCATGGAGACGGTTGCGAATGGTCCTCGCCGATACCCCAGGAGCAACAGTGTCCCTAATTTGCTGGGAAGTGGCGGTGCGGTCCCCTACGGCACTGCGTAGGATCCTACGGTCTTGGCGTGCATCCGTGCGTCGCTGCGGTCCGGTTCCAGGTCGACGGGCACGTGCACCTTCCGCCGACCACTGGCGACAACATCGATGTACTGTGGAGACCTCACGCCCCACGTGTTGAGCAATTCGGCGGTACGTCCACCCGGCCTCCCGCATGCCCACTATACGCCCTCGCTCAAAGTCCGTCAACTGCACATACGGTTCACGTCCACGCTGTCGCGGCATGCTACCAGTGTTAAAGACTGCGGTGGAGCTCCGTATGACACGGCAAACTGGCTGACACTGACAGTGGCGGTGCACAAATGTTGCGCAGCTAGCGCCATTCGACGGCCAACACCGCGGTTCCTGGTGTGTCCGCTGTGCCGTGCGTGTGATCATTGCTTGTACAGCCCTCTCGCAGTGTCCGGAGCAAGTATGGTGGGTCTGACACACCGGTGTCAATGTGTTCTTTTTTCCATTTCCAGGAGTGTACTTAACATGGAGCTCCTTAAGGGCAAAAATAATCGCCAAAGCTCCTCTTTCGATTTTCGTGTAATGCTTTTTGAGCAAGTGTCAGCGTGGTTGATTCATAGGGAATCGGCTGGTTGCTACAATCAACATTCCTATGCCCCCTTACTGTATCAGTGCCATAGGGAGAAGCGTCAGTGGATGCGATGGAGAAAACGGCCTAATGGATAGCCCCGACTGCAGCAGACGCTTCAGCGGTGTGAAAGCATGCGCAAAGTCAGCCATCCATCTGAACTGAACGTCCTTCTTATGGAATTGGGTGAGCAGATGCATAATGTGGTTCGCTTGTGCAAGGAATTTAAGATAATAATTCACCTCTCCAAAACATGCCTACACCTCAAGTATGCGAGCTTTGGAGGGGGGGTAGCGAGTCAGTAGCAGAAACACTGTTGTGAGTTGTGTGGATGAAATGAGCAAGTGGCTGAGGTATTCAACTTGCTTCTGAAATAACTGTCCTTTGTGTAAGCGCCACTTGAGCCCTGCATAGCTTGCGCAAGTGTAGTTCCCGTTACAATTAACTCGTCGAGATAGTTGGTACAAGCAGAAATGAAAATGGTTAACTGTTCCAGTTATTTCTGGAAGATAGCAGGAGTGGAAAAGATCCCAGAGGGCAAGCCCTTGTATTTGTAGAAGCTAAAAGAAATGTTGATGTCCATAATGCATTGCGATTCCTCATCCACTACGCTCTCCAAATATGTGCCATCGAGGTCGATCTTAGAAACATATTCATATCTGGCAACCTTGGTCAGGAGGTCCTGTGTACATGGTATGGGGTAGGTTTCCAGTTGTGCATGTGAATTGATTGTTGATTGCTGATCTCCACATGTCTGGAGGGAGCCATTCGGTTTATTGACCACCACCAGGGGTGTGGTCCGTGCACTGATTCCAACAGGTTCAGTTACCCAGCTTTCGTTGGGGCAACTGAGTTTTTTCTTGAAATCTGCTCATAAGGAGACAGGAGTAGTACGCTCCTGGCAGAAACAGGGCACTGTCTCTGGACACAAGGCGATACGAGTCTGGAAATCTGTGGCGTTGCAATCAAGGTCAACGCCTTCTGGTGGGATTTCAAACTTGCCCAGCTGATATACCAGCCCAACCTATTGGCACACTTCACTCTATCCGCTGGCCTGAACATCGCACTGTCATCTGCTTCCACGCTATGTGGCTAGCGTGTGGTGGTGAGCCGTCACACATGTACCATTTGCACCATCCACTCAACATCACTGGGACATTGTAACGTAGAATTGACCACTATATGCCACGAGAGGCGGACATGTCAGTGTAAAAGGAGACAAGGAGTACTGTGCTGTCAGTATAGAAGTAACAACAACAGGATATCTCTACGACTTCAAGCATCGATTACTCGTTGGATGTCACCCTAGACACGAATCAATCAGGGACACTTAAACCCTTCTGAAGCTTCACAAGTCCACTATTGGTGAAGTGTTTGTGGAGTGGGGACGCCGAGGTACTAACAAGGGTTAAACCAAGACCAGGTGGACCTCACAAAGTGACGGACAAGGACCGCCGAGATTTGCGGAGGCTGGTTGTAGAATGTCGCACGAAATCAGCGAAAGGATTCAGTCGTGAATTCCAAAGTATTACCAGCACTCCAGTTACAATGGGGTCGAGTAGCTCCTAATAAATCACACATTTCTGTAGTCGATGCGAAGGGATGATTGAGGTTGTGTAAAGAGTGGAGTGGTGAATAACACTACACCGGGAGCCATTCCAATGGCAGATTTCAGCGTTGGTTAATACCTGACGAACATTCCCTGCCATCATTTGTAGCAAGTATGGAAGAGGTTGTATTATGGGATAGGGGTGTTTTTCTGGATTAGGGTGTGGTCCACTTATTGGGCTTCAAACAAGACTAAATGCGATAAGATATGAAAACATTTTATTGCTTGTGTATTGTGTACAGTGAAGGAAAAGTGCAAGGACAATGATTCTATCAGATTTGCGTGTGCTCTGTAGTGAAGCATAAGCTGTGAGGCAATGGTTTGTTGATAATGATGTTTATGAAATGGCAGTGGCCTGACCAGAGTGACGACCTGAACCACAAGGAACGTCTTTTACGTAGCGTTAGAACGTCGCTACAAACCCCAGCCTCACTCACTGCATTCTCTTATGGCAGCTCTAGACGATGAAGGGGCTACCTTTCGTCCGCTGACTTTCAGACACCTAACTGGAAGTGTCCCGAGCAGAACTCAAGCTGTTATAAAGGCGGGGGCTTGAGACACCCCACTTTAATGATCACTTATGGGTGTATGGTTATTTTTTATCAGATAGTGCATCATTCAGTAAATCCAGTAGCTTATCGTCAACTAACTGTGGCACGTTATGGCCCAAGAACTCAATGCTAAGATGCACTTACCAGGATATTTAGCCCATTTGCCATAGCACTAATAACGCCTCCTTCCATCCCCTTTCCCTAATATAGAAGAGGAAGCGAAAGTGATTCGCTTACTGCATGTGTATCAAGTGTGTCAACATCACTGTCCAGTCGCCTTAATGTGAGCGCCTCCCATGTTCAACGTCAACACGCAATAAACACTCACTCCCCTACAGCAGGTGGCAGCGCTAGCAGAAGAGGGTATATGGAGCGTGTAGGGTTAGGGGAGCCGGATGTGGAAAACAGTGCAATCGTCATCGTGGTGTGGAAACAGAGTGATTTATCTGAGGTCCAAAAGGATGCGACCATTGGCTTTCGGATCAAGGGTATAAGCATTTCAGAAAAGGCTACATCTCTAAAATTCTCGCCTGCCACCGTGATTAAAGTATACCGTGCATGGCAGAAAGGCGATATCCAAAACCGGCGCTGAGGCAACTGGGTTGCACCACGGGCCATACGTGACGCGGGTGAACGACGGCTGCGGGGATGTGTTTGGGAGAAGAGACTTGCAACTGTTGAGCAGCCGGCCTCCCAGATGAACCAGCGGTCCAGCAACAGTCTCTCGTTAACGAGCGTTCAGCGAACGTTGCTGCGTTTGGGCCTCTGCAGCAGCCGCTCGGCTCACGCAGCCTTGCACACTGCCGTTCATCAACGAAGACTCGACTTCTCATGCCAGTACCCCAACTGGAGGTCCACCGAACGACGACAGGTGGCCCAGTCAGAGAAACCACACTCTGTGCTATCACAAATCTAAGGGCTGTCAATTCGAGTAATTCGAGAAATTACAATTACGAGCAACTTAAATTGCAAAGACCACATAGATAATATTGTGGGTAAGGCACAGCAAAGACTGCACTTTGTTGGCAGCACACTTAGAAATTGCGACAAACCCACTAAAGAGACAGCCTGCATTACACTTGTCCGTCCTCTGCTGGAATATTTCTGCGTGGTATGTGATCCTTACCAGGTAGGATTGACAGGGGACATCGAAGAAGTGCAGAGAAGAGCAACTAATTTCATGTTATCGCGCAGTAGGGTTAAGAGTGTCACTGATATGATACGCGAGTTGGGGAGGCAGTCACTGAAACAAAGGCGGTTTTCTTTGCGGCAAGATCTATTAAGGAAATTTCAATCACCAACTTTCTCTTCCGAACGCGTAAGTATTTTCTTGACACACACCTACGTACGGAAAAATGATCATCATAATAAAATAAGAGAAATTAGAACTCGAATGGAAAGATTTAGGTGTTCCTTTTTCCCACACACCATTCGAGAGAGGAATGGTAAAGAAGTAGTATGAAAATGGTTCGATAAACCCTCTGCCAGACACTTAAGTGTGAATTGCAGAGTAACCATGTAGATGCAGATGTTGTGCTCTGTTGCTTGATGGTCGTTGGCCTGTATGGCACTAAAGGTTTCATATCAAACACCCCAGAATTATGGTCTGGAGAGTGTTTGCGTTGTGTTCCGTGGATTCTGGAAGGCAACAAAAGTAAGCATGTATCCTTGGGGACCATGTCCACGCCTACATGTAGCTGTTTTTCATCGGCACTTTGGCATCAACCAGCAGGAAAATGCAGCGTTTCACACAGCTCGAAATGTACGTGCGTAGTTCGAAGAGCACCAGGGTGACTTTACTCACATGGGCACCGAAGTCCACAGATTGAGACCGAATCGAGAATATGTGGTTCACGTCGATCGGGGTGTTTGCGCCGTGCATTATCGAGCGTGAAATGCAGTGCATCTCGCCACAGCACTGGGTTCAGCAGGGCTCCAAATCCCTGTCGGTACCTTTCAGAAACATATTGACATTTTTCCCTCACGTTTCGCAGCAGTTCGCATTGCAGAAAGTAGCTATTTAGGCTTTTCACAGGTGCTCATATTAACGTTACTGGACAACATATTTCTGTTGCGGTCCTTCGTCGGTGAACAGTATGTAAAACACAATGTAACATACACTTGAAACATGTGAAATTTTTTCTGGTTTAATAAGAGAATGCTCTGTGTTGCCATTTATAATTTGGATGATAGTATTTTTGCACACTTTACCCATGTTATAAAATGAATAAAGTTTCTAAAGAAATATATCATGTGTACAATATACTTGTGATATATGATCTTCAGGAGTAGTCTGAGATTAAAGTGTACGTATGACAAGAGTAAGATGTTTGTAACGGCAGGTACTCGTACATAGATGATTACTTACCGTGAAATATTGCGAAGATGTAAGAGTTTCCAAGACTGATAGAGTTTACGAACACTCCCTACTTCTGTACGTAATACGTTCTGACATCTTAAAAGTGTGATAATACTGCTTTTAGGCGGATTTTGCGTTCTTATCCGGTTGCTATGGTTGAGTTGGTTAATGAAGATAAATATATCAGAATTGGATGGAAACTTAATAGTTATGACGCGAAGAGGCGACACAGATTTACGAACAAATGATTTATTTCACACAGTAGAAGTAAAAAGAAAGAAAAGTTACATAGCGAAGATGCAGTTTATTCAGAAAATTGTCCTAAATCTCTGAATGAATGAGGAGAGGCTGACTAATTCTTTCTTCTCATCTCTTTAAAAATTGGCAACAACTGGGGTGCGGGTGCTTTGAACGGAAATAGATCTACATGGAGTTGGCATCACTGGTGGTGTAGCACAGAGACGCGTTCGTTAACACTTACCGAGAATCTCTCAGTTTTCAAACAAACCGATAACTGGAGGCTATAGAACTTGAACAGAAGAAGACAATGGAACCATCGGCTAGAAGATGTACGGATTCTGAGAAATAAGGGTAGGAAACTCTTCGTTTTCTTAACTACAAGTATGCTACGATTACTGCTAAGACGTAAAATCTGTTTCTAGGAGTAGCAATCGATTGTTGATTTTCGGGAGAAAAGCTTTCTTCAGTTGAACTTAGATCTTGAGAGTATTCCACTTGAAATACACGCATCAGTTAGGCCGACGATATCCATCTCTCAGGAACTTTCCGCTCGGCAGCAGAGTGAAATAAACATTGCAACAGTTCTTTCCCTGTATTAAACTTGATAGTGAAATATAAGCATTTTGTGTTTGTTTAATGGTCATCTCCTTTCAATACACGAGCTTATAAAATGATGTTTGATTAAAGAGACGAGCCATTAAAATCGGTCTCTTGTTTCCGCAATTTTTCTGCCTCCATCGTTGTTGGTTTCCCGGAATGCAGGGAATGATGCTGTAACATTTGATTCATATACGTTTATTATCATGGAAATTAAACAGATTCTTTTTTATTTGTTTAAGGCATGGAGCAAAGCTTTTATCAGTCCTGAACAAATTGACAGTACTAAATCGTGAAGATAAAAGTTTAAAATTAATTCGTCCCCAAAGTAATCTAAATTCAATAACTACAAAAACAGTGAGAGATTTCATTTATAAGCCGCTGTCTGTAAAAACTCGATTAAAACGGCCCTGTGTGTTGGAGACAAAATGTCCCTCAGCGAAGAGTGGACACAGCGTGTAACAAGCTTTCTGATTCTTTTTTAAACTCGCAACATTTTGATGGACGAAATTGCTTCGTATAATAATTAAAAGCGTGGCGCGAGCGTCAGTGGACGCAAAGCACGTAACAAAAGCCTGGGAGATTAATCGCTTAAGCTACGCAGTAACATTTGTTGTGCCGGAGACGTATACTCTTTTACTATGTATAAAG
Source organism: Schistocerca serialis cubense (assembly GCF_023864345.2). Taxonomy (NCBI): domain Eukaryota; kingdom Metazoa; phylum Arthropoda; class Insecta; order Orthoptera; family Acrididae; genus Schistocerca; species Schistocerca serialis. The sequence continues at coordinate 2,426,826 of NC_064641.1, read as the reverse complement.
GAAATTCAGTTTAAAAATTTCATTAGACATATAAATTCCCTCTGAAATTCGTGTCCAAACAGGTTTTAAGCATCAAGAAGCAGGGTCAGAATCGCAATTACCTTTCAGGTGTGTGAAGGACCCTTTAGGGTACACAGTCATTGCTAAGAAACGTCTGAAGACGTAGAGACTATTGCATACTAGGTTAACAATGAATCATAGGGCTACAGACAGAAAGTAATAAATGAATCGCGTTTGGCTGCCAATGTGTAGAGCCTTTAACGGCAACCGTCGGCAGAGTATTATCAAAAGAACTCTCACAAATCACTAAGTAATTCTGGACATATGTAAAGGCTTGTAGGGGTCGCCCACTCACGAACCGGAAATCCTTACTGTTTTGCCAGGCTGCAGATCGAGGATCTGTGTGGCGTTGCTAGACGCAATAAAACAGTACTCACGTTTATTCTATTTATTAGAATGCAAGTCGTTTCCGTGTTTTCTGCGACGGATGGTAACTGCGTAATCCGGGGAGGAATTAGCAGAATGCAACAGCGGGCTCACGGCTGGCGAGGACGCTACGTTGACCAAGCGTGGAAGTCGATGACACCCTGTTATGACGCTTTGTCGCCCGCTGTCGAGGTGGGGACGCCTCATCGGTAGCACTGCTTGCAGACGGCAGTGACCGCGACATATGTGTCTGAAATACATGAAATGTACTCGCCGTTTCGAATATGGACAGCCATCTGCTGTATAATGGAATGACGACAATGAAATTATGTGCCGGACTGGGACTCGAACCAGGATTTGCCGATTATCGCGAGCGGCCGCCATACAGCCAGGCTATCCGAGCAGCACTCACTGCCAGACCCAAAGTTCCATACACCACCCTCTGTAAGTTAGGAAACACCTAGTAATTATAGACAATGGAAAGTAAATACAGTATAAAAAAGCATTTTGTTGTTTTCCAAATATTTATTAAGCTCAAATAATACACAGGAAGATGAAACAATTAAATTTTCGATTCCCCAGAATAGCCACCCTCTGCTTTCATCACTGCCTTGCACACTCTCGGCATGCGCTGAGTCATCTTTGCCAAGGTGTCAGTTGAAATTAATCTCCATTCTTGCTGCAGCACCTCCCATAATTGTGACCCACTCATGATTTCCCGTTTTCGGATCCTCCTCCTGTCCATTTAATCCCATAGCAGCTCGATTGGGCTACAATCAGGGGATCGGTCTGTCCATTTCATGTTTTTCAATATTTTACGAACCTCTAGAGACTTCACATATTTCTCACACAAGCGAGACGTATGTTTCGGGTCGTTGTCTTGCTGCAATACAAACACTTTCCTAAACAGACGCAAACCACATGTCTTAGCATGTCGCTGGAGAATGGCATGATAATCCTTTTGGTTCATTTCAACATCTATTTTCACCACAATATCCGGCCTTATTCCTTCCAAAGGATCCCCACACCATCACAGAACCCCCTCCATGCTTCACAGTTGGAATTACGCACTGAGGATTCAAGCTACTATGGGGTAAACGGCGTATAAATTGACGGCGTTTACTTCCAAATATTTTGAACTTGGTTTCATCAGTGAATAAGACTCTTTCCCAATCCGCCGCTGTCCAATGTTGGTGTGTCTTAGCGCACTGAAGCCTCTTCTTCTTGTTGACAGGACACAACAGAGCTTTCCCTGTTGCTACATAACCTCGGAGGTTGTTGTCTGCCAGGCGTCGTCTCACCGCTGTATCCCTCCTTGCGTTTAGTTCAGCAGTCAATTCACGGACAGTTTTTAATCTGCTACGTTTACTGGTCACTACTAAATACTTTTCCTGGCGTTCTGATATTTTCCTGGGTGTTCCTGACCGAGGACGATCTCCATAGGAGCCTGTTTCTCGACGCCGGTGTATGGTTTTGACAACTCCGCTGGTGGAAATCATCAGTATCTTTGCTATTTGTCGGACAGTATTGCGTTCTTGCTGCAAAGTGGTTATCATTACCCGTGATTCATAAGGAATCTGGCACTTTGGGGCCATTTTCAATTACTTTCGCTGCGTGTTTTTCCTTTATGCAGATGCAACTGCAAGTGAACAGAAATGTAAATACGTACCTCTAGATAGCCATGCTGTCTACTCGCGCCACCTGGCGTGTTTAGTAGAATTGCTTGGACAGGTAACGCCGGTTTACATAAAACTGAGCAATACTAGCATGTTCCAATATGTATGTATATGTACAATAATTAAGTGTTCAATATTGTACGTGTCATTAACAATTACTTGAGCTTGCTATTCCATATTCTAACCAATAACTCACATACATCACTTCCATCATGCTCCGTTGTAATACGGTGTTTCCAAACTTATGGAGGGCAGTTATGTTCTCGACCGTTGTGTCGTAATTTGCGATAACGTAGGTACTGCTACATCGTATATGTGTATGATTCGCACGCCATTTCAGGGAATACTCAATCCTCCCGGGTTACTGCCCGTGTTGTCCCCTCAGGTGGACGGCAATACGTGATGCCGTGATTTCGTGCTGAATGCTGAACATGACCCGCAGGTACATTACGCCGTCAGACGCCTGCAACGTTGGAGACTTAAGGCAGCTTCTGCCCTGCAGAGGAACCGTGTTGGTAGATCTCTAAGTGCTGGATGTCGTTCAGACTTCAGGACTGGACGTGGACCATAATCCGTTACTACGATTGCTGATATTCTCGTGAGGCAGCAAGTGTGAGACCAACACTAGAACAATCTCGCACACAATACGTTACCATACCATAACCAGAGAATTAACTGCGAATGATATGAATGGCGTCGATCCTACTAATCGAATGCTCTGAGCCATTTGGGCTGGAATATTTGTGCCGTCTAGAAGAGGCTCCACCTTACGACCTCATTCGTAATGATCGAATCGGTGCTCCTCTTCTCGAATTGTCAGCGGTCTTCAGTTGCGCTAAATTTGGAATTTGCTTAACGAGTTTGGTACAGCATCTTTACTGCTGCTGTTAAGGGATGTTGACTCCTACTCAGTGTCTCTTACATAACGTTACGAAAATAGAGAAAGCAGTTCGTTATGTGCTTTTCTAACTCTTTTCTGCTGAGCTTGCTCACAATCACAGAACGAGTAACGGCGTTGAAATGTTTACGCATCCCGGGTAGCGGCTGTTGATACTTCTGCTGGACGCCGGCGGTTGGAACCATTACTTAATTATTGTTGCCGCGCTGAAGACATAATTTCTATCTGGTACACACTGTTAGCGTACGGACAGATACAATATCACAGATTTTTGCACTCAGGCTGTCAAGTAAACATGAATTATTTAGCTTCATAATCGAGAAAAGATCTTTCACCACAATACGTCGATCGAAATATTGCAGCACTTTTGCAACTTCGTGGTAACTCTACCTTAAGGTAAACAATGTAGACATCCTGAACAGTTTTAACAGAAAAGGATTTGTCTTGAAAACGGGAATTACATTGCAGATCAATCAGCTACAGCTGCACATTTACAGAGGCGTTTTCAGCTGAAACTTTAAATGAACTCGAAAACAGATGTAAGACTCCCGGTCGTCTACAAAACGTTCGTAAAACTGTTGTAATTTTTTCATGCCATAACGAATTATTCAGACCTCCTCTTTTCCTTCCGCCAGTGACCTTGCAGAGCTCGACTGTGTTTGAAACTTCCTGGCAGATTAAAATTGTGTGTCGGACCGAGACTCGAACTTGGGACCTTTCCCTTTCGCGGGCAAGTGCTCTACCGACTGAGCTATCCAAGCACGGCTCATGCCCCGTCCTCACAGCTTCTCTTCTGCCAATGAATCGCAGTCTTTGGTTGGGTCCACCCACAACATTATCTATGTGATCTTTCCAATTTAGGGTATTTGTAATTGTAATCCCTAAGTATTTAGTTGAATTTACAACGTTCAGAGTTGTGTGACTTATCGCGTAATCGAAATTTACCGGCTTTCTTTTAGTGCTCATGTGAATAACTTCACACTTTTCTTTATTCAGGGTCAACTGCCACTTTTCGCACCACACAGATATCTCATCTAAATCGTTTTGCAATTCGTTTTGGTCATCTGATGACTTTACAAGACGGTAAATGACAGCACCATCTGCAAACAATCTAACGCTGCTACTGAGATTGTCTGTTATGTCGTTACTATAGATCAGGAACAACAGAGGGTCTAAAACAATTCCTTGGGGAACGCCGGATATTATTTCTGTTTTACTCGATGACTTTCCGTCTATTGCTACGAATTGTGACCTTTCTGACAGGAAACCACACATCCAGTCGCACAGCTGAGGCGATATTCCATAGGCAATCAGTTTGGTCTTCCACAGTACCTGTTGTAGTAATAGAAATCACCGTGGCAACTATGCACTATTATTGCGGACCACCTGCATTCCTTCATGCTTCATGTCTTCCCCGACGGTGCTGGCGTCTTCCACCAAGATACTTCCTGCGTCACAAAGCCAAATATGGCTGCAGTGAAATGTGCAGCATGGTGGATAACTCACGATGGCGTCTTGGCCACCAACTTTTGCCTGACCTGAACCCGATGGAACGTATCTGGTATGCTATTTGGCATCGACACCGGGCTCACAAAACACCGGCATGTAATTTGCCGAGACCGCGTTGACATCTGATGCCACGTACCCCCGACAACTTCTCAGTGACTCATGGAATCAGTGTCGTCCCAGGACGTCGCCGAATTGCATTTCAGAGGTGGAGCAACATGTTAGTGAGCAGATGGCCGTAACGTTTCCTCTCATCAGTGTACGTGTGAAATACCAAATGCGATGAGGTGTATGGAAGGCATACACCAAATGCTCCTGATTGTTAATGTATGTGATTTAAGCATATGCCTGTTTCTAAATGATATTATACACAGTTACACTGCCAGAAGGAGAGTTCGTTTTGTTTGCCGATGACACAAGTATTGCAATAAATAGTATGATCTGTTAACAATATTTTCACGGATATTAATAAATGGTTTAAAGCCAACTTACTGACATTAAACTTCAAAAAACTCACTATATGCAATTCAGAGCCTGTAAGAGGTTTCCAACCGGCATATGCATAGAGTATGAGGAAGAGCAGATAGAAGAGGTTGACAGTCGTAAATTCCTGGGATTACAACTTGATAATAAATTCAGTTGGGAGGATCATACCACAGAACTGCAGAAACGCCTTAACAAATCTGTATTTGCAATTCGAGTGTTAGCAGACATAGGCGACATAAAAATGAAAAAACCTTGCATACTTTGCCTACTTTCATTCCATAATGTCATATGGTATAATATTTTGGGTAACTCTTCAAGTCAAACAAACGTTTTCAGAGTCCAGAAGCGCGTAATACGTATTATTTGTGGAGTAAATTCGCGGACGTCATGTAGAAACCTCTTCAAAGAACTGGGTATACTAACTACTGCCTCTCAGTATATTTACTCCTTAATGAAATTTGTCCTAAATAATACATCTCTTTTTCCAACAAACAGCTCAGTTCATACATACAATACCAGGAACAAAAATGATCTGCACAAGGACTTCACTCATCTTCAATAATTTGCCAGTAAACATAAAAAATTTAGTTACAAATAAAGATCAGTTTAAAAGGAGCCTGAAAGACTTACTAGTGGCCAACTCCTTCTACTCCATAGACGAATTTTTTAATAGAAATAAATGCTGTATTGTATATATTCATACTATTAGTATTGTTATTTCAGCTTAAAAAATTGACATGTTCCACATCCACGAGGATCTCCTCAGAACGGATACCGTATTTACTCGAATCTAAGCCGCACTCGAATCTAAGCCGCACCTGAAATTTGAGACTCGAAATTCAAGGGGAGAGAATAGTTTAAGGCCGCATCTCCAAATCGAAGCAAAGTTGGTCCATTGTAATATGGGAGACAATTTAGGTCGAATGAATGGCGATACAGCTACAGTAGTTTGGTTCGAGTCGTAAGCTTAGCTGTTAAGCTTTACCAGGTAGCCACTGCTATGCGTCAGGCGCTCCGTCCGTATTTATACGGGTACCCTTCCTTTTTCACGTGCTTCCTCTGGTTTGAATCGATTGCTTATTTTGCTTTGATCTGATAAGTGCCGTTTTCTTTGTTATAGATGTTTACGTCACTGTAAGCTGAAAATACATTACTGTACTGTGTCATGCATTGTTCGTTGCATTCTGACAGTGCGTGTTTACGGCCTGTCGCCGCTCGCGACATGGCTTGCTTTTGTGCGCGCTACCACCGCTTACAATAAAAAAAAATAAAAATAAAAAAAAAGCAGGAGAGGAATCATCTCATTGGCGAAACAATGGCAAGAGACTGCTATTTGTTGTTACTCTGCTGCTTTCTTTGATAATAATCAACAAGAACCAAATAATAGACTGCGTATGATAGAACAAGTTCTGAACGAGAGTTAGGTGAAAATTTTTCTCCGTTTGAAAATCTTTGCGGCCGCTTCTTTAGTACATCAAATTCTGCACAGAAATGAGAGCCATCTTAGATTTAACAATCTAGTCAGTTGCCATGCTTCATTTCTGACAGTATCGCTATTAGGCCTAAGAACAATACAAATATAAACATGAAATGATACATATATTCTTCCGCGTTTGCTGTTGTCTCACTCTAGTTTCGTAGTTTATTAGGCAGACAGGATTTAAATGAGATAGCAGCAAACACGAAAGAATACATGGGAAAATGTTTATATTCGTATTATTCTTATGGTGAAGAGAATACTGTATGTGGTTCATATTTCATCAGGTTCCTATTTATTAGCAACCATCTCTTCTCACAGGTAGGAAAAAATTCTGAACGTAGAGTAGGCCATATTGACAAACATCCCAAACAGTCTTGCCAGTCGGATTTTCGTGGTACATTGAGATTCTGCTACATTCGAAGATGAACAATACGGAATTTGTATTTACTTCGTTGGATAATGTATGAAAATGCAGTGGTCGAAACTCGGGGCGGAGAAAAAAAGCTCGTCTTCCACCTTTTTTTAAAATTTATTTACTGACGCAGAGGTTTTGGCGCCAGTATTTATCTTTGTGCCTACAAAGCATGCTTGTCTAGCGCTACATATATTCGACAGCAGACGTTAGTTGTGGCGGCACCTACCAACATTTTTGAGAACTTCCGCTTGCTTTGCACTCGATTCTAAGCCGCAGGCGGTTTTTTGGATTACAAAAACCGGAAAAAAGTGCGGCTTAGATGCGAGTAAATACGGTATATGGAACGAAAAACTAATCTAATCTAATATAACATTCTATGTATTGAACGCCTATGTATTTAGAACTGATATATCTATATCACCGTACAAAATGATCAAAGGAAAAATAATAATAATGAAAATAATAATACTGTTAATTAATATTATAAGTTTGTCAATAGCTTTTAGGTATAACCTATACAGCCAGCTTCAGAATCGTGAGAAGCAACAATTATTTGTTTCATCCATTTAAACTCGACTTAAGTCAATGATACAAGCTATTACTATATTTACATATTATACTGTAAAAAAGTTGTCTTTTCCTGTATTCTTATTCGACTCTAGGAGCTCATACACTTTTATGCCATTTCTTGCTGGAAGAGTTTTAATGTCTGTTGGTAAAGCATTTCCAGAGGTCATTAGATGATGTGTCAGTTTCATAGCTTCTTGATACTTTCTGCGGCCGCTGAAGAAAATATGATTAACTTCTGCCTCGCATCCGCATTCACACCGAGAAGGTACGAACTTTTGAGGCGGTAGAAATGTTGCAGAAATATCCCGTGATTGAATCGAAGTAGTGCCATTGTCACCATAAAGTTTCTGCTGTCTCTCAGTTTCGGTACCAGGGACGTGACGGCAGATTAGGCCCCACTTCGGCAGATTGTTTCCCTTTAATTTCGTAAGGCCGTTGCAAGCTTTCATTCCATCAGGCTCTGATTATGGTCGCTGTGGTATGATGGAGACCATCGGATGGTACTTTATTGTATTTCACTGAACTAGAGGATCTTTTTTTTTTCATTTCCTTTTATTCCGCCGCGCTCCTTCACCATAAAGTGATGGTAGCCTTATTTAGGCAGGAAAGCTGTTTTACTGCTTCTCTAATGCGATGTACTAAATAATTTTTGGTCTGTTGACCCCGTGGCATTTTAACAGCATCAACCATGAGAGTGAATCTGGAAAGATTGTAATCGTTTCTTGTTGCACTTCTTTTGCGTATTTAAGTCCTTCTAAAATTGCTGGAACTTCTGCAGTGGGTATGGACGCAACTTTAGGTAGCTTGAAATTGCCTCCTTTATTCTCGTCATCTACAATAGCCGTTCATATCCCGTTTTTCTGTTTATACCCATCTGTGTGAACCCGTGTTGAGAATGGCCATGACCCTAGGTTATCAGCTAAAATGTTGTACTTCAGTATACCTTCGATGAAACGAAAGTTCCGTCTTGTTATTCATCTTCACTAAGGTGTTAGCGTAAAAACAGCTTACATTTGGCGAAGTGGTGATGCGTTAACCGAAGGACTGCTTACTCCAATATCTGCCTGCATAGCACTTTGTAATATGATCTCCAGTGTTTTTCAATAAATTTTTCTAGGGGAATTTGACGGCCATGTGTTATTATTATTAGTTTCTCCACGTACTGATTCCGAAACTGCTTGTTGAATTAATGTAAAACCGCGTCACTTGCTGCTGAGACTTTCACTGAATCCGTTGATGGTTTCGGCATTCATTTTAGGCTATATTCAAGAGAAATTATGCCGCAACCGCAAACGAACAATGCCTACACAATAAAAGTACAAAGTCAAGGCAGAGCGGGATAGCCGCTCGGTCTTAAGCGCCTTGTCACGGTCCTGGCAGCTCCCCCCCCCCCCCCCTCTTCCGTTCGAGTCGGGCAGCTGCCCCCCCCCCTCTTCCGTTCGAGTTCTCCCTGGGAGGAGGGGGGGCATGGATGGGTCTGTTGTCCTTAGCGTAAGTTAGATTAAGTTAGATGAAGTAGTGCGAAGTCTTAGGGACTGATGATGACAGCAGTTTGGTCCCATAAGACCTTACAACAAATTTCCACTTTTTAGAAAATCAGGTTGATTTAAAATGTTACGTGACCAATGATATCGCTACAAATATCTTTGGACCTCCTTTGTCTGCAGCTAAATTGTTAGGAACCTCTTTTAAATATAAGTTATTATTGGTTCTGCGTCTTTAGATTACGGAAATTTGTTTAAAGAGAATTATACCAGACGCGTTTCGCTTTTAATTATAAAGCATCTTCTGTGGGTACTCTGCAAATTGGATACTTATAAAGTTGGAGTGCAAGTTACTTTACGTATTCTCCAAACCACTGCTTGTTTCTACTTACTAGCAGCGGCTGACGTCGAAACATTTCGGTTCACATATGCACTTGGCAGTTTTTTGCTATTCTGTAAAATTTCTTGGGCTGTATTTGGATTATTTACGATCACTTTTGTGAACTAACTTGAAATGCAGTAAGCTCAAGACTGAAAAGCAGTAATAACTGATTTTAACAGCTGCTGCGGAAGATGGCAAATAGACGTACTTGTAAGTAGCCTAATACAAAATCCGAAACAGGTAGTGAACTCAATAAAATTCTCAACAGCAACTAAAGCAGTTTTACGTTAATCATTATTATTACTATGCTCTTAATAGATCTTCCTAAAATAGGGTGAAGCGTCGTAAGATACTCTACACAGAGCTTGGTAGTTTCTGTCATCCAGCACATAACCTCGGCCGGCCGCGGTGGTCTAGCGGTTCTAGGCGCTCAGTCCGGAACCGCGCGACTGCTACGGTCGCAGGTTCGAATCCTGCCTCGGGCATGGATGTGTGTGATGTCCTTAGGTTAGTTAGGTTTAAGCAGTTCTAAGTTCTAGGGGACTGATGACCACAGATGTTAAGTCCCATAGTGCTCAGAGCCATTTGAATCATTTGAACATAACCTCGATGACTTCGCAAAATAAACTAAGAAGAGGTGATCGGTGATACCGGATTGGATCTGACGATAAATGCCGAGCGCGACTCGTGGAAGTCTGGGAGCTGGCTGCGTCAATTACCGGAGTCAGTCAGCAACGTCACTGGCGACGTCAGCCGAGGCCGGTGACAGCTGAGGGTGACACGTCAGTGCGGGAGGCCTGTCTGTGTCCTGCCGCAGGGGTCGCGGCGCGCCTTGATCGTCGGTGCGGAAGCCTGCAGCCGTGTGTGTGTGTGTGTGTGTGTGTGTGTGTGTGTGTGGGCGGGCGACACGGCCAATTGTCGGCTCGGCCGCAGGTGGGGTTAGTCGGTGACGCTGACGAGTAGTTATTGCTGACCCTCCGCGGCGTAATCAGGCCAGAGGCAGCGTCGAGGGCGGCCAGAAGAGGCCGTAGTTTCATACGGCTGGGCCCGTCTCACCCTGGGACCTTCCAGCATCTCGCACCGCCTTATGAGATGCTTCCTTTGTCAAATTAGCCCTCTTCTGAGGAGCGCACAATTACGCGAGAAGCAGCGCAGCCACTATCCCGTCGTACCTTTCCTCCTTACCGACCTAACAGACCTCAGAACAAACGATTCACTTTAATAAAGCTTTGTAGAATATGTCTGTGCCGTAGGAAAAATTAAGCGTATAAATTAAACCAGACCTTTGTATCATCAATGCTACACACCTGCTGTATTATTTAAAATATTAAATGCTCAGTTACAGTACTGCTAACGGGACACAATTTACATTTCTTCGAAATTAGAATTTAAATAAAAAGATCATCTCCACCGGAACATTCGAAAGAAAACAAAGAACTTGTTTTTGAGTCTTCAGACGTCTCCCTGGTTTCATGCTGCCCGCCACGAATTCCTCTCCTGAACAAACCTCTTCATCTCACACTTTGAGCCGTAAGTCCAAAATTGTTTATTGGACGTATTCCATTCCCTGCCAGTCTTCTGACTGGTTTGACGCGGCCCGCCACGAATTTATCTCCTGTGCCAACCTTTCCATCTCAGAGTAACACTCGCAACATGCACTCGTAATTACGTACTGCATGTACTCCAGTCCCTCTTCCTTTGCAGTTTTCACCCTGTACCGCCCTCTCTAGCACCATGGAAGGCACACCCTGATGTCTTAGCAAATGTCCTATAATCGTGTCCCTTCTTCTTGTCAGTGCCTGCTGTATGTTGCAGACCAAGTAACATTACGCAACGTAATTGTGTTTTATTCGTGTTCTGCATGACTGTTATGAGCTCAGATAGTAAGCCAGTACCAACAAAACATTTGAAGGTAGAAAATTGCGAGGACAGTACACAGGGGAAGCGAAGGTGATGACTTTACTACTCGTGTGAGCTGGACGGGCTGTTAAAGAACTTGATGATGTTACAGAAAGTGAAGAGGAAGTTGACGAAGATGAGATCGGACTATGAAGTGTCACGTTCCAGCACAGGTGTCACGTCTCAGCACAGGTCCTGCGCCAGCTTGCGTAACGCAGAACATTCGCTGACATCTAATAAATCACATTTAACAGAGTGAGCGGAAGAAACCCTATTTCTCAGCACATGTGATTATAAAGCGGAGAGGAGAAAATGTGATTCGCAGGAGGTGAATAAGGGTGCAAAAATTTGAGGATTCAACTCAAAATCAATTTGTTTTCCCTATAGATAAATTTTGTTCGAAGTGTCCTTCGCTGGCTATATATCTTTTCAAATCGTTGAGTACTTCTTACCACTCTGTGTATTAGGTCTTTTCATCAACTCCCGGATTCTGAATTCTTCCCAGCTCTATAAGAGAGCTCTGCTTGCTACTCGTTACGACGATACGCAATCAAATACGTTAATTAGAGTTGGAGATAAGTGCGCGAGAGCCCTTGCTCCTGAAACACAGAAAATGTGAACTATTACTCATTGTGGGTATACGTAGTCAGACACCTTGATCACTGCTGGATACAAGTGCGAACTATGAGTGTTACTCCCTATATCCTGACAGACATGAAAAATACACTGAAGCGCCAAAGAAACTGGTATAGGCATGCGTATTCAAATACAGAGACTTGTAAACAGGCAGAATACTGCGCTGCGGTCTGCAACACCTACATAAGACAGCAAGTGTCTGGCGCAGTTGTTAGATCGGTCACTGCTGCTACAATGACAGGTTATCAAGATGTAAGTGAGTTTGAACGTGAAGTTATAGTCCGCGCACGAGCGATGGGGCACAGTATCTTCGAGGTAGCGCTGAAGTGGGGATTTTCCCGTACGGTCATTTCACGATTGTGCCGTGAACATCAGTAATCCGGTAAAACATCAAGTCTCCGACATTGCTGTAGCCGAAAAAAGATGGTTTATGAACGGGACCAGCGACGACTGAAAAGAACCGTCCAACGTGACAGAAGTGCAACCCTTCCGCAGACTGCTGCAGAACTCAATGTTGGGCCATCAACAAGTGTCGATTTGCGAACCATTCAACGAAACACCATCAATTTTCGGAGCCGAAGGCCCACTCGTGTACCCTTGATGACTGCACGACACAAAGCTAAACGCCTCGCCTGGGCCCGTCAACACCGACATTGGACTGTCGATGACTGGAAACGTGTTGCCTGGTCGGACGAGTCTCGTTTCAGGTTGTATCGAGCGGATGGACGTGTACGGGTATTGAGACAACCTTATGAATCCATGGACCCCGCACGTTAGCAGGGGACTTTTCATGCTGGTGGAGGCTCTGTGATGGTGTGGGGCGTGTGCAGTTGGCGTGATATGGGACCCCTGTCTGACCACCTGCATCCATTCACGTCCATTGTGCATTCCGAAAAACTTTGGCAATTCCAGCAGCACAATGCGACACCCCACACGTCCAGAATTGCTACAGAGTGGCTCCACAAACACTCTTCTGAGTTTAAACACTTCCGCTGGCCAGCAAACTCCCCAGACATGAACATTATTGAGCATATCTCGTATGCCTTGCAACGTGCTGTTCAAAGGACGTCTCATCCCCTCGTATTCTTACGGATTCATGGACAACCTCACATGATTCATGGTGTCATTTCCTTCCAGATGCACTTCAGACATTAGTGGAGTCCATGCCACGTTGTGTTGCGGCACTCCTGAACTTGCTCGCTGGAGCCCTACACGTCATTAGGCAGGTGTACCAGTTTCTTTGGTTCTTTAGTATATATATATACTACACTCCGGGGACGAATGTTGGAAATGCACGGAAATCGGTAGACATGATATACATGTACAGACAAACAAATGATTACAATTTCAAAAAAAAAAAAAAAAAATGCATGATTTATTCAAGAGGATGAGTTTTACGTATTGAGAAAGACAACAAGGCGTTGGTCCATTTCTGCCACTTGTGAAGCAGTTATTCGGCTTGGCACTCATTGACAAAGTCGTTGGATATCGTCAAAACCCCAAGATGGCAGAAGGGTCTTGCCCATAGAACTACAAAATTTCTCAGTTGGGGAGATATCCGGTGACCTTGCTGTCCAAGCTGCGGATTCGAAAGCACGAAAATATGCTGAGTGTTAGCGGGCATTATCTTCTGAAACCCCAGGAGGCTTCCCATGAAGTGCAACAAAACGGGCCATATAATGTCGACGACAAGCCGTTGTGGTGTAAGCGTGCGGCGAATGACAACGAAATGGGTCCTGTTATGAGATGGAATGGTACCCCTGAGCATCACTCCTGGTTGTCGGGACTTATGCCAGGTGACAGGTTGTTATCCTACCGTTGTCCAGGGCGTTTCCAGACACGTTTTTGGCCTGGAATCCCACTCACTGCAGTAGAATTGTATAGAGTGATGAGTCTAGCTTCGAACTGAAACCCGGTCATCAGCGAATGACGAGTCTGGAGGCAACCCAAAGGACGTAGTAACTCCAACCCGACGGTGGTTCGCCATACGGCGCCACATCCAGAAGTGATGGTCTGTGGTGCTATTTCCTTTCGCAGCGGGTGCCTTTTGGTTGACATCCACGGCACCCTTACAGCACAGCTGTACGTCGATAGTATTTTATGCCCCGTTTTGCTGCCCTTCATGGCGAGCCATCCTGGCATTACATTTCAGCAAAATAATGCCCCTCTGCACACGGCGACAGGTTCTACTGCTTGTCTTCGTGATTGCAGAACTCTACCTTGGACAGAAAGGTCGCCGGATCTCTACCCAGTTGATGTTTGGAGCATTATGCTCAGGGCCCTCCAACCGGCCAGTTGAACAGAATTTGCCACGATATCCCTCAGGAGGACATCCAACAGGTCTGTCAATCAGTGCCAAGCCGAATGACTACTTGCGTAAGGACCATAGGTCAACCAACGCGTTATTGACTTATCAGTTTGTGAAGCTCCTTGTCTTGAATAAATCATCCAATTTTTCTGAAATTGTAATTATTTGTTTGGCTTTACATGTACATCGTATCTACCGATTCCTGTCACTTTCAGATTATTCCTTCGTGGTCCGTCGTTTTTTCTTCGCTTTTCAAGTCAATAATGCATATCCAAGACTGTACTACGCTTCTTGCCCATTTGAAGTGTTTCACATACCTCTTTCAGGGGCTGCTTTTTTAATGGCCAGTAGTGTATTACGTATGGCTCACGAACATTGCACATTGCATTGTTGACTGTAAACTGCGTTTATTGTATGGATACAAAAATAAGACCTTTCAACATGCATAAATTTCAACAAACCACTGCGCACACGTTTATTTGATGGGGGCAGTGGTTGTGAGGGGCGTGTTTGCAAGCTGCCTCTATTCACGTAATTACCTGTTGCCTCGAGGCAACATCCGTGTTCTAAATGACGAACATCTGTTCAGCAATGAACGCCTGCTGGAGCCGAAATAGATACTCAAACAGTATATTGTCTGCGAGATGAGCCTTTGGTACTGACAGCTTAATATCGTCGTTTCGTTGCCTACCGACCGCAGTAGCGCAGCCAATGAGGGACTCCGCCTGAGCAGGCAAACGGGAGCTATTTCACATTCAACTATGCCCATGTATATGTAAATAAGGTATTTAAGTTAACTGTCAAGGTTTGTCATATTTTAATTTTGTATTTGGAAAGTAAGGCACCTGATGTAACCACAAAAACTGTAACCTTTGTTGATCTCATTTTGTATTGACAATATTTTAGGTTAACTTTCAAACATGTAATGTTATATTCTAATTGGCCATGTGCAGTAAATAAATGCGATATTTCGTGCAAGAACACCACGCGTAGCGAAATGGAGGAAAGAAAGTCTCCTACACCCAAACATACCTGTGGTTTTTCGTGTGTTCGAAGCCGGAGGCCGGCCGATGTGGCCGAGCGGTTCTAGGCTCGTCAGTGTGGAACCGCGCGACCGCTACGGTCGCAGGTTCGAATCCTGCCTCGGGCATGGATGTGTGTGATGTCCTTCGGTTAGTTAGGTTTAAGTAGTTCTAAGTTCTAGGGGACTGATGACCTCAGATGTTAAGTCCCATAGTGCTCAGAGCCATTTGAACCATTTTTTTTTGAAGCCGGAGGTAGCGTCACTGATACTGCAAAACTTCAGTGTCCATGCAAACTGTGATGAGTCTATATCCTCCCACGTCAGAGCAGTAACTACTTTTGTGACATCTTTTGTAAGATTATTGATTAGCCTCGCTGAAGGGTGTATGTCTTATATTACTCCAGGTATCGGTGGTTTAGCCGTATCTAGCATTTTAGAGTAATTTTTTCCCGTTGACAACCCTTTCTGTCTACAGTGACTGCAAATTCGCTGGCGCACTTGCGTCCACCACACTGGTGGAGAGGTGGCTAGAGTCTGTACTGTCGTTGGGCGGCTGCGATCGCTGTATGTGTTCGGGCTAACGGTTCGTGGGGCCTTCGGGTGGTCTTAAGGTCTCAGTGAGAACTTATTAACGTTGTAGGTGGCATGCGCGATATTGCTAATAGTGAATGTAGTTAAACTGGTTTCGAACTGAGTAATAATGCTCTTATTATTACCCGTCCATCTATTTTACCATATGTTTTTAATCTGAATTACCCGAGGTTTCGTAGTTTTAATGGCAGAACTAATATTAACCTTACTTTTGTTAATTATTATACCACAAGCTTGCTGAAAGTCCATAAAATAACTGCCTTTCTTCTGAGCATCTTTAAACAGTTGCTTATTGCGAGCTGTTGTATGGTGTTCATCACGTCATCAGAATCAAAATGCTTCCTCCCCTTTGTTCACGCTTTCTTTTAGACTTAGCAGTTTTTGTTATTTCCCTTCGCGGCACCTACATCAGCCATTATTGGAGGTAGCCCTTTGAGAATGTAAAAGCCCTGTTCCCACACCAACTAACGAATCAGAAAACGCAATTTATGCAAAACTGGTGCGTAGCCCTTTGAGCATGATAATCCTTCATTTGTAACAGAAGTAGTTCAGTGTGCAATTTGACGAGCCACATGCCACATTCACCGAGGATGGAGAGAGTAAAGTGAAACAATCTGAAGTTGTTGTGCGTCTGAAAGAGAGAATTCCGTAATGATTGAGTGAAACTGTGGACAGAAATGCAATAGAAGAAGAATGGATAATTATGACAGACGAAACAGTGAAGCCTGTAGAGGATGAAATAGTGGAAAAAGACAACTTCCAAGATGAATACGTGGGTAAAAAGAGAGATATTTAATTTAACTGGCTATGAAACTAAAGCGAATACAGGCGTCTAAAAATGAGGCTAGCAGAAAATGCACAGCTGGTAAGTAAAAACGCCTGGAGGATACCTGTAAGGCTACTGAACCATGCGTGACGAGGAGAAAGATAGATACCGACAACAGAAAAATTAGAGACCATTTGGAGGAAACAGAAGCAGCTGTATGTACATGGAGTTATCAGACGGCCATCATATACTAAGCAAAAAAGAGGAAGCTGAAAGACGTTCAAAGAAGGGCTATGGAATAAAAGTGATATTGCAGGCAAGTTTACACAAAGGAAAGAGAAAATAAATTAACATGGGACTTCAGATACGATACTGCGAGAAGAATTTGATAGGGCACAGAATGACTAAGTCATTATAAGGTTCTGTAGTGCACGATATTCCCTCATAAATTTTGAAATCCCTGGACGAAGTAAAATTATTCCGGCTAGTGTGCAAGATATATGAGATAGGCGAAAGGCACGAGCTGACAGGTGAGAATCTTACCATGCTTGCATTTTAATAATTACTGGTGGCAAGATACTGACACGAATTATTTATAGAAAATCTGAAAACATAGTGGAATCAGACCTCGGAGAAGATCAGTATGTGTTCCGGAGGAACATAGGAACATGCGAGACAATGCTGACCATACGACTCATCTCAGAAGATTGATTAAACAAAGGTAAACCTACGATTACAGCATATTTAGATTTAGAGAACTTTTTTCAGAATGTTGAGAGGAATACACTCATTGGCATCCCGAATGTTAGCGTAAGGAGGGCTATGCGTGAAGCGTTCAGTGAATTCGAAAGTAAAATTCTATGTACCGACTTGACAGAAAATCCTAGGAAGTTCTGGTCTTACGTTAAATCAGTAAGTGGCTCGAAACAGCATATCCAGACACTACGGGATGATGATGGCATTGAAACAGAGGATGACACGCGTAAAGCTGAAATACTAAACACCTTTTTCCAAAGCTGTTTCACAGAGGAAGACCGCACTGCAGTTCCTTCTCTAAATCCTCGCACAAACGAAAAAATGGCTGACATCGAAATAAGTGTCCAAGGAATAGAAAAGCAACTGGAATCACTCAATAGAGGAAAGTCCACTGGACCTGACGGGATACAAATTCGATTCTACACAGAGTACGCGAAAGAACTTGCCCCCCTTCTAACAGCCGTTTACCGCAAGTCTCTAGAGGAACGGAAGGTTCCAAATGATTGGAAAAGAGCACAGGTAGTCCCAGTCTTCAAGAAGGGTCGTCGAGCAGATGCGCAAAACTATTGACCTATATCTCTGACGTCGATCTGTTGTAGAATTTTAGAACATGTTTTTTGCTCGCGTATCATGTCATTTCTGGAAACCCAGAATCTACTATGTAGGAATCAACATGGATTCCGGAAACAGCGATCGTGTGAGACCCAACTCGCTTTATTTGTTCATGAGACCCAGAAAATATTAGATACAGGCTCCCAGGTAGATGCTATTTTTCTTGACTTCCGGAAGGCGTTCGATACAGTTCCGCACTGTCGCCTGATAAACAAAGTAAGAGCCTACGGAATATCAGACCAGCTGTGTGGCTGGATTGAAGAGTTTTTAGCAAACAGAACACAGCATGTTGTTATCAATGGAGAGACGTCTACAGACGTTAAAGTAACCTCTGGCGTGCCACAGGGGAGTGTTATGGGACCATTGCTTTTCACAATATATATAAATGACCTAGTAGATAGTGTCGGAAGTTCCATGAGGCTTTTCGCGGATGATGCTGTAATATACAGAGAAGTTGCAGCATTAGAAAATTGTAGCGAAATGCAGGAAGATCTGCAGCGGATAGGCACTTGGTGCAGGGAGTGGCAACTGACCCTTAACATAGACAAATGTAATGTATTGCGAATACATAGAAAGAAGGATCCTTTATTGTATGATTATATGATAGCGGAACAAACACTGGTAGCAGTTACTTCTGTAAAGTATCTGGGAGTATGCGTGCGGAACGATTTGAAGTGGAATGATCATATAAAATTAATTGTTGGTATGGCGGGTACCAGGTTGAGATTCATTGGGAGAGTGCTTAGAAAATGTAGTCCATCAACAAAGGAGGTGGCTTACAAAACACTCGTTCGACCTATACTTGAGTATTGCTCATCAGTGTGGGATCCGTACCAGATCGGTCTGACGGAGGAGATAGAGAAGATCCAAAGAAGAGCGGCGCGTTTCGTCACAGGGTTATTTGGTAACCGTGATAGCGTTACGGAGATGTTTAACAAACTCAAGTGGCAGACTCTGCAAGAGAGGCGCTCTGCATCGCGGTGTAGCTTGCTCGCCAGGTTTCGAAAGGGTGCGTTTCTGGATGAGGTATCGAATATATTGCTTCCCCCTACTTATACCTCCCGAGGAGATCACGAATGTAAAATTAGAGAGATTAGAGCGCGCACGGAGGCTTTCAGACAGTCGTTCTTCCCGCGAACCATACGCGACTGGAACAGGAAAGGGAGGTAATGACAGTGGCACGTAAAGTGCCCTCCGCCACACACCGTTGGGTGGCTTGCGGAGTATCAATGTAGATGTAGATGTAGAACATGAACTGATACTTAATCTACTACAAATGAGGACGTTTTTGTTGCAAATTTAATTCTCAGTAAATTAGTCGAAAACTATTACAGGTAGCTTAATGGGGTGACATACATCAAACTGCGGTTTCATACAAATTTTTGACTTTCTAGATTCATTATTTAGCGCAACTTATTTTTCGTAAATACGTAGATTCAGAATAAAATTTTGTTCTGATCGAGCTGAAACCTATACCAGTTGATTTTGACATACATTTCCACATTGTGACCAATTTTTGGCTTCTTAGCTTTATTATTTAGTGCCACATGTTTTTTTATTAAAAAGGTGTATTTAGGGAAAGATATTTATCTGATCATTCTGAGATTTGACAATTTAAACATTAATATACTGAAGCATATGTTCACAAAGTTTGGAAAAGTGACTTTAGTTTTTAATTTCATTCTTAAATTATGGTGCAATACTTGTGTACTACGCACAGGCGCATCATGGTTACGTGGCGCTAGTAGCAGTGAACTGGGGTAAGTCCCGGCATAATCGTTCGCCACTGTATCTCTTACAATGGTACAGCGCCTGTTTCTCCACAAATTTAGAGTCAGATTCTTTTCTATCACACACTTATGCGAGTGAAAAAATACCTAAAAGTAAAAAAAAAGTTTTTGAAATGGTAATTACACTGTTATCTGTATCAGTTCACAGGTAAGCAAGTTATTGACTGGCGGCTATGCCGCGATCCCAAGTCTACGGAGTTCGCCCAGGTTACAGTTTCAAACACCATAGTAAAAACAAAATAAGAAATCAATCAATAGAAAACCGAATTACTAGTTATGAAAGCTGGTCTCGAATTATTTTAATGATCCATGTCTAGAGAAATACAAATACATACGAATATTTACCTCTGAAATATCTGAATATAGCCTACTGGACAATGGGCCACACTTTACATTACAAAATGCAAACAGTTATTTGCTGTTGACGTCCTGCAGTTAGCAGAACTTACATTGGAACTAAAAGAGAAGAATATGTTAATCTAAGATGAGACTTCTTCCACCATTATATGTAATTCCTTTGTAGTTGGAGCTGATGAAGTTAATAGATGTTTGAATGCCGAAGTTTGACCAATACGCTAGACATTCAGTTTTGATGTTTTTGCTCTTGTAGTTCTGGGAAAGTGTAGTGCCAAAAGATGTGAACGGTTACGTGCTTTAGATCCACGCTGTCTCCGCTTACATAATAGACCTGTGTATACGTCTTACGAAGAGTATTTATTCTAGGACATTAATGTAATGAAAGTAAGGCTATGTGATAGCGCCTTTTTTGTCTTAGTAGAAAAAGCGGCTGAAATAAGTGTCTGTTTATAATCTTAACTCATAGTTGTCGTTATTGAATTGCCACCAAAGCTACTAAGAAATAAATCTGTCTGCGTATAGGTTCCGAGAAATGTTGCGCACCGAGCAGAATAGTTAGAGATATTGAGATTCGACCAAAAACTATTAACACAATTTTTGTAGGAGAGCGATTCGTAGGCCTCCTGACTCTGACGTAATATTCATCAATTCTTATCTACGTCTCTTTCTTGTACGACACCTCTTCCATACAGATTTTCATGGTGATACTCTATTAAAAGAAAGAAAACGGTAAGTTAGTTTAAACTGGGGAACTAATTTCAAACACTTATTACCCCAGTGTTAACTGTCATGAAGGTGGTGTGATGATCTGTATGCCAAGAGTCCCAGATACCCAAAAAAAGACTTAAATAAGTGTCTGTTTAAAATAATCAGATGTAGTTCTCGTTCTTGAAGTTATTTCATATGTTCACAACAAACGATACCGTCTGTGTATGGTGGTTTTACTAGTCATGACCAGTTGATAAGTAAGTATCTGGACATGAAGAATAAAGATGTAGAATGCAAATAATGTTTGTCTTATTTAATAAGTTTTAAAATTTTTCACGTAAAAATTCGGATGCATTACTCTTCAACACGCCCTCGTACATATCGAAACATCTGCAAAAATAAATACGTAGTTTATTAGCAAAGGTAGTTTAAATTTTAAGGAATTACAAATTTATCAACAATATTTCATACAATAACGGTAATGAGTAATTTATACCTGCAACAAAAACTGAAGTTTTTGTGCGTAATATGTGATCAAAAAGAAGAAGCCATGTATCCAGAATGAGATTTTCACTCTGCAGCGGATTAAAACTGTGTGCCGGATCGAGACTCGAACTTGGGACCTTTGCCTTTAGCGGGCAAATGCTCTACCAACTGACTGAGCTACGCAAACACGACCCACGACGCGTCCTCACAGCTTCAATTCTGCCAGTACCACGTCTCCTACCTTCCAAACTTCACAGAAGCTCTTCTGCGAATCTTCTGTGGAGTTTGAAAGGTAGGAGACCAGGTACTGGCAGAATTGAAGCTTTAAGAAGCCATATATTTTTCATAAAAACTGATGATTAGATATGCGTTAATTGGTATATATTTGATGAATGTCAGATATAAATGATGTGTCGTGTGGTTATAATTAAATTTTCGCTACTTGAGCCATTTTAGAGGGAAAAATATTTACGCTGTGGGTACCAAACTTTATAGGAATGATGTTCAGCCTGTGAGCTGCAGGATTTGCGCTGTTAATAGTGTTAACGTCGTAACTTGTCGTTGGGTGCCGATAGTGGTACGGCGACGTATGGCTGAAACACAACCACCACAGTGCATTACAGTTGTAGATAGTCAACGTCGGTCTTGGCAAAGTGAGCAGGGCTTCACTCTAAAGCTGTGTTATCAAAGCAGCAGTAATAGTACTCCTATTCTTCACGGGTACTGAAGCACTGAAGGAATACGGAGATGTCCTCCTTTGGCATCAATGTTGAAGAACATGATTCTGAAGTTCGAATTGATCAGCGATTTGGGGAGAGGCCGGCGGTAAATTGCGCCAGAGATTGTGAAGATGTTACTGCTGCCATGGCTGAGAATGCTGCACTCAGTATGCGATCTTCGAACAGTGCACGAGCTGCGTCATGACAGCTGAGCATTGCATGGTCCACCGTACGAAAATTGCTGCGAAGAGAAATGCTATCTCTAGTGCGGTTCCTGGCTGGCGTGGATGCGAATGGTCGACACAATGAGCACTGTATGTAACCTGGAACATAAGCATGGCACACAATTAACGAATGTTACCATCTCATGTGGAAATTTAAATGTGTCTTCTCCAATTGTGTATTCGTTATGTCTCTTCCGCATGTCCTTACACATGTTTGATTGCCACGTGGTCCGTTATGAAAAAGCATCTTATCTTTGTTGAATTAAAGTTCCTCGGAAATCGTCAAAGTCGACTCCTTTAATTTTTTTTTTTTTTTTCTTCAGACATCCGTCTTCTCGCGGCGGCGAGGTTCCTTCCGTCCCTTTACGACGAACCTGCACCTACCTGTGAACATTGTCTCAGCAGATCATCAGTAGGGAAGCCGAGCGAAACCTACTGTACTTCGACGTGAACCAGGCTGCAATTAAAGTCACTAATCTACGTTCCGGGAGAAATTTTTCACACGTAATGAAAAGTTGGAAATTTTGTCCTCAATTAATATGTTCTGAAACTCAGGTGAACAAGTATCACTGCCAAGCCCGTGCTAGTCTTAACACAGTCACTCACAATCCCTTTCACTCACGTTAGCAAGTTTATAGCTACAAAAATACGGTTTTTGATTGAGAATTCTCGACAAATATTAAGACTGTCGGTACCAAATGCAGTCACAGTATTTAGCCACCGACCTGCTCAATACGTCACGCGGAATTTATGTCTTTTCTCGTCACAAAATTCACTTAAAAATTCCGAAATTTCTACACGCCCATCGGAATAATTACGCCGTCACTTTACAACACTTTTGGTGTATGAAACACTGCTAGATCCGGCAACGTATCATTTCCATCGGAACTACTACTATTACACACGTCCGAACTGTTTCATGGCTAGGCTCCCACTCTTCTCTTGAATACTCTCAGTCTTTTCTATCAACAGAGAAAGGTGCGCGAAGAATACTGCTTTACCATTGGTCAGTTTACTCAACAGCGAATAGCACAACAACATTCTCCCGCGTCAGTCCGCGCTTTTCACCAATAACCAATCGCAAAATTGTAAACCTAACGACTGCACTTTTTACCGACGTAATTATCTAATATGCTGAAGTTTTGTTTATGCATAAACTTACTTACTATTGTTATTTATACCTGAACTAACTTTACCACAAAATGACTTTACAAATCTATTCTACAAAAATCCCCTTTGTCCACATCCATACTTCTTCGAAATGTTCCCACACTAAATCTGACTGCATAACTCGTTAAACAGTTATCTTCATATTAACCTTAAACAACACTCACGCATCATTCATACTGCTAAAACACATTTATAACATTTTACATACACAAAAAGACATAATAACACTTTATGAAAATACTAGAACAGTTTATGAAAAACATTCTACTACTTTAGTAACTCTAGTGGGCACAATCGAAACTAAAATCACAGTCCCCTATCCAATACTGTCCTCTATCGGCTGATACATAAACTACGTGCGCGTCCAGACTCGCGTCACCATCTGTCACTATCCAGCTCTGAGACACATCTACCACTTAATCGCCTCCAAGGCAGGATCGGTATACGGCGCCACGCCTCAGTATGTAACATCTGTAAGTAGCCATTAGTGTTAGAAGTGGAGTGACTGGTTTGACGACCCCCGGCACCAATTACTCTCCTCTCCTCTGTGTGAAACTTTTCATCTAACTATCTTTCCCCACAGTTTTTACCCTCTAGAGCTCCTTCTTGTACTATGAAAGTTATTCTGTGATGTCGTAAGAAGTGTCCTGTCATCGCGTCCGTTCTTCTCGTCAGCGTTCTCCGCATATTCCTTCCCTGGCCAATTCTAGAGAGAATTTCCTCATTCCATACCTCATCAGTCCACCTAATATTACATTCTTCCGTAACAACACATCTCAAATGTTTCGGTTCTGTTCTGTTCCAATTTTCCAACTGTCCACGTGTCACTATCATACAATTCTGTGCTCCAAACTTACTTTCTCAGAAATTTATTCCTCTAATTAAGGCCTGTGTTTGATACAGATAGACTTCTCTTGGCCAGGAATGCCGTTTTTTCCAGTGCTAGTCTACTTTTTATATCCTCCTTGCTCCGTCCTTCACGGGTTATTTTGCTGTCTAGGTAGCAGAACTTCTTGACTTCGTCTACCTCGAGATCCCCAATTTTGATGACTAGTTTCTTCGCTGTTCTCATTTCTGCTGCTTCTCAATACTTTTGACTTCCTTCGATTTATTCTCAATCTATATTCTGCACTCATAAGACTGTTCATTCCATTCAGCAGACCCGATACTTATTCTTCACTTTCACTGAGGATGGCAATATAATCAGCGTATCCTATCACTGATATCCTTTCAGTCTGAATTTTACCCGAAACTCGAATCTTACTTTTATCTCCGTCGTTGCTTTGAAACTTCTTTATTTAAATGTGTATATCTGTACTTAAATTGCTGAATTACGGAGACCCACAATGTCATAGCGCAACGCAATCTGACAGCTCAAAAAAAAGATAACCTGACTTCAAACAATTAATTCAAAAGAATGGCCCTGACTATAAAGAAATCTTAACAATAACCTATACATTTCATTAACCACTTCCCTCACAAAAATCTTCGTTACGCGAACTACTGCAATACAGCGAGCGTCAATACTGCCAGCTAAATAAAGGATTCTAGCTACTGAATCCACTAACAACTAATAGGCATATGATTAGCAAAGGAAAGATTTTGTTGCAAAACCAAATAATGTATTTTTACCTTAATAATGTGACAGATATATGATCATGAAAAATTTTCAATTTCCAGGTCGGATACTTCCAGATCGTTAGCCTACGCTAACACTTAAGATCTCTACCCTCCATCAATGCTAGCTTCTCACATCTAACATCCATCACTGCTGGCTGTTCACCTCCAACTGCCCAACAGTACTTCCATCACTGCTGGCGACTTACTTCCAACTGCCCAACACTACTGGCGATTAACTTCCAACAACGATTCTGACCAACCACAGAGTCTCTTACAAAGAAAGCGCAGTCAGAGATCAAATGCGAAGCGCTGCACAGCGCTGCCAACACAGAAGCAGTCCACTTACAGTGTTACGACAACCTTGATTTAACATCGTTTTACTTACTGCAAATACCTGCAGCATTTGAAGATGACCGTCCCTGCAACGCACACTGACGAATCCATGTTACTTGTGTGACATAATCTAAGAGATTTCAGTGCTGGAACACAGACAATAAAACAATCACATTCTCTCATCCTCTAACCTCACAGTGGTCGTATTACGTTGGTACCTCTCTGCCCCGGAGGTAAGTGACCAACTTTAGTCAGTTCATCAACATAAATTAAAATTCAGTACATTACAAAATAATACTGTCTCCGTATTTTATTGCGCAGGAATAAAAGAAGCTCTTGACGTTAGCTGACGTTCTTGGATTGGGTGGTTATTTTCTAGGTGCGTATTATCATAAAATACGGCTGAGAACCAACGGCCGCACGAATACATGATTCGAGCCGCATGCCGCCCCGGCGGGCCACAGTTTGATGACCCGTGTTTTAGTCCGTGATACGAAACTAGGTTTCAAAACTAGAGTTGTAGTGAAGGAGCCTGTTCCAGACATTATCAGACAGGTTAATCACTGTCTACACACATATCTGAAGTAACACATACAATATGTGCTGTCTGTTACAACCAACAATGATTCTGGCATTAGCTAAGCTAAGTAATAGCTTACCACGGGACACTGAGATGAGACGCTTAGTTGGGCACCAGCGTTTATGTAGTCCACGAAGTCTCTTTCCGTTAATTAAAAAATAAAAAAATAAAAGAAGGTTCAAATGGCTCTAAGCACTATGGGACTTAACATCTAAGGTTAGACTTAGAACTACTGAAACCTAACTAACCTAAGGACATCACACACATCCATGCCCGAGGCAGGATTCGAACCTGCGACAGTAGCAGCAGCTAGGTTCCGGACTGAAGTGCCTGGAACCACTCGGTCACAGCGGCCGGGTTTCCGTTTTTCTCTCACACGTAATAGATTTCAGCAGTTCATCCCAGTGCAACCTCACAACGTGCTATGGAGCTCAGCAGGTCAAGTTCTAATGCCTATCAAACAAAAGCATCGTTCACCCGAAGCTTTTCCATCATTCTGCCTGTGCTAAGTCTACCTCTCTCCGGCACTGTGTGTGATAACTACCTGATGGGTCCTATTCGACTGTGTCTACACTGTCTTGACGTGTGAAAATCTCCTGCCTAGTACCTTTCCCTTTGACGCCATTGCGGCTCCCTATCACAGAGGGACTCCCTCCCGCGCTATCATCACATCATCCGTACTATTGATCAACCCTGTACATACAGGGTGAGTCAGGAGGATAGGTACCTGTTTTGACGGGTGACAGCATTACTGATTCTGAACAAAAAACTTGATGTGGACTTATGCCCTATTCCAAACTTAATGTATACACTGCACAAAGGGGCGAAAGATTACATCCCTGGTCTTACACTCTTTTTAATCTGACCTTTCCGTTCTTGGTCTTCCACTATTATGGTTCCATTTTGGCTCTTGTACATATTGTATATTACTCTTCCTTCCCTGTAGCTTATCCCTACTTTTCTCGGTACTTGAAACATCTTGCATCATTGTACGTTGTCGAACGCCATTTTCCAGTAAAACAAATCCTATGAAATGTGTCTTGATTTTTCTTCGGTCTTGGTTCTGTTGTCAGCTGAAACGTCAGGATTGCCTGTCTGGTGCCTTTACGTTTGTAAATCCAAACTGATCGTCATCTAACAGATTTTCAACTTTTACTTTTCCATTGTCTTGTTTATTGTTCTTGTCAGAAACTTGGATTCACGAGCTGTTAAGCTGATTATGCGACAATTCTCGCACTCGGCTGCTTAACGTCAAGTACCACAAACATAAAAAAATTGCGAAAACACGTTAGCAGGTTGGTCTTGTTAGTGGCCTGAACCGCCACGCAGGACGACTACATGTGTTCGACGAATGGACCTCACGTCCCCTCTGCAGGGCCATACGGGGTTATGGGCGGTCTACTGTGAGCCAGACCGCACCCGATGCCAATGTGGGGCATTACACCTACATATATACTCCGCAAGCCACCAAGCGGTGTGTGGCGGAGGGCACTATTCGCGCCAAAGTCATATTTTCCCCCCTCTCTTCCACTCGCGGATTGCGCGAGGGAGAAACAAGTGTCTGAACGCCTCAGTACGACCTCTACTTTCCCTTATCTTTGAATGGTGATCAATGCGCGATTTGAAAGTTGGTGGTAATAATATATGCTCTACATCCTCGGCGTAGATCTGATTTTCGAATGTAGTGAGCAGCCTCTTCCTTCCGTTTAGTGCGTCATCTATCTGCAAGTGTGTCCCACTTAAAACTTTCTACGAGATTTGTAACGCTCTCGCGATGGCTAAATGTACCAGTCACGAATATTTGCCGCTGTTCTTTGGACCTTCTAAATCTCTTGAATAAAAACAAAAAAAAAAAAAACTACGAACAATTCACCAAGACTGGACGAACTAACGTATTGTAAGCAATTTCCTCTGTTGAAGGACTGCATCGCTTCAGTATTCTAGCAATAAAGCGCTATCTAGAGTTCGCCTTACCCATTGCTTGTGTAACCTGATCGTTCTATTTGAAATCATTTTGAATAGTCTCACCCAGATACTTGACGGATGTTACCGCTTCCAAAGACTGGGCATTTATTTTGTACTCGTACATCAATGGAGATTTTTGCTTTGTTATACGCAGTATGTTACACTTACTAATATTGAGAGATAAATGCCAGTCATTACACTACGCGGTTATTTTCTGCAAATTCTCATTGATTTGTTCACAATCGTAAAAAGCAGCGGACCTATTACGCTGCCCTGAGGCACACATGTTACGCTTCGTTCTGTTGAAATCTCCTCATTCAGGACGACATACTGCTCTCTGTCTGTTAGAAAACTTTCTATCCAACCGCATATCGGATAGACCTTAAGCGAGCACTTTTCGGAGCAAGAGACAGTGCTTAACTGAGACGCACGCCTTTCGAAAGTCGAGAAATATGGCATCAAACTGGGAGCCGGTATCTAGAGCCTGTTGTATATCACGCACAAAGAGGGCCAGCCATGTCTCGCGTGACTGCTGTTTCCTAAAACCGTGCTGGGTTCTGGGGATGAGCTTCTGAGTGTCTAGAAAGGCCATTATATCTGAACACAAAATCTGTTCCGTGATTCTACAACAAATCGATGTCAGTGAGCCCGCATCTCGTGGTCGTGCGGTAGCGTTCTCGCTTCCCACGCCCGGGTTCCCGGGTTCGATTCCCGGCGGGGTCAGGGATTTTCTCTGCCTCGTGATGGCTGGATGTTGTGTGATGTCCTTAGGTTAGTTAGGTTTAAGTAGTTCTAAGTTCTAGGGGACTGATGACCATAGATGTTAAGTCCCATAGTGCTCAGAGCCATTTGAACAGCCCATATGACCGAAGATGCTCAATATCTTTGTGTCCCGCGGTGAATGCTTGGATCTGACAATGAAGATATTCATTATTGACACTTTGCTCTCCAAAACAGAAAACTCCAAGCTGTTTCTTTGGGTATTTGCAGCTTCCACTGACATAGAAGCGACAACGACACTATGGTCGTTAATACCTTCTTCTAGATTAACTGCCTCAAGAATATCAGGTCTGTTTGTCGCCAATATATCTAATATGTTCCCATCTTGATTTGGTTTTCTAACCAATTGCTCAAGGTTGTATGTTGAGAGCGCTCCTAGACTAACTTCACACGAGTCTTTGCTCCTGCCCCTGTGATAAACGTTTAATTTTCCCGGTCAATGGACGCCAGATTGAAGTCTCCACCTATAACTTATGGATAATTTGGATATTAATTTCTTATCTACTGAAGACTTCCCCTGAAACGTTCTGAGACGTTTCTTGCGGATGCTGGTGGTGTATAAAAACACCCTAATGCAATGGTCACTCCTTGTCTGATTGACAGCTTTATCGAGACTATTTCACAGTCCGACCCAGTATCGATCTCAACTGCGCTTAAACAGCTTTTAACTGCAATGAACACACCACCTCCTATAGCATCAGTCCTATCCTTCCTAAACATTGTCCAATCCGAGTTCAAAATTTCACTGCTTCTTATGTCTGGCTCCAACCATCCTTCGGTACCTAATACAGTATTGGCTTTGCTACTGTTTATTTCGGAGAGTAACTCCGTCATCTTGCTAGAGACACTTCGAAAATTTACTAACATGAGAGTTAGCATATTTAAATCCTTTGGAATGAATGTGTTGGAGAACTAACAATTTTTACAGGTGGCACACGCACATCAGTGTCATGAACTTGTAATTTTTCAGGCCAGCGGTTTGTTTCTCGTGGGGAGGAACCTAACCTAAAACACCCCTATGTGCACACCACAGGTACTGTGCTAAACATGTAGCTGCTTCCTGTGTGTAGTGCACCCCTGATCTATCGAGGGGTATCCTATAACCTTCTACCCCATAGTGTAGGTCGAAGAATCTACAACCATTTTCGTCACAGAGTCGACGTAGCCTCTGGTTTGGATTCTCCACTCGACTCTATACCAGGCCCACCCTGGGTAGGATGCTGCAAATCGCCAGCTTGGCTTCCACTCCTCGAGAGATGGAACCCGTTTCTGCCACAAGCCGCACAGGGTAACCGAGCGGTCTCGGGCACATTGTCACGGTCCGCGCGGCTGCCCCCGTCGGAGGTTCGAGTCCTCCCTCGGGAGTGGGTGTGTATGTGTTGTCCATAGTTTAAGTTAGATTAAGCAGTGTATAAGCTTAGGGACCGATGACTTCAGCAGTCTGGTCCCATAAGACCTTACCACAAATTTCCAAATTTTCTGCCATAAATTAAGGCAGGAAAAGGCGCAGATTAGGCTGCATAGACCGATGACCGACGACCGAATGGTGTCGCTTTTCCATCCCATTGATTTCGGTCACCCAATAGCGGAGCACGCCATTTCATCACCGATGTCACCCCAATCTATGTTATAGTCAGGGCTTCAGCAGAAATGAGACTGATGGAAAAGGGAGCGCCAGACTGCAAAGCGCTTAGGAAAAGCCGCATTTTTGGCGCGGGTAAGGCGAGACATGAGTCACTCGTTAGTTTCGAGGCGACGTTTTTAATTTATTTTTCGTCATGTTGACCGAACTCGCTGAGCTACCGAAATAGCACAGAAGGATAATCCGGGGGTCTAGGGCAACGGTTTCTATTTTCCGCTTTCACTGTAAACTTATGCTGTATATCAATAGGAGTAATGTTCAGTAATTGTAATTATTAATACTGTCATACAGTACACGAAAAGGAAAGGAAGGTGGTAATACGCACCAAAACAATAAAAAAACGCTTGGTAACCATGGGCTTTAAAATGCATACGTGAGGAACTATGGCGACTTGTTCACCTTCGCTAGTGTGGAACACATCATCTCTATTGAACAAGTCCTAGTGGCTCTTAACGTATGCATTTAAAAGCCCATGTTTACTCCACATATTTTCTTGTTTTGGTCCACACTACAACCTCTGAAAGTTGCCTACCCTACAATCTTAGCAACAACAGTATCAGTACATGTATTCCACTGTCGGAGGTATCAGAACGGCTTTCGCTTGTAACTTTCGACTCGTTTCTTTCCGGTAAAAGGACCCTCACCTCAAATTGGTGGATTTATCCTTCTCCATCATCCTTGAAAGTTTGTAATATCGTTACCGAATCACCCTGTATATACACTATGCGGTCAAAAGTATCCGGACACCCCCAAAAACATACCTTTTTTATAGTAGGTGCATTGTGCTGCCACATACTGCCAGTTACTCCATATCAGCGACCTCAGTGGTCATCAGACATCGTGAGAGAGCAGAATGGAGCGCTCTGAGGAACTCACGCACTTCGAACGTGGTCAGATGACTGGGTGTCACTTGTGTCATACGTCTGTAGGCGAGATTTCCACGCTCCTAAGCACCCCTAGGTCCACTGTTTCCGATGTGATAGTGGAGTGGAAACGTCGAGGAACACGTACAGCACAAAAGCGTGTAGGCTGACATCGTCTATCGACTGAGAGAGACCGCCGACAGTTGAAGAGGGTCGTAATGTGTAATAGGCAGACATCTATACAGACTAACAGACATAAATTCCAGATTGCATCAGGATCCACTGCAAGTACTGTGACAGTTAAGCGGGAGGAGAGAAAACTTGGATATCATGGTCGAGCGGCTGCTCATAAGCCACACATCACGCCGGTAAATGACAAACGACACATTGCTTAGTGTAAGGAGTGTAAACATTGGTCGACTGAACAGGGAAAATCGTTGGGTTGACTGAAGGATCACGGTACACAATGTGGCGATCCGATGGCAGGGAGTGGGTATGGAGAATGCCCGGTGAAAGTCGTCTGCTGCGTGTGTAGGGCCAACAGTAAAAATAGGAGGCGACGGTGTTACTGTGTGGTCGTGTTTTTCATGGAGGGGGCTTGTACCCCTTGTTGTTTTACCTGGCACTATCACAGCACAGGCCTACATTGATGTTTTAAGCACCTTCTTGCTTCCCACTGTTGAAGTGCAATTCGGGGATGGTGACTGCATCTTTCAACACGATCGAGTACCTGTTCATAGTGCACGACCTGTGACAGAGTGGTTACACGACAATAGCATCCCTGCAATGGACTGGACTGCACAGAGTCCTGACCTGAACGCTATAGAACACCTTTGGAATGTTTTGGAACGCTGATTTGGTGAAAGACCTCACCGACCGACATCGATACCCCGCCTCAGTGTAGCACTACGTGAAGAATGGGCTGCTATTCCCCGAGAAACCCTCTAGCACCTGATTGAACGTATGCCAGCGAGGGTGGATGCTGTCATCAGGGCTAAGGGTGGACCAACACAATACTGAACTCCAGCATTACCGATGGAAGGCGCCACGAACTTGAAAGTCATTTTCAGCCAGGTGTCCGGATACTTTTGATCACATAGTGTACATACATTTACAGGCACCGACGCCTACAACCTTGACGCTCAGTTGCGTCCTTGGATGACGTTTCCGGACATGGATTCTTATTCAAAATATTATGTACGTACCCCACTCTACAAATCTTATAAGTTTGGAACCTTTGTTTCCAAACACCCTGTATAAACTCTGATTCTTTTTATAACGTCTGTGGTACTAGAGGGAGGTCTCCCCAAAGGTAAAAATGAAACCAATGGCTGTCCTTTAATTGCAATCGCTTCCTGGAAAGTTATTTGCAGAGCCCTTGTGGATGTCGTAATTAGAATCTCTTCTTGGAAATCTTTTGCATTTCCTCTTCATGTCTCTTATGAATATCTTCATAAATACAATACACTGAGTATTATTTAGATTTATCTGCAGCGCAAATCACGTAAAAATTGAGGAGAGATATCCGTATAAGGAATCTACCACTCGCAGATTCGAGTTACCATTCCGTACTCTTTGACTGAATTTGCTCATCCTGAGAAACTGCAAGGAGCAATCTGTTTTACCTGGCAAAAACTTCCTAAAGCCAATATCACACAAACATTTCTGTAATTACAAACAACCAGTTTTGATAGACTTTGCTGTTATCTTCAGGTCTTTAAAAATTTATGTTGTGGAATATGTTCATTTTGAGTTGGATGTCAGGAAACCTGGGGTGAGGTAAGAATGAACACGTCTTATAGCATATATTTTCGAAGATCTGAAAATGACAGCTAAGAGTTTCGAAAGCGGTTCTTCGTAACTGAAGAAAATTATGTGCGATCTTTGCTTTAGGAAGATTTTATTCCGTACCCGTTCCACTGCACTAGCCGTTGCCTGGTAACTGCGCTAACATAAACGGCTCGTGTTATGCCTGAGTCGCTCCCAGAAAGCCATTTACTTCTGAACGCTTGGCCATCTGGTGTCCCCGTTTCTGCTGCGACTCGTATTTCTGGCCAAACTTTGCGCGTACCACAAATTTGGACTTGATTAAACGGTTCAAATGGCTCTGAGCACTATGGGACTTAACATCTGACGTCATCGGTCCCCTAGACTTAGAACTACTCTAACCTAACTAACCTAAGGACAACACACACATCCATGTCCGAGGCCTGGATTCGAACCTGCGACCGTAGCAGCAGCGTGGACTTAATCGATGATGACGAGTAGGTGCAGTCCCCTTGTAGCGTGAAGTGAAAGGCTGCACAGTATTACACAGCCTTCAGAGCGAAGATATAACAGTTCAGTTAAATAGGTACGCTCTAAGCGACAAAATTCAGCAAGAAAGGGGCCCGAAGAAATGGGTGCGAAAATTCAGTGAAGAGCAAACGCGTAAATAAAGGTTTTAATGGGCTAAGGTGTGGAGTTGTGGCAAGTTCCTATGGGACCAAACTGCTGAGATCATCGGTCCATAGGCTTACACACTACTTAATCTAACCTAAACTAACAACAGAGATAACCAAATGGAGGATATAGGGGGAAGAATTGGCTGAATGAGGAGTTTTTCGTCACACTAGTTAATAAATGTAGGATTGATTTCTCTACCGGTTTTCAATAGGCTTTAGGTCCACTAACTAGGATTGGCGCAACGATGCAATACAGTCTCAGGAGATAGCTTATGTAGCCAGAACACAACCTTACTACAGGCCACAGTATAGTCTGCAGCACGGTCTTAGAGAAGTTTTGTTGCATCACGGAGCTCCGTCCGCGCAATAGAGAACTCAGCGAGAGCACTCCGGCTGCCGGAGCTATTTTCTCTGCGGGCTGGGTTGGTCGGTAATAGCGCCACCTGAATTACAGCGTCGCCGCGGAATCCTCCTCCTCGTTTTGTCGCGCAGCAGATGCTCGCCGCACCAAGAAACCCACCTGCGACACCGCGGCTCCATTTCCTCGCCCGAGTAAACTAGTTTGTAGCCCTACTGCTAACCCTGTAGCACGCAGTGGCACAGCTGAGAACCTAGTTTATTTGAGAAAGCGTGTCAGCGTTGTTCTGAAAGGACGAGGAATGTAATGAGCTTCCTTGAAGAACTCATCCATGAAGATGACGTCGATGGAAAATTTAATCACTTGCTTATCAAAATATTAAGTTATGTACTGTAAACTCTTTTACATTGATCCTACCTGTAATTAACTGTATTATTGTAAGTTCAGGCCTCTATATACTAATTAAAACACAGAGTCCTGTAATATTCCTGTGTTTGGCCTACTTGCTATAATAGCGTCAAGTCCTGAAGGATATTATTGTAATAAAACGGAATTGTCTTTACTTGGAACTGTGCCTGCCACTCTCATTAAGATTGCAACAGTTCAGTGAGGGAAAGTATTAGCTCAACCACAGGTTAATTTAGCGAATTCATTTATTATATATTCAAATAAACAATTATCAGTACGATTCCCTCAATTGCGACAGTACCATAAAAGTAACTATAGGGCAATACAGTTATGAAGAGAGAGGCGTATAATGTTGGTGTGTTTAAAACAGGCAGTATAACTTTACACAAGTAAATTGTAAGCAGTTTTGCCGGCTGGAGTGGCCGAGCGGTTCTAGGCGCTACAGTCTGGAACCGCGCGACCGCTACGGTCGCAGGTTCGAATCCTGCCTCGGGCATGGATGTGTATGATGTCCTTAGGCTAGTTAGGTTTAAGTACTTCTACGTTCTAGGGCACTGATGCCCTCAGAAGTTAAGTCCCATAGTGCTCAGAGCCATTTTTTGCAAGCAGTTTTAATAGACAACTCTCAGTCCACTTAGAGTATACATTTCTATCAAAGACTACTAAATGAGAGGTACTTTCACAATAATTTTTGAGAACTCACTTTCAAACGATTATAATCATAAACAGTCCAAAAAGACAATGTCTCACTACAATGCTGTTTGGAACAGTAATGAAATGATTTCAGACGTAAATAGAAATATTAAAAAAGGTAGGAAGATTTTTCTGTTTAGCAAAAGTGACAATAAGCAGAATTCAGAGTACCTGATGGCTCAACACAAAAGTTTTGTCTCAAGTACAGATAGTGTTGAGGATCAATGGACAAAGTTCAAAACCATCGTACAATATGCGTTAGATGAGTATGTGCCAAGCTAGATCGTAAGAGATGAAAAAGAGCCACCGTGGTACAACAACCGAATTAGAAAACTGCTGCGGAAGCAAAGGGAACTTCACAGCAAACATAAACATAGCCAAAGCCTTGGAGACAAACAAAAATTACGCGAAGCGAAATGTAGTGTGAGGAGGGCTATGCGAGAGGCGTTCAATGAATTCGAAAGTAAAGTTCTATGTACCGACTTGGCAGAAATTCGTAAGAAATTTTGGTCTTGTGTCAAAGCGGTAGGTGGATCAAAACAAAATGTCCTGACATTCTATGACCAAAATGGTACTGAAACAGAGGATGAAAGACTAAAGGCCGAAATACTAAATGTCTTTTTCCAAAGCTGTTTCAAAGACGAAGACTGCACTGTAGTTCCTTCTCTAGATTGTCGTACAGATGACAAAATGGTAGATATCGAAATAGACGACAGAGGGATAGAGAAACAATTAAAATCGCTCAAAAGAGGAAAGGCCGCTGGACCTGATGGGATACCAGTTCGATTTTACACCGAGTACGAGAAGGAACTTGCCCCCCTTCTTGCAGCGGTATACCGTAGGTCTCTAGAAGAGCGTATGCGTTCCAAAGGATCGGAAATGGACACAGGTCATCCCCGTTTTCAAGAAGGGACGTCGAACAGATGTGCAGAACTATAGACCTATGTCTCTAACGTCTATCAGTTGTAGAATTTTGGAACACGTATTATGTTCGAACATAATGACTTTTCTGGAGACTAGAAATCTGCTGTGTAGGAATCATAATGGGTTTCGAAATAGACGATCGTGTGAAACCCAGCTCGCTCTATTCGTCCACGAGACTCAGAGGGACATAGACACAGGTTCCCAGGTAGATGCCGTGTTTCTTGACTTCCGCAAGGCGTTTGATACAGTTCCCACAGTCGTTTAATGAACAAATTAAGAGGATATGGACTATCAGACCAATTGTGTGATTGGATTGAATAGTTTCTAGATAAGACAACGCAGCATGTCACTCTCAATGGAGAGAAGTCTTCCGAAGTAAGAGTGATCTCAGGTGTGCCGCAGGGTAGTGTCGTAGGACCGTTGCTATTCACAATATACATAAATGACCTGGTGGATGACATCGGAAGTTCACTGAGGCTTTTTGCGGATGATGCTGTAGTATATCTAGAGGTTGTAATAATGGAAAATTGTACGGAAATGCAGGAGGATCTGCAGCGAATTGATGAATGGTGCAGGGAATGGCAATTGAATCTCAATGTAGACAAGTGTAGTGTGCTGCGAATACATAGAAAGAAAGATCCTTTATCATTTATTTAAAATATAGCAATTTAGCAACTGGAAACAGTTAATTCCATAAATTAGGAGTAGGCATTAGGAGTGATTTAAAATGGAATGAGCCTGTAATATTAATCGTCGGTAAAGCAGATGCCACACTGAGATTCATTGGAAGAATCCTAAAGAAGTGCAGCCCGAAAACAAAAGAAGTAGGTTACAGTACACTTGTTCGCCCACTGCTTGAATACTGCTCACCGGTATGGGATCCGTGACAGATAGAGTTGACAGAAGAGATAGAGAAGATCCAACGGAGAGCAGTGCGCTTAGTTACAGGAACATTTTGTAATCGCGAAAGCGTTGCGGAGATGATAGATAAATTCCAGTGGAAGACTCTGCAGGAGAGACGCTCAGTAGCTCGGTACGGGCTTTTGTTGAAGTTTCGAGAACATACCTTCACCGAGGAGTCAAGCAGTATATGGCTTCCTCCTACGCATATCTCGCGAAGAGACTATGAGGATAAAATCAGAGAGATTAGAGCCCACATAGAGGGATACCGACGATCTTTCTTTCCACGAACAATACGAGGCTGGAATAGAAGGGAGAACCGATAGAGGTACTTAAGGTACCCTCCGCCACACACCGTCAGGTGGCTTACGGAGTGTGGATGTAGATGTAGATGTAGAAATCCATGGATGAAACAATGTTATCATAGCAACTTATATTACTGTTGTTCATACTTTAGTAATGTACTTTCTAAACTAACACTGTGTATGATACAGTGTTACCACAACAGCACCACAGATGCAAAGCTCGATAAACCGCACAGGAATGACACATTGTACAGAGGTAAACACATGCATAACAAAATGCGAGTCGTTACCACCACCTAGTTGCTTCCTAATATCACCTCAAATTACTAGGTTCTCCTAGAAACTGAGGTAATCTTTTTAACTCGAAAGTATTAAAGCTACAAAAACTGTATTAGGTGTTATATAATGTTTAATCTTGCTCTGAAGTTTCTGAAATTTAGTGAACGAAAGAAACGACCTTAAACTCTGGTATGGTTTTAAGTTCATTCTCTTACTGTGTTTACAGTACTTTGACACTAAGATCCATATTTTAAGATACAGATGTGGAACCTGTTGCAAGCAGTAGGAATTAGTTTAATCACAGCACACATTATATTCATTAAACAAGTACAAATACTGATCCATACATTTACCAAATCAGTTGTTAGTGTGTCTGACTGTGGGGCGATGTGTTGACTCTTGCTACTTCGAATCTCAATAAATTGAATTAAAGAATGTCCTGCACCTTTGAAAAACACATACATGTTTTGGTGCACTCGCTAAATCGAAACTGCAGTCATGACAAACCTCCTGAAATCACTTAGCGAGTGGAAATTAGTGGCTATCTAACGCCTGGAAATGCCAGTTCTTTCGTCAATTGTTTCCGCACTTTTTGCGTCAGTCAACTATTTACTGCACTCTTCTGTTTCACCAACAATGCACATTGTACTACAGTTCATAAAACAGTCGTAAAAATAACTTCAAACACGTCCAAGTGTCTGTCCGTGGTAGGAAAGGCGCCGGTCATTGAAGCCGTGGAATCTGAAGTGAAAGTTAAGGTTGTAGCGAAACCTTTTCGGAATCCCGGAATCCGCACTGTGACAGTTCTGAAGCAGTAAGATAGGAATGAAGAAATGATGAAAACATATTCTATGGAGGGAGGAAGTGGACGCATTTTGACGAATACTTATTGAAATAGCTCAGTCGGAGGTTATATGCTTAAGGGGAAGATCAGCACATTCGCTTTTAATCTCGGCACTGATGGTTGGCTTCTAGTCAGGGGTGGAATGTTAACTTAAAATAATAAACAACATCGCTTTAAGAAGATTAGTGGAAAAAATGTCAGCGTTAATGAGACAATTTGTTCGGAGTGGAAAAATGAACTAGGAGACTGCTAGCAAACTACAATCCACGCGAAGCGTTCAGTACTGAAGAATCAAAACGTTTGCGAAGTGTCTTCCCTACGGCACATTGACTTTTAAAAGCGAAAAATGTTGTGCTAAAAGATATTGAAAAGAAACAGTAGTTGTTGCTTGCAAGGAACGTGGATCGATTTCAGAAATTTTGAGAACGAAAGCTGCTAACGCTAGATGTTTACTGCTCCAGAGTGAATGACAACGGAATTGTTCAGTGTGTGTCCATTGAGCCCCGAAAGAAATCTGATGAAACGGAAGCGAAAAATTCTACTTTTCGTGGATAACTGCGCAATTTGCATTAACCTATCACCTATGGGCAACGTGGAGGTTCATTTCTACTGGCGATCACCACTTACTAATCAAAATCGCTTGAACAGGCCATAATTCTCAATTTTAAAACCTTATACCGCTAAGAAGTTGTACCAGAGGTGCTGGATAGCATTCAAGTTGGTCAGACGCCAACGCAACACTTTTGAAAGCGATAATCATGGATAATAAAGCACGAGAGAACGTTACTGTGATGTTATGTTACTAATATTTCAAGAAATGTAGATATGCTCATCAAAGTTTTCATCAGTGCCTTTGAGCATTGTCTCTCGAAAATTCCCAATGACACTGTTGAAGAAATAAGGCGAGAGACTTGAAGGTCCATGATTTGGACGCACGCACGCAGGCAAGCAGGACGGCTCCAGTAAGGAGAGAAAAGCGCTTCTATCTTTCAGAGAAGACACAGAAATAGAAATTTTACTTGCGGGCAAGAGAAACGCTACTATCGTTCTGCCTGAAATATCTTATTTTGGCAAGATGGGGGCTTTACTGCAGGCCTCAGCGTATCGTTGTTTGCAGATGGTTTCATCGGAAGACATTGTAAGCCGTCTCTGTTATTTTATTACTTTTTATTGATTCCACTTTAAATTCATTTAACACTTCCGCACTGCTTCTGGTGGCACTCACTCTGCAAATGCAGTCGTCTTTTTATAAGGGAACAATTCCCTCTATACGAACTTTACATTTGAACTTCTAAATTTCACCTTGCACACACTCATGCGCGTTCTACTTGCGTTTTAACTCTAATGCGTCTTTCAGCAAAATCTTCCCACAAAATACTTCACTTTTACGCACGTTGCCCTGCAGGCTTGGTCAGGTTCGAGTGACTCATTGCTTCGCGCCAAAAGATCAGGCGCCAACCTCTCATTTCTAGAATGACACGTCATATCCGTCAGTGAAACAGTTCCACTGTAGCAAATACATAAGGACAGATTCAATCTTTCAGGTATAGGGTCGATATCTACACTGTTACATTCCCCAACTAATTGTTTTCATAATCCACATGAAACAAGAATTTTTGAAAAAGAATAAAAATCTCCTCAATAAATGAAAAAAAGGTATTCCCCACTTACCGGACATAAATGGAATTGGCAATAGTTCCGCCTTAGCTTGGCTTTTTCCTAAATTTATCCTTCAGGCCTACCACATCCATCCATCCCCACTGTTTCTGACGTAACAAAGAGACACTGAGGTGACCAAAGTCACGGGGTACATCCTAACACCGTGTTGGACCTCCTCTTGTCCGGTGTAGTGAAGCAACTAGATGTGACACGGACTCAAGAAGTCGTTCCCTGCTGAAATATCGAGCCATGGCGCCTCTATAGCCGTCCATAATTGCTAGGTGTCGTGCTGTTAGCAAACTGTGGAAGTGTCACCGGCACAGCATTTTGCGCACGAACTGATCTCTCGATTATGTCCCATAAATATTCGTTGGGATTCATGTCGGGCGATGTGTGTGACCCAGTCATTCGCTCGAATTCTCGAGATTGTTCTTCAGACCAATTGTGAACAATTTTGGCCCAGTGTTGTGGCGCAATGTCTTCCATAAAAATTTCATTGTTGTATGGAAAGATGACGGACGTGAGGGGATGCAAAAGGTCTCCAAGTAGCCGACCATAAGGGGGAACCTGTCCATTCCACGTAAACACAGAGTGCGCCATTAAGGAGCTACGACCACCAGCTTCTACTGTGCGCTGTTGACAACTTGGGTATACGGCTTCGTAGGTTCTGTCCCACTCTCGAATCCTACCATCAGCTCTTACCAGCTGAAAACGTGAGTCATCTGATCAGGTTTTCCAGTCGTAGAACGTCCAACCAATATGTTCATGAGCCCAGGAGAAGCGCTGAAGACGATGTAGCGCTGTTAGCAAGGGCACTCGCCTCGGCCGTCTGTTGCCACAGTCCAAGAAGTCGACGTTTCGCTGCACTTTCTTAATGGATACGCTCGTCGTACGTCCCACATTGATTTCTGTGGTTACTTCATGCAGTGTCGCTTGTACGTTATCACTGACAACTCTACGCAAACGCCGCTGCTCTTGCTCGTTAAATGAAGGCCGTCGGCCATTGTGTAGTCCATGGTGATAGGAATTTGGTATTCTTTACACTGTGGAGGTCGGAATACTGAATTTTCTAACGATTTTCGAAAAGGAATGTCCCGTGCGCTTAGGTCCAACTACCATTGCGCGTTCAGGTCTGTTAATTCCCGTCGTGCGACAATAATAATGTGGGTAAACATCTTCATATGAATCACCTGAATACAAATCACAGCTTCGATAATGCACTGCCGTCTTATAACTTGTGAACGCGGCACTGCCACCGTCTGCATATGTGCATATACAGGGCGACAATTACTGAACTGTATGAAAAAACCTAAATTAATTACAAACTGCGGCTTGCGCACACTTTATTCAACGTGTAATCGTCACTATAGATATTTGGATTTAGGTTATCACATGTTCGATATGCCTTCCATCATTAGCATGCGGCGCAGACGAATAGCGAAATTCTGCATGACCCGCTGAAGTGTCGCAACATCGATGCTGTCGATGACTTCGTGAATGGCTGTTTTCAGTTCAACAGTGGTTTTGGGGTCACTGCTGTACACCTTGTCTTTAATATACTCCCACAAAACGGAGTCGTACGTTATCAGATACGAAGAATATGGCGGGCAATCGAAACCCATTCCAGTGGTCTCTGGGTACTCCAGAGCTAGAATGCGGTCTCCAAACACTCTCCTCTTTCGATGAAGTCGATCCCCGTCTTGCATGAACCACATCTTGTCGAAATCAGGGTCACTTTGGGGATGAAATCATCTTCCAAAACCTTTACGTAGTGTTCGGTAGTCGTCGTGCCAGCAACGAATATCGCACCGATTATTCCGTGACGGGCCATTGCACACCATACAGTCACACGTTGACGGTAAAGAGACTTCTCGATCGCGAAATGCGGATTCTCAGTTCCCCTAAATTCGCCAGTTTTGCTTATTGACGAACCGATCCAAATTAAAGTGGGCTTCGTCCCTAAACCAAACCATGCATGCGCATACTAATTCCAGTGTAGCCCCGCGGCCAACCGTGAAGTTTGAACGTCCTAACATAGACCGTTCAGAAGCCATGACGATTTTATTTCATACAGTTCAACAATTTTCACCATGTAGCTATCCCATGATTTTTGTCGCCTCAGTGTATATTCAATTTCACCAAGTACAGATTTATTGAAATATCATAAGAGCATACTGCAGATTGCAATTAAGGGCGTTTTAAGTCACATGAAATACAAGAGTCCTTGCCGAAAAATAAAAAAATAGCAAAACATTTTTCAATAATTTTCGTGCCACATGATGAAACTGAAGATTACAATTACATTCCATTTGAGTCAATTTCCAAATTTATGAAATATTAAAGTTCGTGCTGAGAGAATGATACATACTAACACGTCTTTCGTTAACTCTCATACCGCAAACTCAGACTGAAAATTACAATTACGTATCGTTTCAGTTCACTCCAAAATTAATGAAATTGTAAAGTTATGTTGAAAGAAAAATGCACTGAAAATGATTTCCCAAAGTTCTTTATCCCACATTTTGTTATTTCCAAGTCATGTCAGTATTTAACTGAAGAAATAATGGTTTTTTTGTATGACACCAAATCTACAAATCAATAAACTTCACCAAACTTTACATGTTAAAGTAAAGCATTTGAAATTCGGTAAACGTGAAAAAGACATGCATCAAAGACATTACTCCACTCCAAAGAGAAAAATAAAAAAATACAACAAATAAACAAATATGTGCATCCATGCGCTCGTCTTTACACTGCATAAATAAACGCACAGGGAGGCACAACTGGGATATCAACAGGATCCACGCACACGTCCACACTTAATCCTGTGACGCCCTGATAACTCACTCTCCTCACACTACACCTGGGAGTATTGCTCCGTTTCCTAGCAACGAGTAAGTGGGCTGCCGACCTGCTACTGTTTGATGTTTGCAATTCTTGGAAGGCATCCGGCCAGTGGCTGAATTCTCCCCATCCCGTCGACCCCTTCAGCCTCCGTCTAATGCGTAGTGGTCTGAATTACTGAAAGTTTTGCCAAAAACAAGAAAACAGCTTTAAATTTAAACAGAAGTTGTAGATAAGGATTATCCAAGTCGCTGATTACGAATTTGATACTATAATTCGAAAATTCAAAATTGCAGATTCAATACGGCCGACCATCTCATTCAGGATTGTTTGGGATTTCATTTCAATCAGTATGTGATGTTTCTTGAGGTCTGTCATTGCGAATTCCGTATTATAAGTTTAAAATTGAAAATGGCAATTCACGAGTATAATATTGCAATCGTGAAATGAAAATGTTTGTTTTTCTTCGATTTTATGTTGAAACTTGATGAGATACGTGCTACGGACCAGCTGAGTGCAATTAAAAAGATATGTAAATAACAAAACATCGTATAA
The DNA here is from genome assembly GCF_023864345.2 of Schistocerca serialis cubense. Classification (NCBI taxonomy): domain Eukaryota; kingdom Metazoa; phylum Arthropoda; class Insecta; order Orthoptera; family Acrididae; genus Schistocerca; species Schistocerca serialis. The sequence continues at coordinate 2,383,461 of NC_064641.1, read as the reverse complement.
TTCGGTCGCCCTCCCTTCGAACTTATCATGTTCGAAATCAATGTCAGTATCAAGCTTAACAGACTTCTCAGAAAATTTTCAGAATCATCTTCAGGAAAAAGTAAAGGTCTGGAGCATCCATTGAAACATCTTTTCTTTTACTGGGTTTAATTTTTCTGAGTCTCGAAATGAGTGGATCCGAAGGTACGAGGAGTCAATGAAATATATCATCCATTGTATTTGTGCGTGAACTTCTCCTGCAAAATCCTTCCCGATATTCAATGATATTTTTATTTATGGCTTCCTGAGTATCTTCACATAATTGGCCTATTGGTAGTATCGTTGATTCTATCACCTGAGCACCGTGCATTAATGTCCTTTATGAACTGTCGTAGACATGCAGTACCATACAAACTTGTCTACACACATTTCCGCAGTATCATGGCTATATTTTTGAAATTTTTCTCAGTTCACGTTATCACCAAATGACATGAGCTGCAAGATAGCGTGATATCGATGAATGAGAGCATCGTCCATTCCTGGGATTTGAGCGGACGCTGCTGATATCTGAAGAAAAAACTACGACCTGTATTACCCGTATCCAACTAGTCAATCAACAAGAAGCCTCAGCTGCGTTTGAAACTCGTTCTGAGTTATTTTTTCCGAATCTGAAAACGGTTTTTGTCTTCCGTTGATAGCGATGCCATTTTTCTCTTTTATGTTTATATCCAAGGTGAAGTAATTACTCAAAGCAAGTAATCCATCCGTGTGACGCTCATAATTTGTTACATAAACTGGAAACATTGATCGCAACTTTTATTTTTCAAAATCGAGATTATTAAATAGTTTTGACGTTGCTCTGAATAAGTAGCAGCGCAAAGATGACGTTATAGATGTTATAGCATTACAGACCTTTCCATCAATCATTGTGAAGACCATTTCAAAATGTTTTATTATTTCTTTTCCCTCCCAAACTGCTCGAAAGGAACTTACAGGCGTGATTTGGTCGTAAATACATTTCTTCTCGTTTAAAGTAGATATTACATTTTCATGTGGAAATTGCAGGCTTATAGGTCCACAAAAACGAGGTCATTAAAGAGCAGAGTTTTTCCATATAACTACTTGTTTTGTAAGAGATTGTCTGTGCATGCAATGGAACTAATGAAGCAATAAAAACAGTAGCGTCCGGATCACTTCCATCAGTTTAATTATGCTTGTACTCGCTGCGACTTGAAGAACCATCATAGCCTCATTTAGGACAAACCTTACATTTTTAAAAGTTTCTAGAGATTATGTTTTCGTAATGTCCTTTTCAAAATGTATAATTCTTTTTGATGTATGATTTTAGAGTACTTGTACACTGACTTCCGCACGAGTCTCAGTTATCTGTATATCTGATGGGTAACACTTACGTTTCCCTCCTGTTTTCTAGTAAGCGAGATAGATAAGACAATTGTGCTTCTTCACTGGATTTCTAATAGTCATGAACTGAAATCTAGATAACTTTCCTTCAGTGACATCAGACAATGCCTCATCAGACAACATTTCAATAACTGGGACAAATGCTGATGATAGTTTTAACGCTGCCCTGTGTTTATTAGCTGACGATGGTGAGTTTGTTGTGATTTCTTTTACGACACTTGCGGCAGCAGAGGCACCAGAAGAACGAAGGCTCATTTGAGCAACCATTTTGCTTACTGTGTTACGTAAATCAGTGGATTTCCTTATTTTGCATTGGAAATTGCTTACTCGAAGTCTATCTTGGTGGACTAAGCTTCTTTGGACTTGTGTATTTTGATTTCGAACTTCTAATTGTCGCTGTACTCAAATCCGCAGAGTTTTTGTATGTCATCCAAACAATCTGTAGAGTTCAAGGGGGAATTTCTGTGCGGGATTTGTATCTCATTTTAGGTTTTTGTAATAATTAAAATTCCATATTTCCGTGTCAAATTTCAGTACTCGAGTTAAGAATCGTGGAAGAAGAAAGCCACTCTTTGTATTGACAGAATACCTAAAGAGATTGTCCTTGATCGTGAAACATCTGACGACAGTTGTTCATCTTGTCGGAAAATGTTGCTGTAAAGATTTAAGTTACTAGTATAAGTCCGAAATGAAATTGTTCTGTTCAGTCTTGGGCAGTTGTCGACGAGAGCCGATTATTTTATCAATTTGCGAATCTAAAATACAGACATAATGCTACGAAATATTAGTTACTAGTCCCCACCGTGAAAAACAGGAATAATTTCAACTATTTCCTGCAACTTCTGCTGGAGTGCAGCACTCTAGAGGCCAGATACTACTCGTTTCCACATTAACGACGAGCTTCCATATTTGCAACATAACTCCCATTCGAATTATTCGTTACACAAATGTTAAAAATTAAGTGATACATTAAAGCGAGACACGCGTTATATATATTAAAGTTACAGAAAAGGCCAGAGTGTTCGGAACGGCCTACCCTAGTCTACCAAAACCGCGCCGAGCGTGGCTTGTCGTCGTATATTTCTAACCTTAAATGCACTGGCGCAGAACTTTCTCTTGCACTCTATTACAAAACATCATACGATATATGCCCATGTAGGAAATTCCTTAATAAGGCTGAATATATAACTTTTTTGCTAATTTTCTGTAAAAAGTTTTACAAGAAAAACCATTTGTACACACATGCATGACACTGATTTGTAAAACACAGCAGCATAAATTAATGAATCCATTATAGAAGCTAATATTCTACACATGCTTCTTAATACCCTCTATCAAACAGAACTGAAATAGGATTCTCGAGAAAAAACTTGCACGCACTTTCAATAGAGGTCGTATTTCTGAGCGGTTACACGTCATTGACGCCTTGTCGAGAACAGTTACTTTGAACTAACATAGCGTCTCAAGTGTCAAAGATATCCCACTGCCCTACCGGAGTAACATGTACCAAGGCCTTCTCTACGAGATTCTACACGAGTCACCTTAATCGGTGACTAATGCTACGAGTTAATGTAATAGGATAATAGCATAATGCAGACTGCAATTCATATCAAATCACATAGAATACAAGAGTCCTTGCCGAAAAATAAAGAAATAGCAACACATTTTTCAAAAATTTTCGTGCCACGAAATCAAACTAAAGATTACAATTACATTCCATTTCAGTCCATTTCCGAATTTATGAAATTTAAAAGTTTGTACTGAAAGAGTTATACATATTAACACTTCTTCCAAGAACTCTCAGAGCGCAAAATCAGATTGAAAATTACAATTACGTATCGTTTATGTTGAGTCCAAAATTAACGAAATTTGAAACTTCTGTTGAAAGAAAAACGCACTGAAAAATATTTCTCAAAATGCTTCATCCCACATTTTGTTACTTACTTTAACCAAATAATCCAAATCAGGCCACTATTTAACTGAAGACAAAAATGGTGTTTTGTATGAGACCAAATCTAAAAATGAGTAAACTACACCAAACTCTGCATGTTACAGTAAAGCTTTTGAAGTTCAGTAAACATGAAAAAGACATACATCAATGATTTTAGTTCACTCCAAAGAGAAAAAAATTACAACAAATAAAGAAATATGTGCATCCATGGGCTCGTCTTTACACTGCATAAATAAACGCACAGGGAGCCACTACTGGGATATCAGCAGGATCCACGCACACGTCCACACTTAGTCCTGTGACGCCCTGCAAACTCACTCTCCTCACACTCCACCTGGGAGTATTGCTGCGTTACCTAGCAACGAGTAAGTGGGCTGCCGATAGCTGGCCCACGCCTGCTACTGCCGGCTGATGACGTTAATGTCTGCATTTGCTGAACGCACGCGGCCAGTGGCTGAATTCTCCTCATCTCATCGGTTCCTTCAGCTCCGTCTAATGGCTAGTGGTCAGAATCGCTGAACATTTGACCGAAAATAGAAAACAGCTTTAAGTTTAAACGGAAATTGGTTAATGAGGACTATCGAGGTCGCTGATTACGATTTTGATACTATAATGCGGAAAATTCAAAATTGCAGATTCAATACGGCCGACCATCTCATTCAGGATTGTTTGGAATTTCATTTAAATCTGTATGTAATGGTTTTTGAGGGCTCTGATTGCAAATTTCGTATTATAATTACAAAATAAAAAATGGCAATTCACGAGTATAATATTACAATCGTGAAATAAAAACGTTTGTTATTCTTCGATTTTATATTGAAACTTGATTAGATACGTGCTTCGGATCAGCTATGTACAGTTAAAAAGATATGCGAATATCAAAACATCGTAAAATTCAGTCGCTCTCCTTTCGAACTTACCATGTTCAAAATAAAAGTCAGTATCAAGCTTATCAGACTTCTCAGAAAATTTTCAAAATCATTATCAGGAAAAAGTAAAATTCGGGCGCATGCATTGAAAAATCTTCTGTATTTTTGGATTTCATTTTTCTGAGTCTCGAAATGAGTGGATCCGAAGGTACGAGGAGTCAATGAAATATATCATCCATTGTATTTGTGCGTGAATTCCTCCTGGAAAACCCTTCACGATATTCTATGATTACTTATGTCTTCCTGAGCATCTTCAGATAGTTGGCCTATTGGCAGTATCGTTGATTCTATCACCTGAGCACCGTGCAGTAATGTCCTTTATGAACTGTCGTAGACATGCAGTACCATACAAACTTGTCTACACACATTTCCGCGGTATCATGACATTATTTTCGAAATTTTCCCTTAGTTCACGTTATCACCACATGACATGAGCTGCAAGATAGCGTGAAATCGATGAATCGATGAATGCGATCTTCGTCCATCCCCAAGATTTGTGCGGACGCTGCTCATTTCTCCAAAAAACAAAAAAAAGGAAAGAGTAGAAGAAGAAACGACGACCACTATCACCCGCATCCAACCAGACGATCAACAAGAAGCCCCAGCTCCATTTGCAACTCGTTCTGACTTGTTTCCTTCCGAACCTCAAAATGATTTTTGTCTTGTTTTGATCGCGATGCAATTTTTCACTTTCAAGTTTATATACATGTTGAAGTAACTACTTAAAGCAAATAAGCCCCGCGCGTGAGGTTCATAATCTGTTGTGTAAACTGGAGACATTGGTCACTAATTTTTTATTGAAAATCTATATTATGAAATAGTTTTGACGTTGCTCTGCGCAAGTAGCAGCGCAAAGATGACGTTGAAGATGTTATAGCATTACAGACCTTTCCATCAATCATCCTCAAGACCATTTCAAAATGTGTTATTATTTCCTTTCCCTCCCAAACGGTTCGAAAGGAACGTGGAGGTGTGATTTGCTCGTCAATACATTTCTTCTCATTTAAAGTAGACATTATATTTTCACGTGAAAATTGTAGAGTTATAGCTCTACAAAAACGAGATGATGAAGGCGCAGAGGTTTCTATATAACTACTTTTTTTGTAAGAGATTATATGTGGATGCTAGTTGCGATGGAACTACGGAAGAAATAAAAACATTAGCGTCCGAATCAATTCCATCAGTGAAACTACGTTTATACTCACTGTGCCCTGAAGAACCATCAAAGCCTCATTTAGAACAAACCAAACGTTTGTAAAAGTTTCTAGAGATGATGTTTTCGTAATGTTCTTTTCAACATGTAAAATTCTTTTTATGTATGATTTAAGAGTACTTGTACACTGACTTCCGCACGATTCTCATTTATCTGTATATCTGATGGGTAACACTTACGTTTCCCTTCTGTTTTCTAGTAAGCGAGATAGAAAAGACCATTGTGCTTCTTCACCGAATTTCTGGTAGGCATGTACTGAAATTTAGATAACTTTCCTTCAGTGACATCAGACAATGCCTCATCAGACAACATTTCAATAACTGGGACAAATGCTGGTGATAGTTTTAACGCTGCCCTGTGTTTATTAGCTAACGATGGTGAGTTTGTCGTGATTTCTTTGACGACACTTGCGGCAGCAGAAGCACCAGAAGCACGAAGGCTCATTTGAGCAACCAGTTTGCTTACTGTGTAACGTGAATCAGTGGCTTTCCTTCTTTTGGTTTGGCACTTGCTTACTCGAGTCTATACTTGGTTGGCTAAGCTTTATTAGACCCGTGGACTTCCATTTCCGTCTTCTAATTGTCGCTGCACTCAAATCTGCAAATGTTTCTTAAGTCATCCAAACAATCTGTAGAGTACAAGGGGAAGTTCTGTGCGGAATTTGTATCTTATTTTAGGTTTTTGTAATAATTAAAAATACATATTTGCATGTCAAATTTCAGTACTCGAATTAACAATAATGGAAAAGGAAAGCAACTATTTGTGTTGACAAAACACCTTACACGATTGTCCCTCCTCGTACAACATTTCTCACAATGTTGCTCTAAACATTTAAGTTACTAGTATAAGCCCGAATTGGAATTGTTCTGTTCAGTCTTGAGGAGTTGTCGACAAGAGCCGATTATTTTATCAATTTGCGAATCTAAAATACAGACATAATGCTATGAAATATTAGTTACTAGACCCCACCGTGAAAAACAGGAGTTATTTCAACTATTTCCTGCAAATTCCGCTGGAGTGCAGCACTCTAGAGGCCAGATACTACTCGTTTCCACATTAACGACGAGCTTCCATATTTGCAACATAACTCCCATTCGAATTATTAGTTACATAAATGTTAAAAATTAAGTGATACATTAAAGTAAGACACCCATTATATATATTAAAGTTACAGAAAAGGCCAGAGTGTTCGGAACGGCCGACCCTAGTCTATCAAAACCGTGCCGAGCGTGGCTTGTCGTCGTATATTTCTAACCTTAAATGCACTGGCGCAGAACTTTCTCTTGCACTCTATTACAAAACATCATACGATATATGCCCATGTAGGAAATTCCTTAATAAGGCTGAATATATAACTTTTTTGCTAATTTTCTGTAAAAAGTTTTACAAGAAAAACCATTTGTACACACATGCATGACACTGATTTGTAAAACACAGCAGCATAAATTAATGACACCATTATAGAAGCTAATATTCTACACATGCTTCTTAATACCCTCTATCAAACAGATCTGAAATAGGACTCTCGAGAAAAAACTTACACGCACTTTCAATAAAGGTGGTATTTCTGAGCTGTTACACGTCATTGACGCTATGCCGAGAACAGTTACTTTGAACTAACACAGCGTCTCAGGTATCAAAGATATCCCACGGTCGTTTCGGAGTAACATGTACCAAGGCCTTCTCTACGAGATTCTATACGAGTCAACTTATTCGGTGACTAACGCTTTGCCGGCCGGAGTGGCCGAGCCCTTCTAGGCGCTGCAGTCTGGAACCGAGCGACCGCTACGGGTGCAGGTTCGAATCCTGCCTCGGGCATGGATGTGTGTGATGTCCTTAAGTTACTTAGGTTTAGGTAGTGTTAAGTTCTCGGGGACTGAATACCTCAGCAATTAAGTCCCATAGTGCTCAGAGCCATTTAGCCATCAACAGAAATAATTATGACGTGTGTGTGATGTCCCGTCTATAATGTATGATGGAAATTATGTGTTGTTAATAAGAGGACCAGCGTGACTTCAGCAGATGTGGAGTATGCCTCATAAACGTATACTCGAACAGTTCCGTCAAATCAGTGAGTTTTAAGGAGGGTGCATTATTGGAATGCGAGATAGGGATGCATCCATCCGGGAAAATGCTGTTCATGTGGGACGAAGTGTTTCGGTAGCGTAACGGGTGTGCGCAGAATGGTTCACCAGAGGCCGGAGAACACGGCGAGATGGTCAAGTTACACAACCCAGACCAAATGGTTCAAATGGCTCTGAGCACTGTGGGACTTAACATCTGAGGTCATCAGTCCCCTAGAACTTAGAATTGCTTAAACCTAACTAACCTAAGGACATCACACACATCCATGCCCAAGGCAGGATTCGAACATGCGACCGTAGTGGTCGCGCGGTTCCAGACTGTAACGCCTAGAACCCCTCGGCCACTACGGCCGGCCGAGCCAGACCAACACCGAGAAGATAGACACCTCATTCAAATGACCCTGCGTGACAGATCTGAATCCCCCTCGGCTCTGGTGCAACAGTGGAACAGTGGAACACACCGTACACTATCAGGGGTGAGAGTCAGTCGCCATTTATTACAACATCTGTTTCGCGCGCGTCGTCCGCTTCTCTGCTTACCTTTGACGAGTGTGCAGAAACATGCTATACGGTTATGGTGCACGGAACGAAATCACTGGGGACAAGAATGGCATCAGATAGTGTTTTCGGACAAATACAGGTTTTGTTTGTTTGAAAATTATGGCTGCATTTTGGTTCCCTGCAGACAGGGGGAGCGGCATCACAGTGACTCTATTGGCACAAGACATATGATGTCAGCTCAGGGTCTTATCGTTTGGAGTGTTCTTGGGTACAGCCACAAAGCACAGTTGGTGTGTGCCCAGGACACTGTGACCAGTGTGACCTACGTGAATGATTTCCTGTGGCCTGTAGGCACACTCTTGGTTCACGGCGCCCCAGACGCCAATGTTCAGCAAGACAATGCACAACCACATCCAGCTGCATATACACGTGTTTTCTTGATGTCACAGGAGGTCATCATTTTGCCCTGGCTCGCCAGATTACCACACTTGTAGGCAATCGAAAATGTGTGGGATATGGTGTAACGAAGGCTGCAGCATTGTCACCCGACGCCAAACACCGCAGATGAATTTTGGAACGAGGTGAATGCAGCATGGATGGTTATACCACAGGACGCCATTCGAGCCTTATGTGCGCCGATGCTATCACGCAGGGGGTGAGGTAACGGGCGGATTGTGACGCCCTCAAAATATTATAAGTTCGGAGTTGGCTCTCGGTCAGCCGAGGCCCAGCAGCAAACACATGGTGGCGAACGTTAGCCGGACGAGAGGGGAGTGGGTAGCCCCAGTGCCGTGTGGCTGGGAATTCCATTGAGACGCTGTGACGATGAAGGAGACACACTGGTAGTGCCAAAGATGGCGGACTTTGTGAAACCTTAATGGCAGACATTTCACAGTTCGTACAGAAATTAATAGTAGCCCGATGAATCATGATACCTCAAAAAGAAACATGTACATTACTATTATTTGCACGACGATTCTGATGGTGTAATCAGATTTTGAATATACTTTTTAGTTTAAAGTTTATTATCTGACGATAAATTATACAAGTAACACCCAGCAACGAATTTCCAAAATCTAAACGGTTCATCCGATTTCGTCGATTTGTATGTCTTTAGAAAGCTATTATTGTAAACATAAATTGGTATGAATTAGAGTCATGTAACGTAAATAGTACATGAGTTATTGGAGGCCAAAGTGGCCGATTACTATCGATCGCGCCAGGCCATAATACACCACAGTTACACGAAAAACCGGTAGCAGCTACCTTGTAAATATATTTATTCATCTATGTCTTTGTTTATATCCGAAATATACTATTCATGAAGAAATTGGTTAAATATTTACTGTGTTTTAGGAAGCACAGAGACATTAGGCTACTGGCCTATCTTTTGTTGCTATTCCTTTGATATATGTTTATTTAATTTGTTTATTTTGTGTTAGCAGAAGAGCCAACACCGTGTTACGAGTGGAAACCGAAATGCACGCGTTTTAGCTCACGCCGGCTGGCGTGAGGAGGGAAGAACTATACTGACATGTGGTCTGGAATATGACAATAAATGAGAATTCAGAAAGTGGACGTAATTAGTTTGATACTTAACTTTAATCCATTAATGATGAACGTCGTTCTTGACGGTACATGATTCACAATATTATCTGTTCACAATACATTCTTGAAGATAGTAATTGTAGTAACTGAATATGACGCCTTGCTAGGTCGTAGCAAATGACGTAGCTGAAGGCTATGCTAAACTGTCGTCTCTGCAAAGGAGAGCGTATGTAGACAGTGAACCATCGCTAACAAAGTCGGCTGTACAACTGGGGCGAGTGCTAGGGAGTCTCTCTAGACTAGACCTGCCGAGTGGCGGCGCTCGGTCTGCAATCACTGATAATGGCGACACGCGGGTCCGACTTATACTAACGGACCGCGGCCGATTTAAAGGCTACCACCTAGCGAGTGTGGTGTCTGGCGGTGACACAACAGTTTATGTATTTGATAATGTGTGTCAGAGCGCCTTTATTGTCTAGCCAAAGGAATATGTATTTAATTTCAAGTTATTTAAATGTAAATCCAGTATTTAGTATGTGTTTCAATATGTTTGTGAGTGCACGTTCGGTTGGAGACATGGAGGGAGCGCTCTAGCCAATCACAGCACTCGTGACCAAGAGAGACAGACGTATGGAGGTTAGGGAGGAGCGTCGTTTCCGGAGAGGAGAAGTGCTGGACATGACGGCGCGACGGACGCACAGTCGCGTAAGAGACTTGGAGCAGTTTGCGCGTGGTCGCGGCAGATAGAAACACTTTGGAGTGACGACTTGTGCACTGGTGAGATTTGCGTGGCTTCTGCAGTGAAGACGTAGTATGCGTTTAGAAGTGAATATTTGGCGAGCTATATTGTTGCTCATAACTAATTACGTGAAGTAGGAATCTACTGTTTCCCAGTTATTCAACTTGTATTTTATTTAAGTGCTGGACCATCGACACCAGTAAGTGTTTTGCAGATATATACCGCATTCTCAAACGTACTTCTATTATGTACTCATCATTTAAAGTCGTTAAGATAGTACCTGCAGATTTTATTTAATTGCTGTCTTTCATTTATAAATTTCTATGTTACACTCAAAATTCGCAATTGCCGAGTGACAGGAACCTACGACCATTCGATTCACGTGTATATTCATATTGTGTACTGTAGACTCAGCAGTACTTGACTTGTAGTGCGGCAACTACGTATCCCAGCCCCTAGACAACGAAACCAGCCAAAACTTTTAATATTTCAACTCTGAGTACGTAGTTGAGGGCCACCATTAAATTTTTTTTTGAAAGCCTGCAAGGTTTTGGTTATTACTTCCAGTTGCCTTGTTTTGCCAAAGTTTGTGAGCGGAAGGTGACGATGTATTTGCTTCAGTTGTTCGAAGAAAGCTCTTTCTCGACTTCAGCGTAGAACGTGATCCGTCTCTTCACACACGGACTGCGTGGAACCATTTTCCTTTTTTTTCCGACCTCTGCCGCTGTTCTTCTTCTAATATCTGGGAGTGCTATGCGTATAAGGTGGTTGATTTTGTCCACGGGAGTTGGTCGTAGGCAAACCGTTTTAATGTTGCCTGTCCCGTTGAGAGAGGTGTCGACGTGGCTGGTGTGCGTGAAGTTATGGCGAACTGGTGATGCATATTCTGCAGAAACAAAGAGCTAGACCAGACGTAGGTGGAACATTTGGTTGAACCCCCAAGTGCCGTTACTGAGCTTGTATATTATTTCAGCTGCAGACATTGAGCTCCATGATCCTGCAGTGGTGTTCCAAAGTAAGTATGTTGTTTTGTACCCATCACATCAGTGTGTAAACCACCTAAGACGGATTTCTGTTTCAAAGTTTCACATAACTGTTGCGAATCACCGAAGCTAGTCTTGGGTGATTTCAATCGCCAAGAGAATTAGGGGCTACAGGGAACAGGACGTTATTTCGAAAATGGTTGAAATGGTTCTGAGCACTATGGGACTCAACATCTGAGGTCATCAGTCCAGTAGAACTTAGAACTACTTAAACCTAACTAAGCTAAGAACAACACACACATCAATTCCCGAGGCAGGAGTCGAACCTGCGACCGTAGCCGTCGCGCGGTTCCAGACTGAAACGCCTAGAACCGCTCGGCCACTCCGGCCGGCACGGACCTTATTTCATTCATTAACAGTGGGCCTACAGAGCAATCCACCACATTGAAATGTAAGGTGGATCGGATGCTACTAACTCTGATATTGGTACAATCTTGTTAGTATGCAGTTGTTAATGTTATTTTGAATAATATAGAGAACCTAATATATAAAAATTTCTATAAGTTTACAGAGGATATAAAGCTTCACGATTATTAAAGTGGTTCTGTACATTTTGTTTCGCCTAGTTTAAAAGAATATGACTTATACAACACAAACGTTAAAAAAGAAAGAAAAAATGTAATACAATAAATGTGGTAGAAATAAGGTGCAGTATGTGGAGGGAAGTGATATGCTACACTTAGATGTGTAATCTAGTCAAACTAGCTTGTTGGTTCGTAACAGCCTACTTTAGGTGAGAATGTCTCTTTGGAACCTCGAGATGTTCTCATCTACAGTAGAGTGTAAGTTTGTTGTGTTTGCGTGTATATGTAGTGATATATTACTTAGAATGTTTCTTATCAGAAAACTACATGGTCTTCAGTAGTAGTTTAATTAATCATTGGTAGTTGTATATTCGATGTGTTACCTAGTGTTGTACGGATAATATACTGACAGAGCATTTGATACATGCAACACATGAATTTTAGATTTATCTGAAGAATAAACTTACGATTGTAAATTCAGTAGTAAAAACAGAATGTATGTCACTGCTACTTGAGTGCAGCATTCCTTATATAACTTGATACATTATATTATAGTTTTACACGTGGTTTATACAGAAAATACATTTGATATATAAAATAAATTGATTGTAGCTTTATATAAACAGGAGAATATACTCCTGCCTAATCGTTTTACTTTTGGATGTTCTGACCATAGCCAGTTCAATTCTCTACAAAAGTAGCTAAACAACATCAAAATCGCCCGAGTAGTTTTTCGGCAGTCCGAACACCTAGCAAAAAAATGTGACTTTTAGGAAATCGCGTTTAAAGTTTTAGAAAGCGTTTCTACTGTGTTTTTTGCTACTTACCGTCAGTCTGCCTTGCCTGGAGCATACAGTACGCCTTCCTCGGTCCCGCAAGTCTCGTTCGATAGCATCGCTTCCTCGCGGGTCGCAGATCCGGCTTCTTTAATTGCCGTAGACGCGCGGCGCTCTGAGCGTACAAAGTCCGCGTTGAGCCTTGTGCAAAATTCGAACGCCGTGTTGCCGAGCTGAATGTCCATCACATTCATTGTCTGTGCGAGTCCCATGAAGCCGTCATTGAAGATAATTGTAGCCAAATTGATTCCAATTTCGTCTACTTCTTTACCAGAGTGTATGTGTTTTGAGGAAATCGTCCAAATCAGCCTATTTATCGACACGACAGAGCTTTGAGTGTTCGCGCCAACTCATCTCTCTAGTTAACTGTCACTCGATAGGTCTTCGTATACAGGTATGATTACCTCCGAGCGCCTCCCGTAGGCGCTCGACGATGCGGGACTACCGGCCCTATGCTCATGTATTTCGACAATAAGCAACAGTTTACGGGCAAAACGGCTTAGCCAACATGTCCTCCATGGTACAAGGTATCGAAATATGCAATAAAAATCGATTATTTGAAAGTTCTAGAGCAGAAAACACCCTTAATAATAAAAACATCATCATTCCCCTCTCATCTCTTTGCTCTTTTCTGCCCACTTCAAAAAGAAATGGTTCAAATGGTTCTGAGCACTATGGGACTCAACTGCTGAGGCCATTAGTCCCCTAGAACTTAGAACTAGTTAAACCTAACTAACCTAAGGACATCACACACATCCATGCCCGAGGCAGGATTCGAACCTGCGACCGTAGCGGTCTCGCGGTTCCAGACTGCAGCGCCAGAACCGCGCGGCCACTTCGGCCGGCAATTTCTGCCCACTTCCCGTTCCAAATCCATTATATATGGAAACATTGCTATACGTGTCTATCTTGCGCTCACAGCGCAGGAGTTGCACCTTGTTGCCAAAATTGGAATAAATTTTTTTCAGAGTAAATCGGTTCTGCATTAACTTATTAGAATACCTACCAAGTTTAGATGCCATACGATAATAGCAATCGACATTGGACATCTGTGAGTAACTGCACTTTAATTATATCCCCCCGATATCTGTATTCTCATCAATGTTCTCAACACTCGAAGCGATGTAGACGCCGCTAGACAAGTAACTTAATACAACATAGCCGGCCGAAGTCGCCGAGCGGTTCTAGACACTACAGTCCGGAACCGCGCGACCGCTACTGTCGCAGGTTCGAATCCTGCCTCGGGCATGGATGTGTGTGATGTCCTTAGGTTAGTTAGGTTTAAGTACTAAGTTCTAGGGGACTGATGACCATAGATGTTGTCCCATAGTGCTCAGAGCCATTTGAACCATTTTTAATACAAGACACATGAGGTGCAAATGTCGCGAAATACCCCAAAAGCGGATGACAAATGTTGAACATTGCGACGTCACCAGATGACGTAACTCGCTGCACGTGCAGTGCTTGGGTTTTTCGATAATACGAGGGTTGCCCAGAAAGTAATGCACCGCAGTTTTTTTCTTCAACAATTTTTGTATTGAACATTATGAGACTTACACACACGAAAGAATATTGTTTTGTCTACACACCCAATTTTTCCACGTAAGCTCCATCCTGCTCTATGGCCTTCCTCCAGCGCAAAACGAGGGCGTGTATGCCCTGGTGGTGAAACCAGCGTTTCACTGTGTGAACTTCCTTTGCTGACTGACAGATGCAGTGCCAACTTCCGAATCGTAATGCTCCTGTCCGCGCAAATGACAACATCAGATCTGTGCAACATGTCAGATGTGACAGCCAGGTTGGTCTCCACGACCGCTGCAAATCGTGGAGTTCCGCCTAAGCGCCTTCTGATAACGTCACCCTCCGTGCCCAGCGACCAACTGTACTTCTGTCGACAGCAGATGCTCCAAGCGTTTGTGAATATTCCCCACAGTTCCTTTCTCTGCAGTGAGAAATTCAATCACGGCTCGTTGCTTGTAACGTACGTCACCTACAGACGCCATTTTGAAACTGTCCTGCAGCTACGCTATTTCTCGAAAGTGACGGAAACTTGGCGCGCTCACTCGGGAGTCTTCAAATAATACATTCGTAATGTTTCGCATTCATCGCATTGTTTTCAGTTGAGAAAAAAAATTCGGTGCATTACTTTCTGGGAAACCCTTCTACATTCGCTGGAAAATATTGGGTGCAATGTCCGCCTGCTTAGCTGAGTGGTAAGGTGCTCGCCTACAATGCAGCGGGCGCGGGTTCAATTCCCGGTCGGACTGGAGATCTTCTCCGCTCGTGGACTGGGTGTTGTGTTGTCATCATCACCGGACATGCAAGTCACCCAATGTGGCGTCACCTGCAAAAAGACTTGCTACTCGGCGGCCGAACTACGCCTGAAGGGGCCTAACAGCCATCAATGCCATACGAACATTTTTTTTCATTGGGCAGAAAGAATACGATAAATTAGCCCTCTGGTATTAACGGCTTATTACAATGTTTCTCGATATCTTGCAACTGCTAAACAGACTCTTACTAATGTAATATCTATTGTTAAACCTTTATGGTACGTGATACAGTAAAATTAGCCCTCTGGTATTAACTCTTTGTTACAATGTTTCTAGATATTTTACAACTTCTGAAGAGCCTCTTAATAATGTGACAACTACTATTAAACCTCTGTTGTACTTTTCTATTAAAAGCAGTTGTTTCTCCTTTCACGTATCTTCATTTCCATCTGTAGCGGCAACTTTTTTTTGAGTCAGTAAAAATCGTACAAATAGCTACAATGTTAAGTTTTTATCTTACTTAAATAAGAGACAAACCGCGTTGTACCATAGTGACTTCGCAGTTTTTATGTGATACCGACAACAAGCGCTGCCAGCTACGCTCACTCCATATACAGGGTGAACATTAACAAGAGCAACAAACTACAGGGACGGATACGTGAGTGCAAGTGGAGGAAAAAAGGTCCTATGAACATGTGTTCGGAAATGGACGGCATGCTTGCAACGACAACAAATAGTCGCGGAACATAGTACAGAGTTGCATCGTAGCCACGTCGCAACAGATGTTCAAACTAGCCTCCATGGGGTTGCAGGTGATAGTGGCAGTAGCGGTTGCCATGCACGATACACATGACTGTGCGTTGGGTTACGCCATGTTGGCGGGCCACTCGCCTGGAGCTTGTACTACGGTTCGTCTCAGTGTCCTGTGGAACCCGTTTCTCCAAATCTGGTGAACGCACGGTCCGCCGCTTCCCGGCAAGTTTATCTTTCTGTAAGGACCCGTGATCACACAAACGCCCAAAAGGGGCTTGAAATGTTGTGTGATGTGTTTGGTGCCTGTAAAGGTAGGGTTTTGGTATAGCCGTGCTGCCTCTAGACAGTTTCCTTCAGCTTGGTCGTACACAAACGCCATCTTGGCTTGTTCACGACATGAAATTCTGCTGCTGGCAGGGCGATACGTCAATCCAACACAAGGAACATACGGCACGTAGTCGGAGCCGTCAGCGTCCTCTACCGTCGCAACGATCATTTCCAGACATGTTCTATGGCATCTTTTTTCCTCTATTTGTAGTCAGGAATCCGTCCTGCAGTTTGTCGTTGTTATTAATATTCACTCCGTATATCTTTATTCTTATGGACGCAAGCACTTCTACATCTACATCTACATCCATACTCTGCAAGCCACCTGACGGTGTGTGGCGGAGGGTACTTTGAGTACCTCTAACGGCTCTCCCTTCTATTCCAGTCTCATATTGAATTTAATTGACGAAAGGAGAAAATATAAAAATGCAGTAAATGAAGCAGGCAAAAAGGAATACAAACGTCTCAAAAATGATATCGACAGGAAGTGCAAAATGGCTAAGCAGGGATGGCTAGAGGACAAATGTAAGGATGTAGAGGCTTGTCTGACTAGGGGTAAGATAGATACTGCCTACAGGAAAATTAAAGAGACCTTTGGAGAGAAGAGAACCACTTGTATGAATATCAAGAGCTCAGATGGCAACCCAGTTCTAAGCAAAGAAGGGAAGGCAGAAAGGTGGAAGGCGTATATAGAGGGTTTATACAAGGGCGATGTACTTCTGGACTATATTATGGAAATAGAAGAAGATGTAGATGAAGAAGAAATGGGAGATAAGATACTGCGTGAAGAGTTTGACAGAGCACTGAAAGACCTGAGTCGAAACAAGGCCCCGGGAGTAGACAACATTCCATTAGAACTACTGATGGCCTTGGGAGAGCCAGTCATGACAAAACTCTACCATCTGGTGAGCAAGATGTATGAGACAGGCGAAATACCCACAGACTTCAAGAAGAACATTATAATTCCAATCCCAAAGAAAGTAGGTGTTGACAGATGTGAAAATTACCGAACTATCAGTTTAATAAGTCACAGCTGCAAAGTACTGACGCGAATTCTTTACAGACGAATGGAAAAACTGGTAGAAGCGGACCTCGGGGAAGATCAGTTTGGATTCCGTAGAAATGTTGGAACACGTGAGGCAATACTAACCTTACGACTTATCTTAGAAGAAAGATTAAGAAAAGGCAAACCTACGTTTCTAGCATTTGTAGACTTAGAGAAAGCTTTTCACAGCGTTAACTGGAATACTCTCTTTCAAATTCTGAAGGTGACAGGGGTAAAATACAGGGAGCGAATGGCTATTTACAATTTGTACTGAAACCAGATGGCAGTTATAAGACTCGAGGGGCATGAAAGGGAAGCAGTGGTTGGGAAGGGAGTGAAACAGGGTTGTCGCCTCTCCCCGATGTTATTCAATCTGTATATTGAGCAAGCAGTAAAGGAAACAAAAGAAAAATTCGGAGTAGGTATTAAAATTCATGGAGAAGAAGTAAAAACTTGAGGTTCGCCGATGACATTGTAATTCTGTCAGAGACAGCAAAGGACTTGGAAGAGCAGTTGAACGGAATGGACAGTGTCTTGAAAGGAGGATATGAGATGAACATCAACAAAAGCAAAACAAGGATAATGGAATGTAGTCAAATTAAATCGGGTGATGCTGAGGGGATTAGATTAGGAAATGAGACACTTAAAGTAGTAAAGGAGTTTTGCTATTTGGGGTGCAAAGTAACTGATGATGGTCGAAGTAGAGAGGATATAAAATGTAGACTGGCAATGGCAAGGAAATCGTTTCTGAAGAAGAGAAATTTGTTAACATCGAGTATAGATTTAAGTGTCAGGAAGTCGTTTCTGAAAGTATTTGTATGGAGTGTAGCCATGTATGGAAGTGAAACATGGACGGTAAATAGTTTGGACAAGAAGAGAATAGAAGCTTTCGAAATGTGGTGCTACAAAAGAATGCTGAAGACTAGATGGGTAGATCACATAACTAATGAGGAAGTATTGAATAGGATTGGGGAGAAGAGAAGTTTGTGGCACAACTTGACCAGAAGAAGGGATCGGTTGGTAGGACATGTTCTGAGGCATCAAGGGATCACCAATTTAGTATTGGAGGGCAGCGTGGAGGGTAAAAATCGTAGGGGGCGACCAAGAGATGAGTACACTAAGCAGATTCAGAAGGATGTAGGTTGCAGTAGGTACTGGGAGATGAAGAAGCTTGCACAGGATAGAGTAGCATGGAGAGCTGCATCAAACCAGTCTCAGGACTGAAGACCACAACAACAACAACGTTGTTCGTGGAAAGAAGGATTGTCGGTATGCCTCTGTGTGGGCTCTATTCTCTCTGATTTTATCCTCATGGTCTCTTCGCGAGATATACGTAGGAGCGAGCAATATACTGCTTGACTCCGCGGTGAAGGTATGTTCTCGAAACTTCAGCAAAAGCGCGTACCGAGCTACTGAGCGTCTCTCCTGCAGAGTCATCCACTGGAGTTTATCTATCATCTCCGTAACGCTTTCGCGATTACTAAATGATCCTGTAACGAAGCGCGCTGCTCTCCGTTGGATCTTCTCTATCTCTTCTATCAACCCTATCTGGTACGGATCCCACACCGCTGAGCAGTATTCAAGCAGTGGGCAAACAAGTGTACTGCAACCTACTTCCTTTGTGTTCGGATAGTATTTCCTTAGGATTCTTCCAATGAATCTCAGTCTGGCATCTGCTTTACCGACGATCAACTTTATATGATCATTGCACTTTAAGTCACTCCTAATGACCACTCCCAGTTAATTTATGGAATTAACTGCTTCTAATTTCTGACCTGCTATATTGTAGCTAAATGATCTTTCTTTCTTCACAGCACATTACACTTCTGCCCTAAAAAGAATTGATCAATATACTACATTTTTAATCACATACTCTGAGAATTAACAGCCGCGCGGTAAGAGGCGCCATGTCACTGCGCGGTCTCTCCCGCCGGAGGTTCGAGTCCTTCCTCTGGCATGGGCGTGTGTGTTCTTAGCGTAAGTAAGCTTATGTACTGTGTAAGTCTAGGGACAAATGATCTCATCAGTTTGTTCCCATGGGAATTCACACACATTTGAGAATTAACTGCTGACATATTTCACATACTTCCAAATTTTACAAAACAGATGTATGCATATCTTATCATTTGTTTACTAATGCACATAACCTGCAGCCGGCCGCGGTCACCAAGCGGTTCTAGGCTCTTCGGTCCGGAACTGCGCGACCGCTACGGTCGCAGGTTCGAATCCTGCCTCGGGTAATGATGTGTGTGATGTCCTTAGGTTAGTTAGGTTTAAATAGTTCTAAGTTCTAGGGGACTGATGACCTCAGATGTTAAGTCCCAATGTGCTCAGAGCCTTTTGAACCATAACCTGCAGCCGGAAACCACCTCTCACAACATGTAATCATTTAATGAAATAATTTATATACTACAAACTCAATTCTCCAAGCGCGTTAAATGAAATGCTATATGTACGGCACTTTCATTAAATTCTACTGCGAGAAAGTTAACCTTTCTAGTATAAATAATCAACTCACACGTGAACACCGCGGAATTATTCGAAGACAACTACTAGTCTTATTTCCGATCTTAAATTTTCCTTTTTTAGGTCGCCCATTATCAGTGCAACATCAGTCTTTACCTCTGTTAATTATTGACAGCAGCAGAGGAACTGTGTGAAGTAGTAAAGTATCGTAGCATGGCTTATCGCTTCAAATGTGACCGTCATTGTAATCACCTAAAAGTATTCTGTTCCGTATCCGTGCCCAGTTCCAGGAATTACTACACAAAGAACTTGTTCTGCACGGATTTATTTCGGATAGAATCAGATAGATTTTCCAGTGAAGGGAACAAATAAAAAAGAATTAGATAGCGTGTAGGGAAATAGAAGCAACACAAATCTAACAGGAAAATAAATGCTAGACACTACAGGAATTTAACTGAGAACCAGACTTCTCGCTGAAACAACAGCTGTAGAATGTTCGTAGAGTTGTAATGCCAGTTTATTGGAGAAAACAGAACACAAAACTCAAATCGACTCTCTGAAAAATTATTCTCTGCAGCCCAAACTCATTTTAACCTTCAACTTAATTTACTTCAATGGCATGAAATAACAGTGGAACTGCAGATTTATGCTGTAAATAAAATCTCTTTTAACCTTTGGGTTTATGTGATCTCTATAATATCATTTGAGATTCTTGGAGATTAAAATCTTCGTGCGAACTAAAGTTCTCCAGTCAACTAAAATCTTCTCGGATAACCCCAACATCCATTGGCAAATTGCAATTTTCTGTGAAATTGAGTTCCAATAAATAGAACTATTTTGTGAAAGTAAATTGCTTGCGAGCCTAATTTCTTCTTTCTACCTACATCATGCGATAATATGAAAGTGCAGTTAACGAAACTGGTACGGAAAAACCCCCTCGTTACTTCATTCTTGTGGTGACGTGTATCTATGGTCGGCCACTGTCACGTTAGAATCCACTATGAATTAATTTCTCTTTGAAAGGTGGTCTTGTATTTGCTTTGCTGTACTGTTTTAGAAATTCTATAAAGGTTTTTGCTGTTTCATTACGTATGTTTATCGTATGCCGAATGCAGTGTCCGATTAACGAAGATTGCCTGTTGGTTTTTGCTGCCTAAATGATTTTCCAGTCCGTTTACAATAAAGTGTTTATCTGTATTTATTGTCGCACCTTTCTATTTACCGTAGCCAACCTAAGACCAGTTGCAAATTCTAACCAAAAGCAAAGTAATGGCAAAGTTGAGCCAGTTACCATGGTACAGATGGTGAAGAGCACAGTCTGTACCATGTTTTTTTTCTCCACCGTGGAAAAGCATTCCACGTTACAGAGGCGCATCTAAGGTTCAGTTCAAGGGGGAGCTAGCAGTCGAAGTTCGCTACTTACTCCCGTTTGCAAATATTACCTACCATCACCCACACTTTTAAAATACCAGAAATGCCTACGTTTTGATAATAATTATAACACTAAATTACATAAAATGTTTTAATAGTATTGAAAGGTTGTCTGCATTACTACCTAATATATCGCTGTAGAAAACATCCTACAAGTCGCAGTTACGAGAAATATAGCATTTTCATGGCCTAACCGGAAAATTTGACAACATACATCATGCAGTTAACTTAAGAAATATAATATACTGATTGCCGAGGCCGCAAGAAATCGAACAGGAAGCATGCGACCATATTATGTTAACTGGAACAATACTTCACAAATGCTGAATAGGTCACGTAGTAAAACTTCATCAGCTTGTGAGTGATCGAGTTTAATATTACGTGTTTCTGGGTAACCCGTTCTCAGATATCTGTGAAACACAGGGTTCTTAGTCATGTAATACACTGAAGGGCCAGAGAAACTGATACAGAAATGCGTATTCAAATACAAAGATGCACTATGTGATCAAAAGTATCCGGACACCTGGCTGAAAATGATTTACAAGATCGTGGTGCCAGCCATTGGTAATGTTGGAATG
This sequence comes from Schistocerca serialis cubense, assembly GCF_023864345.2. Classification (NCBI taxonomy): domain Eukaryota; kingdom Metazoa; phylum Arthropoda; class Insecta; order Orthoptera; family Acrididae; genus Schistocerca; species Schistocerca serialis. Next base: position 2,361,819 of record NC_064641.1, on the reverse strand, counting down.
CAATATGGTGTTGGCCAGCCTTTAGCCCTGATGACAGCTTCCACTCTCGGAGGCATATTGTCAGTCAGGTGCTGGAAGGTTCCTTGGGGAAAGGCAGCCCATTCTTCACTGAGTGCTGCACTGAGGAGAGGTATCGATGTCGGTCGGTGAGGCCTGGCACGAAGTCGGCGTTGCATAACAGATGCAGGATTCAGGTCAGAACTCCTGCAGGCCAGTCCATCACAGGGATGTTATTGTCTTGTAACCACACCGTCACAGATCGTGCCTTATGAACAGGTGCTCGATCGTGTTGAAAGATGCAATCGCCATCCGCGAATTGCTATTCAACAGTGAGAAGTAAGTAGGTGCTTGAAACATCAATGTGGGCCTATGCTGTGATAGTGCCACGCAAAACCACAAGTGGTGCAAGCCCCTTTCATGAAAAACACGACCACACCATAACGCCACCGCCTCCGAATTTTACTGTTGGCAGTACACATGCTGGCAGATGAAGTTCACCGGTCATTCACCGTACCCACTCCCAGCCATGGGATCGCCACATTGGGCACCGCTGTTCGTCACTCCACACAACGTTTTCCCACTGTTCAATCGTCCAGTGTTTACGCTCCTTACACCGAGTGAGGCGTCGTTTTGCGTTTACCGGCGTGATGTGTGGCTTGTGAGCAGCCGCTCGGTCATGGAATCCAAGTTTTCACACCTCCCGCCTAACTGTCATAGTACCTGCGGGGGATCCTGATGCAGTCTGTAATTCCTGCGTGATGGTCTGTATACGAGGTGCGGCTAGAAAAAAACCGGACTGATGCTGGAAAAAACATTTATTTACAATTATTTACAATTTCATGTTATCTCCTTCAATGTACTCTCCTCCTCGGTCTCTACACCGCTCCATACGAATTTTCCACTGTTCATAGCAATGCTGCAGATCATTTTCGGTAAGTCCATACATTACTTCCGTCGCTTTTTCTTTTACTGCTTCAACAGTCTCAAATCTAGTTCCTTTCAAAGCTGACTTGACTTTAGGGAAAAGAAAAAAGTCACAGGGGGCCAAATCAGGTGAGTAGGGTGGATGATCTAAGATGGGAATGTTGTGTTTTGCCAAAAACGTCTTCACTGACAACGCACTGTGAGCTGGGGCATTGTCTTGGTGAAGGATCCATGACTTTTTTCTCCACAAATCGTTCCGTTTTCTCCGTACTCGCTCACGTAGGGTAGCCAGGACGCTAATGTAGTAATGCTGATTCACTGTTTGTCCCTCTGGTACCCAATCAATGTGCACAATCCCTTTTATGTCAAAAAAAAAAAACAATCATCATTGCCTTGAATTTCGATTTTGACATGCGTGCTTTTTTTTGTCGTGGAGAACCAGGAGTTTTCCAATGCATCGATTGGCGTTTAGTTTCGGGATCGTAAGTAAAAAACCACGATTCATCGCAAGTAATAACATTTTGTAAGAAGGTGGGATCACTTTCAATGTTTTCCAGGATGTCAGAACAAATCATTCTTCGGCGTTCCTTCTGTTCAATTGTGAGACACTTTGGAACCATTTTTGAACACACTTTGTTCATGTTGAAACTTTCATGAAGAATCTGCCTAACACTTTCCTTGTCAACTCCTGTTAACTCAAACACTGCTCTGATTGTTAAACGGCGATCTTGTCGAACAAGTTTACCGATTTTTTCAATGTTTGCATCAGTTTTTCCTGACAATGGTCTGCCGGTGCGAGTGTCATCACTGGTGTCTTCGCGGCCATCTTTAAATCGTTTAAACCACTCAAACACTTGTGTTCGCGATAAACAATCATCGCCATACACTTGTTGTAACATTACAAACGTTTCACTTGCAGAGTTTCCTAGTTTGAAACAAAATTTGATGTTAACACGCTGTTCTTTCTGTACACTCAACATTTCCGACGCACAGACAAAACGTCAACTACTTAAAACAGACACCACGGGCAGACTGAGTGCAGGAGGCAGATGAAACTCGAGCAGTAGGGGGAGCGAGAGTCACGTGACAGGCCACGCGACTTTCAGCCTTATTGCATTCGTTTTATTGTTTCACCAGTACTAGTCCGGTTTTTTTCTAGCCACACCTCGTAGATGTCTGTCTATTACACATTACGACCCTCTTCAACTGTCGGCGGCCTGTGTCAGTCACCAGACGAGGTCGGCCTGTACGGTTTTGTGCTGTACGTATCCCTTCACCGTTCCATTTCACTACTACATCGGAAACAGTGGACCAAGGGATGTTTAGGAATATGGAAATCTCGCGTACAGACGTATGACACAAGTGACACACAACCACCTGCCCGCTTTCGAAGTCCATGAGTTCCGCGGAGCGCCCCATTCTGCTCTGTCACGATGTCTAATAACTACTGTGGTTGCTGATATGGAGTACTTGGCAGTAGGTGGCAGCACGATGCACCTTATATGAAAAACGTATGTTTCTGGCGTTGTCCGGATACTTTTGATCACATAGTGAACGTCAGTATGCAGAATACGGCTCTGCGATCGGCAACGCCTATATTAGACAAGTGTCTTGCGCAGTTGTTATCTTCGTTACTGCTGCTACAATGGCAGGTTATCAAGATTTGACAACCTCATGAATCCATGGATCCTGCATGTCAACAGGGAACTGTTCAAGCTGGTGGATGTTCTGTAATGGTGTGGGCGACTGCAGTTGGAGTGATATTGGACCCCTGATACGTCTACAGGTGAGACGTACGTAAGGATCCTGCCTGATCATCTGCATCCACTCTTGTCCATTGTGCATTCTGACGGACTTGGGCAATTCCAGCAGAAAACGCGACACCCCACACGTCCATAATTGCTACAGAGTGGCTCCAGGAATACTCTTCTGAGTTTCAACACTTCCGCTGGCCACCAAACTCCTCCGACAAGAACATTTTCGAATGTATCTGGGATGCCTTGCATCGTGCTTTACATTCTTCTTGTTCTAATGTATTTCAATTTGATTAATTCTGCATATTCCCAGATGTCATGTTCTTTCGATTATTATCTGGTGCACAACTTCATTTTAGCGATTTTTATACATTAAGTCTGTTAGCCTTTGAACCTTGTCAATACTTAGCGTAGCACTTCTCTGTGACTGGTAGAACGGCTATATATAAGGGGCGTGGACAGTGTGAGACAGTGAGTGACCGCAGTAAAGGACACAGAGGTGCCACGTACACGTGTGAGACAGCGTCATCAGCGATTGCAGAGTTGGGATTGAGCGTGTGTGTCCCGCACGTGCTGTACTTGGTCGGGATGGGAAAGTAAGCGGGACGTGGAGCGTCTGGTGGTTTTAGCTGAAAACCTCCGAAGGAAGAGACTGTTTCCAGTCACAAGTGGAGACCTTATTTCTCCAAAAGCCTACGCCTAAGAGACACATTAAACCCAAACTCGCTACAGCAATAGTAGGCTGCCGTAGTTAAATAGAGAGGCATTGCTCCCACAAAGGGAGCAGCTAGTGGATACGCCCGGTCGTCGACCGAGCTGGAAGGCAAGAGGGCGTTCTCAGCACCGAGGTATACTCACCAGCCTCCCACAGTCCCTCTATTGGTGGGCAGAGGGTGCTTCAGTTGACGGCCCTCCGTCACCGGTACTCAACACAGCGCCCCTAGTTCGCGGTACTACAATGGGACGATGTTCACAGTGGACTGGTCATGGTTGTTACACAAAAGACCCATTACTATGCCAGCCCAGGCTCTTCCCCTGTCTTACCAAAGAGACGGAACTGTTTGTCATGTGAAAGACGATTAAAATGGAAAACTCGAAAAGATTTTGATAACACGGTTTTCCTCTCTGTAACACTGCTCCCCACGCACATTTCCTCCCTATACGTTCCATGTGTCCTAAAAATGAGTTACAAATTATAAAACTGGATTAAAATTCAAATAGCTCCCGCAGAGGGTTCTGATGGCATTTTCTGTAATATGGGACCTTAGAAATATTGGGGGGATTTAATTATAGCAAATGTTTTAACTATCAGGTAATTGTTTAAACTGATATGTTTTTGACATTTGTGAAAGTCATTTCTAGAATTATCAGATACAACTTGTTACAAAATTAAACAGGATTAAGGAGAATCACCGGGAAGTGGCCCTCTGAGTTGGATCTTGATGTGCGCTTGCTTTTGCGATGTCTGCGGTGTGAGGAGGACTATTGCTATGAAAGCCTGTGGACATCGCGGGGTCGGAGTATTGATATTTTTTAAAAATATGGGCAATCTCATATATCGATATTTAAAAATTATCGTTTGACTCTCGATATATCGAAACAAGTATCGGGGGACGAAATATCTTAACTATGTGCCTATACAAATATAACATAGCTATATATTTAAGTATTGATTTGTTATTAGATATTCTAGTAGCCTGCCTGTCCCATTTAGAGAAAGAATTGAAAGGAAAATGATGCACCTCCACGCTTTGCGATAACCACATTGCCAACAACGTAACAGCATGCAAGTGGCACAGTACAGGGTGTCCGATGGTTCTGTCGTTGGGTTTCGTCACATATCGGATTTGCCCGGAACACTTCATGTCGACTTCCCTGTTTTTCTCATTTTTGCTGACGCCAGTGACCTAGCAGTTGTAGTGTCGAAATTGCATTGTGAAGCTAAACGTTGCAGTTTTTGTTGATAGCGCCGAGAGCCGATTACGTCAACATTTCCCCTCACACGTCTCCGCGCACCGCAACGAGCAATCTTGTAAATTAGATTTTTGTTCATCATATTCATTAACTGTTTTCATAGAATGCCGATGTGAAGAAATAGCTCACTACTAGCGTTAAACATTGTTTTTTAACGCAACAGGTGTGATATTTTTTCACATTGGAAATTTTGTTATTCCATACACACCGCCTCCTCTCCAGAGCAATCGAATTCATCTTTTGTGCCACATATACTTCCTTCACATAGTCAAACAGAAAGACTGGACGTTATGAAAGCTTGAAAAGTGGTAAGACTCTTTCACATAGTGAAAGTAAAATTAGGTTCTGCTACAATTTCAAAAGAACAATTTCAAATATACACCGAAAATTGTGAAAAAAATACAACATAAAATAAAAATATTGGCACTCGACATTGCCATTTTGATATCGATATATAGATTCACTGTTTTAGAGGGGATCGCCAATATAGATCAATACGTTTTAGGAGAAATATCGATGCATAGATATGTCGCTATTTTGTCAGCAGCTTCGGTCGGCGGTCCAGCAGGCTCGCTGAGTAGACCTCGCCGATCACAGGCGGCTGCAGCACTCAGGGACGGGGTCCGCATCAGTGGAGGCTTAGTGTGCGCGGCCGTGTGAAAATAGTGCAGTTATCATCAACATAAATGCACCCTTACATCTCTGCACCCTTACATAAGGGAGGGCCATGCCTAAAGTACGCCTAAGTAATAACCATGATATTCGCCTGATGGTTGCTGCTCGGGTAGTGGTTGAGGTCGTGGTTTAAAACATTCAAGAAAGCCACCGCTATACAAGATTATACAGTAAGGGAAACAAGGACTAGAGTAGGAGGGACCGTTGTAGCGCTATGGGACAGTCACGCGGTGCATGTAATCTTTTGTCCAAGTTCTTTAGCCAATAATTTGTTAACTGAATCTAAAAGTCGAGTCTTAGAATTATTGAGTAACACCGGCAGGTTGTCCGGGTGCGGTAAGACAGTAGGTCTTCACGCGTATGTAACAGGAAAGCCCTAAGACTAGCGTTGTGGGAGTAGACTAAATGAGCAGAAAGCATAACAGTGGGCGTAATCATATCTCAAGACGAAATGTTAAAGAATGATCCATCTGGTAGATGTGGGACACGAGCGTAGACTGATGGCAGATCAGAATTACTGAGGCATGTTGTGGTACAGAGTACAACACACTGTTTCAGACAGCGATGGACCAAAGTTCGCGTGTCAGAAGGACGATACGACGCCAAGGAGGATTCTAACCTCTTCTAGGAATACTGTCATTGCACATTACCTTATCCTAGTAATAACTGATAACGCACAACACTTGTAATAATTGGTGTGCGTACAAGAATGAAAAGCATTGAGAGATATCTCCGCATGTGTTGGACGATCTTTACTAACGATCAGGACGTCATGGGTTTGCCAGAGGATGTACTTCTGGGTGGCTGGCTAGGCAACCGGAAATGAGTGTAGAGGTAACACTCGATTTCACAGTTGGTAAAAGTGATAGATCAAGATCCTGTTGCATGTAAAACTTCTACGGGTCGCGTTATATACACATCGGCAAACGGAATAATCATACGGTAGAGCTGATTCCCATACAGGGTAAACCATTTGCGTTGGCGGCAATAAGTGAAAAGAAATGATAGTAAGCGTTTGCAAAGAACAGTTCGGCGGGTAATAAGTTAGGACTAAGTTTTTGTTGCAAACCTAGTTGAATAATAGCATGCAATTTAGTATGTTGTAATTGGTTTGTGTGGCTGTTATGCAATATAATTTGTAGTGTTTCAGTATTTCCAAGGCAGTGCTTAGGTTTGACAGCTCCTGGTGTATAATAAGTAAGATATGTTGGATTGAATTACTCAGTTTCTCATATTGTTGTATTAGTTCATCAGCTACACTACCAATTTGTCTGGTGGTAGACAGAAGATGCTCCTCCTCGACAACCGCGAACCGCGCTTCCTAGCGTACAAGGACTCTATGACATAAAAGTTTTCTGGATATGGTACCGCGTCATAATGTAAAAAAAAAAAACAAAAAAAAAACTACTGCTGCTGGAGAAAAACTAAGGTTTCGGCCACGATTGCAGCGGCCTTCTTCTGGATGTAATGGTGCGTTCTAGCTGTGCAGTGTCCTTTATATTTTGTTGTTAATGTTCACTGCGCATGCCATTACGTCATAATTTTAAAAAAGGTATTTAGTTTCGTTGGTCACTTAAGGAAGAAGGAGAGGGAACTTTATTTTAATAGGTTATTGCGGTGGAGGGAGAACGGGACCTCTGTTGTCTATTGGCTCTTGTGTTATGTGCCATGACTGGTGGCCACCGTCGACTGATAAGTTTGCTGCTGTTTACCAACTGCTGGACGTCGGCAGTTACTCGCCGGTGGTGCTCGTGCATCGTGTTGACAGTGCGGTCTGTTGGGCTCTGATTGCTGGCAGTCAAGATGGGGCAAGCGTGAGTCCATCCTCCCTGTTCATGTTGTTAGGGTGTTTAAGTGTTTCGATGGCCTCTCTGATTTTGCGTTTCCTCATAACCGGCTGCTTGGCCAACACAAAGGCTTCGTTGAATTTTATTTCCTTTCCGCAGTCTCGGCTGGTGTTCTGCCACTGCGGATTTGTTGTGTTGCCCTAGACGAATATAATGCTCGTGTTCCCGAATGCGCGTTGCTATTGGCCTGCCAGTTTCGCCGATGTATGCCTCTCCACATTCGCATTGTAAACGCCTGCAGTGCGTAATGCATCCACCTTGTCCTTGTGGAGCCCAGCACGCCCTGGATCCTACGACCACTATAGAAGACAGGCTGCACCCCAACGTGACGAAGGTGTTTGCCTATTCGGTCAGTGACGTTCTTCACACAAGTTAAGCGCACTGTTGGCTGCTCTTTCTCGATAGTGCTATAATGAATCTCAACTGAGTTTGTCTGCCTAAAGGTGTAACATATAGGCCTTTCCTCGCCCTTGTATTCTTGAGAAACAACTGCACCTACAGCGTAATCAGATGCATTCGTGGAAACAAAAAGATTTTTCAACATCTGCGTCTATTATCAAAGGTGAACTCGTTTAAACGTCCACAATTTATCTCATAGCTATGTCACATTCCTCTGTCCACTCAAATTCAATGGCTTGGCTATCATAGCACAATCCTCCACAAAACGGTGATAATAATTCACTTGTCACATAAATGACTGTAATTCAATAACGTACGTAGGTACTGGAAAGTGGTGAACGGCTTCCGACAGCAATTGGCATGGCTTAACGACCCTCTACTAATAATATGTCCCAGGTGCTGGACCTGTGAGTTGGCAAATAAACACTTATCTGTCCTCAAACTTAAGTATGCATTTTGCGAGCTAGACAACACACAACCTTTGTGTTTGTTCCCCAGTTGTCTTTGAAAAAATTATTCCATCCAAGTGCACAAGTCACATGGTATATTTCAAACCTCTCAATAGTAAGTCAGCGAACCTTTGATAAGCAGCACGGGCATTCCTTAGAGGAAAAGGCATACGGGGAAACTCAGATAATCCCGTAGGAAACACAAAAAAGTTTTAGGTTGATATTGTGGTGCAACAGGTATTTGATGGTATCCACAGCACATGTCAACGGTGGTAAAATACTCACAGTTCTCTTATTGGTCCAATGTTTCGTATGTACGGAGTAGAGGGTAATTTCAAGGTTAGTGACTTCGTTTGGCACTCTCATATCGACACAAAGACAATGAGATATCTTCCCATTTAATGTCTGTGCATTTAACGAGCTTTTCGATACCACGACTACAGGTGACGACCTTGGGCTGACAAATGGTTAAATTATCCCTGCAGGCAGCTGCTGTTGAATAGTTTCTTCAACAACAGGTTGTAAACAAAATGGCAATCTACATTGACCAGCCATAAAATTATGGCCACGGACCAACTATCGATATAAACCCGTCCAACTGATAGCAGCGTCATCTGGTGAGGAGCGACTGCTAGCCTGACATATATACTGCGTGCTGTGCGTGCTGTCCGTGAGCGTGCTGTCCGTGTGTAGAATGTGGAGGGTGCGTGATCTATCTAAGTTTAACCGAGTACTAACATCAGACTTTAATGCTCGGCAGAGTAAAAGAGTATCGTAGTGGGACGTGAAATTGAAGCGTCACCCATCCACCAGTGTCAGCCCAGTTTACAGGTAATATAAGTTAATTTACTGTTTTGTTTATGTATTTTTGTAATATTTGTAATCGTTGTGAAATATCTAAAGTTTGTATTTATTTTTTATGTTTCATGTACGGAGAGGGCGGCGCAACGAACGGAGACAGCATCTTCGCTGCCGGGACCAGAGATAAAATTGCTGACCACTATACGTCGCGGGTCGACAGCCAAAGAGCAACAGAAGATCCTGAAACCGAGTTGTTGCGTTGTGCTTCTAAAAATTTAAAATTAAGAATTTGTAATGTTTCTATAACAATGACGTCATAGAAAGTTTAATCATGTTGTAAATGGTCAGTTCTATCTTGTCAAGGCTCAGGTTCACGTCTATATGTAGGAAGATAAGAAACTAGTGGATGCTACGTGTTCCGAGAATTTATTTATGAAGAATTATGTTAAGTAATTTATTTGACAAGATTATTAAATTTTGACAGCCTTCATCGCGAGTTTGAGTCTTGAAAGTTTATTCAATGTGGTTCTAATATTTATTAAAGCAGATCACTCGGATTAATATAATTTCTGAGAAGAAACAAACGACATCTAAATTGAAAAAGTTTACGCAAACCAATTGGACTGAGTGACGTAATTCTGCGCATACGACTCAAATGATGATGTTTTAATAACAGTTTCGTTCAAGAACCATTCGGAGACAAATTTTAAAAAGGATTTAAATAATTTTGAAATGTGTTGTAACTGACGTAGGTGACGAAGTCTGCACATGGTCATATGTCAAAAGAAAATCATTTATACAAAACTTACGTCGTTACACCACAGTATCTGAACACACAATCCACCGAACACTCGTAACGATGGGCCTCCGCAGCCGACGGCCCATGCATGCGCCAATGTCAACACCACGACGTCAGCAACTACGTCTGAAATGGGCGCGTGACCATCGGCACTGGACGTCGGACGCTGGCGCAGTGGCAGAGCGTTGCACGGTCTGATGAATCCCGATGCCTTCTTCACCATGCCGATGTGAGGGAGCGAATCTGTCGCCTTCCATGGGGACAGATTGTAACACCATAGCTCTAATGCTGTACTGGTTTATTTTGCTTTTGTTTTGTTTAATGCTACATCGTTGACCTTCTGTAAATGTGTGTGATTGAACCGATAACACAAAATTGTGTACTCTTTTCTTTGTTTAAAACTTTAATGTCATGATTTGGTTCTATGCAAAGTAGTGTATCTGTCATTTAAATTCTTTGTCCCATTTGGAGGGAACAAAACTTACTGTATATAATTGTAATTTTGTGTGAATAATTTTTTGTAGAAATGTCAATATGTGCAAATGTTCTGTTTTAATTAATTTGCTGTTATGTAAACTGCTGATCCTCACTTAGGGCTCTTGGTTATTCTGTATGTAAAAGTTGTTGTGGTTCCCCTCGGGAACGGAACTGTGTAGCGCGCGCAAATTGTGGCTGGCCTAGGTAGGAAAGGTGGAACTGATAGTCAGTCGGGGACGAGCCACGAGTCGGGGACGAGCTACCAAACTGTGCACTGCCACGTAAAACATGCATATCTCTGGTTCCGAGAGAGGCTTTTTCTGCTACTTTCCAATGCCTCGGATGGATGGATAAATAGCTGGAACTATTCTCGAATTTGTGTCTATCATCGCCACCAAGAACTGACAGAGTCCAGCAATTCTGTCTGCGAATCCACCTACCAACATGCAGTTGCCACCACATTGCGCAATTACTGTATCGGAATGCTACAATGATGTAGTGTGAAGGATCAGCTTAATGGATGTGTTAGTGCGCTCAAATATAAGGTAACTTATATCTCAATTTATGTACCTACCTTGATTTTTCTCCTCATCATAACACCTCTCAGGTTCCTCTCCGTTTGAGCTAAAGTGATATCCGAGTGTCCTTACTGAAAGAACATTAAAGCCTAGAGTTTTGCTAATTGATGCCTCTTGAACATAGTAAAAAGAAAGTTAAAGTTAATGTGGCAAGAGAGTGGGTTAAAGTTAATTATACTTGCTGAAAATAATTTTCCTAGTAAAACTGCTTATTAATGTGTTGTTGCCAACTCCAAAATTAAAAGTTCTTAAGATTGAGGCTTATAGAGTTTTGCTTAGTGAATGATCACATTACTGCCTGTTGTAAATCGCAGAAGGTGAGTCAGTATCTTACATATATGTTAATTTTGTGTCTCACTGTAGTAAAAGTGGAAAGCTGCAGTTGTGAAACGTTATATACTCATGTTTGCTAAGTGTTTGTCTCTCTTGTGTATTAGAAGTGCATATTAATAGTATAAAAGGATCCACAGTTTGTCTATTGTGTTAATGCTCGGTATTAAGTAACGGAAAGACCACTAATTATAAAAACTATAATTGCTTTAAGCCCTGAAAGTAATAGTGTGTTTCGGTATCTCTTATAAGTTTGCAAATAGTTTCTGCTGCTCTAACTGTTAGTTTCAATCTTACCGTAAACATATGTATGTGTCAGAGTTCACTGCACTCGCGTGTGACGAAGTATAGGTTGTGTTAATCCATTAAAGTTACTAATAACTATTTTCTTGAACGAGAATGTTAATCATTCTCTTGCCTGGTTAGGCTGGCGACCGTTTTCTTTATCCGTTGAACAGTGCAGATAGGTAAAATTTTGTTTGTTACTGTTCGAATATTTACGTAATTCTGACTTTCATTTCCGATAAGCCATTTCCGTTAGGTACAACACGGTCAACATAACAAAATTCCTCTCAGAGGGTAACACTGCTCTGTTGCTTTATACCATAATTACTCTAACAAAATAATTCTGTTTGCAAACTGCCTCCAGTTTCGGGGTTATGGTATAGTAGTAGCAGACATGAGTGTTATACGTGGCTTTTACGTGACAGGACTATTTGTTCTGTTGGGGCATAGTACGCAATAAACCAAATTTGATATTGGAATTCATAAGCTACGTAAATGCTGTTGCAGTGTTATAAGCTCCCTGACACCTGAACTGCGGAACGCAGACCAGCTGGCTACGACACGCCTATGCTCAGGGGAACATTCATTCGAGCGTCTATGGATCCAGTGGAGCTCATGCAAAGCTGCATGATGGCCAAGGACTATCGTACACTGGTAGCAGACCCATTCATGATTATCATGTTTCCTGACGCCAGTGGAATTTTTAACCAGAAAATGCGCAATACCACAAGGCCAGAAGTGTGGTGGAGTGGTTCGAGGAAAGTAGTGGCGAGTTGGGTGATGTGCTGGCCCTCCAGCCCTCCAAATCTGATCCCGATCGAAAACATCTGGGATGCAATTGAACGTGGCCCCAGTGCTCATCGCCCCCCCTCCCCGGAATTTATGGGAATCAGTTGACTTGTATGTGCAGGTGTGGTGCCAACGCCCTCCAGCGACAAACCGAAGCATCACTGCTTCCATGCCACGACGGATCGCCACTGTTATCTGTCGCCAAAGTGGACATTCTGACTATTAGGTAGGTGGTCGTAATGTTCCGGCTGACAAGTGTATATGATTCCTGGCGGTCGGTCCAGGGTCTGCCGTGGGAATTTAGTGCTGTACGAGATCAGTTTCTGACAAATGTTGGCGTTCCTCCAATAGCCACGCATATTCCTCCAGAACTGGGAACAAAAGATTGTGATCTGACCTAGGCTAATGGGCCAACTTCTCTCGCAACTGATTCCTTAACAGGGCGTAATTGCACTGACCACTGTGTATTATTCCACTGAGGCTTCCCATTTATTCTATCATTTTGCGGAGCAGCCCTTCGTGGAAAACATTTCTCTTGTCTTGTGGACATCAACACTAATTCAGTTAACCTTCCACATACCTGCGCTGCTTCTGATAGGGAGGGCTGATTCTAAAGCCCACGTACGCGGTTCTATTGGGGCTTGTGGAAAAGGCCTCATATCACAAGTTCCTTGTGACTGAGGCACTCGCTTACTGGTAAAACGGTGGGTTGTTTAACCGAATTAAACACTTCGTATCCTGTAATCTGTCATCGCCTGTAAATGGTGCAGGAAATCATTCCCTAGAATGATGTGGACATCTAGTCTGCGTCTAATCACTACTTTCATGTCAAACTCGTATTTTTTCTCGTCCATTTGCAGGTTGACAAAACAAGTTCCAACTGGTATGCTTACCTCCTCGTGTAAGCCACTTATATTATACCGCAGAGAGCTAAGCGCACGTCTCTCATATTGTGACACAAATAAAACACTAATCTGAACTCCGATATCTACTAACATTCAGACTGTCTTCCCTGTGAGCTTACCTTGCATAATTAAATTTGCCACCTCATTAATCCTTCCCCTTTGACTTGATTAATAGCTCTGGCTCGGGCGAGAGTGGGAGACAGGACCTACCCTTGGCTCATTTTCCCACTGTCTACTATTCCACTGAGGTCTCCCATTTATTCTACCATTTTGCGGAGCAGCCCTTTGTGGAACTCTCTGTTGTGTTGTGGACATTTGTCACTTGGAAGCCCGATTGTGCGGCATTTTGTGCAACGGCGAGCGGGACAACGTTCTGCCGTGTGGTTTGGTTTTCCACGCCACTGGCATTTTATCGTTACCACAAACTCGGCCCGATTCATTACTGAAAGCGGGTGTCGAAACTGATCGTCCTGCTTCTTCGCGTATTACCGCTAATCCAACTGCCCCGTGCAGAGAGGTGGGGGAGGCTGCTTCTACCTCTCGAGATCTGAGGGTTGATTCCCCGTATAAATAGGCACAGGTATAATTCTTCCCTAAGGCATAAGTGCGGCTAGATACAGTTCTGATGCGATCAGAAAATTCTTTGAAACTTTCTCTGTACTCCTGTCGTTTTGTCGGAGTAGCACTCCGCTAACCCCTTCGCCAGGACATCGAGGTTGATTCCACATATGTGGTTACATCGAAAGAAAGTTTTATTTTATTACGTTTAAATGAAACCTGTCGGGCCAGGAACGTATTTACCCTGCATCACGACAGTTTCATCTGGTTTCCCAGAAAATAAAGGTCGAATGATGTTTAATCAGATATTTTAATAATTATTATTAGCCTTGTGAAAGACGTACGGAAATGTGTAAAGCGCCATCTCTGACAATATTATCATAATCTATAGTTCTCCCTAAATAATGCACGGAAATCTAGTGAAACTTTACTATCGTTGTCATGAAACCTCATATGTAGCCGTGCAACTTGTAATATAAAAACCCTTATTCCGGTATGACAGAATTCGAACATTTTCTGGGACGTCGGACAAGTCGGACAAGTCAGAATACTGTTGGACAACAGGAAACAGAAATTAATTACCTTTCCTACAAATCATGAAAAATCAATTCTCTGGTGTCCGATGGCCAATTTTTAAATATTCTGCAACATCTCCTAACAATTATACTACAATGCTACTGCACTCAACGGACAACTTACTTCGTCTTGTCGCTCCAAGTGCGTGATCAGCAACATGCTAAATTAGTTCAAAAGGAATACAGCAATCCACACAGCGTGCAATGCATGTTTACAACTACTGATGCAACTACTCCCATGTTTTTTTTTTTTTTTTTTTTAAATAGAAATGATCAGGAGAGGTTTGGTTAACAACCTTTAAGTGGTGTAAAAAATGGAAGGAACCAATAAAAATGTTTCATTTACAATACGCTGAAAAGGCAATTTACCAAAAAAAAAATACTCACTTAATACCAAAATTACTGTACTGCGAACGGCTGAAAGCAAGGGGAAACTACAGCCGTAATTTTTCCCGAGGGCATGCAGCTTTACAGTATGATTAAATGATGATGGCGTCCTCTTCGGTAAAATATTCCGGAGGTAAAATAGTCCCCCATTCGGATCTCCGGACGGGGACTACTCAAGAGGATGTCGTTATCAAGAGAAAGAAAACTAGCGTTCTAGGAATCGAAGCGTGGAATGTCAGATCCCTTAATCGGGCAGGTAGGTTAGAAAATTTAAAAAGGGAAATGGATAGGTTAAAGTTAGATATAGTGGGAATTAGTGAAGTTCGGTGGCAGGAGGAACAAGACTTCTGGTCGGGTCACTACAGGGTTATAAACACAAAATCAAATAGGGGTAAAGCAGGAGTAGGTTTAATAATGAATAGGAAAATAGGATTGCGGGTAAGCTACTACAAACAGCTTAGTGAACGCCAAGATAGATACGAAGCCCACACCAACTACAGTAGTACAAGTTTATATGCCAATCAGCTCTGCAGATACATGGAAGAACCCTGGAGATACTAAAAGGTATCAGATAGATTATATAATGGTAAGACAGAGACCTGTCCTGACAAAACTCTACCATCTGGTGAGCAAGATGTATGAAACAGGCGAAATACCCTCAGACTTCAAGAAGAATATAATAATTCCAATCCCAAAGAAAGCAGGTGTTGACAGATGTGAAAATTACCGAACTATCAGTTTAATAAGTCACAGCTGCAAAATACTAACACGAATTCTTTACAGACGAATGGAAAAGCTAGTAGAAGCCAACCTCGGGGAAGCGTGGAGGGTAAAAATCGTAGAGGGAGACCAAGAGAAGAATACACTAAACAGATTCAGAAGGATGTAGGTTACAGTAGGTACTGGGAGATGGAGAAGCTTGCACAGGATAGAGTAGCATGGAGAGCTGCATCAAACCAGTCTCAGGACTGAAGACCACAACAACAACAATACCAAAATCTCCTCCAGCTTTACTAGCGCAGACAGGGCAGGTTACGACCTCTCCTGACGCTCGGCGTCTCTCCATGCCAGGCTGCGTTGCGTCCGTACTCTCGCGAACTGTTCGCTCTCTACCACTGGTGATAACAATATCTCTGACTCAGAGTTCGTGTACGCACGCAACAGGAGAATCAGCAGCTGACTTTCAAAAAAAGTGAACGCTCAACTTTCAAGGCCAAAATTAACTAGAGAAAGTACTGGCAACATTAGGCACATACATTATAGAATCCACTGCAGTGGCCTTGGAAGAACTCGCAGCAGTCTCTATTGACGCCAGCCAGGTTTCATGGCGGGACTCACGTAGAGCTTCATTAGGCAGCCTCTGTAATTCTAACCTGTCAAGTGCCGCTTCATTAACTGCGTTTGTAAGAGCGATAGACGATCTACCTCGTCATTTGACGCAGCTGCAGAAGCCGTTGCCAGCCATTCTCGTAGAGTACGCGAATGCTCACCAGGTGTGATTTCAATGCTGGGCTGAGCTCAAGTGTGTCTGAACACATACTTCACCGAACACTCCTAACGACTGGGCGACACTGCCGAAGATCCATGCATGTGCCAATGTGCCACAACGACAGCCGCAACTACGACTGAAATGGCCACAAGACCATAGTCACTGAACGTTGGTGTAGTGGCAGAGCGTTGCGGGGTCTGATGAACTCGGATACCTTGTGTACAAATAAAGAAGTTGTTACTAGTTTGAAAAGATAGGAATGGTAAAGACAACGATCATGAGCTTAGTGTGACTTGGATAGAAAGTTGCAGTAACGAAGGAAAAAGGATGGAGAGTCTCTCCAATTTACAGTTCCCAACTTTGATATCCTCCCCCCATGAACCATGGACCTTGCCGTTGGTGGGGAGGCTTGCGTGCCTCAGCGATACAGATGGCCGTACCGTAGGTGCAACCACAATGGAGGGGTATCTGTTGAGAGGCCAGACAAACATGTGGTTCCTGAAGAGGGGCAGCAGCCTTTTCAGTAGTTGCAGGGGCAACAGTCTGGATAATTGACTGATCTGGCCTTGTAACACTAACCAAAACGTCCTTGCTGTGCTGGTACTGCGAACGGCTGAAAGAAAGGGGAAACTACAGCCGTAATTTTTCCCGAGGACATGCAGCTTTACTGTATGCATGGAGAGCTGCATCAAACCAGTCTCAGGACCGAAGACCACAACAACAACAACAACTTTGATATGAAATAAAAGAAAATAAGTATAATTAGTGTTGTTGAGGAATAGTCTCATAAATGACCATTACTTGTGGAGGTAACTTCTGTGATATAGGAAGTCCTTAAATAAACATTACTATAAGAACGAGAAGTGTCGTGTGCTTGTATACATTGACTTGTGTATACATTGTCTTGACAACTGGTGATATATAGTTCACGGTTGTTATCAACAGTGTTTGATTAAAAGTAACTTTGTAACTGAGACAAAAGGATAAAACCCGTACACACCTTTCCCGGTGCAAGATTTGTGCAGATCTCGAAAGTAAATACTGATTGAATGGTTTTGTAAGGTCCATTGATACCTGACTGATGAAACACTGGCAGAATCGGACTTTGTTGGTCAGGGCTTAGAATAAGATAAACCTCTGCTTCTTTGAACTACACTGTGCACGATACACGGAACTACTCTTCACTGTTAGTGCTTCAAATGGCTCCAAGCACTATGGGACTAACTTAACATCTAAGGTCATCAGTCCCCTAGAACTTAGAACCTACTTAAACCTAATTAACCTAAGGACATCACACACATCCATGTTCGAGGCAGGATTCGAACCTGCGACCGTAGCGGTCGCGCGATTCCAGACTGTAACATGTAGAACCGCTCGGCCACCCAGGCCGGCTCTGCGCTGTTAAGCTGTGGCTTTGTTGTCCAGTATAAATAGTAATTTCTAAGTGTCACTCACGATTTTCTTATTTTTCACAAAATTGTCCTAATCTCCCAGAACATAAAATTTCATCCTACTATCCGTTTTACGTAATAATATAGTATAATAATACAATAACAGCTATGATTAAAAAAACTTTATTTTACATACATTTCCCATAGGTGAATGCAATAAATATGTAATAAAAATAAATATATATAATTATTTATTTTCTGCTTTAGTAGCCATAAGATTATTATGAGTTGTTGTTTGTAAATGTTTTTTGAAGGAAGATTTATTTATAGTTTTACCACATTTACAAGTAACAATTAATTGAAATGTATTAGTTAACGAAAGTAAATTTTAGTAAATTATAAATGGTCAACAAAAATGGACAACAATAAGAAAATAAAAAATTAATTAGTTAACAAATGTAAATTGCATTGTTAATGAAAGTAAAATGCGTTAGCAAACGAAAGTTAATTTCAGTAAATTATAAATGGACAGCAAAAAATGGGAAACACTATTATTGTTATATGTATTAAATGGAGAGTATACAGCAAAAAAGTGTGCTAAATGCTGCATAGTTAAAGACATTATAGAATTTGGAACCAACTTAGATAAACCAAGATCAGTTTGTAAAAAGTGCATACATAATGATCAACTTAATAGATATTATTCAAACAAAAAAATTAAGAGTGATAACACATTGAACAGCACAAATGATAAAAAAAGTACTAAATGTGACACAGTAAAAAGTGTAACAGAATATGGAAAAAAATTAGGTAAATGTAGGTCAATTTGTGAAAAATGTTTAAATAATGATAGTATTAGCAGATATTCTATTAAAATGGCTATCGAAAAACTGTAACAATAATTACCAGTTGTGTTTGAAATTTTTGAGTATTGTATAGGGAACTTAATGGTGCACTGCGTGTTGGATAACTATTAGGGTTTGTTTGTCATTAGACGCACTAATAATCTGTGTATATTAAGTAAGGATCGATTTTGGATACCAGTAGATTAATTAAAAAGTGATCGTGAAGGATCATGTGAAGTAGACACTGGAACAGCTATTGGCAGGGCACAAAAGGTATTCGAAGATACTACGAAAGATAGGGAAGGGTCAGTCCACAAACTAGAAGGTTTATCTTCTGTATTAAATACTGGCCTGGAGATGGCAATACAAGTTACGATAAAGTTGCAATCGGCGTTCAGTCTAAAATATAATAAAGATAACAAGAGCATAATTTTTGTGAGTCTCAGTTAAGAGAGCCGTCAGGTCTTCCTAGTGAGATTCACAACATAAAAATTCACAAGATATGTTCATTGGATTATTATCAAAAGATGTAAAAGATTATGTAGAAACTAGTAAGTAGGACTTATAAAATATTTTAAGGATAATATGCAGTTAAATAATTCAAAGGTTTAACCAAAGCGAAATCAGTAAGCAAATGAGATGGAATCGTAGATAAATAAGACACACAAATGGGCATGAGGTAAAGAAAACACTATGGAGAGCTTTGTTAGAGCAGTTATTTAACTTCAACTTCCAGAAATATTCGAACTAGTAACATTTGCCAAAATAGTGAACATTCGCGAGATGTCTGTAGATACTCTGATAGTAGTGAGTGCCCTCGATTAATGATTAATGCTAAATCCCATGGGTGCAATTCAGGAGAAGCATTAAACACGGGAATGAAGGCAGGAACAACTTATTTTCCAAAGTTTAAACCAAGAGGAACAGTGCAGCCAGTCAGAGATTATTCAGTTAGGAAAACTGTAATACAACTGGAAAAATCGGATTACCACTGTGGACAGAACGAAAATTCGTTATATTATAAAGGGATGCTGTTCAGTCGAGATCGTAAGGGAGTATGTAGGTGGAGAGTGTGCATACGAAAGTAATTTGTTGTTAAATTAGTATGACATATACATACTACGTTTGGTCATCTTTGTTTTAAAAAGTGTCTAGCACATAAAAGGAATTATTATTTTTGTAAAATATTCCCAAGAGCAGTAAGGAAACAATTAAGAGCCTGTGAAATGTCAGGAAACGAAGTATTGTAATTTTCGCAGCAAAAGCACCAATATATCCTATTATACCAGTTCAGGTGGGGAATGTATCGGCACTTGATATTTTTGGATCTTTGCCTCAGTGAGTAGAAGGTGACGTGTATATTATAGTGACCTTAGAGGTATAGTACATACGTGAAGATATATCTAGTTAATTTAGCAAATACCAAAGCTATTATTAAGATCCTACAGCAAGTCTACTTTAAAAGGTGTCCAAATATAGTAGGTTTATACTGGATAATAAGTGCAATGTAAATCAAATTTGTTCAACGAATATTTAAGAACCTATCAAATTCAACACATTCTGATCGCAAAATATCATCTGCAAGCCAACCCATCTTCATGGATGTTGAAGGAATTAGGAGTTCTAACAGGAATTATTGCACAAAATGGTTCAAATGGCTCTGAGCACTATGCGACTTAACTTCTGAGGTCATCAGTCGCCTATAACTTAGAACTAATTAAACCTAACTAACCCAAGGACATCACACACATCCATGCCCGAGGCAGAATTCGAACCTGCAACTGTAGCGGTTGCTCGGGTCCACACTGTAGTGCCTAGAACCGGACGGCCACTCCGGCTGGCTACTTATTGCACAAATGAATATACAAAACTGCTCATGTTCTAAGTGAATTCAAAACGATTTTGATTGGTCTACCTCACGATAACACAGTAGTAACTCCCAGAGAAATAGTCTAAGGTAACATCCTAAGGGATAAGCTAATAGATCAGATTGAGTACCTACCTATGAAGCCCTATTGGACGGATGAAATAAGATCATTAATAGATTGTAGCTCGACAAAGAAAGCCTTGGAGAGAGTATTCAAGCAAAAGTTTGGTAGTGGTCCTGGTCGATTTCAAACAGTACACCTGGTTTTGATTAAAAGTCATTTGAAAAGTAAGAAAAGTCATAGGCATATAAAGAACTTATCTTTATTTGTGTGAGGATCCTTTTGAAGCGAAGGAATTTTCTCATCCAACAACCGTTTTCGTAAGGGAAACTTCAGATACGACAGTTTGCAAGTACCATGCAAATGAAGTGAGGAAGCAGGTAGCTGTCTCTCTACAGTTACATCAATGTGACTTAAATAAGGGTAATGATGCTATGTTAGGTGTTGAAGAAGGTATTGGCAATTTAGTTTCTAAAACGTTTATGGACATGAAACTGGAAGATAGTGATGAGGGAAATGAAATTAAGATACCAAAAGAGTTAAGGAACCTAAAAAGAATGCTGAGTGTGGAGAAATCACCTGGTATTGAAAGAACATGATGTACTATCCAAAAAGTGAATGAACAGTTAGAAAATATGACAAAACATAAGAAGATTGTTAATGGAAATGTTAAGGAACTTAAATGTAATTATTGATGAGTTGAAGAGGTGAAAACGTAACGTGTAAGGGATGTTAAAAACGGCAAAGGAAGATAAGGGAGTATGAAGCAGCAGGCCGCAGGCCTCCTGTTGATTCACGAATTTGAATTTATGGAGTGGCTCAGTAAATGGTGTTCCCTTATTGGAGCCACATGGCACACTGAAGGATCTTACTGTCCGTCAGTATAAGTATTGTTACCTAGGCGCAAAGTACAGTTTTAATACTAGTCGGAAGATGTGTATTCTGCCCTGATGGTAGACAAGTAATATGAAACTAGACCATGGATACTTGACTGACGAAACATTGGTGGAATCAGACTTGTTAGTGTGGATTCAGGGTAAGATATAGATCCGCTTCTTGGAACTTCGCTGTGAGTGATATACGATACAACAACCCAGTGTTAAGCTGTATTTATGTTTTCCAGCGAATTTTAGCTTTATTAACGAAGGGTATTGTAATTTATTAGTTATAAGACCACGTGTGGAAAACCCTCCATTTTGCTAGTGGTGACCAGTTTGAGGTAACAAAAAAGTATGTGTCAGTTCCATAAACAATAATCCCAAGCAGTAGTGATACGGGGTTTTTTCCTGACGAGCAAATCATGTATAGCTTCAGTGATTTATCCGAACCTTGTACCCCTAGAAAGAATTAACCCTCGGAGGTCCCCTTACGTTTAATAATTGTGCGGTAGTTACATTCTGTATCGTTTGTAGGTTGTCGTGTTGGACGATCAACGCGCGATTTACTATGGGATACAAAAAATTTATTCATCTCTTGCCAGCTGGGTATATCGTTTAATCGATAGCTGACGTTATATATATAACTTACATCAGTGTAACCTATGGGTTGTCAACAACATCCACTTACCAGCGGTGTATTGGAGGGAAAATAGTAATGCCGGGCTACGTAAACCACACTGACATCTAGTAAAACCCAGACTTAGGCTGTGTGAACGATGATTGCTGTCTTTGATATTATTCTGAGGAAGTCAGTCTGTATAAGATACCAAATCTGCTTAGGAATCTCTAGTGATAGTAGTAACGTTAACCTTTAAATCATTTGTATTGGAGCGATCCCAGCACAAAGGTGGTTGTACTTGCGACTAGGATTTTATTGCTTTTGTTGCCTTTTCTTTCGAGCAAACGCACTTCGTTGATTTGACATTGTTCAGAAATAACTTACACACATTTCTCGCTTGATACAACAGTCACGTCGTGAACGGTGGAATGGTTGATTCATGGACCGTTTATCAGTCGATAATTCGTGTCACCCACACTGACACAGTGCAAGCATTCAAGAATTTCGGAGGCTGGACTATGGAAGAGATGCGTTATGACCTGGATATCAAGGTCAGGATGCCGCTGACGGAGGCGGAGGGGGCTCTTAGCAAGTGAATTTAACGCAGAGTTGGGATAGCGACTAGGGGGGTGCCTGATATGGGGCGCGGCGGGCGGGCTGTTAGTGATATGGCCTGATATGGGCGCGGGCAGCTGCGGATCAACGTACTTGACATCCGACTCTACGTAGAGGTCTCATATTACGTCACTATACGAAGCTTCTAATGCAGAATGAGCCTCATTTGTCACATGCTAAGTATTTCTGCCATGCCTTACATGCAGTGTCTCAATTGTAACCGTTACATGCTTAGCAAGCTATTGAAACTTTTATGTAGCTTATTTTATTTAATCCAACTGCGAGAGATTTTATGTTAGCTTTACACTTCACCTAATTGTATTCACCTCCGTAATCTGATGCCTTGGGGGAACTGAAATTGTTGCCTTCTTCAGTGGCGCATTCCCGAACTCGTTTTAACGTGTTTGAGGTCCCTCTGCGACGCACGTTGACACTTGTAATGGTCGCCTAGTCGTAGATATTGCTATAATCGCACTATTTCACTCGCATTTACGGAGCTTGTTAGCACTTGATGTTAGGTTGTGCCATTAACATGCATTGTGGTAATCGCTGCTGCTTGCTGGATTGCTGCTGTGTCTCGATGCTGATGCTGGCTCTAAATGTGTTTGTCTAGGGGTAAAATGATGAGGTCCCGTGTTTTTGATGTGCTTTTGATGATATATAACGAGCGAAACCAACAAAGATTTAAACTTCAAATATTTATTACTCTGGTGTCCATCTTAAGTCCACTGCCCACCAAATACAATGACACAACACAAAGTAGTACTTCTTTTACATGTTCTTTGCATTGTTTATCCACCTCGAACAATAACACACATACACACTTTACCAAAGTGACATTCTGACCGCGCTCCCAACCCTTCTTGCTACTTGTATTTATAGCCTTGTCAAAGAACTACTAAAAAGAGATATAGTTTATAAGTCACATGTACATCTGTTATCGTAATTTGTGCAGAAAAGTTATTAATTTGCAGCGAGTGACATAATTTAACGGGTTATTAAAATGACAGACAGATTTGTTGACTTGACAGAATAATTCTTTGCTACAATAGGGCTGTTTTTTGAAGTTTGTCAATTGACTTCTATAATTTGCATAAATAAGTAAATAACATGAATTATTAAGAATTACATTGGTTTTCGTCTAAAATAGGAGAGTTTACGTGAATACTGAGTGAAAATGGTCCTAGTGAACAAATAGGTTTCACTGGGTGATTTTTATTTAAGGAGAGCCAAAATACGTAAGTTGACCACTATCTTTCGTGCTTCATATCAATTATTTAAGATGAACTTCGTTATTTTACATGATGACATTTGCTGTATCAGTGATCAAGTGATATTAACTTTTGTGTGATCAGTTATTCAGTATAATGTAATGGGTTGACTGTTTATGGAGACATGTTATGCAATCATTGTTAACATACACAATAACTTTTCTATAACCATAAATACTCATTAAACAGGTTGCATTTGGAAGGTATCGCATACTTCGGTAAAGTAAAGCCTTTAATATGTTCCATTACAATACCCCCATTGGGTAATATCATTTGCAAAATGTTAATGATATTAGCCAACTAGGACAAATGTGTCAAATGGCTAAAATTTGGAAAAGTTCTACTTTAATAAATTTTTTTGTTTTACTAGGCATAATGTGTATGTATACAATGACCGTTACACCGTTTCAAAATGACTTCTTCTGCTAATATTTTAGTTGTGTTGTTTCAATTGTACTTTGTGTTATGACTCTCAGTACGACAGCATAATAAAAATATTTAGTAATATAGGAAAGTAAAAAAAAGTGGTATAATCTTTGCTCACAGTGAGCCACATGGAAAATGATCAAACACAGACACAAATATATCACATGCGATGTTAAGATATACAAAAAAGTATATGTAAATTATTTTGAAGTCGGCTCTCATTGAGTCACAGAATAATCAATATAATAGAAGGAACAAAATATATTACATAGATGGACAGATCATATGTCCATAAGTAAGTATTGCTACTGTTTGCTCTTTTTGAGCCACATAATGGACCTGAAAACAAAGAACATAATTATAAGTATGGACATGATATGTACACACAAACACTAGACAAGTCACATGTGTGAATGTAATATGCATTTGAAGAAGAAAAAAAAAGTTTTTTAGATATTGTCTCCCATTGAGACATAGTCAAGGTAGTACAAGAACATATTAATGCCAAAATTGCACACTTAAATTGGACACAACATACCAAAATCATCAAACTTGGTGAACATCTGATTAGCTGTAGAAAACTGTACACAAATCTTATGCCTAAGAAAAGAGTAGTAACAAAATGATGGGTCTTGCACAACAATTTTTACATTCTGTTTTATATTTGGTGCAAGTATGTCCCATATTCAACAATACAAACAAAAACGTAATAAATGTTTGTTACCTCTTTGGGTGCAAGGTTAAACTTGCCCATTGCAAGTAAAGAAGATGTCTCAAAATTTAAAATTCAATAATGACCATAAAAATATACAAATATTCTCTCAGAGATCTGGAAATTTTCCAGGGTCTATAGGATGAGTGGTAGTTGCTATTTGACACCCAGTAAAAATCTTTGCTGGTAAAATGCTTTACAGAAAATGGGTAAGCAACTGTATTTAAAAAGGGCAATGTGCTTAATCATGTTTATATGGTTTCAATTCAGTGATATTTCTTAATCCAAATAACCTTCTTGATCTGGGAAAGATAAGTCTATACGCATTAAGATGTGGGCTTTCTTTTATTTCCAATGGACCAATGTAAATATCAAAAAACTTCTCAGGTTCGGCTGACAATAATTTTGATTTCTCTTGTGTCTTGACGAGTACGAGGTCCCCTGGTTTGAACTGTGTAGCTTTTCCTTTAGCTGCATGTCTCCTTTTTCTTGATCCCCCTCGTTTTTTCTCTACTAGCTTATCAAACTCTTGACCCTCTGCATCTCCCTCTAAGTTCTCATCCGGGTAATAAACACCCTCATTTTCATGATACACTGATTGAATGTGGTTACAGCTGTCACCACAGTTTAAAATTAAGAAATTCATTACACAGCTTTGTTGCGTAACAGGTTCTATAATACACATTTGTTTTGCTGCAAAATTAAACCCAGCATTCACTTTTAATATCCAATCCATACCTAAAATGAAATTTTCATTCAGGTCATCTACTGCTAAGCATCCATGTTCAAAATTTAGGTTATCAATTTTAAAAGTAAGTAACACTTGTTTCTTAACTACCTTACTGGCTCTGCCTGTAGCTCCTTTCACTTTTAATCCAACAACTGGCATCTAAGGAAAACGTTGTTCATTTCTGAGCTTATCTCTAAGTATAGAAGTGATGGCAGAAACAGGACTTACTGTGTCTACTAACACTCTTCCTTCCCACTTGTCAATGATTACTACAACATATGGACAACCTAGCTCAACATCTTTGTCTATTTCAGTATTTTCAAACAATAGATCATTTTCAATTTCTTCAGTTCCTAAGTCTAATGTCTCTCTTTCCTACACTTAAACACATCCCTCTCTGTTTGCAAAGCATTGACATGAAGTCCACTACAGATTCTTATCCACCATGTAGGATACAAGGTTGCACTTACCTTTGCTAATTCTTTCCAAAAAGCATCTTTGTTTATACAGTTTCCACGGTTGTTCCACAGAACTTCTAAAAACTTTTCCCCTTTTTCTTGAAAACACACATTTACATTCCATCCCTTTATATTTTCTTTTATATTATTATTATTATCATTCTCATAGATTAGTGTTTCATAGTTCCCAATAGGCAATACCTTGTCATCAGATACACATTCCCTAGCCTGCATTTCACTTAAATTAACCCCATTACTATCCATATTTGTCACATCACCTACCTTTACCTCATCATCACTTTTCAATTCTACAAATACTTTTATTTCTTCCTCCACACTCTCATCAATAACATCACTTGATTTAGCATCGTTATTTAAATGTCCCTGTAGTACTTCTTCCTCCTTCTCCACAACAACCCCATCTTCAGTTTCCCTCCTATGTATCTGAACCTCTGCAACTGAGTGTTTGGCTCCATTAAACACTTCGTCCTCCCCCTTCTTATCAAATAAACCCCCAAAAATAGATTCTGTTTGTGGTGTGTCTGACTTGTTATTAACACCAGTATCTTTTTCAGCCCAACTATGGAACTCTGCAATACCTTCAACTTCTGCACTTTCACTAACTACTTGTGCTTGAACACTGTCTTTATTAACTGTATCACTTTTACTCATAGTATCCCAAAACCTCTTATTAAATTCTAATTTATTCATTCTAATAACATCGGTATTTTCATGGTACTTACTCTTTACATTGTATCCTCTCCTTTTCCAGTTTCGGTTATGTGTTATCCTGTCATAATATTGTCTAGCCCCAAAACTACAGACATCTAGTGGGGCTGTCCACCGTTTCCCATCTGGTTCCCTTGGTCTGTCCATTTGTAGTTGTCGTTTTGTTCACTAGTTTCAACAAACCCCCTTCTATCTTGTTCTCTTCCCCAATACCTATTTCTATCATTCCTGTTATCTCTCCTCCATCCTCCATCATGTGTACTGTTTCTGAAATCATTTTCATATCTCCTATCTCCCCTATTTGGAGCATTATTTCCAGAATTTTCAAAGTCTCTCCTCCCATAATAATCTCTATTTACATTCCTGTTCCAACCCACATACTGGTTGTTGCCAGAACCAAAACTTTAGTTATTTTCTCTTTGCAAGGCCCTATCTAATCTATGTACTAATTTCAGGAACTCTTCCATTGAATCGTCTGCTCCATGGACCAATTCCCACTGCAGTCTCTCTTGTAACCTTCTTTTTACAACATCAATTTGTGTCATAATATCTATAGAGTTATTCAAGTGATCAAGTTTTTTCAATTGATCTCTGCTAAATGTTTGCATTCCCCTTACTTTCCCTCCTGGTCCATTTAGAAATTCTGACTTTAACCTGGCTTGTATGGATTGTGACCAAAATTTGCAAAAAAATTTAGCTTCAAACTCTTCAAAAGTATTCCAAGAATCATTATTCTCCTTTTTCCAGGATAGGGCTTCCCCTTCTAGAAACCTTTTTACTAACTTAATTTTTATGTTATCTGACATTCCTACTACAAACAATTCCGTACATTGGTGAATAAAGTCAATAGGGTGCAGATCTTCACCAGGAAAGCATTTCACTTGGATGTGCCCATACATTGTATTTTGATTGTAAAACATTTGTTTGGACATCACTGCATCTTCCAATTGTGTATATTTAGTGTGTATATTTTCTACTTTTGTATCTACATTAGTGGTATACAGGTTGTATTCTTTTTTAAGGTTTTCTGATGTTTTGTCTATTCTCTGATCTAATCTTTCTGCTTCAGTATCTACTCTGTTGTTGATGACAGCAATGCTGTCTGTGTTAGCTTGTATGTTTTCATTTAAACTTTCAACTGTAACTAGAAATTCTTTTCTCAAGTGTATCAACTGTTCTCTAGTGTCCTTACTGAGGGCAGTTTTCATTTCCTCACATTTCTCATTGAGATGAGTACTTAATAGATCAAAATTCAAACTTAACTTATCCAGTCTATCTGTGTTTTCTTTAAGTTTCAAACTTCCTTGTTCATTCGATTGTTTAAGTTGCGAACTTATTTGAGTTGCAAACCCTGTTAACCACTCTTAAGTTTAATTGTTCACCCTCCCCTGGTGCAATTTTTACATTTCCTACGACCTCATCACTCTCAGGTAGAGACATGTTAACTATTAATCTTTTTAAATGGCAACAACAACAAAATACCTTGCTTTTTTTTTGTAGCTCTGCTATGATGTTGTGGTCGGTGTTCCTTGTTGGCTTTCTTCACTTTTATTCGGTTTTATCGAATCTGAAGTCTTGATTGATGAATTCCATTGACATAATCCACATGTTAACCTTCTGAGTCGTGTGATGATAATTTTTCGTAGTCGCACATACATACGTTTTTTTGACTCTGAAATATTTTCACTGTTGCACACTGCACAAATAAACTTTTTTATAGTGCTAAGCACTTACGAAATTTATCTCTGCACTATTATCATCGATGAACTTAAAGATCCCTGACGAGCCCTCAGTTTTGTAATGATTGCCTAGTCGTAGATATTGCTATAATCGCACTATTTCACTCCCATTTACGGAGCTTGTTAGCACTTGATGTTAGGTTGGCACCATTAAAATGCATTGTGGTAATCGTTGCTGCTTGCTGGATCGCTGCTGTGTCTCGATGCTGATGCCGGCTCTAAATCTGTGTGTCTAGGGGTAAAATGATGAGGTCCCGTGTTTTTGATGTGCTTTGATGATAAATAATGAGCGAAACCAACAAATATTTAAATTTCAAATATTTATTACTCTGGTGGCCATCTTAATTCCACTGTTCACCAAAGACAATGATACAACACAAAGTAGTACTTCTTTTACATGTTCTTTGCATTGTTTATCCACCTCGAACAATAACACACATTCACACTTTACCAAAGTGACATTCCGACCGCGCTCCCAACCCTTCTTGCTACTTGTATTTATAGCCTTGTCAAAGAACTACTAAAAAGAGATACAGTTTATAAATCACATGTACATCTATTATCGTAATTTGTGCAGAAAAGTTATTAATTTACATCAAGTGACATAATTTAACAGGTTATTAAAATGACAGACAGATTTGTTGACTTGACAAAATAATTCTTTGTTACAAAAGGGCCGTTTTTAGAAGTTTGTCAATTGACTTCTCTAATTTGTATAAATAAGTAAATAACATGAATTATTAAGAATTAGATTGGTTTTAGTCTAAAATGTGAGAGTTTCTGTGAATAGTGAGTCAAAACGGTTCTAGTGAACAAATAGGTTTCACTGGGTGATTTTTATTTAGGGAGATCCAAAATACGTAAGCTGGCCACTATTTTTGGTGCTTCATATTAATTATTTAAGACGAACTTAGTGTTTTTGCATGATGACATTTGCTGTATCAGTGATCAAGTGATATTAACTTTTGTGTGGTCAGTTATTCAGTATAATGTAATGGGTTGACTGTTTATGGAGACATGTTATGCAATCATTGTTAACATACACAATAACTTTTCTATAATCATAAATACTCGTTAAACAGGTTGCATTTAGAAGATATCGCATACTTCGGTAAAGTAAAGCCTTTAATATGTTCCGTAACACAATGATATTGTTAACACCCATTGTTATGTTAATCTTTTGTTCCATCATATATAGAACATGTTTATATAATTATGCCAGTCTTTCATGGTATTCCAGAGGATGAAGTGTATTTATGACATGAAATAATTTTCAGATTAAATTGTTACTAAAAACTTTTAATTCGCTCATCGAAGTTTTGAGTTTGAAAACTGCAATCGTTATGTTTATGCCCGTTGTGGCTAAAGGCTGTCGTATTATACTTTACAACTACTGATTATGACTGTTTGGTGTGCACTAACAAAAACGTATCAAATTCTCTAGTTATCTATGTAGTGATTACAGTGTATTTAGGAGTTGAGTGAATAACGTCTAGTCCAACTGCTTAAATAAACCATCAATAAGTAGTAACTGTAAAAAAAAAGTAATTATTTTATGTAAAGAAAACTTATGTTAAACTGACACGTTCCACCTCATTACGAAATGTCGTATACATGACCTATGGAACGAGGATTAATGTATGTATGTAACGAGATCATTGTGAAAACTTACTCAAATAATAACACGAGAAAGAGAGAGAGAGAGAGAGAGAGAGAGTTGAAGAAGTTGCAACGACCTACACTAATCTTGGAGCGAGAAAAATTTCTATGGTAAAACTGAAAAACATTAAAATTAAAAAGTAAAAATTCATCTGCGAAAGAAACATTATTGTAACAACATTTTCTATTGTGTTAAAATTATTATTGTGTATAAATTTCTGTTGCCTGTCTGTGGCGGAATCTTCCTGTTCTGAAATTGAGAGGCCGGTCATTCTGAATACTTTTCAGATGACACGTATTAAAAGTCTCGTTCTTCTCAAGGACTGTTCCTTTCTGGGAGAGCTGGAGTGAAGTGCACAGAGCCTCGCCGGGTCAAACAGGTCGGATGGAAAGCAGCCGTTTCAAGGTCTGCAAAGATAACAACGGCACGGAGAGCGGTGTGATGTCATACTGCGAAGTGCTGATACCAAATAACATCATTACTCGTAAGCATCGAACCACACGGCAGCAGGTAAGCATCACATATGATCTCCTCTTGGCTAGAACGCTAGCCTACTGAAATTATGTATGATGTTCTCTGCTTTAAAAAGCCTCCCCAGAAAATGCTCTACATACGATTTAAAATGTTTTACCATATGATGTCAACGGTTATGGACTGCTCCATGGCGTATTTGGAAAGATAGGTTGTACGAGCGGCGTTCAATAGGTAAAGCAACACATTTTTCCAGAAAACAAGTTGATTTATTCAGGGTTCCAATACACCATATTATTGGGCACTCTTTTGGCTGCAAAACATTTTCTTTAGTCTTGCTTATATTGTCAACCGAAACGTCAGAACAGCCTCTCTGGTGCCCTTGCCTTCCCGAAAGCTTAATTGATAACCATCCAATTCTGTTATAACCTTTCTGTTATCCGAATGTGTCTGACATTCTCTGCAATCTCTTTAGTACCGCAGTCATGTTTTGTGTTGTAACTGTGTCACCTCTCTCAACCATTCTCCGATTACTATTATTTCCTAGATACTCGCTAAGTCGAACCTCAGAGTACCACTCGGGATGGTGTCTGTCGTTAACTGTGTTGTACACTTTATGTGTGATCATGCTTTACTCATTGTGTTCCGCAAAGTGCAGTGCAGTGACATATACAGGGTGTTACAAAAAGGTACGGCCAAACTTTCAGGAAACATTCCTCACGCACAAATAAAGAAAAGAAGTTATGTGGACATGTGTCCGGGAACGCTTAATTTCCATGTTACAGCTCATTTTAGTTTCGTCCACCTATGCTCAATGGAGCACGTTATCATGATTTCATACGGGATACTCTATCTTTGCTGCTAGAACATGTGCCTTTACAAGTACGACACAACATGCGGTTCATGCGCGATGGAGCTCCTGCA
Source organism: Schistocerca serialis cubense (assembly GCF_023864345.2). Lineage (NCBI taxonomy): Eukaryota > Metazoa > Arthropoda > Insecta > Orthoptera > Acrididae > Schistocerca > Schistocerca serialis. Next base: position 2,330,428 of record NC_064641.1, on the reverse strand, counting down.
CATTTCAGTCGAAGTGTTCGTACGCTTCTCAACAAAAGATTCGGTGACCGATGGATTGGTGGAGGCGGACCGATTCCATGGCCTCCACGCTCTCCTGACCTCAACCCTCTTGACTTTCATTTATGGGGGCGTTTGAGAGCTCTTGTCTACGCAACCCCGGTACCAAATGTAGAGACTCTTCGTTCTCGTATTGTGGACGACTGTGATACAATACGCCATTCTCCAGGGCTGCATCAGCGCATCAGGGACTCCATGCGACGGAGGACATTTTGAACATTTCCTGTATCAAAGTGTTTGAAGTCACGATGGTACGTTCTGTTGCTGTGTGTTTCCATTCCATGATTAATGTGATTTGAAGAGAAGTAATAAAATGAGCTGTAACATGGAAAGTAAGCGTTTCCGGACACATGTCCACATAACATATTTTCTTTCTGTGTGAGGAATGTTTTCTGAAAGTTTGGCCGTACCTTTTTGTAACACCCTGTATATATGGCCTTTGGTATTAACCATTTGCCAGAGAATTGAATAAGTGCAGATTTGATATTTGGTATACAGTACCACATACACAGCATACATATCAAAAATTACATCAATTCCAGGTGAACTTCACGGTACAATATGTACATTCAAGCATTCAACACAGTCCACATATCACAACTTGTTAGGCTGGAACCTTTGAGTCTGACTTATAACTGGATATCCGTTTCTTGCAGAAACTGGGCAACGCTGACATAGTTCGTTGCGGTCAGCTGTCGAAACAGCTCCGTCGCAGATGTAGGATGAGGAATTTCTCCTCTGAACAGTGCCTTAAGAAACTTGCAGCGTTGTCTTTTTATGGCACGAAAATCATAGTATCGCGTGATTGAGGCCTGCAATTTCAGTTGGGTAGTCTTTGCAGAATGGAGATGGCTGAAGTTTCATCCTATAAAGATGTGAAGGGTAACAGCCGCGACCCGGCTGGATATGCGCTATGGTTGTGGAATGGCATCTAGATAGCTTGATTTGGGAGAACGAGGTTTTCCGCAGAATACTTGGCCGTACTGAGGCGTAATGTCTCCTTTGGACTGTTGTGAGATCTCCCACGTATGTGACCATTCTTGATGAACCTTCTTCTTCACGCCAGCAACTAAATTTGTATGTGGAAGGCAGGTTGGCCATCAGTCACATTTCATTTAACCAAGTGGTCCGCCATGTTGTTACATGAGATACCACAGTGTCCCTTGATCCTTAATAACTGGCCAAGTTTATGTAGACTTTGACACTGATACAGCAACTTAATTGCATCGAATATATGACGATTAAAGTTGGAGCCCATTTGCTGCTTTTTCAGGTTTTCCACTGCACTCCTCGAATCCGTGACAATGAGGATGTCGTTGAACTGATTTGCATTCCTTAATTTCAAGGACTTGGGCAGTGAAGACGCTGGATTCCGTCGGTAGCTTAAATATACAGGTAGCTGTAGATAGTGGATCTAAGTAGAAGTAAGCAAAGCCGCTGCCCTCTTTGTTTTGGAGCTGTTAGTGAATATTTTGACCGATGAAGACCATGTTGATGCAATCAAATGGGAAACGCAAGTAGAAGTGGCTCTGAGCACTATGGGACTCAACATCTTAGGTCATCAGTCCCCTAGAACTTAGAACTACTTAAACCTAACTAACCTAAGGACATCACACGCATCCATGCCCGAGGCAGGATTCGAACCTGCGACCGTAGCAGTCCCGCGGTTCCGGACTGCAGCGCCTAGAACCGCACGGCGCAAGTAGAAGTAGTGAAGGTTCAATACGACTCTCTGGACTGATGGAAGATTATAGGGTGGGAGTTTACTACGCCATATTCTGAATTAAATTCAGGAGACAGAGAGTCTATTAGGACGAAGGCTATCACACATCTTTGCTGCCTAAAACTTTGAACTACGAGGGGTACAACCCTCCTTGGAATCCTACTGACACACTCATTGTGCTCACTGAAGCAATTAAGATTTTGGAAAGGAGGATGAACTGTTTGCTCCGTTCTATTAAGAATGAATTTCTGAGCCAACATAGTCCTCGTGAATTGAAGAGGCATCTGCCTTGCTTGTTGCGCTGTACCTCCGCCAAGTGGATTAAGCCGGGCGACGAAGGGCGCTGCGAAATGGCAAAGCGCAGTGCTCGTTTTTGTGTGTCAGGGCTTTCCGCACAACTGTAGGACAGGCCGGAACAGTAGAGCGACTCCTTCTGCCTGTGCCAAGCAGCGTCCGAGACACAGTTTACGGCGAGCGAGTCCCGTAATTTGGCAAAGTGAAGCACGTCCCCTGAGAACCCAGAATCCTCCTGCTCAAGAATCCCAAACACCTCGGTCTTACGATACCACAATTTCTTGTTGCTCTATATCAGTTGTTCGTTCACATTTGGTCGTGCCTTCAAGTTCTTCCACTGGACATCACGCTCAATTCATGGATGATGTCAACAGCCCTCCTAATTATGAGGAGGTGCTAGAAAGTTACTGCCTTTGTTGCCTTATAATTGAATTTGAAAAAATAAAAATAAAATAAAAAATGAAAAGCGGGGCTCATTTGAAAGTTCGAAATATTAATATTAGATATTCGTTAACCATCAGTTCCTTCTGTTGCAGGTAACAGCCAAGATGTCGTTGTTGTTGTGGTCTTCAGTCCAGGAACTGTTTTAATGCAGCTCTCCATGCTACTCTATCCTGTGCAAGGTACTTCATCTCCCAATACCTACTGCAACTTGAATCCTTTTGAATCTGTTTAGTGTATTCATCTCTTGGTTTCCCTCTACGATTTTTACCCTCCACTCTGCCCTCCAATGCTAAATTTGTGATGCCTTGATGCCTCAGAATATGCCCTACCAACCGATCCCTTCTTCCAGTCAAGTTGCGCCACAAATTTCTCTTCTCCCCAGTTCTGTTCAATACCTCCTCATTAGTTATGTGATCTACCCATCTAATCATCAGCATTCTTCCGTAGCACCACATTTCGAAAGCTTCTATTCTCTTCTTGTCCAAACTATTTCATTTGTCGTCCATAATTCACATTCCATACAAATACTCACAGAAATGACTTCCTGACACTTAAATCTATACTCGATGTTAACAAATTTCTCTTCATCAGAAACGCTTTCCTTGCCATTGCCAGTCTACATTTTAAATCCTTCCTACTACGACCATCATCAGCTATTTTTCTCCCGAAATAGCAAAACTCATTTACAACTTTAAGCGTCTCATTTCCTAATCTAATTCCCGCAACATCACCCGATTTAATTCGACTACATTCCATTATCCTCGTTTTGCTTTTGTTGATGTTCATCTTATATCCTCCTTCCAAGACACTGTCCATTTCGTTCAACTGCACTTCCAAGTCCTTTGCTGTCTCCGTCAGTCCGCAGCTCGTGGTCGTGCGGTAGCGTTCTCGCTTCTCGCGCCCGGGTTCCCGGGTTCGATTCCCGGAGGGGTCAGCGATTTTCCGTGCCTCGTGATGACTTGGTGTTGTGGGATGTCCTTATGTTAGTTAGGTTTAAGTAGTTATAAGTTCTACGCGACTGATGACCATAGATGTTAAGTCCAATAGTGCTCAGAGCCATTTGAACCATTTTGTCTCTGACAGAATTACAATGTCGTCGGTGAACCTCAAAGTTTTTATTTCTTCTCCATGGATTTTAATTCCTACTCCCTATTTTTCTTTTGTTTCCTTTACTGCTAGGTCAATATACAGACTGAATAACATCGGAGACAGGCTACAACCCTGTCTCACTCCTTTCCAAACCACTGCTTCCCTTTCATGCCCCCGACTCTTGTAACTGCCATCTGGTTTCTGTACAAATTGTAAATAGCCTTTCGCTCCATGTATTTCACCCCTGCCATCTTCAGAATTTGAAAGAGAGTATTCCAGTCAACATTGTCAGCTTTCTCTAAGTCTACAAATGCTAGAAATGTACGTTTGCCTTTCTTTAATCTATTTTCTAAGATAAGTTGTAGGGTCAGTATTGCCTCACGTGTTCCAACATTTCTACGGAATCCAAACTGATCTTCCCCGAGGTCGGCTTCTACCAGTTTTTCCATTCGCCTGTAAAGAACTCGCGTTAGTATTTTGCAGCTGTGACTTATTAAACTGATAGTTCGGTAATTTTCACATCTGTCAACATCTGCTTTCTTTGGGATTGGAGTTATTATATTCTTCCTGAAGTCTAGCAGAGTCATAAGTATACTTCTTGTCATTGGAAATACGGCCCATCATGAAGTTTCTGTTGCTCAAGGGGAAGTGCGCAACTGTCAGCCGCATTCATGTGTCACAATCACTGGGAGAGAAATGTGCTTCCTACAGCACTGTGAAAAGTTGGATATCCCTTTTAAAGAACGGCCGTTCTCCTGTTGAAGAGGAGGCCCGCAGTGGTGGCTATCCAACCGCAGCAGACGGTGCATCATTCCATGCTGTCCATGAGGTGATTCTTCACGACCGACGAATATTCACCAGTAAGATAGCCGATGTACTTGACATCTCTCGGGAGCGCGTTGGTTTCATTGTCACAACAATCCTACCAATGCGCAAGCTTTCAGCGAAATGGGTGCCGAAATGTTTGACCTGCGATCAACGGAAGGAAACCGTCGACAGGTCGGAAATTTTTTTCCAGCATTTTGAAGCTCCAGAGACCTCTTTGGCTAAGTTAATGACCGAGGAAAAAACTTAGCTTCACATTTATGATCCTGAAAGTAAGGGAAAATCAAAAGAGTAGCCCAACATGAAGTCACCACGGGCGATGAGGCTCCGTACATAGAAATCGGCCAAAAAGTGATGTCTGTTTTCCGGGACAAAGACGGCATTCTGTTGGTAGACTATTTATCTCAACGATCTACTATAATCGGAAGCAATTAGGATTAAACGCCGCGGAAAGCTGACCAAAGTGATTGTATTGTGGCCTGACAGCATACATGCACACGCGTCCAGCGATGTGGCTGCCAGCCTGGTCTTCCAACTGGTCAGCCATCCTCCCTGTTCACAACACCTAGCTCCCTCTGACGACTGTTATCTGTTTCTGAACTTGAAGAAACACCTGAAAGGTAACCGTTTCCAGGATACTGATGAGGCCAAGAGGCTGCGGGGAGCTGGCTTCGCGGTCGACCACATGACTTATTTGCACGGACTGGAAAAGCTGCAACAACGACGATCCAAGTTTATTAGTCTCAGGGTGTAATATACTGAGTAAATGGGTAATATCAAACTGTTGCTGGTTCTTTCCAGCAAAGCCAGGAGCTCTAAGGCTTCAGCACGTATTAGTCAGAAGGGTGGACTGGTTATCTGTTTGACGTGACATCACCGTACGGTTTACGCACGAAAAACAGGGAGGTAACACAACAACAGCACACACGCCGCAACTCTCACAATTGAAGCGTCGTCACACGCTACTCGACTGTACGACCCACTGAATGAAGTGAGAGAAACATTACCTTCGCTACTCACTATGCTTCTACATCTACATCAAGCGGCGTATAGCGTAGGACACAATTCGTGCCAAAGTCATGTCCCCCCCCCCCCCCCCCCCCCTGTTCCACTCACGGATCGCGCGAGGGAAAAACGACTGTTTGAACGCCTCAGTACGAGCTCTCCCTTAGCTTTGAATGGTCATCATTGCTCGATTTGAAAGTTGGTGGTAATAATATATGCTCTACATCCTCGGCGAAGATCGGATCATCGAATTTAGTGAGCAGTCCCTTCCGTTTAGCGAATCGTCTATTTGCAAGTGTGTCCCACTTCAAACTTTCTGTGAGATTTGTAACGCTGTCGCGATCGATAAATGTACCAGTCACGAATCTCGCCCCTCTTCTTTGGACCTTCTCAACCTTTTGAATCAAACCCAACTGGTAAGGGTCCCATATAGACGAACAATACTCTAAGACTGGAAGAACGTAAGTATTGTAAGAAATTTCCTGGATTATACCTATAAACCGCAATCTAGCGTTCGCCTTACTTGTTACTTGTGTAATCTGGTCGTTCCATTTGAGATCATTTCAAATAGTCACACCCAGATAGTTGACTGATGTTACCGCTTCCAAAGACTGGCCATTTATTTCGTACTCTTACATTAATGGGGATTTTCGCCTTGTTGTACGCAGTATGTTACAGTTACTAATATTTAGAGGTAACTGCCAGTCATTACACCACCCATTCATTTTCTGCAAATCCTCATTGATTTCCAGAATGAGATTTTCACTCTGCAGCTGAGTGTGCGCTGATATGAAACATTCCTGGCAGATTAAAACTGTGAGCCCGACCGATACTCGAACTCGGGACCTTTGCCTTTCGCGGGCAAGTGCTCTACCAACTGAGCTACCGAAGCACGACTCACGCCCGGTATTCACACCTTTACTTCTGCCAGTACCTCGTCTCCTACCTTGCAAACTTTACAGAAGCTCTCCTGCGAACCTTGCGAAACTAGCACTCCTGAAAGAAAGGATATTGCGGAGACATGGCTTAGCCACAGCCTGGGGGATGTTTCCAGAATGAGATTTTCACTCTGCAGCGGAGTGTGCGCTGATATGAAACAGGAGAGCTTCTGTAAAGTTTGCAAGGTACGAGACGAGGTACTGGCAGAAGTAAAGCTGTGAGTACCGGGCGTGAGTCGTGCTTCGGTAGCTCAGTTGGTAGAGCACTTGCCCTCGAAAGGCAAAGGTCCCGAGTTAGAGTCTCGGTCGGGCACACAGTTTTAATCTGCCAGGAACTTTCACCTCATTGATTTGTTCACAACTTTCGTGTGATACTATTTTCCTGTAGACTACAACATCATCGGCAAACAGTCTAATACCGCTGTCAATACAATCAACTAGATAGTTTACGTAAATCGTAAAAAGTAGTGTATCTATTACGCTGCCGTGGGGCACACCCGATGTTACTCTTGTTTCTGTCGATGTCAGCCCGTTCAGGACGACATACTGCTCCCTGTCTGTTAGAAAACCTTCTGTCCAACCGCATATGTCATCGGATAGACCATAAGCGACAGTGCGGAAGTGAGCTGAACGCCTTTCAAAAGTCGAGAAATATGGCAACAACCTGGGTTCCGGTATCTAGAACCTGTTCTATATCATGCACAAAGAGGGCCAGCTGTGTCTCGCATGACCGCTGTTTCCTAAAACCGTTCTGGTTTCTGTAGATGAGCTTCTCAGCGTCTAGAAGGGTCATAATGTCTGAACACAAAATATACTTCATAATTCTACAACAAATCGATGTCAGTGAAATTGGCCGGTAATTATGTGCATCCGATTTTCTACCCTTTTTATACATTGCTATGACCTGGGCCTTCTTCCAGTCCCGTGGAACTTCCCGCTGTTCCAATTATCTCTGACAGATGATGGATAAGAATGGTGCTGTATTTGTAGCATAATCAACATAAAACCTTATAGGGATAGGTCTGGGCCAGATGTCTTCCTATCGTCTAAGTATCTTAACTGTTTTACAATCCCAGATACACTGCACACTATGTCAGCCATCCCTGCGTTTGTTCAATAACTGAAAGCGGGAATAGTGCTGCAGTCCTCTACCGCAAACGAGTTTTTGAAATACGGGTTTAGAATTTCGGCCTTCTGTTTATCATCATCCGTTACATTACCCGTATTGTCAACAAGAGAAGGTATTGAATAATTTTTGGTGTTCATAGATTTTACGTACGACCAAAATTTTTTGTGCTTATTTTTAGAATTTGGAGATAAAATTTTGCTTCCAAATTGTTTAAAAGAATCTCTCATTGACCTTTTGACAGCTGCTCTCATTTCGCATAATTTCTGTTTGTTAGCGGGGCAGTGACTACGTTTAAAACGACTGAGCTAAATTCTCTGCTTTCTCAGTAACTCCCTGAAACGTTCTGCGATGTTTGTTGTGGATGCTGGTGGTCTATAAAAACTTCCTAATACAATGGTCACTCCTTATTGGGAGGATCCATCGTTGTTGGGCTCCATAAAACTACACTGTGCGAAAGAATTAAAGCGTCACATTTTTGAAAAGCCGACATTTTCCCCATTGCGACACAGACGTTGGAAACTTTGCCTAACCGTACCTACAACTATTCTCTCTGATGATGCAAAATCTTGGCGTCCTGCTACGTCACCTTCGGGTTCGTCGACGCTTCAAAGAAGCAAGGTGACGACACATATGGATAACAGGTCCCAGAGCTCAGAAATTGACGTGAGGTGTAAGGTGAGCTCATGACGTCACATTGACATCAAGTCTCAACGAAATTCTGCCCGCCGCTACCATAACGTGACTCTCGATGGGAAGGTTGACACAGACACCCTTAAGCACATCTCACCCCTCTTGTCACCAGCTCTGCGATGGAGATCAGAACCGCGACGCCCAAGGTTGAAATCACGCGGTTTTCCTATCGGTGGTCAACTAAAACATTCCAGACACGCCGCTGCTCAGAATCAACAAGAAAAGCCTCAGTAGGTGGCATAAACGGTGCTAAGGAAACCACATCTTTAGGGATCGAAAACAACAGTTTCCAGTGCGACTGGGGCTGCAGCTCCGTTGAAAGTGATTTGATCCCTGTTGGGGTGTAGCACGACTACTGATCCTGCTATTATATAGATGGTGAAACCACTGGACACCATTCAAAATAATTCGACGAGATTTGAAAGTGATTTGACATAGCAAAGGGTGTTTACGTCTTTTCTGAACTTTTGTTTCGTACGCTTCTACAGCCTGATCACAGATGGCGTGCAGAATTACCACGTGCGTGAATAAGAGGGTTCCTCTAAGACCTTCCAGCTCGATAAAACCCTCGGTGAAATATTTGCACCTCTGTTGAGCACTTTAAAAATGTATCTGTCCAGAGACAATTATTGACCTGTTCCTGGGCGCCTGCTGGCACGCAACACCTGTGACACACCTCAGATTCTGCGTGCTGGCAAGTAGTGTAGCACCACCCAGCTGTACGGCGTCAAAGGGGTTGCCTGACCACATACACCTCTGCATGTGCATTTTTAAAGTACTCAGCAAAGGTGCACAGATGGCACCACGGGTGCTGCTAAACTGGAGGATCTTAGAAAGACTCTTTGCCATTTTATTTAAGCATGTGTCAATACCCCTCTTCTCCAATTTTCACGTCACGAGAGTTTGCGAAATGGAGGACTGAGAAACACCGTCTGCTGCTTCGGATGACGCTGAAGTTCCGTCGAATGGTTTTCAATGGTCCTTGGTGGTTTCAGGCTTTATACCATGGTAAGAACTGCGGTCGCGCTATGCTCTAAAGGGGTGAGATCATGTTCAATGTGGCTGCGGCCCCATTATATCCTTAGAGAGTACACGAATCGTCGGGGGTTGCCCGCTGTGTCTGTGGTTATCAAGAACGTCGTCCTCTTGCACCCAACACTGCAAATTCTCGTGTCCGACCGCAAAATGTGCGCAAATGATCACCCCAAGGGAAGGGGTGGTTTCATTGACGCCCATTATGCTACTTCCTGCAGCCTTTTCTTATGGATTCTGAGTGGTAGTGTATACCCTTAAGAAAACTGCGTGATTTCAAAGCTGAGAATCGCAGTTCTGACCTTCATCGCAGAGGTATCGAAAGGAGGACCTCCCCATTGTGGTATTGAGTAGAATTGTGGAGAAATTCGGTGTCTATGTGAGATCAGTGACTCACCTAACAGCTTACATGAACTTCTCAGCTCTGGTCTTTCTCACGTATTTCGACTTCGTGGTCTTTGAAGCGTTGTTGAACCCGAAGGTGACGTCACATGACGCCACTCTTTTTTAACGTCACAGAGGAAAGTGGCAGGCACCGTCGAATCAAATTTCGAACTTCTGCTTCACAGTAGGGGAAACTTAAAGGGTTTCAAAAAAGTTGCCCTTCAATTGTTTTGCGTTGTGTTCGTTCCCGGATTATGTGCTTATTTTCCAGTACTATGCGTATCGTTTAGTCGCCTGCTGTTTCAGCTAATATGATAATGCCGACTCTTTGTTTTAATTCACGTCGACTGATTGTATTATATTTTCTGTTTTCTCTTCTACCCACCTATCTCTCCTCCAGTTGTAATCATACACGTTTTTCTCATGATGCTCGACCTATCTAGTCGTCTAAAGTCATAATAGTAACTACAGCTATCTGACTGCGCGCAGATGTAGATGGTCTGGGGGTTAGAGTTTTTGCCTAGTAACGCCGACTCCAAACGAACACCTCCAATGTTTCTCTGGTGGAGTCTCGAAGAAGGTCCATTCAGTCCTCAGAGGACAGCTGAAAATCTGATCGAATATAAAAAAAAGCAACGAAAGTGACCTTACATTTAAAGGCTTTGAACCAGGCTTGGTAAGATGCGATGGTTATTTATTGGCAGTGATAGCAACATCCGTCAGGTTAGAGAGTAAAGACGATAGCTGTGGAAGTCGCTGCAGATCCGAACGTCGCACTCGCGAACCTGCCAGCACCAAACACCACGAACAGGGAATTCACGGATTCCAAAACCACTCCAGTGATGTAGATACTGTAACTGGAAAACATGGCTCTGAAGCCATTAAACCTGGGCAGTGGAAGAATCGATGAATATGATTGGGTCGGATGATTCTTGTTTGACACTGTTTCCAGCTTCTGGCCGAGTTTACGTCCCAATAGTGAAACAGGAGTTCGGCGATGATTTGGAAGCCATACCGTCGTTTTCAGTGGTTCCATGCATACTCTGAAAGCTGACCTTACCGCCAAGGCTTATATGACCATTCTCGCTGATCAGATCCATCCCATGGTATAATGTTTGTTCCCCTAGAGCAATGTTCCAAGATTACAGGTCCCCTATTCACGCAGTTCGCAACGTATATAATTCGTTTTGTGATCACGAGGATGAATTTTTGCATCTCGTCTATGTACCAGAGACATTTTTATATTATTGGCTCTGTATAGGCTCCTTGGGAGAGAATGGTGTGTGATGGCTGTCACTCTGTTATCATTACCTGAACTTGCCACTATTTTGCAGGGAGAGTGGTATAATACTCCACGGAAAACCATACAGGATCTGTATTTATCCATTCCGTAACGACTCTATTCTGTTTTGAATGCCAAAACTTTTCCTATACTGTATTAGGCTTAAGTTTTTGGTGTTCCCGGATTTCTGTATTGCCTTCGTACTTTACTATGAGTTGTCCGTGTTGGTTTTAATAGTTCGTGTAATTACATTCGTTTTATACCTTTTTGTATGACGGTTAACTATGACAGTGCAAAACCTAAAATTGCGATCCCAGCTAAGTCCAATGGGCTCGCATTCGGGAGAGCGACAGTTCAAACCCGCGTCCAGCCATTCTGATTTAGGTTTTCCACGCTTTTCCTAAAGCGCTTCAGGCAGATTCCAGGATGGTTCCTCGGAAATGGCACGGCCAATTTCCTTCCCTATCCTTTCCTAATCCGAACTTGTGTTCCTTCTATAATGACCAGTAAAGACATTAAACGCTGATCTTCTCCCCCTGCTAAAGCTAATGGTCACGACTGAGCCGCCATAGTTATGCGGGGTCGCTCTCAGTATGGCTGGATATATTATGACTTTTTTCTCCAATTTATGTTCAGTCCAAAACAGATAGTCTCTACGCAGGAGCGATGATTGGTTAGGGACGATTGTCTTTAAGCTGCGTTAAATGACAAGAGGAACAATGTCATCGTAGTGGCGAAAAGTGTCAACAGAACTCCTATAGCAGTGTTTATAGCGGAAGATCGCTCCGAGCTACGCTTAGTAACTAGGTAGCAATAAGCGTGCCGGTAATTCCGAATTGAGTTTTCTGCGCTAGTATCTAGATTGGATGTCCGGATTGTGATTATTGACATACTTGTAAAGCCTGAATTGCCATACCAGAAAGACAAAAACCATTATAAAAGAGAACCTTTTTATAGAAATTTTGAAATGAAGCTCCAGTTTTACTTTAAATGGCACGTATGAAATAAATGACAATGGTTTCTCTTACCGCCAAATTTTGTTTTCGTATTTGGTGAGTATTTATGGACTTTTAAATGGTCTTCCGGCAGAGGTCTGGCTATGTCAGACATTTGTTAGTTGTGCAGTGGTTTTCCGCCATTGACCATACCGCAGTGGTAACGCAGGTTCCCGTCGGTTCACGTAAGTTAAGCAGCGGTCGTGCTTGGCTAGCACCTGGCTCGATCACCGTCTGGGTCTGCCGAGAGCTGTTGGCAAGTGGGGTGCACTCAGCCATTGTGAGGAGCTACTTGAGTAAGAAGTAGCGACACCGGTCACCAGATGGCCGGGAGAACGGTGTACTGACCACAAGCCCCTCTATATCCGCATCTGAGGACGCCTAGCGATGAGGATGACACGGCGGCCGGTCGGTGCCGTTGGGCCTGCAAGGCCTGTTCGGATGGTTTTTTGATTGTGTAGTAGTAGCGGTTTTCCACGGCAGTTAACAATTAATACCTTCTCCAAGAACTACTACATTATGCAGTGAGCTAAGAGATTTGTATCATTGCTTTGCTTTCTGTAACCACAAAACTCAATGTTTATAAGCCTATAATTAGTCTCAAACAAATCTTATAATTCAGGATGTTAGCGGTACAAATGTAAATATCTCTGTTGATAACCGAGGACAGTATTCTGAAGAACATTACATTGCATTTTCTTCATTTGCAGGCAAATAATCATATGTATTACGAGTAATGTGTCTTTAGATTTGTTAGTAACTCCAAGTATGTGTGGCACAAGCAAGCCATTAGTGTTTATTTTCTCCTGGGCAGCAGGTCAGGTGTTGAAGTCTTGATGTCTGGACACAATACGAAAAGTCTACACCGACAGGCATAGTCCACTTGACGGCGCAGTTACAACAGTGCAGGAAACATCAGATACTAAATTACGTGATGTGTTTGCGGGAGGACTGCTGGACACAAGGGGAGAAAAACACATTGAAGAGGGAACCTATTAAGGGGCTCCGGAACGCCCTATACTTACAATGTTAAAATAACGCTTATAAATTACATCTTTCCTCACAAAGTATTTGAGGTAGGAAGTTGAACTTGTTACAGATTATTTATTGGAATATGGGCTACAACTTAACACAGGGATTTTACAAAATTTTAGTTCAGTTATTAAAGATGATTTTTTTCAATTGTAATGAAAATTCACAACATTTTTTTGCAATTTTTTATTTATATATTCAAAAATATACAGTTTTTTGGAAAAAGGCTGTGTTAAATTATGCAGAAGGTACTGTGTAACATTTACTGAAAGTTTGAAACAAATGTGTTTGGAAGATCCTTAGAAAACATGTAATTAGTATGAGAAAATAAAAGTTTTGGGAATCGAGCGACAAAGATTGGATTAACTTTTTAGTGCATTCCAGGTCCATAGGCTGGATTATCTTCATCCTCTGCAAACTCCTCCTCCAGCTTCCTCTTTTTCCTCCTCCTGTTTACTCTTGCTTATATTTCTAGACTCTTTACAGCCCTGTCTGCAGCCCGAAGGCATTCCTTGTCTAAAGCAAGCATCGCTCGTTGTTGTGTTCGTAGATTTTGCTACCATTTTCTTCAGTTGCAGCTACTGCAACACTGTTCCAAAAGGTGGTCATGTATGAACACTTATCACATTTCAGTTGTATTTCACTAGCAAGTCCTACGTGCTTTATTATGGAGAGTTCCAGACCAACTTCACTACAATGAATACATCTTACACAGTTTGAAAAAATTCCTTTGAGAACCGACATATCAAATATTTCATTCACATCCGATTCGCCCATAAAACATTCATAGTTTTCACTCATTGAACCAAGCTTCTTCTGTGAAATATTTTCTTTCCCACTTTGACTGCTATGGGCAGGTGTACTTGAGAGGTTAGGTTCACTCACTTGGTTATCGTCTTTATTGTTTACAGTAATAACACATACCTTTGGCTTTCCAACATTTCTCCTTTTCTTAAAAGCCTTCAGAGGATTTCTAATAACTTCACTTTTACTCATTATTATACCTCAACAAAACAGAGACTCAAGAAACAGAATTAATTACGAATATTTTCGAGATAACGACAGAGTAAATAAACATGAAACCATCGACAATCACACCAGCGATATATATTGAATCATCACAGGTTAGCCACAACACATACTTTATCTCACATCACTAAAATGTACCTGATGAACACGGACGTTAATAATAACACCATTTGACAGCAGTTTAACAGCGCCACAGTGGGTCACGCCCATGTAGAACACATTTCAAAAAAAAATTTAAAAATAGTTGTAGTCTTCGGAATTGAATAAATTATATATCTATTAAAAGGTAATAGTCTGCAGATTCAGAAAACGCAAAACAGTAAAAATTGAACTTTTCATGATTTTGAGCCTTTCCGGAGCCCCTTAAGGTACCAGCGATCACAACAGCCGTACCGATGCCCCTGACGCCCTGTATAGTACCGTATTATCAGTTCCTGAACCTGCGGTCAGGAAGGGTGAGAGAGAGAGAACAGGAAGGCAGCCTGCAGTCTGAGTGCTGACTCGCCGCGCTGTCTAGTGCAGCCGAAAACGCCTGTGGATGACACACACAGAGCACTGCTTAGCCTGCTGCTGGCCGCTTCACTCTGAACTGGAGTAGGAACAGAAAGATTTTACACAATTTGCTGTGAACTATTTTCATACTGCCGTGCGGGGTAGCCGTGCGGTCTTAGGCGCCTTGTCACGGTCCACGCGGTTGCCCCCGTCGGAGGTTCGATTTCTCCCTCGGGCGTGGGAATGTGTGTCGTCTTTAGCGTAAAGTAGTTTAAGTTAGATTAAATTGTGTGTAATCTTATGGACCGATGACTTCAGTAATTTGGTCCTATAAGACCTTTCCACATATTTCCAAATTTATTTTCGTATTTGTCGTACTAAAAACAGGGAGAAAATCCTTCCGTAAGTTTCCATTCCAGTCGTTCATTATGAAAAGTGCGGTGGGTTACGGAACTGCGAAAAAAGAATTGGAACAGTATTGGCGATTTATTTTTGTCTGAATTGTTAACTATTTCTCATTTGAAGAAACATCGTCAGTTATGAGGACCGGTTACATTTCTCTTGTTGATAGGTTCACTTTTCCTCTATTTGTTAAAATACGGTAAAACTGCACAAACTTACCTGACAATACCTATTGCAACAGAATCGTGAAACACTTTATTATAATGAAATAGGCAGCTAGGGTGGTCAATAGCTTAAGGGAAACCTCATTGTGTCGGTTTGCTGTAAAATAAGGTTGGAAATTTCACGTTCTCTTTTCAATAGTTGTCTAAGATTCTTAAAAATGTTACAGTATTTTATTGAAAAACAAAAAAACTATAGCTTCCGCTATATCGCAGTAGATAAGAAAGTGCCCTGTGTTAACCATATGGTAAATTAATCTCCTCTTTACATGCTATCACTTGCCAAAATCTCGCATCGATAAATGGTACGGTTTAGGAGATATGAGGTATGTTAAGAATATTTCATTCCCGGACGCGTCCGGTTGAAAGTGATCGTGCTACATAAAATCCATTATCTCGAGACTGGAAACAGATAGAGACCTCCTTCCAAGTCTACAGAAAAATTCAATATCTTAGCTAAAGATCATTTGCAGCAAATATTGTGTAATCTGCATCAAACGCAAAATCATAGCGACCCACATCTTTCATTGCAAACTTTACCGAATTCCGAGCAGTGTCGTATTTAGATGCGAATATGACGTTAAGTGTTACCGTTACTGACATTTAGGGCACTTCACCATGAAGCTGACACATAAAGCCACCCAACTGCCATTGTGTGTTGCCTCATTGGATAATGAGGGGATATTTCCCGGGCTTCGTCAAGCCGCCTCACGCTGTGCCCTCCCGTGCAAATAGACAGCATTCTCTCTGTGTGCCCCCTAAGACAAACAATTCGAATTCGTCTTCCGACTATTCCTTCTGAGCAGTTTAGAAAATTTCAAATATTGTAGTAATTGTCCCCTATTTATGCGAGCTCATCGACGTCTGTAAGGTGGGAACTTAGGGATATTGGACCTCGATAAACTGACTAAACCAGAGGTTGTACAGAATTTCAGGGAGAGCATAACGCAACAATTGTCACGAAGGGGGGAAAGAAATACAGTAGCTCTGAGGGCTGAAGTAATGAAGGCAGCATAGGATTAAGTAGGTAAAAATACGAGGGCTAGGAGAAATCCTTGCGTAACAGAAGAAATATTGAATTTAATTGATGAAAGGAGAATATATAAAAATGCAGTAAATAAAGCAGGCAAAAAGGAATACAAATTTCTCAAAAATGAGATCAACAGGAAGTGCCAAATGGCTAAGCAGGGATGGCTAGAGGACAAATGTAAGGATGTACAGGCTTATCTCACTAGGGGTAAGATAGATACTGCCTACAGGAAAATTAAAGAGACCTTTGGAGAAAAGAGAACCAACTGTATGAATATCAAGAACTCAGATGGAAACCCAGTTCTAAGCAACGAAGGGAAAGCAGAATGGTGGAAGGAGTATATAGAGGGTCTATACACGGGCGATGTACTTGAGAACAATATGATGGAAGTGGAAGAGGATGTAGATGAAGATGAAATGGGGGATAGGATATTGTGTAAAGAGTTTGACAGATCACTGAAGGACCTAAACCGAAACAAGGCCCTGGGAGCAGACAACATTCCATTAGAACTACTGACAGCTTTCGGAGAGCCAGTCCTGACAAAACTCTACCATCTGGTGAGCAAGATGTATGACACAGGCGAAATACTCTCAGACTTCAAGAAGAATATAATAATTCCAATCCCAAAGAAAGCAGGTGTTGACAGATGTGAAAATTACCGAATAATCAGTTTAATAAGTCACAGCATCAAAATACAAACACGAATTCTTTATAGACGAATGGAAAAACTGGTAGGAGCCGACCTCGGGGAAGATCAGTTTGGATTCCATAGAAATATTGGAGCACGTGAGGCAATACTGACCCTACGACTTATCTTAGAAGATAGATTAAGGAAAGGCAAACCTACGTTTCTAGCATTTGTAGACCCAGAGAAAGCTTTTGACAATGTTGACTGGAATACTCTCTTTCAAATTCTAAAGGTGGCAGGGGTAAAATACAGGAAGGGAAAGGCTATTTACAATTTGTACAGAAACCAGATGGCAGTTATAAAAGTCGAGGGACATGAAAGTGAAGCAATGGTTGGGAAGGGAGTGAGACAGGGTTGTAGCCTCTCCCCGATGTTATTCAATCTGTATATTGAGCCAGCAGTGAAGGAAACAAAAGAAAAATTCGGAGTAGGTATTAAAATCCATGGAGAAGAAATAAAAGTTTGAGGTTCACTCATGACATTGTAATTCTGTCAGACACAGCAAAGGACCTGGAAGAGCAGTTGAACGGAATGTGCAGTGTCCTGAAAGGAGCATATAAGATGAATATCAACAAAAGCAAAACTAGGATAATGCAATGTAGTCGAATTAAGTCGGGTGATGCTGAGGGAATTAGATTATGAAATGAGACACTTAAAGTAGTAAAGGAGTTTTGCTATTTGGGGAGCAAAATAACTGATGGTGTTAGAAGTAGGGAGGATACTGGCAATGGTAAGGAAAGCATTTCTGAAGAAGAGAAATTTGTTAACATTGAGTACAGATTCAAATGTCAGGAAGTCGTTTCGGAAAGTATTTGTGTGGAGTGTAGCCATGTATGGAAGTGAAACATGGACGATAAATGGTTTAGATAGGAAGAGAACAGAAGCTTTCAAAATGTGGTGCTACAGAAGAATGCTGAAGATTAGATGGGTAGATCACATAACTAATGAGGAGGTATTGAACAGAATTGGGGAGAAGAGGAGTTTGCCGCACAACTTGACAAGAAGAAGGGACCGGTTGGTAGGACATGTTCTGAGGCATCAAGGGATCACCAATTTAGCATTGGAGGGCAGCGTGGAGGGTAAAAATCGTAGAGGGAGACCAAGAGATGAATGTACCAAGCCGATTCAGAGCGATGTAGGTTGCAGTAAGTGCTGGGAGATGAAGAAGCTTGCACAGGATAGAGTAGCACGGAGAGCTGCATCAAACCAGTCTCAGGACTGAAGAGCACAACAACAACAACATCGACCTCTCTAGTTCTATTTTCTGAGATCTTGGCAATCTTTCTTCTTAACGATTTTATGCAACAGCTGCAACCCCTACACGAAAATAGGCTTCTAAATGAGTGACCAGTAGACACATATCAGAAAAAATCCTAATGCCCTAACTCACATGATTTTTTAAATTTATTACGTAATTATAGTTAAGCCGTGTATCAAGAGGCAATTATTATCATCGTTTCTGTTTTCAGCAGCTGCAGTGTGAAACAAATGGTAAATCTTACTTGATGAACTAAAAACTACCTTGGATTCCATCACAAAGTCAGATTAAATATATTTTGCGGTACTCAGTTCTACGCTGTCATCACATTTTCGTCATGACACTTACAAAAAGCTTGGGTCCCAAGTTCAATGTAGTCGCTCCTCTACTTTATGCTCTTACTTGTTGTCATAGATCCAACATAAACCGAAAATAGTCTATAGCTACAGTAGTGTTCACTATTCCATACTGTTATGAAGTGGTTCTTGTTTCACAGAAAATTTCAAATTAAGTGAGTGGTATATCATGTAACCATGAATCTCGCATACTTTTTTGTCGCAAATCTCGCAGGTGTGTCGTACGATTTTCAATATCTTCCAATCTTGCCCCGGTAAAATACCTAGAACATAAAAAAATATCGCCAAAATTGTTTATTACAGCACTAGCTTTGTAAAATTTATATCTCATATTCAATCCACAACAAAGAATGTATTGCAAGTACTGTATGGGTTTGGTTTGTTTCATGTAAGGAAAAAACCACGTTCTGGGGAGTCACGAAATTTTGAAGCGTACTTTGGTTTGTCTCCAAGGAAAAATCTTTGAGAACCGTGGGTTTAGAGTATGCATAAGACACAACACGCATTCAAACGTATATTTACATTTTTAACAACATTTACATACAGATGAGTATTCCAGTCAACATTGTCAATAGCTGTGTCTATACAAATGCTAGAAACGTACGTTTTCCTTTCCTTACTCTATCTTCTAAGATAAGTCGTAGGATTAGTATTGCCTCCCGTGTTCCCATATTTCTACGGAATCCAAACTGATGCTCCCCGAGGTCGGCTACTACCAGTTTTTCCATTCGTCTGTAAAGAATTCGAGATAGTATTTTGCAGCCGTGACTTATTGAACTGATAGTTCGGTAATTTTCACATCTGTCAACATCTGCTTTCTTTGGGATTGGAATTACTATATTCTTCTTGAAGTCTGACGGTATTTCGTCTGTCTCATACATTTTGCTCACCAGATGGTAGAGTTTTGTGAGGGTTGGGTCCCCTCAATTCCCAGTGGAAGTATTACACTGGATGAGGTACCCTCAGGGTGGTACCCACGCTTTGGAAGAGCCCCTTGCTGTTGCCGTCTGCCTGCCGGCCGGCCACTGTTGTCAGTCTGTCAGCCGCCGCCGCCCGGAGCTCACCGCTGAGCCGCCGCCTCCGCCGCCGCTGAGCCTCCGCCGCCTCCACCGCCTCCGCCGCCTCCGCCGCCTCCGCCGCCGCCGCCTGCTGTCCGTCCGCCGCCGTCCATCTGCGCCGTCCGTCCATCCGTCCGTCAGCCGCTGTGTCTGTCCATCCACCATGAGCGCTCCCACCTCCCCTGTCATCTACACCTCCCCCTCCCCCGCTTCCACTGTCACTTCCTGCAGAGCCGCACTGGGGGTCTTGGAGAGAACTGTTTCCTGTTTTATTCACATACGTGTCAGTGTCACTCGTCTCTATGTTCGCGCCACAGGAGGGCGCAAAACCATGAGAGCTGAGAAAGCATTTTGCCGCTTCGTATCACATTCAGATTTTGAACTTCCCTTGTTGTTCCGCACTATGCACCAAAGCAAACGGTGCTGTCACAAAGCACCCCAAAAGGGTGCGATCTCTTTCAGTGAGGTTGCTGCCTCACGATGTCCTTAGAGACGGGTTGAAGAATTCGTCGAGTGTCAACAGCGTCCAAGATTATTAATAACGTCGCCCTGTTGCTCATCGCACAACAAACCGTCGTTTCCGCCCGCAAAATGTAAAGCATTAACACCTCGAGGGAAGCGGTGGTTTCACTGACGCCATGTATGACACCGCATGGAGACCTTTCGTGTCGATTCTGAGAGCCAGTACACCTGAAACGTTCTCCTCGACCACTTATAAGAAAACTTCGTGATTTCAAAGCTGAAAGTTGCAGTTCAAACATACATTGCGGAAGCATCCATAGAAGGGAAAAAATGAGGCTAAGAGGGGGTGCGACGACCTTCCCATCCTGTGCTGCGACCACAATGGCACTGGGCAGGAATATGGTGACGTTTGGTGCCAATGAGGCATCATTAATGCACCATACACCTCACATCAACTTCTGAGCTGTGTCTCGAATCTGGCGACGCCTTGCTGATGGAAACGTCGATGAAACCGAAAGTAACGTGGCAGGGCGCCACGTTTTTGCGCCGTTGCAGAGAAAGGTTGCAGGCACCTTAGACCGAAATTTCAAACCTATACGTCGCAACGTGAAATAATTACGAGGTTTCGAAGAAGTGATGCATTGTGTTGCCTACTGTATTTCATGTCCCTGTAAACTGTTACACACGAGGATTTGTCTGGGTAAAACATTCTCGAGCTGCCGGCCGTGTCAAGTGTTTAACACTCCAAGGGCTTTCGCCGAACTACTCTTGGCCATTGTCAAATGGTATGACTGCCAGTGGGCTTCTGCTACTCTCTTACTTGTACTGGCTCTTGGCCGTTGTCAAATGGTATGACTGCCAATGGGCTGCTGCTACTCCCTTACTTGTACTAGCTCTTGGACATTGTCAAATGGTATGACTGCCAATGGGCTGCTGCTACTCCCTTACTTGTACTAGCTCTTGGCCGTTTTCAAATGGTATGACAGCCAATGGGCTGCTGCTGCTCCCTTACTTGTACTAGCTCTTGGATGTTGTCAAATGGTATGACTGCCAATGGGCTGCTGCTACTCCCTTACTTGTACTAGCTCTTGACCACTGTCAAATGGTATGTCCGCCAGTGGGAGTGGGCTGCTGCTACTCCCTGACAAGTCACTGGCGCCCTCAGCGTCGCCGTATATGGGCTTACGTCGGCCCGGCGTCCACTCTGTCTGCTACAACCTCGCCATTGCTGGATGTCGCGGCGCTATGAGCTGCCGCCCGCCAAGAAGTTATCGGTGATTTTTATTTCGATGCCTTCTTTAATTACAGCCCCAGAAGCTGTTAGTGTCAGGCAGGACAGAGTTTTCGTTATATTTCGTCCAGTGACAGTCTTTCCGAGTATGCACAGCGAAGCCTGACTTTTCGGGATAGCATAAGCGACAAAAACTCTCATGGTATTTCCTGTAATGTTCCACATTGTGCACCGTTTGTCCGGCGTAAGACTGGCCACACGCGCAAGCTGTCTTGTGTGCCTCAGCAGGTATTCTGAGACCTGCCACATCTTTAAGTGGGCTCACTAACGGCCGGATTTTTGTCCTAGGTTAAAGATCGATTTGATTTTGTGCCTTTTCAGCAGACGGCTTTTCTTTCCCGACACAGAATCACAGAACGACAAACTAGCAAACCTTTCTTTCCTTCATCCTTTTAGTGAACGCTGCACCCGTTATTGCTGAAGAGTTTGCGTAGGCATCTCAGCTCACGAGGCAGTTATTGACGTCTGATATGTCCTTGTACGATGTACTGATGTTCGTAATACATGCGCTTCTGTAATGAGTGTTTATTGTAGTATGTTTTCTTACACGCTGTGGTCAAGTCATCCATTTCGTTTGCGGTGGATGAGGACTTCGAGGAAGATGAACTTGATGTTACGGTTAATGCTGCTGAGATGTTCCGAGATCTCAACAAGTACTTCACGTTCGTGGGGCCGTATGACCAACGCGTCGTCAACGTATCGGAAGAAGCAACTAGGCTATAAAGGCGCCTTATGTACGGCAACAGTCTCGAAATGATCCAAAACGAGTCTTGCAACAGCTGGAGCTAACGGGCTTACTACTACAACGCCGTCCGTCTGAGCGTAATACTAGTCCTAGTACATGAAGTTAGAGGACTAACGAGTGTGTTTAAATAGATCGACTACGTCAGTTACAAAGAATTAGAATACTAGGTCCAAAGAGTCTTTGGTAGGCAAATTAGTAATCAGAGTCATCACATCAAAACTGACCCACCTTTCACCCTCACCGAGCCAAAGAAGGTGAATTCGGCTGATAAAAACTGATGATGTTCGCAGTGATCAGGATGTGGAACAGATCGTCCAAATCATTCGCCAGTTCTTATGTCGGTGAAACATTGTTGTATGCGATGAGACGAAAGGGTGTCCCATCTTTGTGGATCTTCGACAGAACATAAGCATTAGGTGGTCTAAGTGCCTGAGGGAGGTTCTTGACCACACACTTTTCCATGGAGGAGCTCTTAAGATGTTCAGATGTCTTTCTTTTTATTCTTGATGTTGGTTCTCGTGGGAGCTTCCACTGAGTATGTTCGTCCAGCACCGCGCAGACATTTGTGTCACAGTCTGTAAGGAAGCAGCCTACTCACGCCTTATTAAATTCACATCAGTCTTTCCATTGTGTGCCAGCCAGTCCGTTGTAACTAGCTCTGACGTCATAAATGTTGCGCAATACTTTAAAAATCAAGTAAATAACCTGAAACGTTTCTAGCATGTCAGGAGTAATACTAAATCAATATGTGTTGAATATCAGTTCAATAACTTTAACGATTCTCGAAATTTGGACGTTTTTCTGTAAAAATCATTGGCGCAACAGAAAAGAGCTAGAAACTTAAAAATTTATATTTAGATTCCTGTTGCATAATAATTTAGTAGAAACAGTATTCTGGATCTCACAAATTAAAATTATTGTTGAAATTCATTATTTTCTGGTTTTTGTCTTAGAAATTAAGGAAGCAAGACAGATTAAGTAGGCGAATAAATAAAGCTAGGATGTTTAAATTTAAGTAGAAGGGAGATCCGCTACAATCATAAAAATGTGAGAAGTTTCAACAGAATAATTATAAAACTATAGCTACAGCGTATCTCCAAAGAGCAAGTTCAGAGCTCGCCTACTGTGTGTAGTGTAATTAAATTAATTCTCTCGCCCAAAATATTTGGCTTAGCCACGTCAGTCTTTTATTATCATTTCTTACTTGTGTGCTGATTGCACAATTAAGTTGAAAGCTTCATCAGCCATCAGCAAAGGAAGCATTGATTTATTCGATAACTTAAAGTGGTGCATTACTAGCCCAGCGGCTAGTCGGGAGAGCAGATTTGATCAGGCGTTCCCTTAGCCGTCCGCACCGCGGCTTTATATGTAAGAACGCTGCGCGAGAAAAGGAAGGCCCCAGTTCTCTCCAGACGCTGATTAGCGCACCACCTGTGCCAGGAGTCGCGTCGCCTCGGTATCGTTGATATAAACAGCCTCGGATGCAGTAAAAAGTTACTCAGAATACGCGTAACCATGAAATCGTTTTCGAGTGAAGTGTTAATTTTGGGATGACGTTAATGATCTATCTTTAGTTTGCGTATGTCATATTTTCACGTGCCGCCACAGGACAGACATTCTACCATTATTAGCGTGGCGTTTGATGAACATTATCATCAAATTTTGGCGAGCATTCACTTAAACATTTAATTTGAACAGTTACAGTTGCATCAGCGCATTAGACTCTGAACTGCTCTGGTAGTAATATTGTGTGGATTCTTTTTGGTCTGTGACTTTCAGAATATAGTGAACATTTTAGAGAGAATGGTTTTTGATTATGAATCCCAGACAATCTCCTAATTCCTCAGAGCTATAAGCTGTAGCTATAAATGTATTTCTCAGATGAAGTGGGCACTAGGAATTCTAATTACAGGCTTCACGTTTTGCTAATCACTTTCCGGTTGCCAATATTGTAGTTAGAGAGCCAGTGTTGAGAACGGCAAACAACAGCATTAAATAAATAATAGGAACATTAACAATTGTTCCACCCGCCACCCCACAAGTCTGCGTATACCACAAACACGGCTGCATTGCCGTAGTCACCGAGCTAGGTGGCACAGTGATTAGCGGACTGAACTCGCAGTCGGGAGGACTACAGTTCAAACCCGCGTCTGGTCATCCTGATTTAGGATTTCCGTGATTCCCATAAATCAGTTCAGGCAAATGCAGGGATGGTTCTTTTGAAATGGCACGGCCGACTTCCTTCCTCATCCTTCCCTAAGCCGATTGTACCGATGACCTCGCAGTTTGGTTCCCACACTCAAATCAACCAACCAACCATAAACAATGACATGCCACACAACATGACATGCCCTAGTCAGCACAAAGAACCACAATGCTTAGATCATTGGGTAGTGAACAGGCCATGGCTATTATGCTGGTGGTGTTTGCTGCCCGTATCTTTGCTTCCGTGAAAATACGACTCGCTTCAAGCGCTTTTTCGTTCCTTGTTTTACACTGGGGAATCTGGGAACTACCTGTTCGACGGCATTTATTATTTCACAGACAAGGATGCCCTGCGGCGAAGATGTAAAATTTAGTCCGTTCTGAACTGCGACATTGCAGCCTTGTCTATGTTCTTCGCCGTCAGGTTGATAATTGCGCGTAATGAGGATCCGTGGTCCGCACCATGTTGTATGAGTTGACAGATTTTAGTTCTAATTTAGTGATATAGTAGTCTTACTACATTTTTGTGTTTTGTGAAGTACGCAGTTTTACAAGTGGGCACTTTTAAAGGAAGTTGCTAATCTTTACAACACTTTCAAATCTTATGAAGATCTGATTGCATGTTTGCACAATTTCATTCACGCAGAACTTCATTTTAGATAACCACATCTTTTGTGAAAAGTCTGAGGTTACTATTAATTTTGTTTGCCTAGTTATTTATATCAATCTGTCGATGACTTTCCTCTCAACCAAGAAATACTTAATCCAGTCACAAATTTTGTTTGATAACTCATACACTGTGTGATCGAAAGTATCCGGATAGATGGCTGAAAATGAGTTATAAGTTCGTGGCGCCTTCCATCGGCAAAGCTGGAATTCAATATGGTGTTGGGCCACTCTTAGCCTTGATTACAGCTTCCACTCTCGCAGGCATACGTTCAATCAGGTGCTGGAAGGTTTGTTGGGGAATGGCAGCCTATTCTTCACGGAGTGCTGCACTAAGCAGAGGTATTGACGTCGGTCGGTGAGGCCTGGCACGAAGTCGGCGTTTCAAAACATCCCAAAGGTGTTCTAGAGGATTCAGCTCAGGTCTCTGTGCAGGCCAGTCCACTACAGAGGTATTATTGTCGTGTAACTACTCCGCCACAGACCGTGGATTATGTACAAGCTCTCGATCGTGTTGAAAGATGCAATCACCATCCCCGAATTGCTTTTCAACAGTGGGAAGCAAGAAAGTGCTTAAAACATCAATGTAGGCCTGTACTGTGATAGTGCCACGCAAAAAACAAAGAGTGAAAGCCCCTCCATGAAAAACACGACCACGCCGTAACACGACGGCCTCCGAATTTTACTGTTGGCGCTACACACGCTGGCAGATGACGATCACCGGGCATTCGCCATACCCACACCCTGCCATCGGATCGCCACATTGTGTACCGTGATTCGTCACTCCACACAATGTTTTTCCACTGTTGAACCATCCAATGTTTACGCTCCTTACACCAAGCGAGGCGCCGTTGTTTGGCATTTATCGGCGTGATTTGTGGCTTATGAGCAACCGCTCGACAATGAAATTCAAGTTTTCTCACCTTCCGCCTAACTTCCATAGTACTTGTAGTGTATCCTGATACAGTTTGGAATTCCTGTGTGATGGTCTGGATAGATGTCTGCCTATTACACATTACGGCCCTCTTCAACTGTCGGCGGTCTCTGTCAGTCAACATTCGAGGGCGGCCTGTACGCTTTTGTGCTCTACGTGTCCCTTTACGTTTCCACTTGACTATCACATCGGAAACATTGGACCCGGGGATGTCTAGGAGTATGGAAATCTCACGTACAGACGTATGACACAACTGACACCCAATCACCTCACCATGTTCGAAGTCCGTGAGTTCCACGGAGCGCCCCATTCTGCTCCCTCACGACGTCTAATGACTATTGAGGCCGCTGATATGGAGTATCTGTCAGTAGGTGGCAGCTCAATTTACCTACTAAGAAAAACGTATGTTTTTGGGGGTGTCCGGATACTTTTGAGCGCATAATGTTTGATTCTAGATTTGTTAACCAGCGTTGGTGCGGTACTGGGTAAAATGCTTTTCCTTTGTGTAGAATCAGTGCATGACCAGACTGCTTTCAGAACATTACGCGAGAAACGCGCGAGTTAGCTTTACTGTCGATGTCTTTAGAGGTTGCACTGGTTCATATGATACTGTTTCGATTCATACACCGTTTACCTTAATCTGTGAGTGTACCATATTCATCACAATTATAAATTTTTCTTGTGATACCCATCTTTCTTAAAAGAGAAGTCGTATTTTATTTTGAAGTTAACATTCATGTAATTTTTCAGTTGAGATGATACCGCTCAGTGATCGAAAAGGAAGACAAAGACGAGATCTATACTGTAATACCTGTAGCACACATTTACTCAGACCTTGAGTGCATGCACTGTATCATACCTACTTTCCACTCACGTCATGTAATCATGCGAATAATGTGTCCTTGGTGCAGATTGCGTTTCTGTGATGTAATCATTTCAGGCCTTCTAACTCACGCGAACTAGACATATCGTGTTCGCCAGCCACATGTCGCGTTTTCCTAGAACACGCAAATGACTCTTATCTCTACCACTTTACTTGTCTCTTTAGTGACGTTAGACGAACAACGTAATCGTTCTCCTACCTTCTAAGAAGAATACGAAACAGAAGGAAATGTACGCGAACTAATTACGACTTGAGCTTTGAACACATATGGTTGTCGGAAGTATATAACAATTTTACCAACTATCTGACTATGCCGTTACTACGACTGATGATTCATTTTGTTCAGTTGTTACTAATAACCTATTTATGTTCTCTACACTTAACAAAAGACAAGAACTCATGGATTCTACTGCGGCGGTATCTTGGTGTTATGTGTCCATCTCAGTGAATATTAACAGAAATAAAACATATTTCATGTTATTGTCCGTACCCTGCATTTTTAACTCATCTTAATTTCATTCCACTTACAATTAACAGCACCAGCCCGGGGGAGTATCTGAAAAGGTTAGAATGAATAGACAGAAGTTAAAGACTATTTTGGGAGCAACACTGTGTCCTCAGTTCTTCAATGTAACGTGCTAAAACTTTGCTATAAAACTTTACCCAATTTGTGCCAATTTGTTTAGTTTTGAACACTAATTTTCCACGTTGTTCAGTGAGACTTACGGATAGTAATTTAATTAGTATCCCATTACAAAAGTTGACTTAGCTTGTCATGTATGATAATTGCTCATTCCAGGGAAGTTGTGTCGTACTTGCGTCCTCGATAGCGAGCGAAGTTACGCCTATTGTACGACATCCTGCGTAGCCGACAGACATTGAAGGTTGCCTATATATAAGACACACCACGAGTGTGTAATGATTTTCGTTTTCTCTTGCAACTGTCTTGGTCTGCGTTTTCAGTTAGTTATACTCTCGTTAGCCACCTAGACTCTTTGCCTTATACATTAATTCTATTCAGCTATATTAATGTTACCTACACCATGAGGACGTGAACGGCGTTCCCGCAATGAAACTATAACCTGGAACAAATGAACACTGTATGATACGAATGAAACAATGCTCGGATTCAAAAGGATGTAAGACAGGTGTGTATTCTTCGGTCCCTACTGTTAGGAATATACATCGATGAAGCAATGACAGAAATAAAGCACAGGTTTGTGAGTGAGTTTAAAATTCAGCGTGAATGGACATCGATGATATGATTCGTTGAAGACATTGTTATACTTACTGAAAGTGAATAAGCATAGTCGGACGTGTTGAATAGAATGAACAGTCTTTTGACAGAACACAGATCTGGAGTAAACCGAAGAAAGAGTGGCAGAAATGAGATTAGCGAGTAATTTATGAAAGATGGGGCCACGATGTTGATGAAATTAAGGAATTCTGTTACTTGGAAGCAGAATAACACATAACGGTTGAATCAAGAAGGAGGAAAAAGCAGATTAGCACAGGAAAAGCGTGCATTCCTGCCCAAGAGAGGTCTACTAATATGAAACATAGAGGAAACATTTGAGGAAGAAATTTCTGAAAATGTACTTTGGAGCGCAACAGTGTGTAATAAGGATTGATGGACTGTGGGAAAAATGGATAAGAAGAGAATCGTAGCATTAGAGATATGGTACTCTAAAAGGATGTTGAAAATTAGGGGGACTGATAAGAAATGAGGAGAATCTCCGCAGTAACTGCAAATAAAGGGACATTCGGAAAACACCGACGAGGAAAAGGTACAGGACAGTAGAACATGTATTAAAACATAAGGGAATACTTTCATGGAAATGAAGGGTGCTGTAGAGGTTAAAATGTATAGGGGAACGACATTAACTGGAATACATCCAACAAATAATTGAGCACATCATGGGGTGCAAGGTCTACTTTGAGATGAATAGGTTGGCTCAGGAGAGAAATTCGTACTGGGCCACATAAAACTAGCCATAAGAATGATGACTAAAAAAGTTTACAAAAATAAAAATAACGTGCGCAAAGTACGTTGTACACCGTAAATAATGTGTGAACTGGGACGCTATTGCTCGGTTATGTCGTCAAGAACCTCTGAATTTAGAGTTTTTAATACATCCAGAAAACTGGTTAGTTAGCCTCAGTATGCGTTATCTACCTTAGAAGTAGTGTGTTTGTTTTGTATTTAACTATTGTACTAACGACCGTGGACTTGTAAATTAGCCATCCTTGTGGTTTCGAGGCGCTTTCCCATGCTAGTTTAGGCAATTCCTGAGCTGGTACTCATTTTCCGCCCCAGGGAGTCCGATACGCAAGTAGTTAAAATACGATAACATACACAACAAAATTATCGCGATTCGCTAATGGTGCTCACGACTCCATCCCATAGTTTAGTTAGTCTGACGTCTGTGGCGTCAGGAAGAACATCCGATTACAAAGTTAGTTAATAAAGTAAAATTTCCCAAATCCTGACAATCGGGCCCCGTATTAGACGGGTAAACGCTAGGGACAAGATCTGTAGAATACGGTTACGTTATGTAAATGATTTGGCTGCTACGTCTTTCACACATTTTTGTTGTTAGCATTATTCTGTATTCCTAAGCCGATGTGCTGACACAGCTATGATGACAACTTAAGAATCGACTCATGAGTACGTGCAGTGATAAAATGAGAAGTCTGTGCCTCGACAGTATAGCTCAGCATGAGCCACTATTTTGTTTATTACTTCACTGGGTGTTCACACATCACACCCAGAAGTTAAAGATTATTGAGGAGCAGCCACTTATCCTCAGATCTTCATTGTGATGCACTAATGTTTTGCTATCAAACATTACACTATTTGTACATATTAGAATAATTTGCTTAGTTTTCAGCGATACTTTCCGACTTTGTTCAGTGAGACTTACCGATAGAAATTTAATTAGTATCCGGTTACAGATAGGTGACTTACCTTGTCATATCTTCTTCTTCTTCGGTTATCAACCCACAGGTTGGTTGGCAGCAGCACGCCATTCCGTTCTTTTGTCAACTTTCTTCTTCATATCTGCATAGGTCTGGCACCCGATGTCATTTATTACTTGTTGAATGTAGCTTAATCTAGGTCGTCCTCGGCGAGTTCTTCCTTCAATGATTCCTTCTAATATTCTCTTAATGAAGTTGTTATGCCGTAAAATGTGACCTATGAAGGTTATTCTTCTTTTCTGTATATTTCGCCAAAGAGATCTGTTTTCTTTCACTCTTCTGAGGACATCTTCGTTTGTAGCCTTGTCTCGCCAGCTGATTTTTTCCATTCTCCGGTAGCACCACATTTCGAATGCCTCTAATCTTCTCTTTTCTTCTTTTCCACTAGTCCAAGTTTCACATCCGTAAAGGGCTGTACTCCACACATAGGTTTTCATGACTCTCTTTCTTACGTCTAAACTAACATTTCTACTCGTCAGTAAGTTTCTTTTTCCATTGAATGCTATTTTGGCAAGTTGTATTCTGTTTTTAATGTCACTTTTGCTCCTTCCATCTGCTGTTATTTTGCTACCTAAGTAGTTAAATTCTGTAACCTGCCCTAGTTTCTCTCCCTTTATTGTTATTCGTATGGGTTCATATATGTTTCCAATAATATTCCACTTGTATGACTATCCCTCTTTCCAGGGAATGTTTGCCGTGCATACATCTTCAGTAGCTACCGAAGTTACGCCTGTTGTAGGACTTCCTGTGAAACCAACAGACATTGATGGTTGCCCATACCTAAGGCGCAACTACGACCATGTTCTGCTTCTCGTTTTCTCTTTATAATTATGAATAATAAATCGGCGTACAATAGGTAATTGTCGATAAATTCCAACTCTGATCATAGCAGAACGTAATCTCAAATCATTGGTCTACACTATTATCGTTGATGATTGTTGCTGTTGTGGTCTTCAGTCCAAAGACTGATTTGATGCAGCTCTCCATGCTACTCTATCCTGTGCAAGCTTCTTCATCTCCCAGTACTTACTGCAACCTACATCATTCTGATTCTGTTTAGTGTATTCATCTCATGGTTTTGTGGGGCGGCGGGTAGAATTATTGTTTTATATAATGTTTTGTGATGTAGAAAAGATGCATTCCTTGCCGTTTTAACCATATGTGGGGCGGCGAGTGGAATTAATTGTTATATAAATGTTCCTATTATTTATGCTGCCTTTTGCCGTTCTCAACACTGGCTCTCTAACTACAATATTGGCAACCAGAAAGTGATTAGCAAAACGTGAAGCCTGTAATTAGAATTCCTAGTGCCCACTTCATCTGAGAAATACACCTATAGCTACAGCTTATAGCTCTGAGGAATTAGGAGATTGTCTGGGATTCATAATCAAAAACGATCGTGAAAAGAAAACGTTCTCTGTATTCTGAGTCACAGATGAAAAAAAAAAAAAAGAATCCACACAACCTGACTAACAGAGCAGTTCAGAGTCTAATGCGCTGATGCAACTATAACTGTCCAAATTAAATGTTTAAATGAATGCTCGCCATAATTTGATGATAAAGTTCATCAAACGCTACGCTAAATAATGGTAGAATGTCTGTCCCGCGGCGGCACGTGAAAATACGACATACACAAACTGAAGATAGATAATTAAAATCATCCCAGAATTAACACTTCACTCGAAAATGATTTCATGGTTACGCATATCCCGAGTAACTTAATACAGCATCCGAGGCTGTTTATAGCAATGATACCGACGCGACGCGACTCCCGACACAGATAGTCTGGCTAAGGGAACGCCTGATCAAATCGGCTCTCCCGACTAGCTGCTGGGCTAGTAATGCACCACTTTAAGTTATTGAATAAATCATCGCTTCTTTTGCTGATGGCAGATGAAGCTCTCAATTTAAATGCGCAGTCAGCACACATGTAAGTAATCATAATAAAAGGCTGATGAGGCTAAGTCAATTATTTTGGGCGAGAGAATTAAATTAATTACACTACACGCAGTAGACGAGCTCTGAACTTGCCCTTTGGAGATACGCTATCGCTATAGTTATATAGTTATTCAAATGAAACTTCTCACATCTTTATGGTTATAGCGGATCTCCATTCTACTTAAAATTAAACATTCTAGCCTTATTTATTAGCCTACTTAATCTATCTTGCTTCCTTAATGTTTAAGACAAAAACCAGAAAATTATGAACTTCAACTAAAATCTTAATTTGTGAGATCCAAAGTACTGTTCCTATTAAATTATTATGAAAAGGGAATCTAAATATAAATTTTTAAGTTGCTAGCGCTTTTCTGTTTTGCGCCACTGATTTTTACAGAAAAACGTCAAAATTTCGAAAATGGTTCAAGTTATTAAACTGACATTCAACACATATTAATTTAGTATTACTCCTGACATGCTAGAAACGTTTTATGTTATTTACTTGATTTTTAAAGTATTGCGCAATATTTATGACGTCAGAGCTAGTTACAGCGGACTGGCTGGCACACAATGGAAAGACTGATGTGAATTTATTACGACGTGAGTAGGCTGCTTCCATAAGTCTCCCTCTACGATTTTTACCCTCCACGCTGCCCTTCAATACTAAATTGGTGATCCCGTGATGCCTCACAATATGCCCTACCAACCGATCCCTTCTTCTTGTCAAGTTGTGCCACAAACTCCTCCCCAATTCTATTCAATACCTCCTCATTAGTTATGTGATCTACCCATCTAATCTTCAGCATTCTTCTGTAGCACCACATTTCGAAAGCTTCTATTCTTTTCTCGTCTAAACTATTTATCGTCCACGTTTCACTTCCATATATGGCTACACTCCATACAAATACTTTCAGAAATGACTTCCTGACATTTAAATCTATACTCGATGTTAACAAATTTCTCTTCTTCAGAAACGCTTTCCTTGCCATTGCCAGTCTACATTTTATATCCTCTCTACTTCGACCATCATCAGTTTTTTGCTCCACAAATAGCAAAACTCATTTACTACTTCAAGCGTCTCGTTTCCTAATCTAATTCCCTCAGCATCACCCGATTTCATTCGACTACATTCCATTGTCCTCGTTATGCTTTTGTTGATATTCATCTTATACCGTCCTTTCAAGACACTGTCCATTCCCTTCAGCTGCTCTTCCAGGTCCTTTGCTGTCTCTGACAGAATTACAATGTCATTGGCGAACCTCAAAGTTTTTATTTCTTCTTCATGGATTTTAATTCCTACCCCGAATTTATATTTTATTTCCTTTACTGCTTGCTCAATATACATGTTGAATAACATCGAGGATAGGCTACAACCCTGTGTCACTCCCTTCCGAACCACTGCTTCCCTTTCATGTCCCTCGACTCTTATAACTGCCATCTGGTTTCTGTACAAATTGTAAATAGCCTTTCGCTCCCTGTATTTTACCCCTGCCACCATAATAATTTGAAAGAGAGTATTCCAGCCAACATTGTCAAAAGCTTTCTCTAAGTCTACAAATGCTAGTAACGTAGGTTTGCCTTTCCTTAATCTATTTTGTAAGTTAAGTCGTAGGGTCAGTATTTCCTCACGTGTTCCAACATTTCTAAGGATTCCAAACTGATCTTCCCCGAGGTAAGCTTCTACCAGTTTTTCCATTCGTCTGTAAAGAATTCGTGTTAGTATTTTGCAACCGTGGCTTATTAAACTGATAGTTTCGCAATTTTCACATATGTCAACACCTGCTTTCTTTGGAATTGGAATTATTATATTCTTCTTAAAGTCTGAGGGTATTTCGCCTGTCTCATACACCTTTCTCACCAGACAGTGGAGTTTTGTTAGCCCTGGCTCTCGCAAGGCTGTCAGTAGTTATCGCTGTTGATAAGCACTGAAATACCAATTGGTCTCATACCATTAGTCTATTAATTGTCACCCTGTAGGAAGGCCGAAGGGAATTCATTATTACGCACTAGGGCACAACCTTTCCATGCGTCGAGACGCTGAAGTACACCGGGAAGCATTATAAAAAATGCCGCTACCATATAAATTAACGCAAAAGCGCGGTCGCAAGGAGCTGGAAAGCTACTCACAGAGGTAACTGAGCACATAATTTTCAACTGCGCTCATGGGACGAACCAGAGAGGGGACGCTGGGTCGCGGACTGTGTCTACTATGACACACTGCATTTCACATCTTACCACCTTCCAGACAGAGCATCTCCATACTGCGTTCTCTCGTCAGCGCGTCCCGGCTACCTGTCCACAAGCCACGCTGCAGCCCGGCCACCCCGGCTGTTGTTCGAACTGCACGTTCTTATTGGCTGAAGGCCAACCTCCGCCCTCTACGCTCCTCACACTCGATCTTTATTAAGTCTCTCAAGAAATCACTGTGTTTAGCTTACCTCGTTTCTCTTTTGAGAAGCCTACTGCGTCTACTGACGATCCTTCAAACAGCCCTTCACTTTTCTAAGCCCAACACATTCATACAACATGGCCTCACACACACTGGAAAGGTACAGAGAGGATGAGGAAGTGTGACACATTGAAAAAGTAATAGGAATAAAACTCTTAATTGCCTTTCTACATGTCAATTACTTGCGTTATTGACTTAACAAGCGAGGATCACTTGGTAATGCTGCAATCAGTTGATCAACGTATAATGTCCCTCAACTCTTCAGCAAAGGCAAGATTTGTGTTCATGAAGCGTACTAACAGTACCGCTTAACCGTGAAGTTTTATTTAATTTCCTCTTCGCTTCCTGGGTACTTGACTTTTTTGTCAGGTTGCGTATTTATGAATTTTAGTGTAAAATTGGTAATTCTGACTGAGTCTTGAGAACAAACTTCCTAAGGCAGTATACATACCACTAGACTGTCGTCAATTCGTCACATGGTTTACAGAGGATTCTGCGTGACTCTTGTGGAGGGCACCACATTTTATCCTTACTACACATTTCTATGCAACGAACACTTTCTTCCCAGCTTTACCGATCCCATTTGGCTAGTGTCGCCGTTGGCATTCAGTCTCTCTTTTGAAATTTTCGTCAACATAAGGAAGTAGTCCACTGAAATCGTTTATACCGAGCCATGTTTGTTGAGAAGAAAATCATACACTTCGGACACTTTTTTATCTGCTGCACCAAAAATTTACAATTTTCGTTACGATATTGAACCAGTACTTTGACCCTTAACTTCTTACAACCAGCCGGAAAACTTTGGAAATCTACAGCCCACTGACTTTACGCTATATTATTTCCCTAATGTCAGGACTATCGGACCTTCTACAAGCTTGTTTCATTGTAAACCGTGGTTCGTTCACTTCCACACAGAAGCAAAGGAATACACTTCTAACATTACGTCTTACCTTTTGTCAACTCTACACGATCAGGAATGGACTTTGAAATTGTCTACCTTCTTCTTCATGGAAAACCATCCAGCACTAAGCAAAACAAATATAATTTTACATGATGTCCAAAAATTCGCAACATGTAAGGAAGTTAAAATACGTCATACGCTTAGCTAGGTTTTTGTGGATGTCATCCTCTGCTGCTAATGAATTCAGGTTTTCACACTGTTGTACATCTATTAAGCTGTGTAAACGCTTATAGTGCACATTCTCCTCGCATTTGTTGTATACTGCACCTCAGCGCTCGGCTGAACAATTACACCCAGGCATTGGAGTGACTCTGTTGAGCTTTGATAACCTTCTTTTCACAGAGACCTGAAGTACAAAATTGCTACTGAAATCTATTTAAGATGACTTGCATATTCCCTGAGAATATGGACTTGATATTAGCACACCCGAAAAATTATTAGTCACTCTTTCAAATAGTACATCGTCCGTTTTGGAGTACTGTGCATTGTAAGCGGTTTGTTGACGTAAGTCATGGCAGTGAAGTAGTGTGTATGCGCAAATAGGTGGTATGCAACCAGCGCAGGACAGAGTTGACTTGTGGACTTGACAGAAGAGTTGAAAAGCAGCTAATGTATTTGGATGTGCCCACACCGTGAATGAAGTGTCCTGATTTATTTGTGTACCAACGTGAACTGTCCAACGTGTTTACAAGGAATAGTGTACCACTCGCTGCAACGTCGAATATAGTAACAACAGCGGTCGTAAAAAGTCTGACAGCGGCGGAGACAAGTGTCACACCGTGTCAGTTACAGGAGCGGCTCCTGTCAGGGGGTGCAAGTCCTTCTCAAATAGCATCTGATCGAACACTGCGAAGAGATCTGCTTGTAATGGACCAGAATAAATCGCAGATGAGCAATGCTCACGCCAGCTGTTGAAGCTGCACGTCTTCTGTGGGCCTCGCAACACGGGAAGTAGGCGGTACGTGGTTGGAGGAGTGTAGCGTGACTTGAAGAGTCCGACTTTTCCTCTTCTCAAATGAAACCAGGCGTAGAGTTTGTCGACAGCCTTTAAAGTCGTTTACCCTGCATAGTGTGGAGGGTGTAGGTCAGACCGAAGGCGTGTCTGTGCTTGTTTAGGGATGTTTTGAACGCCACACCTTGAATCCATTCTCTTTCAGAGTATTGTGAACTTGAAGCAGGATGCTTATTTCAATGTTCACGGTTACCAACTGTTGCCCAT
Source organism: Schistocerca serialis cubense (assembly GCF_023864345.2). Classification (NCBI taxonomy): domain Eukaryota; kingdom Metazoa; phylum Arthropoda; class Insecta; order Orthoptera; family Acrididae; genus Schistocerca; species Schistocerca serialis. The sequence continues at coordinate 2,294,243 of NC_064641.1, read as the reverse complement.
TCTTCTATATCTTCAAGAGCACGAGTCAGCTCTGAACACTGTCGTCTTCAAGATGTCGACAGTCATGTTCACAGCGCAGCATTCATTCACTTCCGATTTGGAAAACATAGGAACATACTATAACATCACGACTGACCCGCAAAATCAACAGACATTACTACCACAGAAAAAATCTGGGACTATTTACAGCACCGTGTGAATAGTAGCAATCAACAATTCTCCATTTTAGTAGCTGCAAAGAAAGTCGTATCCACGGAGTGGTAGCAGGTGGATGTGACTTACCTGAAGAAACTTGTCTTAGCCGTATATCTGAGGCTATTATCAAGGGTAAGGCGTTGTTCCACCTGATGCCTCCTGTAGTTGAGTCAAGTTCTGTCAGATGCGTTTATTTAACATCAATAATTTCCCCTGATTAGAAAGCCTGAAAGATTTGGATGACAAAAAGCAAGTTGCGTTAATATAAATAATGTCACAAGCCTAGGTTTACAAAACTTGAAGGACAGATAACATACGTCGAAACTACAAAAACGACTGCATTAAGAAACGGATGATGATAATTTATAGTTTATCAGTAAAGCAATACATCATTTACAAAGTTTTCTAATGAGTGTTTGTAAAAAGGCGTCCTACGCCTGGGTCTAAGTAGGCGTGAACTCGCCGGATCGTGGAACGTCGCACCCACTGAGATAACCTGAACAGTATCAAATTGTTTCGCAAGATTTCGCTTGTCAACTACAAAACAGTATTTTTAGGCACGCCATATACAGTAGTCAAGTCGAGAGACGTTAGGGGAACATATTTGCCGTGGAAATGCTCCTCCTCTGACTATCCATTTGTCGTAATCTTAAACAATGTTCCAGAAATACGCAGGGGCACAACCGAAATGCTTAGTACTATTTGCAGTGGTGTGTCTCGTAGGAAATCGAGAAGACCGTTGTTCATAAAGCCCGTTTAAAGAATAGCTGCTACACTCGCGGGGACAACATACGTAGCTCTAAATCTACATCTACTTCCATACGCCGGAAGTGTGTTACAAAGGATACTTTCAATTGTACCAGTTATTAGGGCTTTTCCTCGCTCTATTCACATGTGGAACGCGGGAAGAACGACTATTTAAATGTCTCTGTGCACAGTGTAATTGATCTGTATTTTACCTTGCGATCACTGCGGGAGAGATATGTTGAGGGCTGTAGTGTATTCACCGAGTTACCAAGTGAGGGGTTGGTTCGTGAACATAAGAGGAAACCTTGAAAAGCTTTCACTTTTCTGAACTATGTAGCTCAAACAATAAGAGTTATAAGCCCATGTAATGTTTTCCGTCTTTTAACATATCTCTTGGGAGCAATTTCACACAGTGTCTCACACATTTTCCCAAATTGCATGTTGAGTTGCAAGTCAAATAAAGCAAGTTAATTATTTATATACAGCATAGGTACGCATCTCTAGAAATTTAACTTTTTCTGGAAGTCCTTCATACTCTCAGGTTTAAAGCAGATTTAAAAAGATTTTGCTGCCATAAATTATACTTACCGAAATTTCTAATTATGTTTATTAAAATGTTCGGTAACTAACTGATAGTTTCTCTTTAAAAAGGTCTTTTGGTTTCGGATATAAGACATAAGAATAGTTTACTTCTTACCTAAGTATTTTGTGAGACAGTATACAAAATTACAGACCCTATCTTTAATAGTTTTTAACGAATGTGGAAGAGAACATAAAAAAAGTGCACTTCTTGGAAATTCAAGTTAAAGTTAAAACTTGTTTCTCTACCTGCGCTTCAGAATACTAATGCATCCCAGGCACAGATTCATCTTCTTTCATCTTCTCCGTGGTGTTGTTGTCCCTCGCTTTTCTTGTTCAGACTTTCTCTTATTGTTGCTTCTTTGGTAGCTTCCATCACTGATTGTCTGCTCCGAAGAGTCATCTGCGGCCAATGGCAGTTGAAGTTCTTTGCATATTTAGTCTACGAGATATCGCAACCTGAACCTGTACGCTGCACCGCCACTGAAACACAACAGAGCATCCAACACACCTGTTTTAAACTATTTAGTCCTACCAGAACTGTTTTTGGTATCGGTTCCCATATAGATATGTTAAACTCTCATTTGTGTTTTGAGTCATAACATGGAATTACTGCTCTAATAATGTTTTGTCGCTAAGCCATCAGAGACTAAACAGTCATCGAAAACAGACAATTGAGAACAAAATCCCTTTTGTTAAGAGAACTGTCTGCTTGACATGAGAATGTCGTCATTAAATTTCTCTAATTTTGGGGCTTTCGTCGGCGTAATTTCCACGAAATTGACTTTTTCTGGTTCAGAAAACTGCAAAGGACTTTTTACGACTAAAATTAAAAAGTGGTGTTTCGATACTTATTCGCGTACTAGTCCTGTTAAAGCCCGTTCTTGAAACTCAAAGTGGTCTTTCTCGGGACATTTTGTGTCAAACTTCAAGTGGCGCTAGTTCAGCTTCCCTCACGGGTCAACAAAGACGTGATAATTCGTGCTTTCCTTCAGAGTATACGTTCAGTGTCTCCCGACAGTCTTGTATCGTACGGGCCTCATACATTTGAGCAATATTCTAGGATGCATTGCACGAGTGATCTGTAAGCAATATTCTTTGCGGACTGACAACATTCCCCTAGTATTCCACCAACAAATCGATGTCCAATTTAATACCCGACTTTCGATTTGAACATACAAGTTCTTTGTTAAATGCAACTGCTTTTTCCTTTCTTAACTGGAACTCCTTTACAGCGTCGTTGCATGGAACATCTATAAACAGCTGAGTCCAGGTCTTGTTCTCACTCTTTCAGGTAACGTTGCATGTTATCAACTCCCTCTTTATTTGCTCGTGCTCTACCGGATAACATCTTTCTTTTTGATGTCACAAATAGGTGGTCGTCCAACATTAGTCAACAGCAATGGCTTTCTGCGAAGAACATCGTTTCAACTTACCTAAATTTCAAGTTTCTGCTTGAGGTCCAGCGTAACGCGTTGCCTTATAACAGCCATGATACTGAACAGTAAAGAACACCACAATTTCAAATATGTAAAGTGTTCAGAATGAGATTTTCACTCTGCAGCGGAGTGTGCACAACTATGAAACTTCCTGGCAGATTAAAACTGTGTGGCGGACCGAGTCTCCAACTCGGGACCTCTGCCTATCGCGGGCAAGTGCTCTACCATCTGAGCAACCCAAACACGACTCAACGACCGGTCCTCACAGCTTCAATTTTGCCAGTACCTCGGGCAAACATTTGAAGCTGCCTAAGCTGAAAACATACTGCCATAATAAATAAAATAGGCTGGTCAGTTAGAGAGGAATGGGCATCCCTGAAACGGCTACCACATAAGTTAGACGCACAAATGTAGATAAAAGTTGACTGCGAAGAAACGTTAGGGAGGGTTCACGAGTTCTAGTCTCGGTCCGGCACATAGTTTTAGTCTGCCAGTAAGTTTCATGTATAGTGATTAACATTGTAAGGCTACCGGCAGAATGAATAGTAGGATCTGAGTCACGTAGTATTCCGTCGTTCTTGTTCTTGGGCGAAATATGCATGCATGCGCTGAAGGAGTGCCATTTGTAATTATGGCCTTGTGGTGGACAAAGTGCTGAGCATTCGCTGCCGAGGTGTATTTCAAAAATAAACGGTTCTCCCATCGCAGTTCAGTGACACTTTGGTCTTCATTCCGAGTTGAAACGATGTGATAAAGCCGGCCGCGGTGGTCTAGCGGTTCAGGCGCTCAGTCCGGAACCGCGGGACTGCTACGGTCGCAGGTTCGAATCCTGCCTCGGGCATGGATGTGTGTGATGTCCTTAGGTTCGTTAGGTTTCAGCAGTTCTAAGTTCTAGGGGACTGATGACCACAGCAGTTGAGTCCCATAGTGCTCAGAGCCATTTGATGTGATAAACTCCCGAAACATCGAACGATCGTACGGCGGGTGCCAGAATTCAGGACCACCACATCTTGTGCAAAGAAGGGAAGTCGAGGACGACGGAGGACACAGCGGAGCACGGAGCTAGTGGAGGAGGAGGGCCAAGCGCTCACCTGAAGCCGTCATCGCGTGGCTGCCCGACGTGCCTTGGCGCTAATGGCGTGAACAGCGAGGCACGGTTCCACCAGGAAGCGAGGAGCAGATCACACCATCTGACAGTCCATGAATATCTTGCGGAGTCATTTTCCCGGTTGACTGGTTTCCAGATTTGGAGACATTCGTTGACCAGCACGGTCGCCCGATTTGACTGCCCTTGACTTCCGCTTGCTGGCGCACTTTAAAAAAATCAAGTGTGCACTGCACGTTCTCATACCCCGGCTGGACTCAAGGAAAGCGTTTGTACAGCTATAGGGGAGATCCCAGTGAACATGATGAAACGAATGATAGAAGCTGTCGTTAATCACTAGGAGGTATGCACGAAACGTGATGGCGACCCTCTACAAGGTGTCTGTCCTAAGAGTCGTCAGGTGCATTTTCTCTGGTGTTTCGACAGATATTTGGAATGCAGTATTTGCTACGTGTAGATGGAGTCGGCCCAGAGAAATACTGCTCATTTCATGCGATGTCCAGCGTCGATAAAAGCTTCGACTCGTTTCTCGTTACAAACAAAATGATTTTTAAATCGGAATTTTAAGCGCTGTGTATTAACAGGGACAGTGAAACACGAGGGACGACGAGAACTGCAGCAGCGACTGCACCGGCCTGCCCCCCCCCCCCCCCCCCCCGCCCTTGACGGCTACTGCCACGCTGAAGCACGCTGCCCAGCCGCTGTTGGAGTACTTACTGTGTCCTTCATGTTTTACTGTCCTTGTTAGTACATAGCGGTTAAATGAATATCACACTAAGCTGGTGGTACTCTATCCGATGGGCGGGTAAAATTACGATTTAAAAATCATTTTGTTTGTAACGAGAAACAAACCGAAGCTTTTATCGATGCTGGACGTCGCATGAAATGGGCAGTATTTGTCTGGACCGACTCCATCTACACGTTGCAAAAAATAAATTGCAAATATCTGCCGAAACACCAGGGAAAATGTATCCGATTACTGTTCGGACAGACGCCCTGTATTTGATATTCTATTTAAAGCCTAATAAGGGGCGCGTATTGCATGTAATGGGATATACGTTTCTTCGTTTCAATTAATTTGTTAGTTTGTTTGTAAGTTTTGTCCTTTTTATATCATACTATTCATTCTGTCAGACCCTGTAATTGATTGATAACATGTACGCCCACGATAATCCACTGTCGTCAATTCTGTTTGAATGATTGGAGATCTGATGTGTGCCAGATTACAGTGAGATCGCAATAATGAGGTCAGGATCAGCTGAAGTTTAGTGTAGTTGCCCTGGCCACTTACGTCGTGAAAGCAGCCTATCTGAGGTCACGTGGGTGTACGTTTGTGCCACAGTGAATGGAAACCTAGCCCGCCGTTACAGCAGACTGTGATGCTGCAGCACGCTGCGGCAGCAGTATTCTAGCACCCGGTGGCCCGATATACTAGGTAACTCTCCTCCACCCTCTTCGACAGGCTGAGAAGTCTGATGTGCGGCCGTTGCGAAACACTGCATGTATCAAGAAGGTAACGAGGAGATTTTTACTTGTCGAAGGGTTTTCTTTCTTACGCATTGCTAGTCTGCTATTTCCTGCTAAGGCGTTTCACTTTTTTTCCACATTACGAGTAAGTTTCAAATAAATATTTGTCACGTCAAAAGTAATATGTAGGATGTAATAATAAAGGGTCTTTAGAAATGCTGAAATACTACTTCAGAGAAAGAATTTGTATTATAAAGTAGTCGTCTTGCGGCATACTACATCCATGATGCCTTCTACACTCATGCCCGTAAATTAAGGATAATGCTGATACATGGTGAAACAACGCTCTGGTGGGCAGTTTGCTGGATTAAATCACGTCGGGGTATGACCATGCGGTGCCTCTGACCTGCGGTGGTGTTGGCAGCAGTCCACGTACGCAGAGGTTTGTTGGTGCATGTCATAGTTAGGTGCAACGAGTAAGTGTGCAGACGTTTTCAGACGGGCTAATGGTGTTTTGAGAATGGCTCAAAGAAAACATATTGATGACGTTATGAGGGGTAGAATACTAGGGCGACTGGACGATGGTCAAACACAGCAGGTGGTACAACTGGCCCTCTGTGTGCCACAAAGTGTGATCTCAAGATTATGGTAACGATTCCAGTAGTCGGGAAACGTCTCCAAGCGCTACACTACGGGGGGTGGGTGGGGGGGGGGGGGGGGGGGCGTCCACAGTGCACAGTGTACAACACCACAAGCAGACCGATATCTCACCGTCAGTGGCTGCAGACGGCCATGGAGTACTGCAGGTAGCCTTCCTCGGGACCTTACCGCAGCCACTGGAACAGTTGTCTCCACACAGTCTAAAGACGACTAAACAGACATGATTCATTCACCCGGAGACCTGCAAAGTGCATTCCACTGACCACTGATTACAGGAGAGCCCGTAAAGCCTGGTGTCAAGAACACAGTACATGGTCATTGGAACAGTTGTCCCAGGTTATGTTCAAGGAAGAGTCCAGGTATAGTCTGAACAGTGATCCTCGCCGGGTTTTCATCTGGCGTGAACCAGGAACCAGATACCAACCCCAAAGTGTTCTTGAAAGGAAACTGTATGGAGGTCGTGGTTTGATGGTGTGAGGTGAGAATATGATTGGTGTACGTACACCCCTGCATGTCTGACAAAGGAACTGTACCAGGTCAGGTGCATTGGGACGTCATTTTGCACCAGTATGTCCGCCTTTTCAGGGGTGCCGTGGGTCCCACCTTCCTCCTGATGGTTGATAACGCACGGCCCCACCGAACTGCCATCGTGGAGGAGTACCTTTATACAGAAGATATCAGACGAATGGAGTGGTCTGCCTGTTCTCCAGACCTAATCCCCATAGAGCACGTCTGGGATGCTCTCGGTAGGCGTTTTGCTGCACGTCTTCAGACCCCTGGGACACTTCAGGAGCTCCGACAGGCACGGGTACAAGAATGGAAGGCTATACCCCAGCAGCTGCTCGACCACCTGACCCGTTGTGCGGCCTGCGTACGCGTGCATGGTGATGATATCCCATATTGATGACGGGGTACATGCGCAGGGAACAGTGGCGTTTCGTAGCACATGTGCTTCGTGACGGTTTTCTCAATTTACCACCAATACCGTGGACTTACTGATCTGTGTCGTGTGTGTTACCTATGTGCCTATGCTATTAGCGCCAATTTCGTGTAGTGCCACCTTGTGTGGCACCAAATTCTGCAATTATCCTTAATTTATCAGCATGAGTGTATATGCGTACCTTGTAATATCACCCTTCTGGTCACTGTTGCCAGAGCGGATTGCAACCGGAGGGGCGGTGTCGTTCTGTTTGAAGGTGTGCATCGCAGAAAACATTCCCCATCAGTGCGCGCCATAATTCGTGTATATTTTTGGTCGATATTTCTTGGATTAGTTAGAAATCCTCGGCACAGTCTCAATACTGCTCCTGAAAACCTTTTGTGAAACTGACGTCCTTCCGCCATTTATTATTCATCTAACTGACATACTCAGTATTGTCCAGATATGCATTTTGCCAATTTTCTAGCGGAAACGAAAACAATGAAATGAACTGTAAACTGTTTATGCAATGCAATATCGAAAATATTTCATTTCCATGTATTCGTGTAAACAACTTTGAAATCGTGAAACAATTTCTGTGCGCTGTGCGCAGCTACTTCGCCAATCTCTGTGGCAACGCCTCTTCACAGTTCCGCAGACAACCGTTGTTTCCATCTGCAGGTGTCAAGGATTTCCTAAAGTTGACTCAACTGTAGGAGTGTCTTAGCAGCAAAGAACAAATGTATAAAAACTGCATGCATGATGCGGCGTTTTTCCACGCATCTCGCTGCTTGTGACATGATATGGCCTCCACTTTATAGGTAGGTCGTTGTTATCCTCACAGCAATTGTTGCCTGACAGTAAGGGATATGAGTACCAAGTTTGGTTGAGATCGGTCCAGTAGTATAGGAGGAGATGTGGAACATACACATACACGTTTTTATTATTTATATTGATACAAGTATCAGCTATTTTATCTTCATAGCAGGAGAGAGGAAGTCGCTACATATACTAAATTCTGCTAGACACGTTTGTAATGCTATTGCTTGTTTCGTAGTGTCAGCTACCTTCCTTCCGCTAGGTGGTCAACACACTTTTTTTTTTAGTTTCTTGCGTTTATGTACCTCCTGGCTACAAGTCCCCAGACCACCTACATTTCATTTTCATTGCATACCATAGTTACATCTTGTACCTCAATATGTTTCCTGACCCTTTTCTTGCTTTTCTTGTCTCCACCGGTAATTTCCAAAGGTGTATCTCCCCATTTCACTCATGAAATAAAAATTGGTAAACGGGGCAAGTAGAAAATTTCCATTCGATACAACGGCAACTTAGTCTCAAAAGCTCTATTTAGTTTCCCAACAGCACTTAATCACATATTTACTTTGCTTTTTATGTCATTCACTTCCCGTCCTGTCTTCGTCGTCAGGTTCTATAAAATATAAAACCCTCTCGCTGGTTCTTCTGACTCCATTAATAGCATGTACTGATTTTTTCCCGACAACTTCAGTACACGTTACTCGAGTTTTATCCTGCAGTATTGCTGATTTTGAGGAGTCTTACCTAACAGTACGATGTCATCGCATTAATGAAGCTGACCAGGTATTTTCTAATAACATTTCTCGTTAGTCGAGAGAGAGAGAGAGAGAGAGAGAGAGAGAGAGAGAGAGAAAGGGGGGGGGGCGAATTAACATGGTGCCATAACTGCTTCAGATGTTCCACGCAGTCTCCTCCTACTTTGAGTACTAAGCACAGAGCCTGTGAAAAAATGGTTCAAATGGCTCTGAGCACTATGGGACTTAACTTCCGAGGTCATCAGCCCTTAGAATTTAGAACTATTTAAACCTAACAAATCTAAGGACGTCACACATACCCATGCACGAGGTAGGATTCGAACCTGCGACCGTAGCAGTCGCGCGGTTCCAGACTGTAGCGCCTAGAACTGCTCGGACAACCGAGCCGGCATATGCATATCTTAAATCAATGCCCTATTTCAACAGTGCCTTGTAGTATATTTTCTAGAAACTAAGCTTTCCAAGTACCTATAAATCCACGGCCAAAATGAGAATTTATGTAAATAGCACCGTTTACTGCTCCTCCCTAAAATAACTTTAACGACGTACTAATGATTCATAGCGCCAGATCTATTTCTAAAGACAGGTTGGCTGGTTTCTTGATTAAAATCCAATATATACTATCTGATTAAAGGTGTCCGGACACTGCTATCTAAGGCTGAAGTAACCAACAGACCTGACGAGTGTCGTACCCGCCAGCATGAAAGGATGCCGGGGCACCTGGGTGGCGAGCGCGGTTGTCAAAGAAATCGCTCGAAATCAGGGGAAGGAATCACTCGTGAGCCCCAGAGTGCTACCAGCAGTTCATATAAGAGTCGAGCTACCACAGTGACTATGCGTAGGGAGGTGATAAGAATGGAGTCGAGTTACTGCCCATAAGCCACAAATTTCTGTGGTGAATGCTAAGCGACGCTTGAGGTGATGTAACGAGGGTCTACACTGGCCAGTGTAAGACAGCAAACGAGTGATCTGGAGTGATGAATCCCGTGGGAACCCGATGGAAGGGTTTGGGTTTGGTGAACACTTGGACAACGCTATCTGCCGTGTTGTGTAGAGCCAGTAATGACGTGCGGTGGAAGCGGTGATACGATATCGCGGGTGTATTCCGTTATTATGGTGTGATTATTACACTATGCTTAAGAAAGCCCTAAACGAGGAAGGATATGAACACCTTTTAGAGCATTGTGTACCGTGTACAGGAGGGCAACAGTTCAGAGACGGTGGCAAACATCAGCATGACAATGCACCTTGTCATAAAGCAGCATCTGTGAGCCAATGGTTCGTGGACTATAACAGTCCTGAAATGGGCTAGCCAACCATGAATCCCGACCCAATGGAACACCTGCGGGATGAGTTAGGACGTCGACTTCGCCCCAGAACCTGGAGTCCAACATTACTACCCTCTCAGGTTTCGGCTCTTTTGGTAGAATGGACTACCATTCCTCAATGGATCTTCAGACGCTTTACTGAAAGTGTCCCAGCAGTATTCAAGGCGTCATAAAACTAAAGGGTGGGCACAGTCCAGATGCCCAGGTACTTTTGGTCGGGTAGTGTAGTTACCATGCACTAGGTCGTAATTGTAATAAGTGTCTTGTTGCCGTACACAAGTACACAATCCTGTCAGCTATTGCAGTTTTACGCCAGTCGACCACATTTTAAGAATGTCTGACAAGACGAACCTCTAGCTGTAATCAAAGGACGTACTTTTATATAGTTATACTGTATTCTCTTGAAAACGGAATGGATGCGCAGTCCATACTGTGCAGTAGCAGAGTTTGCAAATAAAAGAACACTTTAATCCAGCCAACGAAAAACAGTGTGTCAAAGCTTTATTTTCATTTCTTCAGATGAGGCTGGTTCTTCAGATGAGGCTTGGTTCAGCGTGTCAGGATATCCGAATGCATTAACAAGACTTCCGGTCCAGTCATATTTTGCCCACTGTGTATAAATGAGAGTATTAATACATACCGGGAAAGCTTGTTCTATAGTAATACATTCACAGCTAGGAATTAACCTAAAACTTAAATGTACCAACGAAATTTGTCCTGCGCTAAGCTCCCTTGGGGTATCCTAATACAGTGTGAGAGATAAACTGAATTTATGATAAGAATCCTCGTACTGCGCACCGTATGTGATTTTCCGGGCACTTACCTCAGTAAAGAACAGTGACGAAGTGATCTTCTTCTGCATCTCACATACAGCTATTTGACAGGATTGAATCTAGATAAGGCTGAAGGATGAAGGTTTAGTGCAACATGTTCAATATCACTTTCCTTGTGAAAAGTCTTATTCGTTATACAGTTACTTAATTTCTGTTCAAAGGATCCTTCATCGCGGTACTTGTGTTTGGTATAACAGAAGGTGAAACAACATCTCACTTACCGTGCTTCTCAATTAGCCTGCTGCTTTCATACGTGTTTCAGTATCAGAACAGTGTTCTTTGCGTGCACTAAAGCTAAGGACATATATATTAAATATGAATTTTAACAGACATTATTTCATGGTAAGAATTACTTCAACTGGCCTATTATATTTTAGTTCCTTTTGTCTTAGCTATGTGTATGTGTGATCGTGTGTGTGTGTGTGTGTGTGTGTGTGTGTGTGTGTGTGTGTGTGTGTGTGTGTGTGTGTATGTGTGTGTGTGTGTATGTGTGTGTGATAGAGAGAGAGAGAGAGAGAGAGAGAGAGAGAGAGAGAGAGATTTTGAGTTGTCCTTACCAGAGAATAAAAGACGGTATTGCTTGTAGAAATGGATCGCTTGTAGAAATGGATCGTTGGTGAGAAATCAGCTGTTTCCAACAGTCCTATATTACAACATAATTGTCGTAAAGGAGTGTGACTAAAATGTAAGTTAAATGTTTATTTGACGCTACAGCAGTGAAGCCATAGCGCACATAACTTTTTTTTAAGCGAAAATTTTATGTACTGGGCCTATGACTTCACTACTGCAGTGTCAAACAAAGATTTAATTTCACAATAGTGCTTTTATCTTTCACTCAACGTCAGCTTTTGGAGAAGATAGCGTTTAACGCCACTTTCTTAAGAAAGGAAAAAGCAAGAAATCCTGACAATGTTTTCCTAGATATAATTGAAATCCTTTTTATGTGGTCGTTAGGTTTCAAATGTTTGTCGTAGGCAGCATGCGTTAACTGGATTCGGCATTGAGATAATCGGTAATGGAAAACGGCAGGTAATGTTGTCTTCTTTCCTCCTGGAATAGCTTTTGCATAGCTTCACAATAAATACTTACAAGGAAAAGTTTCACTTTTATTTTAAACACTAGACTCCATGTTGATCATTTACTAAACAATGGTAGCGTTACTGTACATCGTTTATTTCGTTCGTAAACTCCACAATGCAAACAACAACAAAAGGATACACCGCACGTGTTAAAGGAGACGAGCGCTCACAGCTCACAGTTACCGTGTATTGTGCATCGACGAGATCTGATCAGTGATGTTTGCTGTGGCATGGCACAGAGTGTGTGTCCAAATTTCTGGCGTTTGTTTACAGTTCCCTCGTGCGTGCTATTTCGCAGCAGACGCTATATCGTGAACCTATTGTTACCTAAATGAATATCACTTGGAATTTTTCTGTAAAATATGGCAGTGAGTGTATGTGTGCACAAATTCGTGTTGGAAGATTGCAAGAGTCAACAGTGTTTCGAGATTCGAGTGGCCGCCGGTCGGCAGACACCGTCGCGTCGCTTCGCTTCGCAGCACTCCGCAGTGTTTCCGGAGAGACACCGCTCGCCGGCTCGAGGCGGTCCGGCTGGCGGCACTTTGGTCCGAGCAGCCCCCGGGGGCGGCGGCCGGGGGCGGGGGGCGGGGGCGGCGGCCGGCGCGTCAGGTGCCGGGGTAGCGGCAGTACGTCTTGCCGTCCAGGTCCTCCATGGAGATCCAGTCCTCGGTGGGGCCGCCCTCCGACCAGTCGGCGCGCACCTGCGGCACGGCAACACAAAAGTTGGCCCAGCTTTTGTCCTGGACACACCGACAGGTGCCCCAGTACAAGGCATCGCGAACACATTGATGGTTAAATAAACCTGCAATAGCCACTCACATCTGTCAAATGGACACTCCACTTCTAACACTAATGGCTACTTGCAGATGTTACATACTGAGGCGTGGCGCCGTATACCGATCCTGCCTTGGAGGCGGATAAGTGGGAGATGTGTCTCAGAGCTGGATAGTGACAGATGGTGACGCGAGACTGGACGCGCACGTAGTTTATGTATCAGCCGATAGAGGACAATATTGGATAGGGGGACTGTGATTTTAGTTTCGATTGTGCCCACTAGAGTGCACTAAAGTAATAGAATGTTTTTCATAAACTGTTCTAGTATTTTCATAAAGTGTTATTATGTCTTTTTGTGTATGTGAAACGTTATAACTGTGTTTTAGCAGTATGAGTGATGCCTGAGTGTGGTTTAAGGTTAATATGAAGATAACTGTTTAACGAGTTATGTAGTAGGATTTAGTGCGGGAACATGTCGAAGAAGTATGGACGTGGACAAAGGGGATTTTTTATACAATAGTTTTGTAAAGTAAGTTTATGGTAAACGGAAAGTTAATTCAGGTATAAATAACAATAGTAAATAACTTTATGCATAAGCAAAACTTCAGCATATTAGATAATTACGCAGTAAAAATGCAGTAGTTAGGTTTACTATTTTACGATTGGTTATTGATGAAAAGCGCGGACTGACGCGGGAGAGTGTTGTTTTGCTGTTGGCTGTTGAGTAAACTGATCAGTGGTAAAGCAGTATTCTTCGAGCGCCTTTGTCTGCTGGTAGAGAAGACTTAGAGTATTCTGGAGAAGAGTAGAAGCCTAGCCATGAAACAGTTCGGACGTGTGTAATAGTAGATCCGATTGAAACGATAAGTTGCCGGATCTAGCAGTGTTTCATACATCAAAAGTGTTGGAAAGTGATGGCATAATAATTCCGATGGGTGTGTAGAAATTTTGGAATTTTTAAATGAATTTTGTGACGAGAAAAGACATACATTCCGCGTGGCGTATTGAGCAGATCAGTGGCAAGAAACTGTGACTGCACATGGTACCGACAAACTTAATGTTTGGCGAGCATTATCAATCAAAAACAATCAGTATTTTTGTAGCTATTACGTTTTCGGGAAATGTAACACCATAAACTTGCTAACATGAGTGAAAGGGATTATGAGTGACTCTGTTAAGACTAGCACGGGCTTGGCAGTGATACTTGTTCACCTAAGTTTCAGAATATATTAATTGAGGACAAAATTTCCAACCTTTCATTTGTGTGAAAACTTTCTCCCGAATCTTAGATTAGTGACTTTAATTGCAGCCTGGTTTACGTCGAAGTACAGTAGGTTTCAGTCGGCTTTCCTACTGATGATCTGCTGAGACAATGTTCACAGGTAGGTGCAGGTTCGTCGTAAAGGGACGGAAAGAACCGCGCTGCCGCAGTACCACTAAATAAGGCAAGAAAATACACATCTTAGAGGAACTGTTAGTATTTACTGACACCCGAATTTCACCTCAATGTAATCTAAGCGAGCAGCTGAAGCTAGCCCATGAACAGTTTCTAAATAATTTCCTTGGTCTGTTCACAGACTCCAAACACGAGCAAGACCCCTAACAGTCACAAATCTTGACGAAAATCCTGTTTAAAATTTCAGTAAAAACTGCAAAAATATAAACTATCATGGTGAAGAAATGTTTTGCTATCATCCCTCCCTCCAACTCTATTTTTTCTGCAAGTTACTTATAAATATATATAATGATCAAATTATGTAATACAAAAATGTATGAACGAAATGTATGTCTAATTGATTGTATGCAATCAGTTGACTTTACAGTACTTCGTCGGAATTTCCGCTGACTGTGTAAGAAAAAACGATACCAAAATCAGTTTTTAATAATAAGTTTACTCTTAGAGTGCATATATTTTCCTGTTGTTAATATGTTTCATCTTGCAAACCTCACTCATCATCTTTACTCTGTTTAAATCTTTGGTCAATAGGAAATCAATGACATCTCTCTAAATTTTCTTAATGATAATCTTTGTACTGTAAACAAAAACATCAAATGTATAGCATTTGTATGACGCTCAACACTCCCGTCACACATGAAGAGTGCTACAGCAATTTATTTACAATGTGTGTGCTGTTTGCACTTCAACAACACATACATCGACCTGGAAAACCACATAGGTCACAACAAAACAAATCGCCATTCTACTGAAGCTTATCTAAGTGAATACAACTATTTCACACTATATCTAAATAAAGGTAGCAATTTAGCGTTTTTTATTAATGAAACGTCTTACAAAGTGACTCTAAATATTGAAATTCTCTTGTGCAGTGCAGGAGTAGACGACATGATGTTGATCAAAACATTCATGTAACTGAAAATATTAGCCATCTTAAGAAAGGCGTGGTAGCCCGAAATCGGTTATGACAGTACTATAACACATTTTAAAAAGTATATGTGACTGGTCGCGTCATTCATCAACTAAAATATCACGTACGACCAACATAGGGGATAGAAATGAAGTCACTGTGTTTCACTTTCAGTGGACATTCATTAGCGGAGTAGGCGCTGACATCTACACTCCTGGAAATTGAAATAAACACACCGTGAATTCATTGTCCCAGGAAGGGGAAACTTTATTGACACATTCCTGGGGTCAGATACATCACATGATCACACTGACAGAACCACAGGCACATAGACACAGGCAACAGAGCATGCACAATGTCGGCACTAGTACAGTGTATATCCACCTTTCGCAGCAATGCAGGCCGCTATTCTCCCATGGAGACGATCGTAGAGATGCTGGATGTAGTCCTGTGGAACGGCTTGCCATGCCATTTCCACCTGGCGCCTCAGTTGGACCAGCGTTCGTGCTGGACGTGCAGACCGCGTGAGACGACGCTTCATCCAGTCCCAAACATGCTCAATGGGGGACACATCCGGAGATCTTGCTGGCCAGGGTAGTTGACTTACACCTTCTAGAGCACGTTGGGTGGCACGGGATACATGCGGACGTGCATTGTCGTGTTGGAACAGCAAGTTCCCTTGCCGGTCTAGGAATGGTAGAACGATGGGTTCGATGACGGTTTGGATGTACCGTGCACTATTCAGTGTCCCCTCGACGATCACCAGTGGTGTACGGCCAGTGTAGGAGATCGTTCCCCACACCATGATGCCGGGTGTTGGCCCTGTGTGCCTCGGTCGTATGCAGTCCTGATTGTGGCGCTCACCTGCACGGCGCCAAACACGCATACGACCATCATTGGCACCAAGGCAGAAGCGACTCTCATCGCTGAAGACGACACGTCTCCATTCGTCCCTCCATTCACGCCTGTCGCGACACCACTGGAGGCGGGCTGCACGATGTTGGGGCGTGAGCGGAAGACGGCCTAACGGTGTGCGGGACCGTAGCCCAGCTTCATGGAGACGGTTGCGAATGGTTCTCGCCGATACCCCAGGTGCAACAGTGTCCCTAATTTGCTGGGAAGTGGCGGTGCGGTCCCCTACGGCACTGCGTAGGATCCTACGGTCTTGGCGTGCATCCGTGCGTCGCTGCGGTCCGGTCCCAGGTCGACGGGCACGTGCACCTTCCGCCGACCACTGGCGACAACATCGATGTACTGTGGAGACCTCACGCCCCACGTGTTGAGCAATTCGGCGGTACGTCCACCCGGCCTCCCGCATGCCCACTATACGCCCTCGCTCAAAGTCCGTCAACTGCACATACGGTTTACGTCCACGCTGTCGCGGCATGCTACCAGTGTTAAAGACTGCGATGGAGCCCCGTATGCCACTGCAAACTGGCTGACACTGACGGCGGCGGTGCACAAATGCTGCGCAGCTAGCGCCATTCGACGGCCAACACCGCGGTTCCTGGTGTGTCCGCTGTGCCGTGCGTGTGATCATTGCTTGTACAGCCCTCTCGCAGTGTCCGGAGCAAGTATGGTGGGTCTGACACACCGGTGTCAATGTGTTCTTTTTTCCATTTCCAGGAGTGTATATTAGCATACACTAGAGAAGGAGTGCAGGACGTTAAAAAAAAAATTCCATATTTTGTTATATGGCAGTGTGGATCAAAACAAGACAAAAATGCCCAACAAATATGGGCTCTAAATAGCATATCAAGCGGTTGTCTATTTTCGTAACCAAGATGTGTGAGCTGATGCAAATCCACACTCAGTCGAAAAAGAAAACCATAAGCATTGATTTTCAAATAATATGTGGGCACGAATTATTGGTGATAGACTAATAGGATACCGCACACTACTGTGAGGGGCAGTCAAATAAAAACCTTGAAAGAATAATTAAAAATCGACATTTCGCGTGATTGCTTTGTAAGTTGGCAGTACTGTTGCCAGTTACATAAGGAATGCCCTACAGATGGCAGCATACAGCAGAAAAGTGAAACGATACCACAGTACAAGTTCATAATGGCTGCCCCACTTGCACCATGTACAACGATGAAGAGTGTTCATTCATATGTTTTCTGAGCAGTGAAGGAACCTACCCGAGATCCATAAGTGAATGATTGCACAATATGGTGATGCGTGTTTGTCACTGCAGAAAATGTATGAGTGGAACAGGAAGTTCGGAAACGGCGTGACTTGTGAGAAAGATGCTGAGCGCCCGGGTCAGCCACACGGCGTTGTGACACCAGAATCTACTGCAGCAGTTGAAGCCGTTGCGATGGGAAATCGTCGTGTGACGGTGGATGAAATAGCTGCAAATCTAAACATTGTTGGTGGCTGACCACATCACATCATTCACGTAGTGCCTAAGTTTCGAAAAGTGTCTCCAAGATGGGTGCCACGCCAGCACATTCTAGAACTGAAAGAGTGACGTCTGTGACGAACTTTTGTTCTGCTCTGAAGCAGAAGGTGATAGCCCCTTCCTGATAATCATTAGAGACACTACCACGAACCCGAAACAACCGTACATTGGCTTGCAGGGTATCTATGTAGATGCAGATGTAGAAGACAGCAAGCTAGAAATGACGCCATTTACCATCACCAAAGCCCATGAAGTACCGGACGCAGCGATCTGCAGGAAACGTGTTGCTGGCTCTCTTTCGGGCTGAACGAGGCGCTGTGTTGGAACAATACACGACTAGGGGAAACACCGGTACCAGTGCGTCATGTCCAAGCAGGTTAAGAAATCAGCTTCACCTTGCAATAAGATTAAAGCGACGTAGACTTCATACTATAATTGTCATTTTCAGCATAACAAAGCTTGGCCTCATACTGCCCGTAAAACACTTGCAGTCATCGATAACCTGCACTTTGATACTCTGCCTCATCCGTCATACTCACCATATCTTGTACCCTGTGATTAACAAATATT
This sequence comes from Schistocerca serialis cubense, assembly GCF_023864345.2. Taxonomy (NCBI): domain Eukaryota; kingdom Metazoa; phylum Arthropoda; class Insecta; order Orthoptera; family Acrididae; genus Schistocerca; species Schistocerca serialis. The sequence continues at coordinate 2,276,204 of NC_064641.1, read as the reverse complement.
TGGACCAATCAAAGAGGCGACGGGAGGAAAGAAATTTTCGTTCCGATTAAGAAGTACAGCAGGCGATGAGCGAGTGGCTGTGCAACACGGTCGAAATAATTTTTTCCAGAACAATCTGTGTCGTTCCTTCGCGGAGGAAGTGGATTGAACGACAGGGAGACTATGTCGGAAAATGATGCAGTTACGTTTCACTTTTGTTCAACAGCAAATTTTCATTTGACTCCTCCTCGTACACAGGTTGACTGTTGCACTGAATCGTGATTCCCCATCATACACCTCGCCTGTCCTGCTAGAGGAGGAATCGCTCCAATAACGGCTGGAGATGTCGTTCATGCATGACAGAGCATCAGCCACAGAGACAATCCGTTTCCAATGGACTGGACGGGGAGGTCCAGTATATTGGCAACTTCGTTCCCCCAATCTTAACCTCTAGGATTCCTGTTTGTGTGGACACTTGAAATCTTTGGTGTGTACAAGCACATTAATGACGTGCAAAAATTACAGGAACGCTTCATCACTGTTTGCCAGCTCATCCATGACAAACGTGGAGTTTTTCAGAGAGTTCGTGCTTCCCTACGACGTCGGACAGAAGCACGCCTTACTATGAATGTATACCATATTCAGGACATACGTCAGCGTTAAGTCACGAATGCAGGTCATATGTAACAGCAGGTAGGTTACATTACGCAGCCAAAACCTCTCAGACAAACAGAAGCTAAACGATGTCAAAGTTAGCGTAAGGAGGGCTATGCGTAGAGCGATCAGTGAATTCGAAAGTAAAATTCTATGTACCGACTTGACAGAAAATCCTAGGAAGTTCTGGTCTTACGTTAAATCAGTAAGTGGCTCGAAACAGCATATCCAGACACTCCGGGATGATGATGGCATTGAAACAGAGGATGACACGTGTAAAGCTGAAACACTAAACACCATCTACCAAAGCTGATTCACGAGGAAGACCGCACTGCAGTTCCATCTCTAAATCCTCGCACAAACGAAAGAATGGCTGACATCGAAATAAGTGTCCAAGGAATAGAAAAGCAACTGGAATCACTCAACAGAGGAAAGTCCACTGGCCCTGACGGGATACCAATTCGATTTTACACAGAGTACGCGAATGAACTTGCCCCCCTTCTAACAGCCGTGTACCGCAAGTCTCTAGAGGAACGGAAGGTTCCAAATGATTGGAAAAGAGCACAGGTAGTCCCAGTCTTCAAGAGGGGTCGTCGAGCAGATGCGCAAAACTATAGACCTATATCTCTCACGTCGATCTGTTGTAAAATTTTAGAACATGTTTTTTGCTCGAGTATCATATCGTTCTTGGAAAGCCAGAATCTACTCTGTAGGAATCAACATGGATTCCGGAAACAAGGATCGTGTGAGACCCAATTCGCTTTATTTGTTCATGAGACCCAGAAAATATTAGATACAGGCTCCCAGGTAAATGCTAGTTTCCTTGACTTCCGGAAGGCGTTTGATACAGTTCCGCACTGTCGCCTGATAAACAAAGTAAGAGCCTAGGGAATATCAGACCAGCTGTGTGTTTTTAGCAAACAGAGCACAGCATGTTGTTCTCAATGGAGAGATGTATACAGACGTTAAAGTAACCTCTGGCGTGCCACAGAGAAGTGTTATGGGACCATTGCTTTTCACAATATATATAAATGACCTAGTAGATAGTGTCGGAAGTTCCATGCAGCTTTTCGCGGATGATGCTGTAGTATACAGAGAAGTTGCAGCATTAGAAAATTGTAGCGAAATGCAGGAAGATCTGCAGCGGATAGGTACTTGGTGCAGGGAGTGGCAACTGACCCTTAACATAGACAAATGTAATGTATTGCGAATACATAGAAAGAAGGATCCTTTATTGTATGATTATATGATAGCGGAACAAACACTGGTAGCAGTTACTTCTGTAAAATATCTGGGAGTATGCGTGCGGAACGATTTGAAGTGGAATGATCATATAAAATTAATTGTTGGTAAGGCGGGTACCAGGTTGAGATTCATTGGGAGAGTGCTTAGAAAATGTAGTCCATCAACAAAGGAGGTGGCTTACAAAACACTCGTTCGACCTATACTTGAGTATTGCTCATCAGTGTGGGATCCGTACCAGATCGGGTTGACGGAGGAGATAGAGAAGATCCAAAGAAGAGCGGCGAGTTTCGTCACAGGGTTATTTGGTAACCGTGACAGCGTTACGGAGATGTTTAGCAAACTCAAGTGGCAGACTCTGCAAGAGAGGCGCTCTGCATCGCTGTGTAGCTTGCTCGCCAGGTTTCTAGAGGGTGCGTTTCTGGATGAGGTATCAAATATATTGCTTCCCCCTACTTATACCTCCCGAGGGGATCACGAATGTAAAATTAGAGAGATTCGAGCGCGCACAGAGGCTTTCAGACAGTCGTTCTTCCCACGAACCATACGCGACTGGAACAGGAAAGGGAGGTAATGACAGTGGCACGTAAAGTGCCGTCCGCCACACAGCGTTGGGTGGCTTGCGGAGTATAAACGTAGATGTAGATGTAGAAGCTGTGCTGTTTCACAGTAGCAGGATAGTGTTGTATTTTCATTTGTTTGCTACAGTCTGTAAAAAGGAAGAACTTACGCTAGAGGTGTACACTACTGGCCATTAAAATTGCTACACCACGAAGATGACGTGCTACAGATGCGCATTTTAACCGACAGGAAAATCATGCTGTGATACGCAAATGATTATCTTTTCGGAGCATTCGCACAAGGTTGGCGCCTGTGGCGATACCTACGACGTGCTGACATGAGGAAAGTATCCAACCGATTTCTCATACACAAACAGTAGTTGACCGACGTTGCCTGGTGAAACGTTGTTGTGATGCCTCGTGTAAGGAGGAGAAATGCGTACCTTCACGTTTCCGACTTTGATAAAGGTCGGGTTGTAGCCTATCGCGATTGCGGTTTATCGTATCGCGACACTGCTGCTCGCTTGGGTCGAAATCCAATGACTTTCAGCAGAATATAGAATCAGTGGGTTTAGCAGAATACGGAACGCCGTGCTGGATCCCAACGATCTCGTATCACTAGCAGTCGAGATGGCAGGCAGCTTATTAGGATCGCTGTAACGGATCGGCAGCCACGTCTCGATCCCTGAGTCAACAGATGGGGACGTTTGCAAGACAGCACCCATCTGCACGAACAGTTCGACGACGTTTTCAGCAGCATGGACTATCAGCTCGGAGACCATGGCTGCGGTTACCCTTGACGCTGCATCACAGACAGGACCGCCTGCGATGGTGTACTCAACGACGAACCTGGGTGCACGAATGGCAAAACGTCATTTTTTCGGATGAATCCAGGTTCTGTTTACAGCCTCATGATGGTCGCATCCTCATGATGGTCGCATCCGTGTTTGGCGACATCGCGGTGAACGCACATTGGAAGCGTGTATTCGTCATCGCCATACTGGCCTATCATCCGGTGTGATGCTATGGGGTGCTATTGGTTACACGTCTCGGTCACCTCTTGTTCGCATAGACGGCACTTTGAAAAGTGGACGTTACATTTCAGATGTGTTACGACCTGTGGCTCTACCCTTCATTCGATCCCTGCGAAACACTACATTTCAGCAGGATAATGCACGACCGCATGTTGCAGGTCCTGTACGGGCCTTTCTGGATACAGAAATTTTCGACTGCTGCCCTGGCCAGCACATTCTCCAGATCTCTCACCAATTGAAAACACCTAGTCAATGGTGGCCGAGCAACTGGCTCGTCACAATACACCAGTCACCCCTCTTGATGAACTGTGGTATCGTGTTGAAGCTGCATGGACAGCTGTACCTGTACACGCCATCCGAGATCTGTTTGACTGAATGCCCAGGGGTATCAAGGTCGTTATTACGGCCATAGGTGGTTGTTCTGGGTATTGTTTTCTCAGGATCTATGCACGCAAATTGCGTGAAAATGTAATCATATGTTATTTCTAGTATAATTTATTTGTCCAATGAATACACGTTTATCAACTGCATTTCTTCTTGGTGTAGCAATTTTAATGGCCGGTAGTGTATACCACGTTAATGAAGATGAACAAATGCTCATAGCTTTTAGGCTAGGAATGTCCGAAGCAATGTTTAGTGGATTCTTTCTCTTATTTTGATGTTTACTACCGTCTCTAAAACCTATGGAGTATGTTTAACGACCTATGTATTAAATATACTCAGGATTTTTAACTCTAACAGCTACACTCCCTTTCCCAATTTTTTTCTAATAGAGATGTGTCCATTTAAACGAAGTGACCCATGTGAGTGCATGTGAGCGAATTACGATATCATATCACTATAATTTATTCAATAATAAGTGTCGTGAACTTACACTCAGAACTGATATCATGTTTTATGGATGCACAGTAGAGCAGGCAGTATTTGCCACTGATATCACACGAAAAAGTTCAGTATCCATCGTCTAGTTCTCGGCGGTTATTTTCTCTTTTCCAAGTATATGGCCGATGTTTAACAGATAGAGCTTCTTCAGCTTTAGTGTGCTCAGGGGAGTGTGACGGAAGAGATAACAATAACGTCTGACGCAGGTGCTGTGTTTTCGTGATACCACTTCTTAAATTTTCCTGTGCTCCTGGTTCATTTAACAGGACTCGTTTGTCTGCAAAGTACTCGAGTCTGAGTCGCGATTATTTTATTTTGCCACGGGTTGGAACTGTCAGACTTTAATATAAACAACGGGAGGATACCGTTCCAGTGCCGCAAGACAGAGTCGCTGTGGAAACTGAATCGACACTCCTAAACTAAATGCCTAACGGGGCGGCAGTCCAAGTCAGACGTCAGAGAAAGAGAGAATTTGGTTTAATACTGTAACATTTGGTGTGCCTGTGTACTTCTATAGCAAGGCACGTGATATTACGGCACGTTATTTCCAGGCGAGCTCACGAAGTTTAGGTGATTTTGTAGAGAGGCAAAAGTTACCCTGATCGCGCTGCCAGAAAGGGAGTGAAGGCGCCGGAGATAAAAGATGTAGCCGACAAAGGCGTGGGCGAAATGCGCTGCCGATGTCCCCCCCCCCCCCCCCCCCCCCCCCCGCGATCCACCGTGTCGGTTCGTTGTCCGCCCACGGGCTGCTGGGCCATTCAGCCAGTCAGCTGCCCGCGCTTTTCGCTCTCTGGCGGCCGGGCTGAACTCGGCCAGCCCGCAGAGGGATTGTGAGCTGCCAAAATCGCCCGTGGCGTGGACACGAAGTTTCCTCTCCTCTCGTGTCGCAGGCAGCTGGCGCGCTAACGTATTCCCCCGGCACCTCATTTCACAGCCGGCCGAATTCACTTAAGAAACTTTCGCCATAGCTACTGCAGGGCATTTGCCAGCAATTTCACTGTTGTGAAACAAGTTCTTGTGGCTGTATATAAAACAGCCTCATCTCTGCCCCTGAGCACGCATGGCTTCTCGAGCGAAATGTACAGAAAATGTGACAATGTTTTTGTTTTAGCGTCGCTGTGTTTATTTCCTTTCCCTCTCCATGCAATTCGAAATGTACATCGCAGGCCAGATTTTGATTCATACCTGACATGAGGCAAAACGATTTTCTTAGTTTTTGTTCGACGCCGGCCGTTGTGGCCGAGCGGTTCTAGGCGGTTCAGTCTGGAACAGCGCGACCGCTACGGTCGTAGGTTCGAATCCTTCCTCGGGCATGGGTGTGTGTGATGTCCTTAGATTAGTTAGGTTTAAGCAGTTCTAAGTTCTAGGGGACTGATGACCTCACCTGTTAAGTCCCATAGTGCTCAGAGCCATTTGAATCATTTTGTTGTTCGACATGCCGATGAGGTGCCGGAAGAAAGATAGTCAGTATTCAACTATATTCCCTCTAATCCCTCTAATTTTTCCCTACTGGCCATTACGCTACATGTACGTTGGAGGAAACAATAGAATATGAAACACTTGTAGTGGAACGAGGGCATTCCGAATTTACAAAATACGACTTTGCAAAACTCTTTGCACCCTTGCCATCTCCCACTGTTCTTTATTGAACACTTACGTGACACTCTCACGTGCACTAACAAGGGAAACTCCCCAACCCACCTCCCTCAGATTTAGTGGTAAAACCGACCAGTGGCTAACCCGTCAAAAACCGAACACAGATCAAGCATGAAAACGGGAAGGAGGTGTACTGAACTATGAAAAAAGAAGCAAATTGGAAACTTTGAAAGGTGCAGGGTCAAGATGTGCAACATCTAGAGAACTGCAAGAATCACGGCGTCGTCGTTGTGTGGGTCACGGTGTCGGTTTGCAAGTTCGGAGATCCGTGTTCAAATCTCCCTCGTGCCCCATTTTCTTTAGCAAAACTATGAACTTCCGTCTGGTCATTGACGGGTCTGTTCTCTTCCTGTAGTCTGGTAATTGTCATACTATACATTGGTTATAGAATCTGAGTCGTGTGGTAAGAATACATTACCGTCTCAAGGAAATGTGATGAACAGTGAGAGCAGAAGCGAGTCACTTAGACCTCTCTTGGAAATAGAAACAGCAAGTAAACGGATGTGCACTATGTTGTAATAAAGGAATTCAAGAGGCATTACGTCCAAAACGGAAAGGAAGAGTCAGAACATGTGGTATTTGCTTAGAACTAATAGGAGGTACGTACGCCTCGACGTCCATTACTTACACCTGGCTCGCACAAACAAACGTTACACAGCGACACAGACAAATTAAAATAGCGAATAGAGATGTCATAATTTTGTGAAAAAAAAATGGGTCACAAGGAAGATTTGAACGCGAGTCCACCAGCGTGGCCACATAACCAAGACGCCGTCGCTATTCGATTCCGCTCAATGTTGCAGATCTTGAGCTAGGACAGTTCAGTGTTTAGATTTTTGCTACTTCCTGTTTTCATACTTGATCTGGGTTCAGTTTTTGATGAGCTTACCACTAAATATGACGAGGGTGCGATAGGGAGTTTCCTTGTAAGACAACCGATGACGTAGATCGCAAGTCTTCCGTTGAATCGTCCGCCACGATAGCTGAGCGGTCAGCGCGGTGGACTGTCATGCTGAGGGACCCGGGTTCGCTTCCCGGCCGCGTCGGAGATTTTCCCCGCTTAGGGACCATGTGTTGTATTGTCACCATCATTTCAGTCCCATCGACGCGCCAGTCGCCGCAGTGACGTCAACTCAGAAGACTTGCGCCAGGCGACCGGTCTACCCGACGGGAGGCCCTAGCCAAGCGACGTTCCATTTTTTGTCGTTGAATCGGCTTCGTCCCTTCATTTAATTTTATACATACGTACACCAACCTGCCAAACTTTACTTAAATTTATCGAGAGAGGGTTTCATAAGCTATCTACTATGTGGGTGTATTACACTTCGTCTTGCATTCTTCAGACGACACACCTGAAGCTGGCATCAAGTGTATACCCTTTGTTCAAAAGGATCCTGACACCTGTTAGTGACGGCATCAACTCATCTCGGGACACTTTGAATAAGGAATCTGACGTCTGTAGAGAAATGGCAGCCCATTCGTCCTCATGAACCAAAACATAGGAATGCAGTAAAGTTTCACGCTGGGATATGGTCTGGAATCAAATCAGCGCTGTGACTGATCCCAAAGGTTTTCCATTGGTATCACGTTGGAACTGTGAGCAGATCAATCCATTTCGGGAATATTATAGTCAACAGACCATTGCCTAATAAGTACTGCTTTATGTCAGGCTGCATCGTCATACTTGATGCAATGAATCATTCTCTACTGTGTGCAGTACACAGTGCTGTTAATGTGTATATGATGTTCCGCATTTAGCTTTTCTTGAGAGCAATGAAGTGGCTACACCCAAAGCAGGAAAAACACCTTCTTATCGTAACACCTCCACACCACTTGTTCCCTTCCTCCACTGTCCATTTAATGACGCCGCTCTGTACACCAGCTCACGCGCCGCTCTGCATTGACTGCAGAACCATGTGCCTTGTGAGAAACTGCTCGACCACTGCAAACTATAGTTCTTTAACTCACTACGTACAATCACTGTGCTGTCCTAGCTGGACTGCTGGTAGCATTTTGAAAGCCACGAGTGGTTCCTCCTGCTGCTTATAGGCGAGTTGTTTGAAACCAGATAATACTTGAGATTTTGACGATCTTCAAATGGCTCTGAGCACTATGGGACTTAACTTCTGAGGTCATCAGTCTCCTAGAACTTAGAACTACTTAAACCTAACTAACCTAAGAACATCACACACATCCATGCCCGAGACAGGATTCGAACCTGCGACCGTAGCAGCAGCGCAGTTCCACACTGAAGAGCCTAGAACCGCTCGGTCACAGCGGCCGGCTTGACGATGTTTGGTCAGAAAGTCTTTCACAGTATAGCGGACAGTGCGCTATTTTGAATCTTGCTGTTAGTTTAAAACTATGAGTCGGACCGAACCCGGAATGTTGCCCCTTGAGGCCGATTCTGTTACCTACTGACCTTTTCTTGTGTCAGTACCTGTTTGCCACTTATTTTGTTTACGTGTGAGACTATTTTGTCCAGAGAGGTACTGGCAGAATGGAAACTGTGGTGACGGGTCATTAGTCGTAGCTGGGTAGTTTGTCGGTAGGACCTTTCCTGCGAAAGTCTACGTTCAGGGTCGATTTCCAGAAGGGCACTCAGTTATAATGCGACAGGAACTTTAAAACTGGCGTGATCTGCGCTGTGGAGTACAGATTCTTTCTCCAAACACTACTCCTTTATACTGTGGCTAAGCCGTTTCTCGGCTCCGTACATCTACATTTATACCCAGCATCCCACGCCATGGTGTGTGGCGAAGGATATTTTGTGTATCATCGTCACTTCGCACTTCACTGTTATAATCGCTAGTGGTGCGCGGGGAGATGGATTTTGGGTAAGCCTCCACATGTAGGAGGAAAAATTGTGTTGGTAATCTCCCTTAGGATAGTACGGTCTCAGACTTTAGACCGTAAACCATACCATGGCGAACAAAGTCTCTCCTGTACCATCCGCCACTGGAGTTAGCACAGCATCTCCGAAACACTTGCGAACCTTCTGCACGAGGCAGTGACTCTGTACTTCTTAGGATCTTCTCGATTTCCGCTATCTTTTAGCGAAATTTCTCCTCCGTATGCGAAAATATTTTGTTGACACCTATCTACACAGGGAATAATAATTATCGTAACAAAATAACAGAAATCACAACTCACAAATAAACATTTAGGTGTTAGTTTTTCCCACTAGGTCTTTGAGAGTAGAACGGTAAAATGTCTGAAGGTGGTTCTATGAACCCTCTGCCGGGCACTTAAGTGTGAAACGCAGAGTAGTCACGTAGCTGTATACACAGATATATCAATTGTACTTCATTCGTGTCAGCCAGAGAAGCTGTTCGCAAGCATCGGTAGAAAGAAAATGTTTTAAGCTGCCTTTTTCCGTGGTTGTACTTCTTTCTTTCAATAGATTATTTTTAAATGATCATTGCACTTAAAACCATTTCGCACGTACACAGCCAGATATTTAATGGATGTAACTGTTTTTAGTGATTGTTCGGCAATTAATAAACAATAATCATTCTCTTCGCGTATTTGTGGCTAGTACAGGGTGTTCTGAAATGTCGTTACAATCGTCTAGGATTTGTAGAGGCGAGTAACTATATTGTATTTTGAACAGGAACCCATGCCCGGAAACGTCATCCAACGATGCTACAGAAAGTCGAAGTTATAGTAGCCGGCGCCTATAAATGTATGTTAGTTATGTACCGGGTGAGTCTGCGATGATGTTACAAACTTTCTAGGATGATGAAGACAGATAAATTTATCAATTTTAGATAAGGGTCGTTGATTCGGAAACTAACGAGTCGAAAACTAGAATCGAAAATCGTTCTGACACCTCTGACAGTGGAATATGTGTACGGCTACAGTTGTTGCTCAGAATGTAGGATATGCAACTGTCAGAGGCGGTAGTATGGACCAAAACAAGGAAAAAATGTCCAGTAAACAAGTACGCTAAATTGCATACTTTAAGAGATTCGAGCACTTCTTCATATTCGCTAAAGTGAAACACATCTCTATTATGTACTCACTCGCCTCTAGAAGTCCTAGAAATTTGTGACGCCAATTTCCGAACACACTGTATACGATACATTTGTTTACGTAGGGGACCAATTGCCAATTCATTTACCAAGTGCAGGTGTTCTGCAAGCCATCCAACATTTGATTACATTTTTCTACTTTAGTGACGCCTCTACACAGGATGTATCGCAGTAATTAGTAGTGAAAACTGGCATGGGCGAAAATATCCGATTATGCAAGCAAACAAACCGTTTCCGGGTAGTTGCAAAAGTGTGTTTAAGAGCCGCCTCTGTTTACAGTATAAAATACTGTCCCAATGAGGACAAATCGATTTGAAATGTAAACTTTTCGACTAAGCCTCCTCCTAATCGGGCGGGAATTTCGTCGTTGGCGTACCTCGGTAAGTAGTACAATACTACCACAGCGCAATACATGTGACGATTTATTGCACCGCAGTAGCTATTAGAGGAGGTGTTTGAAATGTAGTCTTCACGTTTGTGTCGAATACTGTGGTCTTCATTGTACTGAACTCTGAAGTCTTTCAAATACCTCGACAAGATTTTATACAACTTCCTGCTCCGCTCGTTCAACCGTATCAACGGGAGTGTTTTATGCTCCACTTCTGAAATAAGCACAAACAAGATAATCCAGATTATGGAGCTCATGTGATCGTGGAGGCCATGGCGCGGGCGCTGCTGGACATATCCATCGTTGAGCGTATCGGCGCGTCTTACAGGAGCAGCTAAATGCACTGTGGCCCCTCCATACATTTACTATAATAATCAACCGGCGGTCATGGATCAAAGTTGAGACCAGATAGATGGGGACCTAATCGAGAAGTTTGTATTTGTTCCAGCTAGGACAATATTTCATACTTATATTTCATACATCTGCATGTAGACATCGAAAAAGTTCAAACAAGGCCGGTTCGTTTTGTATTATCGCGAAGTAGGGGAGATAGTGCCACAGATACGATACGTGAATTGCAGTTGGAATCATTAAAGCAAAGGCGTTTTTCGTTGCGACGGGATCTTCTCATGAAATTTCAATCAACAGTTTTCTCGTACGATTGCGTAAACATTCTGTTGGCACCCACCTACATAGGGAGAAATGACCATGACGATAAAATAAGAGAAATCAGGGTTCGCACAGAAAAATTTAAGTGCTCGTTTTTCCCGCGAACCGTTCGAGATAGAGACAGCTTCAAGGTGGTTCATTGAACCCTCTGCCAGACACTTAATTGTGAATAGCAGAGCAATATATATATATATATATATATATATATATATATATATATATATCGTATTAAAAAGAAATATTTGGCCTACGTCCACGAAAATATTCATTAGGGGATCGTGTAGAAATTTGAAGTAAATCGACCAAAATCGTTAGAGACTTTTGGTAACAAATGGTTCAAATGGCTCTGAGCACTATGGGACTTAACATTTGTGGTCATCAGTCCCCTAGAACTTAGAACTACTGAAACCTAACTAACCTAAGGATATCACACACATCCATGCCCGAGGCAGGATTCGAACCTGCGACCGTAGCAGTCGCCGGCTTTTGGTAACAACCTTTCCCCTTTACATGCATAAGTGTTTCAAGTTAGATTACCAAATCTTATGTAGAATATGATATTCCTCTTGTCTCGAACGTAAAGTGTGCAAAATTTCATCAAGACTAGAATAAAACTGTAGCTTTGTACGAATTACGAACAAAAAGTCTAACGACGAACATTCTTCTTTATCTGTCATGCAGACTTGCGTGCGTAATAGGTTTCGGGACCTCGTTATGTGATGGCAAATGGAGCGCTGTAAGCTGTTAGCCGTAACTGCCAGTTTGGCTGTGCAGCGTGTAACGGAAGACTGGGCGGTGGGCAGGCCTCTCTCGAGTGGGGAGCAGGTGAGTGGGGGCGAGCGGTGAGCCGGAGGCAGGCGTGTTGTGGCGAGCGACTGCTGCCGGCTGCCAGCCACTGGCTGTCCCTCCCTCCTCCCTGCTCCCTGGGGCCGGTCCATCTGGCAGGATTACGCCGGCTTCGGCAGTCTCATTAAATTTTAATCCCCGCCGACAGCCTACTGCTGTGCGGCTGCCGATTACGTCAACAGCAGGCGGGCAAGGCGCGGGCAGGCCCGGCCCGGGAAATGAACGCCAAATGAGGCGCAGCCAGCGCGGAAAAGCAGCCACTGTGCTCTGCTCTACTCTACTGTACACTCTGGCACTCTCCATTCTGCCGAGCTCTGCGGCTCACACAGTCTGGAGGGCACTACCGGCGCCGTCGACATGCAGTTATTGCTTCGTCACGAGCCACGGAAATGGACGCCTCACGATCAGCCGAGAAAAAAAATCCAAAGTGGCAGGTTTAATTTTTTTTCGTAAGTCTGTTTTCCAATTAACGCTAGGTTTACATATAATATCGCATCTTCGTACCGGACCGTTATCATGGAAGTGCACCTACCCACGGAGGTCCAGTGTGTGCTGTAATTATCGTATGGCATAGAAACTTAGTGGATATCGTAATACGTTAATGCGGAAACGATTTACGCTGGAAAAAATAGTTCCAATATTGGCCACCAGGTGCAAATCTGTCGATGTACAGCATCTCGTCTTCGTCTCCAGCGCTCACATTGAACAAATTACGAAAGTGGAGGTTAACAATAAGATCGACCTTATGTCATCCTGATTCGTTCGACCTCTTCGGCCCACATCCCTTTCTAAATACACTACCTATGGAAACGGTGTTGCAGTGGCTGTGTTGTTAAGAAGAACTATGGGGACACGCATCCATGTCAGAAGCAAAAGGCTGCTACGGCGATTGCTGCTGTTATGAAACACCGGGTATTTATAATTAACCTTTCCCTATTTAATACATTATAACACGGAAACTAACTATCGTAATGTGGGGTGGCTGGTTGGAATATTTACTGTTGTATAAATGTTTGAATGTAGAAACACTTCACGGCCGATGCACCATATGTGGGGCGGCGGGTGAAATTAATTGTTTATATAAATGTTCCTGTATGCAAAACCAGTTCCTATTATTTATGCTGTCTTTTGCCGTTCTCAACACTGGCTCTCTAACTTCAACAATGGCCACCAGAAAGTGATTAGCAAAACGTGAAGGCTGTAATTAGAATTCCTAGTGCCCACTTCATCTGAGAAATACACTTATAGCTACAGCTTATAGCTCTGAGGAATTAGAAGATTGTCTGGGATTCATAATCAAAAACGATCGTGAAAAAAAACGTTCTCTATGTTCTGAAAGTCACAGATGAGAAAAAAAAAAAGAATCCACTCAATCTGACTAACAGAGCAGTTCAGAGTCTAATGCGCTGATGCAACTATAACTGTCCAAATTAAATGTTTAAATGAATGCTCGCCGTAATTTGATAATTAGGTTCATCAAACGCTACGCTAAATAATGGTAGAATGTCTGTCCCGCGGCGGCACGTGAAAATACGACATACGCAAACTGAAGATAGATAATTAAAGTCATCCCAGAATTAACACTTCACTCGAAAATGATTTCATGGTTACGCGTATCCCGAGTAACTTAATACAGCATCCGAGGCTGTTTATAGCAATGATACCGATGCGACGCGACTCCCGACACAGATGTCGTGCTATCCAGCGTCTGGAGAGGACTGGGGCCTTCCTTCCTCGCAGACGCAGACGCACTTGACCGAGGGGTGAACCCTCTGCTGGGGGTGAAGTACTAGCGCTTTGTGCGCTTCACCTTCTAAAAATGATGGGGTGAAAATGTGAAATGACGTGGCGGGTGTTTTTTGCTCCTTGACATTTGTGCTGGTGGATTTTTTTTTTTTAAATAATAAAAGAAAGATTAAAGGATAGTCAGAGGAACAGTAAGAGGCGCTGAAAACGAAAGGCCTAATTGGCTGGCCGGTAGGCTCTAATAACTCACGCCGAGTTGTGATGCTACTCTCTCCAGTCTTTGCTACGTAGGCCCCAGACATAGGAAGGTATCTGGCCCGTCACGTGTGTTTCTGCACGCCCTGCGAGTAATTGCCAGACGTCTGGTGCAAATATGGGGTACTTGTCGATTAGGGTTAACTCCTCCTTGGTCATGAAATTTAGCCACTTGAGCTCATACTTGCTAAAGCGGTCGGGGCGATGGGGGAGGGAGGGCGGGCTAGTACCTGGGTGTGCAGCGTTCTTATATATAAAGCCGCGGTGCGGACGGCTAAGGGAACGCCTGATCAAATCGGCTCTCCCGACTAGCCTCTGGGCTAGTAATGCACCACTTTGTCATTGAATAAATCATAGCTTCTTTTGCTGATGGCCGATGAAGCTCTTAAATTAAATGTGCATTCAGCACACACGTAAGTAATCATAATAAAAGTTTGACGTGGCTAAGTTAAATATTTTGGGCGAGAGAATTAATTTAATTACACTACACGCAGTAGACGAGCTCTGAACTTGCCCTTTGGAGATACGCTATCGCTATAGTTTTATAGTTATTCAAATGAAACTTCTCACATCTTTATGGTTATAGCGGATCTCCATTCTACTTAAATATAAACGTCCTAGCCTTATTTATTAGCCTACTTAATCTATCTTGCTTCCTTAATTTTTAAGACAAAAACCAGAAAATTATGAATTTCAACTAAAATCTTAATTTGTGAGGTCCAGAAGACTGTTTCTATTAAATAATTATGAAAAAGGAATCTAAATATAAATTTTTAAGTCTCTAGCTCTTTTCTGTTGCGCCAATGATTTTTACAGAAAAACGTCCAAATTTCGAAAATGTTTAAAGTTATCGAACTGATATTCAACACATATTAATTTAGTATTACTCCTGACATGCTAGAACCGTTTCAGGTTATTTATTTGATTTTTAAAGTATTGCACAACATTTATGACGTCAGAGCTAGTTACAGCGGACTGGCTGCCACACAATGGAAAGACTGATGTGACTTTATTACGGCGTGAGTAGGCTGCTTCCCTACAGTAAGAATACCAAACTTGGTAGTACTAATGTCAAGGACATGGGGAAGACAAATAATGCAGAATCAATTCAGTTGAAACACTTTTAACGTGCTGCTACGGTACATCATACCATGGCATACCGGCACCATTACTGCTACAAAAGGGGCTCAGTATGGTGTACATCAGTGTCTAGAAGAGTCTGAAAGTCCGGGATTGATTTCTGCACAGCAGAACGAAGCGCGTCCATAGGTATCCTAGCTATCTCTCTTGATATGTTGCGCTTCGGATTAGCGCTTTTGGGAATGTTCCCCTGGTAAACCCGGTCCTTCAGGTAGCCCCACAACCAGAAACCACAGGGAGTGAGATCAGGTGATCGTGACGGCCAAGCATTTGGAAACAATCCGCTGATAATTCGATTACTTCCAAATGTGTTTCTGAGAAGCATATAGCAGTAATACTGACCGGCACGCCTTTGGAAAGTAGCCGTGAAGTCACCCCACACGGTGACACGTTCGCCATACAGAGGAAATGTACGGTGACTGGAGGTGAAGATCCCCACACTCGGTAATTCTGTGTGTTCACCTCACCCATCAGAGCAAAACGAGCTTCCTCTCTCCACAGGATGGTCTAGGGCCAGCTCTCGTCAACTTCAATCCTTGCGAGAAAGTGGAGAGCGAAGTCAACAGGTCGTTGGGCGTCCTGTGGTGCAAGCTGCTGTGCAATATTGATCTTGTACGGATAGCATTTGATAATGGCTCGAAGCACCTTCCGTGCAGTGGACCACGGGATGTTCAATTGTAGTGACACGGCACGCGCACTGCCTGACGACGGGGGTTTGCGCGCACTGTTCTCTGCCGTAGCAACGGCGATTTCATCGAGCACCTGTGGTGCAGCTGGTCGTCCGCCGCTTCCCGGAGCGACGCCCAGTTCCCCAGTTGATAATAACTTCTTCATCATGCTGTGCACAGCAGGTGGAGAAAGGACCCCGGCGATATTCTGAAAGTGCAACTGCAGCCTTGCTGTCGTTTTGATAATAGAGCTTCACCAATAATGCCCAAGCTCGGGTGGATACGTCAACAACTGCACTGCGACTGGTCAGGTGTGCCGCGCGGGATTAGCCGAGCGGTCTGAGGCGCTGCAGTCACGGACTGTGCGGCTGGCCCCGGCGGAGGTTCTACTCCTCCCTCGTGCATGGGTGTGTGTGTGTTTATCCTTAGGATAATTTAGGGTAAGTATTGTGTAAGCTTCGGGACTGATGACCTTAGCAGTTAAGTCCCATAAGATTTCACACACCCTTGAACATTTTGAACTGGTCAGGTGTGTTAGACTTTGGATCAAGATGGCACCTGGTGGCCATAGTTGGAACTCGACGGTGGCGCTATGACGCATGGAAATCATGCACCCCATACTCTGGACATGAATGCTACCACGTTTGGTACTCGTACGGTAATTAGCTTGCGCGTTATAACGTGTTGAATAGCGAAAGTTTAATTATAACCACCCGGTATATTCGCAGTTGCGGTACGAACTATTGTCAGCTGTATAAAGGAGTGACGAGACTGTAAACTGGAGCCGCATCGGGATTCGAACCAGGATTTCCCGCTTCCTGCTTTACGAAAGCAGCTGCGAATTCGTTTCATGAGTTTTATAGCCGCCGTAGTCGCCGCAGTGCCTGTTGCTTTCGACGTGCATGAATATCCGAAGGAACATCGCACCGTTCTTCTTAGAAACACACGCACTGGAACATCATATTTACTCGCCGACACTATCAGCTACCTTCAAGAAAAATGTCTTCTCCCTGTACAGGAACGACTTAATGTGTGTATATATATGAGCACGGATTGCAACGCAGGAATGGCAACATACGGAAGTTTGGATCTGGCCCTGAATCGTGCACTAATAGCCAAAGCGTTTAAATCAAAGACTCGCCCAACGCCAGAAACCCGGGTTCGAGTACTGGTCTGATACAAATGTTCGTTTTCGTCGTTCCCTTACACACCTGATGGTTGTTTGTATTCGCAACTGTGAATAAATTACATCTGCACAGCCAAAATTGAAGATTACGGCCACGAAACTCATCGAAACGTTGCGACAGGACGACGCCACCACTCGGCTGAAAGCCTGCACTGACAGATGCCGTCACTGGAATACAGCGAGAAAGCCTGCACTCCTCAGATACGCTAGTCCCTAACTCCCTATTTTCTGTACAGTGGACCTAGTAGAACAGATGGTAGCAGCTGTGCTGTGATGGGTACTGAAGCGTTTGATTTGTTCCGTAGTGGGAACGGGAGCACTCAACTAGAATTTTCCGGTGCCGCTGCCGAGCGAGGCCGCTGGGTGATACATAGGGCAATGTTGTCCTCGCCTTCGTCGAGGTGACTCGATACTCACCGCTTGTGGAGGAATTTTACTCGGGATTTCCACAAGTCTTCAGTCAGCAGGATGGGGGTGTCAGACCGGGAGTCACTACGTTGACGCAGGAGACACTGGTCTTCACGTTGCGGACTTTGACGTGTAGCCGGTGCGGCCGTAGAATGTTGTCGCTTTCCTCCCGTGACAGTAGCATGTATTGTAGGTCTGTTGTTCGAGGTAATCCGATTGATCAGGTCGTTACCGCGGTGACTCCACAACCACTGGTTACAGCAACGGCCCTTCGCCTTGATATTCTGTCGGTGAAATCTTGGTCACGTCGTTGCTGATGTGCCGGTTGATTTAGACGCCCCTACCCCTAGGTTTCATTCAACTCACACCACCTTCAAATATCATGCAGGAGATTTTCATATCCTCTCCCACGCATGTGCAAACTATTAGTCCTACAGAAAAAATGAGCAAATTATTTTTGTAGCAAATTTAATACAGTTAAATTTGTTAGTGATACACGATTTCGCTGGAGATCACAGTTTCAGATTTATTAAAGAAAAACGCATTTTGAAGGTCGGTTTCGTACATTTTCCTTCAATAATTCAAAAACTGCGGCCTCTAGCGAAAACATATCTCAGTACAAAACTTGACTACTTTACATTTCCTACAGAAAGGTCCCGTTCATCTTCTTTTTTTTTGTCTGTATGACTAATAGTTTGCGTGTAGTGAGCGAGAGAATATGAAAATCTTGCGTGTGCTATTTGAAGACGTTGCTGGCTGTGTTAAAGCCAGCGGTAGCAACAGCTAAATCACCATTTATTTAGAACATCTATAACTAAGCGTTTGTATTAGCTCTCGTTGTTCATAAAATTATTTTGCTTTTGCGAAAGGCAAGTCCTCTTTTTTAAAGCAGTGATATAACTCTGTATTCAGTATCTAGTTTTGTAAATAATGCAAAGTTAATTTTGATTTTTTAAACGATTTCATTGGCATGGAGCTTAGTATTGTCAATTGGACTTTGATTCTCGAAGGTTTCCGCATTTTTATTTCTAATGCCGCAAGTCTGGCAAAGGATCTCCAAGTATACGGATGTGCACGTGTACAATCGCGACATGTTATAAACATAGAACAAATCCTACGATGATTAAAAATCATTACTGATTCTGGACCCATTTATAACGACTGACTCACTGGTGAGCTTCTTACCATGTTATAAGTTTTATTTCCAAGTTCCACAAATATTAAATGCAAAATTACCATGATTAAATATACTGAGGAAAGAGAGAGACCGGAACAGTTAGGTTCGTGAGATGCTGAGGAATAGTATGCTGGAATCTAAATTCTGGTATGATTATTTTGAGATGGCTTGATTATTTCCTGAAGATGGCAGCAACTGTCGAATTCAGAATATTCTAACGGCTCTTCTTCTTCGTACAGGAGACGCAGTGCTCCAAAAACGACTGTTTTTCGACAGTCGCAGTCGAGGTCGAAGAGGACATCTCCGTCGACAAAAGATGATGTCCTAGAAGACAATTCTTCAACGCTGCCGTTCCCACCGTTGGTACCAGTCCTATGTTTGGGGGTCATAAACACAACAGTGTGACGACGTTCAGAGGTCTCGAACCTTCACACCGTGGCCCTTCTAGCCTCAGAGCGCCACCTTCGCTTCGGACCAACGGTTGCACTTTGCAGCAAGGCGACTACGAGGCACGTGCGATATCCTATCTGCGTTTTGACGCAGAGCAACGTCTAGCTGCTCGTTACTCTGAACAGAAGGCAGGAATGTTGATCGCATGCAGGGGTCGCCGCTTACAATCGGGGAGCTCTCGCAGCGAGACGACACAGTCAGCCATGTTGTAAGACATAATCGCAATCAACCGCTTTCCGCCACCTCGATCGATAACTCAAGAGTTCAACGTGAGGCATCTGAGCTCGCTATAAGTAGGATTATGGCTGACATCGAAATAAGTGTCCAAGGAATAGAAAAGCAACTGGAATCACTCAATAGAGGAAAGTCCACTGGACCTGACGGGATACCAATTCGATTCTACACAGAGTACGCGAAAGAACTTGCCCCCCTTCCAACAGCCGTGTACCGCAAGTCTCTAGAGGAACGGAGGGTTCCAAATGCTTGGAAAAGAGCACAGATGGTCCCAGTCTTCAAGAAGGGTCGTCGAGCAGATGCGCAAAACTATAGACCTATATCTCTGACGTCGATCTGGTGTAGAATTTTAGAACATGTTTTTTGCTCGAGTATCATGTCGTTTTTGGAAACCCAGAATGTACTATGTAGGAATCAACATGGATTCCGGAAACAGCGATCGTGTGAGACCCAACTCGCTTTATTTGTTCATGAGACCCAGAAAATATTAGATACAGGCTCCCAGGTAGATGCTATTTTTCTTGACTTCCGGAAGGCGTTCGATACAGTTCCGCACTGTCGCCTGATAAACAAAGTAAGAGCCTACGGAATATCAGACCAGCTGTGTGGCTGGATTGAAGAGTTTTTAGCAAACAGAACACAGCATGTTGTTATCAATGGAGAGACGTCTACAGACGTTAAAGTAACCTCTGGCGTGCCACAGGGCAGTGTTATGGGACCATTGCTTTTCACAATATATATAAATGACCTAGTAGATAGTGTCGGAAGTTCCATGCCGCTTTTCGCGGATGATGCTGTAGTATACAGAGAAGTTGCAGCATTAGAAAATTGTAGCGAAATGCAGGAAGATCTGCAGCGGATAGGCACTTGGTGCAGGGAGTGGCAATTGACCCTTAACATAGACAAATGTAATGTATTGCGAATACTTAGAAAGAAGGATCCATTATTGTATGATTATATGATAGCGGAACAAACACTGGTAGCAGTTACTTCTGTAAAATATCTGGGAGTATGCGTGCGGAACGATTTGAAGTGGAATGATCATATAAAATTAATTGTTGGTAAAGCGGGTACCAGGTTGAGATTCATTGGGAGAGTGCTTAGAAAATGTAGTCCATCAACAAAGGAGGTGGCTTACAAAACACTCGTTCGACCTATACTTGAGTATTGCTCATCAGTGTGGGATCCGTACCAGATCGGTCTGACGGAGGAGATAGAGAAGATCCAAAGAAGAGCGGCGCGTTTCGTCACAGGGTTATTTGGTAACCGTGATAGCGTTACGGAGATGTTTAATAAACTCAAGTGCCAGACTCTGCAAGAGAGGCGCTCTGCATCGCGGTGTAGCTTGCTGTCCAGGTTTCGAGAGGGTGCGTTTCTGGATGAGGTATCGAATATATTGCTTCCCCCTACTTATACCTCCCGAGGAGATCACGAACGTAAAATTAGAGAGATTAGAGCGCGCACGGAGGCTTTCAGACAGTCGTTCTTCCCGCGAACCATACGCGACTGGAACAGGAAAGGGAGGTAATGACAGTGGCACGTAAAGTGCCCTCCGCCACACACCGTTGGGTGGCTTGCGGAGTATAAATGTAGATGTAGATGTAGATTATACTTTGAATCTGTAAAACAATAGCCTATAGACAACGTGCATATGCTTCTCATTTACGAAGGAACTAGCCTCTCCGAGGGTTGCAGGGTGGACAGATGAATAATAAGCTACGCAAAGTTCAAACAACTCCCTGGAATGCAGCTCGGTGATTTCTTTGACAACCGCCTATATTTCGACAGGTGGCCACTCCGTCATTTTCAAGGAAAAACTGCAACAAAAAAGCCCTGTCCAAAATAATTTAAAACCTCGATTTGCAGAGTAATTCCAGAAATATGACACACACACACACACACGCACACACACACACACACACACACACACACACACACACACACAGACTACAAAGACTAGCGCCACCACATCCAAAGATGACCGACGCCATGTTATCGATAGTGAAAATTACTAAATCACGAATGAGGCAGCATTACCTCTATCACTTTGGTCTCTGACAAAGAGAGAGAGAAGCATTCCACGCAGAATTTAAGAAGAACCTCCATCTCTATTTACAAGGTTACTTACCAAATTAATTTGAACTGTATTCCAATAATTGGAAGGGCATGCCATAATTTTATAGGGTGACCGATGCCAAGGCAATGTTCTTCAATAGCCGTCTAGCTCTGCTGTTGTAAGCGTGTGTGACGCTTACGTTGATATTCTGACCAATATATGGCATGCCACAGCTGCAAGGAATGCGGTATATACTGATATGCCAAGAAATTATCACCACTACCCAGCACGACGTCGGATGCCGCCTGGTGACGCGATAAAAAAAAGTATGTGTGCGGAGCAGCCACGGACGGGATCACCTTAGGCCGGCCGCTGGCGCCGAGCGGTTCTAGGCGCTTCAGTCCGGAACCGCGTTGCTGCTACGGTCGCAGGTTCGAATCCTGCCTCGGGCATGGATGCGTGTGATGTCCCTAGGTTAGTTAGGTTTAAGTAGTTCTAAGTTCTAGAGGACTGATGACCTTAGATGTTAAGTCTCGTAGTGCTCAGAACCATTTGAACCATTTTTTTTGAAGATATGTGCAGCAAATGAGCAAATCCATTGACATGAGCGTATTTCACTAAGGGCAGATTATTAATAGGCAGAGTCTGGGAATGCCCTGAGCATCTACGAAAAAGGTAGGACAGGACGTCCACGACTCTTCGCAGGGTTTGAGGCTTGTCAGCTCCGTAAAGTACGAAAGATGGTGATCTGTGGCATCTCTGACGAAAGAGGACAATACTAGTGCACGAACAAATATTTCGGAGCACACCGTTTATCGTGATTTTCTTTTCCAGTCTTCTGGCTGGTTTGACACGGCCCGACACGAATTCCTCTCCTTTGCTAACCTCTTCATCACAGAGTAGCACTTGCAACCTACGTCCTAAATTATTTGCTGGATGTATTCCAATCTCTGTCTTCCTCTACAGTTTTTGCTCTCTACATCGTTGAGAATGGATGTCCGCTGCCTACCATCACTATTTCCTTACATGTTGATCCAACGACGTCGTCGATTACGACTGCTCTGGGGACGGGACCGCCAGGATTCGAATTGAAGTGAATGGCCGCCCGAAACATGCAGCGCGCCACGGACACAGGCTGGTGGAAGCAGCATTATGCAGTGAAGACGCTCTCTTGCGCTGAGTGCGACCTGTGGCAGTAATCGAAGACACGCCGACGCCTGCAACGCGTCTGCATCGCTTCGTGGTTGATGTCTTCGCCGACGGTGATTTCATCTTATAGCAACATAATCTTCCATGTCTCGGGGCCAGAACCGTACTACAGTGGTTTGAGGAGCTTTATAGTGAACTCACGTTGATGTCTTGACTACCACATTCGGCTGATGTAAATCCTCTGGTACCCGTCTGGGTCGCTATCGGGCACCGTCACCGCGTACGCAAATCAGCGGCCCGTTATTTACTCGTATTACGTGATATGTGAGTAGATATATAATGCCACTTACCTCAACAAACGTACCAACAAACTGTCGGATCCATAATAAGCAGAATCAGTGACGTATTTCGTTCCAAAGACGGACAAACACACTGCTAAGCAGGTGGTCAGAATGTTTTGGCTCATCAGTGTACACGACCATTGCGCAAAACAAGATCATCTTTAACGGAACCTAGAAAGACCCTAATCTTAGATGGAGGACGTAAAATACATTTAACACCATATTTATTCAAGATACCACCAATGCTGTTGGAAATTCTCCCTGCGTAAGGCAGAAAGGCCATAGAGCTTGATGTCAGCTCAGTATTATCGCCAGGCACCCTATACGCGGTTGGTCGGTAGCACGGCTAATCCACCATTCACTATAGCCATTCTGACGAAAGCGACCTCGAGATGGCTTAATCCAGCTGAAAAACCCTCAGAGTGCGAAATGACGTGCGCCCTGTGAACCAAGGTACGAAATACCCCTTCACGCTGAGCTGGATTGTGACAACTGTTAGCCTGCAGATACAAGCCATTGTGAGTAGGCTTCCTGGCTTCTTATAGACAGCATGTCCCAACATACCATCAGTCTTCCTCATGACTAATATGTCAAGGAAGGGAAGGTAGCCATTCTTCTCTGCATCCATCGCGAAAAGAATATTCAGCAGGACTGAATTGATATTCTCATTGCCGTGAAGCCAAATAAAGAAAGTCTAGTCTACGTATCTGAAAAAATCACGCAGGTTTCAAGCCGCCGACCCAAGGCACGTTACTCGGTGTCTTTCACAAAAAAATTTACAAAAATAGGTAACAACGGGATTCCCATCGCAATTCCACGTGTCTGCTCGTAGTACTGGTAATTGGATGAAAAGTAAGTAGAACCCAACACATCTCGCTATAAGTTCGTTAATTCGCACCAGACACAACTTCAGTTAATTTAAAGGAATGAGATAAAAGAACACGAGCGAAAAGAGAAACCTCAACAGAATTTAGTAGAGTATCAGTATTTGAAATGCATTCCCCCTATCTGACGTCAGAGAACCTCCGAGTTTATGATGTAATGCTGACACCGACCGACTAGTAGGATCAGCATAGCCACAAGGTATTTTGCTACACGATATGTCTCAGTACCAGTGTTACTCAGAGTCGGAGGAAGAGGAACCTCTTCTTTGACGATCTTCGCAAGGTCACATAACGTAACACATAACGTAAGAGGAACAGCACAATATTCACTGACACTCCTAACAGTCTCCTGAAACAAGGAACTTTTCCTCAGAAGGCTGTTACATTCTCTTTCGAGACATTTTGTATGGTAATAAACTATCCGACCGTAAACACTGCACCTTTTGAACTTAATCCCGCTTATCCAGAACCACTGTAGCGTTGCCCTTGTCCATGGGCATAATAACAGTATCCGGATCAACTCTAAGTGAATGTACAGCAAACCTCTCTGCTGCTGTTATGTTACTCTTGGGTGGACGAGCCCCACTCAGCAAACGACATGCCTCCCTACTAACCTCGTCTGTAGCCTCAGGATGTAGTAGAAAACCAACGTGTCGTGTGTATTATCTTTCCAGAATTGCTCTGAAAACCGATGATTTAAATCCCCTTAAACAGTGGCTATTTACAGCAGCTTTGCAGTTTTCCTCTCTCGAAATATCGGCTATTGTAGGCGATGTCATCAGGTTGCATTCCCAGATGTTACTTGAACATTGCATACTCCGGGAGAGGTCTCACAACTCATGTTATATCTTACAAGAGACTATTTTCCACCTCGCGTAACGAAAGTGCAGATCTGTCCAGACAATAAAAGTCCATTGAAAATGACATGTAATAACAGTTATAATGCTTGCGTGTTTGACCTGATATTAAGACCACTAACTCAAGAGAGAAAAATGCTACAACGACTTTTTGACCAATGCCGAAGACGGTACATTTATATGACTGAAACCAGCCGCAACTTAGTAAGGTTCTTCACTGCAGCTGATGGTGTAAATATACAAAGGCGTCTTTCATGAAAAATGTGGCAGCTGCGGGATATTTAATAAGTCAGTTGTGAGTTAGTGTAAGCCCTGATACTCTCACTGATTTTCGCCATCTTCTGAGTGTTCTAAATTAATTGATCAGTAGAAGTGAAAATTAATCCGCTCCAACCATCCAATGGTCCTCCTCCTACGCAAGACATCAGTGATTTCCAATGGCTGCGGAAAATTCATTTTAATGCATAACTTGTCCTACTAATTTTATCAACTTTCTAGTCAGTGAAGCAATTAATTATTCAAAATGACAGTCACAATCGCATATTTATTTTATCTCCAACCGTTTTCAAACCGCTATGGGGTCATCTTCAGGGCAATTTACACCATTTGGTCGCTCGCTGGAGTCGTCACCCGGCCTGTGCACGAGATGATATTCTGTAGTAACAAATGTGCATGAAAATATTGTGGAAGACATGCTTCGTAGCAGACAATTGTATAAAGGTTGTTGTTGTTGTGGTCTTCAGCCCTGAGACTGGTTTGATGCAGCTCTCCATGCTACTCTATCCTGTGCAAGCTTCTTCATCTCCCAGTACCTACTGCAACCTACATCCTTCTGAATCTCCTTAGTGTATTCATCTCTTGGCCTCCCTCTACGATTTTTACCCTCCACACTGCCCTCCAACGCTTAATTTGTGATCCCTTGATGCATCAACACATGTCCTACCAACCGATCCCTTCTTCTGGTCAAGTTGTGCCACGAACTTCTCTTCTCCCCAATCCTATTCAATACTTCGTCATTAGTTATGTGATCTACCCATCTAATCTTCAGCATTCTTCTGTAGCACCACATTTCGAAAGCTTCTATTCTCTTCTTGTCCAAACTATTTATCGTCCATGTTTCACTTCCATACATGGCTACACTCCATACAAATACTTTCAGAAATGACTTCCTGACACTTAAATCAATACTCGATGTTAACAAATTTCTCTTCTTCAGAAACGCTTTCCTTGCCATTGCCAGTCTCCATTTTATATCCTCCCTACTTCGACCATCATCAGTTAATTTGCTCCCCAAATAGCAAAACTCCTTTACTACTTTAAGTGTCTCATTTCCTAATGTAATTCCCTCAGCATCACCCAACTTAATTCGACTACATTCCATTATACTCGTTTTGCTTTTGTTAATGTTCATCTTATATCCTCCTTTCAAGACACTGTCCATTCCATTCAACTGCTCTTCCAAGTCCTTTGCTGTCTCTGACAGAATTACACCGAGCGAGGTGGCGCAGTGGTAAACCACTGGACTCGCATTCGGGAGGACGACGGTTCAATCCCGCGTGTAGCCATCCTGATTTAGGTTTTCCGTGATTTCCCTAAATCACTCCAGGCAAATGCCGCGATGGTTCCTCTGAAAGGGCATGGCCGAATTCCTTCCCCATCCTTCCCTAATCCGATGAGTCCGATGAACTCGCTGTCTGGTCTCCTTCCCCAAACAACCCAATCCAACCCTCTGACAGAATTACAATGTCATCGGCGAACCTCAAAGTTTTTATTTCTTCTCCATGGATTTTAATACCTACTCCGAATTTTTCTTTTGTTTCCTTTACTGCTTGCTCAATATACAGATTGAATAACATCGGGGAGAGGCTACAACCCTGTCTTACTCCCTTCCCAACCATTGCTCCCCTTTCATGTCCCTCGACTCTTATAACTGCCATCTGGTTTCTGTACAAATTGTAAATAGCCTTTCACTCCCTGTATTTTACCCCTGCCACCTTTAGAATTTGAAAGAGAGTATTCCAGTCAACATTGTCAAAAGCTTTCTCTAAGTCTACAAATGTTAGAAACGTAGGTTTGCCTTTCCTTACTCTTTCTTCTAAGATAAGTCGTAAGGTCAGTATTGCCTCACGTGTTGCAGTGTTTCTACGGAATCCAAACTGATCTTCCCCGAGGTCGGCTTCTACTAGTTTTTCCATTCGTCTGTAAAGAATTCGTGTTAGTATTTTGCAGCTGTGGCTTATTAAACTGATTGTTCGGTAATTTTCACATCTGTCAACACCTGCTTTCTTTGGGATTGGAATTTTTATATTCTTCTTGAAGTCTGAGGGTATTTCGCCTGTTTCATACATCTTGCTCACCAGATGGTAGAGTTTTGTCAGGACTGGCTCTCCCACGGCCGTCAGTAGTTCCAATGGAATATTGTCTACTCCGGGGGCCTTGTTTCGACTCAGGTCTTTCAGTGCTCTGTCAAACTCTTCACGCAGTATCATATCTCCCATTTCATCTTCATCTACATCCCCTTCCTTTTCCATAATATTGTCCTCATGTACATCGCCCTTGTATAGCCCCTCTATATACTCCTTCCACCTTTCTGATTTCCCTTCTTTGCTTAGAACTGGGTTTCCATCTGAGCTCTTGATATTCATACAAGTCGTTCTCTTATCTCGAAAGGTCTCTTTAATTTTGCTGTAGGCAGTATCTATCTTACCCCTAGTGAGATAAGCCTCTACATCCTTAAATTTGCCCTCTAGCCATCCCTGCTTAGCCATTTTGCACTTCCTGTCGATCTCATTTTTGAGACGTTTGTATTCCTTTTTGCCTGCTTCATTTACTGCATTTTTATATTTTCTCCTTTCATCAATTAAATTCAATATTTCTTCTGTTACCCAAGGATTTCTACTAGCCCTCCTCTTTTTACCTACTTGATCCTCTGCTGCCTTCACTACTTCATCCCTCAAAGCTACCCATTCTTCTTCTATTGTATTTCTTTCCCCCATTCCTGTCGATTGTTCCCTTATGCTCTCCCTGAAACTCTGTACAACCTCTGGTTCTTTCAGTTTATCCAGGTCCCATCTCCTTAAATTCCCACCTTTTTGCAGTTTCTTCAGTTTTAATCTACAGGTCATAACCAATAGATTGTGGTCAGAGTCCACATCTGCCCCTGGAAATGTCTTACAATTTAAAACCTGGTTCCTAAGTCTCTGTCTTACCATTATATAATCTATCTGATACCTTTTAGTATCTCCAGGGTTCTTCCATGTATACAACCTTCTTTCATGATTCTTAAACCAAGTGTTAGCTATGTTTATGTTGTGCTCTGTGCAAAATTCTACCAGGAGGCTTCCTCTTTCATTTCTTAGCCCCAATCCTTATTCACCTACTACGTTTCCTTCTCTCCCTTTTCCTACACTCGAATTCCAGTCACCCATGACTATTAAATATTCTTCTCCCTTCACTATCTGAATAATTTCTTTTATTTCATCATACATTTCTTCAATTTCTTCGTCATCTGGAGAGCTAGTTGGCTCTACTTGTACTACTGTAGTAGGTGTGGGCTTCGTATCTATCTTGGCCATAATAATGCGTTCACTATGCTGTTTGTAGTAGCTTAACCGCATTCCTATTTTCCTATTCATTATTAAACCTACTCCTGCATTACCCCTATTTGATTTTGTGTTTATAACCCTGTAGTCACGTGACCAGAAGTCTTGTTCCTCCTTCCACCGAACTTCACTAATTCCCACTATATCTAACTTTAACCTATCCATTTCCGTTTTTAAATTTTCTAACCTACCTGCCCGATTAAGGGATCTGACATTCCACGCTCCGATCCGTAGAACGCCAGTTTTCTTTCTCCTGATAACGACATCCTCTTGAGTAGTCCACGCCCGGAGATTCGTATGGGGGACTATTTTACCTCCGGAATATTTTACCCAAGAGGACGCGATCATCATTTAATCATACAGTAAAGCTGCATGCCCTCGGGAAAAATCACAGCTGTAGCTTCCCCTTGCTTTCAGCCGTTCGCAGTACCAGCCCAGCAAGGCCGTTTTGGTTATTGTTACAAGGCCAGATCAGTCAATCATCCAGACTGTTGCCCTTGCAACTACTGAAAAGGCTGCTGCCCCTCTTCAGGAACCACACGTTTGTCTGGCCTCTCAACAGATACCCCTCCGTTGTGGTTGCACCTAAAGGTGTAAGAAGAAAATCCCGCCGATGACGTTGCGAAGGTGGCATACTGTACCTGAGAGAGTATAAATACATCTGTTTTGAGTTGCGTGGACCCAACACTTTGATTGTTCTTTGTACGTCAATAACTAATAAGGTCCCGATTCGACTTATGAGGGGCATAATTGACTACGCGTAAACACTGCGTAACGTATTACAGGTGCATTACATCAGCCGGTGTGCATCAACACGTTACTCGTGGGTAAAAGCTACTCGTTAACCACGATTGTAGGCGAGACTTGTTGCTGTGTTACACGTGCGGCGCTAATGGACTGTACAGTATCGTTATAAATTGCTTAACTGCATTCGAACTCATGTTTAACTAATCTATAATGGTTTAATTATCGTTTAGCATTATACTGCATGTTCGTCGTTGCCGCGGACACAATGGGGGCGTTCGGCTGTGTATGCTAGTTAGGCTTGTCCGAGGTTTAATCGTTGTTAGTGGCTCTTTCGGTTACGTTGTTACTTATTACTGGAAACAGAGAGACTGACGGTAGCTTCCTAATTGTCTGTGATGCTGTGAGGGTAAGAGAGAATACTGAATATGATGGAAACGAAATGAAGATGGCTGTTTCTTTTTAAGGTGCTGTCATATAAATAGGAATCGTGAGAACAAGATTACATCAATTGCAGTATGCTCACACGCGTTTAAATAATCTTTCTTCCCGTGCTCCTCACCTAAATGGAAGGGATAAAGCCCTAATAATACATAAAGTGCTACTTACCCTTTGGCATTCACTTTAAAGTTCTTCGGAGGGTGTAGGGTAAACGCGGGATAGACGGCAATACGCGAGAGATGGCCAACGCCCGTAGTTCTTCCGCGACCCGCTGAACAGCGCTGCCAGTCAATTGGCAGGAAATAATGCGAGTGATTGTCGCTGCTCCGGATGGCTCTTTATTTCAAGTAAAAGTAAGCAATTTCAATGACTTTAGTTTTATTTAAGTGTACCAATAAATTATGTAGTATGTGACAACCTTTCGATTTAAACATAACTTAGGCTGCGAGTAACAACAGAAACTTCAGTTTCAAAATTATTAAGGTCTAACTGCATACCAGTAATTAGGTTTCGTTTGAGTTAGCGTCCACCATGTTTGATGACGCGTTATGACAGTCTCTCCCAGCTGTTTCGGAGAGACGGTCATACAATCATCGGGATGGATGGCCATCCCATAAACGTGTTACATATTAAAATTTGGTGACATTGCCATTTTTTTTTTTTTTTTTTACAGATGTCGAATAAGTAAATTTGAAAGGTCAGCTCTTCTATCGGATCATGGAAAGAAAAAGACCCTAAGAATGCTATTAATAAAGTAAATGACGATGGATATTATGTGAGGAAAGATCCTGTTGAGTTTACTACTCCCAAAGATCTTTTGAGAGAAAATTAGAGACCGACCGTAATTCCAAAATTCCAATGATGCCTAGTTCTTATTTGGGTTAAGCTAATGAGTTACGGCTTCTCCAGCACACAGAAAATGGTTTTCCTTAAGAGGACTATATACGAAGCCTATCTTATGATTGTGCTGTGCAGCATGGCCTTAAACACAAATTTAATAACGAAAAAGTTAAAGTAGGTTCTTATCTCGACATACGGATCTAAGTGTGCGATCTTTGGACAGAGTGCTGGGAATCAATCGTGATGAAGTCAAGGAATATTTCAACTTACTTTAACCCCCCATTGCCTGCAGTTAAATAGCTGACCAGGTGCTGTTGTAGCTGAAAAGGGGTCAAAAACAGTTCCATGATTACTTCGACAGAGAAAGGAGAGACTACTACAGTAATTGCATGCTGATATACTGAAGGGATGTTTATTCGTCGTCATGTTAATTGAGTTAACAAAGAAAAGGAGCGGCAGGACAGCATGCCTCAGGGAAGTAAAGTTGTCATGTCAAATAAATCTGCCTACGTGTATGCTGAAACCTACATCAATGCTGAGACCTTTTTGGAATGGCTAAGTGATCAGTCTGTGCCCCGTACACACCTTGGTACAGTTATGCGGATTTTAGTTGGCCATATTTCACACTCTACCTTGTACAGATGTTGATGTTTGCCAAGAGGAATAGTTCAATGTGCTTCTCCAGCCATACCGCCCATTATCTGCAACCACTGGACCGATTTGCCTGCAAATCTTTAAAGCATTATTTTTATAGTGTCGTTGAAAAATAGCAAAGGAATCACTTACATAGGAAGCTAGTATGATTGCAGTTTTCCGATCTACTAATAGGTTGTTGGTGAAAAGCTGCAACACCAGGAATCACCGTCTCTGGATTCAAAGCAATGGGACTCTATCTGTTTAATCCCGATGCAGCTCCAGATTACGCTTTTAGAAGTGATCCAGATAGACCTACAGGAAATGAAATCATCGACGTATCTGGCCAAACACTCCACGAAAGAGCCTCGTTACTCTTGCCGTGTTCCCCTACTATAGCAGATATCGTCGAATCACCTAGCCAGTAATCGACTGAGAGAGTTCTGATACCCAAGCCACAATTCACAACTAGATCAACCGGCTCTACTTCAGCAGACAAATGTGGCCAAAAATGCCCTGAAATAAGAGCAACGTCAACCCTAACAGGAGCTTCCACAAGACCAGACGATAGGCCTCTTTTGGCCTGATATTTCAAATGAAACGAAACAAGTCACCCCCACAAAAATTCTGGACAATATTTCACCTTTTCCACCTAGGCCCGAAGATCAAACAAACACCCGTTGGTATAGAGAAATTAAAGCTACAAACTTGGCGTCAAACGAAAATATTAAAAAAGACTGAAACTGAAACTTTATTCAAGATAGGAAAAAATTGACATATTGAAAAAAATAGTGAAAAAGGCGCTGATCAGGAAGGTTAAAGGAACGTCAGACTGTTCAGACTCGTCAGATGGCGTTCACTACAAGGAAAATTCAAGTGACGAGCTTCTTGAAGAAGAGGACGAGTGCGTTGGATGCGGGGAAGACTACTCAAAAACCGATAAAAACTGTGATCGGATTCAATGTGTCATATGTAAGCGTTGGTTACATGAATCCTACAGACCACATTTTGATGCGTGCCATCGATGTGGTAATACAGTTTTAAGAAAGTAAATCTGAGCTCATAAAATAAACATTACTTTTCGTAAATTAGGCTTAATTCTAGACCCAATAACCTACATAATTGGGACGACTTCTCGTTATTTTCTGTATGAAATTAATGTGTTCCAACGAGTTAACAAAAATGTTAAAAAAATTCGACATCTGTAAAATGCCTCTTACAAATGAGGTTCTGTTTTAGTCATCATTTACCTACAATTAATATCTTTATAAAAACTTATTGTATCAAAGAATGCAATAAAAGATGTTTAAAACGTTTAATATTTTAAAATTTTTCTCTTTGATTTTAAAGAGTTTTTTTTCCGATGGTCATCTATGCCTTACATGTCTGGCCATCTAACCCCTGATACTTGAGTAAGATGGCCAAGTGTTACATATTTCTTAAGACCTTTTAGGTAGTGTCGAACCTGGTATATCCTTGTAAACCAAGTCGACTTTTGTTTTTTATGAATCAGAAAGGAAATTTAGAGGAAGTTTGAGGTTGTTCCTGTGTATGAGGGCGGGAAACTGGCTTCTGAAAAAGTCGTGGCCACCTTCCCCGGATTTATCCCAGCTGTACAAACGTCGTTCTTTCTCTCTAGTATTTGCATCTGCGAGCGGTGTTCAGAAAACGGAAAGTGAAAACAATCACATATCTCTTTAGGGGTCTAAACGAACTATACGCATAATTATGGAGACATAAAACAAAAAAGCAAGAGATATAAGCCGTATATTACACTCAATTGCACCAACTGTGATCCCAAGCGATAATCATAAATGAAGAGCACTCAAAATATTTGCCGGAGTAAATACTTACTTGGTGGAGCGATTGAAAACGTTTTGGAGACAATAAGAAATCATGTAACATAAATTACAGATCAGGGGTAATTAATGAATTGAGAGATCCTTGCCAACTCAGTTGAGTCGCAGAACGCTGTACGCTGATCGATGTAGCCGTACCCAGAATAACGACAACAACGAAATCAGCTGTTAGCAGTGTCACCCAGCACACGCGGGAGGAGGAAAACAATGGGCCACAGATTATCTTTCCACAAACCATTGTACGACTGTGGTCCATATATAACGTAGCTCAGAGAGAGATGTAACAAGCAAAAAGAAAACTTCTGTGTTTGTTATCAAAAAAGTGGAACATTATTAAAGGGAACGAAACACACGCATTTCACTTTGATTCTTTTTGGGCAATTCACGTTGCTTCTATTGTACACTCTTGTAGTTTAATTCTGAACTGAGGTACTGTATTGTATGTTAACTGCGGACCTAGAAACGAGGGAAGGGCTCCGTCTCTGCCGCAGCCGCAGTGGGCCACAACCCCACCACGAATACCGCAGTCCATTTCACACCCCTTCGCCGCCCCGCCTCGAACCCAGGGAGATTATGCGGTTCGGCCCCTGGTGGACCCCCCCCCCCCCCCTCCAAGGGAACGTCTTACACTAGACGAGTGTAGCCCCTATGTTTGCGTGGTAGAGTAAAGGTGGTGTACGCGTACGTGGAGAACTTGTTTGCGCAGCAATCGCCGACATAATGTAGCTGAAGCAGAATAAGGGAAACCAGCCCGCATTCGCCGTGGCAGAGGGAAAACCGCCCAAAAACCATTCACAGACTGGCCGGCTCACTGGACCTCGACACAGTCCGCCGGGCAGATTCATGCCGGCGACCAGGCGCTGCTTCCCGCCAGCAAAGCTGTGCGTTAGACCGCACGGCTAACCGGGCGGGCTGAACTAAGATAATACGTAGGTGAATGGTGTAATGTGGTTATTGGGGACAACAGAGTTCCATCTATATATGTGTGGTGTTTGCTCTGTGGGACATGTCCGAAGAACAGATACCATTTTGGTCGTGCAGCCATTTGAATGAAGACACAAGGGACTACAGACATCGACTGCGAGCAGACATTGATTTAAATCAGTGGGGGAAGGTGAAAACTCGTGCTGGACCAGGATTCCGCCTAGTAAGGAGGAGACCCGAATTCAGCTACAGATCAGGAAGGAATTTTCAACTTTCCCACTGATTTGAGTCAATGTTCACTTGTAGCCAATGTCCGTAATTCCTTTGTGTCTTAGTTCCAGCTATGTCTTTCTACTAATCGTTTAAGCATATCTCCCATGATTCGCTCAGATGGTCCATGCAACTTATTTTACAATAAAAGTAAAATAATACACGAATAAAGTGTTGTTCTACTTTCAATTTTTTTAAAACGCCGTCAAAAGTTTTATCAATATCAATTAGATGTTACTCTCCACAGCTATTTCTAGATTCATCCTGAGAAGCAATGGACTGCTTCCTTGCAGCAAACACAAAATCTGCTAACCACTGATCAATCATAACCCACACCCATTTATTTAAGGATGTTTGTATACAAGAACGCAAATAGTGTATGCCACTATAATTGTATTTGTAACCGAATATACACCTGTACAAGCATTTAGATATGCGGAAGCGTATGTATAAGTTCTTTAGTACGTACACTGCACGACTGGATTGATTTGGTGGAAGAGACCAACACTGCCTGACAAAGAAACACTGAAGACAAGGTCGGATGATTACAGATACAATTCTGTCTGACAGGGAGAACAGTCACCAGAGAACATTAATGTTGTTTTTGTTTAGTGTTACCACACCGTCTGCTAGGGCATACAAGCTACGTGAACATCACCGGGTGTTGAATGATCGCTGTAGGAGACACTGCACTGGCGAGTACACGTGTGAGAGAGCTTTATCAGTATCCAACAGACTATGAATGGTGCCTCATTTGGGGTGTCCACTTGGCTGGCTGGTCGTATCACACAATTGCCCCCCATCTAACAGCCGTGTACCGCAAGTCTCTAGAGGAACGGAAGGTTCCAAATGATTGGAAAAGAGCACAGGTAGTCCCAGTCTTCAAGAAGGGTCGTCGAGCAGATGCGCAAAACTATAGACCTATATCTCTGACGTCGATCTGTCGTAGAATTTTAGAACATGTTTTTTGCTCGAGTATCATGTCGTTTTTGGAAACCCAGAATCTACTATGTAGAAATCAACATGGATTCCGGAAACAGCGATCGTGTGAGACCCAAATCGCTTTATTTGTTCATGAGACCCAGAAAATATCAGATACAGGCTCCCAGGTAGATGCTATTTTTCTTGAAGGCATTCGATGCAATTCCGCACTGTCGCCTGATAAACAAAGTAAGAGCCTACGGAATATCAGACCAGCTGTGTGGCTGGATTGAAGAGTTTTTAGCAAACAGAACACAGCATGTTGTTATCAATGGAGAGACGTCTACAGACGTTAAAGTAACCTCTGGCTTGCCACAGGGGAGTGTTATGGGACCATTGCTTTTCACAATATATATAAATGACCTAGTAGATAGTGTCGGAAGTCCCATGCGGCTTTTCGCGGATGATGCTGTAGTATACAGAGAAGCTGCAGCATTAGAAAATTGTAGCGAAATGCAGGAAGCCTTGCAGCGGGTAGTCACTTGGTGCAGGGAGTGGCAACTGACCCTTAACATAGACAAATGTAATGTATTGCGAATACATAGAAACAAGGATCCTTTATTGTATGATTATATGATAGCGGAACAAACACTGGTAGCAGTTACTTCTGTAAAATATCTGGGAGTATGCGTGCGGAACGATTTGAAGTGGAACGATCATATAAAATTAATTGTTGGTAAGGCGGGTACCAGGTTGAGATTCATTGGGAGAGTCCTTAGAAAATGTAGTCCATCAACAAAGGAGGTGGCTTACAAAACACTCGTTCGACCTATACTTGAGTATTGCTCATCAGTGTGGGATCCGTACCAGATAGGGGTTGACGGAGGAGATAGAGAAGATCCAAAGAAGAGCGGCGCTTTTCGTCACAGGGTTATTTGGTAACCGTGATAACGTTACGGAGATGTTTAATAAACTCAAGTGGCAGACTCTGCAAGAGAGGTGCTGTGCATCGCGGTGTAGCTTGCTCGCCAGGTTTCGAGAGGGTGCGTTTCTGGATGAGGTATCGAATATATTGCTTCCCCCTACTTATACCTCCCGAGGAGATCAGGATTGTAAAATTAGAGAGATTAGAGCGCGCACGGAGGCTTTCAGACAGTCGTTCTTCCCGCGAACCATACGCGACTGGAACAGGAAAGGGAGGTAATGACAGTGGCACGTAAAGTGCCGTCCGCCACACACCGTTGGGTGGTTTGCGGAGTATAAATGTAGATGTAGATGTAGATCTAAGGCAGTCAGATGCGACTCATCGTCATATTGAGCACCAAGCACCTTCAGATATGCTCCTGACATCCGATTACAACGAACATGCTCCCTGCGACAGTCTGTGCCATCCCACTACACTGATCGAAGGCTAACAGTAGCCGGACTAGGGAATTACCTCCACATGCGCTATCTGATGTTAACACCACAACACAAACGGCTGCGTGTGGCATTCTGCCATTTGGGAGCATGGAATGCTGGAGCATGGCGTCGCATTGTATTCACCCAAGTGTCGCGTTTCTGAACTGCCCAGGACGACCATCGAGTTTGGCGGCGGCTTTGGGAGATGTCTGACTCTTCCAATGTCTTGGAGAGCTACGGCGATGTTACTTCTGGCGTCATGGGGCAGGGAACTATCGGGTGTGCCTTCATGTCACAGCTGGTTATGGTTGAGGGAACTCGTACGGCACAGTCTTACTTCACGAACATTCTGCGTCCTCATGTGGTACCTCTCGTACGACATTAGTGTGGTGCAATTTTTCAGCAGCACAATGTTCGTTCGTCCACACTTGGCACATGTAGCTACGAACTGTCTGGGTGATGGTGAGGTACCCCAGTGGCCAGCAAGATCCCCGGATTGTCGCCAACAGGGCATGTGTGAGACCAGCTCCATTCCATTGCCAGTATGAAGCACATGAAGGACCTGTTACGACAGTCGTATCACAACAGAACTGTCAATCTCTATGTAGGCTAGATTCGATTTTGTTGTCTCTAAAGTAACATACCCTCTCAAACAAGGAAGTTCCATTTCATTTTATGCTGTCCTTCCGCAAGTTTATCTTTCTTTTTTCAGCCAATGTATATATTACAACTAAATCGATTCTTATTACCATCTTCGATTTCCCTAATGCAACATACTCTCTCAAGATTTCTTAAGGTAGTAAAAGCCGAGACCGAAGATCAATGACGTTTTTAGTCCTGACGTCGAGTGTTCGTTACAAATAAGAACTGAAAAGCCCTAAATGTGTTGCAAATGCAGGTATATGAAAGCTAACCCGAAAAAAAAAATTGTCACTACAGTGCGCACCCACAACAGAGTAGTTAAGCCTTTACAGATGGCGCAGAAATCGAGTCACGTGCTCAACCACACGCGTACGACCTCTGGGTGAGCTTAAGGCAGTAGCAGATTAATAAGACACTGAGGTTTCAAGAGGAAATTATACGTAACCATGGGCAAATGTAATGACGTGACTGGCAAAATGGGGCAATCGTGTTTGGTCATGCCCATCGCCATAAAGTGGGTGAAGATGCTAGACTTATTGGTGGACTGCTCAAGCAGGCTACAAGCAAAGGGACAACACACGCGGTCACGAATCACGACGTCAGACTTGTGGACGGAAAAAGGTCTTGGATGAGAGGCATCGGAGACTTATATCTTGTGAATGAAAATCGCTTCCAAACCCGACACGAATCGCAGCAGG
The DNA here is from genome assembly GCF_023864345.2 of Schistocerca serialis cubense. Lineage (NCBI taxonomy): Eukaryota > Metazoa > Arthropoda > Insecta > Orthoptera > Acrididae > Schistocerca > Schistocerca serialis. Next base: position 2,238,734 of record NC_064641.1, on the reverse strand, counting down.
CAGTGAGTGAAGTTCCATTCCAACGCGTTAGCGAGAGAACATCGCTGTGGGAAGAGCAAGAAATGAACATTTGGAGTCAGTCACCCCGCAAGAGGCCATTGCTCACACATGCGCATAAAGATGATAACAGGGAAGTTCATCGGGCTGCAAAATATGTGACTGGTTTTCTGATCAATCCCGAACCGTATTAAATATCGATTGGCCTGCAGAGTCACCTGACTTCAACCCCACAGGAATTCTGTAGGACATGCTGGAACAGCGAGTAAAACGTGGAAACGTCGGCATCATACTCCCAGCACTTTGGTGGAACTGCGCTATCACATTCTCGGCAAGTGGCCTAACGTGAATGTGAAGTATCTGCACAACATTGTTGGCTATCTTCCTAACGGTATCTAGGCGGTTATCAAGTCACGGGGAGGAATTATACGCTATTAAATTGCGTTCCTTCGGATTTCTCTAGAGGTTACTAATTTTTTTTTTCCAGTAAGCTTAGTAGTCATTCCTTTCTGCCATCAGAAGTTACACTGCTGGTGTTGTGTGAACTTCCTGAATACCTTTAGGAGACAAATGCAAAAATTTTATACCAATGGTAGTGAACTATAATGAAACACTAACGATGAAGTTGCAGGTGAAGGATGCGCTATTATGTGTTAGGAAATAATGGGTGTTATTATTATTATTATTTTCGGATTCAGGACAGTAATAAAAATTATTTAGAAAATCATACATATCTAGAATATGGATACAGGATTTTACAAAAGTCAAATTGGTTTTGAGGCCCAGAAATTGACTGTCTTGACTGCTGGAACATTTGCTGCGGCCAGGTCATCAGGTTTTCAGGATTCAGGCAACTTTAGACAGACCAAGAGGCGTGCATCATCTTGAGATTCTCCGCATTCGCAGGCTGCATCTCCAGAAATGTTTCCCTATCGTCTCAAGTTTTGTTAGCACCACGACAGTCCAGTCTGCAGTGTCTTCCACGTCTGATAGGGTAGTTCGAAACCAGCAGCAGGCTCCTCCTTCAGGCTTTAGCTATTATTTTCAATTATTTTGTCCACCACAGATCAATTCGGCAAGAGGAAGGTGAAGATGTAATTGCTTCAATTGTGATTCATCAACTTCTCCCGGCGTATTTCTTGCTTGAACAGTCCAAGGGGTGTACTGCCGGTCCATAGTGTCCAACGGGCACAATACTTCGGCGATGAGACATGTCGCCATCGTCAGGTGCGCTGACGAACTGAAAGAAAACGAACGAGCGACCAGGGCAGACGAGGCAGTCACACCGACGCCACCACAGACGCCGACGCCAGCCAGCCTCTCAGCGACCGTCGACGCGCGGAGAGAACGCCTCGCGGGGGAAGGGGATTTAGGGCGGCCGCCCGCCCTCAGGAACTCATTTCGTCAGCGCACCTGACGATGGCGATATGTCTGATCGCCGGAATATTGCGCCCGTTGGACACTATGGACCGGCAGTACACCCGTGGACTGTTCGAGCAATTGCTTCAATTGTATGCAGGAAACTCTTTCTGGGCTTCAACCTTGAAACACGGTGCTTCACTGCCAAACATGGGATGCCTGGTATCGTTTTCCTGCTTTTTCTTTTCAACTTCTGCCGATGTACTTCGTCTTATCTCCGCAGGTGCTATGCCTGCCAGTTGGTTGATTTTGTCGTCTGGAGTTTGTCGTAGGCTACATGTTATGATACGGCCTGTCTCGTTGAGAGCGTTATCAATATGCTTGGTGTGTGGAGAGTATGGATGTAATGTGGTGGAGAGTTATAGCTTGATTGCAGTTCTAAGTAACTACCTACTCTTTCCGGTATTTGGACACTTATGAGAGGGGCAGTGGGACGCGGGCGAGCTTCGCGCGGCGCCTGGCGGACGCACCTTCTCGACCTCCCGGAAGACCCTGACGAGGTTGGCGCCGGCCAGCTTCTTGATGTCGGAGGCGCTCCACAGGCGGTCCCTGGCCAGCTCCGCCAGCAGCAGAGGGTACCGCGACACGTCCTCCAGGCCCTCCGGCGTCCTGCAACACCGTCCACAGACATCACACCACTGTTCCCCAAAAGTGAAACCATCCACTAACCGTCTGACCTTGGAACCACCGCAGGGGAAACCTGCGTAGGTGAATTGGCGTTCCACATCAGGGATGAAGAATACTTTACAGTGGAACCTCACTTATCGTGCCCTCATTAATCTTGATCTCCATTCAGTAACAACTGGAACATTCCAATACGAAAATCACACAATTTACATTCAACCTGCCATCATACAAGTAACCTGCCACGGTGTCCGCTAAGAAGCTGACAGTACTGTATTGCCCCCACTTATTTCGAGTATAAAATTATATCAAACAGAATTGCGATGGCAGCACTCTTGAACAATAAATTAGGTGCAGTGCACAGGATGGGTAAAGGAGAGCTGTTGAAAGAGACTGCTGCTGAATTTTGTGTTGAAACATTTACATTTTCTCAGACATAGCTCTTACAGACGTAAACACATGGCTATCAAATAACAATGACGGTATGATTTCTGATAACGAAATAATCCTCTTTTCTTCGTGTGTAGACAATAACGACAATGGTGGCTGATTAGTTTATAAAATTGACGCTCAAAACCATAAAATTATGACACATACAGACTCAACAAAGCAGCAGGACAAAAGTAGTTATTTACAGGTTGAGCACAAAGTCTTGACCTGATTATGAAAATTTATAACAGAATAAGTGTTTGACATAATAAGTTACATTTGATGTCGTTACATAGGTTAGTGTTTCTAGTTTTTTTTTTAAGACCACTTGCGCTATAAAACCTCAATGTATGATCCCTTGGTATCTCGTAGAATGTCAAGGCGATATTCCAGTTTTCGACAGGTGTTTCGTAACATGTGTTCTGTCACAGTACCCAAAGCAGCTTGTATTCTAGCCTTCAGTTCCTCGATGTCAGCAGCTGGTGTGACGAAGACTCTGCCCTTGATGTCGCCCAAGAAAAAAAAAGTCAAGTGGCGTAATGTCTGGAGAGCGGGGTGGACAGGGTGTTGGACCGTTCCTTCCGATCCACCGATCCGGTCATTACACCCCACTACTGACATTACGGCCCTTGACTTTTTTTTCTGGGGCTATATCAAGGACAGCTGCTGACATCGACGAACTGAAGGCTAGGATACAAGCTGCTTTGGATACTGTGACAGAACACATGTTACGAAACACCTGACGGGAACTGGTATACAGCCTCGACGTTATCCGAGCTACCAAGGGAACACACGTTGAGGTTTACTAACGCTAAAAAAAAACTAGTGACATTAACCTACGTAACGGCATCAAATGTAACTTATTATGTCAAACGGTTATTCTGTAATAAATTGTTATAATGAGGGCAAGTCTTTGTGCTCACCTTGTATTTGGAAAGCCAGACGGAAAAGCAAAGGCGGAAATATTGCTAGTGAAACATTACCTGCACGGCGATGCTGCGCATAAATGACATATGCATCTAGTTCAAAAGAAATTTATTGATTATTGCAGTGTATAAGCCCACAGCCTTTGTCTATCTAGTCGGTATTCTTGTGAAAATAATGTACAGGATTATTAGAAATGATTGAAGCAATTTCACAGCTCCACAACAACTTCATTATTTGAGATATTTTCAAAATGCTTTGCACACACATACAAAAACTCAAAAAGTTTTTTTAGGCATTCACAAATGTTCGATATGTGCCCCTTTAGTGATTCGGCAGACATCAAGCCGATAATCAAGTTCCTCCCACACTCGGCGCAGTTCTGGCACGTTTCTTGGTAGCGGAGGTTTAAACACTGAATCTTTCACATAACCCCACAGAAAGAAATCGCATGGGGTTAAGTCGGGAGAGCGTGGAGGCCATGACATGAATTGCTGATCATGATCTCCACCACGACCGATCCATCGGTTTTCCAATCTCCTGTTTAAGAAATGCCGAACATCATGATGGAAGTGCGGTGGAGCACCATCCTGTTGAAAGATGAAGTCGGCGCTGTCGGTCTCCAGTTGTGGCATGAGCCAATTTTCCAGCATGTCTAGATACACGTGTCCTGTAACGTTTTTTTCGCAGAAGAAAAAGGGGCCGTAAACTTTAAACCGTGAGATTGCACAAAAAACGTTACCTTTTGGTGAATTGCGAATTTGCTGCACGAATGCGTGAGGATTCTCTACCGCCCAGATTCGCACATTGTGTCTGTTCACTTCACTATTAAGAAAAAATGTTGCTTCATCACTGAAAACAAGTTTCGCACTGAACGCATCCTCTTCCATGAGCTGTTGCAACCGCGCCGAAAATTCAAAGCGTTTGACTTTGTCATCGGGTGTCAGGGCTTGTAGCAATTGTAAACGGTAAGACTTCTGCTTTAGCCTTTTCCGTAAGATTTTCCAAACCGTCGGCTGTGGTACGTTCAGCTCTCTGCTTGCTTTATTCGTCGACTTCCGCGGGCTACGCGTGAAACTTGCCCGCACGCGTTCAACCGTTTCTTCGCTCACTGCAGGCCGACCCGTTGATTTCCTTTTACAGAGGCATCCAGAAGCTTTAAACTGCCCATACCATCGCCGAATGGAGTTAGCAGTTGGTGGATCTTTGTTGAACTTCGTTCTGAAGTGTCGTTGCACTGTTATGACTGACTGATATGAGTGCATTTCAAGCACGACATACGCTTTCTCGGCTCCTGTCGCCATTTTGTCTCACTGCGCTCTCGAGCGCTCTGGCGGCAGAAACCTGAAGTGCGGCTTCAGCCGAACAAAAGTTTATGAGTTTTTCTACGTATCTGTAGTGTGTCGTGACCATATGTCAATGAATGGAGCTACAGTGAATTTATGAAATCGCTTCAATCATTTGTAATAGCCCTGTATAATTTGTGCTTCAGCATTTTCTGACTCTACAGATTGTACTGATTTTCGATTAGCGTAGTCCGAATAAACGAGACTGCACTGTACTTGTTAGAGGCTAGACACTGTGAGGTGATAAAAGTCATAAGATAGCGATACGCACATGTATAGACGGCGGCAGTATCGAGTACGCAAGGAACAAACGGGCAGTGCTCTGGTGGAACTGTAATTCGCACTCAGGTTATTCATGTGAAAAGATGTGAACAGGTTTCCGATGTAACTATGACCGCAGGACGGGAGTTAACAGACTTTGAACGTGGAGTGCTAGTTGGAGCACGGGAATTCATTTCGGAAGTCGTTAGGGAACTTTATATTCCGAAATCCACAGAGTGAAGAGCGTGCCGAGAATACTAAATTTCAGGCATTATCTCTCACCACCGGTGATGCAGCAGACAACGGCGTTCACCTTACAACCGAGAGCTTTACATTTTACATAGAGTTGTCACTGCTTATAGACAAGCACCACTCCGTGAAATAACCCCAGAAATGAATGTGCGATGTAAGAGGAACGCATCAGATTTAACAGTGCGGCGAAATCTGGCATTAATGTGGTATAGCTGCAGACGACCAAAACGACTGCCCTTGCTGACAGCACGACTTCCCCTGCAGAGCCTCTCCCGGGCTCGTGGCCACATTGGCTGAACTCTAGACGACTGGAAGACCCTGCCATGGTCGGGTGAGTCACGATTTCAATTGGTAGGATCTGATGGTAGGGTTCGAGTGCGGTGCAGACCCTACAAAGCCATGAATCCCAGTAGTCAACAAGGCTCTGTGCAGGCTGATGGTGGCTCCATAATGGTGTGGGTTGCCTTCACATTTAACACTGATTGGAAATAGTTGTGTTCGGCTACTCGGAGACCATTTGTAGGCATTCATGGACTTCATGGTCCCAAAGAACGATGGAATTGTTATGGATGACCATGTCACCGGGTCTCGATTCGCGACTGGTTTGAAGAACAATCTGGACAGTTCGAGCGGATGATTTGACCACGCAGACCGCCCGATGTGACTCCCGTCGAACATTTATAGGACAAAATCGAGAGTTCAGTTCGTGCTCAAAATCCTCCACTGGCAACAATTTCGCAATTATGGACGTCTATAGAGGTACCATGGCTCAATTTTTCTGTAGAGGACTCCAACGACTTGTTGAGTCCCTGCCGCGTCGAGTTGATGTACTACAGCGGGCAGGAGTCTGGTCCGAAGCGATATCAGGAGGCAAACCACGACTTTTAACACCCCAGCGTAGAGCAGAGAGGTTGTGGTCGATGGAATCATGGTGTAAGAGACTATATCTTTCGAATGAGTAACAATTTTGTAAAGGTGACGTGTACTAACCAAAGGGAGTACGAAAGACGTACGTACAAAATGAAGTACCTAGGAGCGTAAGGTGGTTTTGATCGGTGTAGCGACTACTTTTAGAACCACATCAAGGAAGGCGCACTAGAGACCGCCTTAAGCAGTTTCCGCCAGTTTTACGGTTTTCGTTACAGTTTGACATGAAGCTGTGTTTTGTGCAGCATTTGTAAATATTTCGTGCTCTACGCATTCAGCTACTGTATAATATATTACAGCTATTTGGAGGACATTGTTAATTCTTGAGGGACATAACTTTTATATTTGGTAAAGTGCTATTTGTAAAACCGGCGGACGATTAATCCATACTTCATCGGTCGTGCACCATCTTGTACGTTGAAACAGAAGGAGGTCTTTTGCCACGCAACGTGTGACACTTGCAAATGAACTAGAGTTCTCAATCTCTCAAAAATTATACATGTCTTGAAATTTCTTGTGTTAATTTCAAGTAGCTTCTGTATCAAAATATATTGGCTTGATTAGTGATTTTTGACAATACTCTTTATTAATTTCATTTCACCTAGTGGTTATTGGTAACATAAGTAACAAATAGACTATTAAGTTCAGTATTGACAAGATTTTCTCGAACGCGACGCTTTTAAATCTCAGTGTAATTATGTTTCTAGGTACATGAGCAAGCTGCATTTTGGACCAGCCTTTTCAGTCTGAATTTTACAGAGTATTTCTAAAATTTCAGAAAAAGACTGCAGCACATAAAAAATAAAGTCCATCATTAGAAAATGGAGTGAGAAAGTTTATTAAACTTCTGTTATATGGCTGGAGGCGAAAGTCATAGAAGTGTACACTCTCCCCTATCTACTACATTCCGTACATAGCATTAAGATAAAGACAGTGCTGTACCATCAACACCCCCCCCTCCCCCCCCCAAAAAAGTCTTTCAATCACCACATTTCACATCCATATCTAAACATCCTCTGCAGTGTACTCATAGTTTTTGTGATGTTAACAAACCTGAGAATATTCACCGACGGTTTCTACAAGCGTATTTCTTCAACAACAGTTATCATAGGCATCCTTAGCGTCGACAGGTCGATTCTGTGGAATCACAGAAACGAATGGGCGGGATCTTTGTTAGAGGGCTAATATAGAAACTTCCTGGCAGATTAAAACTGAGGGCAGACTGAGAATCGAACTTAGGAACTTTGCCTATCACAGGCAAGTGGTCTGGTGAGCAAACTTTGTCTGAGCTCACGACTCGCTCTCCCAGCTTTATTTCCGTCACAGGATCCAAGTTCGAAACCCTGTTCAGCATATAGTTTTGATTTGCCAGGACATATAAAATCAGCGCAAACTTCGCTGCAGATTGAAAATTCATTCTAGGCCAATGCTGCCACAAATGTAACATACATTTCAACACGAGTAATACATTCTGTTCTTCACATGAGGTATACGTATAGACAGTTGGCATCCCTCAACAAGCTCTAGGGAATTACAAACACCATTTAAGGAGATACGAATTACTTGTCCTTCTGCATCATCCCCCAATAAGCACTAGGGAATTACAAAAATATTTTGAGGGGGTATAAATTAGTTAACCTTCCACATCTTGTAAAAGCACGATAAGACACAGTTGACGATGTCATTGGATCTAGTGTCCATGTACATTATCTGATCAAAAGTATCTGGACGCCCCTGTGTAATCCGGAATTGACCACTACCCGTCACGAGAGGCGGACCCGCCAGTATAACTTCACGTCTACATCACACTCCGCAAACTACATAATGGTGTGTGGTGGAGGGTACTTTCAATACCACTATCTTCTCCCTCCAATCCTGTTCCGCTCGCAGATGGTGCGTGGGAAGAATGGCTGTCGCGAAGCCTCTGTATTGGCTCTAATTTCTCGAATTTTCTCCTGGTGGTCAGTACGCGAGATGTATGTGGGAGGAAATAGTATGTTCACCGTGACGCACAACCCCTCTCTTGTAATGTCTGCCAGTGGAGTTCATTTAGCATCTCCGTAACGCTTTCGTTGCTCAAGCGACCCGCGATGAATTCCTGCTAGAGAGGAAGCAAGGTCCTTCGCATAATCTTTATAGAATCAGTATCTGCCATTTCGACGTTCGCTCGGCGATTGAAAGAAGGCACCATGTTACCACCTTTCGCGGTGAAACAACTTCGGCAGATCGAATTCAGTATTTCGGCCTTCTCTCTGTCATCTTCCGTTTCGGTGCCGGTGTGGTCGCTGAGAGAATGATTAGATGATTTTTGACCCACTGACTGATTTTACATATGACCAAAATCTCCTAGGGTTTTAGTCAGGTCGGTTGCAAACGACTTACTTTCAAAATCGTGGAACCATAAACGGTGCAGGGAGAGCTGTAACAAACAGCGCAGTGGTTGGTCAGAAGGACCCAGAGGTCTCCAGCGTAGATGGTACTGGATATCACCTGAGCAACAGATCCACCGAGGATGTTTTAGGGCATCCAATTATTGGAACAATCTTCCTAACATGCTTACTTCGACATTCAATAAATCAGTTCTCACCAAGAAATCGTTTTGGTTTTGAAGCAGCAGCATGACGCACAAGGCAACTGTTGGTTATGCGAATGTGAAGTGGAGAGGCAGAGGAACACCAAATGAGAGGTGAGCCTCGTGTACTGACAAAAAGAGACCGTCCAGGAATGCAGAGGACTGCATGAGATCAGCGCAAGGAGTCACTCGTGAGTCCCAAAGTGAATGGGGACACTTCAACAGAAACAAGCGCAACATCAGGTGTGCCCGACGGCAGCGTAATAGGTCCACTGCTTTTTACGATTTACGTAAACGATCTGGTTGATGGCACTGACAGCGGCATTAGACAGTTTGCCAATGATGCTGCAGTCTACAGGAAAGTACACTACTGGCCATTAAAATTGCTACACAACGAAAATGACGTGCTACAGACGCGAAATTTAACCGAGACGAAGAAGATGCTGTGACATGCAAATGATTAGCTTTTCATAGCTTTCACACAAGGATGGCGCCGGTGGCGACACCTACAACGTGCTGATACGAGGAAAGTTTCCAACCGATTTCTCACACACAAACAGCAGTTGACCGGCGTTGCCTGGTGAAACGTTGTTGTGATGACTCGTGTAAGGAGGAGAAATGCGTGCCATCACGTTTCCGACTTTGATAAAGGTCGGTTTGTAGCCTATCGCGATTGCGGTTTATCGTATCGCGACATTGCTGCTCGCGTTGGTCGAGATCCAATGACTTTCAGCAGAATATGGAATCGGTGGGTTCAGAAGGGTAATACGGAACGCCGTGCTGGATCCCAACGGCCTCGTATCACTAGCAGTCGACATGACAGGCATCTTATCCGCATGGCTGTAACGGATCGTGCAGCCCCGTCTCGAATCCTGAGTCAACAGATGGGGACGTTTGCAAGACAACAACCATCTGCACGAACAGTTCGACGACGTTTGCAGCAGCATGGAGTATCAGCTCCGAGTCCGTGGCTGCGGTTACCCTCGACGCTGCATCACAGACAAGAGCACCTGCGATGGTGTACTCAAACGACGAACCTGGGTGCACGAATGGCAAAACGCCATTTTTTCGGATGAATCCAGGTTCTGTTTACAGCATCGTGATGGTCGCATCCGTGTTTGGCGACATCGCGGTGAACTCACATTGGAAGCGTGTATTCGTCATCGCCATACTGGCCTATCAACCGGCGTGATGGTATGGGGTGCCATTGGTTACACGTCTCGGTCACCTCTTGTTCGCATTGACGGCATTTTGAACAGTGCACGTTACATTTTAGATGTGTTACGACCCGTGGTTGTACCCTTCATTCCATCCCTGCGAAACCCTACATTTCAGCAGGATAATGCACGACCGCATGTTGCAGGTCCTGTACGGGCCTTTCTGGATACAGAAAATGTTCGACTGCTGCCCTGGCCAGCACATTCTCCAGATCTCTCACCAACTGAAAACGTCTGGCAGTGGTGGCCGAGCAACTGGCTCGTCACAATACGCCAGTCACTACTCTTGATGAACTGTGGTATCGTGTTGAAGCTGCATGGGCAGCTGTACCTGTACACGCCATCCAAGCTCTGTTTGAATCAATGCCCAGGCGTATCAAGGCCGTTATTACGGCCAGAGGTGATTGTTCTGGGTACTGATTTCTCAGGATCTATGCACCCAATTTGTGTGAAAATCTAATCAAATGTCAGTTCTAGTATTATATATTTCTCGAAGGAATCTGCATTTCTTGTTGGTGTAGCAATTTTAATGGCCAGTAGTGTAGTATCACACGAAAATTGTGAACAAACCAATGAGGATTTGAAGAAAATAAATGCGTGGTGTAATGACTGGGATTTACCTCCCAATATTAGTAAGTGTAACTGCGTATAACACAACGAAAATCCCCATTAATGTACGAGTACAAAATAAATATCCAGTCTCTGGAAGCGGTAGCGTCAGTCAGGAAACTAGGTGTGACCATTCGAAATGATTTCAAATGGAACGATCAAATTACACAACTAACGGGTAAGGCGAACTCTAGATTGCGGTTTATTGGTAGAATCCTGAAGCGATGCAGTCCTTCAACAAAGGAAATTGCTTACAATACGCTATTTAGTCCAGCCTTAGAGCATTGTTCGGCTGTATGGGACGCTTACCAGTTGGATCTGATTCAAGAGACTGAAAAGCTCCAAAGAAGAGCGGCAAGATTCGTGACTGGTACATTTAGCCTTCGCGAGAACGTTACAAATCTCATAGAAAGTTTGAAGCGGGACACACTTGAAGATAGACGACGCGCTAAACGGAAGGGGCTGCTCACTAAATTCCAAAATCCCAACATCGTGAAAGATGTAGAGCATATATTATTACCACCAAACTTAAAATAGCGCAATGATCACCATTCAAAGATAAAGAAAATTAGAGCTCGTACCGAGGCGGTCAGACAGTGTTTTTTCCCTCGCGCGATCCTTGAGTTGAACTGGGGGGAGGGGAAGTGGAATATGACTTTGGCGCGAATAGTGCCCTCCGTCACACAGCGCTTGGTGGTTAGTGGAGTATATATATGAATGTAGAATTTGTGTAAGAATAAACGCAACCTACGTTTACGTTTCATGTAACAGGCTACAGTTCAATAAATAAGTAAACAAATAAATAAGTCTCGAGAATGAGATTTTCACTCTGCAGCAGAGTGTCCGCTGATATGAAACTTCCTGGCAGATTAAAACTGTGTGCCCGACCGAGACTCGAACTCGGGACCTTTGCCTTTCGCGGGCAAGTGCTCTACCAACTGAGCTACCGAAGCACGACTCACGCCCGGTACTCACAGCTTTACTTCTGCCAGTACCTCGTCTCCTACCTTCCAAACTTTACAGAAGCTCTCCTGCGAACCTTGCAGAACTAGCACTCCTGAAAGAAAGGATATTGCGGAGACATGGCTTAGCCACAGCCTGGGGGATGTTTCCAGAATGAGATTTTCACTCTGCAGCGGAGTGTGCGCTGATATGAAACTTCCTGGCAGATTAAAACTGTGTGCCCGACCGAGACTCGAACTCGGGACCTTTGCCTTTCGCGGGCAAGTGCTCTACCAACTTTTTTTTATTTATTATTTTTTTTATTTTATTTATTTTTTTTTAATTTTTTATTGTTTGTTTTTTTTTATTTTTTTTAAGTAAACAAATAAAAACCTCTTGGGTATGAAAATAAAAGACGACGTTCTTCATAAATAACACAATATCCTTTGAAAACGTAAAACATAAAAGGTAGCTATATTTCCGCAACGGCCTTCTTTTGTATTTGTATGTTTTTTTTGGTAACATAAATGAGTGTACAGTCTCACCATCAGCAGTATTTTCTTTTTTTTTTTTTTTTTTTTTTTTTGGGAGCACAAGAGAAAGAAAACAAATAGGCTGCAGATAGAGAGCTATGTGTGAAAGGGATAAAATGTGAAAATGTGTAAGGAGAAAAAAAAAACTTAGAAGAGGAGGAGGAAAGAGAACTGAAATAAAATAGGAATACTTTTCGCGCCATGCTCCACTTTGGCGCGCCAGCAGAACAAAATGCATTCTATCATTGACCATTGAAGGGGAACGTGGGATCGTCCAGCCTTGGCTGGCACGGTTCGTTGAGATTCCAGCTTTGAGGCGGGTTCGTGAAAACGCTCTGTAAATAGTTCGCGAAAGTGGCCCGATAGTGTCGATGCCGGCGAAGGGTGTGGTGATACACTTGGAGGCGTGTCCAAAAGTCCGCCGGATCGACGATGTCGTCTCGGAAGAGGTAGTCGACAGCCATGCCACTGATCCATGTGATGGCGTGCTACTTAGCCGATGGAAAGTAGGTCGTGTCGGGATATATCATCATAGTGGGAGAAACGTGATGTGGTGGTACTCGGAGGTAGAAAGCCACAACCCTCTGTACGAGGGTCCAGACAGCTGCTGCTGGCCCACACTCAAAACGATGTAAATCTGTATCTTCGACATTGCACTTGAGGCACAGGGGTGAGTCCACCAGTGCGATGCGATGCAGTTTCTGTCTTGTAGTATACTTGCCGTTGACGAGAAGGTACCACATAGAGGTGGTGTCAGTGGTGTGATATGGTTGGTGGATCGTTTTCCAAAATGTAGGCCATGAAACCTGGGGGTGACGAGTTTCGACGGGGTTGCGGGGTGGAGACTTTCGGAGAAGGCGGTAGATGTCGCGGGTGGTCGTCTTCCTGGTCCTGGGGAGCTCGGTGCATATGTAGCTGTACTCCAAAAAGAAACGGCCGATATGTGACATCGGAGGTGGGATGTGCGCCAAAGACGTCGGTGGGCGTCTCGAAACAGGCGCGAGCTCGGTGGTCAACATTCCAGTAAAACTAGCATTTTGGCTTTTCCATAACCGGATCATAGTATTGGTGTAAAGTGCCGTTGTCCTGGCTCTCACATTAACCAGATCGAGGCCACCGTCCCGCTTCGGTAAGGTGAGAGCTTCATACTGGACTTTGAAGATGTGTCCAGAACAAATGAAATAGCCGAATGCCGCCTGTAACCTGGCCGCCATTGTCGCAGTGATGGGCAGAAACTGCGCTATATGGGGTATCCGAGCTGCCAGATGGGTATTGACGAAGGTGACTCTCTGGCACATATTCAGCGGGCGTAGTATGTGATTTTGTATGTTGGCCCGGATGCGTTGCAGCAGCGCACGAAAATTGATCGCCGAGGTGCGGCGAATGTCTCGCGTGTACACCAATCCGAGACAACGAATGGTGTCTACCAGTTGAAATGGAGCTACGCTGTCTGCGGGAAGGCCGCGGCCGATCTTCATGGCGCATGATTTTGCCACGTTCATAGCGCTCCCTGCCCCTGCACTGTAACGGGTAATCCACTGCATCGCAGCTTGTACTTCAGCCGCTGAACGTACGACGAGGGCCAAGTCGTCCGCGTAAGCTCGGCAGCGGAACATACGATCCCGGAGTGGAATACCTGTCAAACGTCGCCGTAATCCGCAAATGAGTGGTTCCATCGCAATGGCATAAAGTACCGTCGACAAAGGGCAACCCTGCCGTACTGAGCGTTCAATCCGTATAGGTTCTGTAAGTCTGCCGTTGACGAGAAGTCTGGACGTTGCTCCACGAAGGAGCCGCATAATCACTTGCGTGAACGTCGGGGGAATTGCCATTCGGTCCATCACTGCGTTGAGGAATGCATGATTTACGCGGTCAAACGCTTGTTTGAAGTCGATGGAGATTAAAGCGCCTGGCAGTCGCGAGTGTGTTGCCACAGCGATCACATCTCGATATTCACTGAGGGCCGTCTGTATATTACGATCGCCGCCTAAGGATATTTGTTCGTGGGAGACAATGTCCCGTAATACATGTTTGAGTCGCACTGCCAGAAGGCGTGTGAAAATCTTGAAGTCCGAATTGAGTAACGTGATCGGCCGATAACTGTCGAGTCGTGTTCCTCCTGCGGGTTTCGGGACTGGTACAAGTAAGCCTTCCATGAACATTGGTGGCGGGTTCGCCGCGCCGGACAAAAGTTCCCAGTACATGTCCCTCCATCGTGGCATCATCAAATCTTGGAAGGTTCTGTAAAATTCGAGAGGTAAACCGTCCGGGCCGGGAGATCGATTCAGAGACCCTTTGGCCACAGCGCCCTGGACGTCGTCGGTGGTCACTCCAGCAGTCAGGAGGGTTGCAGCTGCTGCGTTTAGAGTACCAAGTGTCTCATGGGCAACCTCAGCAATGGCCTCTGCACCGGCAGGTACTTCTTGATAGAAAAGTCTATAGTGCGTTGTGAATGCATCCGCAATGGTAGCTTGCGAAGTCAGCCGTCGTCCATCAGGTAAGTCTAAAGTTGTCATTAAAGCCTGTCGGCGTCGACGAACATTTTGAACAATATGATGCATAGAAGGTTCTTCACCATGAATCCTGTCTTGGCTGCGGGCTCGTACAATGGCTCCCTCTAGACGGCATCTGGTCAAGGATAGAATCTTTGCCTTGATGCGTTGAGCTTCTTTGAGGCGATCCGGGGATGGAGGATGATCCATGAGTTCACGTAGAGCGCTATAGTAGAAATCAGTTGTATGGTGATTCCACCTGGCTTTTGCTCTGCCATAGTGTGTCAATGTGCGTCGGATGGCCGGTTTGGCGCACAGCAACCACCACTGCAGTGTGGTCTCGTAACGCATAATGCGTTGAACACAGGTGTGCCACGTGTCGGTGACCTGTTGTCGACATTCAGGGTCCCGCAGTAGCGCGACATTGAGTTTCCAGGGTCCTGCACTGCGCCATATAGATTGTCGACGTAGGTTCATGGTACAGATATAGATGTCATGATCCGAAAAGGCAGACGGCCAACGTTCCGCGTCGAGGAGTACTGATTTTAGAGCGTTAGAGATGTATATTCTATCAAGTCGGCTGGCGGAGTGGCTCGTGATGTGTGTATACCCCGGGCGGTCGCCGTGTATCACTCGCCAAGTGTCGAGGAGACGAAGGCGGCGGACGAGGAAGCGAAGTTCGGGACATGTGGTGAAATGGGGGTATTGGTCTGTGCGCTCGAGAACACAGTTGAAATCTCCACCTACGATGAGATGATCGTATCGACCGAGGAATAAAGGCGTGATATCTTCTGCGTAGAACTGAGAGCGATCCCTCCGTTTATCAGTGCCCGATGGGGCGTAGAGATTTATGATTTTGAGTACTTCAACTGTTATGGCCACCCCTCGCGCTGTTGGGAGGTATGCGACATCGGAAAAAGCAATTCCTTCTCGGAGGAGGATGGCTGCGCCTGTGTGTTCCATAGCTGCAGGGGCGGTGTACGTCTCACATCCATAACACCCAGTCCAAGTCGCTGTCCTCAGTTCTTGTAACAGGGCGATGTCGATGTCCGCTGCTCTTAGCGTGTCACGGAGCAGTTGAAGTTTAGCATGGGAGCCGACATTATTAGTATTGATAGTAGCTATTCGGTACGCCTGATGGGAGATCCGTGCTGTTGATAGGGTCGTAGCTGGTGAAGATTGTTGTTGTGGATGCTGGAAGTCCATAGAAGTCGCAGGATTCGCCGTAGAAACTTCCCCCATTTTAGTTTTGGTCGAACGGAGAAACAGGTCTCATTTCCGCATCAGATGGAGGTGGGAAATCCGTGTCATCCGCCCAGGAAAGGTGTCCGACAGGTTTGACATCGGCGAGAGGTGGCAGCGCTGGCCGAGTCGGCTCAATGGCGTCGGTGACAACAGGCGTGCTATGTTCCATGGCTTCTGGGCGCGGGGCTTGCGCACGATCTCTGTCGGACGGTTCACCGTCTTGTGGATGACGCGTCTCCGTGGCAGAGGAGAAAGTGTTATCGTGTTCTCCGTCGGAGTGATGTGGCATTTCTTCGTCCTGCGGAGGGGGCTCAATGGTCGATTCTGATGTCTTGCGGCGTTTTTTTTTTGTCGTTTGGGCGACTTCTGCTTTCGGCAATGAGTTTCGGTGTCTGAGGAAGGAAGAGATTCACGTCGTTCCGGTACAAAAGCCGCGGGTGCTATGATGCGGTCGTCATTCTCCAGAACACTCTCACTGCTATCCTTGTGATCTTCTAGCGTGGGTGTGTCCGGCTGTTGGACATGTTCACGGGCGGCATCGCCGGTGTCAAGGTGCTGGGACGCCTCCGGGTGTATCGGACCAGAGAGAAGCTCGTGAACGGCGTCTTGTGAGGGCTGGACGTGCAGTGTCGCCGCATAGGTGACTGGAAGGGTGGTCGTGGTTCTGTCGGTGTTCGTATCGTCGGGCCTTAGTTGTGTGATGCGGCGTTGCAGGCATTCATTACGGATGTGGCCTTCTTGGCCACAACCGGAACATGTTCGAGGTTGTCCGTCGTAAACGACCACCGCACGGCAGCCGCCGATAGAAATGTACGATGGAACGTGCCGTTTGAGATCGATTCGGACTTGTCTCACACCATTAAGCACCGGATACGTCGTAAACTGTGCCCATGTCTCGGCTACGTGGCTCTGGACTTTTCCGAACGGACTTAGCGCCGCGATGACTTCATCTTCAGCCACCTCGAAAGGCAGTTCGAATACACGGATCGTCCGAAGGCCAAGTCCTGCATGGTCGACATCCACAGGCCCGACGTTTCCGTCAGAGTGCCGAAATTTTAGTCCATGTCGCGTCCTTTGAATGATCTCGTTGCAGGCAGCGTCGGAAGTCATCTTAACATAAACGACGCTGCTAATGATCGATAGGTGTATGCCGACGAGTTCGTCACGCGGGATCTTCACGTCTTCGCGTAGGAAGCGTTCGACGGCCAGTGCTTTGGGTCGTGCGTATTCGTTTGAGAAGGTGAACTTAAGAGTGTTCTTCCTGTAAGAGTTGGCCATTACAGCTTGTTCGACTGAGAAGCGCTGTGACGAGGAAGTAAACAAAACACTCCGCGCGCGCAGCGGCGTGGACGGCCGAGCGCGGTGCGCACTGCTGCCCTGCCGAACGCAGACTGTCCAACTGAGCTACCGAAGCACGACTCACGCGCGGTACTCACAGCTTTACTTCTGCCAGTACCTCGTCTCCTACCTTCCAAACTTTACGGAAGCTCTGCCAGGAAGTTTCATATCAGCGCACACTCCGCTGCAGAGTGAAAATCTCATTCTGGAAACATCCCCCAGGCTGTGGCTAATCCATGTCTCCGCAATATCCTTTCTTTCAGGAGTTCTAGTTCTGCAAGGTTCGCAGGAGAGCTTCTGTAAAGTTCGGAAGTGTTACAGAAATTACGCACTTTATAACAAATTGAAATGAAAAATGTTTTGCCGCGAGGGAGAGGATGACCCTTATTCATAAATTCGTATTTTCGGTACCTGTTGCATAACATTTTACCTGATGGTTCAAATGGCTCTGAGCACTATGGGACTTAACATCTGAGGTCATCAGTCCCCTAGAACTTAGAACTACTTAAACCTAACTAACCTAAGGACATCACACACATCCATGCCCGAGGCAGGATTCGAACCTGCGACCGTAGTGGTCGCGCGGTTCCAGACTGAAGCGCCTAGAACCGCTCGGGCACCACGGCCGGCCCATTTTACCTGATGTCTACCTGATCTAACAGTAATAATTCCGGTGGCAGACTGTTTGCCGTAGTGCAAACCAGTGTATATCAAAGACACAAGCAAACAATGAGTGAAAAATTTGTAACAGCCGCATTAAGTGGTCAAAAATCCCCCGCAATTTTTATGTAAAGTTTTCGTTCCCAACAAATAAAATCTCGCTATACTTACATCAAAGTATAACAATAGAGAAAAATGTTGATGCACTCACAGGTTGATGCCGTCGTAGCCGGCACCCAACCCCACGTGGTTGACACCCGCTACGGCGCGGATGTGGTTGATGTGCGCTGAAAAAATAAAATCACGTTTTAGACTAACATATTAAATGTGTCACACAACCACAACAACTCATCACACATTAACCGATCAGGACACATAATTAATTTAGCTGCACCATTTAAACAACTAGAAAATCTTCCAAATTATAATACTTTTTACAACAATTCGACACAGTGCTAACACAAGTTCGCCCAAGCCACATCAGTAACTCACGCAACAGCTGTGCTCACTTGGAAGGTGGTTTGAAGACCGCAGTACTTTGTTAGGCGTGGTTCTGTTGAACAACATATGGCCTTTCAACATGATTATACGATGAGTTATATGATGACCTGCAGTTTAGCATGGGTCGCAAAATGTGATGCAACTTGGCTACTTCCGCATTACTATAGCACGGAATGGTAAGTGACAGAAAGATTTCCTGACACTACCAAAGGATTGAACCCTGATCCGAAGAATTTGCGTCTGGTATTACAAGCTGCTAATCACTTGTATGTGAATCTGAAAATAAAAAGTTACTAGCGGCACCTGCGATTATAGTCTTTCCTACAAGTGCAGCTTTGGAAAGGCATAATTGCAGATGCGTGAGGTATTGACTACTCAGGGGCATTGTTGTTATTTTTGTGTGTTGGCGTCTTCAAGATTGGTTTGATGCAGCTCTCCATACTGCTCTATCCTGTGCAACCCTCTTCCCGGACATCTACCGCAACCTACGTCTTTTTGAACCTGCTTCTTACTGTATTCACCCATCCGTCAGCCTCTACGACTTGTACCGTCCACACTCCCCTCTAATACTAAATTCGTGATCCATTGACGTCTCAGAATGTGTCCTACCAAACGAACCCTTATTTTAGGCAAGTGTTCCAGGTTCCATTCATTACCTCCTCATTAGCTATATGAACTACCCATCTAATCGTCGGCATTTTTAGGTAGCTTCATATTTGCAATGCTTCTATTCACCTCTTGTCCAAACTGTTTATCCTATACGTTTCGGTTCCGGTCAAGACTATCTTCCAGACAAATACCTTCAGAAAAGACTTCCTGACGCTTAAAACTATATTCGATGTTAATGAGGGGCAGCAGAAATCGTAAAATATAGATAGATTGACGTTCGCCTTGTCACAGATAGGAGTATTTTATTACAATTCATGAAGTATTTCTAGCTACGTTGAAGCTTCCTCACATTTTAACGTCATGTCGTCATTGTTTGACTGTTGTAATTCTCGCTTGTCATATTACGTACATAAAAAGTAGTTTATTGATATAATTATAAATAAAATAAAAATATGTACAAAAATCACCTGTTGATTGTAATGTCAAGTGTACAACTTCAGGCAAGGATAATTTACACAGTAAAATATTATTTCTTGCCTTTTAAACTTGTTTATTTCTAAATGTTAATATTCTGAATACCTCTGTGGTCTGTACGTACTCTTCTCTGCTCTAAGACGTGAATACTGTTAAGGCTACACTGAATAACGCAGTGGCTAATGAATTCATTTACGTGATTTGCCGTATTTTAAGAAAGTTTTATTTTCTGCAAAGGTACTTCAAATTCGAGAATGAATCTTTCATTGTGCAACTGTTACTTCCTGTCAGATGAAATCTGTGTACCAGATCGGCACTGGAAAACGTTTCATCGTATTTCAGGTTGTTGTAATAGGGTTAATTAAGGTTCTTCGTTTTCGCTTCTGTGTGAAGTAAGAGGAAACTGCTTTGGCTGTAATTTAGTCTGTCTCTGTGCTGTTCAAGTTGTCAACTGTTGTGGATTTTTCATAGTGGTTGTACCTGAGAGTATCATTGCGCGTTTTGTAGCGGATTTGAAAAGTACTCCCTCGTTTTTGTATGTGGAAGGTGGGATAATTGTTACATTGCTACTTATTTATGTTGATTTATTACAGCTTTTTAGTGTTCACCGAGTGAGGAAAATGATGACTAAGGATATTGTTTGGGGAGGGACACAGCTTTACTTAAATATTCTCAAACAATGTATCGAAGTACGTTATGGTTGGGTAGGTCTGTGCTGTATCTGTTGTCTTTGTTATAGTTACACAGGTATACTCCTGCACCACGACAATTGAATGATAACGCTGGAGAGAAATTCCTTTTCACGCAAAATATCGTTTGTTTGTTTTTGCTTTATCGAAAAACGTTTCAGCACTTTATGTGCTAACTTCAGTGGAGCATTGTTTGTTATTATGTTCGAAGAGCATAATGAAGTGATAGCACGCTGTGGTGTTAATATTAATTTTGGTTTGAAGCTATTTCGGTACGCAACAGTGGTAACGATTAAGCGTTAAATTTCACTCTAATTTACGTTTTGTGGCTAATACTGTATACAAATGGTTCCTGAAATTTCATACGTTTACGCTGTGTTTAAAATTAGCAAACAACACCAACTTGGAAAACAAGGTAGCTATAGAGTTGAGCACATAACGGTATCAGTTATTTGGCGCTGCTGCTTTTATTTCTGATATACATTACACAGCTTAACACCTGCAGATAACCAAGTTTTTTTCTATTTTTCTGTTGTTGATCTGTTTCAGAGAGATAATCGCTGTATCGTATAGCGTTCTCAATACGTCACCTGTTGTTAGTGACCCTGTAGCCACATTAAATGTTGTTACGAGTTGTCGAATCACACATTCTCTTCAAACGGCTGCTTTTAAACATTTTATTTACGTTTTCAGAAAACCACAAGTTTTGTGACAATGTTCCGTATAATTTACTGTCATACTTCACTGTGAGTTAATTAATTTATTCTTCCTCTCAAAAATCATTTAATTTCATCAGCCTGCACCTGACGATGAAACCACAGTCTTTAAAATGCAACTGAAAGTACTTAAACCGAACTAACCTAAGGACATCACACACATCCATGCCCGAGGCAGGATTCGAATCTGCGACCGTAACGGTCGCGCGGTTCCAGACTGAAGCGCCTAGAACCGCTCGGCCACACTCGCCGGCAACTGAATGTGTATTTCTTAACCCAAAACTCTTTTCATCAGAAGTCACGGTGCTAGGAGGCTTAAAGAATAAATTAATAAATTTAGTGACTCTTCTTAGAAAAATTATTTCTGTGTTTTCATTGAGAGATTACCTCTGCATCATGAACTTTGAATGAATATATGAGTAACTATATACAAAACAAAACCGGGTGTCGTGGTTCTAAGGAACTGTTATTATGTAAATACGTATTATGATACAGCAAACGTCTAGCATTTGGTTTTTTTGTGGAATATACACCATGTGATCAAAAGTATTCGGACACCTCCAAAAACATATTAGGTGCATTGTGCTGCCTGCTACTGCCAGGTACTCCATACCAGCGACCTGAGTGGTCATCAGACATCGTGAGAGAGCGGAAGGGGGTGCTCTGCGGAACTCACAGACTTCGAACGTGGTCAGGTGATCGGGTGTCACTTGTGTCATACGTCTGCACGCGAGATTTCCACACTCCTAAACATCCCTAGGTCCACTGTTTCCGATGTGATAGTGAAGTGGAAACGTGAAGGGGCACGTACATCACAAAAGCTTACAGGCCGATCTCGTCTGTTGGCTGACAGTGACCGCCGACAGTTGAAGAAGGTCATAATGTGTAAGAGGCAGCCGGCCGAAGTGGCCGTGCGGTTAAAGGCGCTGCAGTCTGCAACCGCAAGACCGCTACGGTCGCAGGTTCGAATCCTGCCTGGGGCATGGATGTTTGTGATGTCCTTAGGTTAGTTAGGTTTAACTAGTTCTAAGTTCTAGGGGACTAATAACCTCAGCAGTTGAGTCCCATAGTGCTCAGAGCCATTTGAATTTTGTAAGAGGCAGACATCTATCCAGACCATCACACAGGAAGTGCAAACTGCATCAGGATCCCCTGCAAGTACTATGACAGGCGGGAGGTGAGAATACTTGGATTTCATGGTCGAGCGGCTGTTCATAAGACACACATCATGCCGGTAAATGCCAAACGACGTCTCGCTTGGTGTAAGGAGCGTAAACATTAGACGATTGAACAGTGGAAAAACGTTGTGTGCATTGTCGAATCACGGTACACAATATGGCGATCCGATGGCAGGGTGTGGGTATGGGGAACGCCCGGTGAACGTCATATGCCAACGTGTGTAGTGTCAGGCGTAAAATTCGGAGGCGGTGGTGTTGTTGAGAGGGCTTGCACCCCTTATTTTTTCGCGTGGCACTATCACAGTACAGGCCTACTTTGATATTTTAAACAATTTCTTGCTTCACACTGTTGAAGAGCAATTCGGGGAAACCTGCTGTTATCCCCACAACTGCTGTTTATAACGCTGATCAAGTCAGGTTTCGTGAAAGAACTGATTGCACACCGCACTTTATCATTTAGGGGTAAAAACGAAGGTTTCAGTTGCCCAATCAACGAATGCCAGTGACAAGTATGAGTGGCTTAATATTTCTGCAGCTGTATATCTGTCTTCAAGAACCGCAAGGCAAATTAGGACTAAAAACAAAAATCTTGTAATCGGCGTATCAAAATCTGGAAAAATGGGAAAGAATAAATTTCAACATTTCGTTCTAAACGTATTCCTACCAGCTGCAGAAACTAATTCGTTACTTTTGCTGGATTCATGATGTGGACATAACGACACTCTGTTTTTGTGGAGGATGAAGAAAAATCTGTATATGTAATGTGGATTCCGCCTGGAACTACTGTGCTATTCATCCTATTGATAAAGGATTCGACAGCGGAAAGCATTTTTCAGGAAATTATCAGAAACGTCATTTCCGATACCTCTCTCTTATTTCATGTTTATCAACGGAACAGTATTCTTAATCTCCAGTAATTTTGGCATTATCAGTTTTCTTCTCCACGCTTTACGAATTTGATCAAGCATACTTGGTATGTAGCGAAATATGCAGAACAACGCCCGGGCCCCTTTCTGATTCCATCTCAGTTCTGTCTAGAATGAAACTAGTGGTTAATGCGAAGTGCCTGACTGCATCAATTTTTCCTTTCTCAGCTGTGTCTGGTGCAAGAAAAATTTTTGGTTTTGTTATTCAAGAGAAACTTCTCATTTTTATGAGGAGTACATGGAATAAGCTAAGAACTGTTTCACTGATAGTCAAGTGTACAAGATTCAAACATTACTGTAAGAAATGGCCTACAGGAATTGTTATAAAATGTACTGAAAGACACACTTCATTTACAAATCCTCACTGATGGAAATCGTCTGTGACATCAAACACTGCCATGATTTTATTTTCTCTGTTAGCCGCTATTATCAGAATTACATGTGCAAGAATTGAACTGTCGATATGAAGTAACTAAAAAAAATGTTTGTAGATAGTTTAAGCCAGGTTTTCAGCGGAGCAAACGAGCTAACAGGCACTATCAGAAGAGAAGCCTGCCTGGTGTACCCGGTAGGCCTCTGCTGAAGGTCTTTCAGCTGGACGCCACTGCAGTTACTTACGTGTCCCTAACCTTCCCTAGTTACCTAACTGGAAAATGGAGACATGGAGTTTAACGTGGAAGCCGAACCACATTCTTTCGTAGCCACTACAACATCTGTGAGAAGTGAAGGCTCGGTCAGAAATCATAGTGAAAGAGTTGTGATGTGAACGGGATATGATTCCGCGCTCTTTGGATCAGGAAGCTTGCGCTTTGCCACTTTTTGTTTCATTTTGTTCGTTATTCTTCGTTGTGATTTGTCGTAGCGGACGTCACATGACACCCGTTGAAGTTCGTTGTCGATCCCTTCACTCAGATTTTTTTATCACAGAGAGCAACCGCCCTCTTCCGCCACTAGACATTATCTGTTTCACAAAAAAATAAAAAAAAAGAATATGACCATTAGACTTTACACGACTAGTGGAAACGCTAGTTGTGTCACCTCTTGAGATGATGCTCGACGCCGATAATTAGTGTTCTGTTTATAAATTTCCCTTCAAAGGTAAAGAAAAGACAGAGAAAAACGGAAGCCGACATACAAGGAAAATTTTGGACCAGTTCTAAGGAGAGATGGAGCTGCAATTCCATGTAAAACGCACAATCTCCACGCATGTCACGCTTCCACACAAATGAGACACTTATATACCTCCTTCCCTGTGCCATTCTGCGTACTCCGTCAAGAGCAGTCTGCTCGCCATGCTAAATAATCCTCACTGAATAGCAAAGTTTCGCATCGTGTCTCTAACAAGATAGAGTTGTATCTCGTATGCCGAATATTAGCTCCAAAAACTAAAAACTAATAACACAGCGTTCATAGGCAATGCTCGCTACCTCGTGTTCTCTTCCGTTCCCTTTAGTATAAACGATTCTATCCATACACAAGCGAATGTTAGTGAATTTTCTGGAGATGCTCATTCGCGCGTGTTCGCTTCCATTCGCTCCATTGTAAACCAGGCTTTAGGTGAAACTTCCTGGCAGATTAGAACTGTGTGCTGGACCGAGACTCGAACTCGGCACCTTTGCCTTTCGCGGGCAACTGTTCCAACAACTGAGCTACCCAAGCACGACTGGCGCCCCGTCTTCACAGCTTTACTTCTGCCAGTACCTCGTCCCCTACTTTACAAGCTGTCTCAGGCTTAAAATTGGTGTGTGTGAACTCCGGACAATTCCGCTACGCGGCGCTGCGTGAGTGATTCACCGAGTCGGGAGCTAGGTGGGCAGGGCTGTACAAACCGCTGTTATAAGCTGTTCTTCCGCCGCACAAAGATGTGTAGCTTCAACATTTCTTACAAAGTACTTGCAGTGCCTCTTAGCAGCTAAAATTATGGCAGTGCATTTCTTTCGTTGTCTTCCTCCTATGTAAAAATATTGCATGTAAATTCCGAATTTAAAGCTTTGAATAAAGACAGTAACGATAACATTTTATGTCTGGATTAGCTCTGAATAAAGAAAGTGGTGATAACCTTTTATGTCGGGATTGCTGAAAATTGAGCGCTGCCACCGGTCAGATGTGCGTCACGTGTAACAAGGCAGCCATTTTGCACCCAAGTAGGACATGAGATAATTCGGAGAACTATTGATCTAATTAAGACTTATCTTAGCATATATGGGTATTGCAAGCACACAGACTTATTTTAAATCAAATTAAGAGCGTAACGCAAGGTGTCAATTTTTCTGGGGTGAAGAATACCGCAGTGTTTTGCAGTAAACTACAATTAGAAGGTAGAGACTGGTAGCAGGTTTTGCCGAATTCCACAAGGCGAAAAGACTGATAAACATGGCTGTATCAATTTGTAAATTCTATCGTTGTGAATTACATAACCTGACGTTTATCTTAAATTGCGTAACACTTACAGCTTGTAATACTTGTAGCGTAATTGGTAGTGTGCTAGCATTCAAACGCAAGGATCGCAAAATCAGTACCCGTTAGAACCAATTTTATTTCTTTTTCCTTCTCTTCTCTTCGGTTAATACTACTGACTTCTTAAGTTTACATCACTTGTAGCACAGTTATATTAAATATTTAGCCCATTAAGGGCCAGACATTACCGTAAAATAATACGATTTTTTACACATAAAATGCTTATTTGATCTAATTGTACACTAATATAGACATGAATATACAAAAAACAAATACACAGGCCCCAATTAAAGAACAGCAAAAAATATTGCAATTAGGCAACTTTGGGACTATAAGGAGCTTTATTTTGTTATCTTATGAAATTTTTGAAAATAGTTTGAATGGCGACGCACATTACATTTTCTACATTGGTACACTGTTGTAGTTTTGCATAACCTACATCTTCTTCTTGCTTTATCTTCCTCCTCTATTATTGTGTGGCCTATATCGTCATGGCGTACTTCTTTCGGAAGAGAGCTTTTTGAGGGGCGTCTTTAAGTGGAGTTCCCTGTGTCCTGAAGGGTTGCGGTTTCTCTGTTTCCTCCATTCTCGGCTGCAGTATCTCCTAATTTCATTGGAGTAATGCGTAAGTACGATCGAAATTCAAGTTGTGACATAAGTTCCTCATTTGTAAGATTGTATATGATCCATAAATTGACAGTTACACTTTCTATCAAGTTGGTGAAGAGGGACCACCACCATTTCTTGCCTCTTATTCGAGTTCTGTAATTAACAATAGAATTATCGTGTAAATCAACGCCACCCATATTCTGACACTACTGAGATATTACCGTACACAGGAAGAGAGAGATACTTTTTTTTTCTTTCGGACTGTAACTCTTCGTATTCGCTAAAGGTTCGATGGTACCATTGTTCGTACCGACTGTCACAGTGCAACAGTCATTCCACTTTACCACCATGACTTCTGTTTTATCCTCAGAAAGAAACACAAACACACCCCCTGCCTTTTTTGTTCATGCTTCAGGTGGATTCCAAAAGACACTTTGCACGGCGGTTCTCACGAATGGTGCCATTGTCAAAAAATCCCTTACGATTTAAAATACGAGATAAAGAATAAGGAAAAAAATCAAAATATACACAATGACGAGATGGGACTTCAAAAACCGAACGCAAATCTGTAACTACTTGCTCATCCAAATAAAACTAAAATGTGAAACTTCCTGGCAGATTAAAACTGTGAGCCGGACCGAGACTCGAACTCCGGACCTTCGCCTTTCGCGAGCAAGTGCTCTAGTAACTGAGCTACCCAAGCACGACTTACGACCAGTCCTCACAGCTTTACTTCTGCCAGTACCTAGTCTCCTAGCTTCGAAACTTTACAGAAGCTCTCCTGCGAACCTTGTAGAAGTAGCACTCCTGAAAGAAAGGATATTGCGGAGACATGGCTTAGCCACAAACTGGGGGATGTTCCCTGAATGAGATTTTCACTCTGCAGCGGAGTGTGCGGTGATATGAAACTCCCTGGCAGATTAAAACTGTGTGCTGGACCGAGACTCGACCTCGGGACGATTATCGAAGTATATGAAAAAAAAAAGAAAACGTGAATTACCTATAAACTACGGCATGCACACACATCGTTCGACATGTAAACGTCACTAAAGATATTCGGATTTAGGTTACGACATGTTCCATATGCCTGCTATCACTGATGACGATGTTGCTCAGACCAATAGCGGAGTCCTGCATGTCCAGCTGAAGTGTCGGAACATCGACACTGTCGATGACCTCCTGGATGGCTGCTTTCAGATCAGCAATGGTTCTTCGGTTATTGCTGTACACATGGTCTTTAATATACTCCCAGATAAAGGAGTCGCATGTGTTCTGATACGGAGAATATGGCGGCTAATCGAAGTCCACGCCAGTAGCCTCTGGGTACCCCAGAGCCAGAATGCGGTCCCCAAAGTACTCGTCTAGGACGTCAAACACTCTCCTGCTGCCGTACAGCAAATTACGTCCGGTGTGCACTCTCTTTGCCTCGCCCTATGATGCATTTAGGACGTGTGCATCGGCTTTTAACTAAGTTAAGCTGCACGTCCGCGAGATTACGCTGACACTGGAGTGTACAACCCGGTCCACGCTGGCGACAGCCGCTGCTGCTCTGGAAAATGCCGAACGCGCTCCCCGAATCAGTGTGAGCTACACATCAGTCGGAGGACGTCGAAGCAGTGATGCGACTCCGACGGGTAGGAGCACGGGGGCAATAAGACGAGTGGTATCCAGTGAAGATTTAATTCTCAACAGAAAGAAAACGGAAACTAAAATGATAAGTGCTGTAGATGAGATCTTAGCGGGGTTCCAGAATGAACTGCAACCAAAAAGGGCGTCAACCACTATTACATCGCAGGTTAGAGACAAGATTTGGGCGCTCGCACTAGGTCAAGAAAGGCTCTATGGACAAAATGAAGAGCTCAGAACTGAAAACGCCAGACCCGGAAAAGAACTAAATGTTGCAAACGCACCATCTACATCTACATCTACATACATACTCCGCAATCCACCATACGGTGCGTGGCGGAGGGTACCTCGTACCACAACTAGCATCTTCTCTCCTGTGTTCCACTCCCAAACAGAACGAGGGAAAAATGACTGCCTATATGCCTCTGTACGAGCCCTAATCTCTCTTATCTTATCTTTGTGGGCTTTCCGCGAAATATAGGTTGGCGGCAGTAAAATTGTACTGCAGTCAGCTTCAAATACTGGTTCTCTAAATTTCCTCAGTAGCAATTCACGAAAAGAACGCCTCCTTTCCTCCAGAGACTCCCACCCGAGTTCCTGAAGCATTTCCGTAACAGTCAAGTGATGATCGAACCTACCAGTAACAAATCTAGCAGCCCGCCTCTGAATTGCTTCTATGTCCTCCCTCAATCCGACCTGATACGGATCCCAAACGCTCGAGCAGTACTCAAGAATAGGTCGTATTAGTGTTTTATAAGCTGTCTCCTTTACAGATGAGCCACATCTTCCCAGAATTCTAACAATGAACCGAAGACGACTATCCGCCTTCCCCACAACTGCCATTACATGCTTGTCCCACTTCATATCGCTCTGCAATGTTACGCCCAAATATTTCATCGACGTGACTGTGTCAAGCGCTACACTACTAATGGAGTATTCAAACATTACGGGCAAACACCAGATGGCCAGAACGCATTCAGCGCCTGGAACAATAAATAGCGGAACTCAAATCCGAAAATCAGAGATTAAAGTCAGAAAACAAACCCCTCCCTCTCTCATTTGCAGCTGTTGCGGCTGCCGGTCCGATTGCAAAACCTGAAAGCAAAGTACAAGTACGCATTCAACAAACAAAAGCTAAACTGTCAAGCACACTTTTCTTTTAATCAGAAACCAACCAAGATGCGAGAACCAATAGAGAAACCATCACTAAAACAATTAACCCCAAGCAAGACAAATTAAGAATAAAATCAATCAGGTCAACAGCAAACACCGTAATAATTGAAACAGACTCACAAGTAGACAAGAATAAGATAATAGAAAAAGCAGCACAGCTTAAGGATATTAGGTGTGAAGAACCCAAGAAGTTCAGACTCCTGCTGGCACTGCACCATGACTCAACATATTTAACTGACCAGGAATTCTTAGAAGAGCTCTACGAAATAAACCTGAGTGAACACATTACTAAAAACGAGTTCGATAACGAGGTTAAAATAAAATTTAAAACAAGACCAAAGGGCAAAAGGATGCCGGCCGGTGTCGCCGAGTGGTTCTAGGCGCTTCAGTCTGGAGCCGCGCGACCGCTACGGTCGCTGGTTCGAATCCTGCCTCGCGCGTGGATGTGTGTGCTGTCCTTAGGTTACTTAGGTTTAAGTAGTTCTAAGTTCTAGGGGACTGATGACCTCAGATGTTAAGTCCCATAGTGCTCAGAGCCATTTGAACCATTTGGTTTGGCAAAAGGACAGTAAACAATATTGTATAAGTGTCGCCAAGAGTACGATTACTGCTGCTTCAAGAAGAAGGGGTTTTTATTCAATTTGAATCCGGGTACATCAATGAATTTGTTGCTGTACAAAAATGTTTTAATTGTTGGGGCTTCGGTCACCCATCAAAACGTTGCGACAAAGATTTACAAAGATGTGCAAAACCGGGACACAAAAAGTCAGAATGCAAGCAGGAGAATCCTGTAGGCTGCATACTATGCAAACACAGAAACAGAACATGCGATAAGGCAGGGGGCGGCAGACTGTCCAACATATACGCAGCTCTATGAAAGACAAATAGAGCGCACCGAATACGACGTCCTGGACAACGTCCATTAATAAGACGTGCTACCATAAGCGTCAGAAACCCACCGCCCTAACACACGCAGGAACAGACGTAACTAATAACACAAACAGGCAAAGGTACAAATCGCCGTCGACTAGGATGAGAGGCTGGCGGCAAGCCGTTGCCTGGCGGCAACACATGGGGATGTTACAACCCTCAGATGCAGATACCGATACTAATGTAATGCCTCGGTGCTGGGAGACAATACAATGCAAGTACTTCAGCATTACCGACTATATAGACGAGATGTGCATGCAGGGTGCAACAGAATATGAGGTTGCCAGGCACCTGAAATGTCACATGTTTGATTGGGCCATCTTCCAGGCTGGTCTCCTTTTACGGGTTGACGAACTGGAAGACGAAATATTGCAAGGTAGTACAGAGAAATACAACGACGTCCTTGAACATCCTCAGAATGGACATGTCACTGAGTTGACAAGAAATCCAACACCACAGGCAAACACAAACAAAGACAACTGCACACTACCAGCGCAACAAGTAGAATATGATACAACCAAATATAAACGCTATATTAGATCAGGTCGTTTTGTGTAGGGGGAGGGGGTGGGGGGGGGGGGGGGTAGCGCACACAGTCACTACGAAAAACAAAACAGTAATGTAGCTGAACAGAAAGACACATCCTGCACCGGCAAAACACCAGACACAAACACCACAGAAACAGACATACAACAGTCACATTTTACGAACAAGTCCCAGGTAGAGATCAAAAACCACAAGTCACTATCCAGGGGAGATGTTCAGCGAAAACACATCGAACTCCATACTATCAGAAACCAAATAGCAGGAAAGACGTGCTGCACTACAGAATTACTCGAGATCGGACAACAAACAAACAGTCAAGAACACCAACCAGATTCAACTAAAGACCCCAAGCTGAATACCGTTAGTTACGTAAACTACGGAAACTTAGATGTTAACCTACGACTTAGCAGACTAGAAAACAAGGATATATTTCAAACAGATCTGCGCTATGTAATACGAACTAAGCAGGAAAACGGGGACAAAATATGCTTTCCAACTACAGAACAAACTGACAGGATGATCCTAAGAGTTGAAAATCTGCCAACGAACCCCCAAGAGCTATGTAAGCTTCTAGGGGAGGCATGTGCGCGGAGGGGAGAGGGCTTAAACCTAGAGAAAGTGTACAAGGACTTCGTGAGAACACATGGACGTGTGTTTCTGGATTTTAAAGAAACCACACCCAAGTGTTTTTCCTTCTCTAGATATCCCTTATCAAGGTAATACAACTAAATTGCCAGGGCAGTACCCTAGTAGACGTAGAACTAGGTAGGCTCTTAGAAGAAACAAAAGCAGACATCGCCTGCGTTGAGGAACCTTTTCTGCGAGGCGGGAAAATTTCAGGGCTCCCCTCAAATCACAACAGCTGGAACACCAAACGCGAAAGCCACGATAATAGTAGTTAATAAAAACCTCATAGTAAGACAGGTCACCCAGTTTTGCCCTGAACACATTGCCACAGCAGAAATAACAGACGGACAGGATGTATGGCTCATGTCGTCTATTTACGCTCAGTACTCGCATGATATAGAACCTTTCTTAGACAAAATGAAAGACATGCACGACACTCAGAAAGAAAAAGGCTGCTTATTCTAACTGATATCAACGCAAAATCCCCCTTGTGGAACTAAGATAGAACTGAGGGCGGAGGTCAACTAGTGCTTGACGTGGTAAGTCAATGCAACCTCCTCATACTGAATAGGGCGGGTCAGCCACCTATCTACCCCGGAGACGCCGGTGGTGTAAGTAACATAGACCTTTCCCTAGCGAACGCAAAACTCTACCACTAGTCAATACATGGAGGGTATTTGACAGAGCCACACACAGCGACCACAACGCAATCGTCTTAACAACGGACAGATATATCAATGCACATAACATGGACCACGAGCAGCAACATTTACTCATAGGAAGAGCCGACTGGCAAAAAGTTCGAGATATTGTTGAGGCAGCCGGCCGAAGTGGCCGTGCTGTTAAAGGCGCTGCAGTCTGGAACCGCAAGACCGCTACGGTCGCAGGTTCGAATCCTGCCTCGGGCATGGATGTTTGTGATGTCCTTAGGTTAGTTAGGTTTAACTAGTTCTAAGTTCTAGGGGACTAATGACCTCAGCAGTTGAGTCCCCTAGTGCTCAGAGCCATTTGAACCATTTATTTTATTGTTGAGGCATCGTCGCTACACACTGTTCAAGGCAGTATAGATTACAAAACGCATGTACTACGAAGAACACAAAAAGCAGCTACACCACGCACAAAAACTGGGTGGGGACAGTAACAACCGTGGTCGATAGAACTGGCAAGACTAAGGAAGGATTCAAGGGACAAAAGAAAGTACTACCAACAAACAAAGACAGCTCCTGATAGACAGATAAGGCTTGATCTGTATCGTGGCGTTAAGCAGAAATACCAGAAATAACCAAAGACAACAAGGCAAGACTACTGGACCAATTTTGTAAAATCCCTGCTACAGAACGACATCTGGGGACAACCATTCAAGACAGAAACAGAACGAGTTAAGACACCGACAGTTCTGTCAACACTAAAAGAAGCTGACGGCACAATGACCAGAGGATGGAGAAGCGCAACAGAATATCTTCTGAACAGGCTCCTCCCGGATGACGACCCCAAGTATGAGGAGCGACACCACGCTGATCTAAGAGAAAGCATGCGGCAACCACACGTCAGCGACAGTGTAACCATGCCACTCGCGCAAGAAGAAGTCGCGACGGCAATCAGCAGGCTTAAAAACTGAAAAGCACCCGGCCCAGACAAAATACTTTCAGAAATATTAAAACAAACAGTAACACAAATCACACCTTAGATTACTAACATGTTCAACGAGGCACTACTAATAGGCAGAATTCCAATCCTCTGGGAAACTGCTAACGTAGTAATAATCAGGAAATCACAAGACAAAGAGCTAACAGACCCCAAAACGTACCGACCGATCTGTCTCTTAAACACTCTCAGTAAGATACAGGAAAGGCTGCTGTGTGACCGTTTGCAATCGCACAGGCGCCTCCTCGGCTTAACGCCCCATCACTTCGGCTTCAGGGAAGGTAGATCAATAGAAGATGCCGTCAACCAAGCACTAACAGTTACAAATAGCATCAGCGACAGATACGCGGCCGCCATTCTAATCAACATAGCCGGGGCTTTTGACAACTTGTGGTGACCGTCCTTCTTCGCCTGGTTAAGGGAAATGGGGCTGTCAGCATCCCTCTACAATAGCCGCCTCGATTACTGCAGAGGCAGAGTGGCGGAGTGGAAAGCTGGTATACGGAAGGTTGTCAAGAGAATAACAAAGGGATGTCCACAGGGCCCGATCTGCGGACCAATATTCTGGGATATCGCCATCGAGCCCTTGCTGAGCACCCTGGACAGTGACGACAGGGTAAGAGGTGTGGTGGCTTACGAGGATGACCTGCTCATAGTGGGGTCAGCCAACTCGAGAGCAGCACTAGACACAACAGGCACGCAACTGCTTCAGAAAATTAACAGTTGGTGCAAAGAAAATAAATTAAAAATAGCTCTCAACAAAACTGTAAATTTACTGCTCAGAGGGACACTACAGAGGAATCCAATTCTAAAATTAGACAATACAAGCATACAGAAGAAGAAAGTAACACGTTATTTCGGACTGCATCTAGACGAAAAACAGACTTTCAACCACCATATAAAACTGACAATTGACAAAGCCTCCAAAATAATGCACAAACTAGCAAGACTAAACACAACTCAGTACAAATGACCTATTAAGACGATAAGAGCCTGCCACATTGGGATAATCGAATCCATCGCATACTTCGCCGCAAGTGCTTGGGCTCACAGACTAACAAGACAATTGCAAGACGAGGTCAACGTTGTATACCCCTGAGAATGAGCGGACCCTTCAACACCACGTCACTAGAGGCACTTTGCGTTGTGATGGGGACCAGCCCTATAGACGTAACAACACCTTACAGAGCTGCACTTTACTGGCTTAAGAGGGACAGGCTCGATAAAGTCACCGAAATTACGGGAACCAACATTAGGAACAAAACACAAATGAAACAATGGTGGATTCAAACATGGCAGAGAGTGTGAGATACATCTGATAAGGGTCGCCGAGTACACTCTTTCTTTCCAGATGTACACGAAAGACTACAACTGAAACATGTCGACCCAAGCCGGGGGATGGTCCATTTCCTGACAGGACACGGGCCGTATGTGGTACGTTTAAACCGTATGGGACTAACTAACGATGAAGTTTGCGTATGCGGAGAAACTGGGACACCAGAACATGTCTCACTGCTGTGCAACACGCTAGCACAAGTGAGACCTATACAGAACGACAATGACGTCGCCAGAATAATACGTAATCCTGATGACTGGAACGAAATAAATAGCGTAGCCGATATTGTATCGAACACTCTGCACGAAGAATGCAAGCGCCAAAACCCATATGGGAGGAGACGTAGACAAGCACAGACAACACAACAAACCAGATGGGAGGACACAAACACGACCACAGATTCCGAAACCGAGGAAGGGACAGTAGGTGAACATGACTCAGAAGATATCAACATGTTGTTGTTGTTGTGGTCCTCAGTCCTGAGACTGGTTTGATGCAGCTCTCCTTGCTACTCTATTCTGTGCAAGCTACTTCATCTCCCAGTACTTTCTGCAACCTACATCCTTCTGAATCTGCTTAGTGCATTCATCTCTTTGTCTCCCTCTACGATTTTTACCCTCCACGCTGCCCTCCAATGCTAAATGTGTGATCCCTTGATGCCTCAGAACATGTCCTACCAACCGGTCCCTTCTTCTGGCCAAGTTGTGCCACAAACTCCTCTTCTTCCCAACTCTATTCCACACCTCCTCATTAGTTATATGAACTACCCATCTAACCTTCAGCATTCTTCTGTAGCACCACATTTCGAAAGCTTCTATTCTCTTCTTTCCAAACTATTTATCGTCCACGTTTCACTTCCATACATGGCTACACTCCATACAAATACTTTCAGAAACGACTTCCTGACACTTAAATCTATACTCGATGTTAACAAATTTCTCCTCTTCAGAAACGCTTTCCTTGCCATTGATAGTCTACATTTTATATCTTCTCTACTACGACCATCATCAGTTGTTTTGCTCCCCAAATAGCAAAACTCCTTTACTACTTTAAGTGTCTCATTTTCTAATCTAACTCCCTCAGCATGTAAGGGACCAAAACCAACAATGTATGACACTGCATGCCACCACACAGTCACAAACAACACAACAATCATAAAACAAATTAACACCGGCAATACATACTAAAGACTGTAGTAATAAGGTAATGTCGCTTGGGAGGAGAAGGCTCGAAGGACTTTTATTCCGAGGCTACTCCTCCCCAATGGCAAACCGCACAGTGTTTAAAGTATACTGCACACAAGCAGTAATGTATTGCTCGTCTTATTGTGTGCAGACAGAAGTATATTCTCTTCCCTGTTCAAAGCTACAATCAATGAATTTCACATATCAGAAATGCATTAAGTTGTTTAAGGAATAATGCATTCAAGTAACAATGAACTATATTCTATTTCAACTAACAAGTTACAAAAATAAGTGTATTTCTCATGAGATGCTAAAAGTCATGTATTCCATGTATGAAGTGCTCAATCAGCATTTAATCAGTATAATCTGTGTAAACATACATTAGCACAAACCATTTCGGATGAGAATAGCTCGAGGTTGTACCGAGACCTTCTCATCTGAAATAGATAGAAATAGGCCATCAGTAACCAACATGCTACTTAGACAGTATTACTCATCCAAATAGAGCATACCACTTCCCTCTACATTTTACAAATTATTCTTAAGCACGGTCATTGTGTTACATTTTCTTTGACATTTGCATTGTATAAATTATATTCTCGTCAACTATGTACTAACAAATTGTATGGAACCATTTTAACAATTTTTAAGCATTAAATTCGGTTAACAACTGTATACCAATCAGATTGTAGCAATTAGAAGTCGTTGCTATTAGATTCAGAAGTATCCGACACACCTTACATTTCAAGACGGTGGGTTACTCTGTACTGTTAATGAAATAAATAAATAAATAACTCTCCTGCTTCGATGGGTTCGAGATCCGTCTTGCACGAACCACATTTTGTCGAAATCAGGGTCACTTTGGTTAATGGGGATGAAATCACGTCCCAAAACCTCCACGTACCGTTGGCTGGTCACCGCGCCATCAAGGAACATCGCATCGGTTATTCCGTGACTGGACACTGCACACCACACACTGACCTGTTGAGGGTGAAGAGATTTCTCCATCGCGAAATGTGGATACTCAGTCACGCAAATGCGCAAATTTTGCTTATTGAGGAACCCACTCAAATGAAAGTGGGCTTCGTTTCTAAACCAATCCACATATCACGTGACAATTCCCAACATGACCCGCGACCAACTGTACAGTTTGAACGTCCTTACGCAAACCTTTCAGAAGTTATAACGATTTTATTTCATGTAGCTTAATAACTGTCATCCTGTAAGAGCAGAAAATTCGTTTCTGTAGGTACGAACATAGGAGTGAGTACAGGATTTGAGGAGTGAAGCTGTCCTAGTACACGACTACACACACAATCTCTGCAGCCGCATATGTTGCCAATTGCTCTGGCCAACTGTTACATCATGAATCCGAAAAATCTGGCGATGAAGATGGTTACATGGCATATCTTAACACAGTCATTTACGCGCAGAGGTAAATACTCCAAGTAAAAGCATTATCTGGCATCACGAAAACAGACCACAGACTGATTTCGGTTCTCCATGAGTTCAAAACTGCTATCCTCAAGTCCCACATAGTATTCCGTTAACACCCTTCGAACTACATTCAGTCTACTTATTTCTGAGGCTTTCTTTCGTATCCAGTCAAGAACTCCGTCGAACATTTTATGTCACCGAAGACGTAAAATTCTTTAATCCCAATGAGACATTCAGGTAATCTTTTTTTTATTTCCACACATAAATCACGATTTGTACGGTCGTTTGCTTGCGACAGAAAACTGCTCTGCTTGTTCTACAGGAATGTAATAGAGCTTATAGACAAGGTCACAAATTATGTTGCCAATTGCTCTGGGCAACTGTTACATCATGAATCCGCAAAATCTGGCGATGAAGATGGTTACATGGGATATTTTAACACAGTAATTTACACGTAGAGGTAAATTCTCCAAGTAAAAGCATTTAGACCGTAGGTTGATTTCGATTCTCCGTGAGTTCATAACTGCTATTTTCAAGTCCTATGTAATATTCCGTTAACACACATCGAAATAAATTCAGTCTACTTAGTTCTGAGGCTTTCTTTCATATCCAGTCAAGAACTCCGTCGAACATTTTATGTCACCGAAGACGTAAAATTCTTTAATCCCAATGAGACATTCAGGTAATCTTTTTTATTTCCACACATAAATCACGATTTGTACGGTCGTATGCTTGCGACAGAAAACTGCTCTACTTGTTCTACAGGAATGTAATAGAGCTTATAGACAAGGTCACAAATTTTAAGACAGCCATAAAGCGAACAGGCAACTGAGTGAAAATGTTTTTGTGGTATTAGCTGATAAACGGGCTGAAAAAACCGCGGTCGTAATTTTTGGTATCTCATCCGCACTCGTCCCTCGCGACTTGACAGCGACCACTTCAAGAGCTGGCAGCTCGCATACACACACACACGCACGCACGCACGCACGCAAGCACACACACACCAACACGCTGCCGGCGGCTGCTGCAAATTTCAGGCGCAGCTCGCCGGGCGCTTAAGCGAGCCTTTGTTTCCGGTAAGCGGCCGGGTAAACAGCCGGCGCGTCCTAATTACTGCGACTGCCTAATTGAAACGTCATCCTCCGGAGCTCTTAACACTCTCCGGCCGGCGCTTGTTTCTTTAATTCGCATATTGCGAAGATTAAACGGCCAAACGCCGAGCGCACGTGCTGTGTGCGCCTGGCTGCGCTACATGGCTGCCAGTTCCCGTCACGTTATACCGATCACCTCCTAAGTGGCGAGGTAACTGCACGCAGCTCATATGTACTGCAGACTGTTTGTGTTAGTCAAGCAAGGAAAAGGTCAGCTGAATCTCCCTGACGCACTAAAAGTGTGCCATTCGTAATATGTCGCAAATTACGAATAGATAGTAGCGAGTCTGAGTAATTCTTGATCAGGTGCATTCTTTCAAAGACGCTTAGTGTGGGCGATTTTTATGGCTACCACACTCCATTGTTTCTCTGTTTCTCTTTACTAAATACGAAGGGCACTCAATGAGTAACGCAGAATTTTCTTGCCTGGAACAGGTTGTTTTTATTCATCATTCGTATACACCCTATTATCCCTCACTAGTTCGGTTAAAAATCATATGTTTCAGTGCGTCAGCCTTGCGCCACCTTACTGAGAGGTGTGGCCGAGCGGTTCTAGGCGCTACTGTCTGGAACCACGCTACCGCTACCGATGTGTGTGATGTCCTTAGGTTAGTTAGGTTTAAGTAGTTCTAAGTTCTAGGGGACTGGTGACCTCAGAAGTTAAGTCCCATAGTGCTCAGAGCCAACTGAACCATTTTTTAACCACATGCTGCCACCCTAAAAGTCGTCGACTTTCGAGCCAACATTTTGCTGCTCAGTAATCTCGCCAACATCGAGGTATTGCTTCCCAATGGAGTGCATCCTTCATTGGTCCTAACAGATTTAATTCGGAAGGTGCGAGATCCTGGCTGTAGCGTGGTTGAGGAAGAACAGTTCTATGACATCTTGTGAGCACTACCAACAGAGAATCCAGTTCTACCACCGGCTGTTTCGTTGTAATCCGTCGATCACCTCGAATGGAAGTGTCCTCCAGTTCCAACACTGCAGGGAGTCACAGCTTTCTGTCGCCGGACGGCACGCAGAAGATCGGACAGGTTTGTGCGACCCTGTTGCGATGATGACAGACACCGCACCCAACGCCTCACCGTGCTTTTGTTCACTGCCAGGTCTCTGTAGACGGTCTGCAAGCACCTGTGGATATCTGCGATTCTCTTGTGTCCCGCCAAAAGAAACCCAATGACAGCACCCGGCTTGGAACGGCTCCCCGTTACAGACGCTATTTCGGAGTCTACGTATAGAGCCGTCAGCTATCTGAACTTCACGTAGGGGCTGAGTCGCGAATATTCATCTACGTCCCACAAAAAATCCTGCATTTTTTCAACCGAAATTCACCGTGAACAATGTATTGTATTATTTATTGAACGCTTCCCCCCCCCCCCTTGTTAACCAGTAAAAAAGCATAGCCTCTTTTGTTACAAAGCTGTTCGGATCTAACTTTTCTAATGCGGTTGTGAGTCAGCCATCTTGAGCAGTTTGCGGTGTTGAGATTTTGTTGGCATAATCGAATCAGATGTTGCTGCATGTATGTGTCTAAATCAAATAGACTATGAAGAAATTCTATGAGAATTTATTGGACTACCTACTGACCCGCATGCGCTGCAACGCTTCATTCGGTTGGCGTACGCAAAAAGTCGGAAGTTTATTCTCGGCACACTCTCGCTGACACTATGGATCTCGGAATACTGAATTCCCTAACGATATACGAAATGGAAAGGCCCAGGCGTCTAGATCCAACTACAACTAGGCGTTCAAAGCCTCTTAATTCCCCTCGTGCGGCCATAATCACGTCGGAAACCCTTTCAGAGGAGTCAGCTGAGTAAAAATGACAGCTATGCTTTTTTTTTTTTTACTTTATTGTTATTTTAAAAGCAGGTAGGCTGGCAGCAGCACACTACACCGCTCTTCAGCCATAGTGTTTACAATAGTATAAGAACGGAGAATGTTAATAAACACAATGACGGGCAAAAGAGAGAGGTCACAGAGAGACAAAAAACACGGAGTCACTCACACGTGACGATAACAACACTGAAAACACGTTGGCACGGCGCACAGAACACTGATGAATCCGATGGCACAAGTGAACGTAGTAGTGGGACGGCGGACACCAAAAACACTAAACGACGTCACACACACGAGACACAGAAGGCGATGATCTCCGGCACGCGAATGTTCACTATGCGTGTGCGAGTCCGGGGACCTGCCAAGAGAGGAGGAGGAGGAAGGGGAGTGGGAGAGCGAGAGCAGAGATGCCACGGGCAGGGGAGATAGGGGGGAGGGAGGAAGGGGGAGAGGAAGCCCAGGGGAAGAGGAGGGAGGGAGGGGACGGGAGAAAAGGAAAAAGAAGGGAAGAGAAGATAAGGGAGGGAGGGTGCCGAAAGGAAAGGACACCAGAAGCGGGGGGCGAGGCAGGGTCAAAGTTGATAGCAGGGGTAGATGGAGGGGACGAGGACATCATCAGGGAGGGGGAGCTGGCGGAAGCCACCTTGGGAGAGGGTAAGGAGAGTGGAGAGATGGAGACCGTGTGGGACGTGGGAATACAGGCGCGGCAGCGGGTGGGGGTGTGAGAGGATCGGGGATACGAGCGGGTGAGGAGGATCAAGTTTACGGGAGGTGTACAGGATCTGTATCCTTTCAAGGAAAAGGAGGAGGTGGGGGAAGGGGATGAGATCGTAGAGGATCCGCATGGGGGAGGGGAGACGGATGCGATAGGCAAGGCGGAGAGCATGGCGTTCAAGGATTTGGAGGGATTTATAGAAGGTAGGGGGGGCGGAGATCCAGGCTGGATGGGCGTAACAAAGGATAGGGCGGATGAGGGATGTATAGGTGTGGAGGATGGTGGAGGGGTCCAGACCCCACGTACGGCCGGAAAGGAGCTTGAGGAGACGGAGTCGGGAACGTGCCTTGGCTTGGATTGTCTGGAGATGGGGAGTCCAGGAGAGGCGACGGTCGAGGGTGACGCCAAGGTACTTAAGGGTGGGAGTGAGGGCGATGGGACGACTAGAGATGGTGAGATAGAAATCAAGGAGGCGGAAGGAAGGGGTGGTTTTGCCTACAATGATCGCCTGGGTTTTAGAAGGATTGACCTTGAGCAACCACTGGTTGCACCAAGCGGTGAACCGGCCAAGATGGGATTGGAGAAGGTGTTGGGAGCGTTGCAGGGTGGGGGCAAGGGATAGGAAGGCGGTGTCATCGGCAAACTGGAGAAGGTGGACGGGGGGTGACGGCGGCCGCATGTCCGCCGTGTACAAAAGGTACAGAAGGGGGGAGAGGACGGAGCCTTGGGGCACACCGGCGGAGGGGAAAAAGGTGTAGGAATCTGTGTTATGGATGGTGACATAGGAAGGACGGCGGGAGAGAAAGGAACCGATCAGACGGACGTAGTTAATCGGAAGGGCGAAGGTTTGGAGCTTGAAGAGGAGACCGGAATGCCATATGCGGTCATAAGCGCGTTCGAGGTCAAGAGAGAGGAAGATTGCGGAGCGACGGGAACTTAGCTGTTCGGAAAGGAGATGAGTGAGGTGAAGGAGAAGATCGTCGGAAGAGAAGGACGGCCGAAAGCCACACTGGGTAACAGGAAGGAGGCGGTGCTGGCGGAGATGCAGGTGGATGCGTCGGGTGAGGATAGATTCCAGGACCTTGCTGAAGACCGAGGTAAGGCTGATGGGACGGTAGGAGGAGACGGCGGACGGCGGTTTGCCAGGTTTAAGGAACATGAGGATACGGGAGGTTTTCCACAGGTCGGGGTAGTAACTGGTGGACAGGACTACGTTGTAGAGTCTGGCCAGGGTAGAGAGAAAAGAGACAGGAGCTTCACGAAGGTGATGGTAGGTGACACGATCGTGACCAGGAGCAGCTATGCCAATGTACTACCCTTTTATACCTTGCGTAAGCCAAACTGCCCACCGCCAAGTTGGACGCCACTCTAGCGAAGATGTGGGCTGCAAATGGGGAAATCCGTTGAGATAAGCGATTTTGACAAAGGGCAGATTATTATTACGCAGAGACTGTGAACGAGTATCTCGAAAACGGCGAGGCTGGTCGAATGTTCATGCGCTGCAGTCGTTAGCATCTACTGAAAGAAGTAGAATAGCAATGAAATTACAACTAGACGCTAAATGATTGGGCGTTCACGACTCTTCATAGAACGTTCTGATTCGGAGGCTTGACTGCTGTGTAAAGTAGGGTAGATGGTGATCTGTGGCATCTCAATCGAAAGAGCACGGTGCTGGTGCACGCACAAGTGTCTCGGGGCACACAGTTCGTCGCACATTGTTGATCATGGAGCTCCGCAGCAGACCATCCCTACGTTTCGGCACGTTCACCCAACGACGTCGTCGGTTACAATTGAGGTGGACAGCGGACCAGCGAGATTCGACCGCCGATCAACGGAACGTGTCGGCTCTTCGAGTGAATCACATTTCTGCGGCGCATAGTCGATGGTCGTCTCCAGAATCTCCTTCACCGAGGCGAACGGGTGTTCAAACCCACGGACGCAGACTGGTGGGAGCAGTATTGTGCTACTGGAGACATTCTACTGCGCTCGCAAGGGACCTGTGGTAATGATCGAAGACACGCTGACAGGGTGCCAACCTCCTGCATCCCTTCATGCTTGATGTCTTGGCCAAAGGCGATTTCGTATTTCAGCAATATAGCTGTCCGTGACTCGGAGCCAGAACAGTGCTGCAGTGGTTTCAGCTGCATTACAGTGATCTCACTTTGATGTCTCGGAGAGCAAAGTCGCCTGGTGTAAATCCTATGGAACCCACCTGGGTCGCTATCGGGCATCATAACCGCCTCCGCAAATCAGCGGCGCGTTTTTTATGCGAATTACATGAACTGTGCATAGACATCTAATGTCGCAAACTTCCACAAACGTACTAACAAACTGTCGGATCCGTGATACGAAGAAGTAGTGATCTATTTCGTTCTAAAGACGGACAAAGAAACTATTAAGCAGGAGGTCATACCTTTTGCTACCTCAGAGTACTGTTCCTAACGTCAACCACTGAGCCTCCCTCCGACACATGGTCATGTATGTGGTAACAACCGAACAGGGATCAGTATGGGAATGGGAGTGAGCAGCTTTAGCAGAAGCATAATCTTTTTCATTTCCTCGTATTCCTTTGTGTTCTGCAACCCAACAGGAAATTTTGTAAGAACAGTTGACAGTCCTGCAACTTATTGCACCGTCTGACCTATAGCAAGAAGAGCACATCTGATTGCGAATCAGAGTATATAAGGAAGTTCCTCCCAAGAAGCCATCTCATCTGTTCCAGTGGCCTCAGGATAGCACCACACAGTTGTACAAAATGCAGTGAAAACTGCTCTGGGAGCCCTATCCTAAGAAGAGTGCTGTCGAACACGACAGAGCGGCCGATAAAATACCTCCGCTCAGAGCCACCTGTGTAAAACCTAATAAACTGTGGGTGGTCATGTAAAATCTCGTAAAATTTGACTTTAAAAATACGAGGGACGTTCAATATGTAATGCAACACATTCTTTCGTCCAAAAGCAGATTCGTTTCATTCAGGATTGAGTACACAATATTATTCTTCAAAAAAATGGTTCAAATGGTTCAGAGCACTATGGGACTTAGCTTCTGAGGTCATCAGTCCCCTAGAACTTAGAACTACTTAAGCCTAACTAACACATCCATGCCCGAGGCAGGATTCCAACCTGCGACCGTAGCGGTCGCGCGGTTCCAGACTGTAGCGCCTAGAACCACTCGGCCACTCCGGCCGGCTATTATTCTTCACACTTTCGGCTACAGGACCCTATTTTCTCGACATAATCTCCGTGCAGTGCGACGGGGGCTTGTGTTGGCTGTGTGGCCGTACGACACCGCTCTCAGAGTTAACGTCTTGCAGCGTCAATAACTTCCCCACTGTCGACGTACCGCTTATCGCGGAGTGCATCCTTCACTGGGCTGAACAGACGGAAGTCGGAAGGTGAGAGATCCCGACTGCAGGATGGATGAAGAATTAACATTCCAACGAAATTTTCTGAGTTCCTCTCGCGTCTCAAACTCGCGTGCGGCCTTGCGTTGTCGTGTAGAAAGAGAAGTTCGTCGGCGTTATTGTGGCGACTCTGACCCTCACCATCCTCATGCAGCCCAAAGCTGATTTGTTAAGTCTGAAGTAAGTCACTAATTTGGGGGCTGGTCACACTTTCACAGCGCTTGCCACGGTGAGATAGTGACACACTGCAGAGAGAGGAAGCAACAGCAGAATTTGAAAAAGTAGTTTTAATAAAACCTCATCTCTTATCCCTCTTCTTTATTGTAAGTTGGAGGTGCGTAATCGATTTTTCGGTACAGCTTTTATGCTAGTCTAGGGGACGTTTGGGTTTCTTCTGCTAAGTCATATGAACACTGGTGGAGTTTGTGGTGATTAACGCTTATATTTTCAGTCATTTCATTTATCAATACAACTCAGTGGCATGCAAGATGCAAACAGGTCCTTCCTCGCACTTGCAACTCGTACTACTGACCACTCAAAAGACAAATATTTACCTCTAACAACATGTAGCAAATAAATTACTATCATACGTCGATCTAATTGTGCAAAATCGTCTTTGGAACACACATTTTATAAATAAAATACTAATCACTGTTTATCTCTTTGAGAAGTCCATAATCATCTTTGTGATTACATTAACTGCTTGTATAAGTTGACGTTTAAACAGTCTCTTCTAGCTATGTGATGGTGGATTTCTGGGTTTCGAGTCTTCAATTTGCAATCTATCATTTCATATGATCCTAGATCGGTTATTACATTTATCCGACCATAACCAATTTCATTACACGACGAACATGCTCAAGTCGTTTCTTCAGTTTCCTGGGGGTAGCATCAGAGTTGATACTGCACCATGAGGGAGGACACCGAACACAACGACCCCTTCAGAGC
This sequence comes from Schistocerca serialis cubense, assembly GCF_023864345.2. Lineage (NCBI taxonomy): Eukaryota > Metazoa > Arthropoda > Insecta > Orthoptera > Acrididae > Schistocerca > Schistocerca serialis. The sequence goes on along the minus strand of NC_064641.1, from coordinate 2,194,229 downwards.
CACTGAAGACCATGGCCACGACATGACTTGGCCGGCTGAGGGAGCGGCTTTGAAACATTTTCTTCGGAGGAGAGGTCACGTGGCGACACTCCGTGAATTACCATTTTGTTTCCTGCTCGATTCATCGCACTCATGATTCATCGCCTGTGACGGTGTTCATCAGAAAATTGTCCCTTCAGCCTCGCAACGTGCCAGAAGCTCCGCACAGACGGTCCTATGTTGCACTTAATGATCTTCTGTTCGGTGGCAATTACCCAAGCGGGCACACACCTCTGAGTATCACAACAGGTGGACGAGTGTGTCAGCACCAGCAAAAGGGACGTTCAGTTGTGCACTGAGGAGTTTGGTTGAGATCTGTCGATCATCTCGGTAGAGTGTCCTCCACATTCCTACATTGCAGGAGTCACACCTGTGTGCGGCCGGCCGGAGCACGGAAGTTCGCATCACCTTGTTCTGATAATGAGAGACGTCTCCCCGGACGACTAACCGAGCTTCTGTTCACTGCCAGATCTCCGTAGACATTCTGCAAGCGCGCATGAACATCTCGTTTTCCGCCAAAAGAAACTCAATGACAGATCTCTGCTTGAACACTATTCTGAAGGCTGCATATAGTGCTGCTAGCTGTCTGAACTCACGCAATTACAGGGACTGTAGCGAGGATTCAACGATCTCCCACAACAAATTCCGCATTTTGTCAGTCATACTTGGCTAGGGAAAAAATATTTTATGTTACTTAGTGAATGCCCTTCGTATAACCTGAGATGCAAATGGTTCAAATGGCTCTGAGCACTATGGGACTTAACATCTGAGGTCAACAGTCACCTGGACTTAGAACTACTTAAACCTAACTAACCTAAGCACATCACACACATCCACGGCGGAGGCAGGATTCGAACCTGCGACCGTAGCGGCAGCGCAGTTTCGAACTGAAGTGCCTAGAACCTCTCGGCCACAGCGGCCGGCTCCTGAGATGGTATTCTTCCTGTAGCCAGTCAATACAAAAAGTAAGCTGCCCGTTTTTAAGAGCCTGCGGGATCCACTATTTTGGCCCTGGCCTTGGACCTGAATGCATTGCCCCTACAATGAGTGAAGGCTTTTCTCACAAGGATCCCAAAAGGCCTCTTTTCTCGCAGTCGATTACGGAACAGACTGCCGGCATCTCGTGGTCGTGCGGTAGCGTTCTCGCTTCCCACGCCCGGGTTCCCGGGTTCGATTCCCGGCAGGGTCAGGGATTTTCTCGGCCTCATGATGGCTGGGTGTTGTGTGCTGTCCTTAGGTTAGTTAGGTTTAAGTAGTTCTAAGTTCTAGGGGACGTATGACCACAGCAGTTGAGTCCCATAGTGCTCAGAGCCATTTTTGAACGGAACAGACTTTCCATTGGCATATGGGCTACGGAGTTCGTTATACGTAATCACACTCGCGGACGTGGTGGTCTAGATGGTGGTGTACTAGATTAGGCCACTCGAGAATCCAGGTTCGATCCCTGATAAGAACCGTGATTTTTCTCGATTCAATCCCTCCACGTTAGGACCCATGTCCACTCACCGTGCTGACAAAAAATAGTGCCAGGGAGTAGGGAGTGGAGGGGTAGGAGTGGCGGGGGGAAGGGGGGGAGGGCTTTGCTGTGGGTGGAACTATGCCGGGCCACCTCTCTTCCCCCTCCTGGCGTCGCGGCCAATAGAGAAATTGCACTCAACCAGAAGTCCGTCCACTAGTACAGTCACGAGTTTGCGTCCCAGATTTAATTATCATACAGAGGCGCTGTGGTTCTGCTTGGGGAATCCCAGGTCGTCTACAACACAAACGTTCTGATACAGGAAACAAGCAAAATCGACAGTTAAAAAGAAATTATAATTTTTGGATCCATTCCAATCCCTGCCAGGACCATCAGTTGCCACAACGTCGCGACGAAGCTGTACACAGTCCTTGCTTCCTTAGCCAGGTGGCAGGGCCACCCACCTGCTGCCCACCCCACAGAGCGTTCACACCCCGTGGTGGTGGCTGTGGCAACGGCAGGCCACGTGCTTCCGCGCTGCATGCAAAACGGACGACGGGAAATGAATGCTACTCGCAAAGATTCGTCGCGTCGATGCAGAGCTGTAAGCGAAACAGCGGAATCTAAGGGTGTACCCCTGGTACACCCTTCACGTGGTGACACACCTAGAACATATTGTCTGCTTGGAGTAGGAAAAGCAGCGCAGGAACCATATACGAGGGGCGTTCAGAAAGTAAGCTCCGATCGGTCGCGAAATGGAAACGACTATGAAAATCCGATAAAGCTTTGCACAGATGTGTTGGGTAGTGTCTCTAGTATAAGCCGAGTTAGCATCACGTCGCTCTTCTCATTTCTGAGCTCGCAGTGAGTGCGTAAAGATGTCTAGAAAATAGTGTCTGCCGCCAAGTACGAGGGCCTGGTGAGAAATTTCGCCTGAAGCTATGCAGCTAACATTACATAACTGTCGTGCTGTTTCTTCTTCACGACAATTCTCAGCCGCATTCTGCAGGGGCAATGAAGATGCTCCTGCATCGTTTTCAAATGGAAATGTGAGATTACCCACAATACAGTCCGCAATTGTCTCCCCCTGAGTTTCTTCTCTAGTCACATGAACCGCTGTCTTTGAAGACAACATTTTGACACAGACAACGAGGTGTAGGCCAGCGTGGAGAATTGGCAGAAAGCACTGGCGGCTGCCTTCTATGATGAGGCTATTGAAAAGTTGGTACAACGCTATGACAAAAGTCTAAGTCAGAACGGCGACTACGTAGAGAAGTAGCTGAAAGGTGTAGCTAATTGTTACAAGTAAAACATTTCTGATGTTCACTGTGGTTTCAATTTGGCAATCAATCGGAGCTTACTTTCTGAACAGGCCTCGTATTTTCCGATACCAAATGAACTGATCTTTCTCACCATGACCATCCAACTTTCGCCTTTCACTCTACAACCGGACCATGGCAAAACTACAGCTGAGTCACTGGTCACACAGAACTTTCTTCAATCGGCGTTTCGACAAGAGCACATTCTTTTCAACACAGAACATTTCTCCGTGCCTTCGCTCGTAGGTGTGCCGTGTTTACGGTAATCGAATGCGCCATCAAATTCAGTGCACACCCAGAGTTTAAAAATTAGAATCATAACTAAAGAGTCTGTTGGCGCATCACTAGTAAGCTAAATTTATTTTACACAGCAATGGATGAACACATGAACTATCAAAACAACAACATTCGTCAGTGACCCACTGTTAAGTAACAAAGTGCCTAATGGTGCGGTCTAACGCGCTGCTGTCCGAGCGGGAAGGCGTGCCGGTCCCCGACGCGAATTAAAAAAAAAAAAAAATGGCTCTGAGCACTATGGGACTTAACATCTATGGTCATCAGTGCCCTAGAACTTAGAACTACTTAAACCTAACTAACCTAAGGACATCACACAACACCCAGCCATCACGAGGCAGAGAAAATCCCTGACCCCGCCGGGAATCGAACCCGGGAACCCGGGCGTGGGAAGCGAGAGCGCTACCGCACGACCACGAGATGCGGGCCCGACGCGAATTCCTCGGCAGATTAGTGCCGGGGTCCGGCGCGCCGGCCAGCCTGTGGATGGTTTTTAAGGCGGTTTTCCAGCTGCCTCGGCGAATGCAGGCTGGTTCCCCTTATTCCGCCTCAGTAACACTGTGTCGGCGATTGCTGCGCAAACACCGTCTCCGCGTACGCGTACACCATAATTATTCTACCACGCAAACACTTGGGGCAACACTCGTCTGGTATGAGACGTACCCGACGGGGTTCACTGGGGGCTGAACCGCACTGTAACCGTGGGTTCGGTGTGCGGCGGCAGTGGGGTGGGTGGACTGCTGTGGCCTGTTGTGGGGTGTTGAACCACTGAGGGATACGGCGGGTACGAAGCCTCTCTGTTGTTTCTAGGTGCCCAATTTTAATACATACATACATAAGTAACAAAGTCATTATTAGAAAAGAACGTCAAACATTATTATCTGCAAGACATGCAAACAAACATACCGTAAATTACAGGCGTTACTGATCAGTTTTCACTAATACCATCATTACTGGTATCCTTGGAAGATTCCACATCGAAAACACATTTCCTCTTTGCGAATCATCCTCGGTGTCGTTCCAGAGCGCACCATCTTTACTACCGTCCAGAGTGTTTGAAACGCAGAATTTCTTGAGTCTTGATGCTTCGATGCTTTTCCACTTCTAGTACTGTTCCTGAACTTAACCTTTTAAGGGTTTCTTTATGCTGAAGTATACTTTCTGAGGTTATGTTCAGGAACAGTACAAGAAGTAGAAAAGCATCCTGGAGCTGTGACACAGTGATCATTCCTCCAGGAATAATAACAAGGTCGTGGGATAGGCCATGTATCTTCTTCTTTACGTTGTCAGCGAGATGACCACGAAATGCATCAAGACAAAGCATTGATGGTAGTTTGGACAGCCCGTCAGGACGCAGTTCGCATACGTTTTGAAGCCACTCAGGCGTTTAAATTTCAGTCACCCATCACTTCTCTTGATTTCGAACTATGACGTCATCAGGGAGCTGTTTTTCATTTTTAGGGATCTGGAGGCTTGTTTCCTGCTTGTTTGAAGATTAAGGAAGGGGGACGTTTGCGGCCATCTGCTGTGATTGCCAGCATTATAATTCCGCGCTGTTTTCACGCCATTATGTTTTGATGGTGATATCTTTTGTACCCTTCTCACCAACCGTGTAATTACGTGGCATATGAATCGAAACTGGCTCGTCGAGAAAACGTGTTTCCGAAGAGTGATGACATACCTTTGAAATTCTCTAAGTTCTTTCTCAAAATCCTGTGGAAGCTTTCGGCGTACAGTTCTTCGGCGTCATACAGATAAGCCCACCCGTTTCATAAAGCGATAACCCATCCACGGCTAGCCTTGAACTCTTGTCTCGGTATATTACGAACTGCAGCCACCTCTTTGTTTTGTTCCTTATGGCGTCACCACTGACAAACTGCCTGTTCTTACTCCTCTGACGGACGAATTCCAAAACTCTTACATTAACATCAGGATGTCTTCCTTTGCGAGTGCCAGCGAATTTCTTTCTAGCAGCGGTAGTTACAGATAATCCCGATTTCCGTTTCTGTGTAAGCGAACGTTATTCTCAGCTATACTGAACTTTCGTTCAGCCTGTAACACCATAGCTCTAATGCTGTACGGATTTATTTTGCCTTTTTGTTATGGTTTAACGTTATAACATTGAGTATCTGTAAAGGTTGTAACTCTTCAGGCTTTCCCGGCGATCTAATGACATCTTGGGTTGTCGGGTGTTCTGCCGGATATCAGCGTCGTACTTGCACGATATTTCGGTCACGTAGCTCGAGACCTTCATCAGGTGCGACCTGAGACTGCTCCTCGAGTGGACCTGGTCCAGTATTTATGCCTATGGTCTTCCCCCTCCACCAACGGCTGCAGGCGCTTCCTCTGTGGTCCGCGCCCATTCCCTGTGACCTGCTGGAGCGTTGCTGCTCCGTTTTCCGTCCGCTGCGGTTCTAGGTGTTCCCTCTGCGGTCCGCGCCCACCAAACCCGCTCCTGGGGGTTTCATCTACGGGGAGGAGATGTATCAGAATATCAAGAAGCTGGACAAGCTACGGCAGAAGAAAGGGAAGATGCTGAGTTCTCTCAGTTTTTTGCTGAGGTGTCGAGATGGAGAAGTGGTACCAGTATTTGCCAGAATTAAACATCACATCAACTCCAGAGCGGCGAACAAGATAAAACGCAGAGCTAGCATGGCACTGGTGAGAGAGAGGATTCGAGATATGCGCCACAGGTTAGATGTTGTGGCCAGGGAGCTGTTACACATTCATCTGTACGTGGCAGCCTCCTTAACAAGAGAAGATTGGGATTGGGTAGACCATGCCTCCTGGTCTTTAGCTGAGTGTGCTAGAAGGAATGCCTCATCTTGCCAATCTGCAAAGTTTGACCGCATGAGCAAGAAAGCACAGCAGATGGAAGAGACACGCACGGTGAAGAATCTGAGTGGCATACAGTTTGATGATACAACCTTAAAGGTACTCAGCAGGGGTCTCAACTTTGCTACGACCCCTAGAAACGTACCCATTTCAGGTTTCGTCAGTGCAGTAGAGCAAGTTGCAGCCACACTTCCACCTAATGTGGCAGAGGAAGTCCGCCGAGAGACCTGCAGGGCCCTCACCAAGGCCAGGCCGCCGAAATCGAACATCACAACCGAGGAGAGGCTTGCACTCAAGAAACTACGGGAAGACAACAGCATTGTGGTACTGCCAGCAGACAAAGGGAACTCCACTGTCATCTTGCAGCGAGTGGATTATGATGAGAAAGTACGCCAACTTCTGGAGGACCCTGCATACAGAATTCTGGAGTGTGACCCCACGGACAAGGTGGCCAAGAAGACTAGTGCTCTCTTGAAGGAAACAGGGATGCCCCATAAGATCATCAGACAACTACGGGAAAAAGCGCCAGTGCCACCTAGACTGTATGGTCTGCCTAAAATACACAAGGAGGGTGTGCCCCTACGTCCTATTGTCAGTAATATTGGGGCACCTACGTACACAACAGCCAAGTACTTGAAAGGTCTCCTGGCTCCATATGTGGGGAAATGTATTCACCACATCCGCAACTCAGAAGATTTCCTGCAACGCCTCAAGCAACTGCACATCACAGATTCGGACATCATGGTTAGTTTGATGTGGTATCGCTGTTCACCAGGGTCCCACTGAAGGACTCACTAGAACTGATTGCAGAGAAATTTGATGGTGCTCTGTTGGACCTGTTCAGTCATACACTGACATCCACGTATTTCCTGTGCAGAAACCAATATTACGAGCAAAGTGAAGGTGTAGCTATGGGCAGCCCACTGTCCCCTGTGGTTGCCAACATGTTTATGGAGAGTTTTGAGGAGAGGGCATTGGAGACAGCCACATTCAAACCCACATGCTTCTTTAGGTATGTGGATGACACCTTCGTGATCTGGCCACATGGGATGGACAGGCTCAATGAGTTTCTTGAACATCTTAACTCATGCCATCCTAATATCAAGTTCACCATGGAACTGGAGAAGAATGGCCAGCTGTCATTTCTGGATGTACTAGTCCAGAGGAAAGCAGATGCATCAATTGGCCACAGTGTGTACCGAAAACCTACACACACTGATTTATATCTGCAGGCCAGCAGTTGTCACCACCCTGCACAGAAGAATGGGGTTCTGAAGACTTTGGTCCACAGAGCACGTGCCCTATCAGACCAAGAAAATCTACCCATAGAGATAGAACGTCTCAAAACAGTTTTCTCCAAGAATGGATACATGGACAGACAAATTGAGAGGGCACTCTGACCAGCCAATATACCACAGGTTCCTGAAGAAGACCAAGATGAAGCAAGGAAGGTGGCATATCTGCCCTATGCTGGCTCTATTTCTGCCAGAATCAGTAGGATCCTGCGTAAACACAATATCAAGTGTGTTTTCTGTCCATCCAACAAGATCGGGGGACTGCTGGGGAGTGTCAAAGACGACCTGGGGTTACGAAAACCAGGGATTTACAATATACCTTGTCAATGTGGCATGTCCTACATTGGCCAGACGACAAGAACTGTGGAGATCAGGTGCAAAGAACATCAGAGGCACACTAGATTAAGACAGGTGACTAAGTCAGCCATTGCTGAACACTGTCTAGAACTAGATCATGCCATGAAGTATGAGGATACCAAGATTCTAGAACAAACACCCAGATTTTGGGACAGTGTTATAAGAGAATCGATTGAGATTAAAATGGCTGACGATCTTATGAATCGTGACACAGGGTACCAGCTAAGCAGAGCCTGGGATCCGGCTCTGGAATTGTTAAAGGAGCAACGGGGCCAGCTGCAACACTACACAAACAGAAGAACCAGAGACATGGAGATGGTAAACGAGCCCCTGACGGACTGCCAGGAGCACCAGACCGAAGATGGAACACCCAGAAGTGGGACTGGTGGGCGCGGACCGCAGAGGGAACATCCAGAGCCGCAGCAGACGAAAAACGGAGCGGCAACGCTCCAACAGGTCGTGGTGAGCGGTCGCGGACCGCAGGGGGAACGCCGGGTACCCCAGACCGTAGATGAAACCCCCAGGAGCGGGTTTGGTGGGCGCGGACCGCAGAGGGAACACCTAGAACCGCAGCGGACGGAAAACGGAGCAGCAACGCTCCAGCAGGTCACAGGGAATGGGCGCGGACCACAGAGGAAGCGCCTGCAGCCGTTGGTGGAGGGGGAAGACCATAGGCATAAATACTGGACCAGGTCCACTCGAGGAGCAGTCTCAGGTCGCACCTGATGAAGGTCTCGAGCTACGTGACCGAAATATCGTGCAAGTACGACGCTGATATCCGGCAGAACACCCGACAACCCAAAATTCTGTAAAGGTTGTTGGATTGAATCGATAACACAAAATAGAATACTCCTTTCTTTGCAAAAACTTTGATGTCATGGTTTGATTCTATCCAGTGTAGTATATCTGTAATTTATACTCTTTGTCTCGATTGGAGGGAAACAGAACGTACAGTATACATTTGGAATTTGGGTGAATAATTTTTTGTAAAAATACTAATATGTGCAAATGTCCTGTTTTATTTAAAATGTTTGTTTGCTGTTATATAAACTGCTGACCTTCAATTAGGGTTCTCAGCTAATTTTTATGTAAAAGTTGTTGTGGTTCCCCTCGGGAACGGAACTGTGTAGCGTGCGCAAATTGCGGTTGGGTAGGTGGAAAAGGTGGAACCAAGAGTCAGTCGGGAACGAGCTACCAAACTGTGCACTGCCCATGTAAAAGTTGTATATTGTGCTAGTTCCGAGAGAGACTTTTCCTGCCGCTTTCCAATACCTCGGATGGATGGATAAAGAGCTGGAACTATTCTGGAATTGATGTCTATCATCGCCACCAAGAAATGACAGAGTCCGGCAATTCTACCTGCAAATCCACCTACCAACATGCAGTTGCCACCACATTGCACAATCACTGTAATGGAGTGCTATAGTAATCTACAGTGAAGGATCAGCTCATTGGATGTTTTAGTGTGCACAAATATAAAGAAACTTATAACTGAATTTATGTACCTACCTTGATTTTTTCCCTATCACAACACCTCTCAGGTTTCTCTCCATTTGAACTATGACTTCCGAGTGTCCTAGTTTGTGAAAAAAGTGGGAGCCTCAAAGCCAAATATTTAATCAAATAATGTTGTTTGATCTTTGGTAAGAAGGGAGTATTCAGATTTACTGTGGATTTAGTGAAATTGTGGGAGGTAGTAAATGTAGCTTTGTGAAAGCCTCCCAGTGATGGAAACAGTCCAATTTAAAGTTTTGTGGAGTTTCAAAGTCACCTATTTAATCATTTACTTGAAAGTACAAGACTGTGGTAATAAAGACAATTTGCTGTTTCTTTTAAAGATTAAAAGTTCTTAAAACTGAGGCTTATAAAGTTTTGCTCAGTTAATGATCATAGTGCTGCCTGTAGTAAATCCTAAAAGGTGAGTCAGTTTCTTGCAGATTTCTCAACATTGTGTATCACTGTAGTAAAAGTGGAAAACTGCAATAGTGGAAAGTTATATATTCACGCTTGCTGAGTACTTGTTTCTTTTGGGTAATGAAAGTGCATATTAACCCTGCTGTTCTGTTCGGGTCTATATGACCCGAAACGAATATGAACGTTATTTTACATTATGTAAATACCAATATATATTTATGAAACTTTGTGACTTTGTCTGAAAATGGATGAGCAGCATGTGTTTTAAAAGGTTTTAAAAAAGTTTAAGAAGTTTGGGCTTCAACTGTAATAGTTGCATATGTAATGTTCGGGTCATAATGACCCGACACAAATATGTTTAGTGTAACTCGTATTTATTTCTAAAATCTGGAAATGGCGAAAATTATTTTTGTTGTGTTGTGTGGGAATAGTGACTGCATCATTCCAACTTACTCTCAACAATCACCTAAAGCTCCATGCGTTCACAACAATGGGCTTGTTTGTTGCTTTCCCCAGGAAATAATAATTGGCAGTTCTCAATAATTGGAATGCTTTGTTTCTGCCCAGTTTGACTTGTGACACCATGGCGATGAGACCATTGAATGATCGTGAGTTGGAAGAAATAGTAAATGCCTCACCAGATGAAGGATCACTTTCTGAGTTTGAAGATCACATCAGCAATGCATCTGAAAGCGAGTGTTCCGATGACAGTTACGACAGTCCACAGCCCATACAAAATAGTGTAGAGACTTTTCTTTCTAAAAATGGGAATATAGAATGGCAGTTGCATCCACCAGCACAACATGGTCGCCTACCAGCTTCGAACATCATCAAGAGTACCCCAGGAGTTACCAGGTATGCAGTCAGCAGAATATCTGATGTAAAATGTTCATTTGAAGCAGTATTTCACACAGCGCTTCAAAATGAAATAATAGAGATGACAAATATTGAAGGGCAGCGAGTTTATGGTGAACAGTGGACAGATATTGATGGTTCTGTTTTCCATGCATACTTAGGACTCTTACTCCTAGCGGGTGTATATCGATCTCATGGGGAGTCTACAAAAAGTTTGTGGGATAAAGATACTGGGCGAAACATATTTCGAGCAACCATGTCTCATGAAACATTCTGTAAGATATCACGTGTCCTGCGATTTGACAAGAAATCTACTAGAGAGGAAAGACGACGTACTGACAAACTTGCCGCAATTCGTAGTATTTGGGAGAAGTGGGTAGAGGTCCTTCCTAAACTGTATAATCCAGGAGAAAATGTTACTGTTGACGAGCAGTTAGTAGCATTTAGAGGTCGCTGTCCATTCAAGCAGTATATCCCAAGTAAACCGGCAAAATATGGGATCAAAATATGGACCATGTGTGACAGCAAAACTTCATACGTACTGAAAGCCCAAATTTATACAGGAAAGGTGAGTGGAGCGGCACCAGAAAGAAATCAGGGAATGAGGGTGGTATCTGATCTCACTTCTGAGTTACGTGGTCAGAATATCACGTGTGACAACTTTTTTACGTCGTACAATTTGGGGCAGCTGCTTCTGAAAAGGAAATTGACTATGTTGGGAACTATACGGAAAAATAAGCCGGAGCTTCCACACAAAATGACCAACAAGGAGGTACACAGCTCTTCATTTTACTTCACAAATGACACTACTGTGGTTAATTATATTCCTAAGAGACACAAGAATGTTGTACTTATGAGCACTCTCCACCATGATGCGGAAATCAGTGACAGGGCTGATAAGAAGCCAAAAATGATTTTGGACTATAATTCAACCAAAGGTGCTGTAGACACGCTTGATCAGTTATTAGGTACATATACATGCAAACGAAAAAGTAATAGGTGGCCAATGATAGTTTTCTACAATATTCTTGATGTTTCTGCTTATAATGCATACGTTTTGTGGATTTCGGTTGACCCTAATTGGAATGCAAGCAAATTGACTAGAAGGAGAATATTCTTGGAGGAACTTGGAAAGTCACTGATAAAAGAACATATTGCATCAAGAACGCATTTCCCAAGAACAGAAGATTCTTTGAGAATGGTCACAAGCATCCAAAACCCGAATGATGTGGGTGGTGTGTCAGAATCGGTAACAACAAGAAAATCTACAAAACGTGCACGCTGTAAGTTCTGTCCATCAAGTAATGACAATAAAACAAACATGGTGTGTGGAAAATGTAGTAAACATATTTGCAAGAAACATGTAACCTACTTGTGTCCACAGTGCAAGCAGTAAGAAAAGAACTGTAGTATTTTATAAGATGATTGTATTGAAAATTCTGTTGTTTCAAATTTATGTGAATACTTGTGCCTAAACTACAATCAGTAAGAAGAGAGGATTCTAAAGTTGTAGTGCTTTCTATGTTGGAATGTAATAAAAAAACTGTAGTGTGTTCTGTACTGTAGTGTGCTCTAAGATGAATATCTGTAATGACAACTGTCTGTTGTTAGAAAATGTCAATACTTACGTCTAAACTGTCAACAATAAGAATAGAAGTATGGAAAAACTGTAGTGCTTTCTAAGTTGAATGCCTGTAATGGAAACTGTCTGTTGTTTCAAATTTATGTGCATATTTAAATGAAAAATATCCCTCAATAAAGTTGTATGCATTGTTATTATTATTATTATTACCATTATTATTATTATTATTATTATTATTATTATTACTAACAAGGTACTGGAATAGAACAACAATGTCGATAGCTAAAACTGTACCAAAATTTATGTTTCTAAAGCATTTTGATATGTCGGGTCATATTGACCCGAACAGTATATATGTCAAGTAAAAGTGAACAGAACAGCAGGGTTAATAGTGTAATAGAATCCACAGGTTATCCTTTATGCTCACGATAAATAACAATTAAATAGAAAGACCATTATTTATGAAAACAATAATTCCTGTATTCAAACGATAGTGAGAAGTAACCTGTTAGTGAATTCCAATTAACTTTCATTTTAATTAGTAAAGTATTTAACTGAGAGAGACTCAACCTGTGACCAGTTCATAATTTTGCAGTGAACTACATTTATAAACTCGGAAAGCGTTTGAAAAATAATACTTAACCTATGTCCAATTTATGATTCTGCAGTGAATATTAATAGTAATTTTATAAAACGTATTCGGTTTGAATAAGCCCTGAAAGTAATAGTGTGTTCCGTTATCTGTTATATTTATGCAGATAGTCTGTCCCACTCTGTCAGCTTCCAATCATAACCGTGAACATATGCAGGCGTCAGAGTTCATTGCACTCGCGTGTGGCAAAATATAGGTTGTGTTTGTTCGTTGAAGTTACTCATACCTATTTTCTTAAACAAGAATGTTAATCATTCTCTTGCCCAATTAGGCTGGCGACCGTTTTCTTTATTCTTTGAACAGTGTAGATAGGTAAAATATTGTTTATTACTGTTTAAATATTTACGTAATACTGACTTTCACTTCCGATAAGCCACCTCCGTTAGGTACAACACGGTCAACATAACAAAATTCCGTTCAGAGGGTAACACTGCTCTGTTGCTTTATACCATAATTACTCTAACAAAATAGTTCTATTTTACAAACTGCCTCCAGCTTCGAGGTTATGGTATAGCAGTAGCGGACGGTAGTGTTATGACCTCTCCCGATACCATATTTTTTTTAACGTAAAGAATTACTTCACGCTTGAAAGTAACAGCATACGATGTTCTTCTCTACTTGCCTCCCATTTCGCGACTACCAATAAAAATACACTACGCAGTAATAGGCCAGCAATAATGTGACAATTACAACAATGAATTGTGACATAAGGAACAATATTTAAACCTCAATAACGCTGCGGTGACCGACGGATTCATGTTTGTACTTGAATGTAATGCGTCATAGAATCTTATGCACACCCCAATTTAGAATACTGGATGTGGTAAGAAAAATATGTACATTAGATTCGCATAAATACAGTCTTACTTAATCAGTCTGCTTTTGGGTGGGGCAAATTAGTACTGTTTTCTAGGCATTAGGTAATATCGTAAGCGAGGTGGCGATATAGCACAACAAGAACAGATGTAATTTTTCGTGGACCAGTGGGACATAGTTCGCCTGGAGAAGTGACTTGTGAAGAAGTTTGGACAACTCGCATGGAGACCCGGGAGTGGGTTGGCAATTATGACGACGCAGCTCAAGTCTAAAAAGGTTTCCCAGCAGACACTGCTGGACCCATTCGTTTCCCAAACGACTACTCGAATCGATTCGATGGTCCTTCAGCCGCCGGTCCTGCGTGAGGCCCAACCGCTGGCCTCGTTATCGGCTTAGCAGTCAGCCTGCCCATTCTCTGCTCGTGGTGGCGTTCATTGTTTGTGAGTCCCGTTGTTCACTCGTTTTTTGTCAAGGGTAGCAAATGTTGAGAGTGAAAACATCGTTCAGGTAAGCTGTATTTATTCATTTTTTATCCGTGCAGTTGACCACTGTAAAACATCACTAGTTCATGTGGATGAGTATACATAGTGTTTGTCCACATATGCCAGCGGTGTATCAGCTTGCGAAATGAAGCTGGTCCGCGCACCTGCGTAGAAAGAAATAGACTCTGGTACGAATCCCCGTCCCGCACAAATTTTCAACGTTCTTCATTGATTTAAATCAATGCCCACTTGCAGCCTCTGTGTTTAGTTCCTCCTTGTGTTAACTCAGAGTGGCTGCTGGCTCAAAATTCTATGAGTTCCTTAGGACATGTCGGAAACAACATATACAGAGATACTGACCGGGCCAAATATCTCACGAAATAAACATCAAACGAAAAAACTACAGAGAACGAAACTCGTCTAGCATGAAGGGGGAAACCAGATGGCGCTATGGTTGGCCAGCTAGATGGCGCTGCCATGGGTCAAACGGATATCAACTGCGTTTTTTAAAATATGAACCCCCTTTTTTATTACATATTCGTGTAGTACCTAAACAGATATGAATGTTTTAGTTGGACCACTTTTTTCGCTTTGTAACAGATGGCGCTGTAATAGTCACAAACGTATAAGTACGTGGTATCACGTAACATTCCGCCAGTGCGGACGGTATTTGCTTCGTGATACATTACCCGTGTTAAAACGGACCTTTTACCAATTGCGGAAATGGTCGATATTGTGTTGATGTGTGGCTATTGTGATCAAAATGCCCAACGGGCGTGTGCTATGTATGCTGCTCGGTATCCTGGATGACATCATTCATGTGCGCGGTCCGCTCGGCAGATAGTTACGTTATTTAACTAACCGGAAGTGTTCAGCCACATGTGAAGCGCCAACCACGACCTGCAACAAATGATGATGCCGAAGTACGTGTTTTAGCTGCTTTCGCGGCTAATATGCACGTCAGTAGCAGACAAATTGCGTGATAATCGGGAATCTCAAAAACGTCGGTGTTGAGAATGCTACATCAACATCGATTGCACCCGTACCATATTTCTATGCACCAGGAATTGCATACCGACGATTTTGAACGTCGTGCACAGCTCTGTCGCTGGGCACAAGAGAAATTACGGGACGATGACAGATCTTTTGCACGCGCTCTCTTTAGCGACGAAGCGTCATTCACCAATAGCGGTAACGTGTACCGGCATTATATGCACCATTGGGCAACGGAAAATCCACGATGGGTGCGACAAGTGGAACATCAGCGACCCATCAGCGACGGGTTAATATATAGTGAGGCATTATGGGAGGAAGGATAATTGGCCCCCATTTTATCGATGGCAATCTAAATGGCTCAATGTACGCTGATTTCCTACGTAATGTTCTACCGATGTTAGTACAAGATGTTTCACTGTATGACAGAATGGTGATGTACTTCCAACATGTGGATGTCCGGCACATAGCTCGCGTGCGGTTGAAGCAGTATGGAATAGCATATTTCGTGACAGGTGGATTGGTCTTCGAAGCACCATACCATGACCCGCACGTTCACCGGATCTGACGTCCCCGGATTTCTGTCTGTCGGGAAAGTTGAAGGATATTTACTATCGTGATCCACCGACAACGCCTGACAACATGCGTCAGCGCATTGTCAATGCATGTGCGAACATTACGGAAGGCGAACTACTCGCTGTTGAGAGGAATGTCGTTACACGTTTTGCCAAATGCATTGAGGTTGATCGACATCATTTTGAGCATTTATTGCATTAATGTGGTATTTACAGGTAATTACGCTGTAACAGCATGCGTTCTCAAAAATGATAAGTTCACAAAGGTACATGTATCACTTTGGAACAACCGAAATAAAATGTTCAAACGTACCTACGTTCTGCATTTTAATTTAAAAATCCTACCAGTTACCAACTGTTCGTCTAAAATTGTGAGCCAAATTTTTGTGACTATTACAGCGTTATCTATTACAAAGCGAAAAAAGTGGTCCAAATAAAACATTCATATTTATTTGCGTACTACACGAATATGTAACAAAAATAGAGGTTCCTATTTTAAAAAACGCTGATGGGATCCGTTTGACCTATGGCAACGCCATCTAGTGGGCCAACAATAGCGCCGGTCATGATCAATGGACCAACCTGTACATAATTAAGATAAGTGCTTGAAAGGGGCCCACGGTTGAAACTTGGGAATTCCACGGATAATGTATTGAATACAGCCTACTTTGACCATGTTTTCATTGTCAAAAACACGCTGAGGCTGTGAACCCCGCAAGAATCAATTTCAGGAACTAGAGTAAAAAAGTTTTAAACCGTATTTCTGTGGAATATCATCTCAGTTGTGTGACTGGATTCGAGATTTCCTGTCAGAAAAGTCATAGATCGAAATAATTAACGGAAAGTTCTCGAGTAAAACAAGTAATATTTTGCGTTCCCCAAAGAAGTGTAGTAGACTCTCTGTTGTTCGTGATCTACATAAACGGTGTAGGAGACAATCTGAGGATACCTCTCAGAATGTTTGCAGATGATGTTGTCATTTACAGCCATGTAATATCATCGGCTGATCAAAACGAATTGCAAAATGATTTAGACAAGATGCCTGTATGGTGCAAAAAGTGTAAGTTGACTTTAAAGTTATCCACTTAAGCACTTAAAAGAATCGCGAAATTTCAGTTAGACGATAAATCTCACAAATATAACGTTTACTAAATTTTTATGGATTACAATTGCGAGTAACTTAAATTGGAACGATCAGTTAGATAATGTTGTGTGGAAGGCAAACCAAAGGGTGCGATTTATTGGCAGGACACTTACAAAATTTAACAGGTTTACTAAAGAGACTGCTTACGCTGCTCTGGTCCGCCCTCTTCTTGAGTACTGCTGCGCAGTGTGGGATTTGTTTTACATAAGACTGACGGAGGACATTGAAAATGTTTTAAGAAGTGCATTGCGTCTTGTATTATCGCGAAATAGAGTAGAGAGTTCCACGGATATGATACACGACCTGGGACGGCAGTCATTAAAACAAAGGCGGTTTTCGCTGGGGCAGGACCTTCTCATAAAAGTTCAGTCACCAGCTTTTTACTCATAGAGTGAAAATATTTTTTTGGTCCCAACCTACATAGGGTGAAATGATCGTTATATTAAAATAAGAGAAGTCAGAGCTCGCACGAAAAGACTTAAGTGCTCGTATTTCCCGCGCTCTGTTCGAGAGTGCAACGATAGAGAAGTAGGTTAAAGGTGAAACTTCCTGGCAGATTAAAACTGTGTGCCCGACCGAGACTCGAACTCGGGACCTTTGCCTTTCGCGGGCAAGTGCTCTACCATCTGAGCTACCGAAGCACGACTCACGCCCGGTACTCACAGCTTTACTTCTGCCAGTAGTTTCATATCAGCGCACACTCCGCTGCAGAATGAAAATCTCATTCTGGAAACATCCCCCAGGCTGTGGCTAAGCCATGTCTCCGCTATATCCTTTCTTTCAGCGTGCTAGTTCTACAAGGTTCGCAGGAGAGCTTCTGTAAAGTTTGGAAGGTAGGAGACGAGGTACTGGCAGAAGTAAAGCTGTGGGTACCGAGCGTGAGTCGTGCTTCGGTAGCTCAGTTGGTAGAGCACTTGCCCGCGAAAGGCAAAGGTCCCGAGTTCGAGTCTCAGTCGGGCACACAGTTTTAATCTGCCAGGAAGTTTCATATCAGCGCACACTCCGCTGCAGAGTGAAAACCTCATTCTAGGTTAAAGGTGTTTCCATCAACCCTCTCATACGTACTTAGTTGGGAACTGCAGAGTAATCATGTAAATGTAGGTGTAGATGAACAAATATTTAGCGAGTGGTTCGTCTACAAACACAGTATATGCAGGGTACGTTCTAGGTCTGGAACCAGCCTTGTAAAATTCAAAAATTTAAAGTCTAGTAGTATCATATGGGAGGTGTGGGAGGGGAGGGTCAGGACCGGTAACGTTATGTTATCTACATGGGGGACATTTTAGAAGCCACCATCGTGGGTGCAACTCGTATATTTCAAAAGGAAACGGAGTGACGTGACATACCAGACACATAGAGAATTACATGAGAAAAAAATTTGGCGTCTTTAATTTGAGTGTAGCCAATCCGCCTCCGCGGCCTAAGGCGGTATCGCACACCTGTGCTGTGGAGCTCGACTCGGTTCGAATCCCGGTGGAGGATAAAATGTACTCTGCCACTGTTGATAGTAATCCATCTGTCGGACGGGGACGCTAAGGTCGGTGGCATCCTCGGTGCTGTTAGAGAGGAGTAGGCTTCATGCCGGCACCAGGTTTCAGTCTCTCCATTCCCTCTTCATCATCACAAACTCACCGGCCAAAAAAATTAGTCACCCAGATAAATAATTAGCAACAACATCATTTACTTCCACCTAATTCGTGCCCTGGTCCTGATAACCGCTTGTATTCGGCTAGGAAGTAAGTTCAAAATGTTTTGAAGGTACGTCGCATCCAGGTTACTGAATGCAGTACCGCCAACGCCTGGGGATGCTGACGTCGGCGTTTCTCCCGCTGTTCCGACGTGTCCCGTACATTTTCTGTGGGGTTCAAGTCAGGTGATTTTGCACGCCAGTCGAGATGTAATGGGGCGGGAGAGCTCAGAAATCCATTCACACACCCTTCCGGTCCTATGAACTTGGATGCAGTCGTTTTTATGTGCCTGTGTGGGGAACGGCCTCGTGCGCGTGATCGACTCCAAATGTTCGTTGCATGCAGTTGCCGCCGCAGTGTTCTCGCTAACAGGTATGGAACTTCGTTCACTGCCTGTAGCAATTCCTGTCGTGTTTGGGAAGCGAATTTGATTTACAAGCAATGAAAGGCTTCTCCGGTCCCTCGTAGTCAGGATATTTTTCAACCACAGTTCTGACGTCGTGTTTCGTGGCCACGTGTTGCACTACCGCTGGTAAATACGTTGAAAAGTCCGTCTCGAAACACCAACAGATCCATCAACTTCACACACCATAGACCAAACACAGTTGCCACATTTTGCCGCTCTGTTACGTCCTTACAGTTACCCGCGTTTACTTACGATTTCCGACTGAAACATAAATGTCTCACTGATCGCTACAGTAGCGGCAGTGCGTGATTGCCTCAGCAATCACAAGGAGTGTTATAAATCCCAGGGGTCCAGGACGTAGCGTCTACTTTATCTTCTTAGGAGGTTGGGAAACAGGTCTTATACCTCGTCTTCCCAGGACGCCGCCTATTTTGCTGGATGTAGCGCTGCAGAAAGGATGGAATGCAATCGGTGGCTCATCACGGGAATGTTCAATATTTTCACGTTTACTTTTCTTGGAGTACGCCGGCTTGATATCGCGTGAACCACGGCCGTTCTTTCAAAACACGTTTCGGAATCCCCGTGGTTCTCGTCAGAAATAGTTTCTGCACAGTGTAGCAATCCATTTAGGGCTGCTCTCTTCTGGACTAGATTGCGAAAACTCCGGGCGCTAAGATATAATTCAGTACGCGTCGGATAGCTGTGCACTGAGTGGCCAAGACGTCCGTCCGACTTTCGTTCTATTAAAAAAAGGCAGCTTAGTTTCTTTCTCTGTCTGCAAGAATGTGAGAGGAGAACTGTAACCGTGAAAAGAAGATATACACATTAAATGTATTGGCAATTGAGAATACGGACAACCATCTGCTGTAGAATGGAATGGCAATGAAAATTTGTTCCTGACTGGTACTCGAACCAGGATCTCCGCTTATTGCCAGCGGTCGCCTTCTGATCCGTGTACGACTCACTGCCAGACCAAAACTTCCATATGTCGCCCACCACGTTTCTACACGTGCTCGGACAGAAGAATAGTAAGGTGATAGCTCACGATATGCGAGAAATCCAGGTTGAAGTCCCCATCCGACAAAAATTATCACTGTCGCCATTCCATTCTGCAGCTGTTGATTGTTCATATTCGGGATTGCGAATACATTTGATGTATTTCATAACGGCTGTAGTCGCCGCAGTGCCTCTTTCTTTGGACATGCAATGTCCAAAGGAAGCATTGCATCGCAACTCAGAATAACACAGGCGCAGCAATATCGGAAGCGGACACAACGTTAGCGGCGCGTGGACGCGGGCTCTCGAAGCAGAGAAGAGGCAGAGGTGTCCATCGCAATGATGCGCTACTAAAGGATCGGTGGCGCCACCAGCGCAGACGTTGACACCGTTTTGCGACAGCATTACGTAATTACGGACCAATGAAAAGCTGTCTGTGGGCTATATAAGGCCACCACAGCAGCAGTTTTGACAGTTAGTTTCGCTGTTTTACCCTGAAATAACGGAATTATTGAACTGCAAGAAAACCAGTACCTCTATAGTAACATTATAACGAGGATACCACAGGGGTTGTAGCCTCTCCCCGATGTTTTTCAATCTGTATATTGAGCAAGCAATAAAGAAACAAAAGAAAAATTCGGAGTAGATATTAAAAACCATGGAGAAGAAATAAAAACTCTAAGGTTCACCGATGACATTGTAATTCTGTCAGAGACAGCAAAGGACTTGGAAGAGAAGTTGAAAAGAATGGAAAGTGTCTTGCGAGGAGGATATAAGATGAAAATCAACAAAAGCAACACGAGGATAATGGAATGTAGTCGAATTAAGTCGGGTGATGCTGAGGGAATTACATTAGGAAATGAGACACTTAAAGTAGTAAAGGAGTTTTGCTATTTGGAGAGTAAAATAACTGATGATGGTCGAAGTAGAGAGTATATAAAATGGAGACTGGCAATGGCAAGGAAAGCGTTTCTGACGAAGAGAAATTTGTTAACATCGAGTATAGATTTAAGTGTCGTCGTTTCTGAAAGTATTTGTGTGGAGTGTTGCCATGTATGGAAGTCAAACACGGACGATAAATAGTTCGGACAAGAAGAGAATAGAAGCTTTCGAAATGTGGTGCTACAGAAGAATGCTGAAGATTTGATGGGTAGATCACATAACTAATGAGGAGGTATTGAATAGAATTGGGGAGAAGAGGAGTTTGTGGCACAACTTGACTAGAAGAAGGGATCGGTTGGCAGGACATGTTCTGAGGCATCAAGGGATCACAAATTTAGTATTGGAGGGCAGCGTGGAGGGTAAAAATCGTAGAGGGAGACCAAGAGATGAATTTACTAAGCAGATTCAGAAGGATGTGGTTTGCAGTACGTACTGGGAGGTGAAGCACCTTGCACAAGATAGAGTAGCATGGAGAGCTGCATCAAACCATCTCAGGACTGAACACCACAACACAACAACCACAATACATACAGTACCCTCCCTACGAATCGACTACAAATAGGTAATATAGCGATTCTGTGGTACATGGCATGTAAGCAGAAAATTAATTTCGTAAGTTCTATGCCCACGCGGAAAAATCTCTCGAACAAGTGAGACTATAAAAAACGCAATAGATCCCCATATGTAAAAGAAAGTAACCATCTGAATGAAATGAAAACAGAAACTAATAACGACCGAACGACATATAAAACCAATACAAGTTTACTATTGCCCTGGCTTAAGCTTGTCTGTAACATCGTGCGCCCAAACAAAGGGAAGTAAACCGACCTCTACACACACTGGAAAAAAGAACGATGCGAAGTCTCTGGATATACAGGTGTCAGTATATACATACTATGTCCCTTTTATAATGAGATTCTGACTTATCAATGCCCCATACACGCACATGGAGTACGTACCAACCGGATATCGACATTAAAATGCCAGCAGGTGACAAAAGACTGTGTTGCCGGCACGTAAGCGGATGCACATATGTAGTTTTTCATGTTGTAATCCATCGTTAGGTCTAATTACAGTAAAACATTCCTTTTTCTTACATTGTTGTTAAATATATAGGAAAACACCATCACTAAAACTTTCGGCACAATGAAAATCAGCCACTATCACATCAGCCAACATGCTAAGTCTAAATTTAAATTAGTACAGCCGTCTGATGATGAACACGTCCGTTCGAAACCAGCACTGGCGTTCTTTGTTCTTAATGAGTTACATTATTTACAATGACTGGTTTGCGTTTCTGCTTTACTATAAGAAATGGCCTGTAATTTCTTATAGATAAGGTGTCATCATACAAAATTTCGACGTAATAACATACGACATTTGATCAAAGTTTATTTCGGGAACATCAGTTTATGTTGCATACCATCTGGTAATCGTTTTACTGCAGGTTTAAAGTCTGCCGAATCACACAAATTGTCACATGTAAGCACGGCAGTAAACGTTGACTGTGTATTGCAATGTTATGAAGCTAAGCGACGTTTGAACACTGAGATAGACTAGCGTCCTCCGGAATGAGGTGCAATGTGATTATGAGAAAAATAACACTGGTTTTACAAACGAAGTAAAGTACTGAAACTGCACAGATACGTTACCTACTGCTGGTGGCATGTATCCAAAAAACCAAAGTTTTATAAAATTTCAGAGTTGTTAGTCTAAGATTAAGGTATCACGAATGAGACTGGACAAATATTTTTCGATTGGGACGGTATAACAGTAATTGTCATAACTGAAACTGCACTCATTGCTTAACTTACCTACGTGATACATAAAGAACGGTTAACAATTGTTGTTTACTATTTTTACTTTATGTAAAAGAATGAGCCGTATGACGTTTCAGGCTTGTAGCTCCTCAGGTATAAGTTGAGCAGCCTAATCGGAAAGGTTTTCCTAGCTCCGCGCTCAGTGTCCCCTTCCTTCACGATGTCTGAGGCTCGTCTTAACCGTATGGGTTGAGTGTAGATTATTCTAATGGATGTGCGTGTGGGTGTTGTTAGATGAAGAAGGGAGAGTGTGAAGGCCGGTGTCGACATGAAGCCTAATCCTCGTGATTAGCACCAAGTGGGTCGCCGAGGATTACGTACCCATCCGACGGACGGATAACAACCGACAACAACAAATTGCCCCCCTTTACGAGGCACTGTGGAGAGGTTCCGAATTTACACTGGTGTCCAAAATTAAAGCAGCAAACGGCAGTTTTGCAACGTTGTTTTTATTTTGCCACAAAACTGTATAAACAGGTGATACTAAAGTAGAAATAATGTAAGGAATAAAGAGGGTAAACAACTGTAACATGAATCACGATACACAAAAATATTCTTAGGTTTCTCCAACTTAACGGATTTGCACGCACATTCCGACAACTGGTTAATGTGCTCAGTATGGGGTGTATATTCTTAGGTTTCTCCAACTTAACGGATTTGCACGCACATTCCGACAACTGGTTAATGTGCTCAGTATGGGGTGTGACCACAACTGGCACCAATACAGGCCTGACAATGACGGGGAATGCTGTGAATGACGTCATCAGTCTCATGCTAAGGCAATAACGCGCATTCTTCCCGGAGAGCTGCTCTCAAGTCTTGGAGAGTGGTTGGTTGTTGCTGACATGATGCATCCTGTCTCTCTTGTGCATCCCAGACATCCTCTAACGGATTCAAATAGGGAGAGCGAACAGGCCAGGCCATGCGAGCAGTATCTTCCGTCTCCAAGAAAACATCAACCACCTGTGCTCTATGAGGTCGATCGTTGTCGTCCATCAATACCAAGTCTGGGCCCACAGCACGTCGCAACAACCGCACGTGAGGTCCCAAGCTCTCGTTACGACACACGACAGCAGTTAAGCCTTGCCGATTCAGCCATACAATTTGATGAAGAGGTGTTCATGTGGTTAAATCAAATGTCTCTAAGCACTATGGGACTTAACATCTGAGGTCAGCAGTCCCCTAGAACTTAGAACTACTTAAGCCTAACTAACATAAGGACATCACACACATCCATGCCCGAGGCAGGATTCGAAGCTGCGACCGTAACAGCAGCGCGGTTTCGGACTGAAGCGCCTAGAACCACTCGACCACAACGGCCGGCTGTTCATGTGGTCAACATAATCCATGTCCACAACATTAGGGATCCTCCTCGATTCCCTTTCCCCCCCTTTCAAACTAACTAATCAACCTCCTCGATATCGATCTCTTTCCATAATGTTCGGGTCTCGAAATCGTGTTCCACGTTCGCTCGAGTTTCGAATCCATCGTGAATGACTCTGCGGACTATATCGGGACTTATCTGTGAAAACATTGGCTCCCTGTTCGACCGTCCAGGTGGCATGTTTACGACTCCACTCTAGACGTTCCCTCCCGGGAAAACGCGTCAGAGGTGCAGCAGACCTCCGGCCATAAAGGCCACTCTGCCGAAGCCTTCTGCACACTGCTTGCCTCGATACAACACGTCCAGTGGATGCTGCGAGCTCACATGCCAGCTGCCGTGCAGTACTAACGCCGTACTGCCGTGCCCTTATAGCCAAATAACGGTCCTCTCTTCTGAAGTCACGTGTGATCGGGATACAGTTTAGCTCTCTATAAACCGTCGCCACATCCGAGACACAACAGAACGATTCACATTAAGTCAACGGGCCTCACCAGTTTGTGACGCCCTTCTTCCTTTCTTTCTGTGATCCTCCACCTCTGAGAGTTTGTAGACAGCCTCTCTGTGCCACACTGCACCGTTCGTGACTGTTTACACAGCAATTGTGGATGTGGGGCTACCCAGCAAACACTTCCTCGTTTCATTGGTGCCCTGACGTCATCGTTTGCGTGGTTGTTCGTTGCCCGGAATTCCATCTTCCGTGCAGAACACGATTGTAAGGACATCTGGTTGTCAGTTCGTATGATTATGTCGTGAATTTGACTCAGGACGGAGATGTTTCGATTTTTTTCCTTTAATTTTGTACACCGGTGTAGTTCCCGACATTAATGCTGCTACAGCCTACGGTGCAGAGTGACTCCACGCGGTAGAACAGAGTCATTTGGGTTGCCTGCTGAGCGGGCGTTAAGCGGAGAGGAGACCCAAGAATAAAGCCGTAGTTTCGGCGTGGCCTATACAGGCCAACCATTGCGTCACTTCTCACGAGGGCTCAACTAGAGCGTTGTTCAGTATCATTGCACCCGCCATGTGTTTATGTGGCATGCTCCGTCGACTGAAGTGTCATCGGCAGGTCTGCTTCCATAGTCGACGCCCAGCCTCCTAACTATCTGCTCAAGACTACCCGCACACATGTTAGTTGACGTCTCCAGCCTTAGCCTAGATGACAGCTTCAACTTTTCTGAGGACACTTTCGCTGCGGTGTTGGAATGTTCACGGAGGAATGCCAACCCATTCGAAACCAGAGAACGTAGCGGTATTTGACGCTGGGTTCTGAAGCGAAGTCGTCGTTCTAACTCGTGGCAAAGACGGAGGTCTGGGCAGCCCTCTCCATTACAGGAATGTTATAGTCGACAAACCATTGAATCCCAGATGGTGCTTTATGACTTGGTGTATTGTAACGCCGATGAAAACAATCATAGTCTCTGAAATGTATGAAGTACACAATGATGTGACACGTGTTCGTATCTTCCGACATTTACCGTTTTCTTAAGCGCAATAAGTGGACTAAACCTTTACGATGAGAAACACACCTATATCTTAACACCACCTCCTCTGTTTCATTGGTGGCGTTTCACATAATGGCAGGTAACGATGTCCAGGCATTTAACGAACCCAAACCCTTCCAACCGATTATCACAAGGTGTAGCGTGATTCACTACTCTTTTTCACTCATGCACTATCCAATGGCGCCGCTCTTGACGCTACATCAAGGGTCGCTTACCAATGAACTCAGAAATGTGTGGCCGACCGCGGTGGCCAAGCGGTTCTAGGCGCTGCAGTACGGAACGGCGCGACTGCTACGGTCGCAGGTTCGAATCTTGCCTCGGGCATGGATGTGTCTGATGTCCTTAGGTTAGTTAGGTTTAAGTAGTTCTGAGTTCAAAGGGACTGATGACCACAGACGTTAAGTCCCGTAGTGCTCAGAGCCATTTTAACCAAGCCAGAAACGTGTGACTTAAGAGGGTTGCTCTGTCACTGCATCCCATTCTTTTTAATCGCTAAATCGTTACAAAAAAAATGGTTCAAATGGCTCTGAGCACTATGGGACTCAACATCTTAGGTCGTAAGTCCCCTAGAACTTAGAACTACTTAAACCTAACTAACCTAAGGACATCACACACATCCATGCCCGAGGTAGGATTCGAACCTGCGACTGTAGCGGTCACGCGGTTCCAGACTGACGCGCCTAGAACCGCACGGCCACACCGGCCGGCAAATCGTTACACATATGAGCTGTTAGGTTCCTCACACCTGTCTAAAACTAGCATGCAGCTGACGACTTCTAATTGACAAGACATTCCCATTTTCGGAAAATGTACTTTGCCTGTCATTATCGCTCGCACGCGCGGAGTATGACTATCACTATGCTACAATCACGCGATTGTGAGAACATATTTGACCTTAATTCATTTGATTTGCTTGGCTTTCAAATTCAGGACAATGTGTTGTCAGGGACTGCACGTAATGCCAAAGACAGTGTAGCTAGCTTGCTGAAAGAATTCCGTGAACTCTTTTCTGAAGGTTTAGGCAATGCTAACAATTTTGCTGCACATATTACTATGAAAAACAATGCTCAGCGGAAAATTTTCCTGGCCACAACTGTTCCCGTTGCATTATGAGACAAAGTGGCTTTTGAACTTACTGAATGGCGGAGCGATTGCGCCCGTACAAGCTAGTCGATGGGCAAGTCCATTACTTTTGTCCCCCAAACCTACAGGTCGCATTCGTCTCTGTGATCTTTAAATCCACAATCAACCCACAAATTGTGATTGATACTTATCCACTGCCCAGCCTAGAGGATCTCATGGACAGATTAGGGGATGGTCCCTACATTTCAGGAATTGATTTCCGCGACGCATATCTTCAAATACCACTAGATGAAGCATCTCAAGCCGTGTGTGTTGTGAACACTCATTCGGGCTTTTTTAAATATTTGCGTTTGCCTTGTAGCGCTGCTTCCGCACCCACCATTTTCTGGCGGTATTTGGGAAAGCTAACTGCTCAAGTATCAAACTGTTCAAACTACATGGAAGGTATTGTTGTAGCAGGTCGTACACCTGAAGAAAACATTGCAAATTTACGTTCCTTGTTTCTTGTGTTATCTGATGCAGGACTAAAATGTAAACTGGACAAGTGTGATTTTGAAACTTCCTGGCAGATTAAAACTGTGTGCCCGACCGAGACTCGAACTTGGGACCTTTGCCTTTCGCGGGCAAGCGCCCTACCATCAGAGCTACCGAAGCACGACTCACGCCCGGTACCCACAGCTTTATTCCTGCCAGTATCTCGTCTCCTACCTTTCAAACTTTACAGAAGCTCTCCTGCGAACCTTGCAGAACTAGCACACCTGAAAGAAAGGATATAGCGGAGACATGGCTTAGCCACAGCCTGGGGGATGTTTCCAGAATGAGATTTTCACTATGCAGCGGAGTGTGCGCTGATATGAAACTTCCGCTATATCCTTTCTTTCAGCGTGTTAGTTCTGCAAGATTCGCAGGAGAGCTTCTGTAAAGTTTGGAAGGTAGGAGACGAGATACTGGCAGAAGTAAAGCTGTGAGTACCGGGCGTGAGTCGTGCTTCGGTAGCTCAGATGGTAGAGCACTTGCCCGCGAAAGGCAGAGGTCCCGAGTTTGAGTCTCGGTCGGGCACACAGTTTTAATCCGCCAGGAAGTTTCATATCAGCGCACACTCCGCTGCAGAGTGAAAATCTCATTCTGGAAGTGTGATTTTTTTTTTAAACCGGAGTTGCAGTATCTTCGTCATGTTATGAACAGTCAAGGTGATCATACTCTTCAGTCACATTTGTTAGCCGTACGTGTCCTGCCAGGTCCTTCAAAGCTCACGGAATTGCGGCCAGTATTAAGGAAAATGAACTATAATATTTCGTTCATACCGAATGATGCACAAATCGCAGCTTTATTGCATCGCTTACGTCGCAAGAACTTCCCCTTTGGACAGATGAGTGCCAAGAAGCTTTTCAATAACCTAAATACACACTGCTCAGTGATCGATGCTTTGTTCAATTTGATCCCAACAAACCGGTTATGTTGTAAGTTGACGCTTCTTATTACGAAATCGGTGCAGTCCTCTCGCACAGATTTGGCGATAAAGACAGGCCTATTGCTTTCGCGTCAAAAGTGTTGTCCAAAGCGCAGTATAACTATTCACAAATAGAGAAAGAGGCTTTGCCTATTGTGTAAGGTGTCATTAAATTCCACCACCATTTGTGTGGCAGAAAATTCTTCTTAGTAATGGATGACACTGTGGTTTGTATCTCGCCCTTTGCTTGCGACAAATCTACCAAATGGTTCAAATGGCTCTGAGCACTATGGGACTCAACTGCTGAGGTCATTAGTCCCCTAGAACTTAGAACTAGTTAAACCTAACTAACCTAAGGACATCACACACATCCATGCCCGAGGCAGGATTCGAACCTGCGACCGTAGCGGTCTTGCGGTTCCAGACTGCAGCGCCTTTAACCGCACGGCCACTTCGGCCGGCGACAAATCGACCAAAGTTAACTATTGTAATAGTCTTATTGTAATAAAACTCATTAATGCGAGTTGTTTGACTGTGAGGCTAGCGAACCGAGTAGGCAGGACTCCTAGACACGAGAGTTTCTTCGTTAATACTCTGGTTCGGAGGCGTCAGATGATCTCCCTGGGGCTTGACCGGTATTGCGGCTGTGTTTGCGCCTTGCGTTCAGCCCGTCAATAAATTTCATTCTGGCTTCAGGAACTTACTGTCACTTGTTTCCCTGTAACATTTACATCAACATTCATAATCAGTCAACCGGCGTCACATCTGTGGTAATCAATACTAGTGTATGTGAGGAGTACCCTCCTGAAAAGTCAGTTGTCTGTTTTATAATCGGATTCACAGCCGCATCAGGTACTGCCAGGAAGTAATCACTTCATTGTCACAAATGGAAGCATTACTTTCAAATAAAAGATAGCTTATCGTAGGACATAACAACCTTCACGGCTCGTCTAAATTAGATACAATTTGGACAGATAAACTATCCAGGAGGAAGAGGATGTGGAACAAAAATGGAAAAAATTCAGAAACATCGTCCAGTACGCCTTAGATAAGTTCGTACCGACTAAGGTCCAAAGCGAGGGGAAAGATCCTCCGTGGTATAACAATCATGTACGAAAGGTACTACGGAAACAAAGAAAGCTTCATCATAGGTTTAAGAGTAGTCGAATCATAGCTGATAAGGAAAAGCTGAACGAAGCGAAAAAGAGCGTAAAGAGAGCAATGAGAGAAGCATTCAACGAATTCGAACATAAAACATTGGCAAACAATCTAAACAAGAACCCTAAAAAGTTTTGGTCATATGTAAAATCGGTAAGCGGATCTAAATCCCCTATTCAGTCACTCGTTGACCACGATGGCACCGAAACAGAGGACGACCGAAGAAAGGCAGAAATACTGAATTCAGTGTTCCGAAACTGTTTCACTGCGGAAAATCGTAACACGGTCCCTGACTTCAGCCGTCGCACGGACGCCAAAATGGAAAATATTGAAATAAACGATATCGGAATTGAAAAACAACTGCTATCACTTAGTAGCGGAAAAGCATCCGGACCAGACGAGATACCCTTAAGATTCTACAGTGATTATGCTAAAGAACTTGCCCCCTTTCTATCAGCAATTTATCGTAGATCGCTGGAAGAACGTAAAGTACCTAGCGACTGGAAGAAAGCGCAGGTCGTTCCCATTTTCAAGAAGGGTCATAAATCAGATGCGAATAATTATAGGCCTATTTCGCTTACGTCAATCTGTTGTAGAATAATGGAACATGTTTTGTGTTCTCGTATTATGACGTTCTTAGATAATACAAATCTCCATCATAACCAACATGGATTCCGCAAACAGATATCATGTGAAACTCAGCTCGCCCTATTTGCCCACGAAATTCACAGTGCCGTAGACACTGGCGAGCAGATTGATGCCGTATTCCTGGACTTCAGGAAGGCATTTGACACGGTTCCGCACTTACGTTTAGTGAAAAAAATACGAGCTTACGGAATATCGGACCAGGTTTGTGATTGGATTCAGGATTTCCTAGAAGAAAGAACACAACATGTCATTCTTAACGGTTCAAAATCTGCAGATGTAGAGGTAATTTCGGGAGTACCGCAGGGAAGCGTGATAGGACCTTTATTGTTTACAATATACATAAATGACTTAGTTGACAACATCGGTAGCTCCGTGAGGCTATTTGCAGATGACACGGTTGTCTACAAGAAAGTAGCAACATCAGAAGACTCGTACGTACTCCAGGAGGACCTGCAGAGGATTAATGCATGGTGCGACAGCTGGCAGCTTTCCCTAAACGTAGATAAATGTAATATAATGCGCATACATAGGGGCAGAAATCCATTCCAGTACGATTATGCCATAGGTGGTAAATCATTGGAAGCGGTAACGACCGTAAAATACTTAGGAGTTACTATCCGGAGCGATCTGAAGTGGAATGATCACATAAAACAAATAGTGGGAAAAGCAGGCGCCAGATTGAGATTCATAGGAAGAATTCTAAGAAAATGTGACTCATCGACGAAAGAAGTAGCTTACAAAACGCTTGTTCGTCCGATTCTTGAGTATTGCTCATCAGTATGGGACCCTTCCCAGGTTGGAATAATAGAAGAGATAGACATGATCCAGCGAAAAGCAGCGCGATTCGTCATGGGGACATTTAGTCAGCGCGAGAGCGTTACGCAGATGCTGAACAAGCTCCAGTGGCGGACACTTCAAGAAAGGCGTTACGCAATACGGAGAGGTTTATTATCGAAATTACGAGAGAGCACATTCCGGGAAGAGATGGGAAACATATTACTACCGCCCACATATATCTCGCGTAATGATCACAACGAAAAGATCCGAGAAATTAGAGCAAATACGGAGACTTACAAGCAGTCGTTCTTCCCACGCACAATTCGTGAATGGAACAGGGAAGGGGGGATCAGATAGTGGTACAATAAGTACCCTCCGCCACACACCGTAAGGTGGCTCGCGGAGTATAGATGTAGATGTAGAGGGTCAGGGATTTTCTCTGCCTCGTGATGACTGGGTGTTGTGTGATGTCCTTAGGTTAGTTAGGTTTAAGTAGTTCTAAGTTCTAGGGGACTGATGACCTCAGAAGTTAAGTCTAGGAGAGATGACCTCAGATGTTAAGTCCCATAGTGCTCAGAGCCATTTGAACCTTTTTTTTTTTTTTTTTTTTTTTTGAACCACCAAGCGAAGGTGAAACAGCTAAGTCTTTGATCGTTGGAAGTTTAAGTTTCCTGTTCCGCCTTCCTTCTCCAGACCTAGCACGAAGCAGTATCACGCAAATAATTAGATCGGGAACTCGCTCAGTAAAAGTAGTTGATATCGAGACTTTGCAAAGAACAATGGCTGCGAATTTTAAAATCGCTTTACATCGTCTGCCTTCTTGCGGCTTGAGCGTAAATTATAAAATGAATTATCGGTCAAGACTGATCTCATCTTGTACTCGAACTAGCACTGACGCTGACTGATGTATATGCAGGCATACGGCCGTCATATTATCTTGTCATAATTTAGTGAACAGTCTAATGGAGCCCATGTCCACTCTTCTTCAGAATTCTTGCTGAGATCAACCCTGTCGTTAATAACTGCATTAAAGTTTTTTCAGAGATAAAGACCACCGTTGGTGCAGTGCGAGTTAACTGATCTGAATTATGGAGGGTAAAGACTAAAAGCTTTCTCATTATACATTATATTTTGTTAAGAATATTGTCGCTTACGTGATTTAAAGAACATGCTGGATATCAATCGAGTTTCGATTCAGAGATCAAAATTAGCAATAGTTCAATTGGATATCAACCAATATTTCAGTCCTGATTATTTTACACTCATTACAACATTGATTACAGATATGTTATAGAATTTATATTGCATGATCTTCTTCAAGAGACGTTAAGCACTGTCAATCATGCTTTCCTTTTTTTAAACATTTTGCCAAGTCACGAAGCTAGGTCATCTACTACGCACTATACCAACCACTGTTACCTTCTCACACGAGAAGTCATAGACTATCCACTACTAGCATCACAGACTGCACCACCCCACTTACGTATATCTCTTATTATGTACCGCTCTATTTACGGAATCAGGTTCAAGTACTTGGTACAACGACTAGCGGAAGTTGGTGGGAACGAGAGTAACAAAACTCCTAGTCTACATTTTGCATTATAGCATTTTGATGGAAACGAAAATTGTATAAGTTATGTTTCTCTTGTTTTGAGGGCTGCCTGTGCGAATAAATAACAGACTTTCCCCTGTTTATTATAACGTTTTGCATCGTATCTTGTGGGATTGTTGGATGTCTGCATGCGTCACCCACCCCCAGAAGGAGGTAGGTTGCTAGGTTTCTCGGTTTTGTTGTAATCTATCGATGTCGAATGTTTGTAAAATGTTTTGGCCTCTTCTAGTTTGGCGGATCTGATAGAGTCCCTGGTTTCCAAAGACCTATATCAGCCTTTACTGAACCTAGTAGTTCAAGGTCTTAGCGGGGAGTGGAAATACAAATTTGGCGTAATGTTGCTCCAAGATTCTGCTGACTTTGATGAAGGTATTTCCGGCAAAAGGGATATAGCTAGCGATTTGTGATCACCTTTTTCTTTCTGCTGTGGACTAGGTAGAAGCTGTACGCAATATCTGCTTGTTGCTGTACCCATTTCTTCGGAATGTTGTTTCCAGGTCCTTCAGCGCATTCGGAAAGCTGTCTTCGTCGCAGACAGGCGGCACACTGCGAAGAAGCGTGTGTAAAACGCCTTCAAGCTGGGAGAACCGTAACTGCTAGAGGTCTGTAGGTTTACTCTGATCAGCCAGAAAGTTACGACCACATACCTTATACCCGATGTATCAAACTTCGACGCGGTTAACAGCGGTGATACCTCGTGTCATGGAACCAGTGAGCCCTTAGCATGTCTCAGGAGGGAACTGACACCACATCGGTTCACACAACTCACCTAATTCTTTATTTTCGGGGTGCGGAGGGGGTGGGGGGAGGTCAATGAGCTCTGACGCCACATTCAATCTCGTCTCAGATGTGTTCGATCGGTGTCAAATCTGGCGAGGTTGAGGGCCAATAAATCAACTAGAACTTGCCTATGTGTTCCTGAGCCCACCCCATCACAATTCTGACCTTGTGAAAAGGCGTATTATCTTGCTGAAAAGTGCCACTGACCTCAGGAAACATGATGGTCATGAAGGGATTTACGTGGTCTGTAATCAGTGTACGGTATTCGTAGTCGTGCGGTTGCGTTGCAGGAGCTGCTCTAGATCCATGGATGTTACCCAGAGCGTAAGTGAGCCTCCGCCAGCTTTTCTCCGTCCCACAGTAGAGGTGTCGAGGAATCTGTTCCCCTTGGAGACGACGGACTCACGTCCTGTCATCGGCAGGATGAAGGAGGTATCGGGATTCGTCAGACTACGCAACGCTCTGCCACTCCGCCAACGTCCAGTGCCGATGGTCACGTGCCCACTTCAAGTCGTAGTTGTCGTTGCCGTGGTGTCAACATCGGCACATGCGTGGCTCGTTGGCTGCGGACGCCCATCGTTCTTCTCACAATTAAAAGTCTGATGTTAGTTCCAGCACAGTTCGTCGCCTGTTTTTGCAGTCTGCCCAGCCTACTACGTCCGACATCTGTATTGAGCGGTGGCTGCCCAACCCCACGACGTCTGGGCGTGGTCTCACCTGGGTGTCTGCACCTGTTGAAGGCACTCACCACAGCACTCCTCGAAAACCCGACAAGTCGTGCAGTCTTCGCAATGCTGTGCCGAGCCTCTGGGCCATCACAATTTGCCATCGCTCAGACTCAGATAGATCGCGCGCCTTCCCCATTCTACACAACTACAGCACGCTCATTGATACCACATGCACAGCGCATGTGTGTGACTGGCAGTCATCCCTCTCGTTGCAGTCGCCTGAACGGGCTTATATCGATAGCAGGCCGGTGATCACAATGTCCTGGTCGATCAGTCTATACCACTGAGTACAGACTTTCTGTACACGTGGTGTCCCAGCTGGGAGCCGCTGCCCCACCACCCTCGCCAGCCACCACGCCGGCTGCACAGAGTCGCAGACGAGAGTCGGAACTCCAGCCTCCGCCGCCATCCACTGAGGCGACTTCACGGACATCGACAGGAGCAGAGTAATGGAGGACCTAACAGCCAACGTATATAGGAGGTTTCCAAAGACTCGTAACACTGAGCTGCATTAACTAGAGTTTATTAGTACTACCAGTTTCGGTCCTAAGCCATCATCTGGTACGAAAATCACTTAAGACATTTCATTTGTCAACAATATTGAAACGCAAAGCATTGAATATTTTAATACACATCTAACAATAAATAAAGACTTATTCATAGAATTTACAAGTGCAGCAATCGTCCTATCATGTAGCACGCCTACCCGATCAGAGCAGCAGTCGTCAGGACCCACTTGAAGATGTCAACAAGTCTGTGTCCGAGGCAAACAACCGTAAATTCCGCAAGTTAGAAATATACAGGGAATACATCAGACTTCATTTACCAGATCTTATGTTGCATATTACCCATATTTCTATTTCTACATCTACATCTACATCTACATCTACATGGTTACTCTGCAATTCACACTTAAGTGCCTGGCAGAGGGTTCATCCAACCATTTTCATACACTTCTCTACCATTCCACTCTCGAATGTCGCGTGGGAAAAAGGAACACCTAAATCTTTCCGTTCGAGCTCTGATTTCTCTTATTTTATTATGCTGATCATTTCTCCCTACGTAGGTGGGTCTCAACAAAATATTTTCGCATTCGGAAGAATGGTGACTGAAATTTTGTAAATAGATCTCGCTGCAAAGAAGACCGCCTTTGTTTCAGTGACTGCCACCCCATCTCGCGTATGGTATCAGTGACACCCTCACCCCTACTGCGCGATAACACGAAACGGGCTGCCCTTCTTTGCACTTTTTCGATGTCCTCCGTCAATCCAACCTGGTAAGGATCCCACACCACGCAGCAGAGGACGGACAAGTGTAATGTAGGCTGTCTCTTTAGTGGGTTTGTCGCATCTTCTGTGTCCTGCCAACAAAGCGCCGTCTTTGTTTCGCCTTCCCCACAATATTACCTATGTGGTCGTTCCAATTTAAGATGCTCGTAATTGTAATTCCTAGGTATTTAATCGAAATGACAGCGCTTAGATTTGTGCGATTTATCGTATACCCAAAATTTATCGGATTTCTTTTAGTACCCATGTGTTTCGCCTCGAAGTTTTCTTTGTTTAGTGCCAATTGCCACTTTTCGTACCATACAGAATCTCTCTCTAGATCCTTTTGTATTTGGAATTGATCGTCTAATGATTTCACTAGACGGTAAATTACAGCATCATCTGCTAACAATCTAACGGGGCCGCTCAGATTATCACCTAGATCGTTTATGTAAATCAGGAACAGCAGAGGGCCTGTGACACTACCTTGCGGAACGCCAGATATCACTTCTGTTCTACTCAATGAATTACCATCTGTCACTACGAACTGTGTCCTCTCTGAGAGGAAATCACGAATCCAGTCACACAACTGAGACGATACTCCATATGCACGCAATTTGATTTAACAGTGGCTTGTGAGGAACTGTATCAAAAGCCTTTTGGAAATCTAAGAACATGGAATCGATCTGAGATCCCTTGTCGACATTACTTCATGGGAATAAAGAGCTAGCTATATTGCACAAGAACGATATTTTCTGAATCCGTGTTGTTTATGTATCAGTAAGCCATTTTCTTCTAGGTGATTCATAGTGCTAGAGTACAGCATATGCCCCAAAATCCTATTGCAAATTGAGGTCAGTGATATCGGTCTGTAATTCAGTGGGGTACTCCTATTTCCTTTCTTGAATATTTGTGTGACCTGTGCTACTTTCCAGTCTTTAGGCACAGACCTTTCGTCAAATGAGTGGTTGTATATGATTGCTAAGAAAGGCGCTATTGTGTCTGCATACTCTGAAAGGAACCTAACTGGTGCCGGCCGCTGTGGTCTAGCGGTTCTAGGCGCTCAGTCCGGAACCGCGCGACCGCTACGGTCGCAGGTTCGAATCCTGCGTCGGGCATGGATGTGAGTGATGTCCTTAGGTTAGTTAGGTTTAAGTATCTCTAAGATCTAGGGGACTGATGACCACAGATGTTAAGTCCCATAGTGCTCAGAGCCATTTTGAACCTAATTGGTATACCATCTGAACCGGAACACTTGCCTTTCTTAAGTGATTTGAGTTGTTTCGCAACACCTAATATATCTACTTTTATGTCACCCATGCAAACAGCTGTTCTGGTTTCGAATTCTGGAACATTTATTTCATCTTCTTTCATGAAGTAATTACGCAAAACTGTATTTAGTAACTCCGCTTTAGTGGCACCATCATCGGTATCATTTCCATCGCTATCGCGCAGTGACGGTATTGACTATTTTTTGCCACGGGTGTACTTTACATACGACCAGAATCTCTTTGGATTTTCTACCATATTTTGAGACAATGTTTCATTGTGGAAGCTATTAAAAGCATCTCGCATTGATGTCCGCACTAAATTTCGAGTTCCGTGAAACTTAGCCAGTCTTCGGGATTTTACGTTCTTCTGAATTTGGCATGCTTTTTTCTTTGCTTCTGCCACAGTGTTCTGTCGTGTTTTGTGTACTATGGTGGATCAGTCCTGTCTCTTATTAACTTAGGCGGTATGAATCTATCTATTGCTGTCGATAGTGTATCTTTGAATTTGAGCCATATCTGGTGTATACTTACATAATTAGCTTGGGAGGAATGGAGACTCTCTCTTAGGAAGGTATCAAGCGAATTTTTATCTGCTGTTTTAAACAGATATATTTTACGTTTATTTTTAGTGGTTTTGGTTGATATGGTTTTAGCTTCGCTGCAATGACCTTGTGTTTACTAATCCCTGTATCCGTCATGACGCTCTGTATTAGATCAGGATTATTTGTGGCTAAGAGGTCAAGTGTGTTTTCGCAACCATTTACAAATCGTGTGGGCTCATGAACTAAGTGATCAAAGTAATTCACAGAGAAAGCATTTAGTACAGTTTCGGAAGATGTTTTCTGTCTACCACCGGCTTTGAACATGTATTTTCGCCAACAAATCGAGGGTAGATTGAAGTCTCCACCAATTATAACTGTATGAGTGGGGTACTTATTTGTAATGAGATTCAAGTTTTCTTTGAAACGTTCAGCTATTATATCATCTGAGTCGGGGGATCGGTAGAAGGAGCCAATTATTATTTTGGTACGGATGTTGAGTATAACCTCTACCCATAGTAATTCGCTTGAACTATCTATTTCAACTTCATTACAAGATAAACTACTACCGACAGACACAAACGCACCACCACCAACTTTTTTTAATGTATCCTTTATGAACACGGTTTGCGCCTCTGTGAAAATTTCGGCAGAATTTAACTCCGGCTTTAGCCAGCGTTCTGTTCCTATAACGATTTCAGCTTCAGTTCTTGCTATCAGCGCCTCAAGCTCTGGTAGTTTTCCAACACAGCTACGACAATTTACAAATACAATACCGACTGTTGCTTGGTCGATTCTCGTCGTTTCTTTGCCCTGTACCCTTTGAGACTGGAGCCCTTTTTGATCTTTCCCGAGACTGTCTAACCTAAGAAACTGCCCAGTCCACGCCACACAGTCCCTGCTACCCACGTAGCCGCCTCCTGTGTCTAGTGGGCACCTGAGCTATTTAGCGGAACCCGATGCCCAACCATCCGATGGCGCAAGTCGAGGAATCTGCTGCCTACACGCTCGCAGAACCGTCTGAGCCTCTGATTCAGACCGTCTACTCGGCTCTTTACCAAATGTCCCCAGTCGGCCTGTCGACGATGCTGCAGATGGTGAGCTCTGCCTTCATTTCGCTGAAAGCTGGGTGTCCCAAATCGTTCAGAAGAATGTGCTAGAGGTGGCAGGTGATCCTGATCTCATTACTTGCATATCAGGAACTAACGGTCGGATGGGAGCATTTAGTTTTTATTGATGTAAGAAACCTACACATTACAGCAATAACATAAGCTCGTAGCATCTATTCAGAGTGATGGTTGCTTGTCTCACTGCATGCCTTGGAAAATAATTCAAAGGCAGGGCTGAATTTTGAGTTCAGAACCATTTGGTATGATTGCTGGTGCACTAATCTTGTGACATGAGCGCAGTTGCTGTTCCATCAGTATTCTCCACGCTCCAACCTTCGCACAATGTATTTAACAGCCAAGTTCATGGATCATTATTAATGAATCTTAGGTCAGACGATCTAGTAGAATATGGAAAATTCTACAGTTGTGAATAAGTCTTTGTCGCCATTCTAGGTCACCTCTGTTAGCTGAATGCTCCAGTTTCTCATAATTTTCTATGCACGACGATAAATTTCTTCCAGTTACACTGACCCCTATTGATAAACTTTTCTCTGTACATTCAGTGGTTTTTTCGAGAGTGCTACGCCCAACATTATATGTGTAAATGTAAGTTCCTGTAACGACCAACGCTCCATTTTAGACAAATACTGTATACAGTGGTAAACTCTCGCACGGACGTGTCACAAGGGAGTCTTTGTTATTTTTGAGGAAGTGCCGCCAGCTCTGATGTGACACATTTATTATTAAGCATAAGCAGTTTTTATTTACAGGCTAAGAGGATCTTAAAAGGATTTATTGTTAGCCAAGTTCTTCTTCTACATTGCTGAACTTCGTACTGAATCATTACATATACGTCTCATGTACTGCATCTCACAACATGAATGATAATAATACAAAAAAATGGCTCTGAGTGCTATGGGACTTAATTTCTGAGGTCATCATTCCCCTAGAACTTATAACTACTTAAACCTAACTAACCTAAGGACATCACACACATCCATGCCCGAGGCAGGATTTGAACCTGCGACGGTAGTGGTTGCGCGGCTCCAGACTGTAGCGCCTACAACCACTCGGCCGATATTAATACATTACTTTGGCACAGCTTCATTGCAGTACGGTATGTGAGTAAGCCATGGAAGCTATAATAAGGTTGTAAGTATGTAACAATCGAAGTGTTTATGGTAAGCCTTCTCCGTAAATGTAAAACTTTGAAAAGATTTGACTTGTCACATTCACTAAGACTATCTATCCTTGGATCTATTCGGAATATCAGAATACTGATTTTTAGACAAAATTTAATACGTATGTTTATTTTTCTGCCCTCTATCATATCCTCACGAAACCTCTCACTAGAGTTTTACGGAAAGAACAATATATCTGACCAAATCTCAAAACAATAAATTTAGAATCTTAATCGAGACGTTGCACGTCATAGCAGCAGATCGGAATCTTTATCTATGTAATTTACAAATAACTAACTAATTAATCCCACTGCCGCTCTCCCTTTCCTGTGTGCATGTCGGTTCACTGTAACCTAGGACCAGGGTGCGTTATTAGGAATATAACGAAAAATCTGATTCTGACAGTAAATCCTGTAGACCTTTCTGCACTTTACTTAACCAATTCGACTGCCTCCGTTTTATTCCCTGATTCCTGCTTACCTGTTTCAACACATTAGCATAATTACCCTTTTGGTTTATAATCCTGCATGCGATCTCTTGCTCTTTCTTTTTAGTATCTCATATACATATATTTCTACTTTTTCCCATTTATGTTTTGCACAGTGCTTTTCTTCTCTACAGCGTTGCATCTTGTCTGCAGTCTGTGATATTTCTCTTTCGTTACAATTCATACCTCACTTCGAGTAGGTGTAGAGTAGACCGTTGTTTCGTATAGTTCTATCGAAACATGATTTCTCCAAATTAATGTAAGATGCAATGAAAAAAAATGAATCTTCTTATTTTGTTTCCAATGTTATCTTCTGCTACGAGGGATGAAGTGTGTCACAGGAAATTAAAGGTACTTAACCTTTCATCTCGTTTATTTAACAATTATTACTTTAGAATTTAACTAACTCTGATCATCTAAATACCATAGCTCCAGTCAAATAAGTGAGTTGTGTGGAAGGAAGCGGGAAACGTTTCGGACAGAGCTACCAAACGAGACACATAGTATACTTTCATTACCTTTAAATTATACCGTACAGCAATTTCAGTTCTGTATAGCGACCGTTGATAACTGCTCTACGCAATTTTTAATATGTGCAGCTACCTGTCTATCAGGAGAAGTGTTCTACCCACGCTATTCCGACTTCTTGAATTCTATTCGCTTTTCCTCCACTGAATTCAAGAGAGACTGGTTCTTTTTATTTCTTTTCTTTTCAGGTGAAAGAAGGAGTATTCATTTGCAGCTCCCCTGATTATCACGTTCCACTAAACAAATGGCAGGCTCCAGGTCTCTGGGATTGCTCTCGCAGAGCTTGTTTACACTTGCTGCAACGTCATTTGCTCTTTTATAAACAGTTTTTAATTAGTCACAAAACTCATTAAACAAATCCTGGCGCTTGTAACGTCCGAGGCAAACATTTATCAAAATAATGTTTTGCGTGTAAAATTAATTTCGCTTCTGGCTCATTTGATATTCGGGACAATAATGGCGTGGCCGCCCGCCTTTACTGGCATTTCGTTCTTGTCACACACGGTCAGCAGAAGTGCGAAGCGCTGCACGTGAAACTGCGGCTCTGCAAAGTTGCTGTTGTGGCTACTGACGGACGAGACGTGAAATGCGCAGCAAGTTTTATATTGCTGGTTATTCTGTGCAGCCTTTCACACGTTGATACTCAGGGGTTTGTTGCACTGACTGCATATTTTTTATTAATTTCCACTGAGAAAACATTAAGTAAGAAATGTGACATTCGGGAACAACTATTTTGTGATATGAAGTTAAGACAACGCGATGTTCGGGAACAACTATTTTCTGCAACGCAATTCACAATTACTGTGCAAAGCAGCATTATTTTCGCCGCCCGGGTTAGCCGCGACGTTTGAGGTGCCTTGCCACGGTTCGCGCGACGCCCCCTGACGGAGATTCGACTCTTCCCTCGGGCATGGGTGTGTGTGTTGTCCTCAGGGTAAGTTTAAGTTCAATTAAGTATTGTGTAAGCCTAAGGACCGATGACGTCAGAAGTTTGGTCCCACAGGAACATGCTACAAATTTTAAATTTCAGAGCCGGCCGCTGTGGCCGAGAGGTTCTAGCCGCTTCATTCCGGAACCACTCGATTGCTACGACCGCAGGTTCGAATCCTGCCTCGGACATGCATGTGTGTGATGTCCTTAGTTTAGTTAGGTTTAAGCAGTTCTAAGTTCTAGGGGACTGATGACCTCAGATGTTAAGTACCATAGTGGTCAGAGCCATTTGAACCATTTGAGCCATCAAATTTCATCATTATTTTAAGATAGCAAAAGAAGACTAGGGGCATTGTATAATGTTGGGAACTACACCTGGAGAAAAATAGTGCTGAAAGAAATGTTTTCTAATTAATGAAGAAACATTTCCGGAGTTAATAGGAGGAGATAAACATGGTATAGTTCAATATAACGCGTCATTGATATCAAGGTAATTGCAGATGGAGACATAGCTCACTTCGACAAAGGCAAAATTGGAAACAGCCTCCCGAAACTATGTGAAGGTATCATTTAAACAAATAAACTGGAACTGGAAAGGAAAGCTTTCTATAGCCAAGATTGCATACATTCTTCTTTATTTTTGACAACGCTTTCGATAAATGTAACTGTCATCTTCTATTCTGTCACATAATGCATATACATTGTATAATCTATCATTATCTTTGATGCAATATTTCAGAAAAAAGTTTTATACTTGATATTATAAAAAAAACGGAAATGGAAACTATACATTTACATACCTTTAAAATTTTTTGTTGCGAAACGCGTTCATTGTGAGTTAGAAGCACATGCCATGTTGCCATAATGGTGGATAAAGTGTAGCACATTATACAAAGCTTTGTCAGAAATAAAAATCTACAATTAAAAAGCACTTGAGCACATGGCCATGTCCGTATCCGTTGCGCTTACAGATGATAGTTAAGTCCTAAAAATCATAATATATAGTAAAATGCACAGTTACGCATCTGATTACGTCCACGCTACATGTTTCATACATTGATGATACACCTTAGACGACGTATACGTTGCGACTGGATGAGACTGTGGCAAAGACAAGGTGTGTACAGCGTGCTGCAGCCACGACATGGCTCTAACATAGGTATCATAAAATCAGAGCGTAAATTATTCTCTTTTCACATTTAAAATTACGTATTGTTTTGAGTGGTCATTAAACGCTGAAATAGAAAACGGTACTATACTTGCACACGAAATATTTTTTACGTTCTCTTTAAACGTTCTTATTACTACATGCATGATTTGGTATGTACTCTGCTGCTGTTTACTTCTGCGTTGTTGTGGCGTGTGCGTGTCAACAATAACAAAATAGCACCATGAAAGATGCCGGATGCGTGATGCATCCGGAAACCGCCAAACAGTAATGGCATCATAAAATTAAAATAAAACAGCCCTCGGTCACTAATTTTTAACGTATTAACCGGGTTTCGACACTGCTAGGAGTGTCTTCCTCAGAATTTAAACCAAAGAATGGTCTATAACATGGTCACAGAATTATGACTAAAAACGGACTCGAGTACGTTTACAACCTGCACCACGCAAGTAACGAGCAGCCCTTACTGGCTCGCCATCAGTTTTTTTTATCTTAAATATCTTTGTGACTAATGCCCTTTTGGCATATTTATTATTTTGTAAATGACATATACGTACTGCCAGTCTTTCACGATAATTCCGTACTTATAATTTGTATCATAAGTTTTTTGTCATAATTCTGTGACCATGTTAGAGACCATTCTTTGGTTTAAATTCTGAGGAAGGCATTCCTAGCAGTGTCGAAACCCGGTTAATTCGTTAAAAATTAGTGACCGAGGGGTGTTTTCTTTAAATTTTAACTATTCACATTCTCTGAACGTGCAGCCATGTACAAAAAATTTGACATCATAAAAGAAGCGGAGATTGGGTACATGGCGCAAACGTGACACGAACACAGGCAACTGGAAATTGTAGGGTAGCAGCAGGGAAGGTAACTGGAATGGGGAGAGGAGTGTCCACATTCAAACTGCAGCATCTACAGAATATTTACACACAATATAATTTTAGAAATAATAAAGCGTTGAACTATGGAGGAGGGAGGGGGGGACTGGCTATATGTACCATGGACTCTGACAAACTGTAACTTGCAGTGCATAGATTCAACAGATACCATCAGTCTGCAAAGTATGTACAGAGTGGGCCAAATAAAAGTAATCTGGAAGACTATGTATGATTGGAAATGAATCTGTGGCAGCAATAACTGGGGAGAAAATGACCCACAGTTACTTACAACAGGGTGGAGCAACTACCAATGCAACCTGTCGCACCTTGCAGCACATTTACACGATCGTCACGTCTGGCCAAGTCGTTAGCAGAGGTCAGTCGGGCTGCGGCCCTAGCCGGCCTCCCAGGCCACCAGATCTGTCGGCGTGCGATTAGTTTGTGTGGGGAGCTGCCAAGTCTAAGATGTATCGCAACGGCCCTCATAGTTTTCAAGAACTGCAGCAGAACATCTCGGACGAGACTGCAGCAATTCGAGCAGTCCAGCTCCGATCCGCCTTCAGCAACTTGCTCACAGGGCCCAAAAGTGTCAAGAGGTGAATAGTGGTCACTTTCTACATCTGCTATAGTCAGGTTAGTAATGTACTTTCTTTCCTCTGCTGTGTTTCTTTGTACCCTGCACGTCTGTTATCCGGGGCACTTTTATTTGCCCCATCCGGTATAAAGCATCCTTTATTGAATGTTAAAGCACTGAGGTATAATTAGTGTCAGGAAGTCGTTTCTGAAAGTATTTGTA
This sequence comes from Schistocerca serialis cubense, assembly GCF_023864345.2. NCBI lineage: Eukaryota > Metazoa > Arthropoda > Insecta > Orthoptera > Acrididae > Schistocerca > Schistocerca serialis. The sequence goes on along the minus strand of NC_064641.1, from coordinate 2,150,492 downwards.
TGGAGTGTAGCCATGTATGGAAATGAAACATGGACGATAAATAGTTGGGACAAGAAGAGAATAGAAGCTTTCGAAATGTGGTGCTACAGAAGAATGCTGAAGATTAGATTGGTAGATCACGTAAATAATGAGGAGGAATTGAATAGAATAGGGAAGAAGAGGAGTTTGTGGCACAACTTGACAAGAAGAAGGGACCGGTTGGTAGGGCATGTTTTGAGGCATAAAGGGATCACAAATTTAGCATTGGAGGGCAGCGTTGAGGGTAAAAATCGTAGAGGGAGACCAAGAGATGAATACACTAAGCATATTCAGAAGGATGTAGGTTGCAGTAAGTACTGGGAGATGAAAAAGCTTGCACAGGATAGAGTAGCATGGAGAGCTGCATCAAACCAGTCTCAGGACTGAAGACCTCAACAACAACAACAAGATATAATTATTCACAATAGCAACGTATAAGAGTGTAGAACTAATGTATGATATACTGACACTGGTGAAACAAAGAAGAATTGCAGTACAAAATGACAAGTATAATTCTACCTTTTCCTTGAATAGCCTTGAACTCATAAAACATTGCTATCGGTAGGTACAAGTAATATTTTCCTGTGGAGGGGTATGCCCACATATGCGTACGTAGGTGTGAATGATGTTCTACCTCATCATACGAAAGTATATAAAATATATAAATATCCAGCCAAAGTAATTGCCCATATGAAGAGGTACGTGACGTGAAAACGAAAACATGGACTGCTTATTACTTACGTAACGTAGGTGACAACAGGTCTGCTTGTTAAGGTAAGAACAAACAAGAGAAAAAATTTAAGACAAAATGTCTCAGCAGAGTAGCAGGTTGGAGTACATATCGTTTTTGTAATAGGTAACTGTAGGAGTACAATTAAAAGTAACAACATACAAGTTCCAACATGAGAAAATTCAATTACACTGAAGTTATTAGAAAAACCTAGAAAAACCCTTATTAGGGTACAGGGATAGAAGGTCGAGTTCCTCGAAATACGTCCTATCTTGCTCAGAAATAAGATTTATAGAAACCAAGATCACTAAAGAGAATTGCAGCACTGTTTCTCGGCAGTATGAGTCCACGTCGCGTGGAGCATATTTGACCTGGAAAGCAACCCTTACACCGCCATGTACTGGTAACATTTTCGTTAACTATTCTTTTGTTCCATAATTTTCCCCCCAGCGTCAATAAAATGCTGTACTAATCTGATGTCAATTTGAGCAGTTGCTCTCTTTCAACAGCGTTGAAACTGGAACTTCAATTAGGGGCGGTGTGTATTTGCGCCAGTGTCCTTAAGTGGTTCACCGTGCTATTCGAGGCGATACCACACTGGACGGTGTCGGAAAAATTTTCCGTTAATGTGACACGAGCGCTGATAGCGCAGCGTTTTCAGCGCTGAATTAACAATGGTTGAGTGGGGCAGTGTAAGTACTGTGGTGCAGGCTATACGCGCGTTTTAAACCCCGGGAAATTTGAGTTCAGCCGGTGAGGCAGTCAGGCACGTTATATTCGAGGCTACGCTACCGCTGGATCCTATTATACGGAGCACTGTGAGTTCGCAGTGGACATTCAGTTCACAGTTCACGACTGGGTATCTACGTTCTCTCTTCTGCTATTTTCTACTAGTTTGCTGTTAAGTTTTTTAATTATGTTTTCCACATAGAAGTTAATTTCTCTAATTGAGAAAGAGTCACTCCCTGGAAGCATTCAGTAACAGAGCTCCGATAACAACAATAATAATAATGATATTGGGTTAGACAGAGCAGCAATCAGTCGTAGAAATAAGTTGTTTTAATATGACATTTATAGTCACAACGCAGATCAGATTTCGACCTGTGTCAGGTCATTATCAATGCAGTGCGGAATTTGTAGCAGTTGTTCGTGCTCAGGTGAATGCTTGCACAGTTCAACCATGGCTGCTAAAATTCCACACTGGATTGATAATGACCTGACACAGGTCGAAATCTGATCTGCGTTGTGACTATAAATGTCATATTAAAACAACTTAATTCTACGACTGATTGCTGCTCTATCTAACCCAATATAACCACAGTCGTTGCGTGCACCGACCCCATGGAGGGTAACCAGATAATAATAATAATTCGAAAGTAAAATACTGAAACTATATCCGAGAAAAAAACATACAATAACAACAATTTGGCAGCTGTTGAAGGCTTGGAAGAATTTAAAATAGCATGTAAACCCCATACGATAACAAAGTTAAATAACATACTGTGATAGTATCGGTCTATTTTCTATGCTTATGAAAGACTACAATGATAATGGAAAGTGTTGTTGTTTGTTGTTGTGGTCTTCAGTCCTGAGACTGGTTTGATGCAGCTCTCCATGCTACTCTATCCCAGTACCTACTGCAACCTACATCCTTCTGCATTTGTTTAGTATACTCAAATCTTGGTCTCCCTCTACGATTTTTACCCTTCACGCTGCCCTCCAAAGCTAAATTGGTGATCCCTTGATGCCTCAGAACATGTCCAACCAACCCATCCCTTCTTCTAGTCAAGTTGTGCCACAAACTCCTCTTCTCCCCAATTCTATTCAATACCTCCTCATTAGTTACGTGATCTACCCACCTTATCTTCAGCATTCTTCTGTGGCACCACATTTCGAAAGCTTCTATTCTCTTCTTGTCCAAACTATTTATGGTCCATGTTTCACTTCTATACATGGCTAAACTCCATACAATTACTTTCAGAAACGACTTGCTGACACTTAAATCTATACTCGACGTTAACAAATTTCTCTTCTTCAGAAACGCTTTCCTTGCAATTGCCAGTCTACATTGTATATCCTCTCTACTTCGACCATCATCAGTTATTTTTCTCCCCAAATAGCAAAACTCCTTTAATACTTTAAGTGTTTCATTTCCTAATCTAATTCCCTCAGCATCACCCGACTTAATTCGACTACATTTCATTATCCTCGTTTTGCTTTTGTTGATGTTCATCCTATATCCTTCCTTCACGACACCGTCCATTTCGTTCAACTGCTCTTCCTAGTCCTTTGCTGTCTCCGACAGAATTGCAATGTCATCGGCGAACGTCAAAGTTTTTATTTCTTCTCCGTGGATTTTAATACCTACTCCGATTTTTTCTTTTGTTTCCTTCACTGCTTGCTCCATATACAGATTGAATAACATCGGGGAGAGGCTACAACCCTGTCTCACTCCCTTCCCAACCACTGCTTCCCTTTCGTGTCCCTCGACTCTTATAACTGCCATCTGGTTTCTGTACAAATTGTAAATAGCCTTTCACTCCCTGTATTTAACCCCTGCCACCTTTAGAATTTGAAAGAGAGTATTCCAGTCAACATTGTCAAAAGCTTTCTCTAAGTCTACAAATGCTAGAAACTTAGGTTTGCCTTTTCTTGCTCTAGCTTCTAATGTAAGTCGTAGGGTCAGTATAGCCTCACGTGTTCCAATATTTCTACGGAATCCAAACTGATCTTCCCCAAGGTCGGCTTCTACCAGTTTTTCCATTCGTCTGTAAAGAATTCGTGTTAGTATTTTGCAGTCGTGGCTTATTAAACTGATAGTAGTCGCATTAAATCAGGTGATGTGGAGGGAATTAGAGTGGGAAGTGAGACACTTAAAGTAGTAGATGAGTTTTGCTGTTTGGGGAGCAAAATAAATGACGATGGTTGAAGTAGAGAGAATATAAAATGTAGACTGGCAATGGCAACTAAAGCACTTTTGAAGAAGAGAAATTTGTTAATATGTAGTACAGATTTAAGTATCAGAAAGCCATTTCTGAAAGTATTTATATGGAGTGTAGCCATGAATGGTAGTGAAACATGGAAGATCAATTGCTTAGACAAGAAAAGAATAGAAGCTTTCGAAATGTGGTGCTACACAAGAGTGCTGAAGATTAGATGGGTGGATCACGTAACTAGTGAGAGGAGGTACTGAACAGAATTTGGGAGAAGAGGAATTTGTGGCACAACATGACTAGAAGAAGGGATGGGTTGGTAGGACATGTTCTGAGGCATCAAGGGATCAGCAATTCAGTATTGGAGGGCAGCGTGGAGGGTAAAAACAATAGAGGGAGACCAAGAGATGAATACACTAAAGAGATTCAGAAGGACGTAGATTGCAGTAGTTAGTTGTAGACGAAGAAGCTTGCGCAGGATAGAGTATCATGGAGGGCTGCATCAAACCAATCTCTGGACTGAAAACCACAACAACTACAACATGAAAGAATAATTGAAATTGTGCTGTTAGGAGCCATTTGGAGATCATGAAATGAGTACTTCTGCAGGTTGCCCAGTCGTTTGACAACTTTATAAACTGTTTATTTGCTATTGGCACGACGTTTGCCACCGTGTTCATTTGCAAGTGGACCATCTCCAGACAGTGTTTTGGACAACTTGCTCTCGAGGTCAACGTAACAGTGCAGTATCTTCCATTAAAGTGTACCTATGTCACAAGTGGCGTCTCAATCTCGTACTGCTACTCTTCAACGTAACAAACTGAACAAAAACACTGCCATGAAAAAGGATCCTGAAATTAAACAGTTTACGTTTAACTGTGGGTTTACTATGTCTTTATTGCATGAAGAGGTCCTTACGTCGAATGAAAATCCACTTAGTGTACATGAACAGGCACATTATTAACATTTTCAGTTGGGTTAGTGGTAAGTCGTACAACACTGAGGCGCAGTAAGATAACTGCCCAGTGAGGCAATGTAGAACGGTTTTGCTAAGAAATACATAAACCAAAAAAACTCCACTTTGGAGAAAAAGTTAATCACAACAACTGTCTGTGAAGATTCGTAATACACTCATAATTTAATTTGCGCAAGTCTGAATTTGAGCTGACGGTCCCAACGAAGAATAAGTTAAGTCTGAGATTCAGCTAATAGTGGGACCATATAAGGTGAGGTAAGGTGGACAGCTGATATCAAAGGTCCTTGGAGATCCTGAGAGGTGGAGGACACGTTCCAGTGATGGCGGTGACAGACACTGACGGCTCCATTGGTCGGAAGTGGCTGGCGCATAGCACAGGGTCACAGGTTGCGAAGCTTCGTACGCGACTCTGATAGAAGAACTGCCAATGTAGTCGACGCCTGCCCAGAGACTTACTGCAAATCTGATCTGAGTAGAACTTGAACGGCCTTAGTACCAAGGCAGTGCAGCAATACTAGATGAACTATTTGTGATCACGCAGCTCGCGGAAGCAACGAAATCCGCGGAGCCAGTGACCTCTAGTGCACTCGAGCTGCCGCCTGTTGGCCTAGTCAGCGTGCTTGATGGTGGCTCTGTCTTCTGATGATGCAGCCCCTTCCTTGTTAGGCTGCTCGCATAGCATACCTGTGAGAAGAGTTGCAGCACTGTCAGGCGATTGGCCCTTCCACAGCAGTTAGTCATTGTCTTTTAACATTCCATGCGGCAGCCATAAATAAAAAAGTACTGTTCCATATTGGACAATATTACCCATAAAATAAATACTTCGGACCCCCATTCAAAATAAGTCAGGGCAGCAACCCGAACCGTAGGTGTTTACCCCATGTGCCGACCTCAGCGACAAACTGCCTATGCGCCTTTTCTGCGGATACCAAAAGCTCACCCCACTCCCTAGCTAACGTGGCCCCTTGTGCCATCTGAGATCTCAAGTACAGAAGAGATGGGTAAGCATAAGTTTCGATATACTGTAGTGGTATCGGTATCTGTATCCTTACATTGTACAATGTGCCTGTTACATTATTGAACGATATCTAAGTGACCAACTCAGTTCAATTAAACGATGCATAAGTTGAACGTGAAATTTTACAATACTATAACGAACGTAGGCGTGTTTGATAGTGCTTGGTGATAGCGACACGTCAAAATCGCAGTGATTTTAGTATATCGCTTAAATGGTTGAAACAATATTCAGAGTTTAGTGTTATCGACGCAATGCTGTTAGTACTCGTTAACATGTTAATTAGAGAGGTCTGTAGATGAGGGATGTAAACCGTGATAATCTGGAAGTCGATATGGAAGTTCCCGGTTTGAAATCCTGCTGCACAAGAAGTCGTGGGTCGTGGTGTCGAGTCTAGATGCGCAAATACTTTTCTTCTTCCATTTTCAGTTTTTGCGTTACTTACACTGAAAATAAACCAAAATAATGCTTAATATACACTGACGAGCAAAGCATTACGACAACCTGCTTAACAGCTTGTTTGTCCGTCTCTGGAATAAAATACATCACTGATTCTGCATATGAGAGATGCGATAGTTCGTTGCCAGGTTTTTGGAGGTACGTGGTATTAGATGTCTGTGCGCAGCTCATATAATTGGCGTAAATAACGGGCCGTTAATTTGCGTGCGTGGTGATGGGGGCCGACAGCGACCCGGATGGGTTCCATAGGTTTTATATAAGGCAAATTAGGTCGCCGAGACATCAACGTGAGTTCACTTTATTGCACCTCAAACCACAGTAGCATGGTTCTGGCTCCGAGACAAGGGCAATTCCACTACTGAAAGATGACATCGCTTGTAACGCCGGAAATGCATATCCTCCTATTTCCATCTATTGTACTATTATTTTTTTTCCTTGTTTTGTTACCTCAAGATATGACATTTCTGTCTCTTTATATATTGTAATTGTTTTACTGTTTGTATATATATATATTTATGCACTCATGTCGATGTATAATTGGTTTGTTTCGTAAATATTATTTGTATTTTTACGCTGGGTCTTGCCTAGGGAAAACTGCTATCGAACGATTACGTCGATAGGTCGTGTGACGAATCAAAGTGTGTAGGATCTTTGGTAGGGTTAACTCTGCCGCGTGGAGCGCGGGCAGAACGGTGGGAGTCTGGCGGGAGTAGCGAGTGGAGCAGGTGTTGTGTGACGCTCCCGCGAGTTGCCGCGCTTTCGGGGTTTGGCAGCATGTAATTGCGCTCGACTCGCGATGATAGTTTCTGACATGGTGTCGCGGACGGGAAGCATTAGCTGGCGCACATCAAGAGCCCGTTTTCGCCTGGTGACCGTGTCAAGAAGAAGGCGCGCCAACATCCAGCTTCTGCAACAGCGACGGCCGACAATGAGTGACTGTCGCCACCTCCTCGATCGACGGCTTCAAACCTTCAATCAACCAACAAGGAAGACTAAAAGCACGTAAAGTTTCAGAACTGTATGGCAGACCTCAGCTTTTCAAATTGTTCCATTTGTCTTGCAAAATTACAGCAACTTAGCATGAACCTTTGTTGCTCATTGTCCCAATTTCATTGCCAAGCAGGGTCCCTTCCTTTTCCGAAATGAACCCGAGTGTCGTTGAAATTCAAACGCCAGCATAATTCCATTTCACTGCTTTAATTTCAAAGTTCAGTTAAAGTCTCAGAGCTGGCTACAATATTCAGATTACACAAGCACGAATTAAGAGTGCGAGCTTTGTTACCGTATTTTAGCTTACCTGTGACTGCAGCTCAGCTTGGTACGTACTACATTTTACTATTGTTAATTGTTCAGAATCATTTAATTCAAGATCAAAGTTAAATCTCTCGTTTCTAAATTGCGTAGAGTCAAGTTGCTTTTGAAATGAATGTTGAGGTAGTCCAAGACTAACCGTATTTTACTGGATTTCGATGTGCTTCAGAAAGAAAGCTCACTATTAACTTCAGTCACTAAATTAACTTTCGATTTTCCGGTTTTATTAATTCTTTTGCTAAATTAAGTCAGAGTGTAGCGAAATTTATTGCTTCTGACAAACTTTCAGTTTTCACACTACACGTGTCAACCTTCAGTTGCCACGCTTCTAGTGTTAATTATATGTGTAATAACCTTTCTTTTTCAGTTACTATAGTAATTGTCCTTAGGACTGGCGACCGTGATTTCCCCCAAATCTCAAATATCTAATTACCGCTAGTTAATTGTTAACGTAACGGCCGCACATTTACTTTCTTTATTAACTTTACCCCTTTTCAAAATTAATTTCCACCAGTTTCATTTGCATTTTTCCTTTCATTTAGATGTAACCCTTTCCTCCCTCCTTACCGACAGGTTAACTTCGGTGACGATTGCTTTTCCAAAACTCCCATTAGGTACACGCGGTTTCATTTTTCACTGTCATTAAGGTCGATAAGTGAGGGGGGGAGGTTACACGTGGCGACCGTGACAGGACAATCTTCAAATTTGAGGTTGTTCTGGACACGAATTTTGCATTGTGCAAATCTCGTAACAAAGTACTGGTTACGAAATGGTCGATACGTCAGCGAGAATATTCGTGTGAGGAATCCTAATTAGAGTTGAGATTTTGCATTTATATTGAAAATTATTAAAATGAGTGAAGGCAACAATTACCAAAATTTGGTAGACTTAGATACGGAACAATGGGTCGAACAGTGGGAAACGCGCGCAGCGGTACCCATTGTTCCGGGGCAGGCGGCTAGCATGAAAGATGCGACCGCCGAAACGCAACAAAGAGCAGAAATGGAATCCCAGACTTTAGAAAATGTTTCGGAATCGGAAGTGAAAATCAAATCTGAATCCCTTGATGACGAATACGGGGGGACAATGAAAGAGGAAGCCGCTACGGAAGTAAAACCGGTGGTTTCCGGGAATTTAACTGATTTATTGAATGTTTTGATTAACGAAATCAAGAGTCAATCGGCAGAAATTAAAGATCAGGCTGCCAAGCAAGAAGCTCAGGCTGCCGAGCAAGCAGCTCAGGCTGCCAAGCAAGTAGCTCAGTCTGAAAAAATTGAACGAATGCTAGACAATCAGAACAAAGCTATTAATGTTGTTAACAACAATGTTGAAGTTGTTAACACAAAAGTTGATAAAATCAAAGACGATATTGTCGTGATTAATACCGAAATCGATAACCTTAAACAGGAAATGATAGGCGTTCAGGCGGAAATTGCGAGCATAAATACTCGTTTTGATTCCGAAATTAGCAGAATCGAGAAAAGTGTAGGAGACGCAGTTGCTCCGATCATCGAGAATAAGGTGACGGAACAAATTCAATTAGTGAGAAAAGAGGATCAACAGAAGGTGGAAACTTTAAAGGCTTTAGTATCCGAAGTAGATACCAAAGTGACGAAGCAGGCTAACACCTGCGAAGAGAAAAAGAGGGAAGTGGAAACGCTTGCGACAACCACTTGCCAAGTGATTACGAGGGTGTCGGAATTAGAAAGGAAACTTGACGAAAAACAGAGCTATGTGCCAATCTGTGCGCATAGTTCGGAGTTGTTGACGAAAGAGGAGCGGTTCGACCCCTTGAAAAAAGGCGGTATACACCCGACGGAGAGAAAAATTAATGCGATTATTGATGTGTTGGCTGGTGATGCCAAGCGTTGGGGCCTAAACCTCAACATTACGAACCTGACTTTTGACGAGTTTAAAAATTTGTTTCTGGCTGAATACTGGTCAGAGCAAAAACAGCAAAGTGTCTGGCGCGAATTTGTCGTATCGAGGCCTTTCGATGCGAATTCGCGCGGCTCGATGAAGGAGTTTTGTGAGGGCTGGATCCGCAAGATGGAATATTTGCGTGATCGCCGCACGGAATCCGAAATAGTCTGGGAACTCTACATGAAGCTTCCAGATGATACAAAACGCTACGTAGGGAGCAATCACAGGACAATCAATGATTTCCTGGGAAGAGTTGAGGACGAGGACTATTGGCGCAATAATCGCGACAGTGGTAGAGGCCGTGGTAACAACAACGGGTACCACAGCAACGATAACCATGGGAATAATGCATACCGCAACCATGGCAGCAATAACAATAATGGTTCGGATCGTAATAACAATCGGTACAATGCAAATAATAACAGGAATGACGGAAACCAGTATCGTACTAACGTGATACGGGCCTCACAGAATAGTAATAACGCCAGAGGGTGTGATGAACCGCCTCAGCAGCATCCGGGGAGCGTATCTGCTGGGACGAGACAGGGAAACCATTAGCCGCGCCGGTGAGGGGCCGAGCGGGCGTGGAGAAATTTTGGCGGCCCAATAACAGGAGAAAACCCAGGTATCGTCATTATGAAAATTCCGTGTGGAATAATCATCGGCGGGAGAGTGTGCCAGTGTTAAGAGAAAAGAGTGCGCCCACAAGTAGTAGATCAGCTGTATACACGGCAGTAGAAAATACATTCGCTGTCAGTGAGAACAATTTAAGTAGTGTTCCGGAAATCGATTATAAAGTGGCAGCTGTAATACCCACAGCGGAACTGGAGATTGAGTTTAAGAATGATTCGCAAGTGTTGAAAGAAGATCAGATGTCGGATAAAACGTCCGTCATCGAGCGAGGAGATGCAGAGAGGGATGAGGTCTGGTTAAGGCAGTTCGGTCGCTTATACGACGAACTAAGAGATTATAGGGGCCTATACGGGAGAAGTGTTTATGGGGAGCGCGGGCAGGATTTGCCGCGTCTCGTCCCTCAGGAAGATAGTGATTGTGAAGTGATAGAAAGTTCTGGCCCTAACCGGCAGACTTTACTAGAAATAGTTGATGTTAAGGGGGAGCACGAGCAAGATGCGTCGTGCTTCGTCCCGCAGGAGTTGAATGTTGAAGTAGTAACGGAAAGTTCTGGCCCTAACCGGCAGACTTTACCGAAAGTTATAGTGATAGAAGTAGCCGACCCATCCGACGCAAACCTCCAGTTTAAACATTGCGAGAGTATTAAGGGGAAAGATTACGTAAATTTTAGTGATAGCCGGACACAATTGGTAGAAAAGCACATAGATTTCAGCGTGTATGAGGTTAGAGCTGACGTTATGCGGTCAGACGGTAGCAGTGTGGGTTGCGCAGATCCAGAGGAAGTAATTTCAGATGCGACTGGGCACATTCCTCCAGGTAGATTGGCAGATGAGATCAATCTGATTAAAGAGGAATCAACGAAGGTGACAATTAGTGAATTGATAGCAAAGCAACACTCACTAGTTGACGAGTTAGAGGAAAAGGTTTCGGTATTGGAGGCGAAGCTAGAGACTAAGCCTCAGGACAAACGTGTTGAAATTAAAACTGTATGTGAACAGAGGCTGAAAAAGCCGCCAGATAAACCGGATTTAGGATCAAAGCCGGATGGTTTTTTCTGGAATGACCTGGATATAGACGAGGATTTACTGTGGGAAAATAAAGAAACAGTCGAGGACAAGTGTAGACAGATAGTAGTGTCTGTTAATATGCACGACCTACAACTAAATGTGTTGATTGACACCGGTGCAGAATTGAGTGCTGTATCTGGGAAAATATTTGAGTTACTGAAAGACAGACCTGGCATCGTAGTTATGCCAGTAACAGGAGTGAAAATTATCGGTGCTACTGGGAGGGCCAGTAAACCGGTCACAAAACAGATTTTTGTCAACTTCGAGATATGTGGGGCACGATTTGAACAAGAGTTTGTCGTCGTGCCAGACTTAACTACGGAAGTAATTATCGGGTTAGATTGGCTGTTAAAGTACCGTGCAGTGATTAACTGCGAAAGCAAAACGTTGACATGTACGTCCCAAGATAAAACAATAGTAGTTAGTTTTGACGAGGCAGGAGACGGTGTGCATAGGCAATACCAGCCTATACACATTGTTAACTGGCCGAATGGTATTGACGTAGGTATGAATTTGAACTACTGTAATGTGAGGAATCTCGGCATTGGCAATAGTGTAGAAAGTGAATTGGAAAGTATTGTAGACGGTGTGTCAAACGTAACACACGAACAAAGACGAGGCCGACTTTCCCGTACCTATTGCCATCACAACCATAGGGCATGGGGCAAACATGTAGCAGTATTTGAGAGAATTATGAACACCTTGAGACATGAATCTACGGGATTTTCTCCAGAGGAAATCCTGTTGGGTGACAGAAGTACAAGTTTATTGGAAGAGATAATCAAATTCCCTCCACGGATTAACATTAGTATTGGTGTGAAAAAAGATCGTTTGCGAGAAGTAATGAAGCTAAAAGCCGATGCTCGCATACGTCGTCATGACGCTAAAGTGCGTTTTGCTAAGTTTGCGATCGGAGACTTAGTACTTGTAAAAGCTCATGAGAAATCGAGCGAGATAGACAATGAAATCTCTAAATTTAAGTTTGTTTATAATGGACCATATAAAGTCATTGGTATGCCTCACACAAATGCTTACGGAATATTGTAGACTTGAAATTGTACCAACCTAGGATCGATTAATACCACACAATGGGTAATTTGTACAATATGTAAATATAGAGTGTAAGATTTAAGGTTTGCTAGATTGCCATGCTTTTGACTGACCAAGAGGACATTAAAGAAGTTGTAATTAATAAGTAATTAATTTTGACTAAATGATTTAAGAGAGAGTGATTATTTATCAGTTGAAAAATCCAAGCTGCTAATTTAAGTTTTCAGCTGAGTCACAGTAGATTAAGCAACGTAAATATGATTTTGTAACTAGCTGTAAGATTTCATGAATATGTGATTTACTAGTCATTGCCGATGTACTTAGACGCTGTTTTAAGTTTCAGGCTAGTACATGCGTGTGATGATGGACAGTGTTGAGTTATCCACTGTGATAGTATTAAGGGACTCCTTGAGATTACTCGGGAGTGAGTTTTTCCTAAAGAATTCAGTGAAACGGACGTTCTGGAAACGCCGTCACAAGGGCGAGTGAGATCAAGCGTGCCGCACACGCGGGCGCAACAATACTGGCGAGGCGAGCCGCTGTCGGCTCTTGTGCCGCTGTTGGCTCTTGTGCCGCTGTCGGCATTCTTTGTACTTGCGAGTACGAAAGGCGGAATAGTTTTTCTTCCCGGACAGCTGATGTGAAAGAATTCTGCTGTCAATATTTATGTTTTTTTCGATCTACTGAATATTATTTTCTTGTTTAGCGTTAAGTGGAATCTCATGACGAGATATTAATTATGAAAAGTTTATGTAAAAATGTGTATTCTATGTAATTAATTATTAATTTGCGTATTTTGATCTACCTGTTTTTATGACGATGTACTCTGATTAATTTTGCAAATAGTATTCCATTTCTCATAGTGTTACGAATTTTAATGATTTTGGAATAGCTAAACCATTTTCTATATTTTCTATGAATTTTAATATGTTGTCAACCTGTTTTATTTTGCGCAAGGTGACAGAGTGGAATAAGATTAGGAGTGTCTCCACTCAATTATTATGGTCTAAAAATTGATTTATGGTTAATTAGACGAATGCTAAATTTTGTTGATGTTTTGAGCATATGCATTTCCGCTGTTTCTTTTTTGGGACATTTTCTGAGTCTGTTTACGTTACACGAACATCCTCAGACAATGTGGGGCACGTGTAACGCCGGAAATGCATATCCTCCTATTTCCATCTATTGTACTATTATTTTTTTTCCTTGTTTTGTTACCTCAAGATATGACATTTCTGTCTCTTTATATATTGTAATTGTTTTACTGTTTGTATATATATATTTATGCACTCATGTCGATGTATAATTGGTTTGTTTCGTAAATATTATTTGTATTTTTACGCTGGGTCTTGCCTAGGGAAAACTGCTATCGAACGATTACGTCGATAGGTCGTGTGACGAATCAAAGTGTGTAGGATCTTTGGTAGGGTTAACTCTGCCGCGTGGAGCGCGGGCAGAACGGTGGGAGTCTGGCGGGAGTAGCGAGTGGAGCAGGTGTTGTGTGACGCTCCCGCGAGTTGCCGCGCTTTCGGGGTTTGGCAGCATGTAATTGCGCTCGACTCGCGATTATAGTTTCTGACATGGTGTCGCGGACGGGAAGCATTAGCTGGCGCACATCAAGAGCCCGTTTTCGCCTGGTGACCGTGTCAAGAAGAAGGCGCGCCAACATCCAGCTTCTGCAACAGCGACGGCCGACAATGAGTGACTGTCGCCACCTCCTCGATCGACGGCTTCAAACCTTCAATCAACCAACAAGGAAGACTAAAAGCACGTAAAGTTTCAGAACTGTATGGCAGACCTCAGCTTTTCAAATTGTTCCATTTGTCTCGCAAAATTACAGCAACTTAGCATGAACCTTTGTTGCTCATTGTCCCAATTTCATTGCCAAGCAGGGTCCCTTCCTTTTCCGAAATGAACCCGAGTGTCGTTGAAATTCAAACGCCAGCATAATTCCATTTCACTGCTTTAATTTCAAAGTTCAGTTAAAGTCTCAGAGCTGGCTACAATATTCAGATTACACAAGCACGAATTAAGAGTGCGAGCTTTGTTACCGTATTTTAGCTTACCTGTGACTGCAGCTCAGCTTGGTACGTACTACATTTTACTATTGTTAATTGTTCAGAATCATTTAATTCAAGATCAAAGTTAAATCTCTCGTTTCTAAATTGCGTAGAGTCAAGTTGCTTTTGAAATGAATGTTGAGGTAGTCCAAGACTAACCGTATTTTACTGGATTTCGATGTGCTTCAGAAAGAAAGCTCACTATTAACTTCAGTCACTAAATTAACTTTCGATTTTCCGGTTTTATTAATTCTTTTGCTAAATTAAGTCAGAGTGTAGCGAAATTTATTGCTTCTGACAAACTTTCAGTTTTCACACTACACGTGTCAACCTTCAGTTGCCACACTTCTAGTGTTAATTATATGTGTAATAACCTTTCTTTTTCAGTTACTATAGTAATTGTCCTTAGGACTGGCGACCGTGATTTCCCCCAAATCTCAAATATCTAATTACCGCTAGTTAATTGTTAACGTAACGGCCGCACATTTACTTTCTTTATTAACTTTACCCCTTTTCAAAATTAATTTCCACCAGTTTCATTTGCATTTTTCCTTTCATTTAGATGTAACCCTTTCCTCCCTCCTTACCGACAGGTTAACTTCGGTGACGATTGCTTTTCCAAAACTCCCATTAGGTACACGCGGTTTCATTTTTCACTGTCATTAAGGTCGATAAGTGAGGGGGGGAGATTACACGCTGTTGGGGTTGATATCGAGATTGAAGGGATGAGGCTGTCACGTGTCTTCCATTACTACCACAGGCCCCATGCAAGCGCAGAAGAATGTCTGCCATAGCATAAAACTTCGTCCACCAGCCTGCCTCCGTGGAGCGCTGCACGCTTCGAGCCGCCATTCGCTTCGATGACGGCGTTTGTGGAGAAAACCATCGACCTAGCGTAGCAGAAATGTGATTCAACCGAAGAGCCGACATGTTTCCGTTGATCGACGGTCGAAACCCGATGGTCCCGTGCGCACTGCAGTCGTAATTCACAGTGTCCTTAAGTCAACATGCGAACACGTAGGGATGGTCTGCTGCGGCGCTCCATGTTAAGTAAAGTACTATAAACCGTGTGTTCCGAAAAACTTGCGCGAGCACCAGCATTGTGCTCTTTCGGCAGAGGTGCCACAGATCATCCTCTGTCCTACTTTAAAGAGCAGACAAGCCATCAAACCCCACGTGAAGAGTCGTGGACGTCCAACCATCTAGCGTGTACTGGCAGTATAACTGGCCTCCTACCGCTTTCCATATAAGCTCACCATTGTAACGTGAACATTCGACCAGCTTCGCCATTTTCGAGATGCTCATTCACAGGCTCTACATAATATTAATCTTCCCTTTCTCAAAATCGCTTATCTCTGTTGATTTCCCCATTTGCAGCCCATACAGTCGCTAGGGTGAACCCCGTCTCTATCTGTTCTACTTACATACATTTGTAGTCGAGTCATGTCCCCGCAAGCCACCAGGCGGCATTCGTCGTCGCGGTGGGTAGTCGTCATAATGTTTTTGCTTATCAGTGTATCGTATTAATTAATATTTTCATGAAAGAAAAGTCAAAGGAAACTTTTGGATTGCACATAAATTTCCAGGAATGGCCTATAACACTTACACGACAACTTCGTGCATAAAACTAGATACTTTTATTATTATGCAGTTGATATTTTATACTTATTCATATTCATATTTACCACAAAAACAAGAGGAGCATTAATTTTCTCTGCGTTTAGCACGCCGTTTTTTACACTGTTGATTTAAAGTTTCTACGGAATAACAATATTCTCTCCGTGTTCTCACAACAGTCTCAAAAAGTTCACGTTAGCTAACAAACGGATGACCTCACCAACGGCCGATCGGCAATTTTACCTGTATCGGAAGGCTGTTGTTAAACTGCAGCTGCCGAAAGCTGGTCGAAGGCCAAAATTAAACTTACGAAACACGAAGTCCTGAATGTATTAAACTGAATCCATCCTTACAAAGTTACTTGCGGAGCCCTCTTGGACACTGTAACTAGAATCCTTTCTTGTAAATTCGTTTCCAATAGCACAATTTCCTTTGAATTTCATTTTACGAAAATATTAATAAATACACTATATCGAGTGTTATTTCGGTTTATTTGCAATGTAAGTAACGCGAAAATCGAAACTGAAAAGGTTTCCCTGGACAAGTCCTGGACCATGTCGGTCAGGACGAATAGGCGCGGTGTCCTTGGGAAAGGTTCAAAACCCCTGGATCTCAGGATGCTCCCGCGTGGTATTTGTATACTCGTGCATTGTAGAGTATTTGTCTGTTTTTGTTCCTTATTCTCACTGATACAAGAACTTTCTATTCTTCCTTAAAATTCTGGAAGGATTTCTCTAAGCTCTCAAATGCAGTCAACGTATCTCTTTTGTCCATAGCTGCGCAGAAGATCTCAATCGTTTCTCCCATACCTCCGACGTTCCTGGTTCGTTCCCATACCCATTCGTAAAAGTAATACACGAACACTACTTTCTAAAAAGTTATGCATTTCACATTACAATTGCAAGACTACAATATTGGAATCAAGCACTACCCAAACTTGTTTCACCGTTTTATGTGGTATCTTCAGTGACGCTTTTGTTTATTTTGTTTATGAAAAATTACTGTGTTGGTTATATGAATTTTTGCCTCGAAAGAATTTAGATTTGCAAAGGGGTGATTATTCTATATCAGACATTTTTGATTACTTAACATATAGTGTAAGTTTAAACGTACATTATGTCACCGGGGTGATATTTTATTTATTATATTTACATTATTTATTTATTATATTTTATTCACTTACTCTCTGCTTGCAGATCTATGTGTGGGGTACTAAAATGGGAAATAATGCGGATAAATATTTATCCACATAATTCACATGATAATATTAGTTGTGTATATTGGTAGCTTTATACCTACCTTATTTTCTACACCTTATTATCTGCAAACAACGAAACGTTTTCTATCTTTGTGTTTTGAGTTCATTTGAGACTGAGATTGGCTCCATATATCATTATGTCAGAGTGTTAATTTTTCATGCTGCCGTTTCAAATGTTTAAATCTGTGTGTGTGTGTGTGTGTGTGTGTGTGTGTGAGTGAGTGAGTGAGTGAGAGATAGAGAAATGGAAAAGCATCTAGAGTGAGTCGTATGATGCGTGGGAAGGAGAATTTAATTTAGAGGTTAACCATTTGTGTTTGACAGGGGGAAAGGAGGAAGATGTTATTTATAAAGTTCTTATATTGCGTAAGTAGTGTTCTACACACATCAAAAGAGTTTTGCATCACCCCGGTTCCCAGAACTCATGAAGATCGATGTTGACTGTGGATACTGTATCACAGACAAAGTCCCTTTGACTGTTTAGAGATATCACCAGAGCCGCCCAAACATGTAAACAACCATTCATGAGCAGCGCCTATTAGACGGAGGGAGGTTCGACAGCCGATCAGTTCCAGTCATTCCACCCGGGAGGAGGTACACGGCTCGAGTTGTCTGTAGCTCAACCATGCCTACACGGTGAATAATACGGTTCGATCGCGTCCGCAATCTTACTTTTTGCCAGGAAGGACTCTCAACAACGGAAGTGTCCAGGCGTCTCGGAGTGAACCAAAGCGATGTGGTTCGGACGTGGAGGACATACACAGAGACAAGAACTCTGCCTCGCTCAAGTCGTCCAAGAGCTACTGCTGCAATGGATGACCACTACCTACGGATCACGTCTCGGAGGAGCCCTGACTGCAACGCCACCATGTTGAATAATGCTTTTCGTGCAGCCAGAGGACGTCGTGTTACGACTCAAACTCTGCACGATAATCTGCACGTTGCGCAACTTCACTCCCGACGTCCATCGCGAGGTACATCTTTGCAACCAAGACACCATGCAGCGCGGTACAAATGGGCCCAACAACATGTCGAATGGGCCGCTCAGGATTGGCATCACGTTATCTTCACCGATGAGTGTCGCATATGCCTTCAACCAGACAATCGTCGGAGACGTGTTAGGAGGCGACCCGGTCAGGCTGAACACCTTAGACACACTGTCCAGCGAGTGCAGCAAGGTGGAGGTTCCCTGCCATTTTGGGGTGGCAATATGTGGGGTCGGCGTACGCCGCTGGTGGTCATGGAAGGTACTGTAACGGCTGTACGATACATGAATTCCATCCTCCGACCGATAGTGCAACCATATCGGCAGCATAATGGCGAGGCATTCGTCTTCATGGACGACAAATCGCGCCCCCATCGTGCACATCTTGTGAATGACTTACTTCAGGATAACGACATAGCTCGACTAGAGTGGCCAGCGTGTTCTCCAGACATGAATCCTACCGAACATGCCTGGGACAGATTTGGACGACGCGACCCACCAACCACTGTGAGGTAACTAAGTCAAATGGCCGTTGAGGAGTGGGGCAATCTGGCCCAACAGCGCCTTGATAAAATTGTGGATGGTATGCCAAGACGAATTCAGGCATGCATCAATTCGAGAGGACTTGCTACTGGGTACTAGAGGTATCGATGTGTACAGCAATATGGACCATGACCTCTGAAAGTCTCGCTGTATGGCGGTACAACGTGCAATGTATGGTTTTTCATGAGCAATAAAAAGAGCGGAAATGATTTTTATGTTGATCTCTATTCCAATTTTCAGTACCGGTTCCGCATCTCTCGGATCCGAGGTGATGCAAAACTTTTTTTTATGTGTGTTTTACACAGTGAGATGTATTCGTTTAGCACTTCCTTTCCTTGAGCTATTTATTTTCGGACAGATAATTCTCTTCTATTGTTAATTTTTAGTACAAGCTGTTGTTGTCTTAAGAATTTTTAGATGTAATAATAATAGTCACTTTTGGTGACATTTCGATACTTCAGGAACAATTGGTTACTGTAGCGATATCATTTTCACTTCTGAATGTGTTTAATCATTATAATTTTGCCTTTGAAAGTGCTCTAATATCGCTTAGTAAACTTAAGTACTGAGAATCTCTACCACTTTTACGGGTCGGAAAGGTAATAGACACAGTACGTGTAAGATTCTTATTTTAATTTAATTATTTGCCTCACGATCAACACACGTCGTACTGATGAGT
The DNA here is from genome assembly GCF_023864345.2 of Schistocerca serialis cubense. Taxonomy (NCBI): domain Eukaryota; kingdom Metazoa; phylum Arthropoda; class Insecta; order Orthoptera; family Acrididae; genus Schistocerca; species Schistocerca serialis. The sequence goes on along the minus strand of NC_064641.1, from coordinate 2,131,235 downwards.
TTAACAGAGAAATGTAATACTTCAAACAATTTTATCTACGCAGGAAATTAATCACGAACTTAAGGTGTGCACACTCGAATATGAGTTATTTCACTGTGTTGTACGCACGGGGGTGCTTTGCTTCTTATCAGAGGGGTTAGTGATTCACCGTCGCTTTAAAGACCAAGCATTCAATACAGAATTACTCCTCAAATTCTATTTAGTACGTAGAGAAGTTAGCGAATAATATAAAGTATGTGAGAGGATTGAATAAATCTCGTAGGATTAATGATATCGAAAAGAACGGAGGGTTATACTTTAAACTAGTAAAATATTTATTTAAAAAATGTTCACACAGTTGTGAACGATTAGATTACTGCCACCACTAAGATTTAAAGCTAACTGTACATACACACAAGTGCTAAAAAAACCAAACAAGTGCGTACTCAATATCGCACTCTGAGGGTTCCTCACGAACTTAATTATGTATAGAGACAGTTCATCTATAGGTATTGATGAGTCAGCTCGCGAGTTTCAGAATATGTATCGCAAACGGCCGTATCATTTGACTGCATTCAGTTAGAAGCTTAACGTTTTTACGCCGCAAAGGGATCGCAGACTTCAGTGTCTGATACAAATTTCTACTTGATGCCTTTATCCACTCCTGAGGAAAAGGAGTCTTAACAGACGGCTGTATCATTTGATCGCATTGACTTGGAAGCTCAAATCTCTTAAACTGCCATGGAATCGCAGACCTTAGTATTTGAAAGAAATTTCAACTTTATACCTCTACCGGTCCTGAAGAGAAGGAGTTTTAACAGACAGGCAGACAGACTTAGAGCAAACTGATCCTATAAAGATTCCGTTCTTACCGATTGACCCTTGAAACACAGAAAATTATTGCTGTCATTTTGCACCCTCTTATTAACAAGTTATTGCGGAAGTCCACGAAGCATGTATACTTTCGAGTTTACAGCCTGACAAAGTTTACCAAAATTATTCGTGTATAGAAAGTAGTAAATTGTCGCTACTCGTCCACACTGGAAAAAGGAACATTACAGTTTAACACCCCGTCGGGAATGAGGCCATTAGAGACGAAGCACAAGCTCGGATTAGAGAAAGATGATGATGACGATGATGATGTTTGGTTTGTGCGGCGCTCAGCTGCGCGGTTATCAGCGCCCGTACAACTTGCCAACCTTTGCTCAGTCCATACTAGCCACTTTCAAGAATGATGATGAAATGATGAGGATAACACAAACACCCAGTCATCTCGAGGCAGATGAAAATCCCTGGCCACGGGGGAAGGAAATCGCCCGAGCCGTTTTGGAAGGAACAATGCCGCCATCTGCCTCGAGCGTCCTACGGAAATGACGGAAAACCTAAATCTGGCTGGGTAGGTGGGGATCTGAACCGTCGTTTCCCTAAATGGGGAGTCTCTGTGATAGCACCTCGTCAGCCGTCCAAACGAAATATTAAGTACAGACTTGGGAAACTCCTGTTGCCTTCATACTGCTGGTAACAGGGGAAGATTATATGATATATAATATAAATAAAAAATAGTACTATTAATAAACTCGTCGGTGACTCTTTGTATACAATATCAATTCAGATTAATGTAACCACCTGCCAAAAGCCTGAATAACCATTTTTGCAGGTGGGGCCGCCGTCAGACGTGCAGGGACAGAGTCATTGATGTCCTGGAAGGTAGTGACAGGAACGTGGAGCCATGTCGACTCCAGTGCGGTGGCCAGCTGCGCCAGGTTTCTCGGTTGAGGATGCACTGCTCGGTCACCCAGATGGACGTAGTTCCACACTTTCTAGGTTGCATTTAAATCCCTGGGGTTCGGTGGCCAATGACGTACGTTAAACTGATCCTGGTGCTCTTCGAACCACGCACGTACACTGCGAGCTGTGTGAAAAGTTGCATTGTCCTGCTGGTACATGCCATAGTGCCGAGGAGAAACAAACGGGATGTAGGGGCGGACCTGATACCAAGGATAGATATATCCTTCCGTTTATCCACTGTGCCTTCCAGAATGATGAGATGACTGAGCGTATACCCTGAAAACATTCCCCAGACAATAAACCTCCATCGTCTGCCACTTTGTTTTCGAACGTTTCAAGCCGTACACACCAACGGCCATATGTCCGATAGAGCATAAAAAGTGGTTCATCTGAAAAGGCCACCTGTCCCCCTTCACATGACTTCAGCTTGTGTACATAAACCAGACGGCTGCTGCGGTGGTTCATTCGCAGGTACATTCGGTATTCGGTCATAAAGGAGATTCTGATGTAGGCAGCTGATTCATGCGGGCTGTCAATTGCTCAAAAGTTGCACGTCTATTCGCCCGTACACATATCTGCAGCCCTCGTTCCACCCTGTCAGCTATGTCCCATGGTGCACCACTGTTGATTCGTCACCAGTTTTGGGTAGAGCCATTTTGCCACGCACGGGTATACTTCAGCGTCTAATGCTTCCACCCTTTGGCCGAAAGTCAATGATCAAGCCCTTTTCGACGTCAGATAAATCTCTCCGTTTCCGCATTACGACAACGGCTGCTCTGTCTTCCGTGTTCCTCTCTGCCCCCGCCTCTACACTTTGTATACCCTCCACTGCTGGTGCTGCCACCTACCGTTTGTGAGTGGCTATTCCACGTTGACATCTAACAGTGGTGGTCACATTTCTGTGCCTGCGCCGTGTAAAAGGGACACTCAAATGAACACGAAACAGATGGGAAAAAAACTGTTTATTATTTCAGAAGTATCTTCACAACTGTTACTGTCTTTAACCCGCTGTGAGACTAGACGCTCAAGGCCTTCATGTGTAAATGTTTGCGGTTGCTTACGGAAACATGACTATTCCGAGGCGTGCACCTTTCTTCCGATGCGAATCGACGGCTACGAATGTCTTTCTCAAGCGCTCCAAAAACATGAAAATCGTATGGGGAGAGATTGGAACTGTATGGAGCACCTGTAGGAGGTTTCCACGGTAACTTGCGCAACTTAGTTGAAACAATCTTGGAAACATGCGGACATGTCCAGATCGTCCACGCTGTTCGGATCCTCCAACTCTTTCCTCACAGTGCGATTTCCATGCGCTTGGAGTGCTGAAGAAAGACATTCCTGGCCGTCGATATGCTTTGGACGAAGAGGTGCACGCCTGCGGAAAAATCATGATTCCGTAGGCTACCGCACACATATTTCCATGAAGGCATTGTCTTGTCTCACAATGGGATAAATGTATTAGATGTTATGTAGCTTATCTTTGACATAATAAACAGATTACTTACTTTTTTTCCATTTGTCTCGTTTTCATTTGTCTGCCCCATTTACATACATGCGTGCGTGCATGCGTTATTTACTGACCTCATCAGCTTTCATATGACGCATCATACGACCACACTGCGCCACTGCTTTAGTTTTCGTTAACTTTTTAATCAGTCGTAATTAAAAATCATAGACTCATGCTTCAAGTTGCCATGAACTCATCTCAAAGCTGCGATTTTACTGCTTTGTATCACTGTTAACTTACAACTATGTTGTTGGGGAAAAATCGTAAACACAACCGAGCAGTACTGAATACATGCTTAATGGTGATAACTGTTGCCAACAGCTAGTGTTCGTCGACAAAGAAGACACTCAATGCATATCGTCGCAGTTTGTATTGTTGTACAGATATACCCAGTACAAAACGAAAAACAAAAGTAAACAGGAGTAAGGAATCAAACCAAGTGCAACTACTCCATAGGGAGTCACCGAAGACTACGAATCCCTTATACTAAGATACTCAGACGTTATCTCTAAATAAGCTCCGAAATTTTGTTGGTGGAGTCCGGGTAAAAGGTCATGGTGCTGGAATCTCACCACACTCATACATGAAGTCAACGTTTTACGCCGTGAACAAAATATGTGCCAATATTTTGTGAAACTGTCATATCGACATTATGGTTTTGCTATACAGGAGAGTTATGTTACCTGGACAGGACAGCTCAGGCCAGCCGGTCCCTGCTCTTAAATTCTGTCAGCAGCTGTTTCCTGTGTCCGCCAGATGGCTCCAGAAGTTCTTCAGGCCTAACAACTTACTTTATTAAAAACAGCAGACAGGCAATAACCACCTGTTTGGAGCGCTTTTGTATAATAAGATTCTCTTGGAACTCTTCCATTTGGTCCGTGTTTGCATAGAAAAACAATAATATCAGAAACTGAGTCCACCTTGACGCAAAACACCTTGTTATTCGTTTATTTCTTTATTATCCCAAACTGGTTTCGGCGACAAATATGACCATCATCAGTGGGGTTTTTTAATCTTATTTATTCTATGTTACAGCATGTTTTAAGCAATTATTGGCGCTGTTTGCGACATATTTTCGGTGCTCTTTTTTTCCTGTCGCCGAACAGCAAAATGGCGTAATATTCTGAATCAGAAACAAAGTGCAAAAGTTTTGTTTTTCTGTGTATAAAAGCAGCCACATATCATCCAACGAACATGACATGATGTTCGCTAAGTAAAAAGACGGCAACATGAAAAAAAGAGCACAGAAAATATGTCGCAAACAACGCCAATAATTGCTTAAACCATACTTTAACATAGAATAAATAAGATTAAATAACCCCACTCATGATGGTGATATTTGTCGCCGAAACTAGTTTGGGATAATAAAGAAAGAAACGACTAACAAGGTGTTTTGCGTCAAGGCGGACTCAGTTCCTGATGTTACTGTGTTTTTTTAATTTTCATGAGGTCGGAAATTTTTTCCTGCTCATTATGTTTATCGTTTAATTTTTCTTTCAAGAAGAGTTTTGCAGAAGCTAAATACACTACAAGACTTGCGTTTATAATTTACGGTGGTTTGTTTTGTTTACGATTAATCCAAGTATTTCAGTGTTTTTCGTGACTTAGAAAAAAAATATGTTGTTAGGTTTATTGGACACCAAGGTAGTTAGGTTATGCGGGCCGGCCCAATTAACGTCATTAAAATCATTTACTTTTCTAGTTTACGAATATTTTTAATCTGATAAAACCTTTTAAGTCGTACTATTGGCCATAATGATGAAACACTTCGTGAACCAGACTTCTGTGTTCAACTCTGACAGACCGGTCTTTCGAGCTATCAGAGAATGGGGGAACAGTCCCAGAAAATAATGTTCTTACCATAGTTTCTAGCTTAGTTCGTCGGTTTTCTCCTGCGTCTGCAGCTCATTGAGTTCTTTCAGCTTCTAGTGCGCTAGTGAAATCAGTCCTTCCTGCCATGACCAAGAGCTCCAAGCTGAGTCAGTTGTGCCCTCTGAGGCCTGGCTTCCATTCCCTCAGTAATCCTCCAAAAAGAGCTAGTTCTGGCCAAAGGAAAGGAGAATATGAAAGGAGAATCTCTTATTCTTACAATTTCACCTGTGGAGGCTTGGCTCGGAAAAATAGCTTCTGCCAGAGTACCAAAGGAAAATGAAAAGAAGGGACCAGCTCCAGCTGAGGTGCAGCGTCTTTACATTGCGGCTGTAGCAGTTAACGACAGCAAACAGTGTCACGCAGAGCTCGCCCATAGCTCTACTTCTGTGCTCCGGCTAGCAACACGTAGTAATGGCTGTCGCCGAACCATGTCGATATTTACAGACCATGAAATCCTAAGCGGTCAAGACAAAGTATTTCGAAAAAATGGTTCAAATGGCTCTGAGCACTATGGGACTTAACTTCTGAGGTTATCAGTCCCCTAGAACTTAGAACTACTTCAACCTAACTAACCTAAGGACATCACACACATCCATGCCCGAGGCAGGATTCGAACCTGCGACCGTAGCGGTCGTGCGGTTCCAGACTGTAGAGCCTAGAACCGCACGGCCACTACGACCGGCAAAGTATTTCGAAAAGAAAACTTTATCTTCTGAGAATATTGCGTCTTTCACTAATTATTGATGAGTTAATATGTTTAGTTATTAGTGTGAACGAGAGTGTAACTGTGAAGTAACGTTACAAATGAATACTGTAATGTCTATTAACTGAGAAAACGCTAGCGTGGGAACTGGGTCTGTACAGGGAGAGTGAATAATAAGCTCAGGGAGAATGTGTAACGTATAATTCGCCAGTTTATGGTACTGCCGAAACAGGAAAGATATCCCGACAATTCAGTTAAATAAAGAGGCGATTATTTTGAAATTTCCGGATTTTCCAAATCTCTTAATTTAATAAATCGCTCTGAAATGTTATTATACAGTAACTGGTTAATAGCCGAAGACGCGAAATAGTACGGTTTAATACGGAGACGTCATTGGATATGGAGTTTCTCAGCCAATCAGAAGACAATAAATTCGCACAGATTTTGTGGTCTATAACATTGCTTTGTGGAGTCTAGAAAAATTTCGGAGCTCCGCTACCATGACTCCCGGTCCACAATGCTGCACGCTCATTTCCATTTAGGACGTGTGTACCACGAGCTCTGAACACATGTAGTGCTAGTTCTGCAAGGTTCGCAGAAGAACTTCTGTAAAGTTTGGAAGGTAGGAGACGAGATACTGGCAGAAGTAAAGCTGTGGGTACCGGGCGTGAGTCGTGCTTCGGTAGCTCAGTTGGTAGAGCACTTGCCCGCGAAAGGCAAATGTCCCGAGTTCGAGTCTCGGTCGGGCACACAGTTTTAATCTGCCAGGAAGTTTCATATCAGCGCACACTCCGCTGCAGAGTGAAAATCTCATTCTGGAAGAATTACATTCATCGTCAGATCAAAACGCTGACATGGTTTAAGAAACATCTCACTATTCTTGGAATGAAGAATTTGGAGACCATGAGGATTTTTCAGAAATTAGAGATGGTAACATCATAATTAAGAAGGTGCTTGGTAGAAAAAAATAGTCAAGTCGTGACTTCGTAGCTGTTGTGAAGGAGTCTGTTCGTTCTGCCACTAAAGTGGTTTTCTGGAAGCGAGCCATAATCTACAATGGATTTCCCATGACCGTTGAAAATGCTTTTGTAGCCACTGCTGATATTATTGAAAAATTTCTTCCTCCCTTTCAAGACTTACGTGAAAGATTTGAAGACATGATTTATAACAATGTTGACATGTGAATATGGCCTTCACTAAAACTGATTTTATTTAAAAGTTTGTATTTGGTATATCAGCAGCTAAATGTTGTAGAAATGCACCGTTACTGCGATTTGCAGTTATGATTAAACTGATATAATTCATTACCACTCATATTACTGCCTCGGCCAACAAACGTCGCCGAATGGGTTGAATAGTCAATTCGCGAATGAACTAATTCGTTCAGATTCAAAATAACTGGAAGTAATACAGAGCCCTTGAACACCTCCTTCTAAATAAAACGTGTAACCCGACTTCCCATAACATTTATTGCGGAATATGTTGCATAGATAATGTTTCAGATCAGTTTCAAAAGATTGTGACCCAGTTAACCTAACACTACGCTACATGTTTCATTAACAGGTGGCTGTACGATGTCGATATGCGGGTTAGTTTATTAATTACAGTAATTAATCAGAACTCGGAGTCCGGAATTACTGAAACAATGTAGCGGCAGTAGAGAGATAATGAGCATATCCTCTGCCGAAGTAATACATCTTGCGCTTTTCTAATCCCAATGGGTCCTATCGGGATTCATAAATTGCTAATGCCTGAGAGTACAAACGAATTAGTTACTGTGACGCTAGTAACTCTCGTACTTTGTGTAGTGAATTCGCTTAGCAACAGCTAAATACCGTTTGTTTTAATTCTTGATATTCTATACAAAAGACAAAAGGGACTAGGTAAATTCCAACCACAATACGTGGGATTTACATGCAGGATACCGTATTTCCAAGGCTGGGTGGAGAAGCCGCGATCGTATTCCATGTGGAGCATCTGCTATTCGATATTCGATTATATGCAAATAAAAGCAGCCGTCTCAAATGGAATACCATTTCCTTAACTCACAGCCCCGATATTATCGGATACACTGCCACCTCTGTCTCTACCACTTCGATATTGCCCGACGTGAATCTCCCTCGCTGTTGGTAACGCAGAAGACGAATGATTTATGTGCAGGTTTTAATTGAAAATTGATTTGATGCTCTTCTTACCCGACTCGATTTTTAGTATTGGCAGAGCGCCAGGAGATTATTAAATTTTAATACCAAGGTAATTTTAAATCAGAGCGGAAAAGCCAATTAGAGATGCAACGAATACTAGAAACTGATGATTTAGTAAGACATTTCCGCCAGATTAGTGGGACAAAGCAAAGGATAACTAATATAGAGAGAAATAGGATTGAATATTTGACACAAAGTCACTTGCTGTTTCCTGTGTTTACAAACGTCGTAATGTGCCCTGACAGAAATGGGAAGAGTTACTTCATTAACATCTTGGCTGGATGCTACGAAACAGATACTCCAGTATATCTATGCATGTGGTGTATGTTCAGTTCAGAAGAAACTCATTCCGACAGATGAAGAATGCTGGTGGATGATAGATACAGAGCTCTTTCTAAGGTCGTTGGACCTTTTTCTGTGGAGTTCACAATACACAATGTTCAGGGGATGCCCACATTAGTTTGCCGGCCGGGGTGACCGAGCGGCTCTAGGCGCCACAGTCTGGAACCGCGCGACCGCTACGGTCGCAGGTTCGAATCCTGCCTCGGGCATGGATGTGTGTGATGTCCTTAGGTTAGTTAGGTTGAAGTAGTTCTAAGTTCTAGGGGACTGATAACCTCAGAAGTTAAGTGCTCAGAGCCATTTGAACCATTTACTTTATCGCCATCTTTCGAGAGTAGGAGAATCACAGATATGAAGGACATGGGAGCACTTTACCGAAAAGACCGTGGAGACAGCTGTTTGTTGTAGAGTGATGGCAGAGCGGCTCGTGACGCATTGGACTCAGGACGGCAGCGACAGGAGAACTGCAGACAATGGTCCCTGGACAAGGACTGCACAAGAAGAAGATCGCAGGCTTGTTCGACAGGCTCTGAAGAACAGATGATCGAAAGTGGCTATAATGTGGTTTGAGGTAACAGGGAGAGTGCCAACACTATTCATCGCAAATAAACTCGAGCTCATAAATTAAGGATAATGCTGATACCTGGTGAAACAACGCTCTGGTGGGCGGTTTGCGGATTTAAATCACCTCAGGGTATGACCATGCGGTCATCGCACGGCGGTGCTGGCAGCAGTCCACATACGCAGAGGTGTGTAGGTGCATGTCAGAGCACGGTGCAGCGAGTAAGTGTGAAGACGTTTCCAGACGTGCTAATGGTGACTGTGTGTTGAAAATGGCGCAATGAAACATATTGATGACGTCATGAGGGGTGGAATACTAGGACGAATGGAGGCTGGTCAAACACAGCAGGTCATAGCATGGACCCTCCGTGTGCCACAAAGTGCGATCTCAAGATTATGGCAACGATTCCAGCAGACAGGAAACGTGTCCAGGCGCTACAGTACGGGGCGTCCACAGTGTACAACACCACAAGAAAACCTATGTCTCACCATCAGTGCCCATAGATGGCCACGGAGTACTGCAGGTAAACTTGTTCGGGAGCTTACCGCAGCCACTGGAAGTTGTCTTCAGACACGCAGTCTACAGACGACTGAACAGACATGGTTTATTCACCAGGAGACCTGGTCACAGGAGAGCCCGTAAAGCCTGGTGTCAAGAACACGGTACATGGTCATTGGAACAGTGGTTATGTTGACGGACGAATCCACGTGTAGTCTGAACAGTATCGCGGGATCACCCTCGCAAAGATATGGTCTGCAATTGAGATAAGTGGCTTTGACAAATGGAAGATTATTATTCACGGAGCCTGTGAACGAGTGTCGCCAAAATGGCGAAGATGGTCGAACGTTCATATGCTACTGTCCCGAGCATCTACGAAAGGGGTGAAAGGATAGTGAAACAACCGATAGGCGCTAAATGGTTGAACTTGCACGACTGTTCACAGCCCGTGGTGTTCGGGGGCTCGTCTGCTCTGGAAAGCAGGATGGATGGTGACCTGCGGCATCTCAATGCTAATATATGCAGAAACGTTTCGGAGCACACCGTTCATCGTAAGTTGTCGGACATGGGGCCTCGCAGCAGACCACCCCTACCTCTTTACATTTTGATCGAACGACATTGTCAATTACGGTACGGGACCACGAGAATTCGAGCGTCGATCAATGGACACGTATTGGCTCTTCGGGTGAATCACATTTTTGCTGCACTAAGTTGGCTCGAAGCACACACCGCGCCACGGACGAAGACTGCTGGGAGCAGTGTTATGCTATGGGAGACGTTCACTTGCGGTTGCATGGGACCTGTGGTAGTAATCGAAGATACGATGACAGCTGAGAACCACCTGCATCTCCACAAGCTAGATGTCTTCCTTGACGGCAATGTCATCTTTCAGCAGTAGAATTGTCCGTGTCTTGAGGACAGAGCCGTGATAAGTGGTTTGAGGAGCACTATAGTGAACTCATGTTGTCTCGCCAACTAAATTTGTGTGATGTAAATCCTATAAAACCTGTCTGGGTCGCTAACGTGCGTCGTCACTACGTACTAAACCAGCGGCCCGGTATTTACACGGTTTAAGCAACCTCTGTATAGACACCTAACGCCAGATAACTCCACAACCCTACCAAGAAACTGTCGGATAACTGATAAGCTAATAAGTGATGTATTACGTTCCATATACGGACATACAAGCTAATAAGCCATTATTCATAGTGCTTTGCTACATCAGTGTACGTTTCACTCATGGGCATTAACATTTTCTTTCGTTTTTGCCTCATACGAGTGAATTGGTTGTAATGAAATGTCACTTATGTGTTACATAAGAAGTTATTCAGATGGAAGTGTGAATAGCTTGGTATTCTAGTAGGTAGTTGGTGGTTTAGTTGCTGGGGATGCGGAATAATAGAACAAGGTAACATTAGAGGCTGCATTACTTGTAGAAAATAACTTAACGAGATCTATTTTTGTGCATTGTTAGTTTTTTGTTGTCTTTTCTGATTGTGGCAGAGTGACAAACATTTTGAGGTACTCACTATGCGATCAAAAGTATCCGGACACCTGGTTGAAAATGAATTACAAGTACCGTGGCACCCTCCGTAGGTAATGCTGAAATTCATTATGATGTTGCCCACCATTTGCCTTGATGACAGCTTCCACTCTCGCAAGCACACGTTCAATCAGGTGCTGGAAGGTTTCTTGGAGAATGTCAGCCCATTCTTCACGGAGTGCTGCACTCAGGAGACGTATCGATGTCCGTCGGTGAGGCCTGGCACGAAGTCGGAGTTCGAAAAGGTCCGAAGGGCGTTCTATAGGATTCAGGTCAGGACTCTGTGCAGGCCAGTCGATTATAGGGATGTCTTTGTCGCGTAACCACTCCGCCACGGGCCGTGCATTATGAGCAGATGCTCGATCGTGTTGAAAGATGCAGTCGCCATCCCAGAACTGCTCTTCAACAGTGACAAGCAAGAAGGTGCTTACAAATCAGTGCAGGCCTGTGCTGTAATAGTACTACGCAAAACAACAAGGGGTACGAGTCCCTTCCATGAAAAACACGACCACACCATAACACGACCGCCTCCGAATTTTACTGTTGGCACTACACACGCTGGCTGATGACGTTCACCGGGCATTCGCCATACCGGCACCCTCCCATCCGATCGCCACATTCTGTATCGTGATTCGTCACTCCCCACTACATTAATCCAGTGTTCAATCGTCCAATGTTTATTCTCCTTACACGAAGCGAGGCGTTGTTTGGCATTTAGCGGCGTACTGTGTGGCTTAAGAGCAGCCGCTCGACCGTGAAATCCAAGTTTCCTCTCCTCCCGCCTAACTGTCATAGTACTTGCAGTGGATCCTGATGCAGTCTGGATTTCCCGTGTGACGATCTCTTCAACTGTCAGCGGTCTCTGTAAGACAACAGAGGAGGTCCGCCTGTACTCTTTTGTACTGTACTTGTCCCTTCACGTTTCCGCTTCACTATCAGATCGGAAACAGTAGACCTAGGGATGTTTAGGAGTATGGAAATCTCGCGTACAGACGTATGACAAAAGTGACACCCAAATCACCTGACCACGTTCGGTGTCCGTGAGTTCCGCGGAGCACCCCATTCTTCTCTGTCACGATGTCAAAGGCCACTGATATGGAGTACCTGGCAGTACGTGGCAGCACAATGCACCTAATATGAAAAACGTATGTTTTTGGGGGTATCCATATACTTTTGATCGTATTGTGTAGATATGGTGTATGTATCTGAACACTGGCTTCATTCCTCAAGCACATATTTTAAGTGACATTTTGTCAGCTGGTGGCTCGTTGTACCCACAGAATGAATGAGTTCTACTTCTGAAAACATAATTAAGAGGTTAGTTGCTACTCACCAGATGCTGAGTCGCAGAAAAGAACAACTAAAAGGCTGTCAGGAAGATAGCTTTTGGCCAACGAGGCCTTTGTCAGAAACAGATAACACACACACACACACACATGACCACATTCTCTGGCAGCAGCGCAATGTGGGAGAAGAAACTGGGTGTGGGTAAGGAGGAGGCTGGGACGGGGATGGAGAGGGACAGCAGGGCCGGGGTGCGGTATAGAAAATGCTGCTGGGAAAGATCAGGGACGAGGTGGAGTGTAGAGCAGATAGGTGCAGTCTGGAGGTTAGACGGTGAGCGAGAGAGAGAGAGAGGTGGTGGGTAGAAGAAACTGCAGAGAGGTAAAAAGACCGTGTGTGCTGGTGAAACAGAGGGCTGTGTAGTGCTGCACTGGGAACAGGGAAGGGGCTAGATGGGTAAGGACAATGACTAATAAAGGTTGAGGTCAGGAGCATTACGGGAATGTAGATTGCAGAGAAAGTTTCCACCTGCGCAATTCAGAAAAGGTGGTGTTGGTGGGAAGAATCCAGATTGCACAGGCTGTGAAGCAGTCATGGCAATGAAGGTCGTCGTGTTGGGTGGTGTGCTCAGCAACAGGGTGGTCCATTTGTTCCTCGACCACAGTTTGTCGGTGGCCATTCGCACGGCAGACAGGTTGTTGCTTATCATACCCACATAGACTGCAGCACAGTGTCTGCAGCGTAGCTTGTAGATCACATGACTGGTGTCACAGTTGCCGGCCACTGTGGTCGAGCGGTTCTAGGCGCCGCAGTCCGGAAACACGCGACTGCTATGGTCGCAGGTTCGAATCCTGCCTCGGGCATGGATGTGTGCGATGTCATTGGGTTCGTTAGGTTTAATTAGTTCTAAGCCTAGGGGACTGCTGACCTCAGATATTAAGTCCCATAGCGCTTAGAGCCATTTGAACCATTTGGTTTCACTGGTAGCTCTGCCTTTGATTGGATAGGTGATATTTGTGACCAGAATGGAGTCAGAGGTCGTGGGAGGATGTATGGAACAGGTCTTGCATCTAGGTTTATTACAGGTATATGTGCCATGAGGCAAGGGGTAGGGAGCAGGGGTTGTGTAGCAATGAACGAGGATATTGTGCAGGCTATGTGGACGGAACAATAACACTGTGGGGGCGGGGGTGAGGGTGTGGGAAGGACAGTGGGTAGGACATTTCTCATTTCATGGCACGACGAGAGGTAGTCGAAAACCTGGCGAAGAATGTAATTCAGTTGCTCCAGTCCTGAGTGGTACTGAGTCACAAGGGGAATGCTCCTCTATGGCTGGACAATGGGTCTTTGGTAGGTGTTGGGTGACTGGGAGGATAAGGCACACGAGATCTCGTTTTGTACAAAGTTGGGAGGACAACGATGGCCTGTAAAGGCCTCAGTGAGACCTCGGTATTTTTTAGAGGGACCGCTCGTCACTACAGATGTGATGGCCACAGGTCGTTAGCCTGTATGGAAGGGGTTCGTTGGTGTGGAACGGGTGGCAGCTGTCGAAGTGGTGTTATTGCTGGCGGTTAGTAGGTTTAATATGGACAGAGGTACTATATCTGACCTATTTCTGTTGTCAAAATTATATGTTGTGTTTGGTTATTTTAGCCCTGCTTCAGCTCCTTCGTGCTACAGATAATTATCTTTATTTTATTTTAAGTCCCATATGTTTTATTAATTGAAATTTTTGATGGTAAATGAAGTAACTTCTATACTGGAACCCCATCTGCACAACCGTCAGCCTGAACTGCACTCCACCAAAATCCCGTGCTGCAGCACCACCTCGGAGAAGTGCTGTGAGCAGGAGTAGGGAATGGACAACGTGAAGACCTACATTCTGCTTCTAGGTGAGATTGGCTGAAACGTTTATATTTGTGTTAAAAATTTTCGTGTAGAAACTGGGAGCTCGTGAAATTTGAGGAGGCAGCTGGCAACCCTTGCGCGGTTGAAGCGGCGGGTCCAGATCCCTATGGGATGCCCTTTGTGTTTTTTAAGTGCTTATCAATTCGGAAGTATGGAGTTTGTGATCCTCCACGATCTAAGAACTTATTTTTCCGGCACGGAAAACCATAAACTTATCGGAACTGCGTTCCCTTGTGCTGACGTCAAATTCTCATTAGGCACACACCTGTTTTTATCTGCGAATGCAGCTGATTAATGCGGATGGACTTGTTTGATGAAACAACGCCTCATAACGAGAGTGGTTTTTGGTTCAGCTAGGTGTAGGTGTTTTTGGATAAAAGTGAACGTCACGACTAGGGTTAAATGATGTCAATTTCATTGGTTTTTATGCTAATTGGGGGCAGTGTTTTTGGGCGACCTTTTCCCTACTGAGTCTGAAATGTGTTCCTGTTTTGTTGTTATGGAGAATATCAACGGCAGTTACTGCTAGGCAGTTGAACTGCTAGCGGTAGACCCAGTGATGGGATCCCGTAATATTTTATGAAAGTAGTTAGACAGCTGCAACGCTTTTAATTGCTGACATTGGAGTTGTGAAGTTTAAGCTTCTCTCGCGGATCAAATCCAGGGTGACTGATTTAACATGCCTAGCGGTGTAAGAAGTTAATCCGCGTCAGCAAATAAGCGTTTCGGGTTTAATTTTTAGAACAGTGCGTCACCCAGTTCGTCTCCGGCGCCACCCAACGCCAAGGCGGCGTGGATTCACGCCGCGACCGTGAGTCTGAGTTCTCGCGACGCCACTGAGCCTTCTATGTAGCACGAGACGAATGTTTCATAATGACTGGAAACACCTGTCCCACTTAGGATAATTAAAGTTCGTAGCAACAGAGGTAGTATTCAGCCACAGAATAGTAATTATCAGATCATGAATTGTAAACGGTCCGTCACTAACTGACCAACAGGAATGCGTGAGAAAGCTTGAAATACAGTAATGAAAATGGTACGTTTCAGATTCCTGTCATCGAAATGTTTAAACCCATAGACTAACATAAATCAGCCTGTCATCTTCGATGCCAATAGGCTATTTGATAAAATGGACGGATAAATTTTATTAAGAGTTAGCTGTGGGGCCAGACACATCTAGTGTTACAAATCCACGGTTTCATTGCTTCATTACCCAAGACAGTACAGGAAAATATGAAGACGTAGGCAGCGGGTGAGGGAATGTCTCTCACTGTTACAGATATGACCGGAGCTGTTAGATTCATTTTCCAAGAATCGTTTGTAAGATTAATAGTAATGGTATGGGACAAGTCATTTTAGATTCAGATTACACAGTTATACGTAAATACGGCTACATGCTGAGCATTCACAAGTTTATGATATATAGATACATAGATAGATAGATAGATAGATTTTTAACACAAGTATTAGTAATTCCTATCCATCACTTTTCGCACATTACAGAATTAGAAATTATTCTGCGTAGTATAAATAGTTGTCAAGAAGAAAGGTTTTCAGTTTCAGATATAACTTTGCTTTCTGTCATACTTTTATGTCATTGGGTAAGTAATCAAAAATTTTGCTGGCAGCACAGAGCGCTACATTTTGAGCTAGAGACAACCTTAAAGGGAGTAATTAATATAATTTTCTCTACCGTTATTTAACTATGTACATCACTGGTCCTTTTGATACTGTGAAGCAGTAGTGAAAATGCCTAGTTCCTTACAAAGATATTTACAAGTTTATCATGGGTGAGTACCGGATATTATTCTTACAGAATTTCTAGAGCACCGAAGATTTTTTTCCAAAATATGACATTACTAAATGAAAATACGCTAAACATGTCAACGTACTGATTTCTCTATCCTCAAGATTTGGATTCATCCGAAGTGCAAATATGTTTCAACGAAGTTGTTTTAGGAGTCTTGAAACACTTTTTTTTTAGATAAAATCCCCATCAATATGGAAACCTAAAACATTTGAACTTCTCTCTGCAGTTATTGTTTATTCACCTTGCGTTACACTTATTACCGCTGTGGTAAGTCTAGATGAGCAGACCTGAAAAAGTTGTATCTTTCTAAAATTCTGAGGGAGCCCATTCGCAGAATAACATTCAATAATACTTTTCAGAACATTATTTGATATGTCTTCTGTTGCTGTATGCATGTTTGGATTGATTACAATCCAAGCACCTTCCGCAAAAAATAAGTAATTCTGCTTGTTGGATATTAATGCGGAAGGTGTTTACACATATGAATAAAAACAGTGGACCTAAGACAGAGCCTTGTGCAGCCTCGCATCTGTGGATGCAGAGAGCGTGAAGCACCTGCAAGATGCGCGGCATACTCTCAGTGTGTACATTCAAAATACAAGATGCTAGCCAGGGTGGAACAAGTCTATCACAGAGGGTTTACTCGCTTCTGATTATGATTCAGGGCGAGCGATGACGCCGCTGTTACTAGGATTCGGGGGATGTGAGGCGCATCCGAAGCGAGTGGTGTCGCCGGCGTCTGCAAACACGGATCCGCGTCGTTACGGCTAAAGCATCCAAATCCACCCCTAGTGTGACAACCTGCTGACGCCAGGCTGGAGGGATGAAGGAGGGAGGGGTAAGGGTTGGGGGGGAGGGGGGTTTGGAGGAGGCGAACCTCGTTAGAGGGTTAGAGGGAGGGCGACAACACAAACGACTTTAGGAGGATGCGCACCAGTATTCCAACAGCGGAGAGAGGCGACAGCAGACCGTTTGCTCTTCTCTAGAAGGAAGTGGGTGCACGGAAGCAACCTTTACAGAAATTCAGACACCTGAAAATTAACAAGCAACAAACAAGCAGCATCTCAGACATATGTGGAAAGTCTGTACATACAAAAGAACATTTCATACGAAACTTTAAAGAAATTAGCTTGAAGAACCTAATATAGTAACGGTGAAAACTTAATTTTATTTTCCGTCTAGACACCACGTTATTCTATTGTTATGAAGGATTCCAAGTCCATAGAACCAACTTCAGATTAGAGTATATTGGCTACAGGAAATGTAGAAACTTATAGAAACATTACAAGGTTTCCTGCAATTTCTCCAGTTCGATCGAGGTTAGCGTTGCTCTCTTTCTCTGGTCTACTATCCACATGTTGTGGTTAAAAATTCCTTCCCCCAACAGGTTTTAGCGGCCTCGGATGTGGAGGTGAGTTCCTTCACTGTGCTACGGACTTTACGATAGTGTGCCAAACATGCTACAATTAATGCGTGGTCTGAGATCACTGATTTCTTTTCTCTGTTCTATCATGTCGTCTTCCACCATCAGAGGCAGCCTTCTGTCCAGACACCCTGTGACAATAATGAAGTCAAGACGGAGAATGTCAGAGAGAAAGTCGAAAGTGGACGGAAATCGATTTTGGTGATCATGGATAGGAATACAACTGAAAACGTACCACAGACTGGACTGGACCGGACAGAAAGGTATACCAATGCGATTCTGCTTGATACAAATCAGTACTCAGCTGGCTATCTGATAGTGTTGGCGGAAGGTACTTCTGCTACCACTAACTGATCCCCTCTCCTGCATTTACGTCTAAACCCATACTTAATAAGCCACTTTACGCTGTGTACAGGGGAGTATTTTGTGCACCGGCATAGCTTCTCCCTTTTCCTGGTCGCTAAAAGGACGATAACTGTGTATCAGCTCCCGCCTCTCTCATTTATCTTCTTGATCTTATCGCAAGATACTCGTATACGTAGGGGAAGCAATACATTGGTTGACTATTAAAGGAGCGACGGTCTCGGAACTTTAACGGTAGACCTTACCGTGATGGAGGACGCCTCTCTTACAGCTTATGCCACTGGCGTTGGCTGAGTAATCCCATGACACTTCCGCGCGTACCAAATGAACCTGTCACGAAACATGCTGCTATTCTTTGGGTCTCCTTTATTTCCTCTATCAGTTCTCTCTCGTACGGATCCCACACTAACGAGCAACATTACAGTGTTGGTCGAATGAGTGTTTTGTAAGCTACATGCTTTGTTGGTGGCCTACATTTCCTAAAGATTAATTTTAACAGGTCTTTTCACTTCAAATCTCTCCATACGCCTACTCGCCGATATTTTATGGAAGGAATTGCTGCCAGTAATAGTTATGCTCTGTAGTTTTGTGGACATATAACAAGGGGCTTTTCTGTTTAGGTATTTGCAACAAGTTACATCTGTTTACACTGAGGGTCACTTGCCACTCCTTGCACCAAGCAGCTATCCTCTGTAGGTCTTCCTGCATTTCGCTACAATTTTCCAGCGTCGCGATTTCTCTGTACACAAGAGCAGCATCAGCGGAAAGCCTCATGGAACTTCCGACGTTAACCACTCGGCGAAAAGCAATGGTCCTTTAATACTTCCCTGGGACACTCCCGAAGTTGCTTCTACGCCTGAAGACTTATGTCCTTTGAGAGGGAAAAAGTGCTGTATTCTGTTTGCTAGAAACTCTTCGGTCCAGTCACACAATTGGTCTGATATTCCGTATTCTCATACTATTTTCATTAGGTGCCCTTGCTGAAGTGTATTGAGTGCTACGATAAGGATGAAAGCTGAAGAAATGAATTAAAATTTTTACCACGACCGGGACTCAAACCTAGGACTCTTTGTTTAATAGGCACAAATGCTGATCATTACACCACCGCAGCACTATGGTCAACATTGCTGCACACACTACTCTAGTCTACTGCCCTCCCCAACACAAACTTCAAGGAGGAAGGAGTACATTTTTATCCTCCGCAAACGTTATAATACGTGATCATAAAAAGTGCTCCATAATTTTACAGCAGATTGACGACAACGATATAAACCCATAATTCCGTCCGTATCTTTTCTACGACACTTCTTGAAAACGAACATGATCTGCGCTTGTTTACAGTCGCTAATCACCCTTCGTTGCTCCAGCGATATATGATAAACATTCTGCGAGAGTGTGAGCAAATTCTTTTGCGTAATATCTGATCCTGATACCTGCCCATTAATTTGCTATTATACTTTCTTTTCTATTCGAGGATCACTTGTTTCAATATCTGTCATTTCGATGTTCGTGCGACGGTTGAAAGGAGAGAACGTATTACGTTCCCTCTCGTTATAACAATTTCGCCAGACCGAATTCGGTATTTCAGCCTTCTCTCTGTCATTTGGTGTCATTATGGTCACTGAGTGAGTGAGTAGATAATTAGCGCAGCTCCAACACGGCTGCGCCGTCTACAGGTCATATAGAACAAGATATCACGAACCACAAGCAATGGTTCCAATACACACGCACCGCGGACATACATAACGATTTACATCTCATTTTCTTCGCGGAGGTATTCACAAAACTCACCACACAACTTTACAGAAACTGGAGACATTCGAACAGTTCATTCATTCTGGATCTAGGGAACTACTGCCACAACCACAGGTGGAAGTATAATCGCAGAAAAACACTTCCCCCTCAGGGAAAATTTTGCCACCTTTGGTAGGATTATCCAGCGCATTAACAACATAATGTAGGTGAATCCCCGTGTTAAAGAAAACCTGACCGGCCTCATCAACTGTACTCATACAGTCATTTAACCGGCACAGTCAGGGGAGCAAAACAAAGAAGACACAAACAAACTCTCGCGACTCTACACATCGAGTAGCCGGTTTTATAATCAAATTGACGTTTCAGAAGATGACTCTGACATGTTACAGGTACAATGACGTAGCAGCTGGTATAGGAGATATCGTCGGAGACCAGATATAACGGTAAACCTTGCCACTAACATTTGCTAACAACCACACACGAACTGTCGCTTCTGGCCAAATCCGCCAGTAGTCCTAGTAGCGGCCCAGACATTCGATGAGGTTTTTTTTTTTCATTTTCTTTTTTCATGTGCTCATAAAACCGCTCCCTTTCAATCGCTTTCTGTCTACTATCTACCGGATGGCACCATATTAGCGGGTACAATGTTACAGCGCCTGTGTTACCCCGAATTACGATGCACTGAGGCTACTACAACCGTTATGAAATATGTGAAATGTATTCGCAGTAGCGAACATCAACAACCGTCAGCTGTACAGTGGAATGACGACAGTGAAAAGCGGGAAATTCAGGTTCCATTCCTGGTTCCACACAAATTTTAATCTACATCCACATATGACTCTGTTGTAGTTGTTATGGTCTTCAGTCCTGAGACTGGTTTGATGCAGCTCTCCATGCTACTCTATCCTGTACAAGCCTCTTCATCTCCCAGTACCTACCGCAACCTACATCCTTCTGAATCTGCTTAGTGTATTCATCTCTTGGTCTCCCTCTACGATTTTTACCCTCCACGCTGCCCTCCAATACTAAATTGGTGATCCCTTGATGCCTCAGAACATGTCCTACCAACCGATCCCTTCTTCTAGTCAAGTTGTGCCACAAACGTCTCTTCTACCCAATCCTATTCAATACTTCCCCATTAGTTTTGTGATCTACCCATCTAATCTTCAGCATTCTTCTGTAGCACCACATTTCAAAAGCTCTATTCTCTTCTTGTCCAAACTACACTCCTGGAAATGGTAAAAAGAACACATTGACACCGGTGTGTCAGACCCACCATACTTGCTCCGGACACTGCGAGAGGGCTGTACAAGCAATGATCACACACACGGCACAGCGGACACACCAGGAACCGCGGTGTTGGCCGTCGAATGGCGCTAGCTGCGCAGCATTTGTGCACCGCCGCCGTCAGTGTCAACCAGTTTGCCGTGACATACGGAGCTCCATCGCAGTCTTTAACACTGGTAGCATGCCGCGACAGCGTGGACGTGAACCGTATGTGCAGCTGACGGACTTTGAGCGAGGGCGTATAGAGGGCATGCGGGAGGCCGGGTGGACGTACCGCCGAATTGCTCAACACGTGGGGCGTGAGGTCTCCACAGTACATCGATGTTGTCGCCAGTGGTCGGCGGAAGGTGCACGTGCCCGTCGACCTGGGACCGGACCGCAGCGACGCACGGATGCACGCCAAGACCGTAGGATCCTACGCAGTGCCGTAGGGGACCGCACCGCCACTTCCCAGCAAATTAGGGACACTGTTGCTCCTGGGGTATCGGCGAGGACCATTCACAACCGTCTCCATGAAGCTGGACTACGGTCCCGCACACCGTTAGGCCGTCTTCCGCTCACGCCCCAACATTGTGCTGCCCGCCTCCAGTGGTGTCGCGACAGGCGTGAATGGAGGGACGAATGGAGACGTGTCGTCTTGAGCGATGAGAGTCGCTTCTGCCTTGGTGCCAATGATGGTCGTATGCGTGTTTGGCGCCGTGCAAGTGAGCGCCACAATCAGGACTGCATACTACCGAGGCACACAGGGCCAACACCCGGCATCATGGTGTGGGGAGTGATCTCCTACACTGGCCGTACACCACTGGTGATCGTCGAGGGGACACTGAGTAGTGCACGGTACATCCAAACCGTCATCGAACCCATCGTTCTACCATTCCTAGACCGGCAAGGGAACTTGCTGTTCCAACAGGACAATGCACCTTCAATTTTTTGGTCCTGTCCTCCTCAGTTGCGCGTAATACTACGGTATGTTGATGATTTTCACTTATGGACCGTCTGACAGCAACTGAATAAAACACAATTTCAGTGCCATACGCGTTTCGCCTTTATTTTCTGCAAGGCATCATCAGTGGCAGGTTGCGTAGACAGTTTCTTACATATTACACTCCTGTTGCATTTTTGGTCTTGTTCTTCTTCCTATGAGCGCCAATTTGCTGTTTTTTCTGCATTCCACAGCACTATGCACTGAACGCTTGTTTTAATGCAATGTATGGCACTAAAATTGTGTTTTATTCAGTTGCTGTCAGACGGTCCATAAGTGAAAATCATCAATATACCGTAGGACAATGCAGGTCCGCATGTATCCCGTGCCACCCAACGTGCTCTAGAAGGTGTAAGTCAACTACCCTGGCCAGCAAGCTCCCCGGATCTGTCCCCCATTGAGCATGTTTGGGACTGGATGAAGCGTCGTCTCACGCGGTCTGCACGTCCAGCACGAACGCTGGTCCAACTGAGGCGCCAGGTGGAAATGGCATGGCAAGCCGTTCCACAGGACTACATCCAGCATCTCTACGATCGTCTCCATGGGAGAATAGCAGCCTGCATTGCTGCGAAAGGTGGATATACACTGTACTAGTGCCGACATTGTGCATGCTCTGTTGCCTGTGTCTATGTGCCTGTGGTTCTGTCAGTGTGATCATGTGATGTATCTGACCCCAGGAATGTGTCAATAAAGTTTCCCCTTCCTGGGACAATGAATTCATGGTGTTCTTATTTCAATTTCCAGGAGTGTATTTATCGTCCATGTTTCACTTCCATACATGGCTACATTTCATACAAATACTTTCAGAAATGACTTCCTCACACTTAAATCTATACTCGATGTTAACAAATTTCTCTTCTTCAGAAACGCTTTCCTTGCCATTGCAAGTCTACATTTTATATCCTGTCTACTTCGACCATCATCAGTTATTTTTCTCCCCAAATAGCAAAACTCCTTTACTACTTTAAGTGTCTCATTTCCTAATCTAATTCCGTCAGCATCACCCGAGATAACTCGACTACATTCCATTATCCTCGTTTTGCTTTTGTTGATGTTCATCTTATATCCTCCTTTCAAGACACTAGCCATTCCGTTCAACTGCTCTTCCAAGTCCTTTGACTCTATACTCTGCAAACAACCGTGAGGTGCAAGGCAGAGGATACGTCCGTTTGTACCAGTTGTCAGGGTTACTTCCTGTTCAATTCACGTATGGAGCGCGGGAAGAATGACTGTTTGAATGGGTCTGCGCGTGCATTAATTGTTCTAATCTTATCCTCACAGTCCCCATGTGAACATTACGTAGGGGGATGTAGTGTATTCCCAGAGTAATCTTTAAAGCCAGTTCTTGAAGCTTTGTTGACAGACTTTCTCGGAATAGTTTACGTGTATCTTCAAGAGCCTTCAACTTCAGTTCCTTCAGTATCTGTCTGACACTTTCCCAAGGATTAAACAAACCTGTGACCATACGTACTGCCCTTCTCTACATACGTTCCAATATCTCCTGTTGGTCCCATCTGGTACGGGTCCCACACACTTCAGCACCATTGTAGATCCAATCACACGAATGATTAGTAGGCAATCTCCAGTGTAGCCTGATAGTATTTTCCCAGTATTCTACCAAGAAACCTAAGTCTACCACCAGCTTTACGAACGACTGAACCTATGTGATCATTCCACTGCATATCCCTACAAAGTGCTACACCCAGGTATTTATATGAGTTGGTCGATTACAGCAGTGACTCATTTATAATATGGTCATGAAGTTACGATTTTTAGTTTTGTCAAGTGCAAAATATTTCATTTCTGAACATTTAGAGCCAGTTGCCAGTCTCTGTAAAAACTTGAAATCTTATCAAGAGCTGACTGAATATTTATGCAGCTTCTTTCAGATAGTACTTCATTATACACAAGTGCATCATCTGCAAAAGGCCTGATTTCACTATTAATATTGTCGTCAAGGTGATTATTATATAATATGAACAGCATGGGTCCCAACATACTTCCCTAGGGCACATGAGACTTTACTTCTACATTTGACAATAACTCTCCACACAAGGTAATATAATGTGCACTGCATGCGAAAAAGTCATCAATCCAGTCACAAATTTAACTTGATATCCCATATGATCGTACTTTTGACAATAAACGTAGGTGCAGTACTTACTCAAATGCTTTTCGCAAATCAAGAAATACTGCATGTACCTAGTTTCCTTGATCCAAAGCTTTCAGTGTGTCATGTGAGAAAAGTGCGAGCTGAGTTTCACATGATCGATGTTTTCAAAATCCATGCTGGTTGGCATTGAGAAGGTGAGTCTGTTCTAAATACCTCATTATGTTCGAGCTCTATTCCACAACAAATCAATGTGAAGTACATTGGACGATAGTTTTCTGGGTCACTTCTACCATCCTTCTTATAGACGGGTGTGACCTGCGCCTTGTTCCCTGAACTGGGGACGGTCTTTTGTTCGAGATATCTACGACATGTTACAGACAGAAGAGGGGCTAACACAGCCGCAAGTTAAACGTAGATTTTGACATGGATTCCACCGAGGCCTGGAGCGTTGCTCAGTCCCTATGATTTCAGACGTTTCTCAACACCACTGACACTAATACTTATTTCATTCATCTTTTCAGTAGTATAAGGATTAAATTGGGCAGTTCTCCTGGGTTTCCTTTGTCGGCATTCCATTATACACCTGACGTTTGTTCATCCTTGCAACTGCGAATACATTTCATGTATATTAGAGGGTAGTCGAACCTAGAAGTACGTTTTACATCAGAGACTGCATCCTATGACTTCTCGATTCGGTCACTAACCATTTCGCAGAGTGACAGTTGAGAGTTACGTGTTGGTCACCAAGCTAGTGCTAACATGGAGGGCCTCCACTTCTTTACGTTACGGCAGAAGGTGCGGAATGCTTGTGGCGCTGGAAGGCAAGTGGGCGTGGTGTTTGGGACACTGACGTCGACGAGCGGCGAGTTATCTGCGGCAGGGCGGCGGGTGGCGTAATTCAAGTTGCTCTGCGGGCGGCCGGCAGCGCGGCCGAAACAACTTTTGTATTGGCCGGCTATAGATCCGCGCGGGGGCGGCAGAGTGGCAACGGCACGCGCTTAGAATGCGGGACGGCGAGGCGGCTGGTGGGGGGTTGGCCTCGGCTGGGGGCGGCAGATTGCGGCGCCGGCTGCCACCGCCGCCCCCCGGGGCGTCCGGGCCACCTCCCGGCCCCCGCTTTTATTGCAGCTTTCGACCCATGCGCAGTATTGGGTCTTCACTTTCTGGGTGTTGTATTGTTCTCATCTTATTCATTTACTCAGCATATGGCGCAGTAGATCACACGAATTAATTGACTATAAATAGCCTTCAACACAAACATAAAATCCATACAGATCGTAAAATGGATGTATATAAGTATGTATGTGTATATGTTCCATATCCCCTACTAAACCACTGGACCTATTTCAACCAAACATATCACTTACCCTCTCGAGAGAATTGCTGTGGGGTAAGAACCACATATCTAGTGGAGGGGTGGGTCCGAGGGTGTAAAAGTAGTGTAACATGAATTCGCAAACTATGTAAATGAAGTATGTGATAATAAGAGCAATTAGTGACTTGCAACAAACTTTACACATAAATTAAGAGTTTTCCGTTTACACCCCCACAAAACGATGAAAGGAAAAAGCTTATCGCTTATTACATTTTGGCTGTTAATGCAGTACAACTGCCATATCAGGCATGACGTTGTAATTTATTACTTCTTTACTACTGACTGTATTGACGCCACATTTTTCGAGCAGCACGTCCATATATCACTGAATGTACCTGCAAAATTATATCATTGTACGACAAATTGCTCAGGAGATATGACATCATAAAGATTGAGCCACGTGAAAACGGAAGTATAGGACGAAATTCGCTTAAGATACAAGTGAAATATTTGTGACATATGTGTGTGAAAGATGTTAAATATGTGTGAAATGTTTGTCATATGTGCATACTCTGACAAAGTCGCAGGTAAATGGCCCCTCTTAATCCTCCGAACTGATTTCATTCAAACTTGGTACACATATTCCCGGGTTCCTGGGTCCGATTCCCGGCGGGGTCAGGGACTTTCTCTGCCTCGTGATGATTGGGTGTTGTGTGCTGTCCTTAGGTTACTTAGGTTTAAGTAGTTCTAGGTTCTAGGGGACTGATGACCTTAGATGTTAAGTCCCATAGTGCTCAGAGCCATTTAATCCATTTTGGTACACATATTACCATCTGAAAACAAATATTGTGGGGGATTAGAACCAACAATCTCCTACTGGGATGGGGGTTGTACAAGTACACGATGAAAGGCACCCATGATGCCGTAAAATTAAGATTTATTTAAAAAAATAGAAATTCCGAGTAACCAGAGGGTTGGCAAAGACGTTAATTATGAATGCGCGGTAAGGTGCAGACAAATGAACGAGAAACAGTCTCACTCTTACAGACTCTCTCGTATGTAGATGATGATGAAGATGTTCGACCTTAAATATGAACTATGAACCATGGACCTTGCCGTTGGTGGGGAGACTTGCGTGCCTCAATGATACAGGTAGCCGTACCGTAGGTGCAACCACAACGGAGGGGTATCTGTTGAGAGACCAGACAAACGTGTGGTTCCTGAAGAGGGGCAGCAGCCTTTTCAGTAGTCGCAGGGGCAACAGTCTGGATGATTGACTGATCTGGCCTTGTAACACTAACCAAAACGGCCTTGCTGTTGTGCTACTGCGAACGGCTGAAAGCAAGGGGAAACTACAGCCGTAATTTTTCCCGAGGGCATGCAGCTTTACTGTATGATTAAATGATGATGGCATCCTCTAGGGTAAAATATTCCGGAGGTAAAATAATCCCCCATTCGGATCTCCGGGCGGGGACTACTCAGGAGGACGTCGTTATCAGGAGAAAGAAAACTGGCATTCTACGGATCAGAGCGTGGAATGTCAGATCCCTTAATCGGGCAGGTAGGTTAGAAAATTTAAAAAGGGAAATGGATAGGTTAAAGTTAGATATTGTGGGAATTAGTGAAGTTTGATGGCAGGAGGAACAAGACTTCTGGTCAGGTGAATACAGGGTTATAAATACAAAACCAAATAGCGGTAATGCGGGAGTAGGATTAATAATGAATAAAAATATAGGAGTGCGGGTAAGCTACTACAAACAGCATAGTGAACGTATTATAGTGGCCAAGATAGACACAAAGCCCATGCCTACTACAGTAGTACAAGTTAATATGCCAACTAGCTCTGCAGATGACGAAGAAATTGATGAAATGTATGATGAGATAAAAGAAATTATTCAGGTAGTGAAGGGAGACGAAAATTTAATAGTCATGGGCGACTGGAATTCAACAGTAGGAAAAGGGAGAGAAGGAAACATAGTAGGTGAATATGGATTGAGGGAGAGAAATGAAAGAGGAAGCCGTCTGGTAGAATTTTGCACATAGCATAACTTAATCATAGCTGACACTTCGTTCCAGAATCATATAAGAAGGTTGTATACATGGAAGAACCCTGGAGATACTAAAAGATATCAGATAGATAATATAATGGTAAGACAGAGATTTATGAACCAGGTTTTAAATTGTAGGACATTTCCACGGGCAGATGTGGACTCTGACCACAATCTATTGGTTATGAACTGTAGATTAAAACTGAAGAAATTGCAAAAAGGTGGGAATTTAAGGAGATGGGACCTGGATAAACTGGCTAAACCAGAGGTTGTACAGAGTTTCAGAGACAGCATAAGGGAACAATTGACAGGAATGGGGGAAAGAAATACAATATAAGCAGAATGGGCAGCTATGAGGGAATGAAGTAGTGAAGGCAGCAGAGGATCAAGTAGGTAAAAAGACGAGGGCTGGGAGAAATCCTTGGGTAACAGAAGAAATATTGAATTTAATTGATGAAAGGAGGAAATATAAAAATGCAGTAGATGAGGCAGGCAAAAGGGAATACAAACGTCTCAAAAATGAGAACGACAGGAAGTACAAAACTGCTAAGCAGCGATGGCTAGAGGACAAATGTAAGGATGTAGAGGCTAATCTCACTAGGGGTAAAATAGATACTGCCTACAGGAAAATTAGAGAGACCTTTGGAGAAAAGAGAACCACTTGTATGAATATCAAGAGCTCAGATGGAAACCCAGTTCTAAGCACAGAAGGGAAAGCAGAAAGGTGGAAGGAGTATATAGAGGGTCTATACAAAGGCGATGATCTTGAGGACAATATTATGGAAATGGAAGAGGATGCAGATGAAGATGAAATGGGAGATACGATACTACGTGAAGAGTTTAACAGAGCACTGAAAGACCTGAGTCGAAACAAGGTCCCGGGAGTAGACAACATTCCATTAGAACTACTGACGGTCTTGGGAGAGCCAGTCCTGACAAAACTCTACCATCTGGTGAGCAAGATGTATGAAACAGGCGAAATACCCTCAGACGTTAAGGAGAATATAATAGTTCCAATCCCAAAGAAAGCAGGTGTAGACAGATGTGAAAATTACCGAACTATCAGTTTAATAAGTCACAGCTGCAAAATACTAACACGAATTCTTTACAGACGAATGGAAAAACTGGTAGAAGCAGACCTCGGGGAAGATCAGTTTATATTCCGTAGAAATGTTGGAACACGTGAGGCAATACTGACCTTACGCCTTATCTTAGAAGAAAGATTAAGGAATGGCAAACCTACGTTTCTAGCATTTGTAGACTTAGAGAAAGCTTTTGACAATGTTGACTGGAATACTCTCTTTCCAATTCTAATGGTGGCAGGGGTGAAATACAGGGAGCGAAATGCTATTTACAATTTGTACAGAAACCAGATGACAGTTATAAGAGTCGAGAGACATGAAAGGGAAGCAGTGGCTGGGAAGGGAGTGAGACAGGGTTGTAGCCTCTCCCCGATGTTATTCAATCTGTATATTAAAGTAGGTATTAAAATCCAGGGAGAAGAAATAAAAACTTTGAGGTTCGCCGATGACACTGTAATTCTGTCAGAGACAGCTAAGGACTTGGAAGGGCAGTTGAACGAAATGGACAGTGTCTTGAAAGGAGGATATAAGATGAACATCAACAAAAGTAAAACGAGGATAATGGAGTGTAGTCGAATTAAATTGGGTGATGCTGAGGGAATTAGATTAGGAAATGAGACACTTAAAGTAGTAAAGGAGTTTTTCTATTTAGGGAGTAAAATAACTGATGATGGTCGAAGTAGAGAGGATATAAATGTAGACTGGCAATGGCAAGGTAAGCGTTTCTGAAGAAGAGAAATTTATTAACATCGAGTATAGATTTAAGTGTGAGGAAGTCGTTTCTGAAAGTATTTGTATGGAGTGTATCCATGTATGGAAGTGAAACATGGACGATAAATAGTTTGGACAAGAAGAGAATAGAAGCTTTCGAAATGTGGTGCTACAGAAGAAAGTTGAAGATTAGGTGGGTAGATCACGTAACTAATGAGGAGGTATTGAATAGGATTGGGGAGAAGAGAAGTTTGTGGCACAACTTGACTAGAAGAAGGGATCGGTTGGTAGGACATGTTCTGAGGCATCAAGGAATCACAAATTTAGCATTGGAGGGCAGCGTGGAGGATAAAAATCGTAGAGGGAGACTAAGAGATGAATACACTAAGCAGATTCAGAAGGATGTAGGCTGCAGTGGGTACTGGGAGATGAAGGAACTTGCACAGGATAGAGTAGCATGGAGAGCTGCATCAAACCAGTCTCAGGACTGAAGACCACAACAACAACAAACGGGACATGTCCACCGGTTACACCGAGGCGCGTCGGCATCTGGCAGCCCCAGTGCCGTACTGTAATTCGCTGCGCTCTGCAGAAATCCCGTATTCTGGGAACCGCTGGGTGCAGGTCGGTTCAAAGATATGAACTGTAAGGTGGAGTGAGAAGGGGCCATCCGGCTCTTTTGTGCTTGAAAGTGTGGCACCGCCACCAATCAGCCAGGCGCCAGGCTAACTGAACTACTGTCGTCTGTGCTAAGACACAGTAAAAGCCGCTACCACTGGCTCGTATATTATGAAGTGGGAGAGTAGAACTCGTTAATGCGTGTTTGGAGAAGGCCTTATCGGCTGAAGCACGACGTTTCACAGATAATGGGGGTAAGAGATTATATGCTTCTGAGCTCCGGTACCGAAAACCCTCATGATCAGTTAATCACATTAAACCTTAGCACTGAAGTGATACTGCTGCCGTATTAGAACTTATCTGACTTGTCTGCGCTCGGAAGAATCGCTGTCATTGGTGATACGTATCATATACAACGTTCTCAATCAGTAAGACAGAATAAAAGTTCTGCTTCTTGCTGGGAGCTCTCCGTAGAGTGACTTCCACCCGAGTCTCAACAGGGGACGCATCAGCCGAGAGACAGAGTTCGATTCCAGGCTATGAGGCTGAGTAGCCTTTAGTGAGGCCAGATAACCTACTGTTAGAATTTTTCAGCAACAAAACAGCCACTCCCAGGCAACTGTAGGACGCACGAGAACACTTCGGATTGACATTGGGACTGAAGGAGTGAAATACGATTATTAACAACCTGCCGCCCTGGATTAGCCGTGCGGTCGAAGGCGCTGCAGCCATGGACTGTGTGGCTGGTCCCGGCGGAGGTTCGAGTCCTCCCTCGGGCATGGGTGTGTGTGTTCGTCCTTAGGATAATTTAGGTTAAGTAGTGTGTAAGCTTAGGGACTGATGACCTTAGCAGTTAAGTCCCATAAGATTTCATACACATTTGAACATTTTGATTAACAATCTGGAGAGCAACATGCACTCAGTGAAGATAGTAGGAGCACGCACAATTCTTTTTGCAGTTTTTCTTGTCCTCTTTGATTAATATTCAACAATCACTGTTTGACTTTGCGAATTTAGTTCTTTCCCCAAATGTTTCGCTGACTCTAATAAGTTCATCTCAGATTCATTATTCGATCTCTGCCAAGCTGTTGACTTTTTAATTCCATTGTTCAAATGTCTGTGAAATATTATGGGACTTAAGTGCTAAGGTCATCAATCCCTAAGCTTACACACTACTTAACCTAAATTATCCTAAAGACCAACACACACACCCATGCCCGAGGGAGGACTCGAACCTCCGCCGGGACCAGCCGCACAGTCTAATTCCATTGTAAACTGTGTTGATCCTTAATGAACATAAAGGTTAGGTGTTTTTGTGCACTTGTCTTTAGTTTGAAGTACACAGGATCTTATAATAAATATGGTTTTATAGTGAGCATTGTTTCATTCGGTAGCTTCATGAACCCTCTATTTTATCATCAGTTACAGTACCCATATTTCAAGTAAGCAAGTGCCACTCTTATTTAATAAATTCATATCATTAAGATATCCTAAGCACGACAACTGTAATTCGCTTGACACTATGGGAAGCGATTTGTTTACCAGTAAGGTCACCTGGTACAGGTCTTCCTCACACCCACAGGCAATGACGATTGTTGAGCTGTAACCTCATAAATCTCACTCCGTAGTGAGACAACTGAGATCACAAGTCTCTTATGCGAAATTGCTTACAGAACATTCCCAAGGAACTACCGAAATGTTGTCGGTGTACGTATGGTTCACCCAGCACACAAACCCATTACACACAAACACACTCAAGAAGTTCACTTAAGGCACAACTCTCTTGCACTGCGTGGGGAAAAAGCATCTTTTGCAGAAAAAGGCCTTTCCGATCACGGGATTGAACAACTCCTCGGGGTCTCTCAGCAAATAACACCATACGCCTCGCTCTCTTTCAAAGTCATTCCCTATTACGGTTTCTGTGCCCCAGTGCGAAACTGAAAATGGTGTGAAAGTATTGGAAGAAGAAACGAACGTCGCAGTTCTCATATTGTCGACATTAACCGATCACCTAACACCTGTTACGTTAATTTCCTCCACAGTACGAGTATAACACGCACTCTAAGAAGATTCTTGGCGACGAGGAGCGGAATCGACAGAAAGCGGATACTGAAAGGCACTCACTTTGTAGCAGGCTCCTTGTGTAATCGGCACATCCACGCTCTGAGTGAGCCACTTGTCGTTTGACAGAAAATAAGTCAGTGGCCGTCGCTGTGCGTGCGAACGCCTCATCTCTGACAAGTTATGGATGTGCAGGGACCTCTTACTTAAAAGCTGAAGATTTTAAAGCAGCTAGCAAATGTAAGTGCTAGTCGCGCATCGTTCGATTGGATCACTCACGCTATCTGAAGCACGAGGACACTCTCGTCTGGTTTCTGATCCTGTGAATCGCGTCAGCAAAATCATGGTAGACTTGTTTCATATTTCTAAAGAGTAATACGTTCAGCATGTCTAAAAGCGCCAAAAATATTAAAAGTAATTTATGACTACTGATACATAGCACCTTCATCCAGCCCGATTTCTGTGAATTCCAAGTACGAATACTTGTGGCGGTGAATTACCATCTTATAAAATCCCGCCACTTGGCATTGGGTGTAAGGATACACGAGACTTTTGGTATGATGTAGGCAGAGGGATCATTTACCGGACCGATCATAGGACTTTTTCTGAAGAGCAGAGGTTGTCAAGTGTTTTAAGAAATTGGAGCTCTGTGCTGGAAGTACATATCTTAAGGAGGGAGAACTGCGTCTCACAATGGCCGAGGCAGGACCAAGCGAGTAAGTGCGGCTCTGCTTTGATCGTTCATCACAGTGTTTCTTAGGATGCGAATTTAACTAGGTACAGTTAACGATTTCGTAGTCTTTTTCGCTTTAAATTTGCTTCATAAGTTATTTTTCGGCATTTTAATTCCAAGTATAGACTAGTCGGCTTTTGTGATAGTAACCACGTGTGGGCAGATGATCTTTGTGCTGTCCAGTAGTTTTAAATGGGCTTGTGGAATGCTCCTTACTCGATACAATCCTTTGATTGATGTCTTTATATTTCTGGTATTTCATGACTCATATTTTTTTTTTCCTTTTCTTGTTTCATTCAAACCAAGTTTTCTCAGTTTGTGTGATTCCACGTGACGTTAGCCGGAGTGTCATATGATCAGGTCAGTTGAATCACCCCACCGTGTTCCCCCATCTGTTTAAATTTTCTCCCTATCCAGCAGTTTTCGTACAGAAATTCTTGCAATTATATGTACTTTCTTTGTCATAAGTTACACGCAGAGCGAGGTTATATTTCAAGTTGCTTCTGGTTCCATTAGACCCCCGCCGTTTCTCTGCTTGGTTAAACTGAATGAAACCCATATCTGAAATTCATTTTTAGATACAGTTGCGCATTATTGTAAATCTAAATGAAATTTCTTTTCTCAAGCAGCACACGTGATTCGACGTGTATTTGCCTGTCCTGTGACTTATAGGTGCCAAGTCGTAGCATTCGAGAGTCCTCTTAATTTATTGCGATTCTGAGAGATTGGTGACGTATCCAAAACCGAAGCAATTTTTCGTGGTGCTCCTTTTATGTGCCCCTACGTGGGTCATCTGAAGACTGCCCCCAACTGCCACCGACTGCCTGCATCTCGCCACGTCACCCCCTTCTCCGCCCTCCCCCGTTCCCTATAGAATATATAGAGGCTGACCCGTTATTCTGCCACGATAAGGCCTGTAAACTTACCGGAGTAGACTCTCTTCTCACTCGCAGTCATATTTTTGAACGGTTGCAGTGTTATTATATTTACCTTGGTATCATCGCGTTCGAAAGGGATGTTAAATATTTTCATTTGATCTCCAAATTAAATTACACTGCACAACGAATATGTGCTGATCTGACACGTCCTGGAAGCTTAAAACTGTGCACCGGAGCGGGATTCGAAAGGTGGACCTTCCCCATTAGCGGGCAAGTGCACTACCTACTCAGCTATTTAAACACGATTCAGGACCTCCCCCGCCCATCATACACCACAGCCTTACTTCCGCCAGTACCTCATATTCTATATTGCAAGCTGCACCTGGAGCAAAGGAAATTGCAGAGACATCACTTGGCCACAGCCTGGGGAACTGTATCCAGGATGAGATTTCCCTCTGCGGAGGAGTAAACGCTGATTTCATGCCTCCTCGGAGACTGAAGAAATGCTCTCGTTTAAGAGTTGCAAAATATGCCGCTATCAAGCCGGCCGTGGTGGCCGTGTGGCTCTAGGCGCTTCAATCCGGAACCGCGGGACTGCTACGGTCGCAGGTTCGAATCCTGCCCGGGGTGTGGATGTGTCTGATGTCCTTAGGTTGGTTAGGTTTAAGTAGCTCTAAGTTGTAGGGGACTGATGACCTAAGATGTTAAGTCCCATAGTGCTCAGAGCCATATGCCGCTATCAGAAAACATTCATACAGGACAAGAAATGTACTGGGTTGGTATCATGGGGGTGTTTCCTGTGAAAATCGAGAACAATTGACAAGAAGTCCGACATTCAAGCAAAAAAGAAACCGCGAAAGAGAAACAGTTTTCATCACTTAAGACATCAGTTGCCCATATCGGACACAGAACTTTTTAACGATGGGTATAAAGCCATTATCGTGCGAGGAGCATGCCAATTGACACGCAGCAGTTACGGATGCGCACCGCTCATGAATTCTGTCAGACCTGACACTTATACGGCCTACAGAAATGACGCCACATACACGTCAGTTACAAACCCACTTGTTGTCTAACCAGTATACTGTTATTTCGGTTAATCCCATTGGTTACTGCTGTGTTGTTCATTCCAAAGACTGAGTCGATGGAGATCTTCACTCTAGTCTCTGTTGTACGTTCATGTACACGGATCTTTATCGCTTCGTCACCATTGCAACATACAACCACATGAATCTGCTTACCGTAGCCAAGCCGAAGTCTACCAGGCCCTTCCACCACCACCCCACTGCCCCCCCCCCCCCTCCCTCCCCCGTTCATGGGCCAGTATCGTTCCGCTTGCAAAATTATTTTATTTTCA
Source organism: Schistocerca serialis cubense (assembly GCF_023864345.2). Classification (NCBI taxonomy): domain Eukaryota; kingdom Metazoa; phylum Arthropoda; class Insecta; order Orthoptera; family Acrididae; genus Schistocerca; species Schistocerca serialis. Next base: position 2,096,509 of record NC_064641.1, on the reverse strand, counting down.
TTTTTATCGTACTAACAAGCTACTGTCATCTGTCCCTGCTGCTAACAAGGCCAAATTCTGATGTATGGGAACTCTCTTTTCTTCCATCAACTGCGGGATTCGCGCCAGTTCAACGATGAAAGACACACTGGTGGCGCGTTGTGTCAAAAAAAAAATTTTGCTACGGAAGAAGGACAGACAAGGTGAAAGTGCCTACTCGCCGTTACTGATTTCCCCAAAATTTATGGTATGTGTAGGACTTGGCCAAAAATGAAAGTGACGGAAATTGGCGTTCCAGATGGCCAAGCATTCAGAGAAAGTAGCATTTTTGGAGCGGGTTTGGTGAGGTACGAGACTTTTACATTAGTGCATATTTCAGGCAGCGGTGATTCGAGGGCCGTGGAGTGTAGTCCATATGCATAAATATTTTTTATTTTCAGTTTTTACGTTACTTACACTGCAAATAAAATGAAATAATGCTCAGTAAATTGTATTTGTTAATACCTCCATAAAAGAATCGAAAAGGAAAAAGTAAGGAAAATCTGGGAATGTAAATAATATCCAAGAATGGATTATTCACGAGGACTCTGCAAATAACTTTCCAAAAGGGGATAGTAATTAAAGAGACAGGACTTCGTAGTCCCTTAGCTTCATTTTGACCTTCGAGCAGCCCTCGACAGCCGCAGACAAATTATGGGAATCCTTGTTCTGACGATGAAGAGCACCCCAGCACATGTGAACGTTTCAAATGGCTCTGAACACTATGGGACTTCATTTCTGAGGTCATCAGTCCCCTAGAACTTAGAATTACTTAAACCTATCCAACCTAAGGACGTCACACACATCCATGCCCGAGGCAGGATTCGAACCTGCGACCGTAGAGGCCGCGCGGTTCCAGAACTGTAGCGCCTAGAACCGCTCGGCCACCACGGCAGGAACATGTGAATCAACTTCAACATAGTGAAGTAATCTAATTTTATACACGAAGTTCTCTTCTACGCCCTTCCTGAAAATTTATTTGCAAATCTAAATTTTTTTGTCTTTATTTCTCATTCCATTAACGAAACTTTTAGTAAATACAGTATATGGAGGATTATTTCGGTTTATTAGCTGTATAGATAACATAAAAATTGAAAATAAAAAAAGAATTTCCGCATAGCGACTCGACCCCAAGACCTTTTGTTTATCAGGCTGAAGTCTTGCACTGTGCTAATATCAGTGACTCATGCGTCATCGAACCCATGCTAAATACACTATTTTTTTAAACGCTTGGCATCTCCAAACGTCTTTAAGCTTTACAATGGTTGTTATACTATGTTTCTTTTTTGGGCATCAGGCTTATTGGTTTAATGTGGCCCGCCACCAGTTCCTCTCCTGTGCCAACCTTTTTATCTCAGAGGAGCACTTGCAACCTACATCACCAATTATTTGCTGGATGTATTCCAATGTCTGTCTTTCTCCACAGTTCTTACCCTCTAAAGCTCCTTCTAGTACTATGAAAATTATTCTGTTTCGTCTTAACACATGTCCTATCCTCCTGGCCCTTCTTGTTGTATGTACTTTCCTTGCATCCCGCCGGCCGGTGTGGCCGTGCGGTTAAAGACGCTTTAGTCTGGAACCGCGTGACCGCTACGGTCGCAGGTTCGAATCCTGCCTCGGGCATGGATGTGTGTGATGTCCTTAGGTTAGTTAGGTTCAATTAGTTCTAAGTTCTAGGCGACTGATGACCTCAGAAGTTAAGTCGCATAGTGCACAGGAAACAAGTTTTATTTTCTCTTTTTTTGTTTACATTATAGTGTTATACATAAATATTTCTATTATCTATCCCATTCCATAAAATTGCTCAAAACACATATATTATATCTTCAAATTTATTTACACATATTCAAGAATTCATCTATGGTATAGAAGGAGTTGTCAAGGAGGTAAGACTTCAATTTGTTTTTGAAACTATTACTGCTGTCTGTCAGACATTTTATTTCATCTGGTAATTTATCAAAAAGTTTTATAGCAGCATATTTCACCCCTTTCTGTGCCAAAGAGAGGTTAAGTAAAGAAGAGTGTAAGTCTTTCTTTTTTCTGGTATTGTAATCATGAATGTCGCTGTCGATTTTAAACTGGTCCATGTTGTTGAGAAAAAGTTTCATTACTGAGTAAATGTACTGTGAAGCAGTTGTAAGAATTCCTATCCTTTGAAACAGATGCCTACAAGATGTGCGACTATGAACCCCACACGTTGATGTAACTACTTTCTTTTGAGCAGTGAATACCTTTTGCCTAAGTTTTGAGTTGCCCCAGAATATTATTCCGTATGACATCAGAGAGTGGAAGTATGCAAAGTATGTTAGCTTACTAATTTCTACATCCTCAAAATTCGCAATTATTCTGATTGCAAAAGTTGCTGAACCTAGTCGCTTTAGGAGATCAAAAATATGAATTTTCCAATTAAGGTTCTTATCTATATATACAACCAAAAACTTGGTATGCTCTATCCTGGCTACTGACTTCTTTCGATGTGTTATGTTTATTGAAAGAATTATACCTTTTGCAACAGAAAATTGGACGTACTGTGTTCTTTCAAAGTGCAGAGCAAGCCCATTCGCAGAAAACCAATCAATAACTTTTCCAAAGACCTTATTTGTATCATTTTCTATCGGAATTTCTTTTACTGGATTAATAATTATGCTTGTATCATCAGCAAACATTGTCAGTTAAGCATCTTGTTTCACTTAAGAAGGGAGGTCATTCAGACATATCAAGAACAGGAGGGGACCCATGATCAAACCTTGTGGAACACCTAATGTAATTTCACCTTACTTAGATGAAGTGGCAAACTCCTTTGAATCACTTGAAGCATATAAAGAGAATTTTTGTTTCCTGTTCTGTAGATATGACTTAAACTTCTCATATTCTGTTTCATTTATACCACAGAATTGTAATTTCTCCCACATAACGCAATGGTTCACACAATAAAATGCTTTGGATAAGACACAGAATATTCCTACCGTTGACATTTTACTATTTAATGACTCTATTATGTGGACAGTTAAATTGTATATTACTATCTCAGTGGAACAGCGTTTCTGAAATCTGAACTGTGATTTACTAAGTATCCCATTACTGTTGAGGTACCTAACCACTCTCGAATACATTACTTTCTCAAAGATTTTTGAAAATTCTGTAAGCAAGGATACTGGCCGGTAGTTATTGACATCTGTGGTTTCCCCCTTTTTGCAGAGAGGCCTGACAATGGCATATTTTAACCTGTCTGGGAAAATACCCTGAGTCAGTGATGCATTACATATGTGACTCAAAACATCAGCTGTAATTGCTCCACATTGTTTTAATAACTTGTTAGAAATTTCATCTTCTCCGACAGAACATTTATTTTTCAAAGGTTTAATAATTTTCTAATTTTACAAGAGGTTTTTAGATGAAACTAACTAATTTTTTTTCAAAACTGACTCTTCCATGTACTGCCTGGCTTTTTATTTTGAACTATTCTCACCAATTTTTCTCCTACACTTAAGCAGTGATTGTTAAATACATTGGCTAACTGTGTACTGTTGGTTAAAATGGTCTCATCCTGTTTAACAGCAATACTACTTACCCCAGTGGTTACTTTTCTTGTCTCCCTTCTAACAACATTCCATATTGATTTGATTTTATTGTTGGAGTTTTTGATTTCTTCTCTAACATTCATATTTCTTGATTTCCTTACAACTTTTCTCAGTATGTTACAATAATTTTTATAGTGCAAAACCACTTCTGGATCTTTACTAGTTATTGCTGTCTCATACAGTTTTCTTTTTCTTTCTGAAGACACTTTAATACCTGTAGTAACCCAAAGTTTCTCTGAATAGTTTGTGGTGTTACATTTAGTAATTTTCTTTGGAAAACAATGTTCAAAAAGGGATATAAATTTATCAAGAAATATGCTGCATTTATCATTAGCATTTGGCTCGTTATGCACATCTTTCCAGGTTAGATTTCCTAAACTTTCTCTGAAGTGATCTATAGATACCGGACTGAGCACCCTCACACTTTTACTTAATGGTTTCTGAAGTGTACACCCGTTAGGTTTTGGCCGTCCGGTATTGGCGCTACAGTCTGGAAGCGCGCGACCGCTATGGTCGCAGGTTCGAATCCTGCCTTGGGCATGGATGTGTGTGATGTCTTTAGGTTAGTTAGGTTTAAGTAGTTTTAATTTCTAGGGGACTGATGACCTCAGCTGTTTAGTCCCATAGTGCTCAGAGCCATTTAAATTTGTTAGGTTTTGTAAGTTAATCAGTTTTGCATCACGGTCAGATAATCCATTTACCACAGGGGAAGCATGTGTTTGTTCTGCATCCTCTTGCTGTACAAACACGTTATCTATTAGAGTACTACTGTCCTGAGCTATACGTGTAGGGAAACTGATCACTGATTCTAAGTTATATGTTGTTAAGAACACTTCTATTTCACTTTTCCTATCAGAATTCCTAAGAAAGTTAACCTTGAAATCACCACAGATTAATAACTTCTTCTTTTGTCTGACAGACAGCACAATAGGGAGTCAAACTTTTTTATGAATAGCTCCCAATCTCCTAGTGGAGACCTTTACACTGTTGCTAATATCAACACAACATTATCTAGCTGAAGTTCACATGCACAAACCTCAAACTTCTGATCAACGCAAAGTTTGCTTTCTTCAAATGGTTCAAATGGCTCTGAGCACTATGGGACTTAACTTCTGAGGTCATCAGTCCCCTAGAACTTAGAACTACTTAAACCTAACTAACCTAAGGACATCACACACATCCATGCCCGAGGCTGGATTCGAACCTGCGAATGTAGCGGTCGCGCGGTTCCAGACTGTAGCGCCTAGAACCGCTCGGCCACCCCGGTGTTTTCTTCAACAGTTCTCTATTTATACTCTTGTTTTATAAAAATGGCAACTCCTCCTTTATCTATACTAGATCTACAAGTGTAAGATGCTAAATTATACCCATTTATACTAACATTTTGCATTCCCACAGTTACATGGTGCTCAGACAGACAAAGTATATCAATCTCAAAATGTATTCCAAACGTACATTGTCAGAAATACCTTCCTTTAATGAAGCTGTATGTTTCACACTAGGAGATGCCTTTTTTGATGTACCGTCTGAGTGTAAAATGTAGTAATATGACTGCAAATTACGCTTATGAAATGCAGTAACTGTAATGATCCTGCAAACAAAAATTCAGGATATGAATTACGGAAATTTTTATCTCGGAAGCCCACAGATATTTTTTACCTTCGTCAAATTCACTAACCAAAAGGTAACAGAATCAATCCGTTTGACACGTTGGTGTTAAAAGGAATCTGCAGCTGGAGAAAAAAGATACTTTCGCTAGAAACGTGTTTCTCTTCGTGTAGCTGGATAAAGGGACTGACGAGAAAAGTAAATACAGCGGAAATTCACTAACTTTATTTACTGTAGCATTACACATATGAAACTCTGGCGAGAGTCGAGGATCAAATATAAAACTGCAGTCTATTGTCTCAGCGAGTTATTAAATTTTTTACGGCCAGTGAACAACAGTAAAATAGAAGTTCCGTAATCCTATATCGTTGCTGATGTTTACAAGTGTTCAAAAAGGGAATCGTCTGCTAGTACTTCCACTTCGCTCCATTACGGAACTCGCGATTTCCCGATGCTACAGCTTGTGTCGTATCAAGCGATCCCTTCCTTTAGTCAAGATATGTCAGGATCTTTTTCACCCAATTCTATACAGTATTTCATTAGATTCACAGATCTACCCATCCTGTCTGCAGCATTGTTATGCAGTACCACATTCCAGAAGTTTATTTCTTTTCTTGTTTAGAGCGTTCTCTTTCCACGTTTCAGTTGTTTATTATGCTATTCTCCAGAGAAATTCCTACAGCGAAGACTTCCTAATACTTAAATTTGTATTCGATGTTAGCGTGTTTCTCTTACTCTAGGAAAGCTTTTCCCGCTGTTACAAGTCACCGTTTCATATCCTCTCTACTTCTGCCATCATCAGTTATTTTGTTGCTCAAAATTAAGAAAAAAAATACCACTTGCTATTTTTATTGTGACTGGGTGAAACCGTTTCCGTCCGGACACAACTATGGGGTTTTGGATTACTGTGGGTGAGGGCTCATCAAAGTAGAACACAATAAATGTCAGTTCACTTTATTACATAAATGAGAAAAAAGATTTACTTAACTTTGACACAGTTCTTTGCAGAAACATGTCCAGTACTTTTTGTTGTGACCGGGAGAAACTATTTTTTTATTTGGAGGCGCAGTGTCTGTTTCTTTGAAAGAACATACACAACGCAGATCCAGCAGCTCTGAAGAACTACAAGTATATGTAAATTGAGGGTGGATCACTGCTATCAACTGCAGCGGGACATTTTTGCGGAATTAGAGGCGGCGAGCGAAAATGTGTACGGATCTGGATCTGAATCAGGGATTTCATCCTTACCCGGCAGATGCGGTAACCACTTCGCCATGCGTGATACACTCGACTTTCTGCGATAACCTGTAAGTAGCTAACAGGGATATAATGGGCAGAGACTTGGGGTAGGTGGCGCTCGATGGAAGTCTGGATCATCCGTGAGCCGTACTGAGGTAGTCAGTGCAGTTGTGGTAACGCTGTGTCCCGGAGGTTTTGTTGCAAACAAAGGCAACATAAACGGCATGCTTAGTTTGTCAGTCAGAAGAAGCGTGTTTCCACGTCATCAAGTTACATTCTCTCTTTAAAGGCGGAGAAGCTGGGCCTAGAAGGCAAAAACTGGCGAGCGCAAACGACGGTTTGAAGGGAAGGAAGGAGAAATAAGAAAGATGGTGTACTGGTTACCGTACATGGCTAGTACACACGAGATCGCGGGTTCGAATCAGGTCCGGTACACATTTTCGATCGTTGCCGCTGATTTCGCAAAAATGTCCCGCTGCAGGTGATATCAGTGATCCTCCTTTAGTTTACAGGAACTATTTTTGTCTGGCCACAACAGTGGGGTCTTAGATTACTCTGTGAGAAGGCTCATCAAACTAGACCTCATTAAACATTAGTTCACTTTATTACATAAATGAATAAAATATTTACTTAAGTTTATCACAGTCCTTTGCCACAGGACTACCGGACACTTAACAACTCAGTAGAAAAGCATTACTTGATGCACTAATTAACAAAGTGTTGCTTTGTAGTACAGTGTTCATTACTGATAACACTACTTTTATGAAATTTACCTACTCATTGCTCCTGTACTACGAAGTTGACTGCTGTAGCAGAGGTTTCGAACTGGGGCAGATATTCGTGCTAGCTCGACACTATATTGACCTCAGTGTGAGGGTGCTGCTGTGCTAAGAGGAAGGCGTGTTCTCCACGACTGCCTCCCATACGTTGATGAGGATTGCAGAGAGCCCTCGCTAATATCTATGGTTTCGATTCACATTGACATTTTGGTGTGACACAGCATTCTCTTAACTATACCACAGTTTTAGTGTGATACTATTCTCTCAGCATCGCTTCATTTAATGCGACTATATTCATCTTATAAACTATCCATTCCATTCCATTTGCCGTCTCTGATAAAATTGCAGTACCATAGACAAACCTTAAAAATTTTGTTTCCTCATCCTGGACATTAACTCCTCTAAATTTCTCTTTGCTGGCTCGTTGTACAGATGGAACAACATGAGGGTTACCCTGCAATCCAGACTCATTCCACTTTCAGTTATTTCTTCTTTTTCATGACCTCTGACATTTATAACTGCAGACTGGATCCTGTTGAAGTTGTAGATAGCCGTTCACGTCCAGTGTGTTATCACTCATAACTTCAGGATTTCCCCACCCGCCGCAACAACATAAAGTACTGGAAAATTAGCTGTATTTATTATACTACATTAACGATACCGGAACAATTAGGCCGACTCTGCTGCTTACATCGCCTTCATTTGTTGAATATGTGGAAGAACTAATTCTTACAGCGCTCGCTTCATTGTCTATCAACAGTCGCTACTCGAATTGAATGTTACAGTGGAAATCTCGCTCACTGTGAAAAACTTTGGAAGATTATTGAGTTTACTCAGAACGGAAGACTTTCTAGTATTTCTTCTTACAGCGACTTGGTTTACATCCGACTGAGCAGATTTAAATTCCAGGCTTCACGGTACTTCAGCAAGTCCGTGGCGATGGGTCAGGGGGAGAAATGTTATTCTGACTAAACATGGAACTGAAAGCACGCCACTCCACTTAGCATTCAGCGCGGAAGCTACTAACGCAGTAGGAGTCATAGCAAATGCTTGCGGACGTGATGTACACCCGTTACCAGTGCGCCGTGCCTATGAAAAGAATATAGCTCATGAACATATGCGTGATTTGATCAGCGTTATTTAGTACCGGAAAATAATAATTGGCGGCCACAGTAAGCTTTACTCCTCATGTGCTGACAGAATACAAAGAGCTCTCAATAGAGAGGACCAATTTACAATCTTGGACGGTGAAACACTTACAGGGGAAACTCCCTATCGCGCTCCCCTCAGATTTAGTGGTAAAATCGACCAGTGGATAGCCCGTCAAAATCTGAACACAGATCAAGCAGGAAAACAGGAAGATGGTGTACCGAACTGTGAAAAAAGAAGCAAAATACGAACAGTAAAGGTCCAAGCTCAAGATGGCCAACATCGAGGCCTGTAAAGAGGGAAATAGTCGAGACCGTTTTTTTACAAAATTATGAACTGTCCGTTCGGTCATAGACGTGTCTGTTCACTGCATTCAGATTAATGTCTACATCGTGGTGTAAGATGTAAAGAAGGGACATATAATTAAAGTTGATTCCGCGCAACTACTCTATTAGCAGCCGAAAAGAAGTGGCTCTCGAAAGGGAACCGCAAACTTTTGATGACAAGGTGACAAGTCAACCTAATCCTCCAACGGAAAACATGTCTGGTGGGCATACGCGAAATTTGTGACAGTATTTGTGTCATATGATAGGAATGTCTTATCGAAGCACGCAACTTGTGGTGAGTGAGTGACCGATTTAGGTGTTCCTGTGAATGTGAATGTGATCGCTCTCAAAATGGAAAATGGAAATGAGCGTTTGGCGTCATTGTCCGGGAGGCCCTCACGGGGCCGCCTTGGTGCAGGCCTCACTACATTGGACGCCACATTGGGCGACCTGCGCGCCGGATGGGGACGAAATGATGATGAAGACAACATAACATCCAGTCCCTGTGCGCAGAAAATCGAACCCGTGGCCCTTAGGACGGCATCTTTTTTTTTCTTCATTTTGTTCGTTGTTGATCGTTGAGGTTGGTCGTTGCGGACGTCACATGACTTCCGTTCAAGTTCGTTTGTTGATCCTCCCACGCAGTTTTTTTATTACAGACGCCAACCGGCTCTCTGACCGAACACGCTGAACTACCGTGCCGGCATATATAACACTTTGTCACATACGTTGCAACAAAAGAACGCAGCGGTCTCACGATCACACAGTTTTCCGTATATCTCTCTTAAAACACGTGTTTCTGATATTTTCGTAGTTTTGACTCTTGAATTCCTTTGTTGTAACATAGTTCACACCGATTTATTTGTTTTCATTTCTGTGAGGGGTCTATGCGGCATCTCGCCTGCTCTCACAATTCATCACATTTACCTGGAACTGTAATATATTGTTACCATCTAACTCATATTCTACGACCAGTATATAGTATGACATTTACCAAGACTAGAGAAAGAGAACAGACTGGTCAGTGACAGGATGGACAGTTCATAACTTTCTGAAAAAAAGGGGGTGAGAGGAAAATTTGAACACGGAAGTCCGGCATTATAGTCCTACACAGTGACTATATAGACAGACGCCGTGGCTCTTCCACTTCGCTCGATGTGGCTCATCTTGAGCTTGGACCGTTCACTGTTTCCGTTCTCCTCATTTTTTCACACTTCAGTACACCTCCTTCCTGTTTTCACGATTGATCTGCGTTCAGTATTTGATGGGCTATCCACCGGGTTATGTTACCACTAAATCTGAAGGGGGGAGGGGGATGAGGAGTTTCCCCTGTTAGTAGGATGAACAGGGAGAATAACGTCCCAGTGAAACTGAAATCTGCGCTACGGTCGCAGGTTCGAATCCTGCCTCGGGCATGGATGTGTGTGATGTCCTTAGGTTTAATTAGTTCTAAGTTCTAGGCGACTGATGACCTCAGCAGTTGAGTCGCATAGTGCTCAGAGCCATTTGAACCAAACTGAAATCTGATTCCTCTCGCCTAACGCTTCAGCAGCCGCCACTTTGGAAGTAGTGCAGTAACCACTATACTTGGAACACCTACCACTTACGAAAGCAATAAAAAAGTAGTATACATGTCATTGAGAAACACTATTCTATAAGGAGCAGTGAATAAAATGGAAAATCAGTAAGAAATGCGTTTACTGTTTCAAAAGAAATCCGCATAACTACCAAGAGGGAGGGACCATGATTGCATCCAGATGTGAAGCTCTTCGTCAGAAGCGAATGGACGGCAACGAATGTCTTTTTTCGGAGCTTCAGGAATATCGAAATTGCATGGGGAGAGATTGGGACTCTACGGAGGATGTGTAAAGGCTTTTCAATGTGCGCTCACATATATGTTGGCATGGTTGTTTCCAATACGCTCCAGAAGTTGCGCTGGGAAGACATGACACGTTCTCCATGCAGTCCCAATCTCTCCCCATGCGATTTCCGTAACTTTAGAGGCCTGAAGAAAGACATTCGTGACCGTCGGTTGGAGTCGAACGAAGAGATGCACTCCTGGATACGATCATGGTTCCTTAAGCTACAGTAAACTTTTTTCCGTTAAGGGACTGACGGTCTTCCCTCACAGTGGGGTAGATCTATTAACAGGTATGGCAATTACTTTTGAAATAATAAACATTTGACTTACTTTTTTTCATTACAGTGCTCCTTATATTTAGAAACGAAGATTGCTGAGCGACTAAACAACTACACCGATCGCACTAATGTTCACGAAAGACAGTCAGTTTTCTTCATTTGAAGCGACTTGCTGCCGTTACCGCTCTCCTTCGCTATCCACGCCCCATTCGAGTAGCGCACATGTTTAGTTGTTTGGAGTGTTGAGAAGTGTGACACCACTGCTGTAGAAAGATGACAAGCCCTGAATGTTTATTAGCGACATCCTATAGTTGATCATTACGTGTAATTTGTTCGAGTAGAGGTGATAGTGAAGCTTTTGTTCATGTAAAAGAAAAGGGCCAACTGAAGAACGTTATGCATGAGTCTCACCAAAGCTACTAACTACAGTTATCTTAACATGCAGCAGTATATATCATCCAATTAAAATATTCCCGACGTACAAGCGATGTCAGCGCGGTAACTACAGAGGTAGCTTCAGCTAACAAAAGTAAACAACAGATGTTCATTCGATCGGCCACTTGTGACCATCGCTATTTAGCAATGTACGTGTGGCCGTTGTGTGTCACCTTTGTTTGGTAAAAAAACGCAAACGAGCAAGATCTCAAAATCGAGTGTTGAATAAGTTCTCCAGAATAACTTGAAGATGGGAAAAGCTTGAGCGCAGTGTGTGCCGCATGCCTTGAGTGCGGTACAAAAACGATTCGTGGACGCCTGCTGCGAATTGACTGAAATGCAAAACGCTTACAGTACTTTTCCGGAAAGTATCATCACGGGTTACTAGTTTTGGTGTTATCAATACGAACCTGAGACACACCGACAAAGTGCTCAAATTCACGTTAATGGTCAACACCTTGAGCATAATCGACATGCAAGTCAACGTGTCGAACGAGAACGCTCTCACGGTTCCACATGGATGTATGAAGGACATGTGCGTTTTACTCAAGTGTGGGGGAGGGAGAGGGGTGCGTATTTAGAACATTTGCAGAGTCTTTTTAGATTGACGGGTAAACCGAATACCTCGAAGATACAAGCGTTCGACATTATCGCCGTTTCTATTTAATGTTAAAGAGCTGTATTCCATTCTGAAGGACAATGTAGAGATTATGACGTCACACGTCACGCAGAAGACTTCGAGACTATCTTGCTGACGGAAGGTTAATGGGATGACAATTTTATATGTTTCTGGCTGCAAAGAGTGTTCTCGCCCTGAGAAAGTGAAAAGACAAATAATATTACGAGTACAATTTCGTGCGACTAGTAGTTTAATTGTGAAAATTGTTTTTTATTAGTTTCAAAGTTTCTTTTCACCTTCTAAAATATGAGGCAAAAGGTCTAACGAAAAAAAGCATTCTATGGACGCCTGAGCTGCTACCTCTAGCGCCTCAGGTGATCCAGAACGGTCTACCTGCGCCAGCTCGATACCCCCTGCAGTGCACGGGTATAGTTCACAGTATTTCAGAAGAGTAATACGTTTGCTTGGCATCAGTAAGCTTCGAGTCTTGATTTTTGTGTGCAGTATTGACTTTCCATAGTTTGTTTGTGATCTTATAGTCTACAGTTTTGTAATTCGAGTAAGAATGAGTGGTGAGAAAGTGTACTCGGGCAGGACATTCACGAAAACATCGTATCCAACGAGGCGTCCAAGCAGCACGCCATAAAAGCGTCCAAAGAAGAGATATGAGGCTGAGGGCAGTTGGGAATGAGTCAGTTCCTCTGCTAAGAAACTGAAACACAGTCTACGAGGACTTTGACGTGAATTACAGACTGAGCTATATGATTATAATTTTTCTTGCCATTATATCTGTTATCTTTCAACACGTGAAGCATAAAACGCGCAGTGCAGACGTCATGTTACAATAACGAAGGCCTAGGCGTCACAATAATTATTGCTTGTCCAAACTGCTGGAAAGTTGTTATACCACGTAATAAGTTTATACGGAACGTGTATGAATTTTACAATTGAATCCTCCAAGCAATGCCACCGCTAAACGGGATTGCAGAAGTTTTGTACCTTCATGGAAATGCCACGACCGATTTTTTAATCGTTCTGTGTTGAACTAGCGAATGTGAGTTCGATCGAAACGGCACTGTGTGACAGGCAAGTGCTCGGGTAGCAGATTAATGGTAAGAGTTTACTGAAAGTAGAATTTTTTCATTTATTCATGTCTACAATACATTTCAAAATCTCAAATGCGTTTTCCTCGGAAAATGATTTTTCGAAAGTGCACGCAGAGGAACTCTCACAATTTTCAGTTATTTTGTCCCAAAATTTAACAACAAGTTTGAAATAACATTTCAAAGTGAACCACAGAGGGGACTTTCGATTAGATAATTTAAGCAATATTTATTAACAAATGATTATCCTTTTCTCGTAAAAATTAAACGATTTTATTAAAACACACGCCAATAACTCAAAAATCAATGTCTTAAAGCCCCTACGTGGTTCACTAGCTACGCTCACGTAAATTACATAGAATGTTTTTCTTTCTTTTTTCGAGATTCAAACTGATATCAGTTATAATGCGTGCCACAGATCGCCTCAGATTCAACGGGCCTCTGGAGAATTTCTGTAGTGTCGCCATTTAGTAATCTTTTCGAACATAAAATGTTTGTAATGTACTTAAATATATGCTCCATAACTACCGCAAGTATTATTACTCTATAACATTTCCTTCCACCGCAAAAACGTGACGTTGAAACGCTTTTTCTCAGGCTGTTGCAATGGTACTACCTCTTAACACCCAAAAATTATGAGTTACGTAATATCGCACACTAAATGCCTTTTAAGCAGATCGGCCGCTCACTCTGTAGTACAAACAGATGCCAGTGTTAAGTAGTTAGAATCTGCATTTCTGCGCCGATATCATGTCCTTTTAATATTCTCCTTCTCGAAACCTCCAAACGACCTAAGAACACAATGCGTTGGTTCCACATATCTACAAAACAATAACAATTTAGCCAAGACCCTTTGTTTTCGAGAATTCTAAAAATAATTGACAAGAGGTTCACTAGTAGTTACCGTTGCTTAAAAAGGCGTTCCCCCCTCCCCTCCCCTCCTAGTACACATCATCTATGATGAATCGACATTATGTCGCCAAATTGCAACGGTCCCTCATTATCACTGTTTCATGATATACAGCAAGAACACAACAATACATGTAGACATTCACATGGTCACACCATACCTGGAATAAGAGACGTTTCACCACTGTACAAATGGGTCAAGTACTTCGCATAGACCGAGCGAGGTGGCGCAGTGGTTAGACACTGGACTCGCATTCGGGAGGACGACGGTTCAATCCCGCGTCCGGCCATCCTGATTTAGGTTTTCCGTGATTTCCCTAAATCGCTCCAGGCAAATGCCGGGATGGTTCCTTTCAAAGGGCACGGCCGACTTCCTTCCCCGTCCTTCCCTAACCCGATGAGACCGATGACCTCGCTGTCTGGTCTCCTTCCCCAAAACCAACCAACCAACTTCGCATAGCGTTGGCAGTGCATGTTACGACTGTCCGACAAGCAGGAGCTATTGTCTGGAGCGTCACTTCGTTTCGTAACGTGACCCCTTTCTTTGTCATCCGCGGCACACTTATAGACCAGCGGTAGGTTTACGATATTCTACTCCCCGTTTCTTGCCCTTCAGGGCAAACCGTTCTGGGCTTACATAATTAATGGCCACGTGGACTGTGCGAGAGTTTCCACCGCTTGTCTCCGTGCTTGCCAAACCTTGCATTGGCCAGCGAGGTCACTGGATCTCGGCCATAGTGAGAACATTTGGAGCATTATGGGCGGGGCCCTCCAACCAGCTAGGGACTCTAACGATCTAAGGCGGCAACTGGACAGAATTTGGCATTTTATCCCTCAGAAACTCTACCAAACAAAGCCGACGTACTGCTGGCACAAGGGCTGGATGTGAATCAACTTGCTCAATTTGTCATCAGTTTGTCTTCAATATGTCATCAACTTTTCCTGAAATTGTAATCATTAGTTTGTCAGTACATGCACATCTTAAATACATTATCAGTAACAGCATTTCTTTCTTGTCTTAGAGCGTATAACAGGAAACAAACCAGAAAAACATTACATTCAGCTCAGTACTTCCCCTCTTCTTCAATCCAGTTAGCCCTCGTCGTTCTACAGCGCTTCCCACACTATCTATTCTACTCTGTTTTCTCAGTTTTGGTCAAATTTTTGGCGAAGCGGCACAACATTGAAAGTACGCATTGGATATTTTACGAATTTTTATGGCCAAACGAAGAGTAAGATATAAAAAATTGGGTATCGAACTGACCAGATTCAAATCTAGTTTCGAAAAAACATGTTTATACATTCTGTTTTTATAAATGTTCTTTCTGCCTTTTACTTCGTTCCTATATCACCCTACACATGTAATACGTCTTCAAACTATCTTCTTGTCACATACTTATTTCACTGGAATTGTTAACGTAAGTGGTTGCATAGCAATAATTTATTCGAATTTAGTGTTAATGTTACATCTGGAAGGAACGTGGAAGGCGATGCACTAGGGAGACGCGCTGCATCACGTCAGCACCCACCAACCAGTCTCCGAGACTTTTGTCTACAGTTACGCATAGAGCAGTTATTTATGGTCTGCATTCTCTACATTGTTTGTACTTTACTATCACCTGTTTCGTGGTAAAATAAACGCACCCTTGCAAAATCTGCGTTTGTTGCTTCAGTTTTGGTCCCCAGTGTAGTATAAGACTGCTCTGCGTTTGAAACGCATCCACCAGGGAGCCATAACAATGTGAATGCTATAGATCATCTCAGAGAACAGAATCAGAAGCAAAAGCCGAGAGTAAATAAGTAAAGGCTCCTCCTAATGTTGCAAGGAAATTACTATAAAAAGGCCCAAAAGAAAATCGTGTTGAATCACCAGAAGCACACAACAAACGACTCACTATTAATAATCAAAATTCTAGAGCGACACCCTGACAAGTGATTATCAGAACAGTGCCACACCACCACGTCCCCTAATGGTTCTGTGATGACACTCCACGTGGCCATGTGGCCTCTAACCATACCATTCGAATGGCTCAGTGAGAGTGTTTGAGACACACAGAAATTTCCTTAACCCCCACCGCAAGTAGCGGCAATCCCACTCGCTCAAAATGTCTTAACATGATGATAACGTCTCTGAAGTAGAAAAAAAAAACCCACACACGAGGGTTTGAACTTTAACAGTGACAACTATTTATTTACAGCTCCTAGAAAATAGATACGTGTTTCAGTGTTTTACTGACCTTCAAAGTAGTCACCAGCATTGTATATAACCCATGGCCAGCGATGTGAAAGCCGTAGGAAACTCTTATCAGTGCCAGTTGAGTTAGTTCGAGCGGCGCTGTCTATTGCCCTAACAATTTGTAGCAGTTCTGAAGCGAATGCAGTGAATTGTTTCCTTCAGTTTAGAAATCGAGTTGAAGTCACGAAGGCTTAAGTCAGGGGAGTGCAGTAGGTGGAATAGCACTTGGCAGCCCCATCAGTCAAACAAATCCGTAACAGCCTGCACTGTACCTGCTTGAGCATTGTCCTGCAAAATGATGGACGAGTCCTGCAGAAAGTGTCATCACTTCTCTCTCTATGCTGCTCATTTTTGGAACGCAACCTACGACCAGCTTAGAGAAAGAAGTGATGATACTTTCTGGAGGACCTGACCTTCATTTTGCAGGACTATGCTCGACCACGTACAGCGCAAGCTGTTGCTGATTTGTTTGACTGATGGGGGGGCTGCCAAGTGCTATTCCACCTACTGCACTGCCCTGACTTAAGCCTTCGTGAGTTCAACTCGATTTCAAAACTGAAGGAAACACTTCACGGCATTCGCTTCAGAATTTCGCAATAGACGGCGCCGCTAGAACTGTCCACACAACTGGCACTCCTGAGAGTAATCTACGACTTAAAAAAAAAAAAATGGTTCAAATGGCTCTGAGCACTATGGGACTTAACTTCGGAGGTCATAAGTCCCCTAGAACTTAGAACTACTTAAATCTAATTAACCTAAGGACTTCACACACATCCATGCCCGAGGCACGATTCGAACCTGCGACCGTAGCGGTAGCGCGGTTCCAGACTGTAGGGCCTAGAACCGCTCGGCCACACAGGCCGGCTACTACTTCCACATCGCTGGCAATGGGTTATGCCCAATGCTGGGGACTACTCTGGAAGTAATTAAAACACTGAAACACGTACCTGTTTACTATTTACATGCCAGCCCTTCAGTCACCCAACATTACCGCTGGATATATTTCGTAAACCACTCCAAATACTGACGAATCGATTCCACAGACCGAACGTGAGGAGAGGGCCTAGTGTAATTGGTTAATACAAACCATATCAAATGCACGGAAGTATGTTTTTTAACACAAAACTACGTTTTTTAAATGGAACCCCGTTAGTTTTGTTAGAGCATCTGAACATATAAACAAATACGTAATCAGTGCCGTTTGTTGCATTGTAAAATGTTAATTACATCCGGAGATATTGTAACCTAAAGTTGACGCTTCTGTACCACTCCTCCGCTGTTCGATCGTGTGTATCGGAGAGCACCAAATTACGTAGGGATCCAAAGGGAACGGTGATGGACGTTAGGTACAGAAGAGACTGGAACAGCACATTACGTCCACATGCTAACACCTTTTTATTGGTCTTTTTCACTGACGCACATGTACATTACCATGAGGGGTGAGGTACACGCACACACATGGTTTCCGTTTTCAATTACGGAGTGGAATAGAGTGTGTCCCGACATGTCAGACCAATAGATGTTCAATGTGGTGGCCATCATTTGCTGCACACAATTGCAATCTCTGGCGTAACGAATGTCGCACACGCCGCAGTACATCTGGTGTAATGTCGCCGCAGGCTGCCACAATACATTGTTTCATAACCTCTGGGGTTGTAGGCACATCACGGTACACATTCTCCTTTAACGTACCCCACAGAAAGAAGTCCAGAGGTGTAAGACCAGGAGAGCGGCCTGGCCAATTTATGCGTCCTCCACGTCCTATGAAACGCCCGTCGAACATCCTGTCAAGGGTCAGCCTAGTGTTAATTGTGGAATGTACAGGTGCACCATCATGCTGATACCACATACGTCGACGCGTTTCCAGTGGGACATTTTCGAGCAACGTTGGCAGATCATTCTTTAGAAACGCGATGTATGTTGCAGCTGTTTGGGCTCCTCCAATGAAGTGAGGACCAATGAGGTGGTAGCCAATGATTCCGCACCATACATTTACAGTCCACGGTCGCTGTCGCTCTACCTGTCTGAGCCAGCGAGGATTGTCCACGGACCAGTAATGCATGTTCCGTAGATTCACTGCCCCGTGGTTTGTGAAACCCGCTTCATCGGTAAACAGGTAGAACTGCAACGCATTCTCTGTTAATGCCCATTGACAGAATTGCACTCGATGATTAAAGTCATCACCATGTAATTGCTGATGTAGCGACACATGAAAAGGGTGAAAGCGGTGACGATGCAGTATGCGCATGACGCTACTTTGACTCAGTCCACCGGCTCTCGCAATGTGCCGTGTACTCATGTGTGGGTTCATGGCAACAGCAGCTAACACACCAACTGCACCCGCTTCTCCTGTGATGGGCCTGTTACGGACCCATTTGCGTGCTACGACCATACCTGTTGCATACTGATGGCGGTAGATGTTTTGCAATGTGCGTCACGTCGGATGCTCTCTGTCCGGGTACCGTTCTGCACACACCCTGCAGGCTTCAGATTCATTTCGTCGACACTCGCCGTAGATGAGTATCATCTCCGCCTTTCCAGAGTTCGAATACACCATGGTCACAGTTCCTACAACACTACACTATCGCAGTGGTCTGGTAACACGGTGTACTACAGTTGGTCTGCTTGCGGAGACGAATGCAGAATAACAATAGCAGCAAGCGCTACATGCGGACACTGCGACAGCTAGACCAAACCACAACAGTGCACTACACCCACACTCGTAAACACGGTCGTCATCGTAAACATGTCCCTGCAGATGCTGCTCGCCGACCGTCGCCCGTGTTTGTTACAACACGCAACTGAACGTCGGAGGTTTCAAGCGTCAACTTTAGGTTACAATATCTCCGGATATAATTAACATTTTACAATGCAACAAACGGCACTGATTACGTATTTGTTTATATGTTCAGATGTGCTAACAAAACTAGCGTGGTTCCATTTTAAAAAAACGTAGGTTTGTGTTAAAAAACATACTTCCGTGCATTTTTGTATGGTTTGTATTAAACAATTACACTAGCCCCTCTCCTCACGTTCGGTCTGTGGAATCGGTTCATCAGTATTTGATGTGGTTTACGAAATATATCCAGCGGTAACGTTAGGTGACTCACCCTGTATATATATATATATATATATATATATATATATATATATATATATATATATATATATATATATATTGTTCATTTTCGCTTGTCTGAACCTATATCTTCCATTGGACATCAGGGAATGATCCTGTATATAAGTACGTACGAAGACAGATAGATAGATAGATAGATAGAGATGGAGGGAGAGAGAGAGAGAGAGGGAGGGGGGCGGCAGGCGGGAGGAGAACAGAAAGGAAACGAACATATGTTACTTCATACGGTTCGTAAGACTTACAAAAACGAAAGAGACCCCAAGTGAACAAGTAGTGAAGACAGAAATCACGCTCAGGTCTCGTAAGAAAAATCTGCAGTTAGAGAAAGATGATTAATGGTGTTCCATAGCAGCTAGCTTACGAAATATAAATGATACAAAACAGAAAGACGTAGCATCAAACTGTGTCGACTCTTAATCGTGAAATGACAGTGAGGCCTCTAACCTACTACCACATTCTCTGGTGCGGAAGTTGTTACCGTTTGAAAGCCGGAGCGACACTAGCGCTCCAAGCGGTCTTAGTTAAAGAAATAATTGTTACACTTTTGCATTCCATGCGTCAGTAAATTACCAAGACACATGAACTGTCGTGAAATACATGTAAAAACAGCCATATCGCACTGATTCAATAACAGACTACTACTTATTCATGAAGAAATATTTTTGAATATGTATAGATTTGCAGATTATTCTGCTGAAAGGAAGAGAATATAAACACATATTTCACGCATGAAAAGCACACATTTCTCTTATTTTCTGTCTGTAATTACCACAGGCCCTTTCCTTGAGCCTTAAAACAATTTTATGGAGTCTAATGATTCGCCCATTCTTATACTTCATTCGACTTTGTAATACACGAATATTTTTTTAAATGTAATTACTTTTGCTTCAAAAGAGAGCGTATTTACGATTCTTGTCGTTTGTGGCTCATATTTAGTAAAACTTGTTGTATTAGTTTCTTCAATGTTGAAAAACAGTTTTATTGCATTTGATGGTTTATTATTACGTCTGTGTGATATTTCCCTTACGCTACATTTATGGTAGGATATTTAGAGCGTTAATTAATGTAGTTATTATATTCCATGTTTGTTTCTTATATTCCACTTCACTGAATCAGTTGAAAGTGTAGCAAACAATACTCTGCTTTGCTGGGAAGATACACGACGACTTTCTGCAAAAGGTCATGGCTTCTAGCGTTTGCTAGCAATTTTTCATTATTACAGGAAAACTACATCACTCAGTACACATCTGTGCATTACAAGAGATTCATAAGCAGTCTGTCCTGTACTGTACAGTTTCGTACCTCCAAGTGTGTATGCTGTAAATGGGTAAAAACGTTAGTATTCGCAATGATTCAATATCGTTTTCACTAGTGTCGCTTGCTGGCCACATGGAGCGCTGCTATCGCTGTCGGTAACGAAAAGGAGACGGAGTGGTGGGTAACAAAAATGAGACGGAGTATCCGCCTGTTTTGTTAGACTGATGTACGGATGCTCAAATTTCGGCAGAAAAAAATAACTGTAAGCAATAATTTATTAATGTAAGATTATGGCGTCATCTGTTTTCTTATGTGTAACTGTTCCATATAAAAATAAAACTGCGTTCTTCAAGATAAAATCCACTGAGGCACCTTCACGTAAAAGACGAAACGCTTCTTCAACGTTGATAAATACAGACCGCAACAAGAAAAAGACGTTTGAATTTGAGAAATGAATATTTATATATTTGCAGCAGATAATGACCACACCGCCCAACTTGTAAATACTCGTTGTTTGTTTAGTTTTAGGAAGGCAGTGTGTAATTATCACGCTTGGCCGTTGGCGCGCCGGTAACTTAGCTTTCAGTACAATTACAGGGAGCGGTATTCAGAGCTGGTCCGTGCCGAGCCGGCGGTCTGGCAAAGCGACGCCGGCCCGCGAACTTGTCTGCCTCGGCGCCGAACTCTGCGGACAGGAGGGGCGAGCCGTGGCTGGCGACTTACCGATGACGTCATGCAGCGACGCGCTGTCGGAGCAGCTGAGGAAGTTGTTGAAGAAGCTCACCATCACGATGCCGCCGTTGATGGCCTGGAACAGATTGCGGACAAGCCGTCTGCCTCACAACTCTCACATCGCCAGCGCGAGCTTTTCCTACCGCACTAGTAATACGGCCTCAAAGTTACGTTTTCTTTAAAACATATTTCATTAAAAAATGGTTCAAATGGCTCTGAGCACTATGGGGCTTAACTTCTGAGGTCATCAGTCCCCTAGAACTTAGAACAACCTAAACCTAACTAACCTAAGGACATCACACACATCCATGCCCGAGGCAGGATTCGAACCTGCGACCGTAGTGGTCGCGCGGTTCCAGACTGTAGCGCCTAGAACCACTCGGCCACCCTGGCCGGCCTAATTCATTGATGATATATCTAACACAAAATGCATACATGAGTTGCAAAGATTATTTTATGAGTAAGTTTCGTAAGCTTCACTACAAGTTTAAACGCAGCCCAAACCTCTCAGACAAACAGAAGCTAAACGATGTCAAAGTTAGCGTAAGGAGGGCTATGCGTGAAGCCTTCAGTGAATTCGAAAGTAAAATTCTATGTACCGACTTGACAGAAAATCCTAGGAAGTTCTGGTCTTACGTTAAATCAGTAAGTGGCTCGAAACAGCATATCCAGACACTCCGGGATGATGATGGCACTGAAACAGAGGATGACACGCGTAAAGCTGAAATACTAAACACCTTTTTCCAAAGCTGTTTCACAGAGGAAGACCGCACTGCAGTTCCTTCTCAAAATCCTCCCACAAACGAAAAAATGGCTGACATCGAAATAAGTGTCCAAGGAATAGAAAAGCAACTCGAATCACTCAACAGAAGAAAGTCCACTGGACCTGACGGGATACCAATCCGATTCTACACAGAGTACGCGAAAGAACTTGCCACCTTCTAACAGCCGTGTACCGCAAGGAACGGAAGGTTCCAAATGATTGGAAAAGAGCACAGGTAGTCCCAGTCTTCAAGAAGGGTCGTCGAGCAGAAGCGCAAAACTATAGACCTATATCTCTGACGTCGATCTGTCGTAGAATTTTAGAACATGTCTTTTGCTCGAGTATCATGTCGTTTTTGGAAACCCAGAATCTACTATGTAGGAATCAACATGGATTCCGGAAACAGCGATCGTGTGAGACCCAACTCGCTTTATTTGTTCATGAGACCCAGAAAATATTAGATACAGGCTCCCAGGTAAATGCTACTTTTCTTGACTTCCGGAAGGCGTTCGATGCAGTTCCGCACTGTCGCCTGATAAACAAAGTAAGAGCCTATGGAATATCAGACCAGCTGTGTGGCTGGATTGAAGAGTTTTCAGCAAACAGAACACAACATGTTGTTCTCAATGGAGAGACGTCTACAAACGTTAAAGTAACCTCTGGCGTGCCACAGGGGAGTGTTATGGGACCACTGCTTTTCACAATATATATAAATGACCTAGTAGATAGTGTCGGAAGTCCCATGCGGCTTTTCGCGGATGATGCTGTAGTATACAGAGAAGTTGCAGCATTAGAAAATTGTAGCGAAATGCAGGAAAATCTGCAGCGGATAGGCACTTGGTGCAGGGAGTGGCAATTGTCCCTTAACATAGACAAATGTAATGTATTGCGAATACATAGAAAGAAGGATCCTTTATTGTATGATTATATGATAGCGGAACAAACACTGGTAGCAGATACTTCTGTAAAATATCTGGGAGTATGTGTGCGGAACGATTTGATGTGGAATGATCATATGAAATTAATTGTTGGTAAGGCGGGTGCCAGGTTGAGATTCATTGGGAGAGTCCTTAGAAAATGTAGTCCATCAACAAAGGAGGTGGCTTACAAAACATTCGTTCGACCTATACTTGAGTATTGCTCATCAGAGTGGGATCCGTACCAGATCGGGTTGACGGAGGAGATAGTGAAGATCCAAAGAAGAGCGGTGCGTTTCGTCACAGGGTTATTTGGTAACCGTGATAGCGTTACGGAGATGTTTAGCAAACTCAAGTGGCAGACTCTGCAAGAGAGGCGCTCCGCATCGCGGTGTAGCTTGCTCGCCAGGTTTCGAGAGGGTGCGTTGCTGGATGAGGTATCGAATATATTGCTTCCAACTACTTGTACCTCCCGAGGAGATCACGAATGTAAACTTAGAGAGATGAGAGCGCGTACGGAGGCTTTCAGACAGTCGTTCTTCCCGCGAACCATACGCGACTGGAACAGAAAAGGGAGGTAATGACCGTGGCACGTAAAGTGCCCTCCGCCACACACCGCCAGGTGGCTTGCGGAGTATTGATGTAGATGTAGAAGCAATTAATTCCGAAAACACTCACCTTCATGCTAAACATATGAGTATGTGGATAAGGCAAATGTATATATATTTTTTAATTGTTGCCTGTTATGCAAGCATGCATCAACTTTCAGAACAATCTCCTTCTTACTAAATGTAGATTCACATACTCCTTCGACGTCTCTGAATACCCGCTAAACTAAGGTTGTTTTGGAATCTGCTCGAGCTTTATCAGAACTTAACTTTTGCCAGTCATTGGTCCTTTGCGTGGTCTATGACTACAGTTTGCCTACGAAAGGAGGTTATAAGATGAAAATCAACAAAAGCAAAACGAGGATAATGGAATGTAGTCGAATTAAGTCGGATGATGCTGAGGGAGTTAGATTAGGAAATGAGACACTTAAATTAGTAAAGGAGTTTTGCTATTTGGGGAGTAAAATAACTGATGATGGCCGAAGTAGAGAAGATATAAAATGTAGACTGGCAATGGAAAGGAAATCGTTTCTGAAGAAAAGATATTTGTTAACATCGAGTATAGATTTAAGTGTCAGGAAGTCGTTTCTGAAAGAATTTGTATCGAGTGTAGCCATGTATGGAAGTGAAACATGGAAGATCAATAGTTCAGACAAGAAGAGCATAGAAGCTTTCGAAATGCGGTGCTACAGAAGAATGCTGAAGATTAGATGGGTAGACCACATAACTAATGAGGAGGTATTGAATAGAATTGGGGAGAAGAGGAGTTTGTGGCACAGCTTGACTAGAAGAAGGAATCGGTTGGTAGGACATGTTCTGAGACATCGAGGGATCACCATTTTAGTATTGGAGGGTAGCGTGGAGGGTAAAACTCGTAGAGGGAGACGAAGAGATGAATACACTAAGCAGATTCAGAAGGATGTAGGCTGCAGTAGGTACTGGGAGATGAAGAAGCTTGCACAGGATGGGGTAGCATGGAGAGCTGCATCAAACCAGTCTCAGGACTGAAGACCACAACAACAATGAATACAGAGATCACTCGAGGGAACACTGGTGAATTTGGCACATGTGAAAAACACTCAAACTTCATGCTTCTGCTAGTGGATCGTCATGTTCTTACAGAACACCTACAGGCCGCAATCTGTATAGTTTCGATTAGACTGTATGCTGAAGGTGATTTTAGGGCGTCTCAGTGTGATACAGTAGCAGTAGTAAGATCAGTCCGTTGGCGCAGGCACTGTATAAAATGGAACACCATATTCCTTCCCGCATCACTAAAGGCTGTGTTCAGAACTCCTGTGGTTTGGGTTAATGGAAATGGCGCCACTGATTACTTTCTTTATTTCTAGTTTGTGGTAGAAGACCCCGATATACTGTACAGTGGAAATATACACAGCAAAAGCATACCTTCTTGTTCAACGTGTCACATAAGTTGTGGCAGTCTCAGAGTGCGTTATATAGGTACCCATCTTGCGGATACATTGTCGGAAGGACCACACTGTGGTGCGCCGAGCCATGACTAATCTCTGCAATTCCTGCAATGTCATTTCGTTACACTCTGCAGTTCTTCTTGTGATGCCTGAACTATTTTGTGGATTCGTAACGTAACACCGCAGTGTGATCAACCCGAACATGGGGCAACAATCACGGGTTTAACATCTTCAGTAAACTGCTAATGTCGTTCGTAGATTTACTGCTGTAGCGAAGATAGATCACTAAACAGGAACTACATTCTGCA
Organism: Schistocerca serialis cubense; assembly: GCF_023864345.2. Lineage (NCBI taxonomy): Eukaryota > Metazoa > Arthropoda > Insecta > Orthoptera > Acrididae > Schistocerca > Schistocerca serialis. Next base: position 2,071,214 of record NC_064641.1, on the reverse strand, counting down.
GTTGACATTAATACCTTCTGTAATGAAGATTCTCAATGAAGAGACCGAATGACGGAGCGCTGATCATCTCTGGTGCAATTGCTATCTTTACAGTGTCACTGTGTGCATCTGCATGGTTTTGCCACCTACTGAACAGGTAACACACTGTTTGGCACATGCTCGCTTAATTCTAGCTATCAAAGACATTTTTCATTTCTTTCATCAGTCCATAAAGATTTTCAATTAAGAAAGCATCGTACACTAACGGAATAAAGTCGCAAAACCAAGAAGAAATTGTTTCTACATCTGAAAAATGATGTCTATTCAAATATCGCAGCAGTCGCGTAAGACTGGAGCTAGTAGCGCCACTATGAGGGGGCAAATAAGGTCTGCTTTAAACACTCGATGTAGTGGTCGTGAGCGCTTTAAACACTCGATGTAGTGGTCGTGAGCGTTTTAAACACTCGATGTAGTGTCGTGAGCGCTGTAAACACTTGATGTAGTGGTCGTGAGCGCTTTAAACACTCGATGTAGTGGTCGTGGGCGTTTTAAACACTCGATGTAGTGGTCGTGAGCGCTTTAAACACTCGATGTAGTGGTCGTGAGCGTTCGTTAGTTTTAAGACTGGCCGTGGTCAATTGATGTTAGTCGAGAATGCCTTTAAGGCGACAAAGACGCCATTATCAGCATCTCACTGAGTTTGGAGAAGTTCGTGTAATTGTAATATCAGAAGCTAGCTGTTCCTTTCGCGATACTGCAGAAAGATTTGGAAGGAATGTAGACACCGTACATGACTGCTGGCTGCGGTTGCCACGAGAATGTACAGACACTACAAGACCGGACTGCGGACGGTCACGTACCACTACCGAGAGGAAAGACCGTCGTGTTTGGCGTGACGCCTCTCTCGCATCGTACTGAGTCTGGAGCAGAAATTTGAGCAGCAGTTGGCACCACAGTGACTCAACAGATCGGTTACTTCGAAGCACATCTCGGAGGCACATGCTCTTTAGCGTGCATTCCGCTGACCCTAAAGCACCCCCATTAGCGACTTCAGTGATGTCAAGCGAGAGACCGATGGAGGAGGCGGCGGAAGTCTGTTGGGTTTTGTGATGCAAGCTGGTTCTGCCTCGGTGCCAGTAATGGGCATGTGTTGGTTAGGAAGAAGCCAGTTGAGGGCGTGCAAGCAACCTGTCTACATGCTAGACACACTGGACTGGGGTGCGGTTTCACATAACAACAGGAGCTCTCTCCAGGTTATCCCACGCACCCTAACTGCGAGTTTGTTCGTCAGCCTGGTGATTCGACACGTTATGGTGCCACTCATGAACAGCACTCGAGGTGTGTCTCCAACAGGATAACGCTCGCCCACACACAATTGTTGTAATCCAACACGGTGACACACATGTTGCCTTGGCCTGCTCGATCACCACACCTGTCTCCGATTGGGATAACAGGTACATCATCGGAAGACGATTACGGCGTCATTCGCAAACAGCGCTAAGCGTCCCTGTATTGACCGACCAAGTGCAACACACATGGAACTCCATCCCACAAAATGACATCTGCGACCCGTACAACAACGCAGTGCATGCACGCTTGCATGCTTGCATTCAACATTCTGCCGGTTACACCGGTCATTAATGTATCAGCACTTCACGGTGGAAATTGAATACCTCATGCTTACATTAACTTGTGATTTTCCAACGTAAACCACTTAAATATGTTACCTAGACAAATGTTTTCCCGAAATGGTTAGCACACTGGACTCGCATTCGGGAGGACGGCGGTTCAATCCCGCGTCCGGCCATCCTGATTTAGGTTTTCCGTGATTTCCCTAAATCGCTCCAGGTAAATGCCGGGATGGCTCCTTTGGAAGGGCACGGCCGACTTCCTTCCCCGTCCTTCCCTAATCCGATGAGACCGATGACCTCGCTGTTCGGTCTCTTTCCCCAAACAACCCAACCCCAACCGAAATTTCGTTTCCCTACGTTAATTATTTCTTGGTGCTGCCACTTTTATTTCCGTCAGTGTATACTTCCAAAAGGGAACATGTTTTGTGAGCGACTTCGTCATTGTGTATTGGACCGTGAGCCATTTCAGACGTTAAACATGTGATGAAACTGCACGAGAGGACCCAACGGACTGACTTAGAGGCATGAGAGCGACTCGTCGTACAATGAGCTCCACGTGAGCTCCAGGACTGTTATCGCAGTAGCAGATTCCACCACCCGTTACGAATTTGCTATACTGGTAAAATATCGATGCTGACTTTGATTTCATCTTTGATCCAAAAACGTCGAAGGCTGATAATAATCGATTCCAAACCACTGATGTTTTTAACATTGATGTTAAATGCTGAATATATATAAAAACATACAGAACAACACAAATATAGCAACAATTAAAATTACATATCTCACGACTTTTCTCTACAGACTATATCGGGTTTTAGTAGCTACTGGTAATTACAGTAACGATCCAGGTGTAAACTAATTCCTATTGTTCACTCCACATTTAGCGTAACACGTAATTCTATTTCATTTTTGTTAGTGAATTTCTTAAGAGTAAGAGTTAAAAAAGAAAGTATCAAGAACCGCCTACAAAGAAGACGTTCACACTCTGCCTTATCATTTCTCAAAGCCAAAAAAAAAAAAAAGAAACAGAGTTGAAAGTGTGTTTTGTTCATGGTAATTATACTTCAAAGTAACAAATGAAAATAGTAAAATTACTCGAGAATTGACAGAACACAAAAATCTGAGAAAAATTAAATGTATTAATTGTAGATGTATTGATTTCTTTTATGTAAGTACTTAAAATAATGTGAATCAATTGTAATTTTTCTCATTAGTCACGGAAAGTATACTTACATACTTAGACATACCATTTTTAGCAATTAAAAAGAAACATTCCAAAGAAAATTGGCACACAGAAATTTACACTGCGAAGGCAGGAACTGAATGAAAAATAAAAGCCAATAATCTACGTTTATCTACAACAACAGCACGTCACCTGCATTCCTTCCGTGACTACGTGGACTTCCCGACCACACTCACCGTCAGTCAAGCGAAGCCGTCGACGACTGCCTTCGTTTACGTGCAGTTCCCCACGCTACTTGAATTCTACACGATGTGAGTAGTGGGAATAATTAAATGAAAAGGAAGCGTGTCTTCTCAAGGATGAATAAGTGATGTGTGTACGAAGTGGTTGTGCTTGAATTCCGAACGGAGTAAGTGCCGGAGCTGTTTAAAAATTGCGTATGTCGGAATTATGCCTGAACGCCAGCATTCATGCCCACCTGATGAAACAGATCTATAGATTAAAGAACGAACGCATAACCACAGGAAAAGAGTACTCGAACGAAAAAGAGGCCCGTTCATCAAATTTTTAAAAGGGAATTTCCATATTTGAAAGAGAAAGATTTAGATTATACCGCAAAAATGCCAAACAATGATAAATCGAGGAATGTGTTTCATATAGAGGAAAAGGAGGAGCTATTGGGACGACCCTGAACCCTGGTTTTACTTCGGAAAGTGACCTGAGCGAAGACACTTTCAAGTTAACTGAAGGTAACAGCTTGAAAACTGGCTGTCGGTCTGCTCCTGACAAAAGAATCCTGGTGATCGGTTGTGAAGAAATGTAGAAAATCCTGTGTGAAAATGGAACTGCTACTATGGATAATTGGTGGCTGGAATGAATGGCTTGAAGAGAAATCAACTGTCTCTTAATAATTTTTTTAATTTAACTTTTAAGTCAAAAGGCGTAAATTAGACACTTTCTCGAAATAACACTTACAACCGCGCACAACACACGTCGACGACGGAAGCACAGAAAAGGAGGCGGAGGTATTTTATATTTTATTTGGCTTGCTACCTGACAAAACAAGGCCCCTGGAGTAGACAACATTCTGTTACAACTGCTGACAACCTTAGGAGAGCCACCCTTGGCGAAATTCTTCCACCTGCTGAGCAAGATGTATGAGACTGGCGTAATACCCTCTGACTTACAGAACAATATAATAATTCCAATTCCAAAGGAAGCAAAAGCTGACAGGTGTGAGAATTACTGAACTTTCAATTTAATAAATCACGGTTGCAAAATACGAACACGAATCCTTTATTGGTAGAAGCCGACCTTGGGAAAGATCTGTACGGATTCCGAAGGTACGTAGGAACACGAGAGGCAATATTGACCCTACAATTTCTCACAGAAGATACGTTAAGGAAACGCAACCTACGTTTATAGCATTTGTAGGCTTACATCTATATCTACATGGATACTCGGCAAATCACATTTAAGTGCCTGGCAGTGGGTTCATCGAACCACAAGCTTACATAAAGCTATTGACAATGTTGACTGAAAAACTCACTTTCAAATTATACAGGTGACAGGGGTAAAATGCAGGGAGCGAAAAGCTATTTACAATTTGTAGAGGAACTAAATGGCTCAAATGGCTCTGAGCACTATGGGACTCAACTGCTGAGGTCATTAGTCCCCTAGAACTTAGAACTACCTAAACCTAACTAACCTAAGGACATCACAAACATCCATGCCCGAGGCAGGATTCGAACCTGCGACCGTAGCGGTCTTGCGGTTCCAGACTGCAGCGCCTTTAACCGCACGGCCACTTCGGCCAGCGTAGAGGAACTAGATGACGATTATAAGATGGCAGTGGTTGAGAAGGGAGTGAGAAAGCGTTGTAGGCTATGTGCAATGTTGTTTGATCTGCACACTGAGCAAAGGCAGCTGAACGGAATGAACAGTAAGGACGATATTAGATGAACATCAACATAAGCATAGCAAGTATGATAGAATGTAGTGGAATTAAATCAGGTGATGCTGAGGGAATTAATTAGGAAAAAGAGACACTTAAATGGTAGAAGAGGCTCTGAGCACTATGGGACTCGACATCTATGGTCATCAGTCCCCTAGAACTTAGAACTACTTAAACCTAACTAACCTAAGGACATCACACAACACCCAGTCATCACAAGGCAGAGAAAATCCCTGACCCCGCCGGAAATCGAACAGGAAAGGGAATGAGTGGTAGTGGTACGGGATGCCTCCGTCACGCGCCGTACTGGGACTTCCAGCGTATCTATGTAGATGTAGACAACGAGACCCAAGCCTGAATAAACAGCGTAGGAATGTTTTCAGTACTGGAACAGTCGGAAAATCCACGGCTACAGTATCTGTGGTCGGGAATACCACGTTGACGCCACGGACAGCAGAGGCCACGGCAGCCCTACGCAGCCCGCTGCGGCAGCCCTGTGCCGGCCAGCCAGTGCGCTCACCAGCTTGCGGAGCACGTCGTCTGGCACGTTGCGAGACGAGTTGCAGAGCGCGAGGGCGGACGAGTGCGAGAAGATGACGGGCGCCTGCGTCACGTCGAGGGCGTCGCCCATGGTGCGCACCGACACGTGCGACAAGTCCACCATCATGCCCAGCCGGTTCATCTCGCGCACCACCAGCTGCAACAGCCACAAGCAAAACACCACCACTGGCGGCCACCTGCCCGTACTGGCACACCGGTACATGTCATCTCACAACAGGTGATGGGGCCGAGGAAAAAGGCGTAGAAGGCGTGATGAAGGGTTACATTTATACACTGTTCACCTTCGACGTTGTAACAAGAAGAGGAGAAAATAATGAAGTTTTTTATTTGCAATTAGAGGTCCCCAGAGATGGACTCCAATTTTTTAATCAATCTGTATGCTGATGCATGTGAAGGTCCAAGAAATCACGCCCTGAAGCCATTCACTCTGGTTTTGCGTTATGCCATATAGCTTTAAGACCGTAACGATTTATAAAAATGTTTGAAATTGCTCTGAGCACTATGGGACTCAAAAGCTGAGGTCATCAGTCCCCTAGAACTTTGAACTACTTAAACCTAACTACCCTAAGTACATCACACACATCCACGCCCGAGGTAGGATTTGAACCTGTGACCGTAGCAGTCGCGCGGTTCCGGAATGAAGCACCTAGAACCGCTCGGCCACCGCGGCCGGCTAACGAGTTACAAGCTGGTTGTATAGCGTAATGGGTAAGGTACTAACTTCATATGCTAAAGGTTGTTCGCTTGCATCTTGTTAGATATACTGAATTTTTTTTCGTTTTTAAATGTTTATGGAAATGACCCTGATCATTTTTTTTATCCAATTTATTGGTTTACATGCGCTTTCTTTCACTTTATTCATTTGTCACATTATTTTAATCAAGAGTTAAATTACTCCAATTGCTGTTATTTTTTGTTAATCAATGGCAATGTCTAAACGTTTTAAAATACCGATCTGTCGGTTAGTAAAATTTTAAAAAAATGAAGCAATCTACTTATATTGATTGTGCAGTGGTGACAAGAATGTATTTTTTGTTAATGTGAACATATTTTTGGACGGCAATAATCACATAAACACTTAAAGCATAAATTCTGGCCGGCCGGAGTGGCCGAGCGGTTCTACGCGCTACAGTCTGGAGCCGTGAGACTGCTACGGTCGCAGATTTGAATCCTACCTCGGGCATGGATGTTTGTAATGTCCTTAGGCTAGTTAGATTTAAGTAGTTCTAGGGGACTGATGACCTCAGAAGTTAAGTCCCATAGTGCTCAGAGCCATTTGAACCATAACTTCTGATTACGCTATGGACAAAATAACAACGATGATGTAATTCTTCATGCTTTCCCGGCGATCTGTTGTCATCTTGGATATTCGGGAATCCAGCCGGATGTTCGCGTCGTTCTCGCACGATATTTCAACAGCGTGCCTCGCTGTCTTCTTCAGGTGCTACCTGAGACTGGTCTCAGGTAGCACCTGAAGAAGACAGCGAGGCACGCGGTTGAAATATCGTGCGAGAACGACGCGAACATCCGGCTGGATTCCCGAATATCCAAGATGACAACAACGATGATGATTTAAACTAAAGCAGGGATTGTGAGCAAAATGAAATTCAAGCAAAGTGAGAAACAGAAACAATGAATGCAATAACATGGAGAAAAATATAAGATGCCAAAACGGAAGCAACTCAATCAATGTTAATAAATAACAACAATCAAAATCACATGAACGAGGATTCCAAGTGGAAAAAGACTGACGGAAAGAAAAATTAAGAGCAAATGTTCTTTTTCAGATGATGAATAACATGATGTGACAAATGAAAAGGGAATATTACATTTAAACCAATTAATTGAATAAGAATAATGATCCAAATAATTTGGATAAGGATTTTTAAAATGAAAAATACTCACTGCACCTCACGAGATTTGAATCAATTATCTTTTCCATGTGAAGTTAGTACCTTAGCCATTGCGCTATGTAACCAGGGTGTACATTGTTACCATTTTTAGAGATATATAGCATCACGCAAAATTCAGAAATATCTTTTCATCGATTGCTCATAAACGTAGGCCTACCACGGTGAATGATTGCAGTGTGATTCCTTGTACCTTAACCTGCATCACTGTATTGATTGTTTCAAAAAGTCCATCCCACCGCTGGGGACATCTGCTTGTTAGTGTGCATACAGGACGTATACATTAAAACATGATTTGGAGTACACAGGATTCGAAGTTTACTACACAGAGCCGCCAACTATGGTAGCGACAATGATCTAACCCTACTGTACGTCCAGTCAAAACGAGCTTAGACAGTAGATGTGGGTACGTCATTCGACGCTGCCTCGTCTCTACGTCATCAATCATACTGGCTCGAGGTTGGCGACGTGCCACTCTCTCAGATGACTGAGTTGAGTAAAGAGATACGAATAACATGCTTTCCATGCCAACAGTGTAACACCATTTCAACTGAGGTAACTCATGACAACACGGAGAATATAGTTCTTGTTTTATCTTGTTGAAAGGTCTCGTCCTGCAGACTTCGAGCTTATGGCACAACCATCGGGCTTAACGCGTCAAAAATGGCAATACCTCCTGTCAAAATTACATGTTATGTGAACCAGAGGCGACCGCGGTGCAAACCAAGTAGCAGCTCATACCTTAGTCCTGAACGAGAAACACGATGCGTAAGGTTACCGTATATACAAATTGTAGATGATATTTCCAGAATGAGGTTTTCACTCTGCAGCGGAGTGTGCGCTGATATGAAACTTCCTGGCAGATTAAAACTGTGTGCCGGGCCGAGACTCGAACTCTGGACCTTTGCCTTTCGCGGGCAAGTGCTCTACCAACTGAGCTACCCAAGCACGACTGACGCCCCGTCCTCACAGCTTTACTTCTGCCAGTACCTCGTCTCCTACGTTCCAAACTTTACTGAAGCTCTCCTGCGACGTAGTCGATGTTACTGTACTAAATTATAATTTACATCCTCGATATCGGAACACATGAAATCCATTTATTGTTTAAGTAGAAAGTTAGCAACAGTTTATCTCCTTATTTCAGCATAAAAGCTTTTGGATAGTTCTGGATGGATTTACAGTTGATTGGCTGACGTTGCCCTCAACTTGTACTGCAAGGTGGGTGGACTTCCGAAACACTGATAGTAGATTTGTTTGAATAAGTATACAATTGCTATAGTCTAAACGGGAGGCTGATACAAGCATCTAATTATTAATTTCAGTTCAGCTAAGCCTGTTACTCGTATCCAGATTGAAACATTCTCCATTACTTCCTATTACATTTACGTTAATTCCACTTAGGACTTTTTAGTGTTGCTCTATAAAAATTACGTAGGTTGACAGTGGAAGAAAATTAACGATGTCTAAATCCTAACCAACAGTGTATCACAAGCAAAATGTTGTCTCTAATTAATACCTGTATGTCGATTCAGCATCTTCAATGTCCACCAACACATAATCGAGCTGTTAAGCTCACCTGATCGTATTTGGATTGCAGCTTGCCGTAAGTTGTTCTCCACCATATGAACTCTCGTAACGATTTGTGCAATACAACAACAATCTGGGTGTTCAAAAAATCGCTCTGAGCACTATGCGACTTAACATCTGAGGTCATCAGTCGCCTAGTACTTAGAACTAATTAAACCTGACTAACCTAAGGACATCACACACATCCATGCCCGAGGCACGATTCCTACCTGCGACCGTAGCGGTCGCTCCAGACTGTAGCGCCTAGAACCGCACGGCCACTCCGGCCGGCCAATCTGGGGGGAACATGGTACATCCATAAATGAATAACAGAAAAATCTCGTAAGAGCTTAAAATACTGTCGAGGCCCAGTGTCCTACACTTTCATAGAGGTACTATTGTTACGGATTTTGCGCAAAGTTACAAATGGTTTGATCAGCATTCACGGTGCTCACGCGGTCGTAAGTTGTTACTCTCGACTAGACAGTACTAATTCCCCCCCAAAAAAGTTGCTCATGCCCGAACTTACACTGCTGAGCTGGCACAGCTCTACCACGCTCTGCTTGACATGTTGGTTGCTGTCTTCGTCGCGGGTCTTCTACCGCAACACCAGAATAGTTAAGGAATTCCTGGTACTTAGTAATCCGATGTTTTCCCGGACAGAAAAACTACGAAATAATCTCACTGTCGCAACCAAGTCGTCATCAGCGACGACAAAAATCACAGCAATGGCGTAGTCATAACATCCACCTAACCGACATGAATTGCAGTCAATGCGTGGCGCCTGGCACAAGCTTTGCACGTTGTCTGACATCGTCTAAGTCTGCGGAAGTGGTCACCAATCAACATATACTTTGACAACAACAAACAAATACACTTACTACACGACTTTACTTGTAAAGACGTTACTAACTTAAAATGCGTAAAATCAGCGCTTATTACTGCCTTAACTGAGGAGGTGAGGTTCATTGGATGTTTCTACTCGTTCCAACCGCCAGTTCCGTTCTCCTGACAACGGCGTCCCACAACCGCACTGCTGACCGTCTACGAATCAGTGACGTCACACAGTCCACTTTAAGAATTATTAACCCTTTTCGTATTATATTAACTTACGTGCACTGCTCTATGAGAGAGGCTCTCAGAATGATTTCTTAGAGAATTTCTTGTACTACCTCCTATGACAACGTGTAACTCTGGACCGCCCCGCTATTCGCCTGTCTTTCGAGCTGCGTTAGACTACTGCACCATACAGAAGGAGTGTCTGCTCCCGCAAACTGTGCTCTAGTTTTACTTATGATATGTTTAGTATAACTCTGCTAGCATTCGAAGATACCCAACAGCGAGGGATGCTCACGTCATCAGCGACCTGCGTTTTTGTGTCCAACACCGCCTCGCTACTGACAAGGGCGAGACGCGCTCGCCTCTGGCTGTCATGCATTCAGATCAATAAGCTGAATTAAAATTCAAATACCTCGTGGTTCTACACTCACACTATGGTGCTGTTTTCACTATACTTACTCTAATAAAATTATCTATGCATCTAGACATGAATGCACGTGATTATTTCCTCCCTTAATTGTTTGAATTTATCAACGTGTTGACGAGCAGTACAATAAGATACACAGTGGACAGACGTACCACTGCCACATCGTAAGATAACATCGCAGTCAGACTCAATTTCGACCTCTATAGACATTATATTCTTGTCCACTAAAATGAACACTACCCCTCATATGATGTCTATCCTTTCCTTTCAGTTTATCTTCCAAGCCTTATTAAATATTTCAGAGCTCTCCTCTTGGGTTTTATCCGGCTTTCAGTTCCACGTATAATTTCACTGCAGCAGCTTTCCACGACTGCGGTAAGTTCAGGGACCATATTATGAACGCTTTGGAAAATTATTGTTAAAATATTGAAATTCAAAGTGTGTCTATTTTCCATACTATCTGATTTCGCTCTCTGTGCGCTACGTACACCGCTACCCAAGTAGGTCCTTCCTCTGTGCAACGCACTCACGGCCTACCAGGGAGAATTCTCCAGCTTCCATCCCACTACACACGTGCAGAAATCGGGAGGTAGGACCTTCACAAAAGGACAAAGCCTCAGTTTCCGACCTTCCACTCGGCAAGAAATCAAGCCTCGGCACGCTACTGTAACGTGTAGTTTCTACTTGTGGTTCACAAACAAAGCAAACAGTCTGCGCCACTTCCGTCAACCACCTGCAGAGCTGAGGATGGCCTCAGATCCCAAGCGACAGGAATAAGCCACAAGCAGGTAAGTGCACCCTACAACCTATATAGCTTCAAGTGAGCTCTCCTGCACATCTCGGATGTATCCTCTCAACCCCCTCTAAACCCTTACATCACCACCAGGTATATCGAGCACACACTGGACATCGTTCTAGCCCAGACGCTACTCCTTTATGCTGCACCATAGCACGCTTGACACTGGAGCCCACAATATTTAACAATACTCCCCACCTCCCCCCCCCCCTCCCTCTTTCTTGGCGTACCATGACAGTATCCCTCGACTCTGCTGAAGGAGCGACCATTTGTCAATTCGTAGTGTGAATGGGCGAGCCCAGACGAGCGATCCCCACATCCACCCCCTCCACCTGGAGGACAAGAAGGGGTTAGAACTTGCCACTCACTCTCACAAGGGGACCACAACTACCCATCATCAGCGATTACGTCCAGATTCATTGTTTATGCGTGGACTAGCTAGAAATGAACGTGACGGAAGGCGGATCTCCAGTTGGCCTACTGTTCTGAGAAACAAACGGCAATTTTGGAGCGGGTCGCGCGCGGCACGAGCCAGTTGCGCTAGCGTCGCTTCGAGGCAGCGGATGGCGCAGTGGAAAGAGTACAGAATGGTAATCCGAGGGACGTGAGGGCGAGTCCCTACATGAAAAATTTTTTCCTATCCTTATTTCCAATTTTTACGCCATTGCAAGCAAACCGAAAAAATACTCTATGTATATTGTATTACGTAGTATTTTCATAAAAGTCATGAAAACTAAACGCAAAGGAACATTTGGGACTTTAAAGGAGGTTTTCAGAAATGGATTTCTAGGAGTACACGAGAACTTCGTGAACAAAATTACTTTTATTATTGTACAGGTGATGATGATTTACACTTTCTGGCGTGATACTCATTGTAAAACCAGGGGAAGCAGTAATTTTTTTGACACCTTGCACATGTTATAAACGCCACACTTTTACAATTAGGTGGATATTTTAACGCTTGTGTAGAAGAACAATACTCTTTCCGGTGTCCTCAAAACGTTCTCGAAAAATTCACTTAGAGCTAGCAAACTTATAGCTAGGGTTGTCCGCAGCGGTCGATGGACCTATTTTACCTGTACAGGCAACCTGTTGTTAGGGTCAAGGTGCCGACGGCTGCTCGAAGGTCAAAGTGGAACTAACGGGATAACAAGCCTGTACGCGATAGTTGCAGTCGCTTCTTGTAATTACAATGCTTTCTTGGAAATTTCGTTGCAATTCCAGGTCTTGCTTCCCTTTGCTTTTCATGCCTTTTATGAAAATGTTAATATATACGATACAATGAGTGTTATTTCAGTTTATTTGAAATGTAAGTAATGTCAAGTTTGAAGAAAGTTTGCCAGGGGAATCGAGACCACGATCCTCGGATTACCGTTCCACACTCTTTTCGCTGCCTGGAAACTACGGTTACATAAACGGCGAATGACTCTCTCCGCCTGAGCCGAAAATGCTATTTTTTTTAAACAGTTGGCTTTCTGGCACTCGAACTTCCGTTCACTTCCATATCTGGCCAAGCCACAAATTTGGACGAAAGCCGGCCGGAGTGGCCGAGCGGTTCTAGGTGCTACAGTCTGGAACCGCGCGACCGCTACGGTCGCAGGTTCGAATCCTGCCTCGGGCATGGATGTGCGTCATGTCCTTAGGTTAGTTAGGTTTAAGTAGTTCTAAGTTCTGCGGGACTCATGACCTCAGACGTTAAGTCCCTAATGCTCAGAGCCATTTGAACCTTTTTTTTTTTTTTTTTTTTTTTTTTTGGACGAAATCTGTAACGACGTGTAAGTGCGGTCTCCACATGTGGTGAACACGGTTCCGGCGTGATGGGTACACTATAATCTACGGCGGCAGCAGAGCTCATGGACAAGACAAGCAACACTGGAGATTTCCAGTGCGGCGCGTCAGCTGTCCACTTCCGCCACACGCCACACGCCAGCGTCTGCAGTTGTAGCCGGAGCTGCAGCAAGTCCTCCTGCGCTTGCACACATCAGAGACACCTCCTACCCATCCAAATATCAGTATTCGGAAGAAAAGAATTTTAGTATCCCCTCAGCAGACATCGATATTGAGATGGCGTGGGTCTCGCGGCAGAGTAGTGCGGCAAACTGTTGCCAATGGTGCAAGTGAAGCATCGACTGAACAGACCACAACACCCATGTGATTATCTCTCGGCGGGTTACGCCAGGACCCTCGGTTCTTAATATGAGTTTCAGCTGCCTCACACATGACGTGCACCTCGTGCGTCGCAACCCGTTACCACGTGTTATAGGAGAATGGAGAACCACGCCTTCGAGTCCACTAAATCTTACCCGTTTCCCCATTCTGTGGTTCTATTTCGGTTTATGCACGCTGGGAGGCATTAATATGGCTCGGGTGAATAAAATTACTGACGTGTTACTTTGCGACTGTTTCAACTTGTCCATATAGTTGGAATAACATCTCCACTGGAGTTAGTGTTATCCTGTTTTGTTCCCTATAGAAGCTACAAAAGTTAGCTGATATATCGTAAGTGACGGTTACCATTACTTTTTACGAGGGCTGTAGAGTAACTAATAAAACATTTTTTCTCTCGGGCAATTTCAGAAGAAAAAATGCTGAATTTGTTGTAACACATAGTGTAATATTCCCCCTTGAGTCCCTATAGTTTCATGAAATTTCGATAGGTGGTAGCGCTATACGTATACTTCAAAATGACGTCTGTAACGGAAGTGCGTTGGAAGCTGTGAGCTGCCACTGAGTTTCTTTTGGTGGAAAACTAGAGCTTCGCATATGTTCATATGCGCTTACGAAACTCACTAATTTCACGTGATTACCGACTCACTAATTACATAGATACGAAAGCTCGCTCGAATCAAAAACCGTGCGTTGGCCACACTACAATGCCCTGGCATAGGATATCAAAGCATACGGGCTCCGTCCTCTCCCCTCTCCTCTACCTCCTGTACACGGCAGATATGCCCCAACCACCCCACCCCCTCTCCAGTACACCTCTTGCAATATGCTGATGACACCGCATTCCTCGCCCTCGCTCCTACCCTCCAACGGTCCCAACGCCTTCTCCAGAATCACCTTGACCTTTTTGCTGCATGGTGTAACCAGTGGCTCCTGAAACTCAACCCTTCCAAGACCCAGGCAATCATCGTAGGTCGTACCACTCGCTCCTTCCGGCTCCTGGATTTCTCCCTTCCTGTCTGCGCCCGTCCTGTCCGCCTCACCCCCACCCTCACCTACCTTGGCCTCACCATTGACCGTCACCTCACCTGGATCCCTCATCTCCGCTCCATCCAATCCAAAGCCCACAACCGCCTCCGACTCCTCAAACTCCTCTCCGGCCGGACATGGGGGTTGCACCCCTCTACCATCCTCCACACCTACAAATCCTTAATCCGTCCCATCCTCTGTTATGCCAGTCCTGCCCGGATATCTGCCCCCCCCCCCCCCCCAAATTCTATAAGTCCCTCCAGATCCTTGAGCGTCATGCACTCCGCCTCGCCTTCCGTATATGCCTCCCGTCCCCCACGCGGATCCTCTATGAACTCATTCCACACCCCCATCTGCTCCTATTCCTCGAACATATCCGCATCCTCTACACCTCCCGCCGTCTTGAACCCCCTCACCCCCTGATTGCTCCTCTCCTCTCCAATCCCCGCTCCCTGCCCCGTCTTCACCATTGTGTCCCACCGACCCTCCATCTCTACACCCTACATCTCCTTTCCCAAGGTGGCTTCCATCAACTCCCCCTCCCGGATGATGCCCTCTCTCCCTCCGCTTATCCCTCCTATCAACTCTGATCCTCACTCCCCCTCCTTTCCTCTGTCCTTTTCCCGGGCTCCCTCTCCCCCCCTTCCATCCTCTTTCTTCCCCACCTCCCCTCTCTTTGCCCCCTTCTCTCTCCCACATCCTTTTACATTTCCCTCCTCTGCCTCCTCTCATTCCCTCTCGCGTCTGCCCTTCTCCCATCTTTATTAGTCCTCTCCCTCCTTGGTTCCCCCCTTTTTCGTTTTTTTCTCCCTCCTTGTCTTTCCCGCTCCTGCAGGTCCCCCCCCATCAGCCTTTGGCTCGGGAGTGTCGTCTTTGTGCTGCCACTTTCGTGCAGTGTTCTACAGTGAGTGTTCTACAGTGCGTGTTTTACAGTGAGTGTTCCATGTTGTGTTTTTTGGGACTTGTTGCGAACGGCCATCATACTGTCGCTGGGTGTGCCTTTTATCTCTTGTGAACAGAAACCAGGCTGTCGCCATGTTTTTTAATTGTGTGTCTACTATGTTACTTGTCTGATTCCTGTGTCTTTTATCTACATTGCCAACCCCTTTTGCTTTCTGTTTTAACTTTCCGCAATTTTACGCCATTTTACACTTTAAATCGCCATTTTATCGCCTGTTTTTCCTTGTTTCTTTCTTCTTCCTTTATTTAAAAAAAGTCTGTAGGCTGTAGAGCAGCGTAGTAAGCTGCTGCCGACCCGCCCCCTTCGGGGGGCATTGAAAATCAATAAAGAAAAAAAAAAAGATATCAAAGCATTAGGCCGCGATTTGTATGATACGCTTGCATCGGGCGTACTGGTATATACTTCCACGTTTCCACATCTTTTGAAAGTGCCATTCACAACATTAATTACACATTTTTCCTAGACCGTTCTTTATTTTCTTACGGTCGTTTTTCGTTTTCATTGCACGTATCACGTCGTACACGACCCGCTCTTTCTCTCACTTTCTCTATCTATCTCTACGTGTCTCTTCCTCTCCCCCCACCCGCGCTCTCTCTCTCTCTCTCTCTCTCTCTCTCTCTCTCTCTCTCTCTCTCTCTCTCTTGTCGCAAGATACCCTTCTGTCATCACAGTCATCAGTTTGCCTAAGGGAGAAAGGTTGAGTGCACTGTGATTGTGTAGTACCGTATTTTAATTGTTTGGTATCGAATTTTCTGAACCGGTGATTGTGAATCATCCCGGAGGTCGTCTAAGCCGTCGAAGAAACTCCTTAAAATTTACACACTGCCTCACTGGAGTGCAGACCAACGCACATCTGGATCTAGCTGCTCTACCAGTCCCGCAACTCAGCACCCTGCGCTTCAAGCTACACGAGCAGGTCATTTCCTTACGAGCACCCATCGCCGATAGTTTCCTGTAGATAAAACCGTTGTCAAGGTGTACTCTGATAGGGCTGGTACATCGTTATCGCCAATTTTTATTGTGTGCAACCAGGATTAGTAATTATATTCGGTGGACTAATAGTGAGTTGATTCTAGATATAATTAAAGTGGTAGGAACCTGCTGGAATAATGGAAAGAACTGTCTGTTTCGTAATTATAGTTATTTAATTAGCTACGTACTGCATGTGTTTCAAATTTAAATCCATTTCAGTTAACAAGCAGTGTCAAATAACCTAATTGGTTCATTAGCACGCGCGTAGACGAGTAAATAAATTGTACGTCAGGAAGAACGAGTACAGTGACCAATGTGGGTTACTGTTAAAAATAATCGAGTTTGTGATATCTGTAATCGACGTGGCGAGTACAATTAAGGTTCCCCGAAGGGACACAGCTTTGAAAGCAAATCAGTATTTTCGGAATATGAAACAATAAGCTGTGCCTCTATATCTGGTATAGTCTGTCCGTGTCAGGACTGCTATTTCCTTATACCTCAGGAACAGTGCGTAAGTCTAGTGCAAAATTTCTACCAGCAGATTGTAACTCTACGAATATAACAACGTTGAGACTTTGATGGATAAAGGATTCCAGAAATAGCTGCAACCGGTCGCCTTTTATTATTCTTCAGTTTTTATCTCCATAACAATTATTTATATCGTGATATAAATAATTCACCACAGATTCGGTGCTTCATTGTTTCGTCTTTGCATCTTACCACACCTACACAATCCCCCCCCCCTTTCCACACACAGTAGTCCAGACATTCAATAAATGTTTATCAAAGGGGGTTCAAAGGGCTCTGAGCACTATGGGACTTAACATCTATGGTCATCAGTCCCCTAGAACTTAGAACTACTTAAACCTAACTAACCTAAGGACATCACACACATCCATGCCCGAGGCAGGTTTCGAACCTGCGACCATAGCAGTCGCGCGGAAAATGTTTATCATCTCACGATGAATCGCCAAGCAACTGGAAACCTGTCATCGAAAATAAAATGGAAAGGAGACTGGTTGCTGCTATTTATCGAAACCGCTAGCTAATTTGTTTTTCACCTCCATCTCCGAATAAAACAAATCGATGATTCCCGTTATGTCCCGTCCTTCGCCGAAACTTTTTGCTTTAAACTGCAATTTTTTATTATAATCGGCAACTACATAATGTAATTGTGTGACACTTATCCATAAATTTCTTCCTTATCCTTTAGCTCTCTCTTCAGTGTTTGCACATAACTCATCCCCCTAGTCCACCTAATGATATTTGTTGTTAACTACACGTTTTAACCTAGAATTTGTCAATTTCATTGCCGAAAACAGTTGATGCACGAGGTCGCGAGAAGACATAGGCAACAGGAAGAGATCCATGAGTTAACAATCACAAATAATCATTTACTTAGGAAAATAACACTTTATCGTTGCACCTACGACAGTTTTTAGAAATTTATCCTCCTTGCCCTGTACGAACATTTTCTGGTCACTGAATTTGGACAAAGAGACTAAAGGAAGTCGCAATGATTGACATTCTTTGAAGACGTATTCTAGACATAGAAAAAGTGCATTACAGTGACAGATGAAGTGAGAGACAGGATTTTAGAAGCATGCCAGTAATAGTCATCTGCTGCGATACTTAGGTGGAACACAGGTAAACAAAGATGGAACATGACCCTGCCTGTAACATGACTGGAAGTATTTTCCACATGAGTTTCTGAAAATCGGAAACAAACAACTTTTTACAGAATGAAATTTTCACTCTGCAGCCGAGTGTGCGCTGGTATGAAACTTACTGGCAGATTAAGACTTATTTTTTCCTAATCCGGATACTTCTCTTCGACACCAACTGCACTTGCCAAGTATAGTTCAAGGACCACCTCGGTATTTCTTTCCATTTAGTCCAAGTTATGGGGAGGTTGTCCCACGATACCGGGATAACAGACCTCTCCAGAGAAAAGATTGTGGTGAAAATCAGACTCAATCACAGTGTCTCGAACGTTTCTGAGATGAGAAGTTTTAGTTCTTCGTTAGGCTTTGAATTGGCCCATGTGGCGTTCTCGAATGTTACACCTGGCAGCGAACTAATACTGGAGGTTAGTAATCGAGATCTGAATCCCGGTAAGGCCAACAGTACGAATTTTTCAATCTGAGAGTAAACTGCAATCTACAACGTTCAAATCTGATAATCCTCATCGCTTGTTAAATACATAAGATGTAGTCCATTCCCTCCAGATTCCAGAAAATTCAAGTGATATGTAGTTCTGCTCGTAGTAGAATCTTACACAGTACGTAGTAGAACTTGGTTGATTACATTTTTTTTGGAAGTGTGTCAGGTAGCTGATTAAATCGGGTAACTTCATACTAATCTTCTCCAACTTGCAACTTTTAGACTGTTTGTATGATACGTAACCTGTTTCGAGATAGTGACTCTCATTTTCAAATGCTACAAAGTAACCTATGTGAATGGTTTAAGAACAAGATCAATTACAAGAAACTTACCAATTGACTTTATCCTCAACAGAGCGTGTAAAGAAGATGTGGCCCTAAAAAGTTTTTACACGATGTTTTGGAGAAAAATTCGTATCTGTCGGTATAGGACACCCTGGGCAGCCAGAAAAGTATAATTTACTACTTACAGGAGAGGATAGCAAAAGTGGAGAGGAAACACGGGCAGTTTAATGAAACTGCGTTGCAGTCGACTGTCCATAGCGATTAACTCACTTACTGAAGAATAAAGTGAAGGCTTCCGACACATTAAAACATTGTCGTCAACCAATAAGTAAGAGCACTCTGTTTATCTCGGAAAACATAGGAACGTAATGATGAATTTATGACAACTTAACACTTCCTTGTGTATGGGGAGGGCTCATCTGAAGCAAGGAAGGTGTATGGTGCATCGGGAATGTTCCTAAACGCGTGTTTGGACTGCTGTTGTCCATTAAAAAAAAAAAAAAAAAAAAAAAAAAAAAAAAAAAAAAAAAAAAAAAGGACAATACTGCTGTACAAGAACGTATTTAAATCTACATGATTTTTGCTAAATGGGGACAAACTGTAGGGTGCGACCCCGAGAAGTAAGGACCAAATAAGGTCATATTACGTATAACTGGAAATGTGAAGGTCTACTATCTATGACAGTGTTGATTTCGATGATTCAAAGCACACCAGGCAAGTGGGAATCTTCTGTTTGTACCAGTGTTTTAGCTTCCCGTTGTTAGGTGGAGTACCAATCATGCCGTAGCTACGTTACCCTTTGTACCACCAAAGGCATGTCTTCCAGCAGCAGAGGAAAGGTCACCCGGCGGAAGAGCAGGTAATCCTCGCTTGTGAGGCGCTGTGGAAGGACGACTGGTACGTCGAGGTGGTCGCCAGATGCTGCATATGGAGCACGTGCTGATCTCACCGCGGAATTCTCGACTGAGCCACACAAAACTGATTTCAGTAAAGTGTACGGGCCTGAAGATAGCGCTGACGCAACGCCAAAACTAGTTGCGATGTAAATAAAAAATCTGAAGTACAGCTGGAGGAATTTGATTTTTAATAAAAACTATACCAGCTGTGTCCCACCTTTATCCAGTTTAAATATGGATGTACGAAGATCATCTGTCATTAGTATGGATGACAGAAATCCCAGCGACGTAGTTGCCCGTGCAACGAACCAGCAACTGAACGACGCCCGCAGAGACCAGTCTGTAGATAATAAGGCATGCGTGCGTTGTGGGTGGTACTGGTGGTGGCAGTTGTGGAGAATGTTCCACGCGGTCGTCTGGCTTAGCTCATGCTGGTGGGCCACCTGCTTGGTGCGTCCTGATACCGGGATCACTGGCAGAGACCTTTTATTTGTAGTTCCACAGGTTGGCGATGCTCACAAACTACACGAAATACAAATGAATCGATATATGTGTACATTTAATGGTCTATTACGCGGTCATTCAATTAAGGAGTTCTTTTGCCACATTGGTCTGATCATTTATGAGTTGTTTCTTTTCTGTATATGATAGTTTTCTTGTTAAGTAAGGAGGTGGTTTTTGTTGTTGTTTTTCGTAATGATTTCCACCCCTGTGTCTCGGGTGATGATTTTATATTGGTGTACGCGTTCTGCAAAAGTTTAATGATTTTTCCTGTATTTCCATGCTCTAACATGTTCAATGTATCTGGTGTCAAATATCCTCCTAATTTGACCTATGTATCTTGAATTGAGCCGGCCGGTGTGGACGTGCGGTTCCAAGCGCGTCAGTTTGGAACCGCGTGACCGCTACAGTCGCAGGTTCGAATCCTGCCTCGGGCATGGATGTGTGTGATGTCCTTAGGTTAGTTAGGTTTAAGTAGTTCTAAGTTCTAGGGGACTGATGACCTCAGTAGTTAAGTCCTATAGTGCTCAGAGCCATTTGAACCATCTTGAATTGAACTCTTGATTTTGTGGGCTGTTTTTCTGCCTTCTCTTCCTTTTTTTTAATATTGTATATTTTATGCGTGTAATTGTGATTGTATGTCATTGTGTAGAATCTTCTGCTTTCTGTTTCTTTCTCACTTTGTGCTATTTCTGTTCTTTTATTTTGCATGTTTATATTAGATTCTTTCGTGTTCGTGATAGTGAGTTTTGTATCTTTTTCGTTTCATGGTTTCATTGTTCAGCTTTGTTGGTAAGTTTCTTTTGCATCCACTGTATGTGGCTATTTGTATTACAGTATTCATTTCTTTTTGGTAGATGTATGAGTCTAATGGTACAGCATTTAGCCTATGGAGCATGTATCTAAGTGATGCCTACTTTTGAGATTTCAGATATTGTGGTGTCTCATGTATAACTGTGTCTGTTGCTGCTGGTTTTCGGTATATGTCAATTGTGTGTTGGTTGTTGTGAATCTTCATGGGGATGTCCAAGAAACTTAATTTCCTTTTTTTCTCTTTTCCTATTGTAAAATGTACCTTATCATGAACAGAAATGATGTCACACTGTGGATCCCATTGATAATCCTTCATTTTGTAAACAGAATTCATTATTGAACTGGAAATAGTTCTATTTTGTTATTAGATCTAGCTGCTTATTTATTTTTTTGATTTATTCATCTGGAAGCCGTCTGTGTGTCTTAAAATTTTGTTCTAAATATTTATTGTTTTAGTTACTGGTATATTGTAAATATAATCTCTACATCGAACGACAGAAGGGTGGCTGTGTCTGCAATCTGTATGTTTTTAGGTAGTGTATCAGTTATATGGTTTTTTCTATAGTT
This sequence comes from Schistocerca serialis cubense, assembly GCF_023864345.2. NCBI lineage: Eukaryota > Metazoa > Arthropoda > Insecta > Orthoptera > Acrididae > Schistocerca > Schistocerca serialis. The sequence continues at coordinate 2,049,793 of NC_064641.1, read as the reverse complement.
CTATCCTCTTGTAATTTTTAGTTTTCTGTAAGATTTTCAACATGTATGTTGCAAATGGATGTGTGGGAGCTTTCCTATAATTCACACTGACTCTGACGGGGAGATCTTTCTGTTATAGCTTTGACATTGGAGGGATTCGTCTGTAGCAGTTTTCATTTTCAGTTTCTTCTAATGTTTATTCAATGTCTTTCAGCATGTTCCTCAATTTCGTATGGAATCTGTTAGTGGGATCTGATTTTAGTTTTTTGATTTATTTTTTTGTGACGAGCTCTTGCTTCTTACTAAAGTGTTGCTCTTCATCCATGAGAACCACTGTGTTTCGTTTAACCATTCTTACGATAATGGTCTTGTGTTCCTGTAGTTTCTTTTTAGGTTTTGTTTGAGCTACGAAATCTGTGTTTTCTTCCATCTATGGTGTTACGTTTTTGGTTTCATTGGTAACTAGACCTCTCGCCAGACCAATGTTCACCTCGCTTGTTTCGTTTCTGTTTTCCTGTGTGAGAATGATTTCTGACACAAGTATGAGGTTTTCTATGAATTTTTCGTCTATTTTTGTGCTGACGTTGTGTTAGAGTTCTTTTTGGAGCATTGTTATTTCTTTTGGATGCCAAACAGTTTCAGTGAGGTTAACCAGTCTTGGACAAAAGTGATGCTTTTTACAAAACTGGAAGTAATTTGTGAGGTGAAGTGTAAATAACGGAAAAGTAGCGCAAAAAAATTGCAAAAGTGGAAGAACTGCCAAGTACATATGTGTAACGAAGCTTCTTTCGACGTAAGTCTGTGCTAACAAATGTGGAAGAAGCAGGGGTTTGGAGAATGCGTAATCAAGAGGCAGGAACACCGTAAGTAAATTGCCCATCAAGTTTACAAACAAAATGTTGTTTTAATTTAAAATAACTAAAAATATACAAACATATGTGCCCAGCTGGCAAAATTATCACGGGAGATTCTTCCTAAATGAAAGGAAACGCGTCTGGCATAAAGTTCTCTTTAATTAACTGCACTACGCTTAACACGTAGGAACAAATAGCACAGTAGGAAGGAAGACAAGTAGCTGAACTCAGACACATCTATTGAAAGTACAGATTTGACGTATCAGGATCGGAATCAACTGTGCGAAGACATAAAATCATTTGCAAAAATTGTTAACAGGTACTTTCTTCTTACTCAGAATATTCCAATGCTGTGCAGCGTGCTTGTGAAGGTAATCACAAACGTTGGACATGTGTGTCACTTCAGCGGAATTAGTTGCGATCCGCACCTTATCGGATTAAAGGAAGAGGTCAGAGGTCATCGGAGGCGTCGTGCTGCTAGACTGGGAAGGGGACGTGGCCAGCAGTACAGGAGTAATGACCGTTTCCAAACATTGCACACGCGCTTCATTGAGAAAAAAAGACTACACTGTTTTGGGTGTCGTTGTTGGGAAAGTTTAACAAACCTGTGTTGAAGACACATTGTGAACAAGCTTATTGTCTTCATCATAACGTTTTCCAAACAACTCACTGAATGAGTCTGTCGAAAATGGCATTTCTGAAATCTTAGCTAATCCTGGGACGATACACGTGGACGCCCGTGAAGCCGTACATACCAGAGTCGCTCACATGTTTCAGAACAGTGTGTAGCAGAGGCACCTAGCGAGAGAATTCCACACTACCGCCTCAACGGACATGAGAGGATTTCTGTATCCTCTTGAGTCTCCATCGTACGCGTGTATAGACGCAGAGTAGCGTTAAATCAGTTACTCACCTACCAGATCTACTTCCGTCGACAATACTGTGCCGCGCCCCTGTGTAGCGGGCCCCTCTTCCCGTCTTGCTGGTGTGTATGGGCCACGGCCGGGGACCCATCAGAGCGGACGTGGCCAGTTACAGGTAACGCTGTAACGCCGTAACGCTGCATCAAGTGGACGCGATCAGTCGGGCCGCAGCCGCGGCGACAGTAATTCAGTTCCGCCCGGCGACCTCTGCGCCCTTTGAAGGGCGCGCACCTGCCCTAGGAGCGCGGCCGCAGAGCAAAGCCGGCCACGGACGGCTCGGCTCACCTGGCGGCGGAGTCCCGCCCAACCTCATTCCGCTAACGCGTCGCTAAAGGACGCCTCCGCTCTCTCATCCCGCTGCCGGCGTTGCAAACAGACCGAAATTGAGGCCCTCTATTCCTCCCGCATCCCTACTGATGGCTTTCAGGAATCCGCAAGCAGAAGTCATGACTTCCTGTCAGACAGAAAGTTCCGTCTATCACAAGCGTGGCATGGCCGTTCCTTGTATAGGGAAGCAAGCGCCTCAGCTACATAAAGGCAGTGGCGACACAAAGAAAGACGGACTTTACCCCCTCTTCCACCCAGTCCCAAGGTGAAGCTAACAGCGCGTCTCTGCGTTTTTCGGCGGTTGACATAGGAGTATGCAACTGGATAACATAAAAATTTGATAGTGCTATAGTGACGTAATTTGTCTGTAGAGTAATATACAGATATGTAGAAGTAAGGAATAAGGAGCTTGAACATCATCAAATAAATAGTTTCCCCAATAATTAATGTTTCTAATGGGTCTGAGCACTATGGGACTTAACGTCTGAGGTCATCAGTCCCCTAGAACTTAGAGCTACTTAAACCTAACCAACAAAAATACACCACACACATCCATGCCCGAGGCAGGATTCGAACCTGCGGCCGTAGCAGTCGCGCGGTTCCGGACTGAAGCGCCTAGAATCAGTCGGCCACCGCGGCCATCAATAATTAACGTTTTACTAAGTTTTGCATCCGGCAGGATTTAAAGATACAGAGTTCAAACTTTGGCAAAACCTGTAATTTGACGTGATAACATGATTTAGTGATGTTCAGTAAACCACCTTCAGTAATTTTCGAGCTTTTAAAGGAGATGTAAATTTTGGATAAAAATTCAGTAAAACATAGTGAATTATCGACTGTTTAGGTATAAGCTAGAATGTAAAGATTGCAGCATCGTCTTTTTGACTGCAGAAAGATTACGACGTATCAAGTTGCAAGAGGTGGATATAATTTGCCAGGAGTACAACGTTGATTGAATGACCAGTTCAGAGTTTACAGACAACATAGCTCAATTCAAAAAATCGTCACATCCCAAATATTCTTATTATAATAGGAAAATGAAACTGAAATAAAATATCGCTTCACCATAGACCTAAAAATCTACGGCAGGTAAAATCACAGTCAGTGCAATGTCAGTTGGGAAAGTTATTACAAGGAGCGTTCAGTGAGTAAGGCAACAATTTTTTCTCGGAAATTTCGGGTGAAAAAAATTCGAAATTTGTTGAGAGACAACTTGGAATATTCCAGTTTGAGCTCCCATAGTTTCACGAATTTTCGGTGGGTGGCGGCGCTATATGTAACCTTGACAACGGCTCCTGTAAAGCAGGTGCGTTCCAAGCAGAAAGCTGTCACAGTGTTCCTTTTGCTGGAAAACAAGAGCATCGTAGATATTCAGTAGCGCTTGCAGAATGTACGAAGACTTGACACTGAACAAAAGCACGGTGAGTCGTCGAGCAACAGAGACGAGCTCGCAAAGCTTCATTCGACAGTTCTTCCTCATCCACTCTACATCCCGAATCTCGCACCTTCTGACTTTCATCTGTTTAGCACAATGAAGGATACACTCTGTGGGAAGCAGTATGAGCATGATGGGGAAGTTAGTGATGTAGCAAGAAGTTGGCTTCGACGTCGACTAGTAGAGTGGTACCAGAAGGGCATACAGGCCGTCCCAGTAAGGTGGCGTAAGGCCGTCACACTTAAAGGAGATTATATTGCAAAATAAGGTTGTGTAGCCAAAAATGTGGTGTACTGGAATCCTGAATAAAGCTAGCGCGTTTTCAGAAAAAAAGTGTGTTGCATTACTTATTAAATTATCGTCGCAGTAATTTAGTATGCCAACAAGATGTTTGCTCGTTGGCTTTAGTCAACAACGTGTTTCGTCATCAGGCATCAAATCAGTGGCGACGTTGCGTTGTGCGGTTAGTAGCCACCGTGAGGTATGCCGCGGATGGCTGAATACGGAAACTCTTTGAGAAATTGAAAATACTTCATCTATTTCGATCTAACATCGTTTGCACGTTCCAGTTATTCTAAATTTGAGTGGCGAGTGCAATATTAAACGTTTATAGAGGAGATAACTTGTCTTCTGAATTCAAAAATGGCTCTGAGCACTATGGGACTTAACATCTTAGGTCATCAGTCCCCTAGAACTTAGAACTACTTATACCTAACTAACCTAAGGACATCACACACATCCATGCGCGAGGCAGGATTCGAACCTGCGACCGTAGCAGTCCCGCGGTTCCGGACTGCAGCGCCTAGAACCGCAAGACCACCGCGGCCGGCTGTCTTCTGAATTATTCGAACAATTTGTCACTGAAAAACCATTTTTAAATAATGGAGCGTCACGTGCTGAGGAGAGCAATAAAATTTATTGTGAATAATTTGTGCATGTGAGAACCTGCGACCGTAGCAGTCCCGCGGTTCCGGACTGCAGCGCCTAGAACCGCAAGACCACCGCGGCCGGCTGTCTTCTGAATTATTCGAACAATTTGTCACTGAAAAACAATTTTTAAATAATGGAGTGTCACGTGCTGAGGAGAGCAATAAAATTTATTGTGAATAATTTGTGCATGTGAAACCGTAAACCTCTGAATTACACTGAGGTGACAGAAGTCATGGGATAGCGATATGCACTTATACAGGGGGCGGTAGTGTCTCGTACACTAGGTAGAAAATGGCACTGCATTGGCTGAACTGTTATATGTACTCAGGTAATTCACCTGAAATGTACTCCTCGCGATGATGGCCGCATTGCGAAAATTAACAGACTTCAAACGCGGAATGATAGTTGGAGCTAGACGCATGGAACATTCCATTTTGGAAAACGTTAGGGAATCCAGTATTCCGAGACCCAGAGTGTAAAGAGTGTAAATAATCAATAAATAATAGAGTGTAAATAATCAATAAAATTTAGAAATGGATTACATGTATAAAAAAAATCTCGTGTCGATATGACGTCTTGGGTTACTACTAGTTTCGACTCCCATACACTCACGTGACGCAGTAGATCCAACTATATTGGACATACTCATGTAATGCTACACCATTACAAGGATTTTACTATCGTGTAACCACTCCGCCACAGGCCGTGCATTATGAACAGGTGCTCGATTGTGTTGAAAGGTGCAATCGCCATCCCCGAACTGCTCTTCAACAGTGGGAAGCAAGAAGGTGCTTAATACATCAGTGTAGGCCTGCAATATGATAGTGCCACGCAAAATAACAAGGGGTGCAAGCCCACTTCATAAAAACAGGACCACATCATTACACCACAGCCTCCGAGTTTTACTGTTGGCTCGGTGGCAGATGACGTTCACCGGAAATTCGCCATTCCACACCCTGCCATCGGATCGCCACATTGTGTACCGTGATTCGTCACTCCACACAACGGTTTTTCATTTTTCAATCGTCCAATGTTTACGCTCCCTACAGCATGCGAAGCATCGTTTGGCATTTAGCAGGGTGATGTGTGGCTTATGAGCAGCCGCTCGACCATGAAATCCAAGTTTTCGCACCTCCCGCCTAACTGTCATAGTACTTGCAGCGGATGCTGATGCAGTTTGGAATTCCTGTGTGATGGTCTGGATAGATGTCTGCCTATTACACATTACGACCGTCTTCAACTGTCGGCGGTCTCCGTCAGTCAACAGACTGCTTTCGTGTTGTTACGTGTCCCTTCACGTTTCCACTTCACTATCACATCGGAAACAGTGGACCTAGGGATGTTTAGGAGTGTGGAAATCTCGCGTACAGACGTATGACGTAAGTGACACCCAATTACCTGACCACGTTCGAAGTCCGTGAGTACTGCGGAGTACCCCATTCTGCTTTCTCACAATGTCTAATAACTACTGAGGTCGCTGATTGGAGAACCTGGCAATAGGTGGCAGCACAATGCGCCTAATATGAGAAACATATGTTTTCGGGTGTGTCCGAATGCTTTAGATCATATAGTGTATAAGACAAAGGCAAAGATGACTGAATTACGTAGTTTATTTCACAACACGAGTAATAAAGGAAGACGTTTGGGTTTCCGGGATCGAAATTGGTATAAAAGCATTCACTGTCCTGTTGTGTTACTGCAGTGTTGGTACCTTGTCCAACTTCTGTTGTTACTATTTAGGTGAGAATCTCTCTTTGGGAGTGATTCTGTTAGGGTTTGTAGTTCTTGCAGTGAAATTGACGTATTGCTCTTTTCAACTTACATACGGCCTCAAATTGCCATCCATTGTGATAAACACGCGTTGCAAGTATTCTCCAAAGGTTTTCCATGGGGTTCGAATATGGGTTAAGTGTAGGCCAGGGCAAGACATCTATATCTTTATCTTCAAACCACTTTTTGGTTGTAGCAGAAACGTGCATAGTGCATTCTCTTGTTGGAGATTTCAGTCTAACGTGAAGCCGAGTAATGCGTAATTTACCGTTAGCTCAGAAGGCTGCCCAAATCATAACACTCCCACCACCGAAAGTTCTCCTCAGTCTCACCTGCTGCTCTGTCAGCAGATCATGTCAGTAATACTAAAATACGTTCGGCGCATCTAAATTAAATTTCCTCTCCTCACTCAAGATTACTTTAGCCCGTTCTGAAGTCCGCGACACGCTTGCAGCAAACTCCATTCCAGCCTGTTCTGCTCGGCTGTTGGAAGCGGTTTTTGCAGTCGTTTGTTGAATGCGAGATGCTTTTAACGTAACAAAATTTGCCGTATACGTCTTTCAGTTACTGGCAACTGTAAATCAACAACAGATTTAGAAGAACAACGGTTTGTGGCCTTTGTTTTGCGCCAAATTAACAGTCTCGGTACCTCAGATAATTTAGTACTTTGGCAATATTTTCCGTTCTGTCCACATCGTGCACCCAGTCTAACGAAAATATCAATCGTTGCACTTGAACGGTTATATTCTCTCTCTCTCTCTCTCTCTATTCGTTTAGTCGGTTCCGACTCTTCGTGACCCCATGAACCAAATCACGCCACTTTTTCCTGTCTTGCACTTTCTCCCGTAGACCTTCCAGGTTGGAACACATTGCTTCTGCGATGCCATCGATCCATCTCATCCTCTGATGTCGTCTTCTTCTAGTTCCTTCAATCTTCCCCAGCATTAATGTTTTTTCCAGCGAGGCATGCCTTCTCATTGTGTGTCCAAAGTAGGTCAGCTATTGTTTTAACATTAGACCTTCCAGGGAGAAATCTGGTTTAATTTGCTCCAATATTGATCTGTTGGTTCTCTTTGCAGTCCATGGAACTCTAAGAAGTTTCCTCCAACACCACATTTCGAAGGAGTCAATTCTTAGCCGTTCAGCCTTTCTAATGGTCCAGGTCTCACATCCATACATCACAACTGGAAAGACCATAGTCCTCACAATACGGATCTTTGTTACTAGTGTTGTATCTCTGGACCTTATAACCTTGTCAAGGTTTGACATCGCCTGTCTACCGAGCAACAGGCGTCTCCGGATTTCATGGCTGCAGTCGCCGTCAGCAGAGATCTGGGAACCGAGATAACTGAATGTGGTCACTACCTCCATGGTTTCTCCTGCTATATCCCACGAATTGGTAGGTGTAGTTGCCATAATTTTCGTTTTCTTCACATTCAGCATAAGACCGGCCTTTTCACTTTCGTCTTTCCCCTTCAGTAAGAGTGTTCTCAATTCTTCTTCACTTTCTGCCAAGAGGATCGTATCATCCGCGTACCTGAGATTCTTTACATTTATTCCAGCTATTTTAATTCCTGTTTCTCCTTCATCTAGCCTCGCATTCCTCATGACATGTTCTGCATACAGATTGAATAAGTACGGTGACAGTATGTAGCCTTGCCGGACCCCTTTCTGAATCTTTATCCAATTCGTTGTTCCATACATAGTTCTCACCGTGGCTTCTTGGTCAAGGTATAAGCTCCGTATCAGATGAATGAGGTGATCTGGTACACCCATGTTTTTCAGTACGTTCCATAATTTGTTCTGATCGACGCAGTCAAAGGCTTTGGCGTAGTCAATAAAGCAGAGGTACACATCTTTCTGGAATTCTCTCGCTTTTTCCATAATCCACGGAATGTTAGCAATTTGATCTCTAGTTCCTCTTCCTTTCCTAAATCCAGCTTGTTCTTCTGGCAGCTCTCGATCTAGATATTGGCGAAGTCTATTTTGTAAGATTTTCAACATAACTTTGCTAGCATGTGAAATAAGTGCGATTGTTCGGTAATCTGAGCATTCTTTAGAACTTTTCTTCTTTGGAATGGGGATGAATACTGATCTTTTCCAGTCTTATGGCCACTGCTGCGTGATCCATATTTTTTGACATATTGAGTGCATCACTTTCACTGCATCCTTTCCAGTGACTTTAAACAATTCTGCTGGTATTTCATCATGTCCACTAGTTTTGTTATCAGCCATATTTTCAAGGGCCCACTGGATTTCGCTCTCCAAAATATCTGGCTCTAGTTCTAAATTAACATTAACATCAGCAGTAGGAGCCCTGTCATGATGCAGTTCTTTCTTGTATAGGTCTTCTACATATTCTGCCCATCTTTCCTTAACATCCTCTGCTTCACTCAGACCTTTCCCGTTTCTACCTTTTATCATTCCAATTATTGCCTGGAATTTTCCTTTAATTTCTCTAATTTTCTTATAAAGATCTCTTGTCTTCCCCATTACGTTACTATCTTCAACTTCCTTGCACTGGTCATTAAAGAATATATTTTTATCTCTTCTAGCTAAATTCTGAAAATCTTTATTTAATTCAAACATAGCTGATCTATCTCCCTTGATTTTTGCTTTCCTTCGTTCTTCTGCAACTTGCAGTGCCTCAACTGATAGCCATCTAGCCTTCTTACTGTTCCTTTTCTTGGGAATGTGTTTCTCTGCGTCCTCCTTGACAGTATTAGCTACGGTTATATTACTTGGTGATAAAAGAGTCCCAGTTCCTTGTACTCACATGGCATTATCATCATCATTAATTGTGTCTGTTTCCTGTCTGCATTAGAGGCACCTACACACACGCTAACACCACACAGAGCCGACTGCCTTTACACCGAGTTCCACTCCGTACCACCTGAATCGCTGATATCTTGCTATACGCTGTACAACTGTCATCAAATGCTGTACCATTTGACTGCATTTGTCCATATAATGGATATCATACTAACGCATGTACATTGTCCACAACTATGCCGACCGACAGTGCTAATTTTCCTACAAATATTGATGCCTTTATACTGATTTCTACTACGGTATGTATTATACTTAATGTAAGACTAAGACTTCCGTAAACATAAACCCGAGACAGAGCCGAGCAGAGTGGATGCATGTTCGAGGACGAAGAATACAGCGGCCATCGCTGTTGCCGATTGTCAGTATCGTGTGCGAATGGAACTAGTTGACCCCAAATAGAAAACACAGCGCATACCATCGACAGCTGCACTGTTGCGAAGATTTTTTTTTCAGGGTATCAGGGAGACAGTGATAAATGTGAAAAAGAAATGAAACTGAATGCAATTACTCTTTAATGAACCAAGGGTCCTTCACACCAAAACATTCACAAAATGTCACGGAGCAAGCCCTGAAATATTACCGGTGTTACTGAGGTTCAGCTTTTACATTTGCGCTAACATCGATTAAAAGTTTCATTGATGACTTCGCTGGCAGTGAATTTTATGTCGGTGAACCGCTTTCCGTAAGATGCGATCCTCTGAATTTCGGAGTGACAAGTTTAGCTTCTATTGCGTAACGTTACGCTGTCAGCGGTGCCAAGCGCGGTCGAACGTAATGAGGTAATGAGCTGTCAGTTTCAGGCAGCAGACTGATACCAATACGGCGCGGACGGTGATCACATTAACGCTCAGACAGATCGTTACTGTCACTCTCTGTACATCAGTGTTACGTTGTGCCGCTGAATTTTGACACACTTGACCGCGCCAGCGTATGCTCTCCAGTTTCATTAATTCTTTAAAATTTGTGAACAACTCTGCGTTCTGACTGTCGACACAAGACAGAATTTACTGCTTATTTAAAAGTGCTACGTGGTCAGCACTATTAAATATTTGTTTAATTGCGGGTAGTTCAAATTCCCATACGACTACACAGGTTTGGGATCTATAACCCACATCTACAAGGATACTTTGCAAGTCGTACTTAAGTACCTGGCAGAGGATTCACTGAACCACCTTTACAATAATTCTCTATGATACCAATACTGAACAGCGGGCGGAAAGAATGGACACCTACGTTGTACGTCTAAAAAGTACAGAGAATGGTTTTATATCTGAACGGCAACTTGGTACATGTGTGCGTGTATGTGCATGGGTCTTCAGAGACTCCAAGAGAATCGATACACGGCATACACTACGTGTGGCTGGATGTGTAAACAGACTCCGACCAGCTGAACGCAGTCAGTGTGGGAGTACGTGTCACAGCGCAATGGAGCAACGTGTAAACTTTGAGTCCTGCCACAAATAGGGGAACATGGAATGTTGGTGCAGGTGTATGGGAGGGAAGCCGTGAGCAGAAAATGTGTTTATTACTGGTTTAAACGCTTCCGTGAAGGGAAGGAAACAACTAAGCATGAGATCTAAAATCTAATCTAATCTACGTTCAGGTTGGCCATCGACAAGCCGAACCCCAGAAAAGATCCAGAAAGTGCGACAGATGCTGGCACAAATCGGCAACAGACTCTCAGATTGATTTGCGCAGGAATTGAGCATTAGCAAGGACACGGTGCACACGATCGTCCGTGATAATTTGAGTAAGCAGAAGATCAGCTTCCGATTTGTCCAGCACCAGCTCACAGATGAGCAGAAAGCAAGACTTACGGGAACTGCTGGTGATTTCATTTCCACGTGTGACCAGGATCCATTGCTCCTGAACACCATCCGTCACAGGAAATGAGACTTGGTGCTACCAGTTCGATTCGGAATCAAAACGGCAATGGACGTCATAAGTGTTGACCTTCCCTGCGAAAAAAAAAAAAAAAAAAAAAAAAAACCGCCTGCAAAAATCCTAGGTGATAACACAGTTGGTCGCCTTTTCGATAACAACTGCAGCTGCAGCTGCAGCGTATCCTGTGGTTTCGACCAGAGTTGCACAGGACTGGAAAATGGATGCTGCTCCTTGACAATGCCCCTACACACTGCACGAACCGTGTGCGCCAATTCCTGGGGCAGAGGATGGTGACTGTTCTTGAACACCCTCCGTACTCCCCTGATCTGGCTCCTGCGGACTTCTTCCTGTTTCCCCGCTGCAAGGCTGCCATGAAAGGTAAACGCTGTGCTGATGTGAATGCCATAAGAGATCGTGTCACAGCCGTTCTCCGATCGATTCCACAGGAGGCCTTGTTGCTAGAGTCCAGAAGCTGTAGGAACATTGTCAAAAGACTGATGTAGCGGGTGGCGACTGTTTTGAAGGTCAATAAAGAACATTTGTTTGTATATTTTGTTTTGTTTGTTGTCTGATAGCATTCACCGAAGATTTTAGACACACCACGCAAATCTTTCCGTGCGAGCTCTGATTTCCCTTATTTTATTGCGACTGTCGTTTCTCTCCATATACCTCGGCGTTAACAAAATATTTTCTCATTCGGAGGAGAAAGTTGGTGATTGAAATTCGTGAGAAGATTCCGGCGCAACGAGAAAAGTCTTTGTTTTAATGATATCCATCCCAAATCCTTTATCATGTCCGTGACACACTCTCACCTATTTCTCGGTAATATAAAATATGATGCTCTTCTTTGAACTTTCTCGATGTCCTGCGTTAATCGTATCTGGTAAGGATCCCAGACCACGCAGCAGACTTCAAAAGAGAAGGGACAAGCGTAGTGTAGGCAGTCTCTTTACTAGATCTCTTATGTTTCCTACATATTCTGACAATAAAACGTCTTCCTGACAACAGTTTCTATGTGTTCTTTCCAATTTAAGTTGTTAGTACTGGTAATTCCTAGGTATTTAATTGAATTTACGGCCTTAGATTTGACTGATTTATCATGTAACCGAAGTTTAATGGATGCCTTTTAGCACTCATAAGGATGACCTCACACCTTTCGTTGTTTGGGATCAATTGCGAATTTTCGCACCAAATGGTTCAAATGGCTCTAAGCACTATGGAACTTAACATCTGAGGTCATCAGTCCCCTAGAACTTAGAACTACTTAAACCGAACTAACCTAAGGACATCACACACATCCATGCCCGAAGCAGGAGTCGAACCTGCGACCGTAGCGGTCTTGCGGTTCCAGACTGAAGCGCCTAGAACCGCTCGGCTACACCGGCCGGCTTTTCGCACCATACAGATATCTTTTCTAAGTCATTTTGCAATTTTTTTCGATCTTCTGATGACTTTACTTCCTCTATAAGCAAGCTAAGACGGCTACTCAGACTGTCTCCTAAATCGTTTATGTAGATACGGAACAGCAGAGGGTCTATAACACTACCTTGGGGAACGACAGAAATCATTTTCTTGTTTCTGTCAATGACTTTCCGCCAGTTACTACGAACTGTGACTTCTCTGACACGAAATAACGAATCCAGGCACATAACTGAGACGATATTCCACAAGCACGCAATTTCACTACAAGCCACTTGTGTGGTAGAGTGTCAAAAGCGTTCTGGAAATCTAGAAATACCTAAAAAGACCGTCTAGTCCTCAACATACAGCTGCTGCTACCAGAGTAGCTGCCTCCTGCGTGTAGTGGACTCCTGACCTATTCAACGGAATCCACAACCAACCACCCTATCGCGCGAGTGGAGGAATCTGCAGTCTACATGGTCACAGAAGCTTCTACGCCTCTGGTTCAGACCTTCCACGTGATTCTGTAGCAGAGGCCCACAATCGGTCCTGTCCACTATGCTGCAAATTGTGAGCTCTGCCTTCAACTCACAAGCAAGACTGGCAGCCTTTACCACTTCTGTTAGCAGAGAGAATCTGTTCCGATCCAAAGCGAGACACATTATTGGTACCGACGTGAGCCATCACCTGCAGCTGGCTGTACCTTGTGCTCTCCATGGCATCCGGAAGGACCCTTTCCACGTCTGGAATGACTCCATCCGGAATGTACACAGGCTTTCTTCGCCTCCTTGGCAATCATGTCCTCAGGGGCCCACAACGCACCTAAGATTGGAACTTCCAACTACCGATAACTCCCCCCTCTGTGGGTGTCCGGATCTTGCAGACTGAAAGGTTTCCTCTGAAACAGGACAGGAGACAGCATCTGGCTGAGAGACAGTGTCAGCGACATACAGCACCTGGAAGCTGTTTGTCAGACTAACAGGGGAGGCCTTACGTGCGGCCACCTGGGAAGCCGTTCACCACCTGCCACGCCCCACGGCGACTTCCCACTCGATGTGCTGGACGTCCTTTGGATCCCCACGGTCGGCCCGTAACAGTAATGTCCATCCACTGCAGCTTCGAGCTGTGTAACAGAAGCCATCACAGCCTGGAGCTGAGTGCAAAGTGTCACCAACTCGGCTCACATCCGCACACAGCAATCACAGTCCCTGTCCATATACCGAGCAAGGTGGCGCAGTGGTTAGCACACTGGACTCGCATTCGGAAGGAAAACGGTTCAATTCCGCGTCCGGCCAATCTGATTTAGGTTTTCTGTGATTTCCCTAAATCGCTCCAGACAATTGCCAGGATGGTTCCTTTGAAAGGGCATGGCCGACTTCCTTCCTCGTTCTTCCCTAATCTGATGAGACCGATGACCTCACAGTTTGGCCTCTTCCCCCAAGCAACCCAACCCAACCCACCTATTCTTACTAAAGACCATGGAAAATTAACGCTACACAGACATGCAAACACTATGAACATGGGCTACTCTAGATATTGAAAAGAAACGTAAGAAATGTGTTCAATAAATTAGATTCGTAAGCAGAAAATCAAAAACTGAACTAGCAAAGCATTCAGAAGAGACTAAATAATTTGCTCCTGATTAGGAACTTGTAATATGTCATAAAATCGGTTTACGTTCTAACACAAGTGAAAACGTGAGATCTGTGTTCGTTAAATATTAAATTAACACGCAGAAACTCAAGAAACTGAACTACAATAGCACACATATGACACTGAACAGTTCTCTCCTGGTTTGGAACTCGTAAAAGTCACAAAATCGGTTAGCTCCCTTTTGCAGCTTGTGTCTCGGATGGCTGGTGATGCGTGACTAGCTGACTAACGCCAATACCTGTTATTCCATTGATTACCTAACGTGCATGCCGGGATGCTTACGAAACACCAGTAAGACCATTTTTCAATATAGCTCATTAGTTTGAGACACTTATCAAATTACGTTTGTAGAAGAGACAGAGAAGATGCAACGAAGCGCGCACGTTTCGTCATATGGCGTTTAGTAAGCGATAGACTAGAGGGTTCCGGAGATGGTCAAGAAAACAGTGACCTTGTGTGCCACAGAGAGGTTCACCTTGTACTTTGGAGAGCGCGCGTTGCAAGAAGAGTCGGGCCACATATAGCTTCCTCCCATATACGTCTCACGTAATGAGCACGATGAGAAAATCAGAGAAATCAAAGTTCATGCGGAGATGTTCTTCCCACTCACCATTCGCGAGTGGTACAATGCTATCGTAACATGGCTTACGGAGAATAGCGGTCGGAAAAAAAATACGGCTAAACAGAGAAAAATGGTTTTTGGGACATAAAAAGCAGATGCTAGTCAGACCAGCAAGTTGCGCTGTTTTATTTCGCCACGAACAGCTCCTGCATGCAGTGTCCTCAAAACGTTGCAAGTGTCAGTCTTGGTCATAAGAGCGTTGTGTACAGCTGTGAATGCATTGCTTTGTGGCTAAGTGAATTACAACTTGGGAACATTATTGGTCCTCGTACCGTAGGTGCTTCCCTAACCAATGCAGCCGAAGTGTTAGGTTCAAATGGTTCAAATGGCTCTGAGCACTATGGGACTTAACATCTTAGGTCCTCAGTCCCCTAGAACTTAGAACTACTTAAACCTAACTAACCTAAGGACATCACACAACACCCAGCCATCACGAGACAGAGAAAATCCCTGACCCCGCCGGGAATCGAACCCGGGAACCCGGGCGTGGGAAGCGAGAACGCTACCGCACGACCACGAGATGCGGACCCGAAGTGTTAGGGATTTCAAGAGTCACCATATCGAAGATTTACACCGGATACGGCAAGAGCAGGAAAACAACATTCACCAAGTTGAGTTACTGTGACAGAAAGTGCTCGAAGAGGATAGTGACGGACGACAGCTGCAAAAGTCACAGCTGAACCGAATGTCACTCCCGTGAATGCTGTCAGAGCGAAAACAGCACGAAGGGAGATTCGTAAGAGGAAATCGTGGTGCTGTAGCAATAAAACGTGGTCTATAGAGCAATGAAAGGAAGTCATTAGGTCGCAGGAGTAGTATCTCATACTGATTCCAATTTCTGGCCGATTTTACGTTCCAAGACTGAAACATGGCGGGCGTTCGGTTATTATATGGGCAGCCATTACCGTGACACTCCATGGGTCCCCTGGTTGCCCTGCAGGGTCGCATTACTGCCAACGACTATGAGACGAATCTGGCTGATCAGGCCCATTCCATGGCGCAATGTTTGTTCCCCAGTGGTGACGCGGTGCTCCAAGAAGAAAGGGCCCCTGTTCACACAGATCGCATCGTGCAGAACGGGTTTTGTGAACACGAGGATGAATTGCCGCATTTCACCTAACCGCCACAGTCACCAGATCTCAATATTATTGAGCGTTTGTGGACAATGTTGGACAGAGGGGTGGGTGATCGCTATCCATCTCCGTCATCGTTACTAGACGTTATAACAATTTTGGGCCGGCCGGTGTGGCCAAGCGGTTCTAGGCGCTACATTCCGGAACCGCGCGACCGCTACGGTCGCAGGTTCGAATCCTGCCCCGGACATGGATGTGTGTGATGTCCTTAGGTTAGTTAGGTTTAAGTAGTTCTAAGTTCTATGGGACTGATGACCTCAGAAGTTAAGTCCAATAGTGCTCAGAGCCATTTCAACCATTTGATACCAATTTTGGAAGAAGAGCGGTATGAGACTTTCACGAAAACCGTACAGGATCTGTATTTATCCATTCCAAGAATTTTGGTAGCTGTTTTGGATGCCAACAGGTTTCCTACACTGTATTAGGCATGGTAACGTGTTGTGTTTTCAATGTTTCTGTATTTTTGTCAACCTTGTGTGTAAAGGTACATGTAGATCGTTGATTTAACGTGCAACTGTCGATTCCACATCACATTCTCGTTTACATTTAGTTAATGGTTCGTATAAAACAACTTCGATCAGAACAGGAAGTTCAGTTGGTGATAGGTAAATAAATGTAAATGTCGTGTGACTAGGGCCTCCCGTCGGGTATTCCGTTCGCCTGGTGCTAGTCTTTCAAGTTGACGCCACTTCGGCGACTTGCGCGTCCATAGTGATGAAATGATGATGTTTAGGACAGTACAACACCCAGTCCCTGAGCGGAGAAGATCTCCGACCCAGCCGGGAATCGAACCCGCCCCCTTAGGATTGACAATCTGTCGCGCTTACCACTCAGCTACCGGGGGCGCAAAGTTGGTGACAGGTATAAATTAGCCTGTGTGAAGCCTATGTATGGAGCAATTATATAGTGCTGCAATTTTAATATCAGGGACGCTATAAAGCGTGGAACAAAGCCACCAACAAAGCTCAAGGGGCTGCAGTGTGTGTCTCGGGCAACCATTTGTGGTTGGGAACCCGTCTCGACCACACTACGGGCTATCGAAATTACTGGCGGAAACGTCTTCGGTAGCAAATATTAGTTTTATATGCTGACGGAACGCAAATGAAATTCCATACGAAGCTGTGATTGTGGAGCACCGAATCAGAACATCCGGCACTCTTTCGAGGAGTGTAAATTTAGAGCCTACATGGGTGATCCAAATGACATTTTTATGGCTACACCTCATTTCTTCAGTGGATAAGGAGACTGTACATTAACATATAACAACTGTTTCCTATTTCTCTTATGGGGTCGACATTGTTATACGGGTGAACCAATTTTAGTGGTAGCTGGAGGCCGGATGTTCTTCCTGTCATCACCACTCAATCCCTCCCCTCCCCTCCCCTCCCCCTCCACCACCCCATGAGTACCCCGACTGCCTGTGTATAGAGTAGTGCACATTTACGTCACAGTGTGATAACATTTTCTTTAGTAAATGTTTGCATTGCGTGTATCTGAGGCTGCATGTGAGTACCAGCCTAGCATTTACCTAGTTGGGTGTGAGAGATGGCCTAAACGCCACATTTGGGCTGGCTGACTCATCAGACCTCATGGTTAATCCGCGAGGTGGGTTCGATGCGTAGCAGCGTCACCTTCTCATATATCGGAAGAAACGTCTTAACGGGGTGAGGTATCCAGATTGCTTGTTAGTTTAACGTACCATTTGTATTTAAGTCGTTTTTTGGCCGTGCGGAGTGGCCGCGTGGTTAGAGGCGACATGTCACGAATTGCGCAGCCTTTTCCGCCGGAGGTTCGAATCCTCCCTCGTCCTTGTCCTTGGAGTAAGTTAGTTTAAGTAGCGTGTAAGTCTAGGGACCGATGGCCTTAGCAGTTTGGTCCGTTAGGAATTCACACACACACACACACACACACACACACATATATATATATATATATATATATATATATATATATATATATATATATATATATATCTTTTTTTTCTGTAGTTTAGATTTTGTTTCATGCGCAGTGCTACTCAGTTAGTAAATAAACAAATCACTGAAGCTTTATGCACTTGTAACTGTTGTCTAACCTTACACGAATGAAGCACAAAGCAGTGTATCCATTTCAGTGTAGAATTAACAACGATCTCCAATGCCAAAGCGCAAACAAAAATAATAAATGTTGAAATGTCTGTGAATTCCTAAGCGACTAAACTGCTGAGGACATCGGTCCCTAGACTTACACACCACTTAAACTAACAACAACACATACACTCAGGCCCGGGGTAGGACTCGAACCTCCGGTGTGAGGGGCCGCGCAAAGCGCCTCAAACCGCGCGGCCGCTCCGCGCTGCACAAAAATAAAGAAGGCAAGCTCTTTTTGTCGATCTTGAAATCAGTTACTTTTAAATGAAACTATAATGAAAACAAAAATAAATAACTACTCGCCCTATTCTAACGACATAATATAAGCTACAAAAGCAAAACTAAAGACATACAATAACACTTGACCTATGATACACGCGTACATATCAGTCACAACATATACCGCTTCAGCCAGCAAAAAACTAACTTCACTAGGGGCACAGAAATAACATTTCTCAACAACGGCAATTCATCAGCAAACACAACAACCAACTGCAACGAACATCTTAACCAAACACTGGACTGACAACACTTATGAACAACACCGTCTACACTGATCTATGAAGGTAATACGCACTCAAACGTAACAAGTAACAGAATAACAAAGCTTATCTCTGGTATACAATTAGATCACTTCAAGGCGTCGCCTTGCCCCTTCGATGCAGTTAACACTTTTGTACTACAACCAGAGCACACGACAGCTCCGCCGTGCCTCGTCAATTCACATACCAGCATGCAGGGTGGGCAGAAACAGTCTGAAGAGCGTGTAAGGGTCTTGCAGAACGGGTAGTGCTGAGAAATAATTACTCAGCACTAACAAATGGTTCAAATGGCTCTGAGCACTATGGGACTTAACATCTATGTCATCAGTCCCCTAGAACTTAGAACTACTTAAACCTAACTAACCTAAGGACAGCACACAACACCCAGCCATCACGAGGCAGAGAAAATCCCTGACCCCGCCGGGAATCGAACCCGGGAACCCGGGCGTGGCAAGCGAGAACGCTACCGCACGACCACGAGATGCGGGCACTCAGCACTAACATTGCGACATTTACGAGATAATTAGCTTCGATGTCAAGCAATAAGGTCACTGCGCTTGCAGATTCAAGCGACTCGCCAGAGACCATGTCTCCAAATGTGTTCTTCGTTTGGTTCCCTAAAACCGAACAAGAGAGCGATCAAAAATTGGACATGAAACTGTAGTACGAATAAAACACGAGGAAAATTATGAGTACTCTCGTTCACTGTCATCCACACTATGCGATGTACTGACACTAATTGTGTGTGGCTGGCCATAATTTTCGCGCGCAACCGCCTGATTGGCTAACGTCAATGGGAATTAACTTGTAAACGGTGCAATGCATCGATTATTTTTGTGAACAGTGATTTCTCAGCATAACTTACCCTGCGCCGGGTAAGCAAAACTTTGACTGGTCTCCGTTATGAGCTGGAAAATAAAGGCGAGCAGAATTTAGGCGGAAATATCCAAAAATGCTTCCCGGGAGAAGTAAAATGGAGCGCCTCGCTTTCTGTCCTACGATCTCTTCCGCGGCGCGGATTGAAACCAATCGTGGGCCGCATTCGGTTATCGGGCTGCCAGTTGCAGTTGCCCAAGAGTGAAGTAAAGCTTTAACACAATAGCACAACTATTAAAGTTAGAAAAATGGTTCAAATGGCTCTAAGCACTATGGGACTTGATATATGAGGTCATCAGTCCCCTAGAACTTAGAACTACCTAAACTTCACTAACCTAAGGACATCACACACATCCATGCCCGAGGCAGGATTCGAACCTGCGACCGTAGCGGTCGCGCGGTTCCAGACTGTAGCGCCTAGAACCGCTAGGCCACTCCAACAACCATGACATGTTAATTTATTATTTTCTTTACTATTAACTATGCTCGCAACATTTATGTAAAGCTATGTCACTGATTCGTTCATCAGTTTCGACATTCACTTTTCATTACTCTGTGGGTGAACAAAGTAATAAAACCTACATAATTAGCGTTTTGCGACTTCAACCGCAAAGATTTTACATGCTTAACGTCAAATATTTAACACATTAACTCATCCGTAAAGTAATAAATATTAAATCTATTTCATAAATGAGAGTTCGTTTCTTTAAAGAATTAGGGGTGGCAGCTTGCTCTGTGTTTTTGTATAGGTCCATCAGTTCAGACAAATACCTCGGAGTAATAACGTACAGACATATTAACCGGAACGATAGCATAGGCTCAGTCGCAGATAAGCAGGTCGTAGAATTTGATTCGTTGTTACGATGGCCGGCAAAGGCAGTCGTCTACAAAGGAAACTGCTCGTGCACACATCCCAGGTGATTGCTCTACTGTGTGAGTCCAATACGGAATACGATTACCAGGGCCATTGAACGTATACACAGAAGGGAAGCAGAAATGATCACAGATTTGCACAGATTTGTTGTATTGCCAGATGCATACACACGCCTGAAGATAAGCGCCAACTAACATCTGGAAGCCGATTAAAATATTTCAGGTAACGATATTAAGTGAGAAACCTAAGAGTATGCTGGACAGTTATAAACTGACGACCTTCCAAGTACTGCAGTGTGAGCTATATACGTCGCAAGATGCTAAACACCCTAGGTATGTTCATTAATCGGTGCGCTCACAGAATATTTTGGGAAAATAATAGCTCCATTTTCTGCCACAAGGTGGAAGTATGGCGCTGTGAGCAGTCAGAAGGTGAAATGTTTCCTGGTTTGACACCAGCGCTGTTTGTTGTTTGGCCACAACTGTCGGCGTAAAGGGTCAAGACAATTGAAAATTCCATACCAAACGTAGCGGCTGTTGAGAAAGACCGTGCACTGCGGATAAAATTGTTCTATCAGAACGTCAGCAGTTTCGGACAAAAGCGGCTGAGAAGAGACCCATGTCAATACATGGGCTGAAGAATATGATCAAGGAATTTGAAGAGATAATAAATTAGGTGATGCAGCAGGAAGAAGGAGGCGACCCATTCCAGTGTCATTTGTTGATGAAGTTGCTGTCTGTACAGCCGACAGTGCGGCTCGTGCCACAAATTCTGCAGCCAGTGCTCCAGCTATGTCACGGGAATCGTCCCTCCCCTGGTCAAGAGTTCAAAAGATTTTTCGCCACATTCTACACTGGTATCCCTATAAGATTCAGAATGTGCACCATTCTTTGGACAGACGAGGCACATTTTGCTCTGTACGGTGCCACGAATGCTCATAAGTGTCGCATATGGGATTGTACTCCACCACATGTTGTGGAGGAACATCCACTGCACTCACCATAAGTGACTATGTGGTGTGGCTACACAAGGTCCTCCTTCACTCTCGGACAGGTTTCCTTCAAGGAGGTGACACCTCATGGGTTTGTTAAGTGTACAGTAACCTCTGCACTTTATAAGGTACCTCCGGCCACTACCGCATCTTTGCGTCTCTGGATGATCTGGAAAACTACTGCGGATGCACGTCTGGGCCACGCTTTATTAGATTCATCAGATCACTAACAACAAAATAAATGGAAATCGTGCTTTACTTTAACCTCGTACAACTTTGCGGTGGCTTTATATTAGGGAAGTTGCTAAATTTCAGGCAAAATCTTAATGCCCTTAACTCCGTAACAAAACATTGTTAAATGAACTTTCTCCTTTAGTTTTACTTGTAAAATAACATATTAACATATTTTCATTTCGTCATGAATCACGCTGTTTATCATACTTTAACACTTAATATATAAATTTAATACATAATTACTTGTTGTAAACTAATGTTTGCGTGTAATATTTGGAGAAAACAGACAGTGGAACCAAGAATAACATTTCAAAGGTGTGTAGGAAGGACTTTTAACTCCATTGAAGAGACTAGGTCGAGAGAGGTATTGGAAACAGCTCTCTGGCAACTACCGTTGTACTTTTCCCGCGGTATTTTCGTGTCAGTGCGTCGGCCACGAAAGCAATCCTCTAATGAAACCGGCCGGGCAGACATCACAGACGCGTGAGCAGCTAGGCTTACGCTTCCAGTAATCCATTTCCCGTCAGGGCCAGTAATATCTGCCGGCGAGCGTCTGTTGCGCACGAGACCAAGTCTCAATTTGCGCGCAACGCAAACAGCATTACCTGCGGTCACGGCTACAAAGTGATGCAGCGCGTCTTCTCTGGCACGCCTGCATCTGTGGCCGAACCTCATTCTGGTAACGCGCCCCAGAGCGCGTCCCACCGTAACTGACCGCACGGCTGGAGCGCAAACAACGCGCAATCCACGTAAATGTGCAACCGCACTGTCTTACTGTCTCCACAATAAGCGGCTAGTGGCATGTCGTCTCACAGAACCCGTAGTTGCCACGTTGGCGCTATTTTCCTTCGTCGTTACTGATACGATTTAGTAGTCTGCCTAGTTAAAAAAAAAAAAAAAAAAAAAAAAAAAAAGAACTTAAGAAAACAAAACAGAGCTTTAAGAGATCTTACAGCAGACACTTTCCTGAAATGTACCACGAAATGGAAGGTTCCATTGCACTGAAGTAAGTACATTTATTTGATCAAAAGTATCTGGACACTTTTTAGTGAGTATTAATATGAGGTGTGACCACCTTTCGTCGTTATGACGGCTTGGACTATGCTGGGGACACATTCAATGAGGTTCCCGAATGGCTGTAGACGAACGTACACCATTCTTCTTCAAGATCCGAAATCAGAGGAGGTAGTGACGGAATTTTCTCATTTTGAGAAGACAGAGGCACCAATCTCCTGTACTTGCTAAAAACGTTCACAAACCAATATTGCATAAGTATTTCTTTATTTAATGCAAACGGTTTCGGCAGAATTTGGTGTCATATAGACTTAAAAAATCTTTTTGTTATGTATCGTGTTCATTTTAAGTGAGTTGTCATGTGGACAAAAACAGCGCATTACTAAAAATTTGTCGTAACTAAAATTTTTGTTCAATTTCAAGGACAATTCAGTCGCTGGAGAGCGCAGAAAAATTGTCTGCCTCAGGGAAGTGTCTTGACTCCTCTTCCACATTTATACTAACGACCAGCCATTGACACTGGGCTCGAAGAGATTCTTATATACAAATGAACCTCAAAGTTTTTATTTCTTCTCCATGGATTTTAATACCTACTCCGAACTTTTGTTTCCTTTACTGCTTCCTCAATATACAGATTGAATAACATCGGGGATAGGCTACAACCCTGTCTCACTCCCTTCCCAACCACTGCTTCCCTTTCATACCCCTAGGCATTAGAAGTGATTTAAAATGAAATGACCATATAAAGTAGACCACCGGTAAAGCAGATGCCAGACAGAGATTCTTTGGAAGAATCCTAAGGAAATGCAATCAGAAAACAAAGGAAGTAGGTTACAGTACGCTTGTTCGCCCACTGCTTGAATATTGCTCACCAGTGTGGGATCCGTTCCAGATGGGATTCATAGAAGAGATAGAGAGGATCCAACGGAGAGCAGCGCGCTTCATTGCAGGATCATTTAGTAATCGTGAAAGCGTTACGGATATGATAGATTGATTCCAGTGGAAGACTCTGCAGGAGAGACGCTCGGTAGCTCGGTACGGGCTTTTGTTGAAGTTTCGAGAACATACCTTCACCGAGGAGTCAAGCAGTATATTGCTCCCTCCTACGTATATCTCGCGAAGAGACCATGAGGTAAAATCAGAGATATTAGAGCCCACACAGATGCATACCGACAATCTTTCTTTCCACGAACAATACGAGACTGGAATAGAAGGGAGAACCGATAGAGGTACTCAAAGTACCATCCGCCACACACCGTCAGGTGGCTTGCGGAGTATGGATGTAGATGTAGATGACCTAGCCCTTGCTACGCAGAGCTCATGCTTTGAAACAGTGGAAAGAAACCTGACAACTGCACTTAGAACACTGACGAGCTGCGGCAATTGGAACCAACTCTAGACCAAACCCTTTGAAGACACAAGTATGTGCCTTTCACCTATGGAACAGGGAAGCTAATCGTGAGTTACACGTTGAACGGTCAGGCATCCAATTGCAGCATCATCACGCCCATGAATACTTGGAAGTCAGTCTCGATAGAACTCTGACATTCAAAACCCACTGCCAGAATACCAAAATGAAAGTCTCCGCTCGAAACAATCTAATTCGCAAACTAGCGGGGACACAGTCGGGCTCAGATCCACAAACTATTCTCTCTTCTGCGATGGCACTGTGCTTTTCTACTGCTGAATATGCTCTCCCAGTCTGGTACAGGTCATCCCATGCCAGACAAGTAGCCACTGCTCTCAACGAAACCTGCAGATTGATCACAGGATGCTTAAGACCTACTCCAACCGATAAGCTCTACTACCTGGCTGCAATAGCGCCACCGTGGGTACGCAGAGAAGTTGTTGCCCACAAAGAGAGACTGAAAGTGGAACAGAACAGAACAGCGCCCATCCACTGCACCGACATAATCCTCTACAGCAACGGCTGGGCTCGCCAAAGAGTTTCCTGAGGACATCTAAATCTACATCCACATCCATACTCCGCCAGTCACCTGACGGTGTGTGGGATCTAGTCGCTCTGATTTTATCCTCATGGTCTCTTTGCAAGATATACGTAGGAGGGAGCAATATACCGCTTGACTCCTCGGTGAAGGTATGTTCTCGAAACTTCAACAAAAGCCCGTACCGAGCTACTGAGCGTCTCTCCTGCAGAGTCTTCCACTGGAGTTTATCTGTCACGTCCGTAACGCTTTCGCGATTACTAAATGATCCCGTAACGAAGGACATCTGAGACGCTCACCGTTTCACCATAGAAGGGAAGGGTGGAGTTATGGAAGAAGTCGACGCCTCACCTGCGCGAATGGGGGCCAGAAGCTGAAGAACTACCATCTGGACACAATGAAATCTGGCTAGTGTGTAAACCTTCAAACAGATTACGATCAGGAGTTGGACGATCCAGAGAAAACCTGAAGAGGTGGGGCTTCATAACAGAAGACACGTCCAGTGACTGTGAAGAAGAACAAACGACAAGCGACATGCTTCAGTGCCCTTTGTGCTCTACATCCAGCACGAAGAATGATCTCCTGCAAGCCACTCCAAGCGCCTTGCAAAGTACTGGTCACACACACACACACACACACACACACACACACACACTGTGGCTACTGTAAATTTGTATGTTTCTGACTCGAGAATAATAATAACTAAAATATTTAAAAACGTAAAGCAACTAGTGTAGATGGCCGTGTCCACATATATACCACTTAAGGATGATTGTAACGTCACAAAAAAAACGCAATACACAGTAGCACATCTGTTTACATAAGTTTGACATAGTCTATCCATTCAAGATCCACCTTAAACGGCGTATTAGGTTGTTTGAAATAAAGATCTTGGGATCCTGGCTTTTGAATATCTTTAACAGAAGGTAGTGACATCAGACGCTAAGGTCTGGAGCGAAATCAGCGTTGTCACTTATCCCAAAGAAGTTATATAGGTGTTTAGTCCGGCACTTTGGACGGGCCATCTTATTGCAGGAATGCAAGTGGCCACAAACCATCGCCTCACAGATGGTGCTTTAGGACAAGGTTGTTTGTCAATCTGATACAGTCTTCGTCTCCGGACTATTCGTCTACTGTACGCTGCACACAAAGCTGTAAAATGCGTACATATACTTCCATATTTAGCGTTTTCTCAACAGCAATAAACGGTCCACACCCTAACCACAAAAACCACTCCATTACTGCAACACCATCTCTTCCACACTTCACAGCAGGCTGGATTGCTACAAGGTAAAGCGTGGTTCGTCATTCCACATCATTCGTTTCCAGTCATCCACTGTCCAGTGGTGTGGCTCTTTACATCACGTGCAGCATCGCTTAGCACTGACTGCAGAAATGTTTTCCTTATGCGGAGGTGGTCGACCACTGTAACCAATTCTTTTCAACTCGCTACACACAGTCATTGAGCTAGCCAAAGTAGCGGTTGCACTTTAGAGCCCATGAGTCATTCCTTACTCTGATTTCAGGCGATTTTTTTTTTACAGCGGCCCTAAGTGACATTAGCCGCTAGCTGTTTATCAGTGTATGAGGTCTGCCTGATGTTGGTTTAGCTGTGCTTGTTCCTTCGCTTTTCCATTCCACAGTCACGTTAATGCCAATTGACACCGGCAGGTTTAGAATGGTTGGAAAGTCTCCGACGGAACTGTTGCTCAGGTGATATCTACTGGCTAGTCCATATTCAGAGTCACTGATGTCTCCTGACCCATCCATTCCGATGTTGTTGCTTATTTTCTGTTAACTCAATACACCTTTTACACAACGGGTTCACCTCTCATGTCAACTAGTGGCCAATCCCGTATTTCGTAGAGCTGTCCGGAATACTTTTGATTAGATAGTATAATTCTCAATTACACATGTCAACGACTAAAAAGCTATACTGATGAAAGAGGCATATTCGCATGCTTTTGCTGTACTGAAATCTAATACGATAGGAATTCTTAAACAATTAACAGTCAAAATTAAAAAAGGATTTTAGCGACTTTGGTTATATTTTCGGAGAGCTTGTGGTTAAAAAACTTCAGAGTAATGACACAGATTCATATGAAAACTACACATCTCAAATATTGGAAATAAATTTGAGAATAGGATAAATCATGGGTACCACATAGTGTATACTGTTATGTGATGATGATCTGAAACAGTGCTAAAAGAAAAGATAAACAAGCCTTTAGGTTTGCTTTTCAAGTCATACGGTAAATATTCCAAGTGTCCCTGGGAGAAGCTTCATCTGTCAGAAGCAGCATTGAAAGAAAGCGTGTTTAAGGGTTTTGACATTTGAAAAATAATGTTAGATTGCAACTTTGAATGAAAACTTACTGTGACAGGGAGGAGTGGGTTGTCAGTAAATTACTAGACAGCAGAAAAGTCCCACATTAAATTTTTTTTGTAGCTAAGCTGCAGGAAGGGTTCACTAATCTAGGGTGTTCATAGGTGTCAAGAAGATGAATTTTTTCATGAAACGTTGGGTGAGAGCAGTGTAGAACTGTGTGAGAGCTTTGATGAAGCCATCAAACCGATGGAAAGACGGTGTGAGGGTAGGTGAAATACCAACATGATGGGAGTCTGCCGTTGGGCCATTCACTGGCGTGTACAAAAGGCAGTTCATCGGAGAGAAAGCTATATCGCATGCTTCAAGCAACAGAGAAAGTAAATATAAGCAATGAAAAAGTTATTCCTAGATAATAAAGTGAGGTCAAAGCGTAAAATAACTAATCAAAGAATAATTATTCGATGTCTCATGTTATTTATTCAACATTTTAGTCCACTTTTCCACATTTTTTGCATCCTCTTTCCCTTCCACATCTTCTTTCTACTTCTTCTCCTGTCGTTACCTTCGCATTCTTTTATTTTATTTTCTGTTGCCCCTCCTTCTTTCTTTCCTTGATTGTGATCGATGTAACGTGAAGCGATCTATTTTTTGTGCTTCATTTACACTGTCAACGACCAAGAACTTTTTAAGTGATTGATAAGGTAAGAAGCTACAACAGACGAAGCCAAAACATACGCTACCAACAACGCAACACAATGTTCACTTATTAGATATGAATGTTTGTGGTTATTGTCGTGTACATAAACAAATCTACTTATTACTAGTAGCTATAACGAACTAATTTTGTTCACACCCCGTATCCATAGATGCAATTCAATTATCTACTGAAGTCGAATTTGATGTAGCTATACATCGATTCATATTTTTCTTATTATAATTGTTATTTATTTATTTAATGTAGTTCTTCGAAACAACCATCACCTACTATTATCTGAGTATATTGTCCTTCCTTAAACCATATATGCCGATTGAACTCTTAAATTTATCGCTAACAACTCTTGATGTTGCCCCCTTACAGCCACTTTGACCTTGTTTTCACCTCACTTCATTCTGTTATCTCCGAACATGTCATGAACAACAATCGACAAAAAAATCATGTGTTCCTGTTTGATTGTTTTATCTCTAATCATTAAAGCCACTCGGTCCGAGTTCGATTCTCGGTCCGGCACACAAATTTAATCTGCCAGGAAGTTTCATACCAGCGCCCACTCCGCTGCAGAGTGAAAATCTCATTCTGGAAACCTCCCCCAGGCTGTGGCTAAGCCATGTCTCCGCAGTATCCTTTCTTTCAGGAGTGCTAGTTCTGCAAGATTCGCAGGACAGCTTCTGTAAAGTTTGGAAGGTAGGAGACGAGATACTGGCAGAAGTAAAGCTGTGAGTACCGGGCGTGAGTCGTGCTTCGGTAGCTCAGTTGGTAGAGCACTTGCCCGCGAAAGGCAAAGGTCCCGAGTTCGAGTCTCGGTCGGGCACACAGTTTTAATCTGCCAGGAAGTTTTATATCAGCGCACACTCCGCTGCAGAGTGAAAATCTCATTCTGGAAACCTCCCCCAGGCTGTGGCTAAGCCATGTCTCCGCAGTATCCTTTCTTTCAGGAGTGCTAGTTCTGCAAGATTCGCAGGAGAGCTTCTGTAAAGTTTGCAGGTAAGAGACGAGATACTGGCAGAAGCAAAGCTGTGAGTACCGGGCGTGAGTCGTGCTTCGGTAGCTCAGATGGTAGAGCACTTGCCCGCGAAAGGCAAAGGTCACGAGTTCGTGTCTCGGTTTCAGTATAAAACCTTTACTGTTGTTTTGAGAAGAGATAGAACTGCAGAAAAGATTTATTTGAACATTTGTTTTCGTGTAAATGCTGAAATTAAGATTTCTAATCAAAACTACACACAGGGAGTAAAGGTTTTCTAAGACAATTCGAGAAGTTTATAAAAGAGTCAGGTAGTATGGGCTATACAACTAAATGCAGGTTCTTAAAACGTGGTTTTGTGGTTCACAAACAAATGTAATCTGAAACTTCCTGGTAGATTAAAACTGTGCGTCGGACCGAGACTTGAACTCGGGTATAGTACTTGCCTGCGAAAGGCAAAGGTCCTGAGTTTGAGTCTTGGTCCGGAACACAGTTTTAATCTGCCAGGAAGTTTCACATCAGCGCACACTCCGCTGCAGAGTGAAAATCTCATTCTGGAAATGTAATCTTTTTTTACATCTAAAGTACAACGCAATGGAAAAATTTAAAACATTCAACAGAAACGTAAATATTGCTATGGCAAATAATATTTTGGTCCTTTCGTACGAAGCAAGTTAGCTAAATAATACTTTTCTAACAAAGTAAAATAACACTGTTTTCCGTGTAAACAATGAATCTGCAGTGTCCGCAAATTCATGTGCCCCGCGCTCATATCTTTCACACTTGGGTCCAGTTGTGACACCATAATACAGATGTGATACCTAAAATGTTTTGCCGATTATGTTTATTGGAAAATGATGCACTTCCTTCATTCTGTAAATCTTTAGACGCTAAGTGTTAATTAGAAATGTGATATGTGCTGTATCTTGCATAAATTACTTTATGTTATGAGTATTTGGTCTGGGTTAATGCCACTAGGGAAGTTAGTAAAAGCACTATCGGTTGGCAGAGAGTAAAGACACACGCAGGAGTGCTGTCTCTAGGCGCGAGTGTGACGTCACAGCGTAGCGCGCACGAAACTCACTCGGTAGTGAGGCGTGAGAACGGACTCTCGCAAGTGGCGTGCACTGTCGGGCATATGTAGGGCGCGGCTGGTGTTAGGGAGGCACCGAGAGCAAGACGCGGGTGGGCAGATGTAAGAGGCTGCAGTAACATTGAGCCCCTGCACAGTAATTGGTCATTAGAATCAATAAATATTACACGGAGCATTGGGAGCATTGCAGATGACAACGAACATGACGGCTTAACATCTACAACAAACTATAAGGTTTTTTTTATATTCTTTCATATTAGAAAACTTGTCAAGCATTACCAGGGGCATTCTCATTGAACTTTAATTCAATTATGAGCGTTGTACATAAGACTGTCAGTACCCGATCTTGTCATTATCCCCAGTCATTTTCACCTAATTAGGCTTCCATTCCTTTCCTATCATTGAATACCCGAGAAGTGTTGCTTAAAAATCTAAAATAAAAGTGTTAAAAATCTTTGCCATTTTTGTCTATTGGCTAAAATGATAACTGAAGGTAATTAATAATGTATCCTCAATAAATTACAAGTGTTGTTCAATATTTAGAGGCAAAGTCATTCTTGCTAAATGAGTGAAGACAAAATAATTCTGGCAATTGCAATTCAAAGAAAAGAAGAAGTTAAGTTCACATATTTCACGTCTGTGTCTATTATAATAATGCTATTGTATATTGGCTTGTTCCGTAACTCGCTGTTGTCAATCTGTTGAAAGCCAACAGTTCCTTATTTGATGCATTCATTGTTCACATTAATTACAATCTGTTCAAACCACCTAGTTTGCGATTTTCATGAGTCGTCTACGTCTACGTGATTACTCTGCTATTCACAATAAAGTGCCTGTCAGAGGGTTCAATGAACCACCTTCATGCTGTCTCTCTACCGTTCCACTCTCGAACGGCGGGCGAGAAAAACGAGCACTTAAATTTTTCTGTGCGAGCCCTGATTTCTCTTAATTTATCGCGATGATCCTTTCTCCCTGTGTGGGTGGGTGCCAACAGAATGTTTTCGCAAACGGAGGAGAAAACTGGTGATTGAAATTTCGTGAGAAGATTCCGTGACAACGAAAGACGCCTTTGTCTTAATGATTGTCACTCCAATTCACATATCACGTCTGTGACACTACGTCCCCTACTTCGCGATAATACAAAACGAGCTGCCCTTCTTTGTACTTTTTCGGTGTCATCCGTCAGTCCCACCTGATGCGGATCCCACACGGCACAGCAGTACTCCAGAATAGGGCGGACAAGCGTGGTGTAAGCAGTCTCTTTAGTAGACCTGCTGCACCTTCTAAGTGTTCTGCCAATGAATCGCTGTCTTTGATCTGCTCTACCCACAATATTATCTATGTGATCGTTCCACTTTAGGTTATTTGTAATTGTAATCTCTAAGTATGTACCTGAATTTACAACCTCCAGATTTCTATGACTTATCGCGTAATCGAAATTTAGCGGCGTAATCGAAATTTAGCAGGATTTATTTTAGTAATCATGTGAATAACTTCACACTTTTTTCTTTATTCAGGGTCAGTTGCCACTTTTAGCACCATACAGATATCGTATCTAAATCATTTTGCAATTAATTTTGACCATGTGATAACTTCACAAGACCGTAAATGACAGCATCATCTGCTAAAAATCTAAGAGGGATACTCAGATTGCTTGCTATGTCGTTAGTGTAGATCAGGAACAGTAGAGGGCCTAAACACTTCCTTGGGGAACGCCGGATATTACTTCTGTTTTACTCGATGACTTTCCGTATATTACTACGAACTGTGACCTTTCTGACAGGAAACCGCGAATCCAATAGCACAACTAAGGCGATATCCCATAGGCACGCAGTTTGGTTAGAATACGCTTATAAGGAACGGTGACGAAAGCCTTTTGGAATCTAAAAATAGGAATCAATTTGACATCCCCTGTCGATAGCACTTATTACTTCATGAGTATAAAGAGCTAGTTGTGTTTCACAAGAACGACTTTTCCTGAATCCGTGCTGACTGTGTGTCAATAAATCGTTTTCTTCGAGGTACTTTATAATATTGGAACACAGTGTATGTTCCAAAGCCCTACTGCCAATCGGCTTTAGTGATCTGGGCCCGTAATTCAGCGGATTGCTCCTACTTCTATTTTTGGGTATTGGTGTGACTTGAGCAATTTTCCCGTGTTTAGGTGCGGATTTTTCTGTGAGCGAGTGGTTTAATATAATTGATAAATATGGAGCTATTGTATCGGCATACTGTGAAAGGAAGCTGACTGGTATGCAGTCTGGACCGGAGTCCTTGCCTTTATTAAGTGATTTGAGCCGTTTTGCTACATCTATGTTTCTGATCTTGGCAGTAATCTATTGCACATTAGGAATCCAAGGTTACATAAATTACTGTCGAAACAAAACAGATTTTACCGTAAATTATTCACTTTGCAATGACGAGCTTAAATATTTCTTCCAAACCAACATATCTGAGTATTAACGAGAGAAGGAAATTGCTTCCTTCATTCGTTATTATTTCGTAACGTGTTGTGTTGTCAGAAACGTTTGTCAACCTTCTGCTGCTGCATGTACAGCCAAATTGTTACGCATTCGTTGTTATTCGCAATATTGATCAGATAGGAGACAGAGCACAATTTTGATGCCGACAGTGTTAATTGATTTCTGTGTTATTTCAGTAGGGTTAGTTGTGGAGTCTTTGAGTCATGTGGCACCCTTTTCGTGCCGTATCTTATGTGAATGATCGCACTGTCTTAAGGGTTAAAGATAATCCTATAAGTAGAAAGTGCAGGACTCGAATAGGTTGTTCTTTAGAACGGCTTGTTGTACACGTCTCTCCACTAACCAATCAAATTGTCCTCGGAGACGAAATCCTTGTCACAAATAAAGTTCACTAGGCATTCGTATCACGATTATATTATCACATTAACCGATCAGTAAGGTGGGTGGTTACATAGTCTTCTTGAACAAATTACCCATAAACAATGCTGGTTTCAGAAACCCCATATGAGGTGTCATAGACGTCTGCTGATGCTCTACAATCGATTTAAATCTTGTTTGAGCGTGGTTCTGGGGACATTAAAATGTTCGACACCACAGTTTCGGTCATTTTGCGTTTCCAAAACACTTGAAACCGCTTGCATCATTACATTCTCGGACCGCTCCCCTCGAGCCCCATTGCCAAAATGCTTCTTGAATCTTTTCATTGTGCCCCAAAAACGAAGATAACATTTTCTTTATTATACAAGTATGACCCATACCAACCGAATTTGGTACGGCTCATACAACCGGACTTACATTTTACAAACCCTTTGTTTCCTGACATAAGAAAAAATTAACTTTTTAATATTTTCTTTGCAGAATTTATGCTATTGTAGTCTCAAATGACTGAAGGAAATGGCTCTGAGCACTATGCAACTTCAATTCTGAGGTCATCAGTCGCCTAGAACTTAGAACTAATTAAACCTAACTAACCTTAGGATATCACACACATCCATGCCCGAGGCAGGATTCGAACCTGCCACCGTAGCGGTCGCTCGGTTCCAGACTGTAGCGCCTAGAACCGGACGGCCACTCCGACTGGCTGACGGTAGCATTTTTTGTAAAATTTTATTTTATTTTTTACAACTTTTTTCACTCCTGGTACTCAGAAGTACCGTCAGACTGCATGCACAGAATCACAACAAACGCAGAAAAATGCTCCAATTTTTATAACTCGTATTTTATTCCACATAAATATGAGATATTTTTAGATTAGAAACTTAATTAACGAAAATATGATATTTCTGAATTTTTTAAAAAAATGTCGCATAAATTTACCTTCTAGAGCAACTTCATAATACATAGTAACTTAGCTATACATTTTTGACAGTATATACATATCACATATTTAGTGATACCTCATGAAATTGTAGGAAACAGTTCTTTTTCTCATTGCACCACAAAAACACTTTACATGTACTACATTGTGAATGTGGTCTGGACTGAATTTTATTTTTCGCACACATTTCGCATCGTCCTCTCTTACAACTGAACACTACAAAATGGTTTCCCTAGTTGCCAATACGTACATCCTTAGGAACAGAAAAGTTATCTTTCCTTCTCTTTGGGGGAGTTATTTCATCTTTACCAGAGTTTCTCTTTTTGAGATTTGGCACTTCCTGTTCTTTCATTAGCCCTAGTGCCTCAGCACGCCTGAATTCCGGTAGTGGAAGTGCCCCATGTAGATCACTGAAAATGACGGAAGCGTTGACAAAAGCAATTTCTATTGCTCCCCAGAAGAGACAGTGCCACCATTTCTTTGTTCGCCTGTCAAGACCGTAAGTTGAACGTAATCTGTCTGCATGATCCACACCACCCATGTCTTTATTGTAATCACATACAATAATGGGCGTGGTATTGTCATACTAGTTCCATCTTTCTGTTTTCTTGGCACTACGCTCTGTTCAGTGCCATGGAAGTTTGACGCAAAGTACACTACTTTATCGTCCCCTCATTGAAATACTGTTAGGTCTAAAGATGACACTCTGTGATTTGATTCCCCCCGCTTTAGACACTTCGCTTTAGATAAATTCGCTGGCAAACCTTTCCTGTTTGTTCTAATTGTTCCACAGGCAAATGTATTTATGGATTTTAATTTCTCCAAAGGTGGAATAGAAGCAAAAAAATTGTCAAAGTACAATTTTTCTGTACTGACCCCAATACGGTTTAGACAATTTCAGTACTACTCTCTCCCCTAAACCGTACCCGTCAAAGTCCTTCTCCAGTGTCTCATTTCTACCTTGACCAAATGAGTTTGTATCCTTTTTGATCACAAATTGCCCATAGTTTATAGCCTCTTTTTATTGGTTTTAATGGATTATATTGCTTTATGGTACTTCTTCCCTTGAAGACAATCATTGATTCATCAATACTTACTTCTCTAGTGCCCCTGTATATGGACATAAATTGCTTATTCAAAGCAGTCAGAAGCGGACGTATTTTATACAATTTATCAGTGTTTCTTTCTGGAATTTTTGTGTTATCATTAAGATGTAAATTACTCAAAATAAAATCAAACCTGTTCCTGCTCATGCATCGCCTTACAATAGAAACACCAAGGTCATCACATGCAGACCAGTAGTGTCTCCACGACGGCAGCTTGTGGTAACCCATAAATAAATTAATTCCCAAAAAAGCAAACAGCTCATGTCCCTTTAGATTTAAAATTTTTCCCTTCTGTGTTGCGTAAGGATTGCTCTGGAAAATTATGTCTTCTACAATTGGCTTCAAAATGAAAATCAAAACATCAGTAGCTGTGTGGCAATCCTGAAATAATTCTTCCATAGGCCCTGCAAAACGAATACATGAATGGAAATAGTACTGCAGTTGCCACAGACGGAACGTGATTCTAGAGTAATTCGTGAAATGAAAAAGAAGAAATTGACTAATTCTGAAAAAGAATTTATGATAATCTAAGTGTAAGAAGATACCTTCACTATATCTCTATTCACAGTTCCTTGTTTCAAGGTGTTTGTCTCTCCACATTCTGTTTTTCCCGATACACACACATACATAACATACGTATATGGTGCTACTGAAGCAGTGACTAACAATTCATCAGTAAAGTGATCCGAAATTGAAAAAGTGTTAGCTTTGTGCTTATAGTGTCCAGCTGTGCGACGGAGTATGTTTCCTCTGCTTTGTAATCACTGACTTTAGATACAGAGAATAATTAATCTACCACAACCAACACATACTTTGTGAATATCATTCTCAGTTAGCGCCACAGTAGCCTGCGAGAGCGCAGGCACGATATTTACCAAACTGCAATCGTTGAAACAGCACCTGTCAACCTAACTTGTCCGTACCTGAAACCTGATAGCGTCCAGAGAAATGCTCCTTAATACTAATGTTTTGTGACTGCACCTCAGCACGTCGTCTCCGATAAGCCTGAAAATTTATGAGCTGTGGAACGAAACCACGATACACACCAAAATGCCGGCCATGCAGCATGGCACTATATTACACACCAGTAACAATGGATGATGTCGGCAATGCGGATGGAGTAGACTGTTAACCATATTTGTTGTAATAAACACAGGTAAACGATTTACAAGTCCCGGTGGGTCCTTACCGGCACTCGAAGTTCACGACTAGCAATCGCATCATCAAGTTTCCAGCCCACGACTTTGAACAAAGCAATAACTGTTTTATACTTTAGAAAAGGGTGGCAACTTTGAGCGTACAACACGACGAAGTGGAAGGATAATATATGGGGCTGTAATGAGCTTCGATTCAGTCAAGTATTAGCAACCTACGAGTTTCCATTCTACCTCGCGCAAGCACATCGACGCATTCCTAATCGCGGAGTAATCGCGACCAAGCAGTGCCTAAACATCACCAAGGCAAGCAATTGAAACGTTGTCACCCAATTCTTTCACTATTGTAGAATCTCCACACCAGCACACACCGCCACCAGACAAAGACAGTCGTCGTCCAAGTCGGAACACGGAACAAGATTCCTCCAAACATCGCAGCTAGGCCTAGAAGCAGCACTAGAATGGCGAATGCGGTTGCAAAGGACGCTTCCAAAACACGAAGGCTTCCCATTCGTCGAAAAACAATCTGAATCTTCAACGATGCAAAATACGTAACTTCAGCGACCGTGCAAAGAGGTTCCTTACAGTGATAATATCGATTAGTCGAAGCTGAAAGTAGATACGCGTGAAGTATTCCCAAGACAAACGCCGCGATCTATTAAAGGTAAAATAAGCAAAATATAATGGCAGTAAACGCGAATTAACAGGCTACTTTCAACTTCAGCACCACCACACCGCAGAGTGAAGGTGCCGTGTGCAGCTGAAGAGAACCAACTGTGCTCAAATTACAATACAGGGAAGTAAGAGTGGAAATAACGAAAACGTATGGTTCACAGGTATTTCATTACCCTGTAAGTCTGGAACCACACAGACCACATCTGATAAAACATTTCCATCCCTGAAGTAAATTAAATTAAGACGGCGATATTCTAACTTAATTTCTTTTTCCACAAAAGCTCCCCCAGAAACACTGACTACTAGAATGGGTGTTCGTTAGACAATAGGTCGTTCCTCTCAAGAGTCCGGACGCCTGTATAAACCACGTGGACAGCGGTGTAGCTGCACTCCATATGTTTCCGTGTTCCGGCCATGTAATATTTAAGTCATATTCTTGCGATGGAAGTAAAGTTGAGAAGAAAGAGAGAGAGAGTGGGGCCCGAGGAGAGCCATTTGGTACATCTCAGAGAGCGGCTAACAAAGTTTGGGTCTAGAAGTTGCGGGAATCTTTCCTCACGGAGAAGTTCATAGGAGTTGAAATTGCTGCTCATAAATGAGGCTACGCTGGTAAATTACAGCAGACACGTGCACAAAATAAGAAGCGGAAATTACATTTCACTCGAAAGAAGCGCTGATGAAGGAATTGTTAATAAGCACGCGCAGAGTGTTTTCGCTCCGCTGATTGCACCTGAAAAACTAAAACATAAGACAAGTAATACAAAATGCTGCCAAGGTTGAAAGGTTAACTCGACTCAGAGCAAGCCATTTTCAAATCATTTAACATAAGCAAGTCGCCTAGTTCTACATGGTCGGCATTATAGAACTTTTGTTAATCAAAGAATTAAAACAGTCGCCAAATGATCGAAAATCGATTGGATTACTTTTATTAACGTGTACTTAAAATACTTTCAGTAGATAGACGTAAAATCATCCGTACGAAACATTAATAATGGTAGGCACGAAATTTAAGCAATTCACGACAAACAAAGATAAAGAGAAACAAAATTCAAAGCGACGCGCTATGACCTTTGCTATATACAATAGTTATAGCAAACCTTGCTGAAACATGCTCAGATCACAGTAAACTGCAATAGTTTATTGGTTCC
Source organism: Schistocerca serialis cubense (assembly GCF_023864345.2). Lineage (NCBI taxonomy): Eukaryota > Metazoa > Arthropoda > Insecta > Orthoptera > Acrididae > Schistocerca > Schistocerca serialis. The sequence continues at coordinate 2,012,459 of NC_064641.1, read as the reverse complement.
ACCTCTCCTTGTTATTCATTATTCCATCGAAGTCCATACGTGATATACTGACGTGCTTATGTTATAAGATTTATTTTCCTGTAGTTTTACATCCATCGGAACTTCGCAGTCAACTGCAAAGTCCATGGCAGACGACTCGGCTCCTAACTTACTCACAACTGGGTGATCCATTTTCCTTGTCGCAGTTTCAGTCATCACCCCGTCACTAATTAGTCTGTGCATTCTTCTTCAGCTGTTCTGAACTGCGTCACCACCTACGTTTAACTATCCATTAGTTCGTGATCCAGTAATGGTTATTACGCTGCATGGTTCCATCGTTAGCAGAGCGGAATTTATTTTACCTTCACATCTGACATTTCGTTTATAACAAGCCGCTTGTCCTCGTTACACTGTATGCCAGGAATTCGTCATTAGTTTTTCAGCTGCTGTAATGTAATATTCTCCTCGTATCGCATTTACAACTTTCTCTCGTTCCATACTTCCATGATTTCAAAAAATGTCCACGTAAGCTATCCTTGTATGGAGTGAATGAGTTGCATAATTTTGTGGCGAACATAAAGTCGCAATTTAGGATTTGGTGGTTAAATGTGATACCTATAGGAGATTTCAAGAAGTACATGAGTTTGCATTTATCGCAGGAAAAGTTACCAGAGAAGGTATTCTGACTGCGCTTAATAGTGGTTCGCAAACTAAAGAAGAAACAGGATACCGTCCTAGAATTTGTGGACCTAGCGAAAGCCTTCCTGAATGCAACATAGAATAAGCCCTAGAAGACAGTCATTACAGATAGAGGCCGGAGTGGCCGAGCGGTTCTAGGCGCTACAGTCTGGAATAGCGCGACCCCTACGGTCGCAGGTTCGAATCTGCCTTGGGCATTGATGTGTGTGATGTCCTTAGGTTAGTTAGGTTTAAGTAGTTCTAAGTTCTGGGGGACTGATAACCACAGCAGTTGAGTCCCATAGTGGTTCAAATGGTTAAAATGGCTCTGAGCACTATGGGACTTAACTTGTAAGGTCATCAGTCCCCTAGAACTTAGAACTACTTAAACATAACCAACCTAAGGACATCACGCACATCCATGCCCGAGGCAGGATTCGAACCTGCGACCGTAGCGGTCGCGCGCTTCCTGACTGTAGTACCTTTAACCGCTTGGCCACCCCGGCCGGCCAAGTCCCATAGTGCTCAGAGCCATTTCAACCATTTGATAGACACTAATCAATAACATATACTAAATCCAAGTGGTAATAATACAAGCAGAAAGTCAAGAACGTTCATGTTAACAATTGTGCATGGAAGGATTGTACTGTATCACTGGTGTTAACCTATTTGTATTCGGAATAAGCACTGAAACAAGTTAAACGATACTCTCAAGAGCATTCAACGTGCGAGGAAAAGAGGCACCAACTCTGGAGTGTGAAGACGACTTTCTGGCTGAAGGTAAGCAGATGGACAACATATTCCCAACAGAACATGACTAAAGGGCAAAGGACGAAGTAGATGAGGGTTACAAGAAAGGGAAAAAAAAACAGTCTGCTTAATATTCAAATTCGGAATAAGTCTTTCCTGGAAGAACTGAAGGGATTTTCCTATCTACGAAGCAAGATTACACATTTAGGCATCAGTCTTCTGACAGGTTTGATGCCGCCCACCACAAATTCCTCTCCTGTGCCAACTTCTTCACCTAACAGTAACACTTCCAACTGACCTCCTAAATTATTTGCTTAGTATATTCTAATCTCTGTCTTCCTATACTGTTTTTACACTCTACAGCTCCCTCTAGCACCACGGAAGTTATTTCCTGTTATATTGACAGTCGTAGTGTCAACCTGTCCCTTCTTCTTGCCAGCGTTCTCCGTGTATTTCTTACCTCGCCGACTCTGCAGAGACCCTTCTGAATCCCTGCCTTATCAGTCTACCTAATTTTCAACATTAATCTGTAGCACCACATTTCAAAGGCTTCTACTGTCTTCTGTTCCGGTTTTCCCCTAATCCATGGCTACTACCATACAACGTTGTGCTCCAAACTTACATTCTCAGAAATTTCTTCCTGTGTTTGATATTAGTAGACTTCAGTTGGCCAGAAATGCCCTTTTTGTCAGTGCTAGTATGCTCTTATGGCCTCCTTGCTCTGTCAATAATCGGTTATTTGGCCGCCTAGGTGGCAAACTTCGTTAACTTGGCCTACTTCGTGGTCGCAATTCTGATGTTAAGTTTCTCGCTGGTCCCACTTCTGCTACTTCTCATTACTAATGTCTTTCTTCGGTTTACTCTCAGACCACATGTTGTGATCAGCAGAATGTAACTTCCATTCCGTAATTCTTCACCTTCACTGAGAATAGCAATGTCATGGGCAATATATGAAAGTAGAACATGATCCAGCGCAAATTAGAAAAGAAGAAACTAGAAATGTTTCAAGTTTGGCGTCTTCGAAGATTGTTAGCCATCAAGTAGACAAGTAACGCGCAGAGTGGATACGTACTAAACAGAGTAGTCGAAGAAAGATTTTCATGGAAGACGTATGTGAAGAAGGGACAGATTAGTGAGATATTTGCAAGAGGGAGAAAATGAAACATTCTTGGAAAGTATTTCATGCATTTCAAGATACGCAACCCAACTGACATGATCTACACCCGGGGCAGAGGATGGAAGTTGGGTTGCTGTCTTACTGTGCATGAAATACAAGTTGTATTCGGAAAGTAATACGGTTGCACATCTTACAGCTGCTTCTCTACATAGTCACCGCTCCGAGTTAGACATCCGCCGTAGAGCTTTACCAACTTTCCAATATCCCCGTCCTAGAAGGCAGCCGCCTGTGCTTTCCGCCAATTCTCTACGCTCGTCTACAGCTCGTTGTTTGTGTCAAAATGTTGGCTTCATAGCCAGCAGTCCATGTGAGCAGAGATGAAACTCAGGACGAGCCAGTTACGGGCTGCGTTGTTGATGGTGAGACACTTCCGACTGAGAACGCTGCCGGAGCATCTTCATTGCCCCTGCAGAGTACGGGGCCAAGAACTGTCGCGAAGAAAAAGACGCATGACAATCATGTTATGTCGGCTGCACGACATCGGGCGAAATCTTTCACCAGGCCCTCATACTTGTCGAGGGACAATATTTCCTAGGCGTCTATATGTGCTCCCTGTACGCTCAGGACTGAAATGAGCGAGGTGCCGCGATCGACGGGCATACCCAACAGATATTCATCGGATTATCACAGTGGTATCCATTTCGCGGCCGATCGGAACTTACTTTCCGAATAGCCCTCGTATTTGCCAAGATTGTTTTATTTTGACCATCATCTACAATGCCATCCAGCAATAGTTAAATTGGTACGGCAACCAATAGTAGTGAGCAACAATCGTAAGAGCAGACAAACACTGAAATATGCGAAACTACTTGTGGCGGTTGGGGGGGGGGGGGGGAGGGGGAGAGGAGGGAAGTAAGTGATTATTGAGTTTAGTAGTAATGCAGAGATGAAAGACTAAGACAGGATGGAATAATATGAAGGATATCAGCAAATAAATCTAAAGCTAGATGACCATAAGAAAATGTAAAGTAGACATTTCGTAGCTGTTAAAATGGTGGCACATTTTTCACACTACGACGAAAATACCCTACTGTCAGTATAAAAACTGCAAAACAGGTACTTTTCACTTTCATTTGATTTGGTATGGACAAAAAACTAGTCATTAATTTCTGTCTTATTTATGAATTATTAAAAAAGTTGATCGAGTAACGTGGTAGTGCCACTATCCAGTCTTTGAGTAAAATTTACGTCCTTAGCAAAGATTGTGAGAAGCAGTGTGGAAGACACTGCGGAGCGTTACGTTAACAGCCGTGAGTCACTAGCTGCCTGTGTGGGCCACATGTGGGTCACAGACTCGTGACGGAACTGTGAAACGAGGATAGCCGAGCGCAGAAGTAAACTGTACTGCACAGTGGTAACCGTGTAGCAAACGGGGCGGCGTCACCACACCATGGGAAATCCCTCTTTGTGGGCGATGGGGACTAGGTGCCGGGCTTTAGTGAGACAGGTGACGACCACAGGCATATAAATAAGTCCGAATTTCGAGCAACAGCAGCACCGCGAAGACGCCAGCGAGACGACTGGGTATCGCCAGCAGCACTTCTGGTTTCGAGACGGGATTGTCCTGTCGCCAGCGTTACGTCGTTGAGAGTAGTCGCTATCACAGCCCGACCAACCTGCTGTCCGTGCCTGCTGCCACCTACGCTAAGTTCCTATTGGGATTTGGCGCCTCCGCGCCAGCCACATTTTGCTGGTTCAAAAAATGGCTCTGAGCACTATGGGACTTAACATCTATGGTCATCAGTCCCCTAGAACTTAGAACTACTTAAACCTAACTAACCAGTCATCACGAGGCAGAGAAAATCCCTGACCCTGCCGGGAATCGAACCCGGGAACCCGGGCGCGGGAAGCGAGAACGCTACCGCACGACCACGAGCTGCGGACCCACCTTTTGCCTCGGGGGTGACACGGGGGTAGCGAGCGGGCGTACAAACCCAACGACACAGGAGAAAGTGGCGCGCCACTGAGACCAACGGCCACGGCCTCTGAAGACTGCCGGCCACCACAGGCCTTCTGTCAGCAACGCAGGCCACCGGCTCAGCAGCTGGTGTGGAAGCCGTCGCCCACACATCAGAGCCGACCAGGAACAACAGAGAGAGGCGTGGTTGCCTCACTACGTCATGTTGTTGTGGTGGTCTTCAGTCCCGAGACTGCTTTGATGCAGCTCTCCATGCTACTGTATCCTGTGCAAGCCTTTTCATCTCCCAGTACCCACTACAACCTACATCTTTCTGAATCTGCTTAGTGTGTTCATCTCTTGGTCTCCCTCTACGATTTTTACCCTCCAATTCTAAACTGGCGATCCTTTGATGCCTCAGAATATGCCCCACCAACCGATCCCTTCTCCTAGTCAAGTTCTGCCACAAATTTCCCTTCTCCCCAATTCTATTCAATACCTCCTCACTAGTTACGTAATCTACCCACCTAATCTTCAGCATTCTTCTGTAGCACCACATTTCTAAAGCTTCTATCCTCTTCTTGTCTAAACTATTTATCGTCCACGTTTCACTTCCATACATGGCTACACTCCAAACAAATACTTTCAGAAACGACTTCCTGACACTTAAATCTATACTCGATGTGAACAAATTTATCTTCTTCAGAAATGCTTTCATTACCATTGACAGTCTACATTTTATATCCTCTCTAATTCGACCATCATCAGTTATTTTGCTCCCCAAATAGCAAAACTCCTTTACTACTTTAAGTGTCTCATTTCCTAATCTAATTCCCTCAGCATCACCCGACTTAATTCGACTACATTCCATTATCCTCGTTTTGCTTCTGTTGATGTTCATCTTATATCCTCCTTTAAAGACATTGTCCATTCCGTTCAGCTGCTCTTCCAAGTCCTTTGCTGTCTCTGACAGAATTACAATGTCATCGGTGAACCTCAAAGTTTTTATTTCTTCTCCATGGATTTTAATTCCTACTCCAAATTTTTCTTTTGTTTCCTTTACTGCTTGCTCAATATACAGACTGAATAACATCGGGGATAGGCTCCAACCCTGTCTTACTGTCTTCTCAACCATTGCTTCCCTTTCATGTCCCTCGACTCTTATAACTGCCATCTGGTTTCTGTACAAATTGCAAATAGCATTTCGCTCCTGTGTTTTAGCCCTGCCACCTTCAGAATTTGAAAGAGGGTATTCCAGTCAACATTGTCAAAAGCTTTCCCTAAGTCTACAAATGCTGGAAACGTAGGTTTTCTAAGATAAGTCGTAGGGTCAGTATTGCCACACGTGTTCCAAAATTTCTGCGGAATCCAAACTGATCTTCGCCGAGATCGGCTTCTGCCAGTTTTTCCATTCGTCTGTAAAGAATTCGTGTTAGTATTTTGCAGCCGTGGCTTATTAAACTGACAGTTCGGTAATTTTGACATGTGTCAACACCTGCTTTCTTTGGGATTGGAATTATTATATTCTTCTTGAACTCTATATGGAGAGTCAATAAAAGTGATTCTTAACTGTCAGTAGTGTTTGCACCGGGCCCATCAGCCCACCACTCACCACCCCCACACCCTTAACTATGGCAGCTCTAAGGACAGCTGTCGAATCTGCACTGGGGGATGTTACGTGTCCTTGAAGCCGTCTTGTCATCATGGTCCTCATAAAAAAATCATCATGTGTAAATAGCTGATGATGGCCGAAGTAGAGGGGATATAAAATGTAGATTGGCAATGCAAATAAAAGCGTTTACGAGGAAGAGAAATCGAGTATAGATTTAAGTGTTTGGAATTCTCTTCTGAAATAATTTGTATGGAGTGTAGCTATGCATGTAAGTGAAACATGGACGATAAATAGTTTGGACAAGAAGGTTTCGAAATGTGGTTCTACAGAAGAATGCTGGATATTAAATGTATACATCACGTAACTAATGAGGAGGTACTAAACAGAATTGCGGAGAAAAGAAATATGTGGGATAACCTGACAAGCAGAGAGGATTGGTTGATAGGACACATTCTGAGACATCAAGGGATCACCAACTTAGTATAGGAGGGAAGTGTGGGGGATAAAAATCGTAGAGGGATACCAAGAGTTGAATACGTTAAGCAAATTCAGGAGGATGTAAGTTTCAGTTATTATTCAGGGACGAAGAGCTTTCCATTGGATAGAGTAGCATGGAAAGCTGCATCGAACCAGCCTTCGAACTGAAGACCACAATAACAACAACAACAACAAGATGTGTGTCTATACACTGGAACCGTGAAACGTGGACGAGCTTAACGAATCCTCATCGTGAATGTGGATACAGATGAAATCGTCTTCGTTTTAACTTAACGATGCCAATATCATACAACCGGTAAGTCACATTTGGTCGCTTGCTAAGACGTTCCACACGTCTTGGAGTTACATACCCTGAAACACAATCATATGAGGCAAAAGATTGATAAACTTCTTATTTGAACTGATGCAGAGTGAATCGCCTCTTCATGTATATGTACACAGTTTTATGGAACTTAGTTTAATATTTATCCTTACTAACACTCGCTTCCAGATAATTAATTGCACTTTAATCACTACTGCTTCAGGAAATCAATTATGTAGTCCCATAGACCTTAGGACAATTTTTCATTTCTTCCAGAGTCGACTTTTATTTCTGTCCTATCGCTTGGACAGCGTTTGGTTACTTCTTTCTGCTGTGCGCACGTTTTGATGTCACCTCAACTATTGTCATGTTTCACAAATTTTTGATGAAGGCGTTCGATACAGTTCCGCACTGTCGCCTGACAAACAAAGTAAGAGCCTACAGAATATCAGACCAGCTGTGTGGCTGGATTGAAGAGTTTTTAGCAAACAGAACACAGCATGTTGTTATCAATGGAGAGACGTCTACAGACGTTAAAGTAACCTCTGACGTGCCACAGGGGAGTGTTATGGGACCATTGCTTTTCACAATATATATAAATGACCTAGTAGACAGTGTCGGAAGTCCCATGCGGCTTTTCGCGGATGATGCTGTAGTATACAGAGAAGTTGCAGCATTAGAAAATTGTAGCGAAATGCTGGAAGGTCTGCAGCGGATAGGCACTTGGTGCATGGAGTGGCAACTGACCCTTAACATAGACAAATGTAATATATTGCGAATACATAGAAAGAAGGATCCTTTATTGTATGATTATATGATAGCGGAACAAACACTGGTAGCAGTTACTTCTGTAAAATATCTGGGAGTATGCGTGCGGAACGATTTGAAGTGGAACGATCACATAAAAATAATTGTTGGTAAAGCGGGTACCAGGTTGAGATTCATTGGGAGAGTGCTTAGAAAATGTAGTCCATCAACAAAGGAGGTGGCTTACAAAACACTCGTTCGCCCTATACTTGAGTATTGCTCATCAGTGTGGGATCCGTACCAGATCGGGTTGACAGAGGAGGTACAGAAGATCCAAAGAAGAGCGGCGCGTTTCGTCACAGGGTTATTTGGTAACCGTGATAGCGTTACGGAGATGTTTAACAAACTCAAGTGGCAGACTCTGCAAGAGAGGCGCTCTGCATCGCGGTGTAGCTTGCTCGCCAGGTTTCGAGAGGGTGCGTTTCTGGATGAGGTATCGAATATATTGCTTCCCCCTACTTATACCTCCCGAGGAGATCACGAATGTAAAATTAGAGAGATTAGAGCGCGCACGGAGGCTTTCAGACAGTCGTTCTTCCCGCGAACCATACGCGACTGGAACAGGAAAGGGAGGTAATGACAGTGGCTCGTAAAGTGCCCTCCGCCACACACCGTTGGGTGGCTTGCGGAGTATAAATGTAGATGTAGATGATCTCTGTGCTATTGAAAATATAAGGAAATATAGCACAAGGCATCTTGTCGAATACTCCTGACGCTTGATGAATATGAGTGGCGATATGTGAACAAAATGTTTAGGGCGGCACCAACTCTCTTGGACATTTCGAAAAATTAATCCTCAACTTTAAGTTATCCATCTGCACAAGGCAACTGCTGCATTTAAATTGCAGTCTGTGTTTTTGACACTGTGCTGACTGAAGATTTAAATATGCATTGCGCTAACCGATGATGGGCAATATCAGGAAACAGGCTTCGTCATAAATAAAAATACATAATAAAGTGGCCAGTTGCTGTATGTCCTAAAGTATTCATAAAATAAAAGTGATCTAATTCTGAGGCATATTACGCTAGATAAAATAATAGAGAACGTCCAATGCACTTACGGGAGCGAAGACGTATTCTGTGGACTGGTTTCTGTATTCACGCTTTTTCAGGCTACATAAATTTTTGTGACACTTACATGTACACCACACAGCTTTCTGAGCACATATATTAACTTTAATGTGCATTTTGTTTCAACAGTAACTAGCTTCAAAATACTTTCTTCCTGAATATGAACAATAAATGCCAATGAGTTTTCTGAAATACCATTTGATGGCTTTATTTTATTACTGACGTTCTCTCACTGCTGGCTTTCATTGGGAATGCCCTTTATAGTCGGCAATTGAGAAGAATGCCTGCAAGGGATGAGGCGGGGTGTGGGTGGGATTTGGGATGACAGCCCTTCGACTGTCCCCCTCACTTCTTTCCGGCCCGAAGTTGCCCATTCTCACTGTTATTGGCGTCCGAAAAATATCTCCCTAGCTGTAGACTAGATTGTCTCCCTTGTTGTGTTTCATTGTTAGTGTTTATAGTCTCCCAATATCTCGTATTTTTTTTATTTGCAGCACCAGTGACAAAGAGGACAATTCAAGCGAAACAGACATGCAAACATCGCATCCCCACAGCATGCAGATAACGGAGGAGAAAGCGCTAGTGTAAAACCAAACGTGCGTGGTGACGAAAGAGTACACAATTCAGTAGTTTCATACCCAGTTACAGTATCAGTAAATTACTGATGCAGCAGCTAGTGTATCATGTACCCACAAACGATGACAGAGCTTATTTCGGAAGAATGAATGCCTTGAACAGGTGATACGATTTAATATGTAGACGTCTGTTGAGCTTCACCACGCCAGTACAGGTACAGTGGCGATCACTTGCAGTGATGAAAATATTTTTAGAGCAGTACCTACTATTTTGTGTAAAACACTCACTGTCGCATTCTTCTTAGCTGTCGACAGCAGTAACTTCTAGACTTCCGCCCATAATGATTGAGAAGAGTGTCTTTATTTATGGCATAACAACAACCAGACCACGCTTCATACGGGCAGCGTTAAGTAGCTATGTCGGGTGACTTGTATGACGTAGTAGTAGCAGACTTCATACACAAACCATCCTCGTAAATGAATATGTGTAGTAATGAAAACAGTACGAAAGACCTGCCGTAGTTGCCGAGATTAGCTTTATCATACATAAAACCCGTAAATCTTACAACTTGTACAGATGTAACTTGCTTTTTAAATGATAGTTTCTGTATGAAACTTCCTTCTTAACCAATTTGAATCAGGAAACTGTCTGCTAGGTTTAAACTGTATGCCGGAGGGTTAATGGAAACCAGAACAGATATCATTCATGGACGATGTCCTACTTCACTTTTCATTCATTTCCAGTATGCTTACTTCCCGACTGCTTCTTGAATCCCTGTGTCTTTTACTAACAGCTAATCATTAGCAAAAATGATAAAATGCATACCATCATCAGAAAATTTCGCGACACAATCTGCGGTATCTGCCAGCCAGAATAGTTTTTTGCGCATCAATATCGATTCAAGAAGTCAAAGGTGTCGAAGGAATAAATGACGTTTACTATGAAATAAAAACAAACAATAGTCAAAATAAAAACAGTCTGTTCAAAATGCATATCTTTACAAATCTGTGAAATAGAAATCTGAAGTTGGATAACAAAGAACCCATTATGTTGTCCTCGATTGCGAGTGTTCATCAGAGGCGAGGGTATCTTCGGGAGTGTCCCATGGAAGTGTACCAGAACCCTATTATTTCCTGTATACATAAATGACCTGGCGGATAGGGTGGGCAGCAATCTGCAGCTGTCAGCTGATGACGCTGTGGTACACGGGAAGCTGTCGAAGTTGAGTAACTTAGACAACATTTCTAGTTGGTGTAATGAATGGCAGCTAACTCTAAAAGTAAAAAAAAAAAAAAAAGTAAGTAAATGCGGATGAGTAGGAGAAACAAACCCATAACGTTCGGATACATTAGTAGTGCCCTACTTGACACCGCCACGTCGTTTAAATATCTGGGCGTAACGTTGCAAATGGAGCGAGCGTGTGACGATTGTGGTAGGAAAGGCGAACAGTCGACTTCAGTTTATCGGGAGAATTTTGGGAAAGTGTGGTTCATCTGTGAGCAAGACTGCTTATAAGACGCTAGTGATTACTCGGGTGTTTGCGATCCGCATCGGGACAGACTAAAGGAATGCAATTTTGTCATATGATGACATGATGGAGACCGTGGCTGTTGTTTGAAGACAAATGTTGATGGTGTTAGGACAGCAACCAACCGCGAATTTACTTTCAGTTCCTTTATTCAAAGGGTGCCGTTACCGGTTTCGAATCGCTGTGATTCATCCTCAGATGGTTTACACGCTTTCTTTATGGCATGTGTTAGGTTTTTTACACATTAATTGTCCTAAAATATAAATAATACATAATTATGAATCCTAAAATATAAATAATACATAATTATGAACACGCCACAGGCAGATGGTTGCGTTACAGATTTTCGTTGCATGTGACTTACGTGAAACGTCGGTTTGGAGTGTTTGTTTTCGTAACATTCGTCCAACAGATGTAAATACATCATCAAGGAAGGCATCGAAGCAATCCAGAGGCGGGCTGCTAGATTTGTTACCGATTGGTTCGAACAGCACACAAGTATTACGGAGATGCTTCGGGAATTCAATTGGGAATCGCTGGATGAAAGGCGACGTTCATTTCGAGGAACGATACTGAGAAAATTTTGAGAATCGGCATTTGAAGCTGACTGCGGAACGATTCGACTACCACCAACATACATTTCTCGTAAGGACCACGAAGACAACATACAAGAAATTAGGGCTCAGACGGACGCATTTAGATATTGGTTTGTCATTCGCTATATTTGCGAGTGGAACAGAAAAGGAAATGACTAGTAGCGGTACAAGGTACGTTCCGCCACGCACCGTACGGTAGCTTGCGGAATGTGTATGTAGATGTAGATGTAGAAAATTCAACACCATGCTACTTCATCCAGTTCATTGTGATAGACTTGGATCCTCCTTGGCTTGCTACACACAAGTCGAACGACTGGTAGCACGTGTCGAATGCTTCCACGCAGGATCAGTCGGGTTGCTACGGTCAAACAGCGCAGGCCACACTATTCGGTTGACGGCTGCGTCATAAATGTTTACATGGAGGGCACGGTGCACTTGTCACTTACCGTCTTGACAGTCGAACCCATCTGTGAAACTTTGACTGTAACTCTGGATAAAAGGCTTGGAACTTTCTGTACCTATACTACAACATCTCAACAGCGCTGAAGGGCGTCCATCGTCTCTACATGATACCGGGCCAAAACGTGACTCATCCACCTCCCTGCTAAACCCGCGGGACTGCATGCCTGGGACGTGTCACCGCCTGTCCACCTTGGAGTTCGTAAATGAGCTCCGTGTACTCGTTTTAAACTCGCCAGCGAACCCTGTGACGTCATCTCCGAACTCGCTGTCTCCGTGTGCCCGTAGATTAGACGCGTGAGTCTCCGCCGCTGCCCGTTCGTCACGTGAGTCTGTTTTTGGGCACAAGTGGACTCGACTCGCTCAGCAAATGGTTCAAATGGCTCTGAGCACTATGGGACTTAACTTCTGACGTCATCAGTCCCCTAGAACTTGGAACTACTTAAACCAAACTAACCTAAGAACATCACACACATCCATGCCCGAGGCAGGATTAGAACCTGCAGCGCCTAGAACCGCACGGCCGGCTAGAGTAGGAAGGCATAGGGGCATGGGGAGAGAGGGGGATGTGAGAACACGGACAGATGAGGGGGGAGAAAAGAGGGAGGGGACAGAAAAAGCAGAAAAAAGTGGGGGGGGGGGGTGGGAGCCATCGGTTTCCCAGTTTCTGCACTCCTTTTTGGTTTCAATAAAACCTCGTGTCGTTTCAGGTATGTGTGTCAATTTTTACCTCTCTATCATTCCACGAATTAGTGGGACTAATGGTTCACCCCGTGGATAAAATTTTTTCGAAGACTTCTAAAAATTCATTTTAATATTTAATAACTGTTTAGAGAATGCCTAACAATTACGTTGACATACACAGTTTCGAGACTTTAACGAATCTGTTACGACAGTACAAAAATTATGTCATGGCGATGACGCTTAACCTCTAAATATTGATGAATTATGAAAACAAATTACAGAAGTGAATGATAAGCTACTGAACTCGCTATTAGCCCATACACGTAAATTGCCATATGTAAATGAATACAGAAATAGCACGTTTTCTTGTTGCGGGGATATAACATTGACGTTTCTCTGTGCTCACTTATCGTTTGACGCATCACTTACACTATGTCATCAAAAGTATATGGACACCCCCAGAAACATATGTTTTTCATATTAGGTGCATTGTGATGCCACATACTGCCAGGTACTCCATATCAGTGACCTCAGTAGTCATTAGACACGTGAGAGAGCAGAATGGGGAGCTCCACGGAACTCCCAGACTTCGAAAGTGGTCAGGTGATTGGGTGTCACTTGTGTCATACGTCTCTACGCGAGATTTACACACTCCTAAACCTCCATAGGTCCACTGTTTCCGATGTGATAGTGTAGTGGAAACGTGAATGGAAAAGTACAGCACGAAAGCGTACAGGCCGACCTCGTCTGTTGACTGACAGAGACCGCCGACAGTTGAAGAGGGTCGTAATGTGTAATAGGCGGACATCTATACAGACCATCACACAGGAATTCCAAACTGCATTAGGAACCACTACAAGTACTATGACAGTTAGACGGGAGTGGCTGCTCAAAGGCCACACATCACGCCGGTAAATGCCAAACGACGCAACATTGGACGATTGGACAGAGGAAAAACGTAGTGTGGACTGACGAATCACGGTACACAATGTGGCTATCCGATGGCAGGGTGTGGGTATGGCGAATGCCCAGTGAACGTCATTTTCCAGCGAGTGTAGTGCCAACAGTAAAATTCGGAGGCGGTGGTGTTATGATGTGGTCGTCTTTTTCATGGAGGGAGCTCGCACCCGTTGTTTTGCGTAGCACTACCACAGCACAGGCCTACACTGATGTTTTGAGCACATTCTTGCTTCCCACTATTGAAGAAAAATTCGGGGATGGAGATATCATCTTTCAACACGATCGAGCACCTGTTCATAATGCACGGCCTGTGGCGGAGTGGTTAGACGACGATAACATCCCTGTAATAGACTGGCCAGCACAGAGTCCTGACCTGAATCTTATACAACACCTTTGGGAAGTTTTGGAACACCGACTGCGTGCCAGGCCTCACCGACCGACATCGATAGCTCTCCTCAGTGCAGCACTCCGTGATGAATGGGCTGCCATTCCTCACGAAACCTTCCAGCACCTGATTGAACGTATGCCTGCGAGAGTGGAAGCTGTCCTCAATGCGAAGGGTGGGCCAACACGATACTGTATTACAGCATTACCGATGGAAGGTGACATGAATTGTAAGTCATTTTCAGCCAAATATCCGGATACCTTCGATCAGAAAGTGTACGTTTCCTGATGGGGGAGGTTAAATAAAACAGAATGCAAGTCTTTTGGTTGTACTTTACGAAATTTATATATTTCTCACCTGATGCGTGAACCATAGCTTGAAACGTATGCCAGGTATCACCCCTCCTCTAATGGAACACATTTGCAGTTGTGTTCTCTGCGTGAATTAATTTTCGTGTTTCACTCTCCAACAGTCTTTGTTAAAGGCCATCTGATCTACGCAGTCGGTCATTTCGCCTTATCAGTGCTGTTTGACAGCAGCAAGATTGTGTACTGAACTTCCGTACTAACACAAAGTCACGGCTAGCCTTACCCTCCTACGCGCTTCGCTAAGAGCGAAGAAGTCGGCGAGTACGAAGCGACCGCAGCGTCACAGTTCTCAGATTCGTCTTACTTGCAGAACTACAGCGGAAAGGAAGGAAGCCCATTGCCGCTGACGTAAGAGTGGCGCCTTGATTTGTGGAGCATGCATCCCGCAACATTCATTTCTAGTCGCTCCGTTTCTGAGCTGAGGACCACTCATCAGGAATCAGAAAAATCCTATTCTCCACTACAGCGGATCTAATAGGGTGAGTCATTCCTCTGACGACACTTCAGCTGGGTTATTGGAATGGTTGGATCTAGACGGTGGTTCTCTATCGAAGATGGATGCAAGAGCAGCAGGAGAAGACAGTGCGTAGATATAAGAAGTTCATTACAGTTTGCTTACAATTGTTGAAATTCGAAGCAGCTATCGTCCTGATGACGCAGGCTTATACGCCGTCTCCGCATATCACAATACGCTGACCTATGGCCTGGCGTGTAAACTGATGCTGCCGCTGTGTCGGCTGCTGCTGCTGCTGCTGCGTCAACGCAAGGCTCGTGTTGCTCGGCCCTAGCAAAGATGGATGTTTTGCTGTGAATCGTTAAGCTGTGTCTACATCTTTTTTTAATGTGTAGTATGACTGAATTTGGTATTGAACTATCTCATCAGTTTATGGTTCTGGTGAAAAAAAGATTATGATTTCGGTTTTGTTAAGAGGGAAATAATTTTTGTATTTGTAAGTTTTCAAAATTTATTTATGTTAACTTACTGTTCTGATTCAGTAACATATTTTGATTGTTTCTGTATACATGCGCAGGACTGAAAGGGTTTCATTCTGCTTTCCGAATGGCTGCGTTGTTCCTCTGACAATCACAAATTATCATATTCGTGCGTATTTTGGTCACCAGAAACTTCTTTTGTATAGAGGGATGAGTAGGGGCGGGTCTTCGATCTCATAGTGATTACACCTATTGATTTGTGCTCCGTTGAAAATATTAATATTGTGATATTTCGGTATCAAAATGTTTGACAAGTATCGTAAAATGTGGAAGAGGGTTCAGTTTAAAGCACAGTGTGAAATTCGGAACTTTTGGTGACGTTTTAAATAACTAAATACGGCGATGCGCTGTGTTTAATTGCCAATTTGAACATTTTGTTACGTGAGACGGATTACAGCAACTTTTGAGCCAGCTATTCTGAAAGATATGTAAAACAACTAACCGAAACCTAAAAAACAAAACCAGGAAAGACACTCAAATTAAATTTCACAAATTTCTGTTTCAATTAACCCACTGCTGTATGGAAGTGAGACCAGGCCGATTACCAAGAAGCAAGAAAGCCGGATTCAGGCACAAGAAATGAAATTCCTTAGAGTTGTTTAGGGTTGCACATGCGAAGACAGGCTAAGAAATCAAGACATTAGAGAAGAACTGCACATCTTTAGATCAATGATAAAATTCGAGATTACAGAAGAAAATGGAACGAACATCTACAAAGAATGGAGCGTGAGGAACTTCCCTTAAAGGCAAGAAATTGTAAGTGCCATGAGAGAAGAGACAGAGGAAGACCCCAACAGAGATGGGTAACTGCCTAATACCTGAAGAGAAGATGAAGATGATGAAGAGAATGTTCTTTTAATTGTGTGTGTTCTGATCTACTTTTTCCTCATATGATTCGACTAAGGAGATGTGTAAATAAGTGTGCAACAGTTATGCTTAATAATCTTCTTCAAAGCAGTTCTGTCTTTCCATTCTTATATTGTATCAGTAAGGGTAGACATACAATTATTTTGGCTTTAAGAAAATCTAAAAAGTACGTCTTACCAAACTGGCTAACTGTGTGGCAAGCATTTTACTGTGTATGGATAAAACGAAAATGATAAAACTGGACAAGTAAGTTATAACGTTATAGGCGTGCGCCATAATATAGAACGCTACATCAGCTCATTCGTGCAAATGATACATTTACCTCTACATGTCCTGTCTTAAACTTCACTTCACAGTGTTGCCCTGAGCTGGGGTCTAACTTCATGATGCTTAATATTGCACATTCCGAATACCTCACTGCACACTAAAACTTAAATTACTATGAGAGTTAAAGGATGAAGGTCATAAAATTCTATGTGTATACTCGTAGAAATTAAATGCCGTAGTACATATTTTTAAGTAGGTATGACAACATCTGTTAAAAGCGTTACGTAGTAAACCGGTTTTATGGTATCGTTATTCCGGTATTCAATGACCGCCGTGGTTAGTTTGACCACTCATGTGCTAAAAGTTTTACAGCTCTCTGCTCGTTCTCACTTGGGTGCTTAGAACAGACTGTTTGGTGGTAGAGTTCCATCAGTCTACGCTAAATGTCGCCACGTAGTGCCGATTACTTTGCGCAACAGTAG
Organism: Schistocerca serialis cubense; assembly: GCF_023864345.2. Classification (NCBI taxonomy): domain Eukaryota; kingdom Metazoa; phylum Arthropoda; class Insecta; order Orthoptera; family Acrididae; genus Schistocerca; species Schistocerca serialis. The sequence goes on along the minus strand of NC_064641.1, from coordinate 1,995,524 downwards.
GCGCACCTGTTGCGACTTGTAATTGTACAAGAAAAGTGTTAAAAAATGCTGGCGAAAAATCCACCGATGTCATTTACTGCAATGATACCAGCGTTTTCGATTATATCATGTGTGTTACTCGATCAGTTCTCAAAACAAACCACTGATTAGTTTTTGTTCACATGTACAGTATATATTATATGTCTGTCAGTAAATTAAGATTTCTGAAGTCATCTGCGTAATTTCTCCGTCTCGGGGCTACTTTGACCACTGGTCACTGTTACTCCAGGATGACAGATACACAGTTTATTAGACAAGGTTGATGCCAATGACAGCGTGCAATTAAAGAATACAAACATTAGCCACCTGTATATAGACTAAGGCTCAGTTGTAACTGTTAGTGTACCTACAACTAAGAAAAACAAATGTCAGCCGTACATCGCTCGAATTGCAACTGTTGCGATTCAGTCAGAGAATCATGTATAGCATATAATGTCAAATATATTTGGGGAAAATGAATGAAATTTGTTTGGCCTTAAGTGCTATATACCGATTCAATAAATAAAGAAAAGATAACCTTAGGGTCTAACTGTACCGGGTGTTTTGAAACGAGGATTTAGGTTTAATATGGATGAAACCGAAGGTTTGTGCTCAAATAAATTTGGAGCTATGTGTGTGGTATACCATCCTAATTCCTTTCACTATACTTATAATTTTAATTTTCATTATTGTGTGGAATATTGAATGGTAGTTGATAGTTACGGTGGAAGTACAGGCTGGTCAGTGTATCCCCAAATCCATGCTAACTTCACCTCCAACAGTTTCTTCTGTTACTTCCTCTGCATTATAGAAAATACATTGTACTATTTAGTATGCAACCCTCTCATACAAGCCCCTATGTACATGAATATAAATATAATAACGTGAGCAAAACAGTGATAATAATCATATTAGAATTTGAAAATCGGTTAGAGTGTACCCGTTTTACGGTACTTATCTTCATTTCATCAAGTTGATAAAATCGACAACGCTCCGTCGTACTTACTGCACGAATAAAAAGCAGTTAAGACAGTTTTCGACTATGAGTTGTCGTATACTGAAGAAAATAAAACGAGGTTCAAGTGGCTCTGAGCACTATGTGACTTAATATCTGAGATCATCAGTCCCCTTGAACTTGTTGTTGTTGTGGTCTTCAGTCCTGAGACTGGTTTGATGCAGCTCTCCATGCTACTCTATCCTGTGCAAGCTTCTTCATCTCCCAGTACTTAGTGCAACTTACATCCCTCTGACTCTGCTTAGTGTATTCATCTCTTGGTCTCCCTCTACTATTTTTACTCTCCACGCTGCCCTCCAATGCTAAATTTGTGATCCCTTGATGCCCCAGAACATGTCCTACCAACCGATCCCTTCTTCTAGTCAAGTTGTGCCACAAACTCTTCTTCTCCCCAATTCTATTCAATACCTCCTCACTAGTTATGTGATCTACCCATCTAATCTTCAGCATTCTTCTGTAGCACCACATTTAAAAAGCTTCTATTCTCTTCTTGTCCAAACTGGTTATCGTCCATGTTTCACTTCCGTACATGGCTACACTCCATACAAATACTTTCAGAAACGACTTCCTGACACTTAAATCTATACTCGATGTTAAAAAATTTCTCTTCTTCAGAAACGCTTTCCTTCCCATTGCCAGTCTACATTTTATATCCTCTCTACTTCGACCATCATCAGTTATTTTTCTCCCCAAATAACAAAACTCCTTTACTACTTGGAGTGTCTCATTTCCTAATCTAATTCCCTCAGCATCACCTGACTTAATTCGACTACATTCCATTATCCTAGAACTTAGAACTACTTAAACCTAACTAACCTAAAGGCATCACACACATCCATGCCCGAGGCAGGATTCGAACCTGCGACCGTAGCGGTCACGCGGTTCCAGACTTAATAAAAATCATTGCTTAAAGATGAGTATTAAACTTTCCAGTTTCCTCATGCATTTTGCCCACGGGAATTTCTCCACGACCGGATGGTTAGCACAGATCTCTCTGGGAGGGCCGCTACTTTGCAAGAAACTCTCATTTCACCAGAAACAGATATTTCCTCGCAGTGGGAAACTGAAGAACGGTGCCATAAACGGGTAGCGAAATGCATGACGTTTTTTCTATCCCCTTTTTTGCGAGTCTGCTGCTGAGGGGTGTGAGAGAAAGACAGAGGGGGGCAGAGAGAGAGAGATAGAGAGAGAGAGAGAGAGAGAGAGAGAATGGTACGGCGTGCATAAGCCGCGGTAGCGCGCGTGTGGCGTCAGTTACAGGCAGGCGCCACGTGAAGTATGTGTCCTCCATCTAAATGCAAATATGCGCGCCACACAGCGGTCTCTGCCCACCCGTCTCGCCCCCCACCAAAACGTTGCGTGGCCGATCGCGATTCACTGTCGTCTGATCCTCCACTGCCCTCCGCCCCAGAGGATTTCCAGAGGTGTCTGGGAAATGTGGTTTGACAGCTCCGGTCACATCAGCATCTCAACTTTGCCACTTTTGTTGTTCTCGTTGTTGACTTCAGTCCGAAGACTAGTTTGACGCTGCTCCCCACGCTCTTCTACTCCCCCCCCCCCCCCCCAGAAAATCTCTTCATCTCTGCATAAATACTGCAGCCTATATCCATGTGAATCTGCTTGCTGTACATTATCTTGCAAGGGTTTTGTTTTATTGTAATTTTGGTAATATTTTCGATGTCACGCGGAAAAGTAAAGCTTCAATAGTCTCTGAGTAGTAGCGGTCAACATCTGTGCCAAAGAGATTGCGCTGCGTGAGAACGTTAATAGAACCTTTGCACGTGAGTGGAGTGGAGCCTTAGAGAGAGAGAGAGAGACGAGTTCGATCTTGTGAAGGAGTAAGATGTGTTTAGGCTGTGCTGTGCGCTGGTAAAAAAATTTCCTAATATTATTTTTCATTTTTGGAGAGATATTTCGTAAATTCATTCAGAAGGCTTCAAAAACTACTGTAGCAGCGCATTTTCCGAGACGTCCAAGCGCAGTAATTAATTTGGTCAGGGATTTAGAATTGGACATTTTAATGATAATGTGACAACGTGTGATTTACTGCTTTTTTCCGAAGGTGGATAGCATAGCCGTTTGTAAGAAATTTAAGTGAATTTGTACAGGTTTTTCTACTATTAATTTAAATTGAAGTTTTAATATTTCAAGTGCTAAAATAGTTTATCTTACGAATGTAATTTTTTTTAAAATTCAGTTACTTTATTGTTTTTCCACCATTCAGAATTCTCCTCTTTATTTCAAGTTTCATATATATGATTTAACTTTCCCCAGTTTCTCAGTAACAGAACTTTAATTCACGATGGTCGTTGTAGTAATGATATTTATTAGAACAGAAGATTACAGGATTTCTTTGTAGTTTAAAGCACGCATTGTACATCGCATTGCTAGAAAGACTCAGTAGTTTGGAGATAGCGGCAGGATAGCATTTATTCATTGCGATAACAGGTAGGCTATTCATAATTTATGTGTGATAGAATCAATATTTCAACAGTGACATACTTTTCAGACACACGATTTTTGTAGTTATTTATATTTCTTATTTTTCTCGCGGTCACATTGCTTATATTTTTGATAATAGGACAGTTTCCTTCAATTTAACAGAACAGACTGCACTCTCACCACGAGCGTTGCAGTACACAGTTTAATGTTGCATTTCTGATTAACTTTTGTATTGAGGATTACTTTTCAACAATTACGAGATTACGTATGAGATTAACAATTTATCTGACCTATAGTTCTACCTCATATTGCCACATAGACAAAATACCAGTAAATGTAACTATACAATACCATATAATATAAACAAACTAGCCGCTTTCACTGTGCGACACTCAAATGGCAACGCCACGCCATAAATGACCAGAGGCGTGTAAAATTAACCAGAGGCGTGTAAAATTAACCAGAGGCATTGGTCTGCTGCACCACGCGCACTATAAAGGCTCTTCTTCAACGGTCAGATTTTCGATTGGAGATTTGGTAAAGCACCCGCCATGCGGTCCGGATCGGCAAGCTCAAAGAACATCTGGAGAAAAGAGATTTTCAGAGGACAAGGAAGTTAACGCGGTGGTCCTCTAACGGCTCCGTAACCAAGGAGAGGATTTCTGTCATCGAGGAACTGGAAACTGGTAGCACGATCCGACCGTTATTTACACAGACTTGGCGACTATACTGAAATATAGCGTCACTGTAAAATGTATTGCACATTCCTATAAAAGCTTCTAGGTCTGCCTTAATAATGTATAAGTTACTTTTTGAAGTAAGATAGGCAAAACGTTTATAAAGATTGTGTCCTACGTCACTGTATATGACGTGACTTGCTTGCTGACACCAAACTGGTGAAATAATTTTGGTCTCGAATACGATGACACAGGATCAAATTGGGCCTCTGTTACATCAGCCATTATCTGTCACTGACGAACGATACAGAAAGCTAGGCAGGCATATACATCCGCTTGTTCGTCAGCAGCTCCAACCAAAATCTGCCACTGAGTGTGTGTATGTGTGTGTGTGTGTGTGTGTGTGTGTGTGTGTGTGTGTCTGTGTAGGCTCCCAACTAACCAGACCTCAGTCCATTGTTCGCATCTACATTTACATCTATATCTACATCCATACTCCGCAAGCCACCTAACGGTGTGTGGCGGAGATTACCTTGAGTACCTCTATCGGATCTCCCTTCTATTCCAGTCTCGTATTGTTCGTGGAAAGAAAGATTGCCGGTATGCCTCTGTGTAGGCTCTAATATCTCTGATTTCATTCTCATGGTTTCTTCGCCAGATACACGTAGGAGGGAGCAATATACTGCTTGACTCCTCGGTGAAGGTATGTTCTCGAAACCTCATCAAAGGCCCGTACCGAGCTACTGAGCATCTCTCTTGCAGAGTCTTCCACTGGAGTTTATCTACCATCTCCGTAACGCTTTCCCGATTACTAAATGATCCTGTAACGAAGCGCGCTGCTCTCCGTTGGATCTTCTCTATGTCTTCTATCAACCCTATCTGGAACGGATCACACACAGGTGAGCAATATTCAAGCAGTGGGCGAACACGTGTACTGTAACCTACTTCCTTTGTTTTCGGACTCCATTTCCTTAGGATTCTTACAATGAATCTCAGTGTGGCATCTACTTTACCGACGATTAATTTTATATGATCATTCCATTTTAGATCACTCTTAATGCCTACACCATATAATTTATGGCATTAACTGCTTCCAGTTGCTGACCTGCTATATTGTAGTTAAATGGTAAGGGATCTTTCTTTCTATGTATTCGCAGCACATCACACTTGTCTACATTGAGATTCAATTGCCATCCCCTGCACCATGCGACAATTCGTTGCAGATCCACCTGCATTTCAGTACAATTTTCCATTGTTACAACCTCTCCATATACTACAGCATCATCCGCAAAAAGCCTCACTGAACTTCCGATGTTATCCACAAGGTCATTTATATACAGGGTGGTCCATTGATAGTGACCAGGCCAAATATCTCACGAAATGAGCATCAAATGAAAAAACTACAAAGAACGAAACTCGTGTAGCTTGAAGGAGGAAACCAGATGGCGCTATGGTTGGCCCAGCGAGATGGAGGTGCCATAGCTCAAAGGGATATCATCTAGGTTTTTTTTAAATAGGAACCCCCATTTTTGTTACATATTCGTGTAGTACGTAAACAAATATGAATGTTTTAGTTGGACCACTTTTTTCGCTTTGTGACAGATTACGCTGTAATAGCCACAAACGTATAAGTACGTGGTATCACGTAACATTCCGCCAGTGCGGACCGTATTTGCTTCGTGATACATTACCCGTGTTAAAATGGACCGTCTACCAATTGCGGAAAAGATCGATATCGTGTTGATGTATGGATATTGTGATCAAAATGACCAACGGGCGTGTGCTATGTATGCTGCTCTGTATCCTGCACGACATCATCCAAGTGTCCGGACCGTTCACCGGTTAGTTACGTTATTTAAGGAAACAGGAAGTGTTCAGCCACATGTGAAAAGTCAACCACGACCTGCAACAAATGATGATTGCCAAGCAGGTGTTTTAGCTACTGTCAGTAGCAGACAAATTGCGCGAGAATCTGGAATCTCAAAAACATCGATGTTGAGAATGCTGCAGCAACATCGCTTGCACCCGTACCATATTTCTATGCGCCAGGAATTGCATGGCGACGACTTTGAACGTCGTGTACAGTTCTGCCACTGGGCACAAGAGAAATGACGGGACGATGACAGATTTTTTGCACGCGTTCTATTTAGCGACGAAGCGTCATTCACCTACAGCGGTAATTTGCACTAAGTTGCATTATTGGGCAACGGCAAATCCACGATGGCTGCGACAAGTGGAACATCAGCGACCTTGGCGGGTTAATGTATGGTGCGGCATTATGGAAGGAAGGACAATTGGCCCACATTTTATCGGTGGCAATCTAAATGGTGCAATGTATGCTGATTTGCTACGTAATGTTCTACCGATGTCACTAAAAGATGTTTCACTGCATGACAGAATGGCGATATACTCCTAACATGATGGATGTCCGGCACATAGCTCGCGTGCGGTTGAAGCGGTATTGAATAGCATATTTCATGACAGGTGGATTGGTCGTTGAAGCACCATACCATGGCCCGCACGTTCACCGGATCTAACGTCCCCGGATTACTTTCTGTGGGGAAAGTTGAAGGACATTTGCTATCGTGATCCACCGACAACGCCTGACAACACGCGTCAGCGCATTGTCAATGCATGTGCGAACATTACGGAAGGCGAACTACTCGCTGTTGAGAGGAATGTCGTTACACGTATTGCCAAATGCATTGAGGTTGACGGACATCATTTTGAGCATTTATTGCATTAATGTGGTATTGACAGGTAATCACGCTGTAACAGCATGCGTTCTCAGAAATGATAAGTTCAGGAAGGTACATGTATCACACTGGAACAAACGTACCTACGTTCTGTACTTTAATTTAAAAAAGCTACCTGTTACCAACTTTTCGTCTAAAATTGTGAGTGATATGTTTGTGACTATTACGGCGCCATCTATCACAAAGCGAAAAAAGTGGTCCAATTAAAACATTCATATTTCTTTACGTACTACACGAATATGTAATAAAAATGGGGGTTCCTATTTTAAAAAACGCAGTTGATATCTGGTTAACCTATGGCAACGCCATCTAGAGGGCCAACCATAGATCCATCTGGTTTCCCCCTTCAAGCTAGACAAGTTTCGTTCTTTGTAGTTTGACGCTAATTTCGTGAGGTATTTGGCCTCGTCTCGGTCAATGGACCACCCTGTATATTGTGAATAACAGCGGTCCTACGACACTCCCCTGCGGCACACCTGAAATCACTCTTACTTCGGAAGACTTCTCTCCGTTGAGAATGACATGCTGCGTTCTGTTATCTAGGAACTCTTCAGTCGAATCACACAATTGGTCTGATAGTGCATATGCAGCGACGCATTCGTGCTCGATGCGTGGGCCTCGGACACGGCTTCGACCAGTCTCCACTCGTTTCAGACAGCATTTGCTGTGCTATCGTGACTTTTAAGATGGTTACCCAACGATTTCTTCGTCTGCAGGAGTTTGTAGCGTGCGCCGTCGCCACTTTCAGCGAGACGAAAGTGATACGCACTGATAAGCACGTACCCTTAATTCAGGCACTCATGAATACATATATATGCAAATTTAAGGAAGTATATGTGGTTTGTTTCGCCATTTGTCACTGTGTTATGCATTAGAGTTTCAGGTGACCCCTCAGAAGGAAGTGAGTACCGCTGTCCCAGTGGTCTCTAGTGAGGGACACAGACAGCTGTTGTCATTTCTGGACGTAGTATTCAACCTGTCACAGGCGATACAATATCTTAATTCACTGCTAGTTGCAGGGGCAGTCTCTATGATCCAAAAAGGATAGGCTCTTATTCGTGTTGCTACAGGTGCCATTGTCTCTCCGTGTCATCCGTAGGTTATGGAAACACCACAGGGCGACAGATCAGTACACAGGGCGCACTGGACAATGTCGCCGACGCATTACAACCCCACGTGGTGACCGACATCCGACCATCTCTGCATTGCGGTGGCTGACAGAGACCGCCAGAGCACTGCAATATGATCTCAGAAGGGACGCAGGAGCCGCTGCACTCGACCTGACCCTAAGTTGAGGGCTACAAGAAAGGACGATACGCTGCAGTCGTCGTGTTATAGTACCGCGCTTGAGATGACACGTCGCAGCTCGTCTTAAGTTCTGGCGTTTCCACCTCAACTGGCAACTTCGTCACTGGTGAAAAGTATTATTCACAAACAGATACAGATATTGTCTGACGCACTGTGACGACCGTTTTCATGTGTGGAAACACCGCACTGAGTGGCGGATGCCAAGCACTGTTCGGGAAGTCGACTGATTCGGCCAAGGTTCTGTGGTGCCGTGGGGAGGCGTCAGTGCTCACAGCCACACGGATCTTGTCGTTGTCGATGCTCGCCTTACCGCCTGGAACAATTCCTACTGGACTATGTGGTGGCTGCTGCACACGGTGGTGGTTCCGATTTCCTTCTCAACCCAGGGTCCATGCGGCTGACGTCACGAGGGACGTCTTGGGAAGCATGGACATTGAAGTAATGGAATGGTCAGCGGTGAGTCCCGACGTAAACACCATCGAGCACGTGTGACATGTGCTTGACGTATGTGTTGGTGGTCTTCCCGTTCCACTACACGCTCTCAAAAAACTATCAATAGTCACTGAGGAGTAGGAGTGGGTACCACAGGATGACCTCCGTAGACTTATATGGAGCACGCCATGAAGGTGTCAGGTGGTGATAAACTCACACCAAGGGCATACCGGTTATTTAAGCTCTCAAAGTCCAATGAAAAGCTCCCACGAATACGGGATGAATAATTGTTCCCATCTTGTTTTCAACATCTGTCCGACTTTTCAATTCTTTGTATTTAAATGAACGAAGATGTCATAAAGTTTCGTTGCGTACTTAATTTGTGAGGGATAAGATAGATAAATGTATAATTGGTAACATAACCAGCCCACAATTATTGGTCAATGGAGTATGGAACATGGCCAAAATCGTATTTCTCTAATTCTTTTGAGCAACATACATTCCTAATTAGGAAAAAAACGGAACACCTTGAACGACTAGAGATAGGACGTTTATGTTCACAGGACACGTACATTAGTATGTTCTGCACATACGATCAGCATTTCAGTTATCTCGATTCAGCGTGTGCCCTGTGAGCTAGTAGGCACAGGATCCGCCATGGACCAAAATAACTTGTTTCATTTCCGATGGCATCGATGCGTATAAAGCGCGAAAGGCGTCCTGCTGTATAGCCACCCGTGCTGCATTAATCCGGTCCCGAAGTTCGTCTGTGGTGCTTGGCAGTGGGCCACAGCGCTACAGCCGTCATTTCACCATATCACACACATTTTCGATTGGTGACGAGTCTGGTGGTGTCGGAGGCCAGGGCAGAAGGCTGCCATCCTGTGATACCAAGAAGACACCCGTTCTTGCAGTAATGTCTTGTCGCGCATTGTCTTGCTGAAAAATGGCGTTTGGGGTGTCGTGCAGAAAGGATATGGCTACGGGTGGCATGATGTGATTCAAGTTGTCACTCTGGTCACAGTGCCCTGGACACGCTCCAGCTGTTATTTGTGCCTGTACCGAATATCACATAAGGCCTTGAGCTGGCGCTGTATGTGTAGTGCGAATGCAGCCACTGTGATGCCGCCCCCTAGTCTGCGGCGAACGAAAATGCGGCCGTCGTTTCCAAGCAAACAGGGCCTGGATCCCCCCGAACACACTGTCTGATGCCATTCCTGTCCCCAGTAACATCGTTCCATACACCGTTGCCGCCTAGTATGTTTCTGCACATTCGCCAAAAAGTAGGCAGAGGAGTGGACGACGCGCACGTAACCCCGGCCGTGGTAAACGGCTTCGGACTGTCACGCCTGATAGTGTACCATGTGTTACACCGGTGCATCAGAGTCGAAGAGGACGCAGATTTTTCCTCCAATGTCATTCGGATGAGGTGTCGATCTTCTCCGGAGGTGGTGTGGGCGGTGCGACCTGACCCATCTCCCATCTCGCTGTTGTCTACGGCCTTCCGTAAACCATTCTGCACTCACCCGTTGTACTGCCGAAACACGAGCAGAAATTCCCCGGACGGATGCGTCACACTGTCTCATGCCAATGATGAGCCCTCTTTCAAACTCACTGATAAGACGGTACGGTTCGCACATACGTCCACAAGGCATCTTCCACATCTGCTCGAATCACACGGATCCATTATCTACGGTTTATAGCGACAACGAAAGCCGCAGGCACCTTTTAGCAGTAGGTGAGTGTTTCGCCGCGATATCGATGTTGACTTTGAACCAGGGAACCAACAGAGTTTCAGATGTAATCATCTCTGCAGAACATACTAATTTACATGTCCTCTAGTCGTCCAAGGTATTCAGTTTATTCTGGACATGAGTGTAATGAGTTTTATCAAAATGCACTACGCAATTCATGCTTTAGAAGTTACACGTTCAGGTACTGAACAAGTCAACTATTTTAGTCGTTTAGGGTAATTTTAACTGCAAGGCAGCAAAAAGAATTTCAAGTTACAAGATCTCGAAAACCTGCTACAACAAAGACTGTAACTCTTTATACAATACTTAGAGGAAATGCAGTACACTGTACTTAAATATGCTGCTTCTCGAAACACGACAGAGGAAATTAAATTGCAGTTGTTTCAAAGAAAATGCCTTTTTTGCATGTTGCACATCGAAATTTTTATTTTTATTTATGCATCCATAAGCGTTTCGCCTTTTTTACAAGGCAACTTTAGTGGGTGTCCTGAAATATTACATGATTTGTCCATTCTTACACATAGGTTATCGTTTTCCATCTAGGTTATAGATTTAAAAACAGTTCCTTAACGTTCTTTTTTTACGAAATGGAAAGGTACTTACAGATAACTTCTAGTTCATTGCATCTAAGCAAACTGCTTTTTCTCATCTGGCAACCAGGTGGACATCTTACAGTTCAAGTTCAGTTCACCGTAGACTCTAACGTAATAGGAAAAGTTCGCTTAATTTCAATAACCTAATTTATACAGCTGAATTAAACTTTCACTCTGCGGTAAAGGTGTAATGTGCTGAAATTCGTGGCAGATAAGACTATCTGACTTAGCACGATTCTGAACCTTTCCTTTCGCGAGCAATGCTCTTAATGAATGACATATCCATCAGAATTCATATCCTGTTCACACAAATTCATCCAGTATCCATCCCTTGCTTACAAATCTTCTCATAGCACGCCATACTACATTATCGTTTCTGGAAGAAATAATATCGCGGAGAAACGGATTAGCCACAGACTGGCGCTTCTATCTAGATCTAGAGGAGTGTTAGTCCAGCAAATTATGCAAAGCAACTTCTGCGAATTTGATAAATATGAGATAAGTTGTAAATATACAGCTCTAAGTACCTACATAATATTTGTTTATTTAGTTTTATTCATTACGTACGTTTCAGTTCACTCAGCTTTTACGTGAACATGAACTTTTCAATGTATCTGTATGCATACAAATATATGCCATAAAAGTGTTTGTTTTCGATTATCGAAAATGAACAAGTGATTGGTAGGGAGGTGACGAGAAGAAACACTGATTGTTGACGTGGCGGAGTGGCTGGTGTGCTGGTTTAGGTGCGTAAAGAAACGGATGAAACACTGAAATCAATATTTGTACCATATCGATGTGAAGTGCAGACCCGCCAGGTTAGCCGAGAGCGCTGATGCGCTGCTTCTTGGCCTCGGGTAGGCGCTCCGGCTCCGGATCGAATGCGCCCGGCGGATTACCGACGAAGGCTGTTGGACCAGCCAGCCTGGATGTGGTTTTTAGGCGGTTTCCCACATCACACAATGTGAATACAGGGCTGGTCCCCACGTCCCGCCTCAGTTACACGACTCGCCGACATTTGAACACGTTCACAGTCTTCCGTGGGTTACGCTAGACGCAGACAGCTGGGCAGCTGGGGTACGCTGTTTCCATCCCAGGGGATACGGGGTCACCCCTTAACCTTAACTTTCACCTTCCCAAATACGACCCTAACCATGCCGACCCTGCGAAACCGCGAGATAAAGGCACACACGCAAAAGAAGAAGAAGATGTATGTGAACTGCAGGAAGACAGTGGTTAGTACTGGGTAAACGGGGAAATGTGTGCTTCACTTGTATCCGCAGAGAAACTAAGACACTTTACTCGAGTGCAATGGAAGCAAATAGTGGATCACTGATGAAACAAATCGAAAGCACAGTTTATGTTTGAACATTTCGAGGACTGTGTTCTGATGTGAATGGCGTTTGAACTATGTCGTATCAATCTCTGAAATGAAACTGTTTCATGGGTGCCATGGAAAATACTCGTTAAATACGCCGGTACCGCGTATTTCAGATTGTTAACACTCAGAAACTTCAGTTTCACAACATCAGCCACACATCGACAGCTATAGCAGTACGGAAGTCTTATCATTTTCTGCACAGGATACACCACTAACCTGGAGGCAACGCAGGATTATCAAACACCAGCCAAACTATCTCGGAGTCGCGCAACGAGATGAGGTACAGCCAAACAGAAAATGTTGAAAAACACTGCTACATAGAATCAGATTCTCGTTTGTTAAAGTAATGTGTTGCCTCTGTTCTTTTTTAAATTAAATTTTATTTCTCTCATGATATTATAATTTGTCGACCAACGACAACGTTGTCGCTGCAACAGTACCAACACATGAATGTGGTGTTTACTCCACGTCTCTCCCTAAAATTTTGCTCATTATTTGTACAGCAGTGCCCACACACTCTCCTATTGTTTCAGAGTCTGATCTCTCACGTAGTAAGTAAATATTTTTCTCAGGTGAACAGATTTGGAAAACCTTAACTGTAATTATGGCGTGTGCGTCAACGCATCATGAATGCGTTTTGTTCTGACTGGCCAAGAACCGCAGTCCAGGCGGTATCAGGAAGGGACAGCTGATGTACAGGTGTTAGAGGCTGGTTTGTTATGCGAGATGTATATCTTGGACTCGTAAGTATATTTTGATCAACTGATGCGTGTGTGGGTAGATACACATTTGTTGTTGTTGTGGTCTTCAGTCCTGAGACTGGTTTGATGCAGCTCTCCATGCTACTCTATCCTGTGCAAGCTTTTTCATCTCCCAGTACCTACTGCAACCTACATCCTTCTGAATCTGCCTAGTGTATTCATCTCTTGGTCTCCCTCTACGATTTTTACCCTCCACATTGCCATCCAATGCTAAATTGGTGATCCCTTGATGCCTCAGAACATGTCCTACCAACCAATCCCTTCTTCTGGTCAAGTTGTGCCACAAACTTCTCTTCTCCCCAATCCTATTCAATACTTCCTCATTAGTTATGTGATCTACCCATCTAATCTTCAGCATTCTTCTGTAGCACCACATTTCGAAAGCTTCTATTCTCTTCTTGTCCAAACTATTTATCGTCCACGTTTCACTTCCATACATGGCTACACTCCATACAAATACTTTCAGAAATGATTTCCTGACACTTAAATCAATACTCGATGTTAACAAATTTCTCTTCTTCAGAAACGCTTTCCTTGCCATTGCCAGCCTACATTTTATATCCTCTCTACTTCGACCATCATCAGTTATTTTGCTCCCCAAATAGCAAAACTCCTTTACTACTTTAAGTGCCTCATTTCCTAATCTAATTCCCTCAGCATCACCCGACTTAATTAGACTACATTCCATTATCCTTGTTTTGCTTTTGTTGATGTTCATCTTATATCCTCCTTTCAAGACACTGTCCATTCCATTCAACTGCTCTTCCAAGTCCTTTGCTGTCTCTGACCGAATTACAATTTCATCGGCGAACCTCAAAGTTTTTATTTCTTCTCCATGAATTTTAATACCTACCCCGAATTTTTCTTTTGTTTCCTTTACTGCACGCTCAATATACAGATTGAACAACATCGGGGAGAGGCTACAACCATGTCTTACTCCCTTCCCAACCACTGCTTCCCTTTCATGTCCCTCGACTCTCATAACTGCCATCTGGTTTCTGTAAAAATTGTAAATAGCCTTTCGCTCCCTGTATTTTACCCCTGCCACGTTCAGAATTTGAAACAGAGTATTCCCGTCAACATTGTCAAAAGCTTTCTCTAAGTCTACAAATGCTAGAAACGTAGGTTTGCCTTTCCTTAATCTTTCTTCTAAGATAAGTCGTAAGGTCAGTATTGCCTCACGTGTTCCAGTGTTTCTTCGGAATCCAAACTGATCTTCCCCGAGGTTGGCTTCTACTAGTTTTTCCATTCGTCTGTAAAGAATTCGTGTTAGTATTTTGCAGCTGTGACTTATTAAGCTGATAGTTCGGTAATTTTCACATCTGTCAACACCTGCTTTCTTTGGGATTGGAAATATTATATTCTTCTTGAAGTCTGAGGGTATTTCGCCTGTTTCATACATCTTGCTCACCAGATGGTAGAGTTTTGTCAGGACTGGCTCTCCCACGGCCGTCAGTAGTTCCAATGGAATATTGTCTACTCCGGGGGCCTTGTTTCGACTCAGGTCTTTCAGTGCTCTGTCAAACTCTTCACGCAGTATCGTATCTCCCATTTCATCTTCATCTACATCCTCTTTCATTTCCATAATATTGTCCTCAAGTACATCGCCCTTGTATAGACCCTCTGTATACTCCTTCCACCTTTCTGCTTTCCCTTCTTTGCTTAGAACTGGGTTTTCATCTGAGCTCTTGATATTCATACAAGTCGTTCTCTTATCTCCAAAGGTCTCTTTAATTTTCCTGTAGGCGGTATCTATCTTACCCCTAGTGAGATAGGCCACTACATCCTTATATTTGTCCTCTAGCCATCCCTGCATAGCCAATTTGCACCTCCTGTCGATCTCATTTTTGAGACATTTGTATTCCTTTTTGCCTGTTTCAGTTACTGCATTTTTATATTTTCCCCTTTCATCAATTAAATTCAGTATTTCTTCTTTTACCCAAGGATTTCTACTAGCCCTCGTCTTTTTACCTACTAGATCCTCTGCTGCCTTCACTACTTCATCCCTCAAAGCTACCCATTTTTCTTCTACCGTATTTATTTCCCCCATTCCTGTCAATTGCTCCCTTATGCTCTCCCTGAATCTCTGTACAACCTCTGGTTCTTTTAGTTTATCCAGGTCCCATCTCCTTAAATTCCCACCTTTTTGCGGTTTCTTCAGTTTTAATCTACAGGTCATAACCAATAGATTGTGGTCAGAG
Organism: Schistocerca serialis cubense; assembly: GCF_023864345.2. Lineage (NCBI taxonomy): Eukaryota > Metazoa > Arthropoda > Insecta > Orthoptera > Acrididae > Schistocerca > Schistocerca serialis. The sequence continues at coordinate 1,980,186 of NC_064641.1, read as the reverse complement.
TCCACATCTCCCCTGGAAATGTCTTACAATTTAAAACCTGGTTCCTAAATCTCCACTTATCGTTTAATAACATTGATATTACATGCTTGTGGGAATAGTACTTAATGTCACAAAATTTTCTTGCTTTTGATTTTCCCATGTTTGAGTGAAGGTGTGGGGATATTCTACGCGCACACCTTAACCGTTTTCAAGCTGCAGAATACATATAATTTCATTATTTTGGCTCAGACTCTTACACATGGAATTAAACACCGTTAACTATCGCATTAAGTTCACTTCGGTGTAACATAACGATATTAGATCACCAACTGATTACACGGTCTTTTACATCATTTAAATTCAGCATGTTATAAGGCATTAGCAGAAATAAATCTTTGAGGACTGGTCGGCAGTCGTTACTGGATAGCTTCATTCAAAATAATATTCTAAAAACAGTAAGAAGTAACTGTATGCCTAACTGAATTCGGACGAAGATGTATCGTACCGACCATGAGCAATGAGAACTGTAGGTAGACATTACAGGTAAACCTAAAAAATAGTGTCAGGAATTGTGAAATTAATATAAAACCTTGTTTTTGTGGAACATGTGTTCCATGAAAAACTGAGTAATCTTAAAATAAATAGTTTTGAACAACAGTCTGTACGACGTTCATTGACCTGGGCTTTTGAATTGCATTCTGCACTACCTATAAATTTGAAAACAGTGGGAAACTTATTTGCTCCTAACTTACCTACACGACTTCAAGTAGAACGTTCATTTGACATTTTCAACAAATGCCTTTCAAAACTAAACTCGGAGAACATGGTGGGGGTAAGAGAAAATTTATAGTCTAGTACAGAAATTTACCTGACCTGTCAAACCTGACAGCGTGGGAAAACGTTGTGGCGTAATATATCGGCGAACGAATTCACCATGTACTCATACATGCTAGCAAGATAGTCAATGAAGGCAATTGTAGTCCTGTTCGAGATACCACTTCTGACTCTCGTACGATTACACTGATTCATTCCCTCGCATCATGTTGTTACGAGACGGCAGCCACAGCGCGAGGCTGCGTAGAGCACGTGGCGCAAACAAATACACATCTGGATACCGTGTAACGTCGCCAGCATTGGAGTTAGCACGGCTATTGCTTCACCTGGCGGAGCGACACTTGCTTAGGGACCGTGAGAGCGCCGGCTGGTACTGTAGTGTACTGAAGTGTACCGAAGTGTAGTGTAGTGTACTCACCTTTCCGAAGCTGGTGAGCCCTCCGCGGCTGGAGTGGTCTGCGGGCACGGACTCGCTCGGTTCGTCAACCAGTGACGAGTCTGCCCTGGCAACAGAAGAACGGCCGCCCTCCGTCAGTGAACATGTCACAGCGTGCACATCACAACATCGTCTCAGTGCCCTGTCTGTTGCTAAAATTCTGACAACGTGAAAGAATGTCTACACACAATTTTAAGGCTACTTGTCTTCGTTTTGACAGCCGGTTAACACAGACATCACTTACTTCGTGCAACGGTTAATTTTTGTGGGCTTAAATGAATATTTAAATGTCCTTTAATGATCAATTTTTCTATCAACAAATCCATCGATCCTGAGACATCTTTAGCTGCCGCGAAGATGTCGATGCAACTTACCTCTAGAAACATGAGAGACCTACACGAAGACGCTAGTAATCATATTGTTGAAGAATAAATGAGTGGCAGCTGTGCAAACCACTCTGTGCAAATAAATACGTTTGCTGAAGGCAAATGATCATGGAAGAACCTATATTACAGTTAAATCTGTAACGTCTCCGAGCATACGGGACGTGAAGCAGAATCATGAAATCTCAGCTATCGGTTTAACAGTGGCAACGTACGTAAATATTCTTTAGAGAGATCGTTCTGAAACTACTGAGTATCTCAACTCAAAACGCAGGTCATATTACGTGTACTAACACGGTTACTGATGCTTTAACCACATGGCATTCTGTACCACTGCATAACAAACAATGTATCCACAAAGTATTCAAAACACTTCAGAACATATCAAGAATTGTTAAATGAACAGGTAGAAATTTATGCAGCTCATCTACTGTTCTGCTATGATGTCTAGAGATAACGAATTCTAGACAATCTGTATCGATAATGGACACCACATACCACAAAAAGAACATCTTAAAACCTACCTCATTACCTCAAAACTTGTAGCTCATAACGAAGACTGCAGGAAGCAAATCTCATTGCTAGTTGGTACGTACAAACACAAGCAGGAACCACTAGCCTACGTCTTCTTGCATATACACCAGGCTAGGTCTGAACAAGACCTTATCTCCCATTCGAATGTCGACCGCGCTGGACTCGTCCAGCTGGGGCTGATCTGTCATCCTCCGAGACACCGCTAGGCAAAGTACACTACTGGCCATTAAAATTGCTACACCAAGAAGAAATGCAGATGATAAACGGGTATTCATTGGACAAATATATTATACTAGAACTAATATGTGATTACATTTTCACGCAGTTTGGATGCATAGATCCTCAGAAATAAGTACCCAGATCAACCACCTCTGGCCGTAATAACGTCCTTGATACGCCTGGGCATTGAGTCAAACAGAGCTTGGATGGTGTGTACACGTACAGCTGCCCATGCAACTTCAACACGATACCACAGTTCGTCAAGAGTAGTGACTGGCGTATTGTGACGAGCCAGTTGCGCGGCCACCATTGACCAGACGTTTTCAATTGGCGAGAGATCTGGAGGATGTGCTGGCCAGGGCAGCAGTCGAACATTTTCTGTATCCAGAAAGACCCGTGCAGGACCTGCAACATGCGGTCGTGCATTATCCTGCTGAAATGTATGGTTTCGCAGGAATCGAATGAAGGGTAGAGCCACGGGTCGTAACACATCTCAAATGTAACGTCCACTGTTCAAAGTGCCGTCAATTCGAACAAGAGGTGACCGAGACGTGTAACCAATGGTACCCCATACCATCACGCCGGGTGATACGCCAGTATGGCGATGACGAATAGACGCGTCCAATGTGCGTTCACTGCGATGTCGCCAAACACGGATGCGACCATCACAATGCTGTAAATAGTACCTGGATTCATCCGAAACAATGACGTTTTGCCAGTCGTGCACCCAGGTTCATCGTTGAGTCCACCATCGCAGGCGCTCCTGTCTGTGATGCAGCGTCAAGGGTAACCGCAGCCATGGTCTCCGAGCTGATAGTCAGTGCTGCTGCAAATCTCGTCGAACTGTTCGTGCAAATGGTTGTTGTCTTGCAAACGTCCCCATCTGTTGACTCAGTGATCCAGACGTGGCTGCACGATCCGTTACAGCCATGGGCATAAGATGCCTGTCATCTCGACTGCTAATGATACGAGGCCGTTGGGATCCAGCACGGCGTTCCGTATTACCCTTCTGAACCCACCGATTCCATATTCCGCCAACAGTCATTGGATCTCGACCGAAGCGAGCAGCAATGTCGCGATACGATAAACCCCAATCGCGATAGGCTGCTATCCGATTTTTATCAAAGTCAGAAACGTGATGGTACGCATTTCTCCTCCTTACACGCGGCATCACAACAACGTTTCACTTTGCAACGCCGGTCACCTGCTGTTTATGTATGAGAAATGGGTTGGAAATTTTTCTCATATCAGCACGTTGTAGGTGTCGCCACCGGCGCCAACCTTGTGTGAATGCTCTGAAAAGCTAATCATTTGCGTATCACAGCAACTTACTCCTGTCGGTTAAATTTCGCGTCTGTAGCACGTCATCTTCGTGGTGTAGCAATTTTAATGGCCAGTAGTGTATGTCGCTCAAACTATCCATCTCGACTGGGATACTGGCACTGGCCAGGGATTAGTGAGCAAACATGAGAACACGGAAAAAGCTAAAAGTTAACACACGTCAGTAGCAAACCCGCCGTCTCCAATAACAAATCGGTCATTGGACGGAGGATGCTTCTTAGATGGTCCATTTATGCAGGAGTGAAACTACTACTGTACATAGGACTGCTCGAACGAGGGCTCGTGATATTACTCCCCCACCATCTTACGTCCTAGGTTTTCGAACATGTTCAAAAATATTGTTGATAAGTAGATATATAATTTCAAAACCATTACATAAAAATTTAGTCCGACTTTCCGAATACAAAGCAGTTATATAACCCAGAAATGACTTATTTGATCAATACCGCTCCAGGCATTTCTTGAGGGTTCAGAAACGCTTCTATAGTATGAACGACTCTCTACTGCTCTGTAAACCAAAACGATTAGCGACCATGGAAAATGCCTTGCAGTAGATCAAGTCATACCTCTCAAGCAGAAAACAAGGGGTTGTTGGAGGTTCAAATATTGCCTCCAGACGCTTCCTCGTTGATCATCAAGGCTCATTTCGATGTAGCACTCATCACTGAAGACAATTCTACTCCATCAGTCAGTGAGATTCCAGGCTCAAGAAGTGTCTGGAGACGCCACAGGCTGGAGACTGTTTGGACACCAACCGGATTGTTGCATGCCGTAAGACCGGCAACCAGGAGTAATGCTCTGAGGTGGCATTTCCTTTTATATCTGGACCTCTATGGTTGTCATTCGCTGCACCCTTGTAGCACACTGGCACGTCCAAAATATTCTACGCCCCTTTTAGTTGCGCTTCGTGGTAAGCCATCCAAAGATTACATTTCAGCAAGATGATATCCACCCCCAGACAGCTAGACTTTCGACCGCTTTTCTTCGTGCCTCCCAGACCCTACCTATCCCAGGGAGGTCGTCTGATCTCTCGCCAATTGACAACGTTTGGAGCCTAATGGGCAGGGCCCTCCAACTAGCTCGGCATTCTGATGATCTGCCGCATCAACTGAACAGAATTTGGCACAATATCCCCGAGGAGGGCGTCCGACCACTCTGTCAGTCAATCCCAAGCTGAATAACTGCTTGCATAAGGGGAAGAGGTGGATAAATGGGTTTCTGTCTTTCTCAATTTGAGAACCTCTTTCTCTTGAACAATTTATCCAATTTTCCTCAATTGTAATCATTTGTTTGTCTATAGCTGTGAAACGTCCCCTTTGAAAAGTTACTGACACACAATAGTTTTTTAGCGCAACGCAATCTGACTTTCAATAATCCCTACAAAAGAATGGCCCTGACTAACATTAACCTATACCTTTCACAAATCACTTACCTCACAAAAATCTTCGTTACTCGAACTACTGCAATACAGCGAGCGCTACTACTGCCAGCTAAATAAAAGATTCAAACTACGGAAGGCACTAACTACTGATAGGCATAATTAGCAAATGAAAAATTTTGATAGAGAACAAACAATGTATTTACCTTAATAGTGTTCAAAAGTCATAATATACATAGCAGTTCATGACATCCAGTATTACAAATTTCCAAACTCCGTCATCTCTCTCCCCACATCCACCACTGCTGGCGGCTCACCTCCGACTGCGCAACGCTACGCGCTGTTCACATCCAGCCGCCCAACACTACAATGGCAGACAACAATGCAAACTAGCCACAGACTGCAAACAGCACAGCCAGTGATTTTCATACAGAGCGCTACGTAACGTTGCCAATAAGAAAACAGACAGCCTACTTACAGCTGTACGTCACGTTTATCTATTTTCGTCGCATACGGATGATTCGCTCGTGGTACAACGGCTGTTTAGTCTTAGAGTGTATTATCATTAACATTGCCATGTACTATATGAAATGTAATGTTTTCATTGCACCACGTCTGCAGCCGACAACATTGGCTTTATAGGTCAACCTTGATGCGAATTACCGTATGCAAAGTAGTTTAATTTTCGAATGTACCATCGCCGTCTTTTCCTTACAGAAGTGTTACAGTGTATATTTAATAGCACAACGTTCAATGTGGTTTCATTTCATTATTTGCTAACCAGATTGCATATTCACTAAATATCAAAATTAGCGGCGAGATCGCTGTTCTCGTTTCTTTTGATCACTTGTTGTTTGGCGATAACAGATGCTAGCCGAGTTTAAGCCCCATACACAACAAACGACTTGTGTCTTGCAATTACAACTATATTATTGTCTTCAATGAAAGATGTTTCATCTGTTCCCATTTAGGATATCGATAGTCTATAGAAATTTAGAAAAAGTTTATGTTTAAGTATGCGTTATTACTATGAGATATGTAGTACTCCCTACTGGGATATTTATATTATCTCATTATCACTATAAACATTAAAACAACCTAAGTGTGCTGCCAGGAAATGCTAATATAAATGTTTAAACAATTATGTGTTTTATTTTTAAAGAAATTTGCTGATACCTAAGACGAGTAGGCGAAACGAGTTTCATTGAAAACACTAACAACCACACAGTTGTGAAAGATGCATGATGTGTGTTTCTATACACACGGGAAACACGAAGCTGAAATCTGTGCATATGTTACAACTGAACAAAATTGGATAATTAATAAACTACACAGCTAGCTAGCTGCTAATTTTTGTTTATTTTTAGGTTTCGATACTGTTAAGTGTATCTTCCTCAGAAGAACATGGAGTTACTTGAAATACATTACATAAAACACGTTACATCCACTGGCGGTCTGAGGTGTTCGACTCACGTACAGGCGCAAAGTTAAAACCCGTTAAAGTTGTAAGATTAACAACAGGTATTGCTACGGAACAGAATAGCCATACATGTTTTTAATCTTACAACTTTAATGGATTTTAATCATATTGTGTGTACGTTAACTGAGCGCTTCAGCTCGTGATGCCTGTAACATATTTTACGTAATATAATTCAAGTAACTCCTTGTTCGTAACTCCTTGTTCTTAAATCCTTGTTCTTCTGAAGAAGACACCCCTAGTGGTATCGAAACCTGGATCAAGTCTAAATAAAAATCGCAACCAACTGGCCGTGTATTTTATTAATTCGAGACATACGGTTACTGCTAAAAGTCATGTTCAAGATTCTAAAATTTCATAATGTTATAATTACTATTTATTTAAAACAACGATCTAAATAACGTGCACTACACCTCTAACAATTACTTTTCAGATTTAACAAGGGAAGGAGGGAAAAGAGTGTAATATTTTCTTCTCTCTTAATGGGTTGGGACATCGGTAAATAATATATCACACTCAGTTACATCCATGAGTTTCGAATGTGATGCCATAAATACTCAATGAATTCTGGAGCTTTCCTTGAAGTTATGAGCACGATGTCTGCAAAGAACGGCAGCGTTTGCGTTTCTAGGAAGCCGTGTGTATGGTTACGTGTAAGGAATAAAAGTAGGTCAAGTTATAAAGAAAGTGGTCGCGGTTGTTTCCAGCAGAGGGCGCGTTGTGTTGGCCTCCGGGAACGGCCGACGCTGGAACATCCAGCGGTCCGCACTGACGTAACGTAACGGAAAACACGCAGACAGCGCCGTCGTAATTTTTTTCCTCCGCTTGATGGTAGGCGGAAGGTTTTTAAGTGCGGAGAGCTACCAGGCGGCGGGGGCTGGCGAGAGAAAATTAGCGCCCCGCGGAATGCGCCGGGGTGTTAACCTGGAACGGTTGCAAAAGGGCCGAAAAAGCCTCCAGCCCCGAGATTCTTGCCGCCAGAGCGGCAGTCCGAGCGACGGAGCAGGGACAAAGACATACGGACAGCGCAGTGCGGCGGGGGGAGGGAGGGGCGCAGTGGAGAGGGGGAGGACAGAGAGGAAAAGAGAAACAGCGGCAATAAAAGAATGAGAGGAGAGCACTTGTGGGCGCGCATTAATCTCGGCGGTCCTTCATTTGCGCCCGCCGGCTGCATCGTCGGCGTCGGCGACAAACGGCCGAGTGGCGCAAATCTGCGGAGCCCGCACTCTGCCGCTGCTGTGGGCACAAGCCGGGCAGTCCCACACTTCCAGAACAGTTGCTGGAGCTGTGTGCACCGCAGGTGTCAGGCGATGCAGCGCCGCCTCGCGCTCAATCTTTCCTTAATTTTCCACGCGACTGCTTTCTCGTAAAAGTGCGGCTGGAACCTTAACCTTAAGGCGGGGCCAGGCATACAGCTATTTGCAACCGCTGCACAAATGCTCGCCGAATGCCGAGTAGTCGGGACTGGCTGACAATTACTTGCCTAGCGCCGGTGTTCTACACTTGTCGCTTCCGACACTGCGTTCTTATTTCGTGTCACATTATAGTGATCGAATATACAGGGTGGCCGGAAATTCCCGTTACAGCCTTCTAGGACTTGTAGAGGGGAGTGAGTACATCGTATTTTGAATAGGACGCCATGTCCGGAAACTTCATGCAACGAGACTACAGAGCGTCAAACTTATAGGCGCGGGCGTCTGTAAATGTACGTATACACTGGGTTATTCCATGATGATGTTACAGACTTTCTAGGATGATAGAGAACGATAAACGTATTAAGTTGAAGTAAGGAACCATGCACCGGAAACGAACGAGTCGAAAGTTAGAAACGAAAACCGTTCTGATACCTCTGACAGTTGAATACATGTGCTGGTTCTTGTGTTGCGAAGATTGTAGGTCTGGTAATGACCATTCGTTCATCTTCGCTAATGTGAAATACATCTCCTGTACTGAGCAAGTGTTCGACTTGTTCGTTTCCGGTACAGGGATCCTCACTTCAAATTAATATATTTGTCGTTCTCCATCATCCTAGAAAGTCTGTAACATGTTCACGGAATCGCCCCGTGTACACGTACATCTACAGACGCCCGTGCCTATAACTTTGACGCTCTGTAGTGTCGTTGCATGAAGTTTCCGGACACGGCTTCCTATTCAAAATACGATGTACTCACTCCCCTCTACAAGTACTAGAAGTTTGTAACGGGAATTTCCGGCCACCCTGTATATTCGTATGGATGCGATCGTCAACAACGTCTACACATCGGCTGTGCTAGCTTCTATGACCAGCGAAATTACACTCGTTCAGCCATCACTGTGGATTCTTTGAGTGCTCTGGGAAACGGCTCATACGAACAACAACGTATAAATACTAGTACACTTTCTTACACGAGTGAATAAAAAGATTTACTTAACTTCATACAATTGTTTGCCACATGAGTGGTTGACAATTTACAATTGACACTGTCCATTAAAACATACGATCACAAACTCTTCTCTTGCAGTACGGCGTTTAACATTTACTGATGTAAACTTTTTTTCTTCTTTAGGACTACCACCACAACATATGTCTGTTAACGACATAATTATTAGAATAGATGCACCGAAATTGCTGCTTAAGTAATCTTTATTCATGACAGACTGTTTTGGTCTTTATGGCCATTATCAAGTAACTGCGATTACAATTTTATTGAAATCACTTATAAATGTGAATGTCATTTGTATTAAACTGGTTATATCTAGACTGATGCGATGTCGATATTATGTCGTTAGTGCACTGTCTTACAACTGTTATTGTTTTAATAAGATGGTAAATAATGTAAATATGTGGAAAATAAAATGTTAATAACGGTGGTACACTAGTTTGACAGTTCCACTCTTACGACGCTATCTGTTTAAAAAGATTGTGCATATGAGCAGCGATATTATTTACTGCCTACAATTTGTTACTATTATCTTTCCTTGTTACCTATATTACACTACTGGCCATTAAAATTGCCACACCACGAAGACGACGTGCTACAGACGCGAAATTTAACCGACAGGAAGAAGACGCTGTGATATGCAAATGATTAGCTTTTCAGAGCATTCACACAAGGTTGGCGCCGGTCCCGACACCTACAACGTGCTGACATGTGTGATGCTTCGTGATGCTTCGTGTAAGGAGGATAAATGCGTACCATCACGTTTCCGACTTTGATAAAGGTCGGATTGTAGCCTATCGCGATTGCGGTTTATCGTATCGCGACATTGCTCCTAGCGTTGGTCGAGATCCAATGACTGTTGGCAGAATAGGGAATCGGTGGGTTCTGAAGGGTAATACGAAACGCCGTGCTGGATCCTAAAGGCCTCGTATCACGAGCAGTCGAGATGACAGGCATCTTACGCGCATGGCTGTAACGGATCGTACAGCCACGTCTCGATCCCTGAGTCAACAGATGGGGACGTTTACAAGACAAAAACCATCTGCACGAACAGTTCGACGACGTTGCAGCAGCATGGACTATCAGCTCGGAGACCATGGCTGCGGTTACCCTTGACGCTGCATCACAGACAGGAGCGCCTGCGATGGTGTACTCAACGACGATTCGGGTGAATCCAGGTTGTGTGTACAGCATCATGAAGGTCGCATCCGTGTTTGGTGACATCGCAGTGAACGCACATTGGCAGCGTGTATTCGTCATCGCCATACTGGCATATCACCCGACGTGATGGTATAGGGTGCCATTGGTTACACGTCTCGGTCACTTCTTGTTCGCATTGACGGTACTTTGAACAGTGGACGTTACATTTGAGATGTGTTACGACCCGTGGCTCTACCCTTCATTCGATCCCTGCGAAACACTACATTTCCGCAGGATAATGCACCGCATGTTGCAGGTCTTGTACGGGCGTTTCTGTATACAGAAAATGTTCGACTGCTACCCTGGCCAGCACATTCTCCAGATCTCTTACTAATTGAAAACGTCTGGTCAATGGTGGCCGAGCAACTGACTCGTCTCAATACGCCAGTAACTTCTCTTGATGAACTGTGGTATCGTGTTGAAGCTGCATGGGAAGCTGTACCTGTACACACCATCCAAGCGCTGTTTGACTCAATGCCCAGGCGTATCAAGGCTGTTATTACAGACAGAGGTGGTTGTTCTGGGTACTGTATTTTCTCGGGATCTATGGACCCAAATTGCGTGAAAATGTAATCACATGTCAATTCTAGAATAATATATTTGTTCAATTAATCCCCGTTGATCATCTGCATTTCTTCTTGGTGTAGCAATTTTAATGGCCAGTAGTGTACTTCCGATTTATCCATTTTCGTGTTCTAAAAGTTGAATGAAGTTTCTGAAGTAGTACTTGTGTAGTAGTACAGTTAAAATAGTTAAGGGGCAAGAGAGGGAAGCAGTGGTTGAGAAGGGACAGAGAGAGAAATGCAGCCTATCACCGATGTTGTTCAACGTGTATATTGAGCAAGCAGTAAAGGAAACAAAAGAAAAAATTGTAGTAGGAATAAAAATCCACGGAGAAAACTTTGAGGTTTGCCGACGACATTGTATATCAGTCAGAGAAAGCAATGGACCTGGAAGAGCAATTGAACGGAATGGACAGTGTCTTGAAAGGAGGATTAACATGAACATCAACAAAAACAAAGTGAGGATAATGGAATGTAGTCTAATTAAATCAGGTGATGCTAAGGGAATTAGATTAGGAAATGAGACACTTAAAGTAGTAGATGAGTTTTGCTATTTGTGCAGCAAAATAACTGATGATGGTCGAAGCAGACAGGATGTAAAATGTAGACTGGCAACGGTAAGGAAAGCGTTTATGTAGAAGAGAAAATTGTTAGCATCGAGTATAGACTTAACTGTCAGTAAGTCTTTTCTGAAAGTATTTGTATGGAGTGAAGCCATGTATGGAAGTGAAATATGGGTGATAAATAGTTTAGATAAGAAGAGAATAGAAGTTTTCGAAATGAGGTGCTGTAGAAGAACGCTGAAGATTAGGAAGGTAGATCACGTAACTAAAGACGATGTACTGAACAGAACTGGGGAGAAGAGGAATTTGTGGGACAACCTGAATAGAAGAAGGGATCGGTTGGTAGGACACGTTCTGAGGCATCAAGGTATCATTAATTTAGTACTGAAGGGAAGCGTGGAGTGTAAAAATCGTGGAGGGAGATCAAGGCATGAATACACTAAACAGATTCAGAAGGATGTAGTTTGTAGTAGTTACTCGGAGATGAAGAAGCTTGCACAGGGTAGAGTAGCATGGGGATCTGCATCAAAACAATCTCTGGGCTGAAGACCACAACAACAAAAACCACTTGTGTCTAAATTCTGTATACTCGTTTAATATTTCTTGTGGATTTTTTCTAGTGTATATTTAAATTTCTAATTCTTCAAGATTCTTAATTGCAATACCTTTTGTTATTCTGCGCAGAATCTGGAGTGTATTTTCGATCGTATCGGCAGTGTTATTTTGATTTTTCAAGTGTGCAAAGAAACTCGTCTCATTATTTTCGCTCTCTCTAATGTGTTCCTAATATCTCACGTTAAAATTACTTCCTATTTGGCCAATGTAAAATCTATTACAGCTGCCACATGTGATTTAATATAGGCCTGGGTTATCATATTTCGATGTGTAGTGGTAGCGGAACGTAATTTTGTTGAAAGGTTGTTAGTGGTTTGAAAGACTAGTTGAATACTTCTGGCTTTAAAAAGTGCGTTAATTCTGTTCGAGATTCTACCAAAGCAGACTGCTCGCACGTGTCTTATTTTCTGCGTCGGTAATGCTTCTCGATTTAGGCATATCTTGCGATGTATTGGGCGCTGCTTTGGTGTTTTATATTTGTAGTATAATTTTATAATTATGTTTGGGTCAAAATCATGTGTTCAAGCTATATAAGGATGTGGATTAAGCTATTTTTGAATTGCTAGTTTTTCTAGTGGTAAGTTATTTAATCTATTAATCACTGAAAGGAAAAATGCTAGTTTATGAGCCATTGGATGTCAGAAATTGGCATTTGTAATGTCGTCATAAGTGGTATTCTTTCTATAGATATCAAACGTGTGGTGATTTCCATCTGTAACTTGAAGACCTCTTTAGTCATAGTCAGTGGTGTCCACTGCTTCAGCTGACGTCAGCACAACTGGAGCACAGCAATTTAATGTTCGGCTCTGTACTGACCTCTGTGCGAGAGCACTGCTGGAAGGAGAGGGCGTGTCTTCTCCAGCCCCTCCAATTACAGCGAAATATCAGTAATGTCTGTGGTATCGATGTGCATTGGTGACTTGATGTGGCGCAGCAATTTTTGAACGATACGACACTAGCAAGAGTACTTCGGTGAGCAATCAATTAGCCACCTGAATATTAATTATTGTATTCACTCTCGCGACGATGAAATGAATGTAAACTGCTATTAAGGAAAGTGAAGGAGTCAGTGAGAGTAGGAAACGAAATGAAACTTCATTGCAATAGAAAATAAGTGACGTTAAATCAGTGATTTCAAAATCGAGTCAAATTTACAGAGAACTTGGCAGCTGGAGCCTGCTTATTAGTATCACCCTCTGGTCTGGATGCATGCGCTGATTCGGTAGCAAGCGTGTCACAAAACCGTTGCGCCCTGTCCCGAGGCAGGCTAACCCACAAATGCTGTAAATGGTTTTTGATATCCAGCATAGTGGCACTGGGGTGGGGTAGTGCAGAAACGCAATACACCGCTGAGCACAGTGCTCTGCAAATCGTCAGCAGTCCATGCTTCACAGTCACAGCACCGCCCCAAACGTCTGAGTTGAGGTGATAAAGGCAGCCTAGACATTGGACAGCTTGTTCCCAATCTTCCTCAGTCCAATACCCTGAGTGCAACAAGATGTTAGCTTCCACTGTAACACCATAGCTCTAATGCTATACCGATTTATTTTGCCTTTTGTTTTGGTTTAATGTTACAACATTGGGGATCTGTAAATGTTGTTGGATTGAATCAATATCATGAGAGTGTTTATACTCTTCTGTGTAAAAAACTTTGAAGTCACGGTTTGATTCTATGCAATGTAGTATATCTATCATTTAAATTCTTTGTCTCATTTGGAGGGAGACAAGACTTACTGTATACAATTGTAATTTTGTTTAAATAATTTTTTAATAAAAATGTCAATATGTGCAAAGGTTCTGTTTTATTTAAAATGCTTGGCTGTTGTTATGTAATTGATGATCCTCACTTAGGGTTCTTAGTTATTTCATATGCAAAAGGTGTTGTGGTTCCCCTCGGGAACGGAACTGTGTAGCGCGCGAAAAATTATGGTTGGCCTAGGTAGAAAAGGTGGAACTAATAGTCAGTCGGGGACGAGCTACCAAACTGCGAACTGCCCATGTAAATGTTGCATATTGTGCTCGTTCCGAGAGAGGCTTTTCCTGACGCTTTCCAATGCCTCGAATTGATGGATGAACAGCTGGAAATATCCTGGAATTATCATCGCCACCAAGAAATGACAGAGGCCAGCAATTATACCTGCAAATCCACCTACTAACATGCAATCGCCACCACATTGCGCCACCACATTGCGCACTATAATAATGTACAGTGAAGGATCAGCTTATTGGATGTGTTAGTGTGCCCAAATATAAGGTATTTTATAACTGAATTTATGTACCTACCTTGATTTTTTTTCGTTATCATAACACTTCTCAGGTTCCTCTCCATATGAACTAAAGTGGTTACCGAGTGTCCTTACTGAAAGAACATTAAAGACCTGTGTTTTATTAACTAATGCCTCTTGAACATAGTAAAAAGAAAGTTAAAGTTAATGTGGCAAGAGAGTGAGTTAAAGTAAATGATGCTTGCGGAAAATAATTTTCCTATTAAAACTGCTTGTTAATATGTTGTTGCCAAATTCAAAATTAAAAGTTCTTAAGAATGAGGCTTATAAAGTTTTGCTTAGTAAATGATCACATTGCTGCCTGTTGTATATCGCAGAACGCGAGTCGGTATTTTACAAATATGTTAATTTTGTGTGTCACTGTAGTGAAAGTGGAAAACTGCAGTTGTGGAAAGTGCATTGATATTGTAATAGGATCCACAGTTTATCTTTTATGCTCATGGTAAATAACAATTAGTAGAAAGACCACTATTTGTGAAGACAATAATTTCTTTATTCAAAAGAAACTGAGAAGTTAACTGTTAGTGAATTCCAATTAACTTTCATTCTAAATAGAATAATATTTAGTTGAGAGAGACTTAACCTGCGATCAGTTCATAATTTTGCAGTGAACTACATTTACAATTTTATGTCTGCTAGGAAAATGTTAGAATAGTAATACTGTACCTATGTCCAATTTATAATTCTACACCGAATATTAATAGTAATGTTATAAAGACCATTCAGTTTTAATGAGCCCTGAAGGTAATAGTGTGTAGTGTTATAAGGTTGTATTTATGCAAATAGCCATGTTCTCTTATAACTGTTAGCACTTTCTTTAACGTGAACATATGCAGGTGCCAGAGTTTATTGCATTCGCGTGTGGCAAAATATAGGTTGTGTTTGTCCGTTGAAGTTACTCGTACCTACTTTCTTAAACAAGAATGTTAGTCATTCTCATGCCTAATTGGGCTGGCGAGCGTTTTTTTATTCTTTGAGCAGTGTGGATAGGTAAAATATTATTTGTTACTGTTTGAATATTTACGTAATTCTGACTGTCATTTCCGATAAGCCACCTCCGCTAGGTACAACACGGTCAACATAACAGAATTCCTCTCAGAGGGTACCTCTGCTCTGTTGCTGTGTAACATAATTACTTTAACAGAATAGTTCCATCCTACAAACTGCCTCTAGCTTTGAGGTTATGGTATAGCGGTAGCAGACGCGAGTGTTATACTACCATCACCCTTCATCGGCAACATTAGCGTGTAACTAAACATTAAAATGTAAAAGATTTTTCTTTCAGTATTTTCGTTTTTGAAGTGATGATTTACAAATGTTTATTTTATGTTGATGTTTTATTAAACCGTAAACTAATAAGTAATTGAGATTACTGGTACTGCTTATTTCTAGCAACCTTTTTTATAGAATGCTGAAGCAATTCACAGTGCATCGCGAGTCCTACCTACAGGATCTCGGACCAGAGAGTTAACTAATAACGCTGAGGATAGACACTTATTAAAAAAACACCCTTCCTCTGCACCACTCCTTTCTCTAGCAACACTTGCTTCATTCACATCCTCCATCCAAATTACAATCAACGGTGTTAAAGTATGTACACCACACTTTCTGTTTGTAGATCGCTTGTCTGCTGGACTGCTTACTTGTGATCTGGCAGAAACTGGATGACATCGGTTTCCAATGCTTGTGTCTGACCACTAACAATAATAATAATCCAGAATGAGATTTTCACTCTGCAGCGGAGTGTGCGCTGATATGAAACTTCCTGGCAGATTAAAACTGTGTGCCCGACCGAGACTCGAACTCGGGACCTTTCCCTTTCGCGGGCAAGTGCTCCACCAGTTGGTAGAGCACTTGCCCGTGAAAGGCAAAGGTCCCGAGTTCGAGTCTCAGTCGGTCACACAGTTTTAATCTGCCAGGAAGTTTCAATAATAATAATAATACTACAAGGGTTGTCCAGAAAGTAAGTTCCGATCGGTCGCGAAATGGAAACCTCGGTGAAAACCAGAAACATTTTATTTGCAACAGTTAGGTACACCTTCCACCTACTTCTCTACATAGTCGCCGCTCCAACTTCGAGTTTTGTCGTAGTGTTGTATCAACTTTCCAATATGCTCGTCATAGAAGGCAGCCGCCTGTGCTTTCGGCCAGTTATCTGCCCTGGTCTGCAGCTCGTTGTCTTTGGAAAAATTTTGTCTTCATAGCCAGAGGTTCTTGCGAGCAGAGATGTGACTCAGGGGGACTGTACTGTGGGTGATCAAACACTTCTCATCGGAAACACTGCAGGAGCGTCTTCATTGCCCCTGCAGTGTGCGGCCGAGAATTGGCAAGAAGAAGGAACTGCTCGACAGTTGTGTTATGTGGGCTGCATGATACAGGCGAAATCTCTAACCATGCCCTCATACTTGGCGGGAGATGCTATTCCCTACGCATCTTTACGAGCTCACTGTACACTAAAAACTGAAAAGAGCGACGCGAAACGATGGACGGGCATACCAGAGTCAGTGCCCAACACATCTGTGCAAAGCTTTACCGGATTTTCCCTGTGGTTTGCATTTCACAAGCGATCGGAATTTACTTTCCGGACAACCCTCGTACTTAAATACAATGTAGAATCTACAGCAGTGTAGTAGTCATTACATAGTTACTGCTGTGCTGTCACTGAGTTCGTTCACAGTTGCGAAGTGAAGAATGAAGCAATTTCTGGTCTACTGCGGGAACTTCCTGCATCTCAGAGAGGGCCCTTTCATATTTGTTCAGTCCTCTCTCACCAAATGTTGGGCCCTGCCCACTAGTCTCGTACAGGGTGCCTAAGGGATGCTGTGTTCTCGGAATGGTATATAACAATTCAGGCAAATAACATCAGTAGTTTTATTTCAGTAGAGCACACTGACAATACCTAACTTTGGATTTAGAACAAGTGTCGCAAGCGATGTGCGACAGGCAGTATAAATCAGAGTCCTGTCACAATATGCAATGTTCAGGCAAGTCTGCCACACACTTTGTGGATCTGTGCTAACTGTTCTCGCAGCGCTTTCGGCTACGTCGTGCTAATACTCGGCTAATACTGTCCACTAATGTCTGGCCGAAGCTGGCAGGAGCGGCGCTAATATCCCCTTCTTGCAGAGGTCGCTCGTGTCGTGGCGCGGTCCTTGTCAGCGGACTATTTGCTGACGTCGCCTCACCGCCTTCCCTGTCCGCCCCCGGTAGCTGAGTCGTCAGCGCGACAGACTGTCAATCCTAAGGGCCCGGGTTCGATTTCCGGCTGGGTCGGAGATTTTCTCCGCTCAGGGACTGTGTGTTGTGTTGTCCTAATCATCATCATTTCATCCCCATCGACGCGCAAGTTGCCGAAGTGGCGTCAAATCGAAAGACTTGCACCCGGCGAACGGTCTACCCGACGGGAGGCCCTAGTCACACATTACGTCACATTACCGCCTTCTCTGGTCTTGTGTTCTTCTTCTTCGTTCCGGCGATTGTAGTAACGCCAGAAAAATATTTAAGCACATGTGATGTATATGTCTCAGTTTTACTGCCATAGGTACGTGGTACCAAGTGCAAAGTATGTGTGAAGTGGAAGGACTATGTGAGGAGATGTTCACACCTTCCTTTCACAAGCTGTAACCTCCATCATATTGTGTCGCTTCTTACTGTTTGCATTTCAAGAAGAAAAGTGATTATTGACAACATATGAAATCAGTATGACAGTCTTACGAAATAGTGGTAAGGGTAATAATCTTTAAAGAATAATTTTAAAACAATGGCTCTGAGCACTATGGGACTTAACTTCTAAGGCCATCAGTCCCCTAGAACTTTGAACTACTTAAACCTAACTAACCTAAGGACATCACACACATCCATGCCCGAGGCAGGATTCGAACCTGCGACCGTAGCGGTCCGGTTCCAGACCGTAGCGCCTTTAATCGCTTGGCCACCACGGCCGGCAAACAATAATTTAGTTTCATGATCGAAACACCAGTGAACTCCTGTGTTTTAAACCCTCAAAAAATTACATTTTACTCCTCAGGGGGGTAATTACTCCAGGATTGGGAACCGCTGATTTAGACCCTGTTTGTCTATTCCCAACGGCGGGGTTTGAGACGGACTGTTGTAGGGTGTTCCTTACTTGTCCTTGGATGGAAGACGCGGACGTAAAGGTTTTGGTTGCGAGCTTCCCCTTTGGTGGGCCGGTCGGAGTGGCCGTGCGGTTCTAGGCGCTACAGTCTGGCACCGAGCGACCGCTACGGTCGCAGGTTCGAATCCTGCCTCGGGCATGGATGTGAGTGATGTCCTTGGATTAGTTAAGTTTAATTAGTTCTAAGTTCTAGGCGACTGATGACCTCAGAAGTTAAGTCGCATAGTGCTCAGAGCCATTTGAACCAGCCAACCCTTTGGTGGTCAGACGTGATAAGCCAGAGCCCAAACGACGAAAACGGTGGCCCATACGTTCCGATGCATTCTGACATCGGGCCACAGTCACATCCGAATGTTTCACAAATTTCGATACTGCACGATTCTGCTAGCCGCAAAAAATGGAGATCCACAACTGCGCCCGTTACAAATACTGTCTGTGTTGATAAGTCTGTATGACAAGAGTGCACGGCATGTCTGCGTCTTTCACAGACGTCACTCAATATCTGGAGCTGCTCACTCCCCTTATATACCCTACAGGCCCTAGTAACATTACTGTACACGGACAAAGCTAATACGATCTGGTGGACGTTCTGCCTGTCACAGAGAACTGAAACCCTAATTATTTACACACCCTCTGGGAGTGTGTACGTGTACGAAATTACGTCGTTACCGAATGATGTCTCTTGGGTGCTTTACTTTTTGTGTCAAGTACTGTACACGTACAAAAAATTATCTTATTAAAATTATCTACTAAATCCATCTTCATTTGAATTCCGCTGACTGATTATTTCCATGCGTTCGTAATTTATTTAAGTGTTCAGACTATCTTCCACGAAATTATTGATCGAAAGATGGATCTCCAACATTCAACCATTTCCACATCTACACATATATGTGCTACTCCGCAAGCAAGTGTACGGGATCAGTAAGCTAAGGAACTATAGGAATTCAATGCTCCAAGTTACATTGTAGTCAGGTATGGATCGACGAAATAAAAGTACTGTCTGCATCCCTCCGTAACATTACTTAAGCTTTTCCCAAAGAATTCAACGAACTTATTCTGAACAAACCACGAAGTGCTGAGTGCTATTGACAAGGGATTTCAAATTGAGTCCGTATTTTTAGATTTCCAGAGCGCTTTTTTGGCACTAAACCACACAAGCAGCTTGTAGTGAAATTGCGTGCTTATGGAATATCGTCCCAGTTGCATGACTGGATTCGTGATCTCCTCTCAGACAGGTCACAGTTCGTAATAACTGACGGAAAGTTATCGAGTACAACATAACAGATTTCTGGCGTTCCCAAAAGTAGTGTTACAGACCCTCTGCTGTTTCTTAGCTATATAAACGATTTTGGAGACAATCTGATTAGCCGTCTTAGATTGTTTGCTGATGATGCTGTCGTTTATCGTTTGATGAAGTCATCAGAAGACCAAAACAAATTGCAAAACCTTTTATAAAAGATATTGTAGTATGCGAAAGTTGGTGATTGACCCTAAATAATGAAAAGTATGAGGTCATTCGCATGACTGCTAAAGGGAATCAGTCGAACTTCTGTTACTCGACAAATCAATCTAAAAATAGGCCTTAAATTCAACTCAATATCTAGGAATTACAGTTACCAACAATTTAAATTAGAAAGAACACATAGAAAATGTTGTGGAGAAGGCAAACCAAAGACTGCGTTTTATTGCCATAACATTCAGAAAATGTAGCATGTCTACTACAGAGACTGCCTACACTAAGCTTGTCCGTCCTCTTTTGGAGTACTGCTGCGTGGTCTGGGATCCTTACCAGATGGAATTAACGGCGTACATCGAGAAAGTTCAAAGAAAAGCAGAAAGTTTTGTACTATCCCGAAGTAGAAGAGAGAGTGTTACGGAGATCATACGCGAATGGGGTGGACTTCATTACAACAAAGGCGTTTTTTGTGGCGACGGAATCTTCTCACGAAGTTTCAATCACCAACTTTATCCTATTAATGCCGAACTACATAGGTAGAAACGATCGTCATAATAAAATAATGGCAATCAGAGCTCGCTCGGAAAGATATAGGTGTTCGTTTCTTCCGCACGCTGTTGGAGATGGAATAATATTGTGAAGGTGGTTCGATGAACCGTCTGCCAGGAACCTAAGTGTGATTTACAGAGCGTCCGTGTAGACCTAAGTGTAGTTTTGGATGGAACTACTGGTCTGGAGTAAAAACGAACAGCAATTGCATGATCTGTTTGTTCTTGTTACATTGGTTAAAATATTAAGAACTTTTCAGATGTTAGCATGTCCGCCAACAGGTTTGAGCTGCTACACTTATAACTGCGATGACGGTACTCACGACTCCAGAGAGTACGGCACCACAGTCGATGGATGAGTAGCGCAGCAGCTGTATCGCCGTGGATAGCGACTGGTTGATGCTTCGTTAAATACCGGATCACCGAGCGACGGCGAACAGTTCTCTACGGTGTGCCGAGTCGTGTACAATCTCCTGTTCGCGCCGAGTTTACAAGCTGCAGTGTTCGTTCGTCCTCTCCGAGACTCGGGCTGCGTAGGCGTCGTACGCCAGCTGCGCACTCTACGCAGGCATCACTCAGAGGCACAGTAGCAGGACTTAAATATTTTAGAGGATTTGTATTAATTTCAAACGTCTAATTATGCTGGACATTTCAAGGAGTAGCATCATTTAAGTTGGCTATTTCTCCATTTTTAATAAATATCATTTTAATACTAAAGGTTGTGAATCTTTCCTGCATTCCCAAAATAAGAGCAGCAAAAAATTTCTACAAAACTGTTAAATACGATGTAAAGTAAAATTATTAATAAAATACAAAATGGTTCAAATGGCTCTGAGCGCTATGGGACTTAACATCTGAGGTCATCAGTCCCCTACAACTTAGAACTACCTAAACCTAACTAACCTAATGACATCACACACATCCATACTCTAGGCAGGATTCGAACCTGCGACCGTAGCAGTCGCGCGGCTCCAGACTGAAGCACCTACAACCGCTTGGCCACCGCGGCCGGCCAATAAAATACACTTTTAACTAATTAATATTTGTGTTTCCCTTTTGTACTTGATACCATGCACTACCTCTCCATCGAGTTGTACTTTCTTAGCCCACTGACACACGACAGCACTACAAAAGTAGCCGCAGTAAGTAGGAGTACCGAATCACATTCCATTTCGTAGAACTGCTGAACGGTGAATATTCGTTGTCCTCAGTCTGACTCAATATGCAGCATGTTGGCACACCTGGATCAATGCGCTCGACGTTAGGCGAGTACTCGGCGGAGCCTCGACAAGTACATCTCCTGTTCGGCATCCGGACGACCAGGGAATAATAATGTCCTCCGCGCACCGAATACCTTATGTTTGGCGCCTTCTGCTGTGTCACAAGAGCAAGTATCACCATACGTTTGCTTGACGGAGCGCTAGCGTGAAACAAGGGCTGAAAATCCAATAATACTGCATGTTACATTGAAAAGAAAATAGTATAAATTAACAGAGAATTCGAGAAAGGAATAGATGAGTTTTTGTTGACGATAATAAAATATTAAAATTTGGCACTGGCAAATCAAATAGAATTTAAAAAATTAAATTTCCAAAGTGTCTAAAAAGGAAAGATTTCATTCAGTATGTAGCATCAGTCTTAATCTATGGTAACGAGACATGAACCTTTAATGAGAAAAACATTCGAAATGTGCGTGTTGTTCAGCGAGCAATGGAAAGATATACGTTGGGATTTGTTACGACTGATTCAGAAACCAACAAACGTATAAGAGATTAAATAAGAGAGGCAGATGTGACTATATCTGTTAAGGACGTAAAACTTAGTTTAGTGGGATAGGAAGGAGAATGGACTAAGTACATTCTTTGATAGATTCCAAGGTATACGAAGACCGAATGAAAGATGAAAAATATTCAAGAGCGACATGGACGCTCGTAGGTGATAAATGCAATGCAGGTATAGGTGTGGCGGATGATAATGATTATTTAGAGCCGGCCGCGGTGGTCTAGCGGTTCTAGGTGCTTCAGTCCGGAGCCGCGCGACTGCTACGGTCGCAGGTTCGAATCCTGCCTCGGGCATGGATGTGTGTGATGTCCTTAGGTTAGTTGGGTTTAAGTAGTTCTAAGTTCTAGAGGACTGATGACCATAGATGTTAAGTCCCATAGTGCTCAGAGCCATTTGATTATTTAGATGCTCTTATCAGTCTTTGCTAATCAGTGTGGTCGTATAAAATCATATGGTGATACCAGAAATGCGAATGTTTGAAATGCGTGATCAGTGCAAGAACAGTCGCTGCACCACGGGGATCTTGAGCAAGAGATAATATCACTATGTGGTAATGTAAAGAAAGCGACATCAGTTTTCATATTAATAATGATTAATAAAACTGATGATAGCTGTGCAGGGGAAATTTCGATTTGATTTGAGCTATGATGTCGCCATTGTAAAACTCAAGTTTTTATGCACTCACAACATGCTATAAATTCATGTATTATCATGTTTCCAGTCATTCGAGAGACAGTGAGAAAGAAATCGTCATTGCATCCGACAGTGCTCATATTCCTTATTACATCGAAATATATGCAGTTTGCGTTACCTGTCCGACTTCATCGTTTCGTTAACCGGCACCTGCGGTCACCATGTCCCAAGAGAGTAATCGCCGTGTTCACTGAGCAAATTAAAACAACGAATTAAAGACGAAATAGAAGGTACTCCAACTGAGATACGGTACCAAGGAACGGAGAACCCCAAAGTTGTATTGAATAATCACCTAGATACAGGAAAACATATGTGTACGACACAGCTTTAAATATGTGACCTTCAATGATACTGTGTCTTAAAAGGCAAATAATAGAGTTTCTTTTATCTGCAAACAAAAAGTGTTTTTAAAGCTCTTTCTGATTTTTTAAATTATTTTTCGTAAGTTTCAAGTTCTTTGTACTACTGTTTGAAAAATTTCAACAAACCCTTTTTTCCCACAATCAGTATCTATAGCTCAACGAAAGTAGGTGTAACTCTCAACAAGTCTTTGCTGAATTAGGTACTCCTAAATTGGTCACAGGCTGTTCGAAGACGTTACCAGATAGTCTACGAAACATTGTTCCAATGCGAGCAGAGATAATCCAAACTAGAACCAGTTTCTCTAATGTAGTTTTCTGCGAAGACAAAAAGTAACATAAGTTTTAATTCTTTAGTATCAAGAGGGAGCAAAATTAACACAACAGAATTACTGTAGTTACAGTTGGGGTTCAAAAATACCTCTACTGACTCGCGAACACAGGTTACTCTGGTGAGTCTTGTTCTATCTAGCACGGTCCAAAACTGCAGGGGTGTCCCTGATTGCTGCTGCTGCTGCTGCTACTGTTACTGTCTGGGCACCCAAATCCTCACCTGATTCAACAGGGGGTTTTGTAAACAAGATTGCACATCTCTCATCACCAAAAAGCCCAGAGGGCTAAGCCAGGGAATCGAGTAGGCTCAGACGCAGGGTCACAATCCACAGTCCACTTTTCTGGACACTGTCGGTTCAAGTATCGACAGACACTACGACTGAAATGTGCCGGCGCCCCTTAATTCTGGAACTACATTTGCTGTCATATAGCGAGTGGCACGTCACACAGCAATTATGGAAATGCTCTGTCGAGGAAACAGCGATAACGTCTGTCATTTAACGGCGTAGGCAGAAGATACAGCCCAATCCAACAGTCACCACCAACATCTGCCCACACATTCATGCAGAATCGCAACTGATGAGCGCAAGTACATGTAGCACTTGGATTAATTTCACTCAAAACACGCGAACTGAGGATGTTGAAGACCCAATCATGCCCCAGGTGGCTTCATCTGCAAACAGCACACAGGACGGAAACTTACAATGCATTTGACACTGTTCCGGATACCACTGCGAAAACTGTACTCTGAGTGAATAATCATTTATTTCCAGGTTTTTCATACGCTGTAAGTTAAATGGATTAAAAATAACTCATGAAGGACATTTCTTACATTCGTCTAATTCGTCCTCATATAATGCGCATCTGCACGAGGGTTGGGAGGGTCTGCGCCTTATATCGGATTAAGAAATGCTCACAGGTAATTATGACATTGGAGAAAAAGTTTATTTCCTTGTTCCGTGAAACCTCCCAGAGTTTGTCGGTTTAAGTGTTTTTCATCCTGTAGGTGTGTAGGAATTAGTTCTCACTGTATTGAGCCAGATAGTAATTCACCAGTCTTAGTACAGTATTGGTTTTCTTTTGGATGTTTAATAGGTAAGAGTTCTAAGTCAATTTTTGGTAGAGTATCAGCTCGAGGTATTTTAGTGTTTAGTTATGTAAACTGGGTGGTTTTAGAACGTGAAGTAGTGGTCCCGAAACACAGAGATCGGATGATTTTTCCCGTAGTTATTGTTTGCATTTTGTAGGACAGATCTAGAGATAGCAATGGTTACATCGGCAGGTGAAAATGCTGAGGTCGAGAGGAAAGGAAGTGATGTCGTCAGGTTACTGACGCAAGTGAACGTGAAATGAGATTCCGGATCGTGAGCTGTGTATAGGAGAGAAAGGAACGCCAGGAAGACGGATCCTAGGTGCACGACTGCAGTTTGCTAGAAAATGGGGAAACGAGTGTTGTTTATGAGTACATTCGATTTACGGTTACTTATGCGGGATCCTTGCCTGGTCGGTACATCCATTGGGCTCTTTGATAAATCGCACTCAACCGGGCAGTCTGCTGAGGACTTGGTATTCGGTCGAAGTGCTGCTGGTGTGGACATCAGCGGAAACGGGTGCGACCTCTGTCGATGTTGCCCGCATCTCGTGGTCGTGCGGTAGCGTTCTCGCTTCCCACGCCCGGGTTCCCGGGTTCGATTCCCGGCGGGGTCAGGGATTTTCTCTGCCTCGTGATGGCTGGGTGTTGTGTGCTGTCCTTAGGTTAGTTAGGTTTAAGTAGTTCTAAGTTCTAGGGGGCTTATGACCACAGCAGTTGAGTCCCATAGTGCTCAGAGCCATTTGAACCATCTGTCGATGTTCCGCCGTATACTTCGTGTGTCCTCATAAAATTCTTCCCACAACGATTCCCCTGACCTCAACGCAAACCGTATAAATAAAATACTATTTGGGCCAACAAAATCTTCCCACAAGAATAGCGTAAGAGGTCTACATTGCTTCACGCTGTCACTGCTGCATCTAACTTCACATTTCACGACATAATGGCGAATTAATCGTGAACAATACTCAGTAATGAGACAGAAATATATCACAAAACAGTGAACCATCAGGAAACTGTCATGAGGTTTCAGGGCAGCTACGACACAACTCTACAGTTTACGTTTTGATATGAGTAAGCATGAGTAATAAATCAGCATACGTTTCACCTTCTCTGACACAAATCAGAACTCTACTCCATCTCCAGCTGAGTTTAAAGGAGTACTTTGGAAAACAGCGAATTCCTTATATATCAGAGAAGTTTATAGAAACATGTTCTAAGTTTGATCTGCAGTTACATACTCCACAAGTCAGTATACAGTGCATGGCGGAGGATAGCTAGTACCACTGTTCCATTCATAAATAGAATGAGGGGAATACGCTCGTCTATATACTTGCGTCTGAGCCCTGATTTCTCTTATTCTGTGTCCGCGGTCCTTATGCAAGATGTATGTTGGTGGAAGTAGGAGCTGATCTTTCTCAATATTGTTTCCCGAAAAAAATGTCGTCTTGCCTCCAGGGATTCCCGTTTGAGTTGAAGCATTTCCGTAATACTCGCATGCTGATGTAACCAACCCAGCCCTTGACACGCTGCCCTACTGCAGGCTGTTAACAAAGGTACGAGGATATCGAATGTGTCCCCAGATATGTGAGTGACTCAAAGACTTCTTAAGCATCAGAACCCAGTACATTGTCCTCGACGACGAGGGTTCATCAGAGACAACTGTGTCGTAGCCGGCCGCTGTGATCGAGCGGTTCCAGGCGCTTCAGTCCGGAACCGTGCTGCTGCAACGGTCGCAGGTTCGATTCCTGCCTCGGGCGTGTATGCGTGTGATGTCCTTAGGTTAGTCAGATTTAACTAGTTCTAACTGTAGGGGACTGATGACTTCAGATGTTAAGTCCCATAGTGCTTAGACCCATTCGAACCAGTTTTTGAACTGTGTCGTAAGGAGTGACGCAGGAAGAGTGGTAGGGGCACTCTTACTCTCTGTACTCTTAAATGATCTAACAGACACGGTGAACAGCAATTTGTGACTGTCTGCTGAAGGCGCTGTGGTGAGAGGTAATGTGTCGCCGTTGAGTGAGAGTAGGAGGATGCAAGAAGACTTATGCTAAATTTCTATCTGACGCGATGATTGGCAGCTTGGTCTAAATGTAGAAAAACGTATGTTGATCCAGATGAGTAGGGAAAACAATCCCGCATTTTGCGAATACACCATTAGTAGTGTAATGGTTGACACAGTTACCTTGATTAAATACAGACATCAAAAAAGTTTTGCATCACCCAGGACCCCAGAACTATTGAAGATAGACGTTCACCGTGAATACTGTATCACAGACACAGTCTCTTTTTTTTTTTCAGAAATGTCACTAACCCACAGAAAGATGTAAACAACGGTGCATGAGCAGCGCCTATTAGACGGAGGGGGTTCGACAGCCGATCAGTTCCAGTCATTCCACCAGGAAGGAGGTACACGGCTCGTGTTGTCTGAAGTTCAACCATGCATAGACGGTCAATACCGATGTTCAATCGCGTCCGCATTGTTACTTTCTGTCAGGAAGGGCACTCAACAAGGGAAGTGTCCAGGCGTCTCGGAGTGAACCAAAGCGATGTTGTTCGAACATGGAGGAGATACAGAGAGACAGGAACTGCCGATGACATGCCTCGCTCAGGCCGCCCAAGGACTACTACTGCAGTGGATGACCGCTACCTGCGGATTATGGCTCGGAGGAACCCTGACAGCAACGCCACCACGGTGAATAATGCTTTTCGTGCAGCCACAGGACGTCGTGTTACGACTCAAACTGTGCGCAACACGTTGCATGATACGCAACTCCACTCCCGACGTCCATGGCGAGGTCCATCTTTGCGACCACGACACCATGCAGCGCGGCACAATTGGACCCAACAACATGCTGAATGGACCGTCCAGGATTGGTATCACGTTCTCTTCGCCGATGAGTGTCGCATATGCCTTCAACCAGACAATCGTCGGAGACGTGTTTGTAGGCAACCCGGTCAGGCTGAACACCTTAGACACACTGTCCAGCGAGTGCAGCAAGGTGGAGGTTCCCTGCTGTTTTGAGGTGGCATTATGTGCTGCCGACGTGTGGTCATGAAAGGCGCCGTAACGGCTGTACGATACGTGAATTCCATCCTCCAACCGATAGTGCAACCATATCGGCAGCATACTGGCTAGGCGTTGGTCTTCATGGACGACCATTCGCACCCCCATCATGCACATCTTGTGAATGACTTCCTTCAGGATAACGACATCGCTCGACTAGAGTGTCCAGCATGTTCTACAGACATGAACCCTATCTAATATGCATGGGATGGATTGAAAAGGGCTGCTTATGGACGACGTGACCCATCAACCACTCTGAGGGATCTACTCCGAATCGCCGTTGAGGAGTGGGACAATCTGGACCAACAGTGCCTTGATGATTTTGTGGACAGTATGCCACTGCGAAAACAGGCATGCATCAATGCAAGAGGGCGTGTTGCTGGGTATTAGAGGTACCCGTGTGTACAGCAATCCGGATCATCATAACTGAAGGTCTCGCCGTATGGTGGTACAACATGCTATGTGTGATTTTGCAAAGCGATATGAAATGAACCGAACATGTAATTACGGTACTAGGGAAGGCAAATTATAGACTTCGGTCTATTCATAGAATTTTAGGAAAATTTGGTTCACCTGACCGCTTATAGAGCACCACTGTGGCCCAGTCTTGAATACTGCTCGAGTGTTTCGGTATCAAACAGGTAGGGTTAAAGAAAGATACTGAAGTAATTTAGAGACCAGATCCTAGACTTTTTGCTGGTTGGTTGGATCAAAACGCAAGTGTTGCGGAGAGCTTCCTGAGTGCAATTGGGAATCCCTGGATGGCAGACGACGTTCCTTTTGCGAAACACCGTTGAGAGTAAAGAGAGAACCGGTATCTGAAGCTGAATGCAGAACTATTCCATTGCCCCCAACGTATATTATGCGTAAGTATCACGAACAAAAATTTGGGTTCGTACGGAGGCGTTTAGACAGTCGTTTGTCTTTAGTTCTATTTGCGATTGTAACAGCAAGAGAAACGACTACTTATGGTAGGAGGTACCTACCAGCACGCGCCATACGATAGCGTGCCGTGTATGTGTGTACATGCAGATGTAGATATAATCTAGGACCACGCCCCTGAATTGCTTCGGTGTGAACTGATGGGCATCCCAAGGGGCACAGATAATGCAAGCTGTACATTGGAGTCAGAGGGGTTGCCTCGGTGGCAGGCGTTAAGCGCGAGACGACAGTGCTGCTCCGGTCAGGCTTTTGCCGTACTATTTTGCAGCGTCTGTCACGTGAGCGTTTCTCAGTTTGGATTTTATTCATTTAGATTTCTCCTGCTTTCCACAGTTAGTTCCAGAGTTTTAAACAAATATCGAGTGTTTAGAGGAAAAAAGAAGTTCCACTTCGACGATCAGATCCGGCTGGACACCCGAGAACATTGCATACAGCACATTCACCGGGAAAGCCTCAGATCACATATAGTAGAGCTATTTCCATACTATCCCATCTGTAGCTTAACACTCGATTCTCCATAAATTGTGCAACGAAGTAGATTTCTAAACAAGCACAACAGAATTGGGAAAAATGGCGCCTGTATTTACATGAAAATTGTTACTGAAACTACGAGGACAATGTTGCAATAGGAATTAACGATTACTATTGGACGATTTCACGCTAAATTTAATGAAAGAATATGAGAAATATACATTTCTATACAAGTGATGTCAATGCTGTATGCCTATATGATGCTCTAAACTTCCACCAAAACGTGAAAGCAAAAAGCATTTGTCCATTTCGTCTCTCTACAGAGGAGACGCTAGCTGAGGGGAAGGGTATTACATGCAATACAGTCTGGTGTCCATAATTAAAACAATAAATCGCTATTTCTGTGTCTAACTCACGAAATAATCATACGGACTGCCAACCAGATGTCTGTACGATCGTGTTCTGCACGGAAGATGGCAATCCTGTCACGGACAGCCATCTCAACGATGACGTCAGTACACCTTTGAAACGAGGTAGTGTTTCAGGGGTAGCCCCACATTCACAATCGCTGTGTACACAGTCACAGACCGTGCAGTGTGTCACAGAGAAGATGCGTACGAGGCCCTCTACGGTGGAGGGCCACAGAAAGAATGATAGATAGAGAGAACCAGACAAAAAAGCAGGACAGTCGCAAAGTGATGTGACCAGATGGCTTAGTGTGAATCGTTCTGTTGCTTCTCGGAAGTGGCGACAGTGTGTGGAGACCGGAACCGTATCCCGAAGACCGAGGCAGGGCCGCTCACGCGTGACTTCAGAAGAGAGGACCGTCATTTGGCTTTAAGAGCACGACAGTACCGCCTTAGCACTGCACGGTAACTGGCATCTGTGCTCGCAGCACCACTGGGCTTGTTCTATCGAGACGAACAGCGTGCAGAAGGCTTCGGCAGAGTGGCCTTTGTTCTTGGAGACCTGCTGGACGTCTACCCCTGACGTGTCTTCAGAGAAGGGAACGTCTAGGCTGGGGTCACCAACATGCCAAAAGGGAGGTCGAACAGTGGGCCAATGTTGTTTTTACGCATGTAAATTAGTGTGGAGAGTGATTCTCGATGGATTCGCATCGTGAGGAAACGTGGAACACGATTTCGGGACCGAAACATTGTGGAAAGAGACGGATATCTAGGAGGATCCCTAATGATGTGGGCAGAGATTATGTTTATCACTCGAAGCGCTCGTCGTGAAATTGTATGGGTAGATCGGCAAGGTTTAACTGCTGTCAGGTATCGTGACGAGATCTTGGCACCTCATATACGGTTCTGCATCTACATCTACATTTATACTCCACAAGCCACCCAACGTATGTGGTGGAGGGCACTTTACGTACCACTGTCATTACCTCCCTTTCCTGTTCCACTCGCGTATGGTTCGCGGGAAGAACGACTGCCGGAAAGCCTCCGTGCGCGCTCGAATCTCTCCAATTTTACATTCGTGATCTCCTCGGAAGGTATAAGTAGGGGGAAGCAATATATTCGATACCTCATCCAGAAACGCACACTCTCGAAACCTGGCGAGCAAGCTACACCGCGATGCAGAGCGCCTCTCTTGCAGAGTCTGCCACTTGAGTTTGCTAAACATCTCCGTAACGCTATCACGCTTACCAAATAACCCTGTGACGAAACGCGCCGCTCTTCTTTGGATCTTCTGTACCTCCTCCTTCAACCCGACCTGGTACGGATCCCACACTGATGAGCAATACTCAAGTATAGGTCGAACGAGCGTTTTGTAAGCCACCTCCTTTGTTGATGGACTACATTTTCTAAGGACTCTCCAAATGAATCTCAACCTGGCACCCGCCGTACCAACAATTAATTTTATATGATCATTCCACTTCAAATCGTTCCGGACGCATACTCCCAGATATTTTACAGAAGTAACTGCTACCAGTGTTTGTTCCGCTATCATATAATCATACAATAAAGGATCCTTCTTTCTATGTATTCGCAATACATTACATTTGTCTATGTTAAGGGTTAGTTGCCACTCCCTGCACCAAGTGCCTATCCGGTGCAGATCTTCCTGCATTTCGATACAATTTTCTAATGCTGCAACTTCTCTGTATACTACAGCATCATCCGCGAAAAGCCGTACGGAACTTCCGACACTATCTACTAGGTCATTTATGTATATTGTGAAAAGCAATGGTCCTATAACAATCTCCTGTGGCACGCCAGAGGTTACTTTAACGTCTGCAGACGTCTCTCCATTGAGAACAACATGCTGTGTTCTGTTTGCTAAAAATTCTTCAATCCAGCTACACAGCCGGTCTGATATTCCGTAGGCTCTTGTTACAAGACGCTGTGGGTCCACGCTTTGTACTGATTGACGATAATGCTCGATCTCATAGAGCACGGGCGGTTGATGTTCTCTTGGAAACGGAAGATTTTACAGTCGTGGCGTGTCCTGCTCGCTCTCACGATTTGAATCCCTTACAGCACGCCTGGGATGCACTAGACAGACAGTTTGCATCACGTCAGAATCCGCCAACCACTCTCGAAAACTGCGAGCACCTCTTCAGTTTGTCGGAATGTATGTGAAAATCTGTTGGAAACAACGGAGAAGATTTTTATCTACAGTTATGCATGTTGCAGTTGTTTAAGTTCTGTATTCTTTACATTTATTCTACTTTACTATCACCTGTTTATACTGTTTTGTACCAAAATAAACGAAACCTTGCAAAATTTAGGTTTGTTGCTTTAATTCTGGACACGAGTGTACTTTGCGACCAATTACCGGTTTTAGCCGATTTTAGTGCAGTAAAATATTTAAAAACGATATAATTCTGTTAACCAGCAAGTAACGTTTAACCATGCTTTATTTAATCTATTAATAGGTGGTGTACGTGGAAAATGTGATTGGAGGGTAGCCGTCTGAAGGCAGCTTTATATCCTATATAAATATTTGGCTCGAATCTACTGCCGGGGACAGGGAATGAAGACACAGCTGACAAGAGACAAAATCTTTTCCCCGCTGCGTCGAAAGGACGAAGAAGGACAACCGCTTACGTCATTAGCCAGAGGGTTTTTCTGAACGACGTGCTTTCTCCAGCTGAGGGATCGTTAGCGGAGAATCATGAGGTCTGTCACTGCCGGCCAAAAGAGGACATCTCTCAAAGGAAAACGCAATTACGTGCTTTGTCGGCTGCGCTCGGAAACGTTTGGCAAACTCGCCACTTTAATTTAAATACCAGCCCCTATGCATCGTCCGGTTTCATATTAAGTTCTATTACAGACAAAATTAATTAGCTTTACGTCTGTGAAATTCAGTGGTCACACATCTCAGTGTTCCAGTGTTTTTCTTTACATTTCATTTACTCCAGAGAATCTCTCAGCAGTAGCATTAAACTATATATTTCGTATGCGTAATATGCTACTTATTTCTGAATAGCACGTAAAAGAAGGTAAAAAAGGCATAATAACTTACAAAATTTGCTAATTATAAAACACCTGGAAGTGATACACATTATTCTTTCATTTTAAGTACATATATTACTAAGTGGCTAAAATGTTAACCTAGTTACCACATTCCAATTTCAGGTTGCCTATTCGACGGCTTCCAGGGGTAACAATAACAACATTTTCATTATTCCGTGTATTATTGAGTGAGCTTAAAACTTTAGAACCTGACATAATCTCCTCATTGTGAGGTATAATCCTACGTTAAAGTTTTAACACAGTAACATACATATTACAGTTAGAAACTGTGTATATGGTGAGGCAAATAACCAGATTATACGCATACAGTATTTGAGAATGAGTGTACTTAGCGACTTACAACAAACTTTGCATATAATTTTCAAACATTACCGAAACTTTTCTAACCGATCCCCCCCCCCCCCTCACACACACACACACACACACACACACACACACACACACACACACACACACACACACGCACACACACACACGAAACACACACACGAAGTGATGAAAGAAAATAAGGTTATAGCTTACTACATTTGCACTGCTTACGCAGTAAACCTTCAGCACCAGGCATGCCGCTTTAATTTACTAATTATTTATTACTGACTCTATTACCAACACATTTTCTAGGCAGTATGCACATATATCATTGAATATGTACCTGCAGATTTATATCATTATACGACATACAGTTCAGGAGATGTGACCTCATAGGCATAAAAAACTAGTTTTTCTTAAAATGGAGATCAAAGTAGCTCGACTCTACACATCTAGTGCTTGAATATGAGAATACGTCGTCACTTCCAAAAAAATTTAAATGTAATTTCAAACTTTTTATAAACTTTTTGGTTTTGATTTTTTCATCAATCTGCGAGTGAATATTCCCAACCTAATAAAAGAAAAATAACTGCGATATTGCATCTTCAACCATAAAGGCTTTAAACGTTTAACGTCAAATATTTAACAAGTTAACTCATTACTGACGTTAGCTAATTCACAAAAAAGTTCCGTTCTCAATTAACCATAGAGTAAATTACAAATATCTCTCGAAAATTGTGTAAAGCGAGGAGAAGAACTCCCTGTAAGGGCCCACACTGGCATAATCAGTAAAGAGCTATGAAAGTAAGCTAACTCGTTTCAGAATGAGGAAAGTTAACAGAATTCCTACGCCCAATATCTAACTGATCGGCACACTAAGAAACTGCCGCTGATGGCAAACCACTGTCTGTTACCGCAAATCAGTACGCAAGTCTTCATATATAGTTCATTTATCAACTACGCCATTTCTTTCATGGATTACTATACTCTTGCAAATGCCACAGCCTTGCACTAAAGTACGAAGGGATGGTACTGATAGCCGCGGCATCGTGTCACCCATAGTGAAACACGATATACGACAACAGAGGTGACAGAAGCTAGCACAGGGCGATGCTGATTCAAAATGTGTTTCGTGATGAAAATTAACACCAGTGCTGATACGAACTTTGTAGCGTGTACAACGTTAGAGTAATATAGCGGAAAAAGCAGGAGCGGTGCCCAAGATAAGCAGGAAATCCTGCTCCGTCTATCAAACTCTTTCAATATACAGATAGTGTCCACAAAGTGAACACATTGTCAACATATATCGGTAGCCAAATTAAAACCAAAGTGAAAATCCGATGAAGCTTTGTATAGATCTGTTGCACAGTGTTGTCCACAACTACTTC
This sequence comes from Schistocerca serialis cubense, assembly GCF_023864345.2. NCBI lineage: Eukaryota > Metazoa > Arthropoda > Insecta > Orthoptera > Acrididae > Schistocerca > Schistocerca serialis. Next base: position 1,945,895 of record NC_064641.1, on the reverse strand, counting down.
TCTATTACACAGGGTGAATCACCTAAAACTCGAGCCGCGTGGGATTAGCCGAGCGGTCTAAGGCGCTGCAGTCATGGACTGTGCGGCTGGTCCCGGCGGAGGTTCGAGTCCTCCCTCGGGCATGGGTGTCTGTGTTTGTCCTTAAGATAATTTAGGTTAAGTAGTGTGTAAGCTTAGGGACTGATGACCTTAGCAGTTAAGTCCCATAAGATTTCGCACACATTCCATTCCTAAAACTCGAACCTGAACTACTGCGGGGATTAAAAATGCTATTGATGTGTGATCTCACTGAATGGATCAGTAGCCAGAGGCATGTATTGTTAGCCAATTAACAGATTGTAATAATGCTTAGAGTGCGTATTTTTGGCGCAAACATACACTTTTTTAAAGGAATATCGTCAAGTGACATTAAAAAACTAGAAGTAGGGTAAATTACACTGTTAGCGATGCTCGTTGCAGGATTCGAGTGTGAGGTTTTTACAACACAGCGTAATTTGAAAAGTCCCACAACAACACTTGTTCAGTACATGTGGTAGCACACGCTAAACAATACACAAGTGCGTACACTAGTTAAGTAGATTGTGACCGGTAAGGAAATAACTGACCATCACGGATTGTGTTCAAAACGACCATCGGCAGAGGCAGTGCACATTCCACTCTTATATGGAATGACTCCTGCACACGTGCTTGCTTTTCAGCGAAGATGTCTAAACAGGCAGCAGTAATGAGTCGTTGTATATCATCGGATGTAGCTGGTATGTCCTAGTAGACACTCTCTTTCAGCTTTTACCACATAAAAATGTATACAGATATTTGGAACGGGCAGGCGAAGGATAGGCACACATTTAACTGTATACATCACTACAATTTTTTACTAATATTAAGTGATTGTTCCAATTTATATGTTTACCAAAAGCTGTAGCTGTGGTCCGAAATGAGTATTTGGGGAGATACGAGATCTGAACAATCTGTATGAGACCGGTGTTTGATACTAGTCGTATATCATGGCAGGTAATTCCCTGTAGCATCTACGTTGGTTGTGCTGCCTTAAAAAATAAAACTCAGTCTTCCGTAATGTGTACACGGATCAGTTGACCTTTGTATGTGTTCGTGACTGATTGTCTAAATTGGAGGAAGGACTCACAGGAACTAGCAGACATCCTTTAAATGCGCTCTAAGGCACTAAAAACAATAAAACATAAAGGAATTATACGAATGAGACGAAAACCTGTAGATATGGTGTACATGCGCAGCCAAACAAATAGTAACAATTTCAGAAGGTTGTGATTTATTCAAAAGAAAGCACTTCACAAATAGAGCAATAAAATAGCCTGTTGGTCCACCTCTGGCCCTTATGCTGTCAGTTATTGGGATTGCCATTAACTGATGGAATTGTTGAATGTCTTCCTGCAGGATATCGTGCCAGATTATGTGCCATTGGCGCCTTAGATCTACAATCTTTCGAGCTGGCGGGAGGTCCTGTCCATAACGCTCAAAACTTTCTCAATTGTGGGCAGATCCTGCGACCTTGCTGGCCAAGTGTAGGTCTTGGAAGACACGAAGACAAGCAGTACTAACTCTAGCCATGTGTAGGTGAAGTGTAAGCTCAGGATGGCTGGCCATGGAGAGCAACACAGCAGAGTGTAGAATATCGTCGACGTACCGCAGAGCTGCAAGGGTGCCAGTGAAGAAAACCAAAGGGGTCCTGATGAAACGAAATGGCATGCAATAGCGTCACTCCTAGTTCTCGAGCTGTGTGGCGAGCGTCAGTCACGCTGGTATCCCTCCACCTGTTCAGGACGTCTCCAGACACGTCTTCGATCTGGAATAGAATCGGATTGATTAACACTGTCTTCCGTGGTGAGTCCCGCTTAGAAGTGAGCGCTGATGAGCAGAGGATTGTAGCCCGCCACGCAGCCCGTCAGCGAGCAATTACGGTGGGAGGTGTCGTTTCTCTTCATAGCAGGACCCCCCTGGTTGTCATCCAGAGCACCCTCAGAGCACAGCAGTAGGTCGACTATGTCCCATCCCCCAGTTTGTTGCCCTTTACGGCATGCCATCATTGGCTTTTACATTTCAGCAAGATAATACCCACCATAAACTGCGAGAGTTTATGCTTTTTTCCTTCAAGCTGCAGCCTTTTTTTCTTTTTTTTCTTACGGTGTGTACACTGACGAGCCAAAACATTATGATTACTGCCTGTTACGAGGTTGAATGCTGCCTGGTGGCTTTTCTGATACATGATGCAATAAGGAAAGAGTGTAAGTGGAGCAGAGACGAATAGGAGTCATTCTAGTGGGCTGGAATCCACGGAAATAACGACTTTGATAAAGAGTGGGTGGTTTGTAACGCCGGAAATGCATATCCTCCCTTTTACATCTATTGCACTGCCAAGTTTTTCCCTTATTTTGTTACCTGAAGATGTGACATTTCTGTGTCTTTATATATTGTAATTGTTTTGCTGTTTGTATGTATATATTTATGCATTTATGCTGGTTTGTTTTGTGAATATTACTTGTGTTTATACGCTGGGTCTGGCCTAGGGAAAACCATGCGATCGAAGGAATACATCGATAGGTCGTGTGGAGAACCAAAGTGTTTGGGATCTTTGGTGGTGTTGACTCTGCCGCGTGGAGCGTGGGCAGAGCAGAGTCTGGCTGGAGTAGGGCGGTGGAGCAGGTGTGTTGGGTGACGCTCCCGCGAGTTGCCGCGCTTTCGGGGTTTGGCAGCATCTAATTGCGCTCGACTTGCTATGATAGTTTCTGACACGGTGACGCGGAAGGGAAGCATTAGCTGGCGCACATCTAGAGCCCGTTTCGGCTGGAGACCGTGTCGAGAAGAAGGCGCGCCAACATCCAGCTTCTGCAACAGCGACGGCCGACAATGAGTGACTGTCGCCACCTCCTCGATCGACGACTACAAACCTTCAATCAACCAACAAGGAAGACTGGAAGCACGTAAAGTTTCAGAACTGTATGGCAGACCTCAGCTTTTCAAACTGTTCAAATCACAAAATTACAGCAACTTAGCATGAACCTTTGTTGCTCATTGTCCCAATTGCATTACCAAGCAGGGTCCCTTCCTTTTCCGGAATGAACCCGAGTGTTGTTGAAATTCAAACGCCAGCATCATTCGGTTTCACTGCTTTAATTTCAAAGTTCAGTTAAGGTATTCATAGCTGGCTACAATATTGAGATTACAGAAGCACAAGTTAAGAGTGCGAGTTTTGTTACCGTATTTTAGCTTACCTGTGACTGCAGCTCAGCTTGGTACGTACTAAATTTTACTATTGTTAATTGTTCAGAATCATTTAATTCAAGTTCAAAGTTAAATCTCTTATTTCTAAATTGCGTAGATTCAAGTAGCTTATGAAATGATTGTTGAGGTAGTCCAAGACTAATCGTATTTTACTGAATTTCGATGTGCTTCAGAAAGAAAGCTCACTATTAACTTCAGTCACTAAATTAACTTTCGATTTTCCGGTTTTATTAATTCTTTTGCTAAATTAAGTCAGAGTGTAGCGAAATTTATTACTTCTGACAAACTTTCAGTTTTCACACAACACGTGTCAACCTCCAGTTGCCACGCTTCTAGTACTAATTATATCTCTAATAACCTTTCTTTTTCAGTTACTATAGTAATTGTCCTGAGGCCCGGCGACCGTAATTTTCCCCAAATCTCAAATATGTAATTACCGCTAGTTAATTGTTAACGTAACGGCCGCACATTTACTTTCTTTATTAATTTTACCCTTTTCTCAAAATTAATTTCCACCAATTTCATTTGCATTTATCCTTTCATTTAGATGTAACCCTTTCCTCCCTCTTTACCGACAGATTAACTTCGGTGACGATTGCTTTTCCCAAATTCCCATTAGGTACACGCGGTTTAATTTTTCACTGTCATTAAGGTCGATAAGTGAGGGGGAGGTTACAGGTTATTACCCAGGAGCTTCAAACAGAAATCCTGGAAACGGCGAAGTTAGTCTGCTCTTCGTGTGCTACTGTTTTCAGCACGTGTGGAAATCGGTTGAAGGACGAGGAAACCACAAGTGGGCGACAAGGTATTGGGCGATCTGACGACAGAGTACAACACTGGTGGGGGGACATGTGTTTCGGAGCACATTGTTCAGTGCAAATTTTGCAACATGGTGCTCCACAACAGATGTCAACTTTGTTCCCATATTGACCCAGAAATATCCATTTGACTGCGTAACACCATAGCTTAGACACTACATAACTTTTGTTGATTCATTTTGCTTTCTGTTTTGTTCAACATTCCATCGTTGGGCTTTTGTAAATGTTGTTTGATCCAATCGATAACACAAAATGATACACTCCTTCCTCTATAAAAAATTTGATGTCATAGTTTGATTCTATGCAATGAAGTGTATCTGTCATTTAAATTCTTTGTCTCATTTGGAGAGAACAAAACTTACTGTATATAATTGTAATTTCTGTGTGAATGATTTTTGTTGAAATGTCAGTATGCGTAAATAATATGTTTTGGTTAAAGTGATTGTTTGCTGTTATGTAAACTGCTGACTTTCACTTAGGGTTCTTAGTTATTTTGTAAGGAAAAGGTGGTGTGGTTACCCTCGGGAACGGAACTGTGTAGCGAGTGCAAAATGTGGTGGGCATGGATAGAAAGGTGGAAGCAAGAGTCAGTCGGGGACGAGCTACCAAACTATCAACTGCTTATGTAAAAGTTGTGTATTATGCTAGTGCCGCAAGAGGCTTTTCGTGCCGCTTTCCAATGCCTCGGATGAATGGATAAAGAGCTGGAACTATTCTGGAATTGGTACCTTTCATCACCACCAAGAAATGACAGAATCCAGCACTTCCGCCTGTAAATTCACCCACCAACATGCATTCGCCACCACGTTGCACAATCACTGAAAAGTATCCAAGGAATTGTAGAAATGTACAGTGAAGGATCAGCTCATATGGGTGTTTTATTTGTTTGCAATTATAAGGTAAACCAAAAGGCTATTTATGAAAAATTACCTTGATTTATCCTCTGTCACATTTCCACTTATTATCCTTCCCATGCTAAAACCCGTATTGAAAGAACGTGAAAGCCCAGTGTTTTACTAATTAATGCCTCTTGAACATAGTAAAAGGAAAGTTAAAGTTAATGTGGCAAGAGAGTGAGCTAAAGTAAATAATGTTTGCTGAAAGTAGTTTTGCAATTAAAACTGCCTGTTAAAAGTTTGTGGGCTTGCTAAAAAACTAAAGTGAAAAACAGAATTTAAAATAATAAAGTACTACAACCAGGTATTATAAAAGGTTGCTGTCAGCTTCAAAATTAAATGTTCTTAAAAGTGAGGCTTATAAAGTTCTGCTTACTAAATGATCACCTTGCTGCCTGTTGTAAATCGCAAAAGGTGGGTCAGTATCTCACAAATACGTTAATTTTGTGTCTCACTGTAGTAAAAGATGACAACTGCAATTGTGGAAAGTTATATACTCATGCTTGCTAAGCACTTGTTTCTCTTGGGTATTGAAAGTGCATATTAATAGTGTAACAGGATCCACAGTTTATTTATCCTTGATGCTTATGATAATTAACAATTAATAGGAAAGCAATTATCTATGAAAACAATAACTTCTTTTATTCAAAGGTCAGTCATTTAGCTGAGAAAGACTTAACCTATGCCCATTTCATAATTTTGCAGTGAACTACATTAACAATTTTTTTTGTGAGACAGAAAAATGTTTTAAAAGTAATACTGAACCTATGTCCACTTTATGATTCTACAGCGAATATTAATAGTAATATGATTGAGACCATTCAGTTTGACTAAGCCCTGAATGTAGCAGCGTATATCGTTACCTATTATATTTACTCATATAGTTTGTTCTGCTCTAACTGTCAGCTCCAACCTTAACGTTAATATATGCAGGTGCCGGAGTTCATTGCACTCTCTGGCGACAGTTTTCATTATCATTTGGACATTGTGGATAGGTAAATTATTGTTTGTTACTGTTTAAATATTTACGTAATTCTGACCTTCAGTTCGGTTAAGCCGCCTCTGTTAGGTACATCGTGGTCAACACAACAAAATTCCTTTCAGACGGTAACACTGCTCTGCTTCTTTATACTGTAACTGCTTTAATAAGAATAATTTCACTATATGAACTGCCTCCAGCTTTGAGGTCTTGGTATAGCAGTAGCGGGCGGTAGTGTTATAAGTGGACACCGAATCGTGGAGAGTAGACTGTAATTCAATATTAACGTGTCATCGCGTGGGATGTATCATATTTATTATCACAACACGTTGACGGTCGTGTCCGGCTGATTGGAACAGGCGCCGTTTCTGGAGCGAGAGCCAGTGAAGGTTATGCTGTGTAGAACATTCACCTGGTCCTCCGTTGCACCTGAGGCAGTAATCGAAGGGCCCATCACATCTGTGGACTGCTTGAATGTTTCTGCGGGCCACCCGCACTCGTTCATCCTTGACGTCGTCCCCGTGATGGCATCTTCCATCATGACAACCCCGTTGTCACAAGGCCTGAATCCTGTTACAGTGCTTTCAGGAGCATGATCATGAACTCACATTAATGTCTTGGGCACAAAACTATCCTGACCTGAACCTAGTGGAACGTTTTTGGGACACTACCGGCTGCTAGCCCTCGTCCACAAATCACTGGATGACAATTTACGGGAACAAAGTTACCTGTGCGAAACATCTGGTGCCACATACCTCTGGAAACGTTCCAGCGAATCATCGAATCTATACCACGCAGACGCTAACAAGCAGGCGCTTTTAATGTTTCCGATCATCAGAGACTGTCATATGGAAACCGCAGTGGAAGTTAAAAAAATATTGTTTGTACTCTTTCCAGCTACCTCTCTACATATGCGCCGCTCCGAAGTAGACCTTTGTCGTTGCGTGGTTTCAGCTTTAAAATATCCTCATCATGGAAGGCAGCCTGTAGCCTGTGATATCCACCAGTTCTCTACACAGGTCTGCCGCTCGTTGTCTGTGCAAAAGTGCTGTTCTCATAGGCAGACACTTGGTGGGAGACACTAGTTTCTAGCTGTCTTTACTTGCTCACTTTGCACTCAGAACTGGAAAGTGCGACATAATGCGATAGAGAGGCCTTTTTTTAGCGTTTTAGGCACAGAACTGATCTGGCCTTGTAACAATAACCAAAACGGCCTTGCTGTGCTGGTACTGCGAACTGCTGAAAGCAAGGGGAAACTACAGCCGTAATTTTTCCCGAGGGCATGCAGCTTTACTGTATGATTACATGATGATGGCGTCCTCTTGGGTAAAATATTCCGGAGGTAAAATAGTCCCCCATTCGGATCTCCGGGCGGGGACTACTCAAGAGGATGTCGTTATCAGGAGAAAGAATACTGGCGTTCTACGGATCGGAGCGTGGAATGTCAGATCCCTTAATCGGGCAGGTAGGTTAGAAAATTTAAAAAGGGAAATGGATAGGTTGAAGTTAGATATAGTGGGAATTAGTGAAGTTCGATGGCAGGAGGAACAAGACTTCTGGTCAAGTGACTACAGGGTTATAAACACAAAATCAAATAGGGGTAATGCAGGAGTAGGTTTCATAATGAATAGGAAAATAGGAATGCGGGTAAGCTACTACAAACAGCATAGTGAACGCATTATTGTGGCCAAGATAGATACGAAGCCCACGCCTACTACAGTAGTACAAGTTTATATGCCAACTAGCTCTGCAGATGACGAAGAAATTGAAGAAATGTATGATGAAATAAAAGAAATTATTCAGATTGTGAAGGGAGACGAAAATTTAATACTCATGGGTGACTGGAATTCGAGTGTAGGAAAAGGGAGAGAAGGAAACATAGTAGGTGAATATGGATTGGGGGACAGAAATGAAAGAGGAAGCCGCCTGGTCGAATTTTGCACAGAGCACAACATAATCATAACTAACACTTGGTTTAAGAATCATGAAAGAAGGTTGTATACATGGAAGAACCCTGGAGATACTAAAAGGTATCAGATAGATTATATAATGGTAAGACAGAGATTTAGGAACCAGGTTTTAAATTGTAAGACATTTCCAGGGGCAGATGTGGACTCTGACCACAATCTATTGGTTATGACCTGTAGATTAAAACTGAAGAAACTGCAAAAAGGTGGGAATTTAAGGAGATGGGACCTGGATAAACTAAAAGAACCAGAGGTTGTACAGAGATTCAGGGAGAACATAAGGGAGCAATAGACAGGAATGGGGGAAATAAATACAGTAGAAGAAGAATGGGTAGCTTTGAGGGATGAAGTAGTGAAGGCAGCAGAGGATCAAGTAGGTAAAAAGACGAGGGCTAGTAGAAATCCTTGGGTAACAGAAGAAATATCGAATTTAATTGATGAAAGGAGAAAATATAAAAATGCAGTAAGTGAAACAGGCAAAAAGGAATACAAACGTCTCAAAAATGAGATCGACAGGAAGTGCAAAATGGCTAAGCAGGGATGGCTAGAGGACAAATGTAAGGATGTAGAGGCCTATCTCACTAGGGGTAAGATAGATACCGCCTACAGGAAAATTAAAGAGACCTTTGGAGATAAGAGAACGACTTGTATGAATATCAAGAGCTCAGATGGAAACCCAGTTGTAAGCAAAGAAGGGAAAGCAGAAAGGTGGAAGGAGTATATAGAGGGTCTATACAAGGGCGATGTACTTAAGGACAATATTATGGAAATGGAAGAGGATGTAGATGAAGATGAAATGGGAGTTATGATACTGCGTGAAGAGTTTGACAGAGCACTGAAAGACCTGAGTCGAAACAAGGCCCCGGGAGTAGACAATATTCCATTGGAACTACTGACGGCCGTGGGAGAGCCAGTCCTGACAAAACTCTACCATCTGGTGAGCAAGATGTATGAAACAGGCGAAATACCCTCAGACTTCAAGAAGAATATAATAACTCCAATCCCAAAGAAAGCAGGTGTTGACAGATGTGAAAATTACCGAACTATCAGCTTAATGAGTCACAGCTGCAAAATACTAACACGAATTCTTTACAGACGAATGGAAAAACTAGTAGAAGCCAACCTCGGGGAAGATCAGTTTGGATTCCGTAGAAACACTGGAACACGTGAGGCAATACTGACCTTACGACTTATCTTAGAAGAAAGATTAAGGAAAGGCAAACCTACGTTTCTAGCATTTGTAGACTTAGAGAAAGCTTTTGACAATGTTGACTGGAATACTCTCTTTCAAATTCTAAAGGTGGCAGGGGTAAAATACACGGAGCGAAAGGCTATTTACAATTTGTACAGAAACCAGATGGCAGTTGTAAGAGTTGAGGGACATGAAAGGGAAGCAGTGGTTGGGAAGGGAGTAAGACAGGGTTGTAGCCTCTCCCCGATGTTGTTCAATCTGTATATCGAGCAAGCAGTAAAGGAAACAAAAGAAAAATTCGGAGTAGGTATTAAAATTCATGGAGAAGAAATAAAAACTTTGAGGTTCGCCGATGACATTGTAATTCTGTCGGAGACAGCAAAGGACTTGGAAGAGCAGTTGAATGGAATGGACAGTGTCTTGAAAGGAGGATATAAGATGAACATCAACAAAAGCAAAACAAGGATAATGGAATGTAGTCGAATTAAGTCGGGTGATGCTGAGGGAATTAGATTAGGAAATGAGGCACTTAAAGTAGTAAAGGAGTTTTGCTATTTGGGGAGCAAAATAACTGATGATGGTCGAAGTAGAGAGGATATAAAATGTAGGCTGGCAATGGCAAGGAAAGCGTTTCTGAAGGAGAGAAATTTGTTAACATCCAGTATTGATTTAAGTGTCAGGAAGTCATTTCTGAAAGTATTTGTATGGAGTGTAGCCATGTATGGAAGTGAAACATGGACGATAAATAGTTTGGACAAGAAGAGAATAGAAGCTTTCGAAATGTGGTGCTACAGAAGAATGCTGAAGATTAGATGGGTAGATCACATAACTAATGAGGAAGTATTGAATAGGATTGGGGAGAAGAGAAGTTTGTGGCACAACTTGACCAGAAGAAGGGATCGGTTGGTAGGACATGTTCTGAGGCATCAAGGGATCACCAATTTAGTATTGGAGGGCAGCGTGGAGGGTAAAAATCGTAGAGGGAGACCAAGAGATGAATACACTAAGCAGATTCAGAAGGATGTAGGTTGCAGTAGGTACTGGGAGATGAAAAAGCTTGCACAGGATAGAGTAGCATGGAGAGCTGCATCAAACCAGTCTCAGGACTGAAGACCACAACAACAACAACCACCTTAAAAACCGTGCAACTGAGCAACTAAAGGATGTTTCGTTAGCCATTCATACTATAATGCACTGGTTCCAAAACACTACGGATATCTTCCGTATTTACGACAGGTATTCAACGTCTCCAACTGTCAAGCATATAACAACAACGCCAGATGTTCTTCATGCAGTACCACTTCTGAGGTTACAGTACCAGAAGGATGATCAGAGATGTGCGAGTATGCACGAAAAATCCTCTACACAGAGTCAAGCTGGTATTAGTCCGTATGCCCTTGGAGCAGCATAAAGTCTCCAGTTACAGCTGTGTAAAATATATTCGAACGTGCTTTGAGGAAGAGCGACGCGTATGGTGCTCATACGACCTTTAAGCTTCACATAAAAAATATAATTTCTGCTACTCTAGAGAGTAATTCGGTGCGTCAACACGAGAACCGATCTCTTGTTGTTGCGACAAGCAGATATCCGATTTATATGTGCCACCTAGAATGTAACTTTTTAGGCCTTCCTTCAGTACCCTGATATCGGTTATGTTGTGAGGCAAAGCAGCATTTCTTCTTCTTTTTTTACCACGTGTTCAGCTTTATTAGCAGAGAGAAAAATTACGTTGAGCACGTCCCTCTAAGAGAGTGTTCTCTAGAATGTAGCTACAATCATGTAGTGGAACGTGCGGTGCTGCGCAACTTCTGAGAGACGAAAATTGTATGTCGAATCGAGAATACGCCGCGTCGGTAAAATCTCCCGCTTTCTAAACTGCGAAAGACGATGATCTGGTCTCGAGCCCAGGTCCTGCAAGAAGGTTTGCCGCGCGGGATTAGCCGAGCGGTCTGAGGCACTGCAGTCATGGACTGTGTGGCTGGTCCCGGCGAAGTTTCGAGTCCTCCCTCGGGCATGGGCGTGTGTGTGTTTGTCCTTAGGATAATTAGGTTAAGTAGTGTGTAAGCTTAGGGATTGATGATCTTAGCAGGTAAGTCCCATAAGATTTCACACACATTTTTGAACATTTGCGAGAAGATTTAATCTGTGGGGATTTTTCATCTCATTTTATGTTCAGTGTTACACTAGTGATTACTATATTCTACAAAACGACCATTCGTAACTTAGCAACAGTACTTTCGACCAATCTCCACTGTATCTCATTTATACTGACAGGCTTCCAGATGAAATCGCCCTTATTTAAAATGAACAGAGAAGAATAAATTGTGTGTGTGGATCTCATTTCTACAAATAGGCTTACAAATATCTGTGTGTGTGTGTGTGTGTGTGTGTGTGCAGCAACCAGTTCCTTTAATACAAGGACTGAGAAGTTCATCGATCTTTTCTGTGCAGATATTCATCGTTGATTTGCTCACTAATCGTTACAACGGCACTGTCTGAGGAAACATCCGTTCATTCAGAAATAATTCGTCCTTCGTACGTCAGGTGCATGCGCAAACCCCCAGAACTGAACCACTTTCTTGACGGAGGTACAATCAGATACAAAAGACCGACTAAAGTGAAAATTATCGGACAACATCTGCCGAAGTATGATGGGCGGCATTGTCGACGCCCCCACTAACTCTGCGTTGGTGCGCGTTGTCTCAAGAAAATGGTTCAAATGGCTCTGAGCACTATGGGACTTAACATCTGAGGTCATCAGTCCCCTAGAACTGAGAACTACTTAAACCTAACTAACTTTCCTCCACAGCGGCCGGCGCGTTGTCTCATGGATCCAAGATCCAGACTAAGCACCTTATTATGACCGATATCGAGTTTACGAGCAGTCCAATTCGTGGCGTTGCCATAGACACTACTGCCGTAATTGAAGAGAGAGCGGATCAAGACCTTATACAGAGTAAAGATGACTGTCGGTTAGATCGGTGCGGTAGTATTGTGCTATCGGTGATATTCACCTGGACTTCCATGGGACCTGTGGTGGTAAGTGATGGTAGCATGACATCTGTGGACTACATGAACATTATTGGGAGCCATCTGCATCCCTTCATCCTCCATGTCGCCCCGACAGCGGTGGCGTATTCCTACGTTATAACTGCTACGCTGGTTTGGGTAGCATGGCACGGAACTCATGTTGATGTCTTGGCCACAAAATTCCTTTAATCTGCAGCCGACGGACTCATCTGGAGCGCTACGGATCGCCAGCATTGTCCGCAATTTACTGGAATTGCGTGACTTGTGCGTAGGCACTTGAAGCCACACACCTCTGGACGTTACTTCTTGTTATAATGCCCGTCGTTGTATCAACACTGTAGATAGAGCTCTGCGTGTACGACTTCGTTCTCAGTTTAATTCAGATTTTTATGTGCTTCCTTAACTATTGTTTTCTGAAAATGCTACGTTTGCACCAGATGCAATATATAACACACGTAATCAAGAACCATTGCCTCGGTGCAAACCATGTGGCTTAGTGAAAAGAAATGTCCAGTCTCATTTACACGTCACTCTGAATATCATCAGCACTGCTAACATGTTCCTTTGAAGAAATAAATGGCAAGAATGGATCACTTAGGTAGAAAACTGGCCAGGACAGATCATCCACTCCGGGAATCGAGGACATCGACTATTTTTGCCTATTAACCACCTTGATACTGGCAAAGTATCGGTGTCAGGGATTCTAAGACTTTTGTGGATGTATTAATTTGAAGGCTGAAGTCAGATAAATGACAAAACTTTTTTCATGTGGTGTAATTACATATTAACAATTTTCCGATTTTTTCCTTCGCTTGTTTCTTGCCAAATTTCATGGCTCTCAGTCAATGGGAACCACCCTGCAGGTTTCGATGAGTGAGTTTGCGAATACCAAAATATGTGACATAAACAGCCGTATCTTTTCATTACACTGAGTTATAAGCTAACTTTTCCAATACCGCCAAGCGACCATCGACCTTAGTATGTGAGATAAATTTCAACTTCGTAGGTCAACCCGTTCGTGAGAAACTGAGGTCTTAACCGACGGATGCACGGACAAAAACACTGTCTGATAACAAATGACAATCTTCTTTCCTGTGATACAATTAAAATTCAACAATGTTAAGATTTTTAGTTTGCTTTTAGTGTGAAATCATGTTTCGTGGCAAATCTGATGATTCTAGGTCAATGGGAAGCAGCCCGTAGGTTTTGATGTCTGAGTTTGCGATTGTCAGCATGTGTGACATAAATGGACGTACCTTAGGATTACATTGACTTAGAAGCTTCAATTTTTTTATATCAACAACGGACCGTAAACCTTAATATATGGCATCAGTTTCAATTTGATAAATCTACCCATCCCTCAGAAAAAATTGTTTCGAACAGTCGGACAGATATACAGACTGGAATACAGGCCATGAAGTGATCCTATATGGGTTATTTTCTTAGCGTTTGAGGTACAGAACCCTAAAAACCGTGCAACTGAACAATTAAAGGACGTTTCGTTAGCCATTCATACCATAATGCACTTTCAGTTCAATGGAGTCAATCCAGATTAACAGAACCAGCAAGGAAATATCCAAAACCTAAATGAAACGTTATGTCGCATCTTGAACCCTGCTATTGTCACAAAGCGAAGTGCAAATGCCTGATACAAGCAACGAAATTTGTTTGGTCAGGAGGATTTAAGTTTTTTATAGTTGTAAACTGACTACTTTCAAAATTTGTTAAGGAATGTTCGGAATTGATTGTGACCTGTTATAAATTTTCTGTGCGCTGCGAGAAATGTATTGTGAAATTGATGAATGTGTAGTGTAAATTTCACAAATCTGCAAACTAATTAATAAAATGAATAACAGAGTTAAACCATGTTGTAATTAGAACAAAAAGTTTAACGTCGTTTACTCGAACTTCATAGCTTCAGAAGACGTTTACTCCTAATCTCTTATAGCTTTGCAGTAATATGGAATAACATTATAACGTACACGACTTACATTAGTCTCTTATCATTGTGACACCATTTCTCGCGTACTTTTCGTTGGCGAATCCCTTTCTTTGGTTGTTTTGATGCTCTTCCGGTATACGTAAGATATTCTCCGCGTCTCCATCATGCATCAGAATTTCTTCTGCTATAGGAACCGTAGAGGACTCCTGTTGTAATAATTTTGACGAGTTTTGGTCAACACGCTAATCCATCGTAACCCCTCTGCGCGCAATCGAAAACTTGTTGTTTTTTAGCAATAATCTGCTGGGTTATAATCAATCATTGTCGCTAATTAATGGATGTTTGTTCATCAGCATTATGGAAAAATAATTACACAAATGAAATATTAATGAATTTAACAGTCAGAAAGGCTCGGATCAAAACGGTTGTCAGATATCTGATCCGAGCAGCTGGTGCTGAACGTAGAGTACAGAACGGTAAAGAGGTGGCTTCTAGCGAAAAGGGGAGTCACTACGTAATATCTCATACATTATTTTCGGATCTAAGTTATACTCTGTCACTAGTTAGTTACAGATTATCCGGATTATTTGCAAGATGCGATATTCTTATGAGGCAAGGGGAAGAAAGTTAGTAAAGGATCGTCATATTATCTTGATGTCGATATTTCAGTTACGTTACTGACACTTTGCGGGCGATGTGCAGAACTCTAAGAGTATGGGATGAGAATTAGCGGGAAGGAAATGCAGGGTACAGTCACTGGTACAAAAAAATCGGGATGGGATACTGTTGATGTAAATATTTTCGAACACTGAGTCACTTGCATAAAGCTGGATATTAAATGCTACCACCTAACAAAAATCATAATTGCTATGGCGAAGAATCATTCAAAAGGATGAAGAAGCTGTACGTGGAAAACTGAACAGACCACTGAGAGAAACACCGGTTAAATGCTTTGTGAGGTTTTGCTTTGGTGCAAAAATTTGGACGATAAGGAAGGGAGATTAAAAAACTGGAAGACTTGGAAGTGTGCATATGAAGGACGACGGGAAAGCCACGCTTTGCGGTAAGATTTAAGAATGAAGAAATATTAAGAAAGAGAGGTGAAAAAAAAACAAATGTAACAAGATTTTCAAAATAAAAAGGAATTTTTTTGTACACTGTCTAAAAAGGTAATGCTTGTTTAATTTTTTCAGGTTGCAGATCGCTGGTTTCATTTCCAAATTACCAGTTTAGGGTAAGTCGCCCATCTTCAGTTCTATTAAACAATGAAATATATAACAATTGTGTTCTGATCGTACGTTTCTAAAGCTTCCATTTTTTAACTATTTGCAATACGTAAATTTTGTAACATATCGTATGCTGTAGTTAGTTCACTGTCATATACTAAAAACGTGCGATCGTGCTGTTGCTCTATATTACAATCTTGAAAAGATTAAAAGAAAAAAATGTAATTTGCACAAACACCTTCAGCTTTAAGGAGTGTCCTCTACTTGTACGAAACGCGTTTAAACCAAATACTGAAACAGTTCGCATATAAAAATATTGCTAAGCTTTATATAAAACACTAAAACTAAACTCGGGGTGAACAGGCCATGGACACGCAACGTTACCGCCCTGCCGCCGTGTCATCCTCAGCCCACAGGGGCCACCGAATGCGGATATGGAGGGGGGCACGTGGTCAGCACACCTCTCTCCCGACCGTATGTCAGTTTACGAGGCCGGAGCCGCTACTTCTCAAACATTTAGCTACTCAGTTTGCCTCACGAGGGCTGAGTGCATCCAAGCTTGCCAACAGTGCTCGACCGACCGGAGGGTCACCAATCCAAGTGCTAGCCAAGCCCGACAGCGCTGAACTTTAGTGATCTGACGGGAATCGGTGTTACCACTGCGGCAAGGCCGTTGGCGTATATAAAAGACAGATGAGGAATTTTTAGGTCTGCAAATATAATGGAAACTAGAATAATTTTATATGGAAAATGGAAATGGAAGTGAAGTCCCTTGCTGCTTGACAGAGCGTAGGGAACGACGTGGGAGTCCGCACCGCCATACTAGGCAATTTCCTAATGGAGGCGGGCGGTTTGCCGTTGCCTTCCTTCGACCATAACGAGGATGAACGATGATTGTAACGCCGGAAATGCATATCCTCCTATTTCCATCTATTGCACTGCAATTTTTTTTCCTTATTTTTTTACCTGAAGATATAACATTTCTGTGTCTTTGTATATTGTAATTGTTTTACTATTTATATATATATATATATATATATATATATATATATATATATATGCATTTATGTCAATGTATAATTGGTTTGTTTTGTGAATATTATTTGTATTTATACGATGGGTCTGGCCTAGGGAAAACTATACTATCGAACGAATACATCGATAGGTCGTGTGGAGAACGAAAGTGTTTAGGATCTTTGGTGGTGTTAACTCTGCCGCGTGGAGCGCGGGCAGAGCAGGAGGAGTCTGGCCGAAGTAGTGCAGTGGAGCAGGTGTGTTGTGTGACGCTCCCGCGAGTTGCCGCGCGTTCGGGGTTTGGCAGCATGTAATTGCGCTCGACTTGCTATGTTAGTTTCTGACACGGTGTCGCGGACGGGAAGCATTAGCTGGCACACATCAAGAGCCCGTTTCGCCTGGTGACCGTGTCGAGAAGAAGGCGCGCCAGCATCCAGCTTCTGCAACAGCGACGGCCGACAATGAGTGACTGTCGCCACCTCCTCGATCGACGACTTCAAACCTTCAATCAACCAACAAGGAAGACTAAAAGCACGTAAAGTTTCAGAACTGTATGGCAGACCTCAGCTTTTAAAATTGTTGCATTACAAAAATACAGCAACTTAGCATGAACCTTTGTTGCCTATTGTCCTAATTGCATTACCAAGCAGGGTCCCTTCCTTTTCCGTAATGAACACGAGTGTCGTTGAAATTCATACGCCACCGTTAAAGTAATATCATTCCATTTCACTGCTTTAATTTCAAAGTTCAGTTAAAGTATTCATAGCTGGCTACAATATTTAGATTACACGAGCACAAATTAAGAGTGCGCGTTTTGTTACCGTATTTTAGCTTACCTGTGACTGCAGCTCAGCTTGGCACGTACTAAATTTTACTATTGTTAATTGTTCAGAATCATTTAATTCAAGTTCGAAGTTAAATATCTTATTTCTAAATTGCGTAGATTGAAGTAGCTTTTGAAATGATTGTTGAGGTAGCCCAAGACTAACTGTATTTTACCGAATTTCGATATGCTTCAGAAACAAAGTTCACTATTAATTTCAGTCACTAA
The DNA here is from genome assembly GCF_023864345.2 of Schistocerca serialis cubense. Classification (NCBI taxonomy): domain Eukaryota; kingdom Metazoa; phylum Arthropoda; class Insecta; order Orthoptera; family Acrididae; genus Schistocerca; species Schistocerca serialis. The sequence goes on along the minus strand of NC_064641.1, from coordinate 1,928,522 downwards.
ACTAACTTTCAATTTTCCAGTTTTGTTAATTCTTTTGCTAAATTAAGTCAGGGTGTAGCGTAATTTATTACTTCAGACAAACATTCAGTTTTCACACAACACGTGTCAACCTTCAGTTGCCACGCTTTTAGTGCTAATTATATGTGCAATAACCTTTCTTTTTCAGCTATTATAGTAATTGTCCATAGGACTGGCGCCCGTAATTTCCCCCAAATCTCAAATATCTAATAACCGCTAGTTAATTGTTAACGTAACGGCCGCACATTTACTTTCTTTATTAACTTTACCCCACTTCAAAATTAATTTCCACCAGTTTCATTTGCATTTTTCCTTTCATTTAGATGTAACCCTTTCCTCCCTCTTTACCGACAGATTAACTTCGGTGACGATTGCTTTTCCCAAATTTCCATTAGGTACACGCGGTTTAATTTTTCACTGTCATTAAGGTCGATAAGTGAGGGGGAGGTTACATGATGACAAAGACGACACAACACCCAATCATCTCGGGGCATGTCAAAATCCCTGACCCTGCCGGGAATCGAACCCTGCTCGGAAAATAAGAGCGCTACCGCGAGACCACAAGTGGCGGACACTTTTATATCAATTTATTCAATTTTGCAGAATGCATTTTGTACAGTTTAAAATACGACATTGAAATAATTAAAACATAAAACATTCCAAGGCACTATACACAAAATATTAATGAGGTTCCCTAGCTTTACAAACATTTTTCTATCATCAGGAGCAACTGAAACAATTTTTATGACATTTTAACGAATGTGTCTCCTCATATTTCCAATGGACGAACGTAGATGGAGCCTCATATACGCGAGACCGGAAATGGCGCCCCGCCGAAGTTTCATCTGCAGTGCTAAATTCGCTGTCCCCAATATGCTTCGAGTCGACTTTAATGATATTTGATAGATTAAGGGCAAAACAACGCTTTAAAAAAATTTCCTAGTAAATTCCATGTGTAAAATCGCTTTGTTCACTCAGTAGTTTTCTGGGGATTTTATCTGGCGGGCGTAAATCTTCTCCGACACATCTAGATAAAAATCTCTCTTTGGTATCTCCATTTGTTCTTGTATTTTGCTAATGTCTTGTCTTTCACGTGCGCTCCAAACGCTGTCACATAACTGAGTCCACAAAGTTCCTTATACCAGATTTCAAAATTTTACCCAGTCTGTCGTTTACAGGGTGAACCACAGCTCTACCGACTAAGTTTCAGAGGGTTTTTAAAGATACTTTCGGGGTATTTTGATATAAGAGACCCACGGTCTCCGGTAACTCATTACAAAGTTAGACCTTCTGCATGTAGTTTGGTTTCTTGCCTCAATTAGCTTATCGCCTCTACTGCACTGAAAGTAGTGGGTCAACCGCCGATACACCGGTTCCCGCCAGATCACCAAAGTTAAGCACTGGCGGGCGTGGCCAGTATTTGGAAGGTTCACCTCCCAGATACGCCACGCGCTGTTGACGCTTTCGCCTTTGCCTTCACGGCAGAGGGGACAGGAAGGCTGGTGGCGTGGAGCCCCTGGTCACCAGTCTTTGTGAAAATTTTGTGGATTCAGCTAAAAACCTCTACGCAGAGTATCAAGAAGTGAGAGCGGGCGACACTGTTGATAGTTTACTTTTTCGACTGGAAAAGGCGCAGGTGACGCCTGTATATAAGAAGGGTAGAAGGACGGATCCTCCAAATTACAGACCAATATCGTTAACATCGGCTTGTTTCAGGATTCTCGAACATATTCTCAGTTCGAATATAATGAATTTCCTTGAGACAGAGAAGTTACTGTCCATGCATCAACACAGCTTTAGAAAGCACATGATATCTTCCGAATAGACTATGTGCCCCATTGCAGACTCCTAACTAAGGTACGAGCATATGGGATTGGTTCCCAAGTATGTGAGTGGCTCGAAGACTTCTTAAGTAATAGAACCAAGTACGTTGTCCTCGATGGTGAGTGTTCATAGGAGGTGAGAGTATCATCTGGAGTGCCCCAGGGAAGTGTGGTAGATCCGCTGTTGTTTTCTGTCTACATGAATGATCTTTTGGATAGGGTGGATAGCAATGTGCGGCTGTTTGCTGACGATGCTGTGGTGTACGTGAAGGTGTCGTTGTTGAGCGACTGTAGGAGGATACAGGATGACTTGGGCAGGATTTGTGATTGGTGTAAAAAATGGCAGCTACCTCTAAATATAGATAAATGTAAATTATTGCAGATGAATAGGAAAAAGAATCCCGTAATGTTTGAATACTCCATTAGTAGTGTAGCGCTTGACACAGTCACGTCGTTTAAATATTTTGGCGTAACATTGCAGAGCGATATGAAGATGAACAAGCATGTGATGGCAGTTGTGGGGATGGCGGATAGTCGTGTTCGGTTCATTGGTAGAATTTTGGGAAGATGTGGTTCATCTGTAAAGGAGACCGCTTATGAAACACTAATACGACCTATTCTTGAGTACTGCTCGAGCGTTTGGGATCCCTATGAGGTCGGATTGGGAGAGGACATAGAAGCAATTCAGAGGCGGGCTGTTAAATTTGTTACTGGTAGGTTTGATCATCACGCGAGTGTTACGGAAATGCTTCAGGAATTCGGGTGGGAGTCTCTAGAGGAAAGGAGGCGTTCATTTCGTGAATCGCTACTGAAGAAATTTAGAGAACCAGCATTTGAGGCTGACTGGAGTACAATTTTACTGCCGCCAACTTACATTTCGCGGAAAGACCACAAAGATAAGATAAGAGAGATTAGGGCTCGTACAGAGGCATATAGGCGGTCATTTTTCCCTCGTTCTGTTTGGGAGTGGAAAAGGGACAGAAGATACTAGTTGTGGTATGAGGTACCCTCCGCCACGCACCGTATGGTGGATTGCGGAGTATGTATGTAGATGTAGATGTAGATTGATGACCTGCAGCCGCCTAGAACGAGATTAGAATTACATGTTAATACATTAAGCTGCTGACGGGCGTTGATATATGTGGACGGGGGCAGGTGAAAATATGTGCCCCAACCGGGACTCGAACCCGGGATCTCCTGTTTACATGGCAGACGCTCTATCTATGTGAGCCACCGAGAGCACAGAGGATGGTCCGACTGTAGGGACTATCTCGCGTACGCCTCCCGCGAGACCCACATTCTCACCTTATATGTCCACGCACTACATTCGTAGTGTCCCGCCCCAACACACTAATTACTTGTGGAAGATATTCTTACCAAGTCCCGTAGGAGTTCGGGTAATATTTGTGTATTTTTGCCTGTCCGCGATGATATATATATCAACGCCCGTCAGCAGCTGAAGGTACTAATACATAATTCTAATCTGTTGATTGATAGTGATCCGTCCGTCGGCTGTGGACGCTTGGGTCTGCGGGCTCCTTGGCGCTTCTCTCGGGAAAAAGGCTGTCCCTTCTCTCATGATCTCCAAGACGAAAATGACGCTGCACTACACACACACACACACACACACCACAGCCATCCACAGTTAACAGATACTCTTCTGTACACAGCTCTCGTACTTCTCTAGGGGAGGGTGGCTACGGCGGTGCAGTTTAGGGAAAACTTTTCCAATTAGCCTTCTGAACCTGCCCTTCATCCGTGGGTGCAGGGGAGCTTGCGGAAACACCATGGTGGCGGCCACGGGGCATCGTACAATGGTTGCGGACCACGTACACCTCCTCACGACGGTCTTGTTTCCCGACGGCAGTAGCATTTTTTCGGCAAGATAAGCGCCTTGTCAAATGGTAAGGTGTGCCATGTAGTGGTTCGAGGAACGCAGTGGCGAGTTCCAGTTGATGGCTGGCCCCCCAACGCACCCGATCTGAACCCGATCGAACACATCCGGGGTGTGATTAAACGTGACTTTAGAGCTCACCGGCCCCCTCCCCTGAATTTATGGGAATTTCATGGCTTTTCGTGTGCAGATGTGGTGCCAACTACTCTCTCCAGCAACTTACCAAGGCCTGATTGTTTCCGTGCCACGACTCTTCGTCGCTGTTATCCGAGAAAAGAGGGACATACCGGTTATTAGGTAGGTGATCTTACTGTCCTGGCTGATCACTGTATGTGCGACGAAGCCAAGCTGATTTTGTGTGTATTTTGTGGCGACACCACCACGGCTTCATTATGCTACAACATGTTGGAACACAGATCTGCAGATGGTGATTGCTGTCTCAGGACCAAAATTTTTGTGTTCATTGACGAAGAGAAAAGAAATTCATTTACTTTTGAGCCTGCATTGACCAGTAAATACCTGCAAGACATTGCAAACATCGACGGCAACGAACTTGTTCCACACATTCACAACTTGCTGTTGTCAGAAGTAATGCACATTACACTCTCCCTCTCAAACTACCACTCACCATTGCTCGGTTAGGCGTAGATTCTGTTTCTCCGGCGGAGGCAGTTTACGTTGAGTTGGCCGACATGCGCCTTGTACGGGTGTTCACTGAATGCAACGGAAGAGCCACACAACGCCAATAAGCTAGGTCGTTCCTGCAGCGAAGGCAGCCATCTCATAGTACTTCTGCATCTGAGGGTTGTTGTAATACTATGTGTTATTTGTTGTGTGTTTTCATGTTTGAATATTGTATTCCTCTTCACTATTTTGAACGTATATTCAGAGGAAAAACGTGTATGACGCCGGTATTTTGGTCACCTTACATGTTAGAATTGTCAATTCAAAGTTATCAATTATGTTAATTAATAGAGATATCTTATATCAAGAGAGATCGGTGGTTAGGAGAGTTGTCACTTTAGTAACGGAAAGGGTTGATACCGGTGAAGCCGAACCAGTGTGAGCTTACAGTTACAGCTCGGCGACCGTAGCAGCTGGCCGTTTTCCGCCAATGTGGGGCTATGGAACGATGTCACTGGTCAGAGATTTGAGCGTGTGTTTCTTTGAGTCTTTCGAGAAGCATCTTTAAGGTTCTGGAAGCGCTGTGTAGGCTGCCGAGCGGCTTCACATCCCACAAGAGTGGGAGGAGATCGTTTCGAATGGAGAGCCGTGACTGGCTGTGTCCAAAGGGGACACCGGAGTATCGGAGGGTCTGTAGCGAGCGTGTCGCCCCGTCTAGCGAGAGGAGGCGAGCAGGACAGACACAGAGCAAGGCTGGTCTGAGACGTTGCTGGGTACGTGTCCGGTGACTAGTCTCTCTTTCACTTGGTACAGTGCTGGTTGCGCTACTTGAAGAGAAGAACAGGTGGGCACTTCGTTGTGGCGCTTTCAGTATTGAGAAGCGCTCATTTACGCTCCTGGCTAGTGTAGGCAAACAGACTGCAGAGCCTCGTAACCGATTGCTATAGTTGAGTATCTTCAACCATATGAGTTTTCCAACGCAATCATACGTCCATTGTGCAGGCGTATTTACTCTCTGGACACCGCACGTCATCTCCACGGCGCCGCCAGCATTCTTCGGCGCGAAAGATCCACACTTCGCTGATGACTTGGGTGATATTTACGCATCGAGCAAATACAGGAAACAGTACAGTTAAATACTACAGTCCGACTAGTTCATCTCTCTGCGTTTTTCGTTCTCTATGCCAGCTTAGGTGGTTGTTAGAACTAACAAAAGGATTCACAGTATCAACCTCTGCAGTATTCTTAACGAACACTTTTAGACAGCTATGTGTTGCGCCAGTCTTGGGTACGGTAACTTGTACGATTTATAATTGTATATTTGTTAGGTTTTCATATTGCTTTTTCTTTGCACTTTCCTTCTTATTGAATAATTAAACAGTTATTAATTTAATTCTCCTTTTTTTTATTTAACTAGGACTGCTCCCTTTACTCATTCTGTGTACATTAGAAAAGGAAAGATCAATTTAAATAGTAATTATTCATGCCATGAATGCCTTAGTGCTGTCGCGAACAACAGAGCCTGAGTCACACAGCGATAAACGCACTATTAATACCACTGACAACATCCTGCAGAAGGAAATTGTGGGCAGAAACCGAATAAATCTTAAATGGAATACTCCACTAAATACTTCGATTCTTCAGCTCTTGCATCCTGCGTGAGACACATTACATTTCTACATGCACGTCTATAATCCGCTGACCACCTTGTGGTGGTGTGTAATAGTATTTTGTACACCAGCGTCACGTCGCCTTCTTCCTGTCCATGTAATGAATGGTGTCCGGGAAGAAGGGTTGCTTTCGAGCCGCTGAGTGCGCTCATATCTCTGTAATTGTACCTTCATTGTCTTTCCGCGAAATACGCTTAGGAGGAAGAACTATGTCTGTTGACCCTTCTCGGAACTTGACGTTCTCGGAACTTAAACTCCAATGCACACCGTGTTGCAGAGAGCCCCTCTTGCAGCGTGTCTACCACTGAAGTTGACTCAGCATCTACGTGACGCTTTCACGATTTCTAAATTAACCAGTAACGAAACGTGCAGCTCATCTTTGGAGCCTCCCTATTTCCTCTGTCTGTCCTACCGGGTACCGTTCCCAGACTGACGAGTAATAGTCAGGCATTGGGTCGAACGACTGTTTTGTAAGCTGCTTGTTGATTGGCTACGTTACGTGACTATTCTTCCAAGAAATCTCAGTCTGACATCGAGATTAATTTTATGTTGTAGTTCTACTTTAAATCACTGCTTACGCAGACTACCAGATATTTTATGTAACTTGTTCCGGTGATTGTTCTGCAGTAGTATTGGCATATAGTTAAGGGTCTTTTTATCTGTGTATTCACATTACGTTACATCTGTTTATCTCGAGGAGTAATTGCCACTCCCCCCAACAAGCGTAAATCCTCTGAAGGTCTTTCTGTATTTCGCAACAATTTTCTAGCATTGTGACTTCTTTGTATATTTCAGCATCATCCGCAAAAGCCTCACTGAACTTCCAGTGTTGTTATTTATTAAACAGTGAATGTTCCACAGTTGTTCCTACCCTTTCTATTAACCTAAAGAAATGTGATCTGCTTGTCAAACATTTAAGTAGAAACTGAGACCTCTATATTAAGATAAACTTTATGCTATACATAAGGCGATCCTCCTTAATGCAGTAGCATCAGCGGAATAAACATTTTATATTTTCACGTTTCTTCTATCGTTAAGCAGTCGAAGGTTCTGTTGTGTTGCTCTGACAAGTTAGAACAACGAAACTCTGTAGTAGATCAGATAACATTCTGCGTCAAATAAAATTGCATACATTATTACCATTCTCGGTTTCGAATGCTTAGAGGTGACCATCAAGCAGAAGAACAAATTACATCGACTGCTCTGTCTCCTCTTATTTGGAGAAGCAGAAAGCTCGTTAATGTTGGTTTTATTTGTAAACGTCCTACTGTAGATAGCAAATCCTGCTTGTGTGTTGTGACCCGACATGTAAGTCTTCAAAGAGAGTACCTCTTCTTTTATGGATAAACGAGTTGCATCTATCTGACATAGTACTTACTTACCATAATGCAGTTTTTCATTCTGACTGTAGAATTAGGAAAAGTTTCTTTCTATGATGTTACGTTTTAAATCCAAAGAGAAAGTTTTACTTTTCATGAAACACCATTCGTCAAAAATTTGTTCGTCAAAATTGAAACCATCGTGAAAAAGGATTGAATACAGAGTAAACGTTATATCAGAGATACAGAAATGTTGAGAAACTGTAGTCATTCTGTTCTTCCATGAGATCCAGAGCGCCGGAGATGTCCGCGCCCAGGTTGTTACTTGACTTCAGGAAGACCTACAGGGTAAAGCAGAAATGCCGCACTTGCGCGAGTCCTCGTCCCGATTCAAGACAAAAGTTCATCTAGCAAAATCAGATCTGGTGCATTTTGAAAACGCGTGTATGAAAATGGGGAGCTGGCAACACGGTCACACCATGCAGCACGTAGGAATGTACAGAGGAACGTGTATCACTTCGCGATACTGTGCCAACGGCCATAGCTCAATGCATGCCGGCACAGTAGTTCAGTGTGTTCGGTCAGAGAGCTGGTTGACCTCTGTAATAAAAAAACTGAGTGGAAGAATCAACAAACGAATTTGAACGGATGTCATGTGACGTCCGCAACGACCAAACACGAAGCCGGCACGGTAGCTCAGCGTGTTCGGTCAGAGAGCAGGTTGGCCTCTGTAATAAAAAACTGAGTGAAAGGATCAACAAACGAACTTTACCGCATGTCATGTGACGTCCACAACGACCAAACCCAACGATCAACAACGAACAAAAATGCAAAAAACACACACACACACACACACACACACACACACACACACACAGAGACACACACACACACACACACACACACACACACACACACACACACACACAACGATCAGAAACGAAAAAAAGGTGCGTACACTGCTGACACACAAAACCCAAATCCACCATAGAGCTATGGTTCGAATCCTCGTCAGTTTCTTTTTATTTGTTAAACATATGTTCCCTTGTTCTCGTCATTTGTGAGTAAGACATCATTTTCACACATGACAATAACCTATCACATGACCGTGGGATCCATTAAACTGCATGCACCAGTCTACTAACGGCGCAGTCCACAACCGTAACTAATCCTGTCCAGGTCGTGTAGGGCGGCTTCCCGATGGAGCGCACGGACGATGAATACTTCGGTATGTTTCTGGTGTTGCGTGCATCCGATAACCAAGCTGCTGCTGCTACTGCTTGCTAGTATGAATGTTGAACGATACCCTCAAAGGCGTCATCCCGATAAGAATGTTTTTCTTCGCCTGGAGCAACGTCTTCGGGAAACCGGTGACCTTTGTCCACAAGTAATGGGCAGAGGTCGTCTAAGGACTAGACGTTCTCCACACACTGAGGACGCGATTTTTGAAACCTTGGCAAAGTACCCGTGATATTCCCAGGCAGTTCCAGATATCTCGAACATCGGTTGTTGAAGTGTTGCACGATAAAGATCTGCATCAATATCGTTTCACACGTTAACTCAACACCAGCGGCCTGATAACCGCATTCGACGAGTGCAGTTTTTTGAATGACTTTTGCACCAAGTTGAAGGTACCGAACATTCTGTTAATAACGTGATATAGACTGCGAATATGGAATACTTTGCCTGACGCATTTGAAAACGTTCCATTTGGGGTTCGGCGACAGCTACGATTTCAGAATGATGGTGGACAGCCGCAGTTTGACATGAACGTGGGTAATTATTTAAATGAAACCTTCCCAAGGAAATGGATTGGTCGTGTACGTCCAATGTTCTGGTCTCCACGTTCTCCGGGCCTTAACCCACTAGGCTTTTATTTGTCGGACACTTAAAGGAGGAAGTTAATAGTAATAGCACTCTACCCGTGGATGTACACGACGTAATACAGCGTGTGCATGCCGTTTTGGTAGTGGTGGATGCAGATGTGTTGCACAGTGTCCAGCAAAGAATGATCTGGCGAGTGGCGAAGTGTTTGCAAATGCAAGGTGGTCGCTTTGATGAGCTTCTCTAAAGTGGACGTTATTCGTACGTCTACGTACCGGCTCTGCGAACATAACTCTAAATGTGAAATGTACAGGTTGGGATTATTGCGTTTAGCGTAATGTGCACTCTAACTGCCTGCCTCCTGTGTTTTTTGTACCTCTTTGTATACAGACGATGACACCGCACACACACTTTAATTTCTATTGGCTTTATTTGTGTCATGGACGAAAGACAGTGGTCGTTCATGTCTGTAAGATCCTCATGTTATTTGCTAATATTTAAATAAAGGTAACAGTAACAGAAAGAAATACACAAGACACCGCACTGCGGAGGTGGTAGTCGAACCTAAACGTAAGTGAGTGCAACATGTTTAGTAAGAGTAACCATATGGAGCAACACAAAGTGCAATGACCACATAAAACAAATATCACGGAAAACAGGTACCAGACTAAGATTCACAGGAAGACTCTTAAAGAAACGTAATCCACTTGTTCGACTAATTATTGAGTATTGCCAATCGGGGACCCTTGCAGAGTCGAATGATAAGAGAGATAGACAAGATGCAACGAAGGGTGCGCATTCCGTCACAGGATCGTTTAATCGGCGCAAGAGGATCACGGAGATGCTCAACCAACCCTAGTAGCTGAAGGTGGCAGGGGTAAAATTCAGGGAGCGAAAAGCTATTTAAAATTTGTGCGGAAAGCAGATGGCAGTTATAAGAGTCGAGGGACGTGAAAGGGAAGCAGTTGTTGGGAAGGGAGTGAGACAGGGTTGTAGCCTATCGGCGATGTTATTCAATCTGTATATTGACCAAGCAGTAAAGGAAACAAAAGAAAGGTTCGGAGTAGGAATTAAAATCCAGGGAGGAGAAATAAAAACTTTGAGGTTCGCCGATGGCATTGTAATTCTGTCAGAGACAGCAAAGGACTTGGAAGAGCATTTGAACGGAATGGACAGTGTCTTGAAAGGAGGATATAAGATGAACATCAACAAAAGCAAAACGAGGATAATGGAATGTAGTCGAATTAAGTCGGGTGATGCTGAGGGAATTAGATTAGGAAATGAGACACTTACTGTAGTAAAGGAGTTTGCTATTTTGGGAGCACAATAACTGATGATGGTCGAAGTAGAGAGGATGTAAAATGTAGACTGGCAGTGACAAGGAAAGCGCTTCTGAAGAAAAGAAATTTGTTAACATCGAGTATTGATTTAAGTGTCAGGAAGTCGTTTCTGAAAGTATTTGTATGGAGTGTAGCCATGTATGGAAGTGAAACGTGGACGATAAATAGTTTAGACAAGAAGAGAATAGGAGTTTTTGAAATGTGGTGCTACAGAAGAATGCTGAAGATAAGGTGGTTAGATCACATAACTAATGAGGAGGTATTGAATAGGATTGGGAAGAAGAGGAGTTTGTGGCACAACTTGACTAGAAGAAGGGATCGGTTGGTAGGATATGTTCTCAGGCATCAAGGGATCACAAATTTAGCATTGGAGGGCAGCGTGGAGGGAAAAAATCGTAGAGGGAGACCAAGGGATGAATACACTAAGCAGATTCAGAAGGATGTAGGCTGCAGTAGGTACTGGGAGATGAAAAAGCTTGCACAGTATAGAGTAGCATGGAGAGCTGCATCAAACCAGACTCTGGACTGAAGACCACAACAACAACAGTTGCATAATCTACAACAGAGGCGTCGTACATCACGGAGAGGCTTATTAATGTCTTTCCGAAAGCATACTTTCCGGAAAGAGTTGGGTAACATATTACTCTGTCTCACAAACGTCTCGCTGTATGAACGCTACAAGAAAACCAGAAAAAAATTACAGCTCATACGATGTTTTACTGACAACCATTCCTCTCACGTACCATTCGTGAATAGAAAATGGAAGGGGGAAAAGGTAGTGGTCTAGAAGTGCTCCCCGAAAACTCTCCTGTGACCGACGCATTTTCCCGCCTCTGCTTCTCTGCTAGTAACAGAATACTCCCCGCCTCCTTTATACTGGTGGGTCCGCCTTTCGCGCTATCTAGTGGTCGATTCCGAATTAAACAGGCGTGTCCGGATATTTTTGATAATGTTTCGTACACGCCGTTGCGAACACATCCGGTGCATCTTTTGTGATTTGAAAGTTATCACTATTCTCAAGCAAATACAGACAGGATGCATTAAGCAATGTTGTTTCATATGCGAGTGGGAGAGCTGAGATAGAAGGTACTATTACATACAGAACACATGGCCGAACGGGGACCTTATGCAGCGAGGAAAAGGAAAACGTCCATCGTACGTCACTGGATCTAGCCTCCGCTTCATATGAAAACAGGGTCTGCAAATTTCGTAAATACACTAAATAGAAACCCAGAACTTTTTCGCTACCTGTATAACACGTTCCCTGAGTTCATTTCTGTGAAACTTACAGAAGATATGTTCCTTGGTTCGTAAATCAGGAAGATCATTTGCTGACGGACATTTACACGGCTTACTGAGTGCTGGAGAAAGAAATGCGTGGGTAGCGTTCAAGTCAGTTAAGAAATGCTTCTTGAAAATTATAAAACGAATGATTGTAGATGCTGTGCTGAAATGTAATTGTGTGAACAGCCAAGGGGATTGCAAATCGTCTTCCAAAATTCACTTTCTCGTCTCATATCTTAATTACTTCGCCGTGAATCCAGCGTCAATGAACAGTGAACGTGTTGAAAGTTTGTATCGACACGTCTCGATGACGAAGTAGCGCTATGATTGTCAGTGGAGAATAGCAATGCTGGTCGACTACTGTTAGACTCTCCTGCGCGTCACGCCAAATGCTCGCCACAAACGTGAGTTCACAACCAATTAACTCACAAATCTTAAATTAAGGTAATATGTTCCGTACCAGTATATAGATGCGTATCTTACCTACAGACTTGCCCATTATCAATCCAAGCATTAATTAAAGCTCTAGTAATATCACTCTCTTTGAGTCGTTTGCCTTGATACAATGTCAGTCATATATATATGATTGATGTCATACATCTCAATGGATGATGAGTAATTTCAATTAATGGTTTGCGTATTATGGATCAGCAAGTTTCAGTTATCTTAGAAAGAACGCTGGATACCGAGATATTCAGAAAATCTGTTTTATTCATTAGTGCTGGCAAAAAAATTACGTATAAACAGTGCTTAGTAACGGAGTAAATTTACAGAGACAATGGAGTGTTTAAAATTAACGGAACCTGCTGTTCGAAGACTACTATCCCATGCTCTATCCGAGTTATGGCTATCAATAAAGGAAGTAATATGTTTTAAAGCATACTAGCTGTTTTAGAACATCATTTATGAATCACTGGCGGAGTTCTGGAGTGCCAGTTTACAATAAAGTTGCTCTCGAAAATTTTTAATTGTTCCAAGTTTTCAGCAGGACTTGAGTTCGGAAACGTACAGAACATGCTGTAGATTCTCTTTTTCCTCTCTTATAACACGTGTGATTGTCTCTTGTGTATGACATAAAATATATGTTATGTATAGCTCGCCATGTATTTATAAACGGCTGAAACCACAAAACGTCACAACAGCTTCTCACTGCAAAAGGTGACTGACAGAGCTACGTCACTGCAAATAGCTCTGTGCATTTGCTTACTCGTATTCCACATACAGACAGCAGTTATCACTGCCTGCCAATATGCAAATGGACATTTCATACAGGCTGACAGATTGTAGCCGACAACGATCAGAATCACAAACGGGAAGATGAGCACGAGCAAAGGTCACAATATGTTTATTTGCTTAACGCGGTCTGATTTTTATCCTTTCCGACGGACATATCGTCAATGTCAAATCATATAGTGTCACTACGGTGCAATGATAGCACAGTACGTCTGTTCTGCAGTTTTCAGTTTGTTGTACAGACAAATACATTCATCAAACAGTCTTCCAAATGAGTAGCAGAATGCTATCTAAATACGATTGTGTGACGAAAACAGAAATGATCAAATAAGTATTGAAGTACGTAACATTCATCACTAGTTTCATTTTGTTTGCGCTCACATTTCACACCAGTGAGTGATCAAAATCATCGGTGGGCCAGGACTTAGTAAAAATGTACCCGTTTCTGTACCTTTGTTTGTAATTGTGTGTGTGTGTGTGTGTGTGTGTGTGTGTGTGTGTGTGCGTAGCGGACGTTTACCTAGACAGATGAGCTACAGATATTATCGAGTCAAAAATTATATTAAAAGCGCTGTAGTGAACTTCCAGTTGTAGTAAGTTGTACGCCTTCCTGCAACAAATTGTTGGTACATTACCGGTCGAAACATTTACCAGAAAGCGATATTATGCTAAAAGTAAAAAATATCCTTGGATTAAAACATGAAACTTGAAAATACTATAACGCGCGTCGCCATGTATGAGTTATTCACGGAAATGTTGATGATAATACTTCATGAGAAATCAGCACTAAAATGATTCTAAAACCTTTAAAACGTGCATCGCTGCTGTCAGAAATGGAATTTAAATTAGTTAATAAAAAAACGCCTACTGACATATTTAAATCATATACTTAAACGTTATACTCACTCGTTTAGCTTGATTTGGGACAGCATGGACTTGTCCCAGTTCAAGTGCTGGGCAAACGAAAATAAAGTATCATTATTGCGAAACCTCTGAGAAATCCAAATCTAAAAAGTAGAAATTGTTTCCGTTTTTATACTAATATTTGAATCAACGGTTTTTGCAGTAATGAAGTGTAACAACCTTAAAAATTCATCTGTGATTCAGCACAATACAAAATTATATTTTGCAAGCCGGTTACCACAGCAAGTAAACAGCATCTGAGTCCTAGTTTTCCACATTATCCTCACACTCATAAAATCCGCACCTAAAAGGCATTTTCCTGGCACGAACATTGCACGCGTTAGTACTACTTGTCACTATCTGGTACAGATCCTGACAAAGTTGCCATTAGCCAGAATCTGAAAATAGAGATAAGGCTGCCATTTACCATTGGTTACAGTCGAGTTCTTCATCTAGGCGACGTGGTGTCATTTTCAAGTGCTACCTCGTAATCTCATAATCTTACACAGTCAACCTGTGTGATTAACTGTCATTTAAATATAGCGAGAACTGCGTTCGATGCTCATCACCGATTTGAAAACAACATAATGTCTGAGTGAGGTGCGTACATTAGCATAAAAACTTACGCTGCTCCACAAAGAACATAAGTCTCCACGCGCTGGTTTGTAAATCCATTGGATGTGGGACGCATTGGCAACATTGGGACACAGAAATATTTCAAGGATGTACTAAGTGTCCCACATTAGTAACAGAAATCCTTTTCCTTTGCAAATAACATGTACAGCTTCTGAGATGGGTCTAAATTGCGCAGTACCTCTTGTTGGATAGGTTTTCAAATGGCGATCTCTACCTAACTGAATATCATGTACGTCATTCATTACCTTCATGCTCTTCATCACCCATTTATATTATGTATGTATGCAGACATAAGTGACAAATGAAAATTTATACCATGGCCAGGAGTCGAACTAGGTCTCCCTTTCACTAGGCATATATGGCAACCACTACGCTACGCAGGCACTGTGGTTTTGCACACCTGCACGAATTATCCTAGCCTTCCTCGCCCATCCTAATTTCTGTTTACGCCTCAGCACACTTGTTGTTCCTTGTAAACTCGAATACCATTCCCAAGGCTCCCCAACTGTATTGGAATAGTGCCTGACTATCAAATGAAATGAAGGGTCCTATCCGAAATGCAGGCAAAGGTGCTTTAATTAAATGAAACTATATGGTACCAGAGATCTTGTCAGATCTCAAACATCTGTGATGTGCATACGCAGACGGAAGCGACGAAAGAAAATTTGTACCAAGGCCAGGATTCGAACTGGGTCTCCTGCTCGCTAGGCAGATTCGCCAACCACTACGCCACCAGGGCTGTCTACAGCTGCACCAACTATCCCTCCGCATTCCAAATTCCGATTCTGTCATTAAATGATGTGGCCTCTGCAGGTACTGCGTTTTTGGTATGTCCGAACCATCTTCTGTGAGGAACGATCCTGGACAATATTCAGCGAACTGACTCCAGCGACCCTCCGCAGGTCTTTGTCCTACAGGTTGGCGGTTTTCCTCGTGTACTGACTGTCCCTCGGACTCCATTCCAGCAACGGCTTTGACAATCGGTGATCATTTCTTCTGGAGACATGGTTGGCCCACTGCCTTTCACAATCACTGTTCTCTACGGCATGCCCTTGATGGCGGTAGCTGATCTGATGTCTTCTACCCTTTTTGTCCTTCCTAGCAAATTCAAAAAAAACTTTACCATGCCACACTGTGCAATTTTAAGTTTCTGTCTCGTATATTCACGAAGTATCTATGTCACATTGCTGCAAATCAAAACGGAGAGGACACACTGGTCAAAAACTTTTTTTCCGGTTTCAGTGCTATGTCTGACCTGAAGATGGTTAAATGGTATCCAACTGCTTGCCAACCTAGCTTGATGCGTCACATTTACAAACTGGCCAGCATAGATGTACTCCTGCACAGTGACCTGTGGTGTGTTTTTGAGGCGTACATTTCCCAACCCCCCCATGAACCATGGACCTTGCCGTTGGTGGGGAGGCTTGCGTGCCTCAGCGATACAGATGGCCGTACCGTAGGTGCAACCACAACGGAGGGGTATCTGTTGAGTGGCCAGACAAACATGTGGTTCCTGAAGAGGGGCAGCAGCCTTTTCAGTAGTTGCAGGGGCAACAGTCTGGATGATTGACTGATCTGGCCTTGTAACATTAACCAAAATGGCCTTGCTGTGCTGGTACTGCGAACGGCTGAAAGCAAGGGGAAACTACAGCCGTAAATTTTCCCGAGAAAATGCAGCTTTACTGTATGATTACATGATGATGGCGTCCTCTTGGGTAAAATATTCCGGAGGTAAAATAGTCCCCCATTCGGATCTCCGGGCGGGGACTACTCAAGAGGACGTCGTAATCAGGAGAAAGAAAACTGGCGTTCTACGGATCGGAGCGTGGAATGTCAGATCCCTTAATCGGGCAGGTAGGTTAGAAAATTTAAAAAGGGAAATGGATAGGTTAAAGTTAGATATAGTGGGAATTAGTGAAGTTCGGTGGCAGGAGGAACAAGACTTTTGGTCAGGTGATTACAGGGATATAAATACAAAATCAAATAGGGGTAATGCAGGAGTAGGTTTAAAAATGAGTAAAAAAATAGGAGTGTGGGTTAGCTACTACGAACAGCATAGTGAACGCATTATTGTGGCCAAGATAGACACATAGCCCATGCCTACTACAGTAGTACAAGTTTATATGCCAACTAGCTCTGCAGATGATGAAGAAATTGATGAAATGTATGATGAGATAAAAGAAATTATTCAGGTAGTGAAGGGAGACGAAAATTTAATAGTCATGGGTGACTGGAATTCGTCAGTAGGAAAAGGGAGAGAAGGAAACATAGCAGGTGAATATGGATTGGGGGGAAGAAATGAAAGAGGAAGCCGCCTTGTAGAATTTTGCACAGAGCATAACTTAATCATAGCTAACACTTGGTTCAAGAACCACAAAAGAAGGTTGTATACCTGGAAGAATCCTGGAGATACTAAAAGGTATCAGATACATTATATAATGGTAAGACAGAGATTTAGGAACCAGGTTTTAAATTGTAAGACATTTCCAGGGGCAGATGTGGATTCTGACCACAATCTATTGGCTACGAACTGCAGATTGAAACTGAAGAAACTGCAAAAAGGAGAGAATTTAAGGAGACGGGACCTGGATAAACTGAAAGAACCAGAGGTTGTAGAGTGTTTCAGGGAGAGCATAAGGGAACAATTGACAGGAATGGGGGAAAGAAATACAGTAGATGAAGAATGGGTAGCTCTGAGGGATGAAGTAGTGAAGGCAGCAGAGGATCAAGTAGGTAAAAAGGGGAGGGCTAATAGAAATCCTTGGGTAACAGAACAAATATTGAAGTTAACTGATGAAAGGAGAAAATATAAAAATGCAGTAAATGAAGCAGGCAAAAAGGAATACAAACGTCTCAAAAATGAGATCGACAGGAAGTGCAAAATGGCTAAGCAGGGATGGCTAGAGGACAAATGTAAGGATGTAGAGGCTTGTCTCACTAGGGGTAAGATAGATCCTGCCTACAGGAAAATTAAAGAGACCTTTGGAGAGAAGAGAACCACTTGTATGAATATCAAGAGCTCAGATGGCAACCCAGTTCTAAGCAAAGAAGGGAAGGCAGAAAGGTGGAAGGAGTATATAGAGGGTTTATACAAGGGCGATGTACTTGAGGACAATATTATGGAAATTGAAGAGGATGTAGATGAAGATGAAATGGGAGATTAGATACTGCGTGAAGAGTTTGACAGAGCACTGAAAGACCTGAGTCGAAACAAGGCCCCGGGAGTAGACAACATTCCATTAGAACTACTGATGGCCTTGGGAGAGCCAGTCATGACAAAACTCTACCATCTGGTGAGCAAGATGTTTGAGACAGGCGAAATACCCTCAGACTTCAAGAAGAATATAATAATTCCAAACTCAAAGAAAGCAGGTATTGACAGATGTGAAAATTACCGAACTATCAGTTTAATAAGTCACAGCTGCAAAATACTAACGCGAATTCTTTACAGACGAATGGAAAAACTGGTAGAAGCGGACCTCGGGGAAGATCAGTTTGGATTCCGTAGAAATGTTGGAACACGTGAGGCAATACTAACCTTACGACTTATCTGAGAAGAAAGATTAAGAAAAGGCAAATCTACGTTTCTAGGATTTGTAGACTTAGAGAAAGCTTTTGACAGCGTTAACTGGAATACTCTCTTTCAAATTCTGAAGGTGGCAGGGGTTAAATACAGGGAGCGAAAGGCTATTTAAAATTAGTACAGAAACCAGATGGCAGTTATAAGAGTCGAGGGGCATGAAAGGGAAGCAGTGGTTGGGAAAGGAGTGAGACAGGGTTGTAGCCTCTCCCCGATGTTATTCAATCTGTATATTGAGCAAGCAGTAAAGGAAACAAAAGAATAATTCGGAGTAGGTATTAAAATTCATGGAGAAGAAGTAAAAACTTTGAGGTTCACCGATGACATTGAAATTCTGTCAGAGACAGCAAAGGACTTGGAAGAGCAGTTGAACGGAATGGACAGTGTCTTGAAAGGAGGATATAAGATGAACATCAACAAAAGCAAAACGAGGGTAATGGAATGTAGTCAAAGTAAGTCGGGTGATGCTGAGGGAATTAGATTAGGAAATGAGACACTTAAAGTAGTAAAGGAGTTTTGCTATTTGGGGAGCAAAATAACTGATGATGGTCGAAGTAGAGAGGATATAAAATGTAGAGTGGCAATGGCAAGGAAATCGTTTCTGAAGAAGAGAAATTTGTTAACATCGGGTATAGATTTAAGTGTCAGGAAGTCGGTTCTGAAAGTATTTGTATGGAGTGTAGCTATGTATGGAAGTGAAACATGGACGATAACCAGTTTGGACAAGAAGAGAATAGAAGCTTTCGAAATGTGGTGCTACAGAAGAATGCTGAATATAAGGTGGTTAGATCACGTAACTAATGAGGAGGTATTGAATAGGATTGGGGAGAAGAGAAGTTTGTGGCACAACTTGACTAGAAGAAGGGATCGGTTGGTAGGACATGTTCTGAGGGATCAAGGGATCACCAATTTAGTATTGGAGGGCAGCGTGGAGGGTAAAAATCGTAGAGGGAGACCAAGAGATGAATACACTAAGCAGATTCAGAAGGATGTAGGTTGCAGTAGGTACTGGGAGATGAAGAAGCTTGCACAGGATAGAGTAGCATGGGGAGCTGCATCAATCCAGCCTCAGGACTGAAGACCACAACAACAACAACATTTCCTAACGTTTACTGTTTATTAGACATCACTTTTGTCTTGGAAAAATTTCTGTTCACTCCCAGTGTCTGACATAACGAAACGAAATCCTATAGCAAAGTCTGTAGTTCTTCAAAATCATTTGCCGATAGTACAATGTAGCTTGCAAATCGCAGGTTGCTAAGTCTCTTCCCGTTGTTTCTAATTCCCTTATCGTCTCAATTCACTTTCGCCATTGCCATTTCCAGGACGGAAGAGAACAGCTTAGGACAGATGGAATCATCATGTTTCACTTTTCTGTGAATTGGAAACACTTTAATTGGTTCGCTGACGCTAGTGAAAGCAGAAAAAACTTCGTATAAAGGCTATTTGTTTTAACTTGAGACAACAAAATTGCTCGAAAATGACGCATCGTACGAAAAAAAATGTTCTAGATGAAAAGTTAATTTTACAAAAGGGACATCTGTCCGTGTTACAACTGGTCACATCGTAACCACCCCTCTTGCGTGGGCGTCGTCTGTTTTGTATTTTCTGATGGAAAAGCCCCACTTTAGTTAAATACTGGTATTCTACGCTAAAAAATATGTACACTTCACTCGAACCATTGTTTTCCATTCGTGGTAGATGGTGCTGTAATAGCCAAATATCAAGTGTGTCTGTCGTTGCAGTTAAGAACGGACACATTTGATTCTACGTTTCATTTGCGATGTAAATGTAAGTCTTTGAATTCAAACGGTTGATAATAATGTTCGAAATTTACTTTCATGTTGCAAATTTGATTGTGCACTACAATATGGTTAGCCATGTCAGTGTCTGGTTAGGAACTACGTTTAATGTGATTCACAAAGAAGGACGTGGATGTAACAGTTTTCTGTTGCCAGCAGGACGTTCGAATTCGGTGAGTCCCGCCGTCTCTCGCCATTGGGGTGCTTCGTTTCCTCGAGTTTCCGTGGCAGGTGCGCCTGTCACTACAACTTCATGGACATTTTATGTTATTACCATGTTTGTGGGTTGTATTCCGCCGTTAGGCACTCTGCGGCCAGCGCCAAAGTTACGGCGGTTGGGCGGAAACACCGACTGAAATCCGTCACCCTGATGGCGGGGTTCGAGGGCGGCCGCCCTACACCACAGTCGACCCAGTAGTGAACAGAAAACCACATTACTGTACAAGTAGCTTATTTGCTCGAAATATCAATGTCCCGCCTTATTATTTGCACTGCACAATCTCATTTGCGACACTCAGGTAACGTCATAACATCAAAATCAACCGTTAGAAGACAAAGGTTTCCACCGTAAATAAAATATAGAATGAAATCTGCCGGTTCTTGATTGCAAATACAGGCACACTTGATATTTGTCAATGACACCGCCATCAAACACGAATGGAAAACAACGTATTCAGTAAACCGTACGTATTATTTGGTTTAGAATCCAGATAATGGGGGGGTGGCAGGAGGGGAGGGGAGGGGGGGGGGACGTTTGCCGTATGAAAATTAAAAGTTGATCTTCCCATGAAGGATGGATGGTTAGGAGGTGGCCACTTGCACAGGGAAATTGTTCAAATGGCTCTGAGCACTACGGGAGTTCACATCTGAGGTCATCGGTCCCCTAGAACTTAGTACTACTTAAACCTAACTAAACTAAGGACAGCACACATATCCTTGCCCGAGGTAGGATTCCAACCTGCGACCGTAGCGGTCGCGCAGTTCCAGACTGTAACGCCTAGAACCGCTCGGCCGCTCCGGCCGGCACTTGCACAGACAGATGTCCCCCTTACTAATTTTAACTTTTCAAGTAGGACATTTATTTTGTACGATGCTTCATCTTATTTAGTGATCTCAGGTTACAACAAATTCCCTGTATATGTCACAGGATTTTAGTATTCGCCTCCACAATCCCTTGCCATCTAAGACTTACACGACAGCAGGATGACTAACTGAATCAAAGGCCTTTTCAAAATCTTGAAATGTTATACACAGATAGATCCGGCGTTCATAATATATCCAATTAAGTATAAAGTTGCTTAGCCAATAGACGACATGTTGGGAGTAATTTTGACGGCATATCTCACTATAAAGCGCTGCAGTCTCTACTTCTCAGATACTGATAAAAATAACTTTACCCTTTGAAGATCCTGGAATATGCTGCATCGCCGATGAAAGGAGGATGCAGGACAAACTCTGGAAGTCGGTAATTCTGCTCCTGAGGACGCTGGCAGTGAAAGATGTCGAAGTCTCACCAGTTTCGTTCGATTTGTCGCTGCTTGGAAACTAAGAGAGTTTTTATTCACGGATGAACCAACTTTACATAATCTATTCGAGCAGCAATAATAATATGCAGATGGTATAAAATATCAGATAGGATATCTCCATGTCACACACGTGAGGAAGGCAGGGGAAAGCGGAGGGGGGAGAGAGGGGCAGATAAGATGGAAGATCCGAAAGGCAAACTAGCCGGGACGCACGTTATAGTTTGCGAGCAGCGATCGCCACAAGTTGGCTGCTAAGTGATTATCAACTAGGAGGACTGGGACCGTATAATAGGGATAATATTAATTCGCCGTGACCGAGATCCGGCGCGGCTCGGCGCAACCCGCATAGTTGGCGACACTGTCCCCGGGCGACTCAGCCGCGTGCCAAATGTAATCTACGCACTCAGTGGGGGGGGGGGGGGGAGGGGGGGAGCCGCAAGTTGCCCGGGGCGCGCCTCACGCACAGTGGCTGCCTGCCGAGGCGGCGCCCCGTCCTGCAGACTGGCGCTCTCTGAGGGCTCACAGTGAGGCTGGACGATACTCTGGCTGCGAGGCTCGTGACTGACTCTGACATGAGTCTTTTCTTTACCATTTTATCCATCCTCAGCAGCTGTAGTTGTACAGGGCGTTTCCGTAAGAGCGCGCAAAAATGTAACAGAACATAGAGAATGCTCCACTGGATAATTTGATGTAGCGAACGTGTGATCGGAGTAGCCAGCTTAAGCAGATAGGAAAGTGTGGCGAGTACTCCACGAACAAAGAGTGACACCCATATCGCCCACAAAGGGTCCATGCAATGCTTGTTACTGGCTTTGCACCAAGTCTTGCTTTGTGTCAGCGGTTGCTCCAGGAATGGTTTGATCTGCTCCAAGAATGGTTTGATCGACCAGATTTCCTCCAAATCATACTGTTTACTGACGATACCTCATTTGATCGCGATGGCATTTCGTGTAGCGGAAATATAAATGTGTGGGAAGAGAGAAAAATCTTCACGCTGTAGTCGGGTCATCAGGTAGGTTTTGCTGTATACAGGGTGTTACAAAGAAGGCCAAACTTTCAGGAAACATTCCTCACACACAAAGAAAGGAAATATGTTATGTGGACATGTGTCCGGAAACGCTTACTTTCCATGGTAGAGCTCATTTTATTACTTCTCTTCAAATCACATTAATCATGGAATGGAAACACACAGCAACAGAACGTACCAGCGTGACTTCAAACACTTTGTTACAGAAAATGCTCAAAATGTCCTCCGTTAGCGAGGATACATGCATCCACCCTCCGTCGCATGGAATCCCTGATGCGCTGATGCAGCCCTCGAAAATGGCGTATTGTATCACAGACGTCCA
Organism: Schistocerca serialis cubense; assembly: GCF_023864345.2. NCBI lineage: Eukaryota > Metazoa > Arthropoda > Insecta > Orthoptera > Acrididae > Schistocerca > Schistocerca serialis. The sequence continues at coordinate 1,905,697 of NC_064641.1, read as the reverse complement.
CAATACGAGCACGAAAAGTCTCTACATTTGGTACCGTGGTTGCGTAGACAAGAGCTTTCAAATGCCCCCATAAATGAAAGTCAACAGGGTTGAGGTGAGGAGAGCGTGGAGGCCATGGAATTGGTCCGCCTCTACCAATCCATCGGCCACCGAATCTGTTGTTGAGAAGCGTACGAACACTTCGAGTGAAATGTGCAGGAGCTCCATCGTGCATGAACCACATGTTGTCTCGTACTTGTAAAGCCACATGTTCTAGCAACACAGGTAGAGTATCCCGTATGAAATCATGATAACGTCCTCCATTGAGCGTAGGTGGAAGAACATACTGACGAAACTCAAATGGGTTCTAACATGGAAATTAAGCGTTTCCGGACACATGTCCACATAGCATCTTTTCTGTTTTTTGTGTGTGAGGAATGTTTCCTGAAAGTTTGGCCGTACCTTTTTCTAACACCCTGTATATCGGGCCGGCATCGTAGGCGACAGTCTGACTGCGCCACATCTTCTACCTGGCCATCTGTACTCGGGGTTCGTGCAAAGAGTTCTACCTGAGTTCTTGGAGAACGTGCCCTTGGCTGTTTGTGAGAGGATGTGTATACAATATGACGGTGCACCGCCTAAAGTCCGCAACAGCCTCATTGCTGTATTTGGGTTCAAATGGTTCAAATGGCTCTGAGCACTATGCGACTTAACTTCTGAGGTCATCAGTCGCCTAGAACTTGGAACTACTTAAACCTAGCTAACCTAAGGACACCACACACATACATGCCCGATGCAGGATTCGAACCTGCGACCGTAGCGGTCGCTCGGCTCCAGACTGTAGCGCCTAGAACCGCACGGCCACTCCGGCCGGCTGCTGTATTTCCTGGTCGCTTGATTGGAAAGGGAGGTCCTATTACAAGGCCTGCTAGGTCACCTGAATACCCTTAATTGTTTCCTATGGGGATATCTAAAGCGACTTGCGTATGAGGTCGTCGTGGATACGGAGACGGAATAAGTTGTCAAAATTGTAGCTGCCTGTGAGTTGATTCGAAATGTACCATGGATATTTGTCAAGGTGCAACAGAATATTGTTCACCGTTATGACGCTTGCATTGAGGTTGACGACCGTCAGTTTCAGCACTTTTCGTAAGATACGGTACAAATAGTACGTTCATTGTGTATTTGCAGTTAACTTTAGCACACGTAAATAAAACAGTAAACAGTAATGCGAGTTTATTCCTATTATCTCCTTAAGCTGCCTTCTCCGACCGCAGATTCCCTTCCTCAAATTGTTCAGTGGACCATCGTCTATGCCCTGTTAAATTTTTGTACGGTGTTATGGAAACACCCTGTACACAATGAAATAATAAGCAACCATTTGCGTAAAAGAAAATTAATTTCTCTTCTTCAGTAGCTAACACCTAACGCATTATCTGCGAGTATCAACATTAAGACGCATACAGAAAAATGCCGTGGTCCTGAAAAAATACACGAGCAATAACTAATACAACACTGAATCCATTTGGACAATAAGTCGCAGAGACAGACACAGGCACTGGCGAAACACATGTAAGCAAGTACGAGCTCGTACTGTATAATTGTATTCAGTGCTGTATTACTCATTGCTTCTGTATTCTTGTATCACCAAGGCATTTTGCTGTGGATCTTATTGTTGACATTCGCAAATAATGCGGTATGTATAATCTCCGCCCGAAACCAGTAAGGAAATTAAATGTCTTTTATGGAACTGGTTGCTTATTATTTCGTTATACGGATGTTTTAAATTACGTCGGATCTTCTCTCATGACGATGTGTTAGATGAGATTTCCTGGTAGATTAAAACTGTGGGCTGGATCTGGACTCGGACCCGCAACCTTGTCTCGCTCTTACTGACTGAGCTATCCAGGCCGCCAGCACACATTTAATGGCGCCAGTACGTGTCTCCTAACTTCCAGCCCTCACAGCCGTAATTGTGCATATACTCTGATGTAACTCTACTGAATTCTTAGCTCTTCTCGTAAATCAAAGACTGATTGAGACCACTCAATGTGTCACTAATGGACTGCTTCAAAAGGAAGGCCTTTTATTCATCTAAATTTTTGCATGCCAGAAGTTGGTGCTGATGTGACATAGCAATCACTTTTTGCTACTGGATGATAACAAAGCTTCAAATTATCCTTCTGTTTCACTGTTGACGTATTTACATGTATTTATCTATCAGATTTCGTCGTGCGATTCACGTACTCGCGTTTGCTTCCTGTTTCAGAAATTTTTCGTCTCATCACTAATACGAGTTTGAAATCAGCATCATCTCTTATCCATATTGACGTAATACATTTTTGGGAGTAAATTTCATGAACTAGTCCTGCAAAACCTGGTATGAGAGCAATTTTCCACATTTGAAGAGCATTCTGATGTAACTGAAGAATCACGGACGAGGTAAACTGTCAAAACATTTCGGTTTAGGCAATCTGCTCCATCTAAATGACACCATTCTAATTGACGCTCCTTATTAAAACACTGATAGAATTGCAACAACCTGGTTAGTATAACCTACTAGTCCAGTGAAATTCGTCGTCCCCGGGCCGACGAATTCAACAAAAAAAACCCTAGCGTCGCCGTGACGTAGTCTACCACCCCTAGACGTTTGATGCAAGACTCGCAAACAGTCCTTTCTCCTTCTCTCTCTCTCCCTCCCCCACTCCTCTCTCTCTCTCTCTCTCTCTCTCTCTCTCTCTCTCTCTCTATCCCTCCCTCCCCCCCACCTCTCTCTCTCTCTCTCTCTCTCTCTCTCTCTCTCTCTCTCCCCCTCCCTCCCCCCTCCTCTCTCTCTCTCTCTCTCTGTCTCTCCCCCCTCCTCTCTCTCTCTCTCTCTCTCTATCTCTCTCTCTCTCTCTCCCCTCTCTCTCTCACCCTCCCTCCCCCCTCCTCTCTCTCTCTCTCTCTCTCTCCCTCCCTCCCCCCTCCTCTCTCTCTCTCTCTCTCTCTCTCTCCCCTCCTCCTCTCTCTCTCTCTCTCTCTCTCTCTCTCTCCCCCTCCTCTCTCTCTCTCCCCTCCTCTCTCTCCCCCCCTCTCTCTCCCCCCTCTCTCCCCCCTCTTCTCTCTCTCTCTCTCTCTCTCTCTCTCTCTCTCTCTCTCCCCCCCCTCCTCTCTCTCTCTCTCTCTCTCTCTCTCCCTCTCTCTCACTCTCTCACTCTCTCACTTTCTCTCTCTCACTCTCTCTCTCTCTCACACACACACACACACACACATACACGCACACACATTCTTGGTGTTTTTAACATTTTTTAAGTGATTTCGTTTTTGTATTTTTTCAGATCATCTGTCCCTTTGTCAGCGCTGTTGAATCAATACACCGAGCCAGATGGCTCAGTAGTTAGCACAATGGGCTTGCGTCCGGCCATGCAGAACTAGGTTTACAGTGATTTCCCTGAATCGCTCGAGGAAAATCTGGGATGGTTCCCTTGAAGGGGCACGGCCGATTTCCTTCCCTATCCTTCACACAATCCGAGCTTGTGTTCCATCTCTAACGACCTTCATTTGAATCAATACACTGTAAACATTGACATGTGAACAGAGCAGGCTGCCTATGACGTTCCCCGAATAGCATTCTGATGAAGTAAATCATAGCGACAAGTAGCATTCAGAGTGACTAGCACTAGTACAAACAGTAATGTGACTCATTATTGCTTATTAATTGTGACGTAGGATTTTTCTGACGCCTCGTAAACCAAGGTCACAAGCCGCCGTAATAAAAGCCGCCACTTATGCTGATGGTGTGCATTTCAGAACAGTCGTGGATAGTGGTCAGATAGTAGGAGAGTGATACTAATCATTCGTCTCTATTAATTAGTATGATGGCCTCTCTGAGAACGTGAGGTGTTTACGTTTCTTTTGTAGTGAGAATTATTATTAAACAAATATCAGCAAAGTTTCTGAAATTGGTAAATTTACCAGTCACATCAAACATAAACCTGGACCTGCTGCCGTGGACAAACTGACAACCAAAATAGAGTTATTGAGAGCGTTTTGCCCAAGTGCTGATGTACTGCCTGTTAGATTCCGTCTCAGTATCTTCAGCGGAAGTTTAACAATTTGTCTTATGTTTCGCCAGCAAGAGTGGCTACCATGATACAAGGTTCATCTTAGTCCGTCATCATCATTAGAGGGTGAACCTTTGACAATCCCAGCCATTTGCACAACAGACCGAACAACAGAATAATAGTGAAACAAATCTCGGCGGGAGGTCCCGATACAAATGCCATCAGGCGATACATCAACAACAAAAAGTTGATTACATCGCCTGACAAAAAATAGTGAGCAACCAGAAGGGGCCCTGAGCGTATGTGATGTTATTTCAGTGTTTATAACATCGAGTCGAATTTACACAGAACTTGGCAGTATGCGTGCACGTGACAGTATGCGTCGACTTATCATACGACGTCGCACCCCATATGGCATGACTGTACTCGCTGCTTCGGCTGGGATGGGTGTCATAAAGCCGTCTTATCGGAGAGAGATTTGGGGATCTTGCTGGCCACGGATGTACCGTAAGATCAGGCAGGCTGATCATAGACACACCTGTCGTGTATGGACGAGTATTGTCCTGTTGGAAAATGGCATTACGATGTTTGTGACGTACCGTTGTACCGTCAGAGTGCCGTCAGGCACTACTAGCTTTGCCTGAAGTCATACCCGATGACTCCCGACACTATAAAGCCGGGTGTAACACCGCTGTGCTCTCCAGAACACTGCTAGAATGGAATCACTCAGTACATCTTCAGCATACCCACCGAGAATGATCTTCATGGGTAGCGCAGCACCGCGATACTTCGCTGAACACATTGTGATGCCGTTCGTCGGCAGTCTATGGTTCCCGGCGACGGAATCCCTCCAAACGCAGCCGCCTCCGTCGTGGTGCTAATGGAAGCCTACGCATGGGGCGATAATTGCCTAATCCGGCTGCTGCTGGTCTCCAAACAAGGGAGTCCATTACTTGTTCTAGGACGGCGAGCGCGAATGTAAGCGGTTCGATATTCTTGGTCCACAGTACAGAGATCGTCCCTAGCGGTGGTCAGATGTAGTCAACCGGAGCCTCGACAAATCGTATGCCTCCCCCCACCTTCGGATGCAACACATCATCGGGCTGCTGTCACATCGAATGCTTCAGAAATCTGGATATTGCAGTATTCGACCAGCCGACGAAATGGAGACCCACAATGAGGCCCCTTTTGAAGTCTGCCGATGCTGATGACGCTGTCTCACACGCATACGCATAATCTCCATGCCCTTCACAGTGATCAACTGATGCTGGTCATGTGCCTTATGTACTGCAGCAAGCCTGCTAGGCATTTATTTACACACCGATAGTGTGTAAATGTATGAAGTTTCATTGAAGTCTGGCCATGTTTTCTGGTTGCTTCACTTTTTTATCAGACAATGTACCGGGCTATTACTAATGATTGAAGCGATTTCATAAATTCACTGTAGCTCCATTCATTGACATATGGTCACGACACATTACAGATACGTAGAAAAACTCATAAAGTTTTGTTCGGCTGAAGCCGCACTTCAGGTTTCTGCCGCCAGAGCACTCGAGAGCGCAGTGAGACAAAATGCCGACAGGAGCCGAGAAAGCGTATGTCGTGCTTGAAATGCACTCACATCAGTCAGTCATAACAGTGCAACGATACTTCAGGACGAAGTTCAACAAAGATCCACCAACTGATAACTCCATTCGGCGATGGTATGCGCAGTTTAAAGTTTCTGGATGCCTCTGTAAGGGGAAATCAACGGGTCGGCCTGCAGTGAGCGAAGAAACGGTTGAACGCGTGCGGGCAAGTTTCACGCGTAGCCCGCGGAAGTCCACGAATAAAGTAAGCAGGGAGCTAAACGTACCAGAGCCGACGGTTTGGAAAATCTTACGGAAAAGGCTAAAGCAGAAGCCTTACCGTTTACAATTCCTACAGGCCCTGACAGCCGATGACAAAGTCGAACGCTTTGAATTTTCGGCGCGGTTGCAACAGCTCATGGAAGAGGATGCGTTCAGTGCGAAACTTGTTTTCAATGATGAGGCAACATTTTTTCTTAATGGTGAAGTGAACAGACATAATGTGCCAATCTGGGCGGTAGAGAATCCTCACGCATCCCTGCAGCAAATTCGCAATTCACCAAAAGTTAACGTGTTTTGTGCAATCGCCCGGTTTAAAGTTTACGGCCCCTTTTTCTTCTGCGAAAGAAACGTTACAGGACACGTGTATCTGGACATGCTGGAAAATTGGTTCATGCCACAACTGGAGACTGACAGCGCCGACTTCATCTTTCAACAGGATGGTGCTCCACCGCACTTCCATCATGATGTTCGGCATTTCTTAAACAGGAGATCATGATCAGCAATTCATGTCATGGCCTCCACGCTCTCCCGACGTAACCCCATGCGATTTCTTTCTGTGGGGTTATGTGAAAGATTCAGTGTTTAAACCTCCGCTACCAAGAAACGTGCCAGAACTGCGAGCTCGCATCAACGATGCTTTCGAACTCATTGATGGGGAGATGCTGCGCCGAGTGTGGGAGGAACTTGATTATCGGCTTGATGTCTGCCGAATCACTAAAGGGGCACATATCGAACATTTGGGAATGGCTAAAAAAACTTTTTGAGTTTTTGTATGTGTGTGCAAAGCATTGTGAAAATATCTCAAATAATAAAGTTATTGTAGAGCTGTGAAATCGCTTCAATCTTTTGTAATAACCCTGTATACTCATCGAAATTCCGAACCTTAGAATACGCTGTTGGGGCTCGCTGTTAATAAACAAAATAGTCAGATACTGGTGGATCTCAACGCTGCTGGCCTAACATTCGTTGAAGAATTTTATACTGTGAAGGAATGGCTTAGCCAAAACGAAGAGAATTGTTTGCAGTACGATCCACTCACTCTCAAGTAGATCGTGCGCTGTTTTGAAACTCCCACGCAGATGAAAACCGTTCGCTGGGCCGCGATTCGAATTTGGAACCTTGCTTTTCGTGAGAAATATCCTTAGCGAGTGAAGTATGTAGGGACGACTAATAATTCACCCTCATCTGTTGGGCGTTCTGAAGGTAAGGCTGTTACCAACCTAGAGATTGGTCTTAGCAACAAAGTACTGTACTAGGCCTGGTCCAACTGTAAACCGATGCCCTCGCCTCCCCCTACCTATGGAATGACTTACATAACCTTTTATAGGGGGACCTACAGTTCAAAGTTGACTCCCAACTACAGAGGAATGAAGTGATGAATCACAGATACAAATGGCCGAGACGTTCTAGGCGCTTCAGTTTGGAACCACGCGACCGCTACGGTCACAGGTTCGAATCCTGTCTCGGGCTTAGATGTGTGTGATGTCCTTAGGTTAGTTAGGTTAGGTAGTTCTAAGTTCTAGAGGACTGATGACCTAAGATGTTAAGTCACATAGTGCTCAGAGCCATTTGAACCATTTTTGAACAGATACAAATTCTAAGACTGACTCGGAATCGAAGCCCAGTCTTTTGAATCTTTGATCTATCATTTTACTTCTGAGCCATCGCGCCAAAGTGAATAGATTTAAATGAAGTTTCCATTTATTTCGTGACACTGAAGTACAGCTACCTAAGTAGACTGTACCCAAAGACGAATTCATAATTTGATTTGCTTATCGGCAACATAGTGTCGAGGAAATTGAAATCAAATTAGAAAAGCGCCAAATTGGAAAAGGTGATAGACACTATGCTGTGTTTTCTAGACGATACGAGACACGACCTACGTAGAAGAGCGATGAACTGCCTACAGCTCAGGAGCATGATGGTTATGGTTAGACTACGAAGAGGGCGCACACGAAAAGATTGATGTTACATATGCGACCACACAAATATACTGACGGAAGAAAATATTCGCAACACCAAGAAGGACTGGTCCGACATACATTAAAGCTATTAAGCGCGTATCTACATCTGAAAGATGATGTCTATTCAAATTTCGCGTCAGTCTCATAAAAGTCATGCTAGTAGCGCCATTATGAGGATGCATATCAGGTTTACTTTAAATACACGCTACGACAGTCGTCAGTGTTGGTTACCTTTGAGACCGGACGTGGTGAGTTGATGTTAGCCAAGAATGCCTTTAAGGCGACAAAGACGCCATTCTCAACGCCTCACTGACTCTGAACGAGTTCATGAAACAGAGCTACGAGAAGCTGGACGTTTCTTCCGCGATACTGTAGAAAGGCTTGGCAGGATTGTGGCCACTGTACATGACTGCTGGCAGCGGTGGTCAAGACCAAGTGAGGTCACAAGAAGATCGGGCTCTGGAGGATTACGTGGCATGGCGCTACGGAGACGGTACACCACTGTGTTCGAAATATAGGTCTGGCACACCGTATTGCACCTCCAGCGGCAATCTGAGTAACAGTTGGCACCACTGTGACACAACGAACTGTCACAAGGCGGTTACTTCAAGGAAAGTTTCGAGCCAGACGCCGTGTAACGTGCATTCCACTGACACTTAAATATATTACCTAGATGAAAGTACTCCCGAAATTTCATTAATCTGCATTAATTATTATTTTATGTTGCAATGTTTTCCCTTCAGTGTTGTTACCAAGTGGACATCCATCCGCAGAACGTGAATTTAAACAGACACACTACTTCACCCAGCAGGTCGTACCTCACGGTAATCGCCAGGCAGTATCAGGACAGCGTCTCAGCGAGTGTCTTGTGATTCATCTACAGTCGCCACCAAAGAGAGCGAAACCGGATATAATACAAGTGATGGCGGTATCATTCAACAGATCTAGGGCTACACCAGTATTTAAAGGCGAACTAGTGCGAGTGAACATTGAACTATATAGCCACGAGCGATTCCATATTCTAGTTACGTACTGTAAAACTTTTATAAATAAACTAGTTCGGTTATAGGGGGTCACCTCCCTGCATTATTTATATGCTGGACGCAATGTGTTAACTTTTAGATAGTGTGGCGTCAGGTACACGGATAGGAGAGTAATCCATTCTGTTTATGTGAAGCAGACTGGAACAGTCAGCTCTCTTGGAGTCGTACAAGAGGTCAAAATCAGGAACGGTTTCAGGAAGGGAGTAGTTGTCTTATTTGATTTATTTACTGAAGAGAGAATGAGGAAAATACAGAACTATTTCCAAGTGAGAGTTGTTCTCACAGACAGGAAATCAGTGGGGTAAGGTTGATTTTTACACAGTAGTAGTCGACGAAAGTGAGATTGGGCGTATTTAATCAGACGTATCGTGTGTTAGCAGATGGCTATAATCTGTATTACTACACAGTTAAATTGATCAGTTATTCCCAGTTGCAGGTTACGTATTTAACAGGTCTTACAGTAAAAAAAAATAGATTTTTAGTATTTCATTCATTTATTGACGGACTACCCCCCGGGTTAGCTGACTGCGTTAAATCTCCGCTTCCTGGACACTATGATCAAAGTGCATGTACAGTTCTGCAATTGTGACTGCTCGATTATTGTCATGTCTCTAAGCTGTGGAATAAATATCCTTCTAATCACATGTTTTCTACGTCGTGAAGCAGTTTTTGCGAACAGTAGAGTGGCAGCTAAGATCACACAACAGAAAAGGCTTTCTGTAAAAGGGAATAGATACTAACAGCCAAAATTACGAACCGTTAGATCAGTAAAAGAAGTGATGCTGAAATCAAGAGGATAACTGGGAAGTGAAAAAAAATGGAGACCTGCATCATTCCACCGTTTGGAGTCGTCCACCAGAATCACAACAGCGTCAAAGATTTCAACTTTTGCTTGTTGATGTACTGTCTGTTGGCAATTGTCTCTGGATCTGCGGACATTTAATACAGAAAAATAAAAACTGAAATGAAAGCCTCCTACACTGCTTAACCATTACACTTCAAGAGATTAAAAAGAGCAAGCTGGTAAGAAAAAGACTTAGCAGGCCGGATGTTAGTACGAATAACGTCGACTGATCATTCAATGCCATTCGTTTTCACAAAATGGCAGAGGCAGCCACGATATTTTGCTAGCGCGCCGGACCCTAACCTACGGGGTTTAATGCCTGCGACAACTGACAGGTAGCCCGTGTGACGTCACTAAGCCCATACCGGGCCAGGCAGGGCGCAGCGTGAAATCCGCAGTAGTCTTGGAAAACCCGTAGGTTGCGGCCGAATCCTAGTCCCACTGGCTACGGCAGCGGGCTCCGTGCTTTCAGTACGCGCTTGTTTGTGTTAGGAACGCCGGTTGCATTGAATTGTGGATGGTAATTGACTTACCCTCGTATAACCAATGAGCGTCACGTTATAATTTACTAAATAGTTTCATAGTTAAAATCAATAAAAAATTTTGTAATTAAAAGAATTCAACCAGATTACACAGTTCTCCACAGTAGCACGTGTTATTAAGACAGCACAGGCCAGACATATCCGTTACCTGTCTGCTATCTTAGTTATTTTACAATATTCAAAGTTATTAATAGTTAAATAAATTTAATATAAGTCGGCAATTAATAAATGTTTTTGGCATGTAAGTATCGCTGTTGTATATCAAATCCTGAAGGCGCTAGGTGAAAGAGCGTCGAAAGAAGATGCGAAATAGCAAGCCATTTAATTTTTAACTCTTTGTGCAAACCAATACTGTAAAACGGTTTTAATATGTATTTTGTGATCAACAAGGAAAATAACAGGCGTACAGTGTAGTTTGCTAGCAGCAAAGGACCGCATATATACAGGGTGAGTCACCTAACGTTACCGCTGGATATATTTCGTAAAACACATCAAATACTGACGAACCGATTCCACAGACCGAACGTGAGGAGAGGGGCTAGTATAACTGTTTAATACAAATCATACAAAAATGCACGGAAGTATGTTTTTTAACACAAACCTACGTTTTTTTTAAATGGAACCACGTTAGGTTTGTTAGCACATCTGAGCATGTAAACAAATACATAATCAGTGCCGTTTGTTGCATTATAAAATGTTAATTACATTACACCTAAAGTTGATGCTTGAGTACCATTCCTCCGCTGTTCGATCGTGTGTATCCGAGAGCACCGAATTACGTAGGGATCAAAAGGGAACGGTGATCGACCTTAGGTACAGAAGAGACTGGAACAGCACATTACGTCCACATGCTAACACCTTTTTATTGGTCTTTTTCACTGACGCACATGTACATTACCATGAGGGGTGAGGTACACGTACACACGTGGTTTCCGTTTTCAATTACGGAGTGGAATAGAGTGTGTCCCGACATGTCAGACCAATAGATGTTCAATGTGGTGGCCATCATTTGCTGCACACAATTGCAATCTCTGGCGTAACGAATGTCGCACACGCCGCAGTACATCTGGTGTAATGTCGCCGCAGGCTGCCACAATACGTTGTTTCATAACCTCTGGGGTTGTAGGCACATCACGGTACACATTCTCCTTTAACGTACCCCACAGAAAGAAGTCCAGAGGTGTAAGATCAGGAGAAGGGGCTGGCCAATTTATGCGTCCTCCACGTCCTATGAAACGCCCGTCGAACATCCTGTCAAGGGTCAGCCTAGTGTTAATTGCGGAATGTGCAGGTGCACCATCATGCTGATACCACATACGTCGACGCGTTTCCAGTGGGACATTTTCGAGCAACGTTGGCAGATCATTCTTTAGAAACGCGATGTATGTTGCAGCTGTTTGGGCTCCTGCAATGAAGTGAGGACCAATGAGGTGGTCGCCAATGATTCCGCACCATACATTTACAGTCCACGGTCGCTGTCGCTCTACCTGTCTGAGCCAGCGAGGATTGTCCGCGGACCAGTAACGCATGTTCCGTAGGTTCACTGCCCCGTGGTTTGTGAAACCCGCTTCATCGGTAAACAGGTAGAACTGCAACGCATCCTCTGTTAGTACCCATTGACAGAATTGCACTCGATGATTAAAGTCATCACCATGTAATTGCTGATGTAGCGACACATGAAACGGGTTAAAGCGGTGACGATGCAGTATGCGCATGACACTACTTTGACTCAGTCCACAGGCTCTCGCAATGTCCCGTGTACTCATGTGTGGGTTCATGGCAACAGCAGCTGACACACCAACTGCACCCGCTTCTCCTGTGACGGGCCTGTTACGGACCAGTTTGCGTGCTACGACCATACCTGTTGCATACAGATGGCGGTAGATGTTTTGCAATGTGCGGCACGTCGGATGCTCTCTGTCCGGGTACCGTTCTGCATACACCCTGCAGGCTTCAGCTGCATTTAGTCGACACTCGCCGTAGATGAGTATCATCTCCGCCTTTTCAGAGTTCGAATACACCATGGTCACAGTTCCTACAACACTACACTATCACAGAGGTCTGGTAACACGGTGTACTACAGTTGGTCTGCGTGCGGAGACGAATGCAGAATAACAATAGCAGCAAGCGCTACATGCGGACACTGCGACAGCTAGACCAAACCACAACAGTTCACTATAGCCACACTCGTAAACACGGTCGTCATCGTAAACATGTCCCAGCAGATGCTGCTCGCCGACCGTGGCCCGTGTTTGTTACAACACGCAACTGAACGTCGGAGGTTTCAAGCGTCAACTTTAGGTTACAATATCTTCGGATGTAATTAACATTTTACAATGCAACAAACGGCACTGATTACGTATTTGTTTATATGTTCAGATGTGCTAACAAAACTAACGTGGATCCATTTAAAAAAACGTAGGTTTGTGTTAAAAAACATACTTCCGTGCATTTTTGCATAATTTGTATTAAACAGTTACACTAGCCCCTCTCCTCACGTTCGGTCTGTGGAATCGGTTCGTCAGAATTTGATGTGTTTTACGAAATATATCCAGCGGTAACGTTAGGTGACTCACCCTGTATATAGTCCTAAAGTTGTATTTGCAAAACTTGACTGTTGGTGACAAAAGCAATTTTATTTGTAACGGACGGGGCAGCGCAACGCCAGCGACGCTTTACGAGTTAGAAGCGCCGCTGCCGCTGCCGCGGCTCCTTTGTGCTTCTGTTGCGCCGAAGTTCGGAACAGGCAGTGCTGGACAGAGCCCGTGCGGCACACAGGCCGCACCCGGTCTGAAGCAGTGACCTGAAAGCCTGTCTAAATTAATTTCTCGCGAACTAGTAGCACTAACGAGGAACAAGTAGGTTTCATTGGACAGTTTTATTACTGTTTTTCAGCGACTAAGCAAACAATTATGGAACTTTAATTTTGTACTTGCGTGAAGTAAAGGCGCTTTCTGCGTGCTAAATAGGGTGGCCACGCGTGGTGAATGCCTGGTACGGGAGTTTGAGTCGTCCTGATCAGCTCAGCTGCCCACATACATAACGTTTTTTACTTTGTTTCTTTCGTTGTGGCGCCTCCATTCTTAAAAAACTCAGATTTATTTCATGAAAAGAACTTTGATCAGTGTCAGTCATCAATAACTTGGCTTCAGTTACATGCCCATTGTATTAATTTTATTTCGAAGTGTGGCTGTAGTTTTGCAACTCATAAACTGCCAGGAAATTCATAAAAATACAACAAGTCTGCAACCATTTTGGCCACAGGATGATAAACTGAGCGAAACCACCTTTTAGAGATGTGCTCGATGAAAAATCTCAGAGGTTGCCGATTTACCCGGTCTTCTGCTTTTTCAACCGCAGCACTTAATTTTATTATTCGAAAGAGAAAGGACAGCTTAGGAAGCATTTGATCAGCTTCTGGAAATAACAGTTGACTATACAATCTTTCCTGAGACACATACTTGTGACAAACATATGAAAGAAGTCATATAAAAAACAAGTCACATTTTGGCAAATATTTTCAAAAACATGGGGAAGAAACATGCCTGAATATTTGTATCTTAAACCACGGACTGTGGCCACGGAAACTGTAATTGAGGCAAACACCAGCCGTGAAAAACTACGTTGTGTCATTGTTTCAAACCGCTATTCCAAAATAAGGAACAACCACCTTGTAAATAGCAGTAGACGGAAGAGAAATGTAATGCTGTGCTCCTTCAGGTTGAAGGGTTGTGTCAATTCAGCAAATTGCTGCTGGCGTCTCATAAAACTACGAGACTCTTGCAGCAAGGGAATCTAGAATTAAAACCTAAAATAAAATTAAACAATGTATCTCTTAGAATAAGCGTAATAACGAGATATCTAGTGATATATCTGGACCAACGTCGCATTTTTACTTGAAATAGAGGACACAGGACAGAAAAAATACAAAAGCTACAAACGTTGTATACAAAATTATAAAAATCGCAAATACACAATTTCGAGATCCCTTGAAATCAGTCACAGGGTTAAACGAATCTATTAGCGTCAGTTTTGGGATGTGGTTGGAGTGTTTGGGCTGGAAGATTATAGCTTGTGAAGCTAGAGAAGAGGGCAACGACGTGTGCTACAGAAATTGACGGGAGCCTGCTGTACGACTTAGAATGTTGCATTGTTGGTAACTATAGAAATTTGCAAGCATGATTTGGAAAGCTGAAAAATAAAAGACCGGTTTTGGTTAAAAAAAAAACAGTCAAACGGAAGTACAAAAGACCCCTCGGACTGGTACCGATAAAAAATAGTTAATACAATATCACACATTTTAACTATGTCATCATGGATGAGACACTTCAGGCACTGCGAGGAGAACGTGTGAATTTCTACCTAATCTCAAGAAGAGATTAAAAATGATATTTTTTCGCCAATGGTGGGAACTGATTACCGAACGGGTCTTGGCTCGATGTTACGCGTCTGTATGCTCTCCAGCTTTGAATTTGGGAGCTAACATCCAAAGATGTTCGGGCTCACATGCGGCTCCCCCTCATCGAAATGTCTTGGCTCAAACTCGTCTAGGGGTTGAACGGCACGTGTCGCATTACATGCCTTAAATTAGACACTTGTGACCCTTTGGTTAAATTGTCTGGCTGATAGCAAGTTTGCGAAATACAGTCAATGTAACATATAATAACAGTAACAATATTATCAGGAACTAAATTAACGACCCATAAATTATGTGGGCCACACAGTTGTAGCCGGCGGGCGTGGCCGAGCGGTTCTATCCTCTACAGTCTGGAACCGCGCGACCGCTACGGTTGCAGGTTCGAAACCTGCCTCGGGCATGGATGTGTGTGATGTCCTTAGGTTAGTTAGGTTTAAGTAGTTCTCAATTCTAGGGGACTGATGACCTCAGCAGTTTCGTCCCATGGAAGCTTACTACAAATTAAAAAAAAAAAAAATTCTTACCAAATTTAATCGGGACTCATATGACCGGGTCACGGTTTTCTAGTCGTGTAGGGTGTAACCGATATGGTCACGAGCTCACGAGAGGAGCTGCATGCGATGTCGTGCTGTTAGCAAAGGGACTCGCGTCGGTCGTCTGCTGCCATAGCACATTAACGCCAAATTTCACCTAACGGATACATTCGTCGTACATCCCACATT
Organism: Schistocerca serialis cubense; assembly: GCF_023864345.2. NCBI lineage: Eukaryota > Metazoa > Arthropoda > Insecta > Orthoptera > Acrididae > Schistocerca > Schistocerca serialis. Next base: position 1,890,290 of record NC_064641.1, on the reverse strand, counting down.
GATTTCTGCAATTATCTCAAGTAGGGTTGCTTGTCTCTCAGCACTGACAACTCTACACAAACGCAAGGTTGTCGGTCGCTAAGTGAAGGCCGTCGGGCCCTGCGTTGTCCGTGGTGGGAGGTGATGTCTGAAATTTGGTGTTGTTGCCACATTCTTGACACAGTGGATCGCGGAATATTGAATTCCCTAATGACTTACGAAATGAAATGTCCCAAGCATCCAGTTCCACCTACCTATCCGCTGTGCGGCCATAATCACGTCGTAAGCCTTTTCACATGAATTAGCTGTGTACATACGACAACTCTGCAATTGCACTGCCCATTTATACCTTGTGCATCCGATACTAATGCCATCTGTATATCAAGTGCAGAAGTAGGAAAACGGAATTTGGTTGCAATAATTACACGTCTGTATTTTGAAACTAAAAGTAAAATTATTGGAAATAACCTACATTGCTATTTATATATTTCTCCCACCTCTACGGCAGACTGTGAATGCCACACACACACACACACAAAAAAAGAAAAAAGTTCTTCTTTTGAAGCAAACCAGTCAGCGAGGCATTTTCGTACATTTTCATACGAATTTAAGCGTTGTTCAGAAAGAGCGTGTCCCAGTGATACAAATAGATGATAATCAGAAGGAGCCAAGTCTGGAGAATAAGTCGCATGCCCTGGTGTTTCCCAACTGAACTTCTCGATTGTTTCCCTGACTTGTTTTGCTCTGTGTGATGGGGCGCTATCATACAGCAATATAACTTTGTGTTGCCTTTTTCCATATTTCGCTCGTTTTTCTCGTAATGCTCGATTTAATTCGATCATTTGGTGTTTGTAGCGATCAATGTTAAAGGTTTCAGCAGGGCTTAGCAGCTCATAACAGATGCCACCCTTCTGATCCCACCAAACACAGAGCATTGTCTTCTTTCCAAAGCGATTTGGTCTTGCAGTGGATGCCGACGGTTTGCCTGGATTCACCCATGATTTACAACGCTTAGGGTTCTCAAAATATATCCATTTTTCATCACTTGTCACTATTCGGTGGAGAACGAGTTCCTTTTGAATCTGAAGAGCAGCATTTCACAAGTGGTCTTTCGATTTGCTTGCTGTCTTTCCTTCAGTCCACGCGGTTTTCCCACTTGTTGCACTTTTCCCATGGCTTTCAACCGAAGAAAAATAGCTTTATACAACACATTCAATTGTTCCGAGAGTTCCTGTTCAGTTTGAGTATCACCTTCACCCGATAAGGCCTGTAACTCGTTGTATTCGAACTTTTCCGGTGGTTTCCCGGACTCTTAGTTTCTCACAGCCCACGCGGGCTGTGGCAAAGCGCCTCAGACCGCGCGGCTTCCCCGCGCGGCCAGTTGGCAAGAGCTGATGGTGAGATTCAAGTGTAGCGCAGGCCCCACGAAGCCATGGACCCATGTATCCCAGAAGGCACTGTGAAAGCTGGTGATGGTTGCGCTAACTGTGTGGGCTGTTTCCACATGGAATGGACTGGGTCCTCTCATCCAACTGAACCGGTGATTGACTCGAAATGGTTACGTTCGCCTACTTCGAGACCATTTCCAGCCATTCATGGACTTCATAGTCCCAAACACCGATGCGCCATGTCACCGGGCTACAATTATTTGCGATTGGTTTGAAGAACATTATGGACAATGCGAGCGAATGGGTTTGGCCACCCATATCGTCAGACATGAATCCCATCGAATATTTATGAGACATAATCGACACTTCAGTTCATGCACAGAATCTTGCCCTGGCAACAGTTTCGCAATTATGAACGGCTGCAGAGGCAGTGTGGGTCTTTATCTCTGCAGGTGACTTCCAGCGACACGATAAGTACACGCCACGGCGTGTCGCTGCACTGCGTCGGCCAAAAGGAGGTCCGACTCGATATTAGGAGCTGCCCCATGATTTTTGTCACCCTCAGTGTGCTGTTGGTCCCGCCTCGATATTTACACCTAGATCGACTCCCGACCCCTACTACGTCCTTTTCTCACTTTTCTTTTTCAGAGTCTACAGCAATATTTCCTGCAAAGCGTATTCTCTTAGCGTTTTCCGGATCTGGTAGAAGTTATGCCGGCTATATCTTAATAAATTGAGTGCCGCACCCAAAGTATTGTTTAAATCTGTTCTTGTTAACTAGATTTTCCGGCTTCTTTATTTCGATAGAGTCCTTAATTATGCTGCCTCATAAACTTGTTGTTTGCCACACTATTCTGGCGACCCAGTATTTCATTTCATGATCACATCCTCGGCGACAGCTGTTTTGTTCAGTTGTTACAGCTGTGCGTTTCCTGATGTTCTTTGCGTCTGTCTTCGACTGTTCCAGTACTCTACCCGACCTAAGAGATGTTTCACGCATAAAATGGAAACAACAATGCGGCCGTACACATGGAAGAATACCATTATGTGATTCGGGTAAATTCCGCTGGAATAAATCCACGATGTCATAGAATCCACATCAAGACATTTAGAGACCTTGAGTGCAGTACTTACGAGTTTCACTCCAAGCTGATTTCTCAAAACCAGAAATCATGTTTTGTTCGTAATGATTTACGTATTTTGATGCACGTAATCAGCAACCTAGATTTCATTTCGGCACACACATGACGTGTATTCGTAATAGTACACTTCTCACATGTTGTAATCTGTTATTCATTATTTAATTATTTGAGATTCATTTCAAAAGTCCTGCACACTGCGCATGGGCGACCGTGACTGTGCCTTGATAAAGTTGAGGTTCATGTCACTTGAGAGCGAGACCTTTTGGCGTGACGGTCGTATATGTGTTTGCAGTTTCGCGTGGCAGTGTCGTGAGTTTTAGAATGGAAACGGGAACCGAGCCAGGTCCAATTACACGTAGTGAGCAGCGTCCTACATCAAAATCGATTACCCACGTGGACAGAACCCAACGTAATTGAGCAATACTTTGAAAGAGCTGTATCGTAATAGTGCAGTGGATCACATCGCAGTATCACGATGGTCTGCTCGTTTTCGTGAAGGTCACGTAAGCACTGAGGACAATCCGAGAAGTGGAATGCCGTCAACTGCAACAGACTACACCTATCACCTTCTTGTTAATGACGGAGAGAGGATCGACGGAACACGTGTGAGGAAATCGCATAGGTGGTCAGAATGTCTGGCACTCCAGCTTACATAATCCTAGCTAAAAAAGTTAAAGATGAGAAAAGTTGCTGCAAGATGCGTTCTGCATGATCTGAACGAAGAGCAGGAAGCAAGTAGCAAAAGGAACGTAGGAGAATTGTTTAAACTTCATCGAAGGGGAGGACAATTTTCTGAATATGTTTGTTGGACTTCGTGAAACTCGGGTAAGGGATTTTGAGCCACAACTGAACTCTCAGCCGTCACAATAGAAAAGTTGCGCCTCTCTATGCCCGAAGAAATTCCGCCTCCAACAATCAAAGGTGAAATTCATGTTGACCTTTATGTATGACATGAATGGAGTCGGAGCTCCAAATAGAGTACCGCGAGAAAGTCTGTGACAGGCCCGCGCTATAATCTGTTCCCGAAAAATGTTTTGCCCCAGAAAATTCGTCAGAGAAGGCCTTGCAGCTGTTGTCCTCCACTTGCACGATATGCAAGACCGCTTGCTTATTGCCCTACCAGTGAGAGAAACGATCGATATATATGAGTGGGAAATATCTCCCTGCCAACCATGCAGTTCTGATAAGAGCCTGCCAGACTGATTTGTTTCCCCAAATGAAGGAACAACTCCGTGGAAAACGTTTTGATACAATTGATGAAGCTTCCAGTGAGATGACCCGAGTAATCAGACAGCTCAACATTGAAGGTGCCCTGTGCGAAATACAAAAGTTGCAAACACGTTGAGAAGTTGTCGTAGGTAAGAATCAAGATTATATAATGGCCTGTAAAGCTACTTTGCAAAATAAATTATTTTCTTCATTCTGTCTTACAGCATCCAGAACTTTTGAAATGATCTAAGAATACATGACGGGTACAAAAAATAAATAAATAAAAAAAGATTACCTTGCTTATGTAGTGTGCATTTCTGCCTCTAGGAGCGTATAGAGCAACTCATTGACAGCTCAGTACCGCATGTGTAGTCGACCCGGCCTGTTCTGTTCATCTGCATGGATTATTTTTGCCAGCACTGTTTTGTTCTTGATTAGTTTTTTGTGATGCAAAGCTTAAGTGAACAATGTGCAGCAGTGAATTTTTTTCCTGTACTCGGTAAAAATGGTGCTCAAACTGTTTTAATGTTGAAAACAGCTTACCAAGATGATGCTATGAGAAAAAAAGGGTTCGAGCGGTTTGCTTGATTTAGAAAAGGCTACATCTCGATTGATGACAAACCTCGTTCTGAACGTCCATCAACTGATCGTAGAATGAACGACCGGATGACACAGCTGCTGGCAAACCATCCGGGATGTGAGTTCGTGGTCCAAGAAACAGAAGACCGCGACCTCACCTCCCGAAAGGTTAGCCAGCAGCTACGTCCATCAACTGCCCGAATTGACGAAAATATTGAAAAAATTAGAGAGCTTATGCTCACAGACCGTCGACAGAAAGTTGGTCAACTGTCAGACGTTAGTGAGTTATATTGGAGCTCGTTTCAGCAAATTTTAACGGAAGATTTGAGCAGACGTGAGACTGGTGCTTCCACCACGACAACGCACCTGCACACAGAACCATCTCTGTTACACAGTTTTTGACAATAATGGCATGTTTCCGCTGCCCACGCACCTTACTCGCCTAACCTGGCTCCCTGTGACTTTTTCTTGTTCCCACGCATGAAAAGAGGCATAATAGGACACCGATTTGACAACACTGTCAAAAAAAAAAAACAACAGCGAGGGAGGAGCTGTCACTATTTCTAAAGATGACTACAAAAAATGTTTCGAGTAGTGGAGCCACCGGCGGGACAAATGTATTAGTTGTAATAAAGAGTATTTTGAAGGAGATAAGGTTGTTCTGTAAACAATTTAAAAAAAATTAATTCCGTTTCTTTGGGTACCCTATCGTGTTACTATTACTTCTCTTATATTTACGTACATATTTTATCAGAAGGAACTATGGAAATTTTCAGTCTTGAGAAAGTATAGTTTGTAATACTGCGATATGTATAGTCCTTGATATAACATAATGTAAACACTTACAAACCGTTTTCCTTATAAGAACTTTTCTGTGTGCCCGTAAACTCAGCTTACCAACATGAATTTAATTTTGCCCAGAAAAAGAAAATTTCGGAAACATACTTTACGCTGATGACTCGCTACAATATTAATGTATGTATATTGATATTCATAAGCGCACTTCGTATGTCATTAGACCTTTATGAGATCAAACTCGACACTGCTTTAATAATTATTTATTCCATTACTTTTTTATTTCCTGTAGCTGTACATATCTTCACACGTATAAAAGTCTGATTTAGCTTCATCAGAATAGACAGGAAAAGTTTAGTAAATATCTTTGATAGCTGTGCTAGATCAGTAACAATTAACTCTTGTTCTTATTTTCGGTACTGATTAACGGCTTCAGCTGTATGTAATCCTTTATTTTTTAGGTCACTACTGGTTTTATTGCAGTAAAAGCTCGAAACTTTTTACCCAACATTCGTTGTCCGCCAGAACAAAACACCGCTAAAAGACGGTATGTCATTAAATAAAACAGCCAGATTCCAGTCCAATGTGGTGGATGGGTCCGCTTCCCCGGTGTAGATGGATTGGCGAACTGCGATGCGGCCACGTGGTGTGTCTTACTGATCTTTAATTATTTGTTTGTACTGCTTTCTGGTGTCCAACCGATGCAGTATTTACTAAACACGTTTAACAAATGACTGTACCTGGCTGGATACTCGAGAGCAAGACAAACCGTTTATTTGATACGAAAACTTAAGACCACACAATTACGTAATTCTTTCTGTGATGTCGACGTGAAATGTCTTATGCATCCCTTCCTTCTCTCTTACATCTTTCACAATGAAAAATGCATTTCCAGCTTTCACGAAAGCTACAGACATTCTTTATCCGATACGTATTTTGAAGTTGTAAGCTTCAAGTTCGCAGCTTGCCTAGAGCATGTATACAGAAATAATATGAATGAAATAACTGCATCATAAAACTTGTAGAGGAATATACATAAGGAAGTATGGTGTTCGTCATTTTCTTAGTTCTTACTGTGAAGGCGTAAGTATTGGCAGTACACTACTGGCCATTAAAATTGCTACACCAAGAAGAAATGCAGATGATAAACGGGTATTCATAGGACAAATATATCCTACTAAAACTGACGTGTGATTACATTTTCATACAAGTTGGGTGCATAGATCCTGAGAAATCAGTACCCAGAACAACCACCTCTGGCCGTTATAAAGGCCTTAATACGCCTGGGCATTGAGTCAAACAGAGCTTGGATGGCGTGTACAGGTACAGCTGTCCATGAAGCTTCAACACTATACCACAGTTCATCAAGAGTAGTGACGAGCCGGCAAGTGTGGCCGTCTAACATTTTCTGTATCCAGAAAGACCCGTGCAGGACCTCCAACATGCGGCCGTGCATTATCCTGCTGAAATGTGGGGTTTCGCAGGGATCGAATGAAGGGTAGAGCCACGGGTCGTAACACATCTGAAATGTAGCGTCCACTGTTCAAAGTGCCGTCAATGCGAACAAGAGGTGACCGAGACGTGTAACCAGTGCCACCCCATACCATCACGCTGGGTGACACGCCTGTATGGCGATGACGAATACACGCTTCCAATGTGCGTTCACCGTGATGTCGTCAAACATGAATGCGACCATCACCATGCTGTAAACAGAACCTTGATTGATCCGAAAAAATGACGTTTTGGCATTCGTGCACCCAGATCCGTCGTTGCGTACCCCATCGCAGGGGCTCCTGTGATGCAGCATCAAGGGTAACCGCAGCCATGTTCTCCGAACTGATAGTCCGTGCTGCTGCAAACGTCGTCGAACTGTTCGTGCAGATGGTTGTTGTCTCGCAAACGTCCCCATCTGTTGACTCAGGGATCGAGACGTGGCTGCACGATCCGTTACAGCCATGCGGATAAGATGCCTGTCATCTCGACTGCTAGTGATACGACGAAGTTGGGATCCAGCACGGCGTTCCGTATTACCCCCCTGAACCCACCGATTCCGTATTCTGCTAACAGTCATTGGGTCTCGACCAACGCGAGCAGCAATGTCGCGATAAGATAAACCGCAATCGCGATAGGCTACAATCCGACCTTTATCAAAGTCGGAAACGTGATGGTACGCATTTCTCCTCCTTACACGAGGCATCACAACAACGTTTCACCAGGCAACGCAGGTCAACTGCTGTTTGTGTATGAGAAATCGGTTGGAAACTTTCCTCATGTCAGCACGTTGTAGGTGTCATATCGGCGCCAACCTTGTGTGAATGCTCTGAAAAGCTAATCAATTGCATATCACAGCATCTTCTTCCTGTCGGTTAAATTTCGCGTCTGTAGCACGTCATCCTCGTGGTGTAGCAATTTTAATGTCCAGTAGTTTATATTAAAATTACATAATTTTATGAAAGGTATTTGTTGCTACAGTACAAGACTGATACTGTTCCTCCCGTCAAACTGGATATGCCAAGTGGATCCAAGAGGTCCGTGTCCTCCAGGAGACTCTCCATTTCATTAGCAAAGCAAACCATACACATAACTGACTCAGTCCCGTCAAACTCCGTCTGTGTTTCTCGAGCGCTCTTACGTTCCCTATATTCATGACAGTAATGCACAATGATTTTAAGATCAGGCTTGGAATTTTCGGTTATATTATGTTTGTATTTCATGTTTGAATCATTCGTGGTCAATGCTTATAACTCTACTTGCACTCTGATCTCATATACCGCGACATTTTACGAAAATTACTACAGTATCACAATAATGGCCTCGTACCTTTTGAGTTACAATATTCATATTTCTCTTCAGAGGCACTGGTCTTTCACTCTGATCCGATAATTAGTCTGATGTACGATCCTTTTAATGAGCACATGACCAACTCATAAAGTCGAAAATCATTGGTTCAGTTTTCGCGTGTTCAGTTTGCAAGTACCTAGTGTCGTAGCCATTGGAGCAGTAGTGGCGTAAATTTGACTCCATAGCCTCTAAAACGTAGGAAATGATATGGCTATGTCTAGCTGATGTACTAAAGTAACTCATTTTGGCAAAATTAAATCACCACACACGATATCGAGTTTAAACACATTTCCCGGACGGAATGTCTTAAAGTTCACTAACTAGCATAGTAGGATAGAACTTGGTGATCATATATCACACTAAATAAAGACCTCAAAATGTGACAAGTGATTAAAAAGTTTGACATAAGTGTAGTCAACACTTCCACGCAAGTGTTTTGCCGTCTTCCTGTTCAATGTGATTTCATTTGCCGGCCGGAGTGGCCGTGCGGTTCTAGGCGCTACAGTCTGGAGTCGAGCGACCGCTACGGTCGCAGGTTCGAATCCTGCCTCGGGCATGGATGTGTGCGATGTCCTTAGGTTAGTTACGTTTAAGTAGTTCTAAGTTCTAGGGGACTGATGATCTCAGAAGTTAAGTCGCATAGTGCTGAGAGCGATTTGAACCATTTTTTGTGATTTCATTTGTGTGTTGCGTGATGCCTCCGAACCTCCTGCACAGTTCGCGTGATGTTCGCAATTCTCTTCGGATGCATATCTAAGTACAACTTGGAGTGGGAACGTATATTCAGTGTGGTATTGTCTGAAAGCTTGTTAGCATGCAACAGTCAGCCTGCTGCGAGGCTATTCTGGTATTCTAGTGTGCTTACAAAGTTACCTGTTTGGCACTCACTCTTAAGTAGAAACCAAGCGAAAGCTTCTGATTTACATAACGTTTTATGATTTCCTACCTTTTGTTTTTAACTTGTTATTAGGAAACTGGCTTATTTAGAGTTGTTCTAAAACGGGCCACATGATACTTTCCTCTAACTTCAGCGTTCCTTTGTGTGTTGCCGTTTTCCAAACAAAATTAGCGAAACGCTAGTGCCAGTAGCAGTAGAATAAAACGTTACCAAAATCATACCAGCGGTTGAGCAGAGACAAATGGTTTTGTTTACTGCGAGGATACTTGTGTGGAGGTCTCAGTGTCACGTGTGACTTGATTCGCAGCATTACTGCACGCCAAGGCGCAATTCTGAAGTCATTTCGTGCTTAGCAACAATTTTGACATTTCTTACTGTGCGGGAGATTTTCTCTTTCCATGTTCTCCCTGAGAACGTTTGCGTCAAAGACCTTCCTGTCGAAGAAAAGGAGCGATAACATCCAACATAGCGTCGAGTTTCGACAGCCATCCAAACAACGTCTATGCAGATGGGAGTACGGCGCGTATTACTGAGTCCTGTCTGCGGTCTATGAGTCACGATTCTAGCGACGCTGAACTGCAGGGGCATGGCGGCATTTTATATCCAGAGAGTGTGTAACACTTGATAGACATTCCTGTTGCTATGAGGGCGTGCTAAAAATGATGTCTCCGAATTCATTATGTTGTTGTTGTTGTGGTCTTCAGTCCTGAGACTGGTTTGATGCAGCTCTCCATGCTACTCTATCCTGTGCAAGCCTCTTCATCTCCCAGTACCTACTGCAACCTACATCCTTCTGAATCTGCTTAGTGTATTCATCTCTTGGTCTCCCTCTACGATTTTTACCCTCCACGCTGCCCTCCAATACTAAATTGGTGATCCCTTGATGCCTCAGAACATGTCCTACCAACCGATCCCTTCTTCTGGTCAAGTTGTGCCACAAACTTCTCTTCTACCCAATCCTATTCAATACTTCCTCATTAGTTATGTGATCTACCCATCTAATCTTCAGCATTCTTCTGTAGCACCACATTTCGAAAGCTTCTATTCTCTTCTTCTCTATACTATTTATCGTCCATGTTTCACTTCCATACATGGCTACACTCAATACAAATACTTTCAGAAATGACTTCCTGATACTTAAATCTATACTCGATGTTAACAAATTTCTCTTTTTCAGAAATGCTTTCCTTGCCATTGCCAGTCTACATTTTATATCCTCTCTACTTCGACCATCATCAGTTATTTTGCTCCCCAAATAGCAAAACTCCTTTACTACTTTAAGTGTCTCATTTCCTAATCTAATTCCCTCAGCATCACCCGACTTAATTCGATTACATTCCATTATCCTCGTTTTGCTTTTGTTGATGTTCATCTTATATCCTCCTTTCAAGACACTGTCCATTCCATTCAACTGCTCTTCCAAGTCCTTTGCTGTCTCTGACAGGATTACAATGTCATCGGCGAACCTGAAAGTTTTTATATCTTCTCCATGGATTTTAATACCTGCTCCGAATTTTTCTTTTGTTTCCTTTACTGCTTGCTCAATATACAGATTGAATAACATGGGGGAGAGACTACAGCCCTGTCTTACTCCCTTCCCAACCACAGCTTCCCTTTCATGTCCCTCGACTCTTATAACTGCCATCAGGTTTCTGTACAAATTGTAAATAGCCTGCCGCTCCCTGTATTTTGCCCCTGCCACCTTTAGAGTTTGAAAGAGAGTATTCCAGTCAACATTGTCAAAAGCTTTCTCTAAGTCTACAAATGCTAGAAACGTAGGTTTGCCTTTCCTTAATCTTTCTTCTAAGTTCCTTATGTAAAAACTCCTAAAGCTTTTAAAATAAAACAAACGTTATTGACTTTCTACAGATTTATTTCTCGTGTCTGCTTATTGATTTCTCAACATAGTCACCCTGACGACGAACACGTTTCTCCCAATGAAAGATCAGTTTATTGATACCGTCACTGTAGAAGGTTTGACTTCGTTGACAGAGCCACGACCTCATTACAGCTTTATCACTATCGAAGTGAAGTCCTCGAAGGCGTTCTTTATGTTTTGGTAACAGATCAAAATCGGATGGGACCAAGTTGAGACAGTATGGAGAATGACCAATGACGGTGAATCCAAGGCGTCAGGTTGTCGCAGATGTCGCAGTCCTTGTGTGTGGTCTTCTATTGTCACGTTGAAGGAGGGGTTGGTCCATATGTCATCGAACTCTTCGAACTCCAGACTCGATTAGTGCACGCTGTGCCTCATACACCCACATAGTTATGTTATACACCGCCATGTTACATGCTAAAATTCGGTACCCTCTAGTGGCAGAGGACTACAAATATGTAGAAATGAATAATTCAAACGGAAATGTTAATAACGTTTGTTTGATTTGAAAAGCCTTAAGAGCTTTGACATAGAAAATTCGGAGAATTAGTTTTCAGCACGCTCTCACGCTGTTAAAATATTTAAATGAAATGCCACTGCAAGGATTGACTGCAAACAGCTAACTGTATGACTGACCCAAAGGAATTGGACAAGCACAACCAGACACAAGCTATACTTTGCAGTGCCACGTGTTGCACTATAAGTGAGTTCTGGGAACTGCGAATAGAGTGTTGGTGTTCAGAATGTACTGCATTCGGATGCCTAAGTGAAGGGGCGCTTTGTGAAAGGAAACTGTGGAAGTCTACCTAGGAAGCAGGGGATCAACGTAAGTGAATCAACTGCATTGGCCACCATCATGGAAGCCCAGTCAGAAATCAATGGTCCGACACACTCAAAGGTCACTGTAAATGGCTCTGTAAACCCGGTTTCCAAGCTTTCTGGCAGACTATCTCTCCTAGGCGAGAAAATGTAGTTTCTTCATCTGAGTAGAAAGTCAGCAGTGTGTCTTCCAACCTCAGAAGAGTTCACAGCATTATCCTCTAACAGTACTTTAGATAGTAGAGAGTCCGAGAGCCACTGAACGGTGAAGCTAGCAGTGGGTGCTTTGATATTTGCATACTACGTAAATTAAGTTGCTAAGTTTTTTGATGTTGAGAGGAAATAGCTTGTTCCAGCTCATTATAATTATCTTGTTCCGTCGCATTATACTGAGTAATATAGATGCTTGAGATACTTTCACCATTTTCCCAAAGTTCAGAAATGTTATAACTCGAGTGAAGAAATGGAGTACCTGTTTATTTGATTCATAATTACACACATGCACTTCCTTTCCTTAATCCCTCTACGTTGCCCTGGGTTAGGTAACTTTGAGTTTGTGTTAAGAGTTTGTGTGCTGGCAGTGGCAAGTCAGAGATCTGGTCAGTCTGTAGATTGGCTAGTGCCAACATAAATTTGGGGTAAAGGCAGCGCTGATGCCTCTGTTTACCAGGGGTAGTTCAGGGCTGGTAACAGGTTGTCCTCCAGGTTGGAGGGGAATGACCGGTGAAGGCCGCCATGACAGGGACACTCCGGGGAAAGCTTTTGAACTGAGCGGACGGAATCGAGGCCCAAATTCTTTGTGAGATGGGGTATAATTTATTTTATTGTTATTAACCCGTTCTTAGCATGTCGTTACGAAAATTCATTTTTTTAGAAATTTTGCCTGTAAAATTAAAATTTGCAGTTGGGATTTATTTCCAGAGGTGAGCACTGGCGATCACGTTATCCATTTGTGGTAATGCAATCAGTTGGTGCCTTCAGCACCCGAGAGCAGCAAAAGTATCAAAAACCATATAATTCCAATTTTAGCAGTAGCATTTCGCAATTTTAAATTTCTTACCGCTCTTGCTAAAGTAACATGGGGGCTCACCCCATCTAGTTAGCTTAACACGTGGTCGTAATTGCTGATGAGAAATTTAGACGATGATTCCGTGTGAAACCTGCTAGGATATGCGTTTGTTTTTCTGTGAGTTACTTAATGCTCGAAGCGTGTAACGTAATATTTGGCAAATTCATAAATTTTGTCCTCGGATCCTTTGACTCATGACAGCGGCCATTTGCAAGCAGCAACCTAGACGATGGTTCACGTCTTAATTAATTGTTAAATAATAGGTTGTGAATAACTGTATGGATTGAGCACAAGAATGAACAGCGCGGTGAGTACAAAAAAAAAAAATTTGCCGTTGGTGTCGATCACCCACCTGGTGTCGAATTGCACCGCCAGCAAGTTACCAGTTCGCTCTTTAAAATAGTTAAGGTGAGGATAAATGCGTGTGAAGTAATTTGTTAATTTACGTGGGCCAAATTTTATAGGAAATTTTTTTATTTATACGAGAGATGTTTGTGTCTGCTTTTTTAACCCCCCTCCCCCCCACCCATTTTACCGCCAAAAATCTTTGCTATAATTTTGACTAAAGGAACGGTGCTGAGAAGTAATGGAGTTAGTGACCACTGAGGAACCGAAGCGCGGTTCATTAGTTAATAACGGTTCGGTCCAAGGAACAAAATTGGTTGCAAATTTCAATCACTGTACAAGCGGACGGACTGCAGATGCAGCGAAGCCGGTCACTATCCTTTCCAAGAGCACAATATTATAAACGAGGCCAGATTTCTGACAGTATAAGCATCGAGTATAGATTTAAGTGTCAGAAAGTCGTTTCTGAAAGTATTTGTATGGAGTGTAGCCATGTATGGAAGTGAAACATGGACGATAACCAGTTTGGACAAGATGAGAATAGAAGCTTTCGAAATGTGGTGCTACAGAAGAATGCTGAAGATAAGGTGGGTAGATCACGTAACTAATGAGGAGGTATTGAATAGGATTGGGGAGAAGAGAAGTTTGTGGCACAACTTGACTAGAAGAAGGGATCGGTTGGTAGGACATGTTTTGAGGCATCAAGGGATCACAAATTTAGCATTGGAGGGCAGCGTGGAGGGTAAAAATCGTAGAGGGAGACCAAGAGATGAATACACTAAGCAGATTCAGAAGGATGTAGGTTGCAGTAGGTACTGGGAGATGAAGAAGCTTGCACAGGATAGAGTAGCATGGAGAGCTGCATCAAACCAGTCTCAGGACTGAAGACCACAACAACAACAACAAGCACCTTCAGTGCGATGCAGTGTTGAACAGATTTCTGATAATATGGGCACCTTCAGTGCTAGATAAGATAAAATTTATTCGGCTTTGCTTTATTAATTGCAATTATGAGATCGCTTAAGTAGCAAGTAAAAAAGAATGGTTACAACATTTGTACAGTTTCTAGGTAAAAAATAAAAATATCATATGAATTTGATTTCGTAGATTCGGTGACTGATCGTAACACCCTAATCCTGTGTAGAGAAAAATGTCAGTGTTGTAACCTGTTGTAACCGCGACCGAAACGGTCGCAGGGTGACCGAGAAAGCGAGGGGGACCAAACGTAGAGCGGCCCGCGAACAAACAAACGAACGGAAAGGACGGACACGAAACAACGACGGACGATGGAGACAGACCTTACGACGACAACACGCAAGAAGCAACGGAGTGAGCCGGCCGGAGTGGCCGAGCGGTTCTAGGCGCTACAGTCTGGAACCGCGCGACCGCTACGGTCGCTGGTTCGAATCCTGCCTCGGGGATGGATGTGTGTCATGTCCTTAGGTTAGTTAGGTTTAAGTAGTTCTAAGTTGTAGGGAACTGATGACCTCAGAAGTTAAGTCCCATAGCGCTCAGAGCCATTTGAACAATTTGAGCGAAGCAACGGAGTGACTGAGACAACGAAACTAATCCAAGACGTCCACTAGCAATGAAAACAAAGAACGGTAAACACGCTGTCTGTTGTCTAGGCGACATGTCAAGACGTACGCGAGATTAGAGTGGCTGGCTTGGCTTTTTTTTTTTCCTTTATTGAGTTTCGATTCCCCCCGAAGGGGGCAGGCTGGCAGCAGCTTAGTTTGCCGCTCTTCAGCCTACAGACTTTGTTAGAAAGATGAAGAGAATAAACAATAAAAACAGGCGATAAAATCGGAGACTTAAAGAATAACATGGCGAAAAGAAATTGTGAAACTTAAAACAAAGAACAGGTGGATGATGACGCTAAGAAAATACATACAAAGCAGACAGGTAAAACAATAGACAGACAATTAAAAAAAACACGGCAACAGTCTGGTTTCTGTTCGCAAAAGACATAAAATTCACACCCAGCGACAGCATGGTTTCTGTTCGCAACACGAGAAAGACGAACAACACTGAACAGTCACTGGAACACTGCACTAAAAAGTTGGCAAATGTGACATACCACAGCCGAGAGCAGGTGGGGGGAAACTGGACAGATGATGGGAAAATAAAAAAGGGGGGAGCCGGGAAAGGAGCTGATGGAGGATGAGGACCCATAAGAGGGGTGGGGGGTGCTGGGCAGACGCAACAGGGAGTGGGGTAGGCAGAGGAGGGGAATACAAAATGACTTGGGGGGGGGAGAAGGGAGGTAGGGAGAGGTTTAGTGGGGAGGAAACAGGACGGAAGGGGGGAAGAGGGAGCCCAGGGAAAGGACAGGGGAAAGGAGGGGGAATGAGGATCAGAGTTGATAGGAGGAATAAATGGAGGGAGAGAGGGCATCATCCAGGAGGGGGAGTTGATGGAAGCCACCTTGGGAAAGGAGATGCAGGGTGTAGAGATGGAGGGTAGGGGGGACACAACGGTGAAGACGTGGCAGGAGGCGGGGATGGGAGAGGAGAGGAGCAACCAGAGGGTGAGGGGGTTCAAGATGGCGGGAGGTATAGAGGATGCGGATATGTTCGAGGAATAGGAGCAGATGGGGGAAAGGAATCAGGTCGTAGAGGATCTGCATGGGGGACGGGAGGCATATAAGGAAGGTGAGGCGGAGTGCATGGCGCTCAAGGATCTGGAGGGACTTATAGAATTTGGGGGGGCAGATATCCAGGCAGGACTGGCATAACAGAGGATTGGACGGATTAAGGATTTGTAGGTGTGGAGGATGATAGAGGGGTGCAACCCCCATGTCCGGCCAGAGAGGAGTTTGAGGAGTTGGAGGTGGTTGTGGACTTTGGACTGGATGGAGCAGAGATGAGGGATCCAGGTAAGGTGACGGTCAATGGTGAGGCCAAGGTAGGTGATGGTGGGGGTGAGGCGGACAGGACGGGCGCAGACAGTAAGGGAGAAATCCAGGAGCCGGAAGGAGCGAGTGGTACGACCTACGATGATTGCCTGGGTCTTGGAAGGGTTGAGTTTCAGGAGCCACTGATTACACCATGCAGCAAAAAGGTCAAGGTGATTCTGGAGAAGGCGTTGGGACCGTTGGAGGGTAGGAGCGAGGGCGAGGAATGCGGTGTCATCAGCATATTGCAAGAGGTGTACTGGAGGGGGGGGGGTTGGGGCATATCTGTCGTGTACAGGAGGTAGAAGAGAGGAGAGAGCCCTGCAGAGGGGTAGACGGTGTCGGAATTGGCATTATGGATGGTAACATAGGAGGGGTGGTGGGAGAGGAAGGAGGCCACCAGACGGATGTAGTTGATAGGAAGGGCGTAGGTTTGGAGTTTAAACAGGAGATCGGGATGCCAGACACGGTCGTAGGCCTTTTCGAGGTCAAGGGAGACAAAAATGGCGGAGCGACGGGAGTTAAGCTGGAGGGAGAGGAGATGAGTGAGGCGGAGGAGTTGGTCATCAGCAGAGAAGGAAGGGCGGAAGCCACATTGGGTGTTTGGGAGGAGGTGGTTTTGGCGGAGATGGTGACGGATGCGCCGGGAAAGAATGGATTCCAAGAGCTTGCTGAACACCGATGTGAGACAGATAGGACGATAGGAAGAGGCATCAGATGGAGGCTTGTTGGGTTTGGAGAACATCAGGGTACGGGAGGTTTTCCACACTGCCTTAGCGCGAGGCAGGCGCTTAAATACGCAATCGGGGGCGCCGCTATTGGCCGCTGCAACCACGTGTCCCACTGTGACGCCCTCACTCTAAATGCGGGCCAGGAGGCGCGCGCCGCCACAGCTTACGGCGCGATAGTGCAGAGACCTCTAGGGGTCTTCGACGTCCATCACGTCTGGCGAGGATTCAAATTCCGCGGCGTGCGCTACCAGAGTTGGTACTAAACTGAAGTTATAATAATCTGGCGGGAATGAAAATTAACAAGGACACACAAAATAAATCATGTTAGAGAGTGGTAATTATTTACATGTCCACTTGGTTGCTTGAGCCCTTCCTTACGTTATCCGATGCGAAATCTCAATATGATAGTCCCTAATCAATAAAATACTAACTTCGGGCCGGTCCCCTTTTCATGAATCCTTCCGAGCACTGAACCAGACGGGTGAGCGGCGTGTATATGAGATGCCTTGGCACAGACGCAACATAGATTGGGAGAGAGAGAAAAAAGATAACAACGGGCAAGGTAACCATTCAATGCCATCTCGTTATTGTACTATCGAGCTTAAGAAACCACTGTAAATCAAGTACATTTATTAATTATAAAGTTTTACTGATGTCTGCTATTTGCAATCAATATCAGATACAAGGGTAGTGAAATGAAAACCGAACACCCACCATAACGGGACCATGGAATGGTTTCATTCAAAAGTAATCACCACACTCATTAAGACGTGCATCCCACTGGGAGTCGAGACGGTGTTTTTCCTGTTTCGTAGAACGTGATAGGCCACTGATGGATTCGACACCGCACACACTCTTGCATTACCCTGTCCGATGAAACTGACGTCCATGGAAGTTTTTCTTCAGATTGCCAAAGACGTGAAAGTCACACGGTGAAGAATCTACACTGTACAGAGGATGTTGCAGTGATTCCCAACCAAAGTGGTGAAGCGTAGCCTTAGTCCAATTGGCAGTGTGGGGGCGGACGTTACTGTCCAACAGGAGGATTCTGCCCGGCAGCGTTTCGACAGCCCGAGGGAAAATGGCAAAGCTGGCATTGGAAACACCTCACATCTCCTACTCCAAAGACATCCAAAGCTGGTCACACAAGCTGCGATAATAATCAAGATAACCCTCTTCTTCGACTGCCGGGATCGTCTCGGTGAATTTATTCTAGTGCTCTACAATCAATGCGCAGCACACTTTCAGAAACTGCGGCGTTCCATAAGTTAAAACGCCCGGTAATGCTGTCTGACGCAATCACCCTCCCGCACGAAAACGCCTGCCCCTACACTGCCAAACGGACGAAGGCGACGCTTCACGACTTTGGTCGCGAAACACCGCAACATCCTCCGCACAGCCCGGATTCTTCACCGTGTGACTTCCACATCTTTGGCGATCTGAAGATAAACTTCCATGGACGTCTGTTTCAATCGGACGAGGAAGTGAAAGAGTGGGTACGGTTGCGAATACACCTGCGACTGATCTCGTTCTGCAAAACAGGAATTTATCGTCTTATTTCCTGATGAAATAAAAGCCTTAACGCATGTGGTGATTGCTTGTGAATGGAACAATTCCGTTTTCCCTTTGTGGCGGGTGTTGGTTCTTAATTTGACTGTACAAACTGCTGCATTAGTGATTTCAGTCGTAAACAGAATTGTTAAAATAGGCAGGAAGATTTTTCTGTTTAGCAAAAGATTTCAGAGTACATGACGGCTCAACACAAAAGTTTTATCTCACGTACAGATACTGTTGAGGATCAGTGGACAAAGTTCCAATCCATTGTACAATATGCATTAGATGAGTATGTGCCAAGCAAGATCGTAAGAGATGGAAAAGAGCCAACGTGGTACAACAACCGAGTTAGAAAACTGCTGCGGAAGCAAAGGGAACTAAACAGCAAACATAAACATAGTCAAAGCCTTTCAGACAAATAAAAATTACACGAAGCGTAATGTAGTGTGAGGAAAGCTATGCGAGAGGCGTTCAACGAATACGAAAGTAAAGTTCTGTGTACTGACTTGGCAGAAAATCCTAAGAAAGTTTGGTCTTATGTCGAACCGGTAGGTGGATCAAAACAAAATGTCCAGACACTCTGTGACCAAAATGGTACTGAAACAGAGGATGACTGACTAAAGGCCGAAGACTGCACTGTAGTTCTTTCTCTAGATTGATGACAAAATGGTAGATATCGAAATAGATAACAGAGATATAGAAAAACAATTAAAATCGCTCAAAACAGGAATCGCCGGTGCACCTGATGGGATACCAGTTCGATTTTACACAGAGTACGCGAAGAAACTTGCCCCCCTTCTTTCAGCGGTGTACCGCAGGTCTCTAGAAGAGCGTAGCGTTCCAAAGGATTGGAAAAGGGAACAGGTCATTCCCGTTTTCAAGAAGGGACGTCGAACAGATGTGCAGAACTATAGACCTATATCTCTCACGTCGATCGGTTACAAAGTTTTGGAGCACGTATTATGTTCGAATATTACCACTTTTCTGGAGACTAGAAATCTACATGGATTTCGAAAAACACGATCGTGTGAAAAACCCAGCTCGCGCTATTCGTCCACGAAACTCAGAGGGCCATAGACACGGGTTCCCGGGTAGATGCCGTGTTTCTTGACTTCCGCAAGGCATTTGATACAGTTCTCCACAGTCGTTTAATGAACAAAGTAAGAGCATATGGACTATCAGACCAATTATGTGATTGGATTGAAGAGTTCCTAGATAACAGAACGCACCATGTCATTGTCAATGGAGAGAAGTCTTCCGAAGTAAGAGTGATTTCAGGTGTGCCGCAGGGGAGTGTCATAGGACCGTTGCTATTCACAATATAGATAAATGACCTTGTGGATGACATCGGAAGTTCACTGAGGCTTTTTGCAGATGATGCTGTGGTGTATCGAGATGTTGTAACAATGCAAAATTGTGCTGAAATGCAGGAGGATCTGCAGCGAATTGACGCATGGTGCAGGGAATGGCAATTGAATCTCAATGTAGACAAGTGTAATGTGCTGCAAATACATAGAAAGAAAGATCCTTTATCATATAGCTACAATACAGCAGGTCAGCAACTGGAAGCAGTTAATTCTATAAATTATCTGGAAGTACGCATTAGGAGTGATTTAAAATGGAATGACCATATAAAATTAATCGTCGGTAAAGCAGATGCCAGACTGAGATTCATTGGAAGAATCCTAAGGAAATGCAATCCGAAAACAAAGGAAGTAGGTTACAGTACATTTGTTCGCCCACTGCTTGAATATTGCTCACCAGAGTGGGATCCGTACCAGATAAGGTTGACAGAAGAGATAGAGAAGATCCAAGGGAGAGCAGCGCGCTTTGTTACGGGTTCATTTAGTAATCGCGAAAACGTTACGGAGATGATGGATAAACTCCAGTGGAAGACTTTGCAGGAGAGACGCTCAGTAGCTCGGTACGGGCTTTTGTTGAAGTTTCGAGAACATACCTTCACCGAAGAGTCAAGCAGTATATTGCTCCCTCCTACGTATATCTCGCGAAGGGATCATGAGGATAAAATCAGAGAGATTAGAGCCCACACAGAGGCATATCGACAATCCTTCTTTCCGCGGACAATACGAGACTGGAATAGATGGGAGAACCAATAGAGGTACTCAAGGTACCCTCCACCACACACCGTCAGTATGGATATAGATGTAGAATGTAATTAAAATTTTTATAAGTATTTTTATTTTAACGTTATTTACCTCAATCTGTATTACAGTTGAACTGTTTGCAGTTACCCGTTACAAAACCAGTTTTATTCATGACGTAACGTTACAAAGATGACAACGTTATGCCCTTCGTGTCTGCGCTGCTAAGTATCATGGGGTGACTTTCCTCAAGGTTAGCTACTGCTCTGAGATGAACCGAACAGTGGAAGGCAGACTTTCATTATTATGCAGTTTGTGGCTTATGAACTAAACTCGAAAGTCCCGCCTGTGTGTCATATGGTAGCATTTATCAGCCACAGCTGTTGTGGCCGCTGCACGTTGAACTTTGTCAGGCATCTCCGGACAATGGCTCGTGTTAGTAGGCAGCGCTTATTCTCAGAAACATAGTTTTAGTCGTTGCTGTACCTCGAATAAAGTCTCTCTCGCACCTCTCCGCAGGAACTCTTGCTGTGCCGTTGTATTTCATTGTTGAGCTCAGACTGATTGTGTCGCCGACTTCATAGTTTTTCAACAACTATCAGGCATGGCAGTGTGCTGAAAATGTGAAAGGATATAAGTTAATGCAGGTGAGTAGGAAAAACCATCCTGTATGTTCGAGTACAGTTTTAGTGGTATGCTAGTTGAGAGAGTCACGTCAATTAAATATCAAGTCGGAGCTTTGCGAGGCTCCATGAAATGCAACGCGCACGTAAAGTCGACTGTAGGGAAGACGAATTACCATTTTGGTTTATTGGGAGAATTTTAGGAAAGTGTAGCTCCTCTATAAAGTAGACCAGGTACAGAACTCTTACGCAACCCATTCTTGAGTACTGCTCGAGTGTTTGTGACCCCGCCACGTCGGACTAATTCAAACTCATGTATTGCGTTAACTAGCGAGTTATTCTTTTCTTTTTTAATTCTGTGACTATGCTTTTCTTATTTATGACGTGTTAGACACTTAGTTCTTCTGCTGTTGTCATTTTATGCTGTAACTGAAGCGATTTGATAATGCACAATGCTTCCGCCGCCATTTCTCTGCTGTTGTAGCTATTTCGAGATGTCTATCCGTCTGTGTCACTGATAGTCAAATGGTTCAAAAATGGCTCTGAGCACTATGGGACTTAAGCCATGCGGCTTTTCGCGGATGATGCTGTAGTATATAGAGAAGTTGCAGCATTAGAAAATTGTAGCGAAATACAGGAAGATCTGCAGCGGATAGGCACTTGGTGCAGGGAGTGGCAACTGACCCTTAACATAGACAAATGTAATGTATTGCGAATACATAGAAAGAAGGATCCTTTATTGTATGATTATATGATAGCGGAACAAACACTGGTAGTAGTTACTTCTGTAAAATATCTGGGAGTATGCGTGCGGGACGATTTGAAGTGGAATGATCACATAAAATTAATTGTTGGTAAGGCGGGTACCAGGTTGAGATTCATTGGGAGAGTCCTTAGAAAATGTAGTCCATCAACAAAGGAGGTGGCTTACAAAACACTCGTTCGACCTATACTTGAGTATTACTCATCAGTGTGGGATCCGTACCAGGTCGGGTTGAAGGAGGAGGTACAGAAGATCCAAAGAAGAGCGGCGCGTTTCGTCACAGGGTTATTTGGTAAGCGTGATAGCGTTACGGAGATGTTTAGCAAACTCAAGTGGCAGACTCTGCAAGAGAGGCGCTCTGCATCGCGGTGTAGCTTGCTCGCCAGGTTTCGAGAGTGTGCGTTTCTGGATGAGGTATCGAATATATTGCTTCCCCCTACTTATACCTTCCGAGGAGATCACGAATGTAAAATTGGAGAGATTGGAGCGCGCACGGAGGCTTTCCGGCAGTCGTTCTTCCCGCGAACCATACGCGACTGGAACAGGAAAGGGAGGAAATGACAGTGGCACGTAAAGTGCCCTCCGCCACACACCGTTGGGTGGCTTGCGGAGTATAAATGTAGATGTAGATGTAGAACATCTATCGTCATCAGTCCCCTAGAACTGAGAACTACTTAAACCTAACTAACCTAAGGACATCATACACATCCATGCCCGAGGCAGGATTCGAACCTGCGACCGTAGCTGTCACACGGTTCCAGACTGAAGCGCCTAGAACCTCACGGCCACACCAGCCGGCCACTGATAGTCGTACTACGTCTAATTCAGTCCGGGTTACGGCTTACTCCTCCCAGTTTGCAAGAGTGAACTTGCAGATCTGTCACTGAACACGATGCTGAGCAGACAAGCAAGTTGCCATATAACATGGACACTTATAGTACTTGCCCTGAGTCAATAATGGCAGAGATCAAGTAGCTAATACGATTATACAGTACATTGTCCTAGTCTACTGTGTGTACAATGCCGGCCGATCAGATGCATTCATGGAAAGAAACCCCTGATATTAATTTACGCAACGGAACACTTTCAGTGTTTTAGTCCAACTACATGTAAACGTGCAAGCAAGTTACAGATTCTGTTAACACTCATTTTGAATTTAAAAATCTTCATCGTTATCTTTTGGGAGGACAGAATATTCAGACACGAAAAATGTGAGATGAGGTGGAATCTTCGTGAAGTAATTCTGACTGATACTGACAATTCATTATTGTTATCAATACCCCACAGTCAAAGGTACGTGACTGACATTGGAACAGTTAAATGAAATTACAGTCAGATAACATCACATTTGAATTGCATTTCTCAAGAAAGAAAACTAGTAGAATGAACTCAAGGGCCGCGCGGGACTAGCCGAGCGGTCTCAGGCGCTGGAGACATGGACTGTGCGACTGGTCCCGGCGGAGGTTCGAGTCCTCCCTCGGGCATTGGTGTGTCTGTTTGTGCTTAGGATAATTTAGGTGAAGTAGTGTGTGAGCTTAGGAACTGATAACCTTAGCAGTTAAGTCCCATAACATTTAACACACATTTGAACATTTTTTTAATTCAAGGATCAGGACACGAAAAATTAGAAATGGCGAATTCTTCATCAATGGTATACCAAAACTACACGTAACCCAGTAAGAGAAGACGAACACTTCATTCTGCCACCACTGCAGCTACATGCGGGTGGTCCAAAGAGGTCACAGAAAAAAGTATGGTTCAAATGGCTCTGAGCACTATGAGACTTAAAACGTGACGCCATCAGTCCCCTAGAAGTTAGAACTACTTAAACCTAACTAACCTAAGGACATCACACACATCCATGCCCGAGGCAGGTTTCGAACCTGCGACCGTAGCGGTTGCGCGGTTCCAGACTGAAGCGCCTAGAACCGCTCGGCCACAACGGCCGGCAGACGTCACAGAGACAAAGTCAGAGGCTTTCCAGGAAATTTGAGAAAATACGTAATCATCAAACCGACTGGGCGAGGCTGGATTTGCTCCGCACAGAATCTGGCGCCCTGCACAGTGATGTGGTCTGCATCTACATCTACATCTACATGACTACTCTGCAATTCACATTTAAGTGCTTGGCAGAGGGTTCGTCGAACCACAATCATACCATCTCTCTACCATTCCACTCCCGAACAGCGCGCTGGAAAAACGAACACCTAAACCTTTCTGTTCGAGCTCTGATTTCTCTTATTTTATTTTGATGATCATTCCAACCTATGTAGGTTGGGCTCAACAAAATATTTGCGCATTCGGAAGGGAAAGTTGGTGACTGAAATTTCGTAAATAGATCTCGCCGCGACGAAAAACGTCTTTGCTTTAATGACTTCCATCCCAACTCGCGTATCATATCTGCCACACTCTCTTCCCTATTACGTGATAATACAAAACGAGCTGCCCTTTTTTGCACCCTTTCGATGTCCTCCGTCAATCCCACCCGGTAAGGATCCCACACCGCGCAGCAATATTCTAACAGACGACGAACGAGTGTAGTGTAAGCCGTCTCTTTAGT
Source organism: Schistocerca serialis cubense (assembly GCF_023864345.2). Taxonomy (NCBI): domain Eukaryota; kingdom Metazoa; phylum Arthropoda; class Insecta; order Orthoptera; family Acrididae; genus Schistocerca; species Schistocerca serialis. The sequence continues at coordinate 1,866,118 of NC_064641.1, read as the reverse complement.
GGACTTGTTGCATCTTCTAAGTGTCCTGCCAATGAAACGCAACCTTTGGCTCGCCTTCCCCACAATATTATCTATGTGGTCTTTCCAACTGAAGTTGTTCGTAATTTTAACACCCAGGTACTTAGTTGAATTGACAGCCTTGAGAATTGTACTATGTATCGAGTAATCGAATTCCAACGGATTTCTTTTGGAACTCATGTGGATCACCTCACACTTTTTGTTATTTCGCGTCAACTGCCACCTGCCACACCATACAGCAATCTTTTCTAAATCGCTTCGCAACTGATACTGGTCTTCGGATGACCTTACTAGACGATAAATTACAGCATCATCTGCGAACAACCTAAGAGAACTCCTCAGATTGTCACACAGGTCGTTTATATAGATCAGGAACAGCAGAGGTCCCAGGACGCTTCCCTGGGGAACACTTGATATCACTTCAGTTTTACTCGATGATTTGCCGTCTATTACTACGAACTGCGACCTTCCTGACAGGAAATCACGAATCCAGTCGCACAACCGAGGCGATACCCCATAGGCCCGCAGCTTGATTAGAAGTCGCTTGTGAGGAACGGTGTCAAAAGCTTTCCGGAAATCTAGAAATACGGAATCAACTTGAGATCCCCTGTCGATAGCGGCCATTACTTCGTGCGAATAAAGAGCTAGCTTCGTTGCACAAGAACGATGTTTTCTGAAACCGTGCTGATTATGTATCAATAGATCGTTCCCTTCGAGGTGATTCATAATGTTTGAATACAGTATATGCTCCAAAACCCTACTGCAAACCGACGTCAATGATATAGGTCTGTAGTTAGATGGATTACTCCTACTACCCTTCTTAAACACTGGTGCGACCTACGCAATTTTCCAATCTGTAGGTACAGATCTATCGGTGAGCGAACGGTTGTATATGAGTGCTACGTAGGGAGCTATTGTATCAGCGTAAACTGAAAGGAACCTAATCGGTATACAATCTGGACCTGAAGACTTGCCCATATCAAGCGATTTGAGTTGCTTCGCAACCCCTAAGGTATCTACTTCTAAGAAAGTCATGCTAGCAGCTGTTCGTGTTTCAAATTCTGGAATATTCCATTTGTCTTCCCTGGTGAAGGAATTTCGGAAAACTGCGTTCAATAACTCCGCTTTAGCGGCACAGTCGTCGGTAACAGTACCATCGGCACTGCGCAGCGAAGGTATTGACTGCGTCTTGCCGCTTGTGTACTTTACATACGACTAGAATTTCTTCGGATTTTCTACCAAATTTCGAGACAATGTTTCGTTGTGGAACCTATTAAAGGCATCTCGCATTGAAGTCCGTGCCAAATTTCGCGCGTCTGTAAATTTTAGCCAATCTTCGGGATTTCGCGTTCTTCTGAACTTCGCATGCTTTTTCCGTTGCCTCTGCAACAGCGTTCGGACCTGTTTTGTGTACCACGGGGGATCAGTTCCATCTCTTACCAATTTATGAGGTATGAATCTCTCAATTGCTGTTGCAACTATATCTTTGAATTTGAGCCACATCTCGTCTACATTTGCATAGTCAGTTCGGAAGGAATGGAGATTGTCTCTTAGGAAGGCTTCTAGTGACACTTTATCCGCTTTTTTTAATAACATTATTTTGCGTTTGTTTCTGGTGGATTTGGAAGAAACGGTATTGAGCCTAGCTATAACGACCTTGTGATCACTAATCCCTGCAATTGCATCATTATTTCGTCTACACGTGGTTTCTAACTCAAAGACTCTCAGACTGAATAAAACGATGTTAGTCTCTAAATAAAGTTGTACTTTCCACGAATTCAATGGGTGAACTACTCTTAAGCAAAACTCGGTACGTTAGTAATCATACAATGGTCACTGTTGATGGCATATTGTCGCTCTTGGCTTCACCAAAGCCAATGTACCAGTTCGAGCATTACTAATGATAATTACGTCAAGAAACCAAACGAGACATACCAAAAAGCACTTCGAATACTGCATGAACTGAATGTAATGATTCATAATGGCTAAAAAGAAGTCAGCACTAATCGAAACTAGAATACCACGGTGTGTTCCAAGTAATTCTACGTGTTAGCTGGGTGACGGTACAATCTCCAGTATTCTTCAAACAGGCGAGCAGAGTCGACTGATTCTATGGACCGTTTTCTTAAGGTGGCTCTGACTCTGAGCACTATAGGACTTAACATCTATGGTCATCAGTCCCCTAGAACTTAGAACTACTTAACCTAACCAACCTTAGGACATCACACAACACCCAGTCATCACGAGGGAGAGAAAATCCCTGACCCCGCCGGGAATCGAACCCGGGAACCCGGGCGCGGGAAGTGAGAACGCTACCGCACGACCACGAGCTGCGGACTCTTAAGGTGGCGTTGGGATGAACATCTTCCAACACTCGGTGGAGGAAGAGCAGGAAGCGTCCTGAATCAGACTCGTCAAGTGCTCAAAAAGAGTCAATCAACGGCTGATTGCCGCGGCGACCAGTCTTCTTACTGCGGTAGAGGTGGTGGCTCTTACTGGCAATGTTGCGGAGAGAAAACCAGAATAATGCTTTGGCTAAAAATGTAAGCACTCTGCTCTACCTCTCTAGGGGAAACTTATGGACGTCGGTACTCTTCCCTAAACACATAGACTGGCGAGGATTATTGTAGGATGCTGGTTTACACATAAAATATGTATTCGCACCCTGTGTATTCAATTAAGAAGCAAGAGAGAGAGAGAGAGAGTAGAGATGCAAATTGAATGAGTGGTGTATTATTAAACAGGGAGAAGAATTTATGTATAGGATAACCATATGCTGTTTGAGGGACTTGACTGGGTGGGGGGCGGAGTTAATTATTCAGTTGGTCCGATGTGGCAAAACTTTCTTACGGATTCGTATTCATTTAGTACTTTCTTTGTTTGGGCAATTGATTTTACGTGACAGTTCTATGCTGTTATTAATTTTTGGTGCAAACTGTTTGTTGGTTTCCAGAATTTTTTAAATCACTTTCTATGTTCGTCGGATGCTGATCCTGTGCCATTAGGTGATCAACGAATGTTGAGTGGGTGTTATTACTTTTAATTCTCAGTGATGTATCGCATAATCTGTTTGTAGAATTCCTACGTGTTTTGCTCTCGTATGCAGAATGATAGTAATTATAAGTTAGGTTGTGGATGCTAGATTGATACTATTTATCAGCGTTGGTTTGCCTTCCTATTCTGTTCTGCACTAAGTTGTCTCTTCAGTATGTTGCCCACCCCGTGTCTGACTTTGTAATTGTAAGACAATATGTGCTATTTACTTACTGCCTGTTAATTTGTTGTCCGTTAATTTGAGTCGGTCTTTATGTAAGTTTCCTTCTTACACGTTGCCTGTTTCTGAATTTTGTTCTTTGCATCATAACCAATCTCCTCTTCAAATTGATTTCTTATGTTTCGTTCTTTTGTGTAGTCATGTTGATTCATAGGTGTTCTTTTCAATGTGTAATACGTGTCTGCAAATGACTTCTGTATTTGTTACAGGTCGACTGGATTGGTTTTGGATAATTGTGCTTGTGAGCTTCCTATACATTTTGAGCTCGTGTTCGTTGCTTCTCCCGAGTATGGCAATGTCTGAGACTACTGGCCAAGCGCGAATAGGAATTGTGTACTGACAGTGCCGTACAGACTTTATTATGTACGAGTATACAGAGAGTTCATCCACTCCGGCCATCTCGAATCTCGACGAGTTTGCCTGTTATCGACACTGATATCATTATAAATTAACAATTTTCTGATTTGTTTCCTTTACATGAACTTCTAAACCTTACTTCTTGCCAAATTTCATGATTCTAGGTAAATGGGAAGTAACTCGTAGGTTTTAATGAATGAGCTTTCGGGTATCGAAATTTGCAACATAGGTGGCCGTATCTTTTAACTGTATTGACTTAGAACGTTAACTTTTTAACTCCAAATAAGAATGATACACTCCAGTACGTGAAATAAATTTCAACTTGATGCATGTACCCGTTTCTGAGGAAAAGGGGGCCTAACAGACGGACACACAGGTAAACAGACGGACAGTCTGATAAGAAATGCCAAAGACTTTTTTTTTTCATATGATATCTTAGAAATTAACAATTTTCGGATTGAAACTTCCTGGCAGATTAAAACTGTGTGCCCGACCGAGACTCGAACTCGGAGTCGTGCTTCGGTAGCTCAGATGGTAGAGCACTTGCCCGCGAAAGGCAAAGGTCCCGAGTTTGAGTCTCGGTCGGGCACACAGTTTTAATCCGCCAGGAAGTTTCATATCAGCGCACACTCCGCTGCAGAGTGAAAATCTCATTCTGGAATTTTCGTATTTTTTCCTTTGATTGTTCTGCGAAAGCTTACTGTTTGCAAATTTCATTATTCTAGGTCAACGGGGAAGTACCCCATAGGTTTTGATGAGCGAATTTTTGGGTATCGACATATATGACATAAATGACGGCACATTTGATTGCATTGAGTTAGAAGCTTCAATTTTTGTACCGCCAAGGGACTGTATATCTTAGACCTTGACATTAATTTCAATGTGATACGTGTACCTTTTCCTGCGGAAATGGATTTTTAACAGTCGGACAGACAGACAGGCAAATGGACGGACAAAAAAGTAATGTTATAAAGGTTCCGTTTTTATCGATTGAGATATGGAACCCTACAAAATTAAGTTGAATAATAACAAAACTAATAAAACGGTGTCATACATGAGGAGGAATTTCTCTCTAGTTATTCTTAGCAAACACGAAGAATAAGATGAAGGTAGCAACAACTTTTTTAACATTTATGTTGCAGGTGGAAACAAAGTACACACATAAAACGCACGCACAGTTGCCTCGAATCACACACGCGGCTCTTGGAACTAGCGCTCTTCGCGAACGTCGCTACGCCGCGGCAATGAAGTCGGTGTGCGGTCGTGCTGGACAATTAGTCGCGTATATTAGCAGTGGACTACCTGCTGGCGGAAGAAGAGGGACACAGGATGGTCGTAGCCAGCGTGCAGTGCTGCTCGGTGCCTAAGTGATCACCAGCTGCCAGGATGGAGGACGGCCATCTGCGATAGTGGCACCGTAGCGCCCGTGGTAGTAGTAATATTAATAATAACCATACGGGGGACAGTACTGCAGCGGAGGTAACGCGTGGCGTAGCTGGCGGCAGTGTGTGGCGCGCATTAGCAGTGCTGCCGGCGTAATCTGCGTGCTTAGCCCGCTGATAAGGCGAAAATTAGCCGGCGCCGCATGGCACGTGCAGTTAACTGTCGACTCCGCGGCGCACCACCACCTCCGCTCAAACGACAGACCTCAAAAGCAGGCTGGATCGCGCTGATTACACACCAGGCGGTGAGGATTGAAAGCGTCCCTAACCACTGTACAGCGGGAAAGAGGTTAAACATGAAACTACGCTTGCAGCAACATTTTCCATTTTGGTAAATTTGGCCTTTCAAGCGGGACAATATAAAGAGTGAATGGAGGCACACAGATTCCATTTTTGACGTTGTTCAGCGACATCTTCTGAGCATATCATTACAAGGAACGCTTGGTATACGGTGCCTCGTTACGGATTCGTACCTCTATACTCTTCATCCTCAAACATACATTCAGTACTGCTCAGTTCTGTCTCGCCTCAACGACGGTGTTAGTTGGAGGTTTATAATGACACACAGCAGTATAGATACGTCTACTGGACAAGGGTAATCGATAAGGTCGCCGTGAACAGGTTCACTCATTATAATGAGCACAGGTCAGGAGCATGCAGAAGAACTCTGGATCAAGTTTAAAAGAAAAGTTGATTACGCGCTGTATAGGTATGTATCCAGCAGAACAGTTCATAATGGGAGTGAATCTCCACGGTATACAGCCACTGTAAAGAAACTTCTAAAGAAACAAAGATTACAGGGCTATACATAGAGAGATGCTGAATGAAAAAATTTTCGCTTATCAAGACAGCAATAAGTGATGCCTTCAATGACTGTCGTAGCAGAATATTGTCATGTCATATTTCACAGAATCCGAAGAAATTCTTTTCATATGTAAAGACTGACAGTGGCACCAAAGTTAGTGGCCAGTCCCTAGCCAGTGAGACAGGAACTGAAATTGAGGGTAGTAGAGCAAAAGCTGAAATGCTTAACTCCGTTTTCAAATGTTTATTTATAATGGAAAACCCAGGACAATTGCCTCACTTTAATCCTCGAGCCACTGAAAAATGAATGAAATATATATTAGTGTCAGTGGTGTTGAGAAACTGCTGAAATCGTTAAATATGAACAAAGCTCCAGACCCAGATCGAATCCTCACTATAATCTATCATTGATCCCTCCCTCGGAAAAATAAGTATCCAGTTCTTGGAAAAAGGCACAGGTCACACCCGTCTATAGGAAGGGTGGTACAGGTGATCCACAATATCCTTGGCATCGATTTGTTGTAAAATTTGTTTTAAATTGTAAGACATTTCCAGGGGCAGATGTGGATGCTGACCACAATCTATTGGTTATGAACTGCAGATTGAAACTGAAGAAACTGAAAAAAGGTGGGAAATTAAGGAGATGGGACCTGGATAAACTGAAAGAACCAGAGGTTGTACAGAGTTTCAGGCAGAGCATAAGGGAACAATTGACAGGAATGGGGGAAAGAAATACAGTAGAAGAAGAATGGGTAGCTCTGAGGGATGAAGTAGTGAAGGCAGCAGAGGATCAAGTAGGTAAAAAGACGAGGGCTAATAGAAATCCTTGGGTAACAGAAGAAATATTGAAGTTAATTGATGAAAGGAGAAAATATAAAAATGCAGTAAATGAAGCAGGCAAAAAGGAATACAAACGTCTCAAAAATGAGATCGACAGGAAGTGCAAAATGGCTAAGCAGGGATGGCTAGAGGACAAATGTAAGGATGTACAGGCTTGTCTCACTAGGGGTAAGGTAGATACTGCCTACAGGAAAATTAAAGAGACCTTTGGAGAGAAGAGAACCACTTGTATGAATATCAAGAGCTCAGATGGAAACCCAGTTCTAAGCAAAGAAGGGAAGGCAGAAAGGTGGAGGGAGTATATAGAGGGTTTATACAAGGGCGATGTACTTGAGGACAATATTATGGAAATGGAAGAGGATGTAGATGAAGATGAAACGGGAGATAAGATACTGCGTGAAGAGTTTGACAGAGCACTGAAAGACCTGAGTCGAAACAAGGCCCCGGGAGTAGACAACATTCCATTAGAACTACTGATGGCCTTGGGAGAGCCAGTCATGACAAAACTCTAGCATCTGGTGAGCAAGATGTATGAGACAGGCGAAATACCCACAGACTTCAAGAAGAATATAATAATTACAATCCCAAAGAAAGCAGGTGTTGACAGATGTGAAAATTACCGGACTATCAGTTTAATAAGTCACAGCTACAAAATACTAACACGAATTCTTTACAGATGAATGGAAAAACTGGTAGAAGCGGACCTCGGGGAAGATCAGTTTGGATTCCGTAGAAATGTTGGAACACGTGAGGCAATACTAACCTTACGACTTACCTTAGAAGAATGATTAAGAAAAGACAAACCTACGTTTCTAGCATTTGTAGACTTAGAGAAAGCTTTTGACAACGTTAACTGGAATACTCTCTTTCAAATTCTGAAGGTGGCAAGGGTAAAATACAAGGAGCGAAAGGCTATTTACAATTTGTACAGAAACCAGATGACAGTTATAAGAGTCGAGGGGCATGAAAGGGAAGCAGTGGTTGGGAAAGGAGTGAGACAGGGTTGTAGCCTCTCCCCGATGTTATTCAATCTGTATATTGAGCAAGCAGTAAAGGAAACAAAAGAAAAATTCGGAGTAGGTATTAAAATTCATGGAGAAGAAGTAAAAACTTTGAGGTTCGCCGATGACATTGTAATTCTGTCAGAGACAGCAAAGGAGTTGGAAGAGCAGTTGAACGGAAAGGACAGTGTCTTGAAAGGTGGAAGTAGTAAAGTAGTTTTGCTATTTAGGGAGTAAAATAACTGATGATGGTCGAAGTAGAGAGGATATAAAATGTAGACTGGCAATGGAAAGGAAAGCGTTTCTGAATTGAGCACTTTTGGTAGGGAGGACACTGCATGTTAAGTTGGATGGAGAGTCATCTTCAGATGTGGATGTAACGTCGGGTGTCCTCAGGGGAGTGCGTTCGGACCCCTGCTGTTCGTGTTGTATATTAATGACGTTGAAGACAATAATCGTAAAATCATGCTTTTTGCAGATGATGCAATTATCTATAATGAAGTACTATCTGAGAGAAACTGCATAAATATTCCGTCAGATCTTGATAAGATTTCAACATGGTGCAGAGACTGGCCACTTGCTCTGAATATTCAGAAATGTAAAATTTTGCACTTCACAAAACGAAAAAATGTAGTATCCTAAGACTATAATATCAATGAGTCACTCTTGGAATCGGCCAACTCATACAAATTGCTGTGTGTAAGACATAAGAAATGGAATGATCACATGGGGTCAGTAGTGAGTGAAGCAGGAGGTAGACGTCGGTTTAATTGGTAGAATTCTGGCAAAGTGCGATCAGTCTACAAAAGAGACTGCTCACAAATCACTCTTGCAAACCATCCTAGAATACTGCTCAAGTGTGTGGGAACCGTACCTGGTAGGACTATCAGGGAATATTGAACGCATACAGAGAAGGGCGCTGTAGTGTTGGCAGAAGAGCCAACACTGTTTTTCTAGAGGAGGCCGAAATGCACGCGTTTAATTACACGCTGACTGGCGTGAGGTCTGGAACAGGACAATATCTTGAGAATTGTATGTAAAGTACGTAGATGATGTAATACTTAACTTTAATCCATAATTGTAGAACATCTCTCGTTACGGTACATGCTTCATAATATTAATTATCAATTGAATACGGCGCCGTGCTAGGTCGTAGCAAATGTAGCTGAAGGCTATGCTAACTATCGTGTCGGCAAATGAGAGCGTAGTTGTCAGTGAACCATTGCTATGAACGTCGGCTGTACAACTGGGGCGAGTGCCAGTACGTCTCTCTGGACCTGCCGTACGGTGGCGCTCGGTCTGCTATCACTGACAGTGGCGACACGCGGGTCCGGAGTATACTAACGGACCGCGGCCGATTTAAAGGCTACCACCTAGCAAGTGTGGTGTCTGGCGGTGACGCCACAGGCGCCACGAACGGTCACAGGTTTGTTTAATCCATGGGTGGGTGTCACAGAGATACTGAAGGAACTCAAATGCCAGACTGTTGAAGACAGACGTAAAATATCCCGAGAAAGTCTATTAATTAAGTTTCAAGAACGGGCTTTAAATGATTACTACAACCCCCTACGTATCACTCACATGGGAAACGTGAGGATGAGATTAGAATAGTTACTGTACGCACAGAGGCGTTCAAACAATCATTCTCCCTATGGTCCATACGTGGACGGAACAGGAAGGAACGCTCATAACCCGTGCAAGGGGGCTCTTCCAAAAGTGACAGCAGCCACGTCATCCTACTTTGTGAACTGCTCGAGGGTTGTTTACCTCCTCTGTGTTTTGTCGGTGTATTTGAAAACAGTTCCGGAAAGCAAATTATTTTATTTTACTATTTTATGAGCGATTTCAACCTAGGACATAATCATACGAGATGTCTAAAATGGATGAAAAGTATGTACAATTGCTAGCATTACAATAGGATACAACAGTATTGGTTACCAATACTGTTGTACGCTAATGTAATATATACATGGAACCAAAGTTCAAAAGAAGTGACATTGGAAACAGTCTTCGATCACAAAACTTTTTAAAGCATGACGATTCCGGCGTCGGAGACCACTACCTAAAAAAAAATACGAAAAACTTATTGCAACCTTATCGGAAAGTGTTACAGCTGAATACGGCAGTATGACACCATTCTTAGCTACTTCTAAAACAGAAAAAAAACGCATCTACAATCCTACTAATAAGAGAATTTTTGCCTTTTCAGACGCATCTGAAGATCTAAAATCCAAACTAGTCACGATATACAAAGTTCTGCAACCAAAGAACGTGTTCATAGTCAGAAAAAATGACGCTGGGTCGCTGTACATATTTCAGTGTGATTATGTCACATGGCTGTTTGTTGTGTTGTAAAAAAAAAAAAAAAAAAAAAAAAAAAAAAAAAAAAAAAAGGTTCAAATGGCACTGAGCACTATGGGACTTAACATCTAAGGTCATCAGTCCCTTAGAACTTAGAACTAATTAAACCTAACTAACCTAAGGACATCACACGCCGGCCGCGGTGGTCTCGCGGTTCTAGGCGCGCAGTCCGGAACCGTGCGACTGCTACGGTCGCAGGTTCGAATCCTGCCTCGGACATGGATGTGTGTGATGTCCTTAGGTTAGTTAGGTTTAAGTAGTTCTAAGCTTTAGGGGATTGATAACCACAGCAGTTGAGTCCCATAGTGCTCAGAGCCATTTGACATCACACACATCCATGCCCGAGGCAGGATTCGAACCTGTGACCGTAGCGGTCGCGCTGTTCCAGTATGTAGTGCCTAGAACCGCTCGGCCAGCCCGGCCGGCTGTTGTGTTGTACATTTTGGTAATTGCACATTACAGACTTATTCAGATATTTTGTCAGAAACAAATGTAATTAGGATGGAGTAGCCGAATAAATCGTAATTAAATTATTTCTTTCTAACGAGTCGCCGGAGACATGGCTCTCATATGATATTTTTCCGAAAATATCCTTTAACGGCCTGAGATATTTTGATGTTGGAGTTCGAGTTCATCCCGTGAATCTGATAAAACTATACGCTAATGAATACTGAAGATAACCACACTACCTTAAAAGATGGGAAGTTGCGTCGATGGCATTTGTCTTCATGGGGAGTTTATCGGCATACGTGTACTTCGTTACTTTCGAGAATACGACAGCGGTATCGACCAACGAGGTCCTGGCAACTGCCTGAAATCGATTGGGGACAGGTTTTTTATAAAGTACTCTCAGACAGAATGAGATTTCCACTCTGCAGCGGAGTGTGCGCTGATATGAAACTTTCTGGCAGATTAAAACTGTGTGCCGGACAGTGACTCGAACTCGGGACCTTTGCCTTTAGCGGGCAAGTGGTCTACCAACTGAGCTACACAAGCACGACTCACGCCCCGTCCTCGCTGCTTTCTTCTGTTAAAAAAGTTAAAGGTTCAACCAACATCTTCCACTATCTTACTTTCTCGTTCTTTATTGGGCTTCGGAATGTTCCCGTAAAACCACCTCAACAGTGCAAATGTTACACTACCGTTTATTTTTGACATTGCAGAGTACATGTTCGTTTAATGCATACCCTTGTACGAAGTTAACCAGACGAAAATTTAACACATGTTACATAGAGATAGGATACTATAAGAAACCTACGTGTAATACAGTAAGACTTCATTAATCGCCATTTAGGATTCCCCTAATTCAATCCATATTAACCACTGTGTATATAAAGTAGCAATAAACTATTCTTCAGAACGTCCTGTAGGAATTGTTTCAAATACTGCATGTACAGAAATGAATATTTTGCACTTCAAAATGTACCATCAGGACAGCACATGAGTGCATTATAAAAAAATCATATTTGAGTATTACAGCCATACATACAATCTAGGATTCAGATTATATATAGAAGGTAGATAGTAACATACATTTACAGGCTGTACGTTCCATATCCTACTGACCAGCATGTGGGAAGATAAACTGCGTTTTGGTGTTCCCCTTGGACTCTAGTTACCAACAGCATCAGATCAGCAGCGCCAGAAACTACATCTTGGCGCTGTTGACAAACTCGTTCAGTGTTCTATGCGTTACTACTACTGTTGGATGCCTTAAAGGTTAGGATGCTTCTAGGGAACCCATCACCAAGATCCCGAAGATTACTTTCCAGTACGTTTATGAGATCTGTGTTCTGAGCACATTCTAGGAGTATATGGTTTGGGTCTTCTTCTTCTCCGTAAACACATAATGGTGCCGCACTCGCGCCAAGTAAAATATTAAATTTCAGTCGTGCTTTAACTGCCGTTCTGCTGTCTCCGTCATAAAGGCAACACATTGATAAAGTGGGAATGCACAGATGTAAAGGATGTGGTGGAAGTACCGTGTCCAAAGATTGCATCAAGGCCGACGATTATGCTTTGTCGGTAGCGTCACAGATCTCCCCACTTGCCAAAATATGGCGCACACTCCTCTGTAGTCACTCGACATCAAGTGCGCGTAACCCAGCGCCATATCTCTGTTAAACGTTGCTAGCGCACATGCAAATTTCCACGCAATCTTTGATGAATGCCAGGGAGTTGAAGCGTGGTCTCCAATCCGTGTCTAGTCAAACGGAACCTTATGATTATTCATGAGGCGTTGGTGGGCCACCGCCGATGTTTCTATACGTCAGTATTCAATGCACCTCTAGAGGTCGGTGGAGTGCAACAGACTATACTGCGTAGCTGCTTCAACATTCATACGAATTATTATAAATACGAGGTACTGTAAAATCACAACTGTTCTTCGTACAGCGCAATATCTCTTCAGTACATCGCTTTATCAGGTGCCTCTAAACGACGTTAATTTATGTCTATTATTCACACACGTTTTCTTGACGTTTTTCCTCAGAATGATCGGAATAACGTGTGCTGATCTTCTTCTGCTGCGTGGGCGCGTGTGAGCCTTCGAGTTCCAGCGAGCCCAGAACTGTTCTCAAAATGCCGATGTTCTTTTTATCTCAAACAGGTGCCTGATAATTTATTTCGATGCTAAGACGGTGTTCTTACTTTACTTTGCGCCCTGTGAACGGCAGTCATGTCCTCATAGCCCTAAGTATTTACAGTATTCCATATGAATGTGATAGAAGCTGTGTGAGTAAAGGATTTATTTAGGGTCTACTAATACCATAAGCATCACAACTATCACATATTGTTTACAAAAAGAACTAAAAAGAAGAATACACCCACTCACACAACCCTAAAATATACTCCCTTTGTCAAAAAAGTTCCAGGAGAGGTTTTTTTTAATTTCTGAGTTTGCAGTACTAAAAAGGAACAAATGTTTTTATGTTACCTGGTAGACGTACGTCACTGAAGTGACCTTGCCCATGTTTCCGTACAAACTCACTAGGTTGCAGGTTGTGCTTAGCAACACACCGGTTGGTTTCTTGGCGCATAGTCTACGGTGACACAATGGATGCTGATGGTGAGCAAAGAGTGAACATTAAGATCTGCGACGAGCTCTGGAAACCCCTAGTGAAACGCGGACAATGATTAAGCATGCATATGCAAGCGAGACACTTTCGAGGAGTCGTGTTTTCGAGTGGCTCGAAAGGTTCGTTTAGACAGAGATTCAGTGCAAGATCATCCCAGAGCTGGTCGCCTGTCTGCAGCACATACGATGCAAACGTGGAGCGTGTGAGGCAGTTATTGCAGGAAAACCGTCATCTAAATGTGCGTGCGATATCAGGTAAACTTAGTTTGGATCACGATGCGTGTCATAAGACTTTACGCGAATATTTAGGGAAATGAAAACTTAATACATATAATTGCTGGGGATGAAATTGGCGCTGCCAGTATAAACTCACACGAAGCGTCAAAGTGCTGAAAGGAGGAGACCTAGATCACCAGTCTCCAGAGAGTCAAACGGCAACCTTCGAGAACAAAGACAACTTTGATCGTGTTCTTTGAAAGTAAAGAATTAGTTCACCATGAGTATGCACCTCCGGGTCAAACAGTGAACCAAACTCTCTACATCGAAGTCTTGAAATGTTTGCTACAAGCAATTTGACATCGTCCCCCTGATGTGCAACAGTCACAGGACTGGTTCTTACGACATGACAAATGCCATTCCACAACCGCCATATTCGCCCAACCTCTCGTCTTGTGATTTTTTCTTGTTTCCACTATTGAAAAGACGAGTGAAAGGAAAGCCTCCTGAAGATACGTCAGACATCCAACGAGCTGTGACAAATGAGCTTACAAGCATCGCAGTTGAAAATTTCGCTGCCTGCTTCCAAGACCTCCAGAAACGATGGCGACTAAAAATAGTTACTACGTCGATAGGAGCTAGGATCATTACTTGGTAAGTGCAAGCACGATCATTCAGCTGCTTCTACCGATAGGTTTTATGCAGCCCACAAAGCCTTCAAAAACCACCCATGACATATTTTCACATTCTCTCGCTCGCTACATGCAAATCATTAGTGCTACAGAAAAAATGAACAGGGCCTTTTTGTAGGGCCTTTAACGTAGTTAAGATTTGTAATGCGACACGTTTCCGCTGGAGGCACAGTTTTTGAGTTATTCATGAAAAACTCGTTTGAAACTTACTTTCGTGTTTCTTCAATAATTCGAAAACTACGGCCTCTAGCGATAACATATGCCAGCAAAAAATTTAATTACACTAAATTTCCTCCAAAAAGGGTCCCGTTCACTTTTTCTGTAAGACTAATAGGTGGCACATAGCGAGTGAGAGAATACGAAAATCTTGACCATGGTATTTGATGGCGCAGTAGGTAGAATAAAACCCATGGGCAGTGGCAGCTGAATCACTCCACATATATAGTGTTCCAAAATCTTTGAATCAAATGTCTAGGGGTGATAGATCACGCTATGGCGAACAAAATGATTCATTGATAAATCCTAGCAATTATTGGTGTCCCTTAATATTCAACGGCCCAAGGTCAATGAGATTTCACAGCACTAGCAAGGTCTACTAACCATGTTTCTTGCATATTACCTATCTCACTAAACTGATACACTAATTTTCAACAAGAGAATCTTACAAAAGAGTTTCTCGAAGCGGAAAAAGATATTAAACAAGGGAATCAGGAACTTATATTGGCTCTGTATAATACCTTTCATGTGGGACAGATGACTGGACTACAGGGAACACACACCACATATGCATGTCACGGAGCATCTATGCCCTACCGCCTCTCAGGGGCATAATCAATACAAACGAATGCCAAATAACACTGTGAGGCCTGAGCGAATATTTTGGCTCTGAGAAAAATAGTTCCCCATAACATGATCTATCACGCACAGACATTTCATGGAGAGAATTATAAACACTTTATATGCAAGGTGTAATGTGTATAAGTGCATAAATTTTTGTATGTGGTCCTTAATATATACACACATCAGCGTGTCAGCTGTTTCTTCTCTGTGTCGAACAGTCTTCCAACAAAGACGTCACAAACTTTACGGCCTGTTGTTTCTGCACGGCTGTAACAGCATTACTAAGTGGATTGTACCTGTCAATATATGCTAACCATTTTGCTTCGAACTATCCACACTTCAACACCTGACCTGCTGCTCAGAGGATATTGAGCATTAATAGCATGGAGCATGATTGCTCTTTTCGTATGTGGAGGTACTAACCAACTAAAAACGTACTACTCCTAAGAGAAACAATTGTTAGTCTGCAAATGAAGTAAGTACTGAGGTAAAGTTGTTCACTGCACTAGCCTCAGACACCAATAGAAAAATCTGCACTAATATCCATTTCACCCTTTATGCTGCTTGACAAGAGAAACTAAGCACCCAGAAGATATGGTCAGATGTCAATGTAACTTCGTACACATCACCGTGTGTTGCGTAGAATTGCACTTCTCTGAGACACATACAACAGGCAGAGGAATACATTAGTGTAGTCTGTGCTTAGTGTTGTTACCAGGTCTGGTAGGATATATAGGTGGCGTAAACAGCGTCTGATATTGAGGAGTCACTGTGAAGAACATGAATATACCAAGTAGTCGTGTGAGTTATCAGCACCAGGACGAGTTGAAAGAGACCTCGTTGTGGTTCTCCATTTGGCCAGCTGGTCGAATTGTGCATTCCGGAGAACAATGTTGGACTGCATAGGACGTGAGAGCACGATGAAACTGGCCGACCACGTCTGACCACCACAGTGAAGGATCAGAGAGTGTACTGTGCACCAAACACGCCTTCACTTCTGTTGTGACTTAGCAAGACATCCAAGTCACAAGGAGAGGAAGCCGAAAGGCACGCGCTTAAACTCACGCAGGCTGGCGTGAGGTCTGAAACAGGGTACGTAATGAATGCTATAAAGAAAAGTACGTAGCTGCTGGAATACTTAACTTTAATCCACAATTGGTGAACATTGCTCTTGTTGATACAGTAATATCATCTCAATATAACTTGGTGATGGCGCCTTGCTAGGTCGTAGCAATTGACTTAGCTGAAGGCTATGCTAACTATCTTCTCGGCAAATGAGAGAGTCTTCGTCAGTGTAGCACCGCTAGCAAAGTCGGCTGTACAACTGGGGCGAGTGCTAGTAAGTCTCTCTAGACCTGCCGTGTGGCGGCGCTCGGTCTGCAATTACTGACAATGGCGACACGCGGGTCCGTCGTATACTAGCGGACCGCGGCCGATTTAAAGGCTACCACCTAGCAAGTGTGGTGTCTGGCGGTGACACCACATTTTCTGCACCTGATATCTCAGGACAAGTAATGGGCTTCTTGCAACCGTCTATGTAATTGCACATTTATTGGAGTGTAGCAGCAGTCTGACTAAGGAATTACCATCCATACGTAGGCTGCCGTTACCACCACAGCAGAAACGGCTGCGTCTGGAATGGTGCCGTGAGTAGGAAGCATGGACTTCCAGTTGATGTTGTCGCATTATGGTCAGTGATGAATCGCTGTTTTGCTCTACCCAGATGACCATCCTTAGCTACACGGCGGCGAGCAGGAGGTAGGTCGCATTATTCCAGTGTTTTTTGGAGCTACACCAGTGTTATTCCTGGGATCATAGCGTGGACAGTCTTTCAGTGTGACGTCCGGTCATGGCCGGTAGTGAGTGAGATAACTGTGGAGGTAGAAAGTAATAACGTGGATATCCTGTACCTCATGTGTTACCCATCATGGGACATTATCGTTGTGAAATTTTCAACAGGGCATGCTCTTCCACACATGGTACGTGTCCCTGAACTGTTTGCTTGATCTTGAGGTACTCCTGTGACCAGCAAGGTCCACAGCTCTGTTCTAAGCTCGTAGGTCAACGCCGTCCCAGTTCCAGTATAAAGGATTTTAGGGACCGCATACAGCAGTTAAGGGACAGCATGTCTCAGAAGAGGATGGAAGAGCTTTTTGACACCCTTACCAAACGAATCAGTCCACTCATCCAGACCAGAGGTCATAGTGCTAAGAGAGGTCACACTGTTAAGTTCTCTCTAAATATGTCTCGATTTTACAAACACTAATACAACATCATAGACCCTCTCAAACTGTGATGTTTTATTTTGTATCCTATTCCCCTTTTCTGTTTTTCAATTTGTGGGGTCAACAAAAATCTGATTTTCCGTTTTACATACAATTATTGACCAAATTTGAGCCAACGGCGTTGCCGTAGTGGTAACACCAGTTCCAGTCAGATCATCGAACTTAAGCGCTTTCGGGCTCGGCTAGCACATGGATGGGTCACCAACCGGGTCTGCCGAGTGCTGTAGGCAAGTGGGGTGCACTCAGCGCTTTCGAGGCCAATTGAGGAGCTAACTGACTGAGAGGTAGCGGCACCGGTCACGAAAACTGACAACGGCCGGTAGAGCGGGGTCATGGCCATTTTCCCCTTCGTGTCGGCGTTCGGGCTGAGGATGACACGGCGGCTGGTCGGTACCGTTGGACCTTCAAGGCCTGTTAGACGGCGTATGTGTGTGTGTGTGTGTGTGTGTGTGTGTGTTTTTGTGTCTCAGTGTCTGTGTACTGACCAAATTTAAAATTCTGTCATAATCTACGAGTAATCCTACGTTGGAGGTTTAACAGATTAAGTCAAATATGAAAATTAAAAGCTGAGTTCATTATAGGCCTTGAAGCAGTGTGACTCACGGCGTGCACATTATCCAGACTACATTCATCTAGTATTTGAGAATGAGATCATTTGGTACCTTCCAACCAGCTTTGTAGCTTATTTCAAACCTTTTCTACTTTTTCTCACTTACTTGTTTAAAATCTAGCACACTGCGCAACAGAATTGAAGGATCGCCTTTCATACTCCGTAACTGTCTGCCATTTCTATGCACAAGATTGAAACTTGGCTCAAAGATGCCTCCGACCTTTCTCTGTACTGGTGCAAAAGCGTGGCGCCTTGCGACTTCACGACGTCTCATGCAGCGAGGTGTCGACACCTGCTCAGAATTTCAGAGCTGAGGAGTTCCTGGGACGTGCAAACTGCATTAATGACGCCACAGTGTCAACAGATTTCACCACCTAGCACTGGACATATCTCAGATCCCAGTTGCCTGGCCGGCCGGGGTGGCCGAGCGGTTCTAGGCGCTACAGTCTGGAATCACGCGACGGCTACGGTCGCAGGTTCGAATCCTGCCTCGGGCATGGATGTGTGTGATGTCCTTAGGTTAGTTAGGTTTAAGTAGTTCTAAGTTCTAGGGGACTGATGACCTCAGAAGTTGAGTCCCACAGTGCTCAGAGGCATTTGAACCAGTTGCTGCCTGCAGGTGCCTAGGACTAATTCGTCGGTTCTCTCTGTAAATACACATTTTCAAAATTGTCAGTAAATGAGGAAGTGTGCCATGGAGAGTTTTGTCGAACTGCGGGTCTTGCGTTTTATCCACGCATGTGTCAACGTAGCACCCCTCCGTGACCAGACCACAGCAGGGCGCGAATCAGGAGCACTGAAAAGACATAAGCGCCATTTGCTGCTTCGGATCACGTTCAAATTTCGTAGAATTGTTTCGAAAGGTTCCAACCTGTGTATCAGAGCAAAGATTGTGGTCACACTGCACTCCAAGGATGTGCGATCACGTCCAACGTGACGTCCGCCGGGAAGGACTGATTCGCCCAGAAATACCAACAATGTGAAAGGTTTCAAGAACATAGTCTTATTATTCAACGCACTGCGAACCGTCGCTTTCGACCGTGAAATGTGTGGGAACCAACATCCCAAGTAAGGGGTGGTTTCATTGACTCCATTTATGTCAATCCCTGACGCCTTTTCGCGTCTATTCTGAGCGGCGATTTTTCAGCCCTGGGTGTCGCTGTTCTGATCTCCGTCGGTGAGTCTCCAAAACAAGGGTGAAATGGCGGTAAGAGGAACTGTGACGACCTTCCCATCGTGCGACACGTTCTCGGTGGCGTCGGGGAGGATTGCGCTGAAATTTGGCCTCACTGTGACACCATTAACCTACTTTCGACGGCAGACGAACTTCTGACCCCCGGCCTTTCTTTCGCGAGTTGCGACACCTGGCTGCTGGCAGCATCGTCGAGACCAAGGATGACGTCGCAGGGCGCCATGCCTAGGCACCATTACAGACGAAGGCTGTAGGCATCTTTGAGCCAACTTTCAAACATATAAGGCGCTCTGGGAGACAATTACTGGGTTTAGAAAAAGTGTTCC
Organism: Schistocerca serialis cubense; assembly: GCF_023864345.2. Lineage (NCBI taxonomy): Eukaryota > Metazoa > Arthropoda > Insecta > Orthoptera > Acrididae > Schistocerca > Schistocerca serialis. Next base: position 1,846,784 of record NC_064641.1, on the reverse strand, counting down.
TTTAATCCTGTTGCACAGTGTATGTAACACATAAACTCATTTGTAAAGTAATCAGACGTAATGAATCTGGAAGAGGGAAGGACGAGTGGTTATCAACAAAATGAGCAACTGAAGAGGAGCCTCACACAGTGGAACACTAATCAGATCGTTATTCTAGTGTTTCTATATCCTAACAAATACAATAAAATCACGTCCTCGTATATACTGTTTCGATCGTTTGCTATAAATATTGAAAGACGGGTTCATTTTCAGTCTTGTGACACGAGAAACGTATAAGGTGTGTGTTTTAACTACACTACTGGCGATTAAAATTGCTACACCGAGAAGAAATGCAGATAATAAACGGGTATTCATTGGACAAACATATTATACTAGAACTGACACGTGATTACATTATCACGCAATCTGGATGCATAGATCCTGAGAAATCAATATCCAGAACAACCACCTCTGGTCGTAATAATCGCCTTGATACGCCTGGGAATTGAGTCAAACAGAGCTTGGATGGCGTGTACAAGTACAGCTGCCCATGCAGCTTCAACACGATACCGCAGTTCATCGAGACTAGTGACTGGCGTATTGTGACGAGCCAGTTGCGCGGCCACCATTGACCAGACGTTTTCAATTGGTGAGAGATCTGAAGAATGTGCTGGCCAGGGCAGCAGTCGAACATTTTCTGTATCCAGAAAGACCCGTACAGGGCCTGCAACAGGCGCTGGTGCATTATCCTGCTGAAATGTAGGGTTTCGCAGGGATCGAATGAAGGGTAGAGCCACTGGTTCGTAACACATCTGAAATGTAACGTCCACTGTTCAAAGTGCCGTCAATGCGAACAACAGGTGACCGAGACGTGTAACCAAAGCCATACCATACCATTACGCACGGTGATATGCCAGTATGGCGATGACGAATACACGCTTCCAATGTGCGTTCACCGCGATGTCGCCAAACACAGATGCGACGATCATGATACCGTAAACAGAACCTGGATTCATCCGAAAAAATGACGTTTTGGCATTCGTGCACTGAGGTTCGTCATTGAGTGCACCATCGCAGGCGCTCCTGTCTGTGATGCAGCGTCAAGGGTAACCGCAGGCATGGTCTCAGAGCTGATAGTCCATGCCGCTGCAAACGTCGTCCAACTGTTCGTGCAGATGGTGGTAGTCTTGCAAACGTCCCCATCTGTTGACTCAGGGATCGAGACGTGGCTGCACGATCCGTTACAGCCATGCGGATAAGATGCCTGTCATCTCAACTGCTAGTGATACGAGGCCGTTGGGATCCAGCACGGCATTCCGTATTACACTCCTGAGCCCACCGATTCCATATTCTGCTAACAGTCATTGGCTCTCGACCAACGCGAGCAGCAATGTCGCGATGCGATAAACCGCAATCGGGATAGGCTACAATCGACCTTTATCAAAGTCGGAAACGTGATGGTACGCATTTCTCCTCCTTACACGAGACATCAAAACAACGTTTCACCAGGCAACGTCGGTCAACTGCTGTTTGTGTATGAGAAATCGGTTGGAAACTTTCCTCATGTCAGCACGTTGTAGGTGTCGGCGCCGGAGCCAACCTTGTGTGAATGATCTGAAAAGCTAATCATGTGCACATCACAGCATCTTCTTCCTGTCGATTAAATTTCGCGTCTGTAGCACGTCACCTTCGTGGTGTAGCAATTTTAATGGCCAGTAGTGTAGTATGTGTCATCGCAAATTACGGATGACAGCAGAGGAGACACTAAGCGCATATTGATGTGCATAATACCTGGCTGGGATCATCACTTGGCGAATGTAGGCAGAGGTGTGGCAGTAACGTGCCCCCCCCCCCCCCCTCCACCGCGACCTACACACGTCACGGTCAGTTACGCCTGTAATGATGGTTTCTGGGGAACTGCCGAAGCGAAGGACGGCAATCAGTAACTGGCAGTGACAGCGCCTAGTTCCAAAGCGGCCCCAAAGGGGGCCGACCGAGCGTCAATTCACCACCGTGCGAGGGGCTCGCAGTGCGTCAGCTCAGAGTGACCTGCTCTGTTCTATAGGGGGCAATTTAAATTCTGTGCACTAGGCAGGTACCGTCTTAAAACAATCATAGTCCTTCACACATCGCAATTCTATAATCAATGCAGGGGGCTTTTTCTTTCAAGCAGTTAATTTGAAATGTGGACTATGTTGCAACTAAACCATTTATTGTACTCATGCCTTTCTACGTTTTGTTACCAGCTAACAGTTTCTTGATATCTCAAAGAATTTTGTGTGAAGTGATCCCCTGTCGTCCGCCCATCTCTGTTAGTTGCAATTTCAAATATTTTGCTCTCCAGTTAACAGATTCCTTGTTCGTTCGCTTGGGTTCATGTCCTGCATGTCTTCATTTCATTTTCCTTTGGTCTCATTACGTTTTCCACTCTGTTGTGTATCCTGGTCTCTTTGTTTGCCTTCCTGTCATGTGGCTCTCCATTGTTCGCGCTCACCGCAGCTCGCAGAATTTTGCTCGCTTTGACATAAAAAGTTTGTGTCTCGCTGTTTTCCGTTAAAAGTCGTAACGCACAGAGACTGAGAACTCCCTTTCAGACACATCAGAAGCCTAATTTTGTGATGCTATTCAGTTTACCAACTGTTGACGCTGATTTAATATCCGTCCAGCAGCTGGGCGAACTCGTATGATGTGGCGAAAGCGATACGGACCTTCAGACTTAACATTTAAAGCGTACTATAAAACACGCCAGGGGCCGTATTTCGGTGCGAGATTGTATGTGTCACTTAGTACGGAAGACATTACTATCACTAATAGCACTTTATCATACATAAGGAGAGATACTCGAATATCTGGAAGGAAATTTTGCAAAACAGTGCAGGAAATTTAGATTATAGATCTATATCCAAATTTTGTCAAGGTAATGAAAGGAGTAAATCATAAAAGAATGTTTTAATTATAAGAATTTCAAAGGTATTCAGACCGCAGTAGCCAAATCTTAAATGTATAGAGAATTGAAGGTCCAGGGGAAATTCAGTTATCTCGAAAAAAGATCTGATATAAAAAAGAACTAAAGAGCAAATGACAGCCAGTTGGACCTGAATACACGGCAAAAATCGTTGGTAACATACAGTGGTGTCTGAAAGCTGTTATAAAGCAGAACGATTCCCAAGAAGTATTGAATTCTAGTATTGTTCCTGTATTCAAGACCAACAATATTGTGAGCGAATATTAAAAACAGTTTAGCGTTAAGACTGAAATATTATTTAAGAATTTAAGAAAATATGGTCCTACAATGCTACGTAAGAAACTATATTCTGTACTTTACACTTAGTAATTCATTTCCATTATTTGAAATTTCATTTATTTATCGAATGTATGTGTGAGAATAAATACGTATCACGAGAAATAATGATATGATTGTATATGTTGAATAGGTTCTCGGAAACTGCAGTAAATCTGCAAAGAAAGTTTTATAATAACCTAGAGTACTGTTCCAGTATAAATTTTTCACTATGGAGAGGAACCTGCTGTGATATGAATCTCCCTGGCAGATTAAAACTGCATGCCAGGCTGGGATTCCAAACCGGAACAATTTTTTTCTATAGTATCCTCTCCTGGGGAGCAGAAAATAGATATAAAAAAAAACAAAGGAAAATTGCCAGCTCCACTTTTGCTCTAAGGAAAAAAGAACCACCACTTCAGGCTTTGACCCCTGTCTAATCCTACTCCCAGTAGGACTCAGCTAGAGATGTGAGTGGGCGATAAAGGCTTTCTCTCTTTTTTCCTGTAAGGCATCCGGCCAACGGCCTTGGAGCAGATCACTGAAGACAGACCGTCAGAGACAGAAACAGAGCACCTCGTGTTGCTGCTGCTAATAAGGCGAGTAGACCGTTCGCTTGTTATACATTTTTACGAGCTTCAAACAGGAGCGACTGCAGTAATGGACAGGAACTGTGATTGCAGTGTACAGATGCGAGCTGAGATGGTGACCCTTCGCTCACAGCTCCAGGCTGCGTTGGATTCTGTCACATAGCTTGAGGCTGCTGCCAAGGGGCATCACTGTGGAGAGTCGGATGCGGGGATGCGAAGGACATCGAGCACGTCCCACGTGTCCTCTGATCGGTCCACTGCTGTGGCCGCCCCGGGTACTGCCTGCACTGAGGATGACCCCTCGCCTGTGGTCGAGTGGGAGATCATGCCAAAGTCCGGCAGGCAGCGTAAAACTTCCCGAGGGGCCGATCGAAGGGCCTCTCCAGTTCGCTTGACGAACAGCTTTCGGGCGGTATCTGTGGCTGACGATGCCTCTGAGCCGGATTCAGTTGTCCACCCCATTCCAGAGGAAGCTCCTCGGCCCGCAAGGTCTGGGCATTCACAGAGGGTGGGTTTGCTGGTAGTTGGGAGCTCCAGCGTTAGACGCGTAGTGGGGCCCCTTAGGAACATGGCTGCCAAGGAGGGTGAAGAGTCATTCCGGATGTGGAAAGGGTGCTTCGGGCTGCCATGGAGAGTACAGGGTGCAGCCAACTGCAGGTGGTGGCTCATGTCGGTACCAATGACGTGTGTCGCTTTGGATCGAAGGAGATTATCTCTGGTTTTGGGCGGCTAGTGGAAATAGTAAAGACTGGCAGTCTTGCTTGCGAGATTAAGGCGGAGCTCACCATCTGCAGCATCGTCGATAGAACCGACTGTGGTCCTTTGGTGCAGAACCGAATGGAGGGTCTGAATCAGAGGCTCAGTTGATTCTGTGACCGTGTAGGCTGCAGATTTCTTGACTTGCGCCATTGGGTGGTGGGTTTCCGGGTTCCGCTTAATAGGTCAGGAGACCACTACACACAGGAAGGGGCTACACGGGTAGCGGGGACTGTGTGGAAGGGATTGGGTGGTTTTTTTAGGTTGGAGGGCCTCAGGGTACGACAGAAAGGACGTTCGTCTAAAAGGGGCAGGTAAAACACAGTACGTTAGTGGTAGAAACGATCGGTATTGAAGTTCTAAATTGTCGTAGCTGTGTTGGGAAAGAAAGAGAGCTCCAAGCCCTAATAGAAAGCACTGAAGCTCAAGTAGTTACAGGTACAGAAAGCAGGCTCAAGCCGGAAATAAGTTCAGCCGTACTTTTTTCAAAAGATCTAACAGTGTTCAGAAACGATAGATTAAATACAGATGGTGGTGGAGTATTAATTGCTGTCAGAAGTAGTTTGCCGAGTAGTGAAATTGAAATAGGTAGTTCGTTTGAAATAGTGTGTGTGGGTACAGGTTATACCTGATACTCCGACTAAACTATTAATTGGATCGTTTTACCTACCCACCAACTCAGAAGATATAGTTGCTGAACAGTTCAAAGAAAACTTCAGTCTCATTTCCAATAAGGACCCCACTCATACAGTTACAGTCGGTGGAGACTTCAAGCTACCCTCGATATGCCGGAAAAGTTATACGTTCAAAGCCGACGGCAGGCATAAAACGACATCCGAAATTGTACTGAATGCCTTCTCAGAAAATTATTTTGAACAATTCGTTCATGAACCCACTCGAAGCGTAAATGATTGCGAAAGCAAACTTGACCTCTTAGCAAGAAATAATTCTGGACAAATAGTGAGTAAAGTAAAAAAAAAAGTAAAAAAAAAACAGGGATTAGCGACCACAAGGCAGTTGCTGCTAGGCTGATTGCTGTAACACCTCCAACAACAAAAAAGAAACGCAAAGTATATGTATTTTAAAAAGCTGATAAAAATGCTCTTAACGCCGTTTTAAGAGACAATCTTCACTTCTTCCGATCTGATCATGTAAGCGTAGAAAAGTTGTGGAATGATTTCAAAGAGATAGTATCAACCGCAATTGAGGGATGTATGCCACATAAATTAATAAATGATGGTACTGTTCCCCCATGGTACGCACAACGTGTCAGATCCCTGTTCCAGAATCAGCGAAAAAAGCATGCCAAATTTAAAAGAACGCAAAATCCCCAAGACTGGCAAAGTTTTACAGAAATTCGAAATATAGTGCGTACTTCAATGCGAGACGCTTTTAAGAATTTCCATAACGAAACTGTCTCGAAATCTGGCATACGTAAAGCACACCAGTGGCAAGACGCAATGAATACCTTCAGTGCGCGATAACAACGGCGAAGTCACTGATGGCATTGCCACTAAAGCAGAGTTATTAAACACGGTTTCCCGAAATTCCTCCATCAAAGAAGACGAAGTAAGGATTCCTGGGTTCCAATCAAGGACAACTGCCAAGATGGGGACCACAGAAGTAGATATCCTCGTTGTCGCAAAGCAGCTTCAATCTCTTATCAAAGGCAAGGCTTCTGGTCCATATTGTATACCAGTCATGTCCCTCTCAGAGTATGCTCATACAATAGCTCCATATTTAATAAGTACAGTATACACAACCGTTCACTCACAGAAAGATCCGTACCTAAAGACTGGAAAATTGCTGAAGTCACACCAATACCCAAAAACGGAAGTAGGAGAATTTGGGTAATTAAAGGCCCATATCACTAACGTCGATTTGCAGTAGAGTTTTGGAACATATACTGTATTCGAACATTATGATGTACCTCGAAGAAAACTATTTATTGATACGTAGAGAGCACTGACTCAGAAAATATCGTTGTTATGAAACACAGCTAGCTCTTTATACACAGGAAGTAATGAGAGATATCGACAGGGGATGTCAGATTGATTCTGTATTTGTAGATTTCCAGAACGCTTTCGACACCGTTCCTCACAAGCGTCTTCTAACCAAACTGCGTGCCTAGGGAATACCGCCTCAGTTTTGCGACTGGATTCGTGATTTCCTGTCAGAAAAGTCACAGTTCGTAGTAATAGACGGAAAGTTATCGAGTAAAACAGAAGTAATATCTGCCGTTCCCAAGGAGGTGTTATAGGCCCTCTATTTCTCCTGATCAGTATAAATTTGAAAATTTAATAAACCACGGAGTAATGTAGATAGGGAGGTAAAAATTGACACACATGCTTGGAATGACATAGAGTTTCATTAGAACAAAAAAAAAAAAAAACACCCCATATTGCTAGATGCGTTAAATATCTCTTGCGCGCGTTGTTTGGTGATGATCGTGTGCTCAGCCGCCACTTTCGACATGCTTGGCCTCCCAGGTCCCCAGACCTCAGTCCGTGCTATTATTGGCTTTGGGGTTACTTGAAGTCGCAAGTGTATCGTGACCGACCGACATCTCTAGGGATGCTGAAAGACTCCATCCGACGCCTATGCCTCACCATAACTCCGGACATGCTTTACAGTGCTGTTCGCAACATTATTCCTCGACTACAGCTATTGTTGAGGAATGATGGTGTACATATTGAGAATTTCCTGTAAAGAACATCACCTTTGCTTTGTCTTACTTTGTTATGCTAATTAGTGCTATTCTGATCAATTGGAGCGCCATATGTCGGACATTTTTTTGAACGTTTGTATTTTTTTGGTTCTAATAAAACCCCATATCATTCCAAGCATGTGTGTCAATTTTTACCTCTCTATCAACATTATCCGTGATTTATTGTTTTCAAATTTATACTGACTTTTTGATCACCCGGTACGTTCACGACATAGGAGACAATCTTAGTAGTCGTCTTAGAGTGTTTGCAGATGAAACTGTCATTTACTGTTTTGTAAAGTCATCAGATGACCAAATCGAATTGCAAAATGATTTAGATAAGATATCTGTATGGTGCGAAAGGTGGCAATTGACCGTGAATGAAGTTAGTCACATGAGTGCTAAATGAAATCCACTAAATTTCGATTACGCGATAAATCACACGAATCTGAAGGCTGTAAATTCAACTAAATACTTAGGGATTACAATTACAAATAATCTAAATCAGACCGATCACATAAATAATGTTGTGGGTAGAGCAAACGAAAGACTGTGATTCATTGGCAGAACACTCAGAAGGAGCAACAAATCTACTAAAGACACTGCTTACAATACACTTGTCTGCCCTATTCTCGAGTATTGCTGTGCGGTGTGGGATCCGTATTAGGCGGGACTGACGGAAAAATTTAACTGCTCATTTTTCCTGCGTGCTGTTCGAGAGTGGAACGGTAGAGAAACAGCTTGAAGGTGGTTCATTGAACCCTCTGCCAGGCACTTAGTGGTTAGCAGAGTAATCACGTAGATGAAGCTGGGCTGCCACCTGGACGGATGACCACCCGGTCTGCCGAGCGCTGTTGGCAAGCGGGGTGCACTCAGCCCTTGTGAGGCAAACTGAGGAAATACTTGACTGAGAAGTAGCGGCTCCGGTCTCGTAAACCGACATACGGCCGGGAGAGCGGTGTGCTGACCACATGCCCCTCCATATCCGCAACCAGTGACGCCTTTGGTAGCCGGTCGGTACAGTTAGGACTTCATTCCCTGTTATGGCAGAGTTTAGTTTTTTAAGGCACCTTCAGTTGGATCTAGAACGATACAATTTCGTTTTATACGTGTTATTATTAGATTATAAAATAGTCCAAGTCTCTTTTTTATGGTTTTTGTTTACAAGACAAATACACTCCTGGAAATTGAAATAAGAACACCGTGAATTCATTGTCCCAGGAAGGGGAAACTTTATTGACACATTCCTGGGGTCAGATACATCACATGATCACACTGACAGAACCACAGGCACATAGACACAGGCAACAGAGCATGCACAATGTCGGCACTAGTACAGTGTATATCCACCTTTCGCAGCAATGCAGGCTGCTATTCTCCCATGGAGACGATCGTAGAGATGCTGGATGTAGTCCTGTGGAACGGCTTGCCATGCCATTTCCACCTGGCGCCTCAGTTGGACCAGCGTTCGTGCTGGACGTGCAGACCGCGTGAGACGACGCTTCATCCAGTCCCAAACATGCTCAATGGGGGACAGATCCGGAGATCTTGCTGGCCAGGGTAGTTGACTTACACCTTCTAGAGCACGTTGGGTGGCACGGGATACATGCGGACGTGCATTGTCCTGTTGGAACAGCAAGTTCCCTTGCCGGTCTAGGAATGGTAGAACGATGGGTTCGATGACGGTTTGGATGTACCGTGTATTATTCAGTGTCCCCTCGACGATCACCAGTGGTGTACGGCCAGTGTAGCAGATCGCTCCCCACACCATGATGCCGGGTGTTGGCCCTGTGTGCCTCGGTCGTATGCAGTCCTGATAGTGGCGCTCACCTGCACGGCGCCAAACACGCATACGACCATCATTGGCACCAAGGCAGAAGCGACTCTCATCGCTGAAGACGACACGTCTACATTCGTCCCTCCATTCACGCCTGTCGCGACACCACTGGAGGCGGGCTGCACGATGTTGGGGCGTGAGCGGAAGACGGCCTAACGGTGTGCGGGACCGTAGCCCAGCTTCATGGAGACGGTTGCGAATGGTCCTCGCCGATACCCCAGGAGCAACAGTGTCCCTAATTTGCTGGGAAGTGGCGGTGCGGTCCCCTACGGCACTGCGTAGGATCCTATGGTCTTGGCGTGCATCCGTGCGTCGCTGCGGTCCGGTCCCAGGTCGACGGGCACGTGCACCTTCCGCCGACCACTGGCGACAACATCGATGTACTGTGGAGACCTCACGCCCCACGTGTTGAGCAATTCGGCGGTACGTCCACCCGGCCTCCCGCATGCCCACTATACGCCCTCGCTCAAAGTCCGTCAACCGCACATACGGTTCACGTCCACGCTGTCGCGGCATGCTACCAGTGTTAAAGACTGCGATGGAGCTCCGTATGCCACGGCAAACTGGCTGACACTGACGGCGGCGGTGCACAAATGCTGCGCAGCTAGCGCCATTCGACGGCCAACACCGCGGTTCCTGGTGTGTCCGCTGTGCCGTGCGTGTGATCATTGCTTGTACAGCCCTCTCGCAGTGTCCGGAGCAAGTATGGTGGGTCTGACACACCGGTGTCAATGTGTTCTTTTTTCCATTTCCAGGACTGTATTTCTGTGATTGCTTGGTGGGGAAGATGGCCACGCAAACAAACTTGGTAAAATTAATTTTTGTTTTCCTTAGCGCCTTGATTAGTGCGACGTGCGCCGGTCAGCACGTCCGAAGAGTGTCTTCTCGGTGAGTGAGCGTAGATTCCGTTATCGGTTCTGTTTGGTTCTGGTAGGTTCAGATCAGTTTTCAGCTTCTCATGGCTTGGACGCTCCAGCTGCGAGGCGGAACATTGGAGGGGCTTCCTAAGATATTGGGGAAGTATTGCTTATAGCGCGGGTTGCGTGTTGGACGTAGTGTCATTCGTTGAGATAATTCCAGTATCCTAGCACTGACTTATTGCCAGAATTAAAAAGATAAGGGACCGTGTGGCCACAGATCCAATTCACAGAGTGAGTTTTGGTGGTTAACACGTGCTTGCGTAACTCAGTATGTGAGCACTTACCCGAGAAAGGCAAAGGTCCTGGGTTCGAGTTCGGGTCCGGCACACGAATTTACTGTAACAGGAAATTTTATTTATTCCAGTGTTTGGAGTCCTTACCAAATAAACATGAAAATAAAAATCGTATGAATTCAGAGACGATTGTATCAGGCCGGTGTCCTTCGAAAGTGTGACAGAGACGCTCGGGGAACTGAAATGAGGACCTCTGGAAGAAAACTGGTGGTGTTCTGACCTTACTGCGTTGGGTAAGTTTACAGAAGCGGTAGTCAACGAAGAGTGCGTGAAAATTCTGCGTCTGCATGAAAATTCTGTTGGTACCATAGAATAATCCGCGCCGGAGTCATGAGATTAAGGAAAGACAGCTTATGGCGGGTACGAAGGCATATAGAAAGCCACTTCTGTGTCGCTCAGTACTCGAATGGAAGAGGATTAAAAAAATCATAAATATTTGCACGAAGTACACTCCGCCACTCACTAGATAATGGCTTGCAATGTTTACACAGGATGACGCTTCGATGTACACAGAAATGTCATCCGCCGAAAAACAGTTAATTGGCAGACAAAAAACTTTGCTCCATGTTATTGTTAGGCCAACAATTTAGTCAATAATTGTGTTCAAAGTGTTTTGTTTAGTGGGCTTCAGAGATAAACGACAGACGGCAACTACCGCGCGTCAGGTTGGATCATAGATGTTGTCTTTCGTATCTGCGTTGGACGAAAGTTCAGGAATATGCACAATGCGAGAAACACGCTCTAAAAATGAGATTTCAGATCCGAACTATGTGACACTAGCGTATTCGCGATATTAAAGACAACGAAGTAACCTCATTAGCGCGTTGATAAGAGTAGGAATTCGCCAACCTACGTATGAAACGAAACTGTTTCGGTTTCTGTCCACAGCAGATTATGGCGCTATTGCCCGTTTCTGAAAAAAGCGTATATCCCGATATAACGTAATGATCGAGGGTAATTTACTCCAGAGAATTCCCGACAATCAACCAGCTGTCTGACAAGTTCTTGCCCCGTCAATTAGAAGGTAGGAAGGCAGCGTAAGAAGTAATCGTACAAGATTCCCCTCATTTGTAGAAATTACAATATTATCTGACAAATGTGAATAATTGAATAGCATCAGCTATTTCAGTAGCAAATGTTGGGATAAACACATCTGTTTTTCAATTTCTAATATTTCTAACTGAGTCAACTTTGCATCCTTTTCTATTAAATGTACGGCTTCTACATCTGTTATGTATTTGTCGTTCCGATTTAAACAATGTTCAGTAAAGTAATAATGTGGCTTCTTTAATCTCCAGCCTCTATGGTATTCTCTGACACCACTACATATTGACCGCTCCGACTGACCTACATAACAGGATTGACACACTTGGCAGCTTATCTCATAAACCCCATATGTCGTGATCGCAGGTAGTTAGTTAATCCTTTCAATCGAAAAAATATGTGACTAATAATCTGTGGCACAAAAAAAGAGAACTGCCCAACACTACAATGGCGAACAACAATGCAAAGCAGCCACAGACTGCACACAGCACAGCCAGTGATTTTCATACAGAGCGCTAGGTGGCGTTACCAATAAGAAAACCTAAACAGCCTACTTACAATTTTTCTGCTAACAAGGAGGATAATAGTGAGTCCGTTCCTAGACAATGTGAGTGCTTGTAATAGCTCGCTTGACAGCAGAAATAGTTTTGCTTTGAACTACAATCTACTGTATTGAGCTCAGTCGTTCTTCTGGATTAATGCTGTGCACATACAGTGATTATGACGCAATATCTATATGTTCTTTCACAGGTACGCTCGAGAAGAGCCTGTATACATTACCAGAGACTAGTTTTGCAATTGATGAAATCCTATCATCTGTTAACTTGTGTACTAAATCTAAACTGTGCTTAATGCTATGTTTCCCTTTGAACTTCAGTGTTTCCTTTTCGTAGTATTCTGAGCAGTGCGCATACCTCTATTGAAGCGTATATTTAGCTACAGATAAAATAAATGTTAGCCTAATGAATGTCATAAGATTACACGAAACGAACGTAAATGTGTACATACACAACAAAGATAACTTCTATAATTTAAATCAAGGATCGATAGATTAAGAAGGCACTGACGGTCTTGTCTCACAGTGCGGTAAATGTATTGACAGTTGTAGCGACTACTGTTGAAAATTAAACAGTTAACTTGTTTTTTCCACTTGTCTCGTTTTAATTTTACTGCCCCTTATACAGGGTGTTACAAAAAGGTACGGCCAAACTTTCAGGAAACATTCCTCACACACAAAGAAAGAAAATATGTTATGTGGACATGTGTCCGGAAACGCTTACTTTCCATGTTAGAGTTAATTTTATTACTTCTCTTCAAATCACATTAATCATGGAATGGAAACACACTGCAACAGAACGTACCAGCGTGACTTCAAACACTTTGTTACAGGAGATGTTCAAAATGTCCTCCGTTAGCGAGGATACATGCATCCATCCACCCTCCGTCGCATGGAATCCCTGATGCGCTGATGGAGCCCTGGAAAATGGCGTATTGTATCACAGCCGTCCACAATACGAGCACGAAAAGTCTCTACATTTGATAAAGGGGTTGCGTAGACAAGAGCTTTCAAATGCCCCCATAAATGAAAGTCAAGAAGGTTGAGGTCAGGAGAGCGTGGAGCCCATGGAATTGGTCCGCCTCTACCAATCCATCGGTCACCGAATCTGTTGCTGTGAAGCGTACGAACACTTCGACTGAAATGTGCAGGAGCTCTATCGTGCATGAACCACATGTTGTGTCGTACTTGTAAAGGCACATGTTCTAGAAGCACAGGTAGAGTATCCCGTATGAAATCATGATAACGTGCTCCATTGAGCGTAGGTGGAAGAACATGGGGCCCAATCAAGACATCACCAACAATTCCTGCCCAAACGTTCACAGAAAATCTGTGTTGATGACGTGATTGCACAATTGCGTGCGGATTCTCGTCAGCCCACACATGTTGATTGTGAAAATTTACAATTTGATCACGTTGGAATGAAGCCTCATCCGTAAAGAGAACATTTGTACTGAAATGATGATTGACACATTGTTGGATGAACCATTCGCAGAAGTGTACCCGTGGAGGCCAATCAGCTGCTGATAGTGCCTGCACACGCTGTACATGGTACGGAAACAACTGGTTCTCCCGTAGCACTCTCCATACAGTGACGTGGTCAACGTTACCTTGTACAGCAGCAACTTCTCTGACGCTGACATTAGGGTTATCGTCAACTATACGAAGAATTGCCTCGTCCATTGCAGGTGTCCTCGTCGATCTAGGTCTTCCCCAGTCGCGAGTCATAGGCTGGAATGTTCCGTGCTCCCTAAGACGCCGATTAATTGCTTCGAACGTCTTCCTGTCGCGACACCTTGGTTCTGGAAATCTGTCTCGATACAAACGTACCGCGCCACGGCTATTTCCCCGTGCTAATCCATACATCAAATGGGCATCCGCCAACTCCGCATTTGTAAACATTGGACTGACTGCAAAACCACGTTCGTGATGAACACTAACCTGTTGATGCTACGTACTGATGTGCTTGATGCTAGAACTGTAGAGCAATGAGTCGCATGTCAACACAAGCACCGAAGTCAACATTACCTTCCTTCAATTGGGCCAACTGGCGGTGAATCGAGGAAGTACAGTATATACTGACGAAACCAAAATGAGCTCTAGCATGAAAATTCCACATAACATCTTTTCTTTATTTGTGTGTGAGGAATGTTTCCTGAAAGTTTGGCCGTACCTTTTTGTAACACCCTGTATATGGTGGCTTGTCAATAATACGGTAAATCAAGCTATATGCAGACAGTACTGAAAGGAATGGGAAAAGTAAATACCATTGTTCATATACGCCTGAGGTGTCATTGTGGTGTACCGTAGGTGCAACCACAACGGAGGGGTATCTGTTGAGAGGCCAGACAAACGTGTGGTTCCTGAAGAGGGGCAGCAGCCTTTTCAGTAGTTGCAGGGGCAACAGTCTGGATGATTGACTGATAGGCCTTGTAACAATAACCAAAACGGCCTTGCTGTGATGGTACTGCGAACCGCTGAAAGCAAGGGGAAACTACGGCCGTACTTCTTCCCGAGGGCATGCAGCTTTACTGTATGGTTAAATGATGATGGCGTCCTCTTGGGTAAAATATTCCGGAGGTAAAATAATCCCACATTCGGATCTCCGGGCGGGGACTACTCAAGAGGACATCATTATCAGGAAAAAGAAAACTGGCGTTCTGCGGATCGGAGCGTGGAATGTCAGATCCCTTAATCGGGCAGGTAGGTTAGAAAATTTAAAAAGGAAAATGGATAGGTTAAAGTTAGATATAGTGGGAATTAGTGAAGTTCGTTGGCAGGAGGAACAAGACTTTTGGGCAGGTGAGTACAGGGTTATAAATACAAAATCAAATAGAGGTAATGCAGGAGTAGGTTTAATAATGAATAAAAAAATTGGAGTGAGGGTTAGCTACTACAAACAGCATAGTGAACGCATAATTGTGGCAAAGATAGACACGAAGCCCATGCCTACTACACTAGTACAAGTTTATATGCCAACTAGCTCTGCAGATGATAGAAGAAATTGATGAAATGTATGGTGAGATAAAAGAAATTATTCAGGTAGTGAAGGGAGGCGAAAATTTAATAGTCATGGGTGACTGGAATTCGAGAGTAGGAAAACGGAGAGAAGGAAACATAGTAGGTGAATATGGATTGGGGCTAAGAAATGAAAGAGGAAGCCGCCTGGTAGAGTTTTGCACAGAACACAACTTAATCATCGCTAACTCTTGGTTCAAGAATCATGAAACAATGTTGTATACATGGAAGAATCCTGGAGATACTAGAAGGTATCAGATAGATTATATAATGGTAAGACAGAGATTTAGGAACCAGGTTTTAAATTGTAAGACATTTCCAGGGGCAGATGTGGACTCTGGCCACAATCTATTGGTTATGAATTGTAGATTAAAACTGAAGAAACTGCATAAAGGTGGGAATTTAAGGAGAAGGGACCTGGATAAACTGAAAGAACCAGAGGTTGTGGAGAGTTTCAGGGAGAGCATAAGGGCCGGCCGCGGTGGTCTAGCGGTTCTGGCGCTGCAGTCCGGAACCGCGGGACTGCTACGGTCGCAGGTTCGAATCCTGCCTCGGGCATGGGTGTGTGTGATGTCCTTAGGTTAGTTAGGTTTAAGTAGTTCTAAGTTCTAGGGGACTTATGACCTAAGATGTTGAGTCCCATAGTGCTCAGAGCCATTTGAACCATTAGAGCATAAGGGAACAATTGACAGGAATGGGGGAAAGAAATACAGTTGAAGAAGAATGGGTAGCTCTGAGGGATGAAGTAGTGAAGGCACCAGAGGATCAATTGGGAAAAAAGACGAGGGCTAATAGAAATCCTTGGGTAACAGAGAAAATATTGAATTAATTGATGAAAGGAGAAAATATAAAAATGCAGTAAATGAAGCAGGCAAAAGGAATACAAACGTCTCAAAAATGAGATCGACAGGAAGTGCAAAATGGCTAAGCAGGGATGGCTAGAGGACAAATGTAAGGATGTAGAGGCTTGTCTCACTAGGGGTAAGATAGATACTGCCTACAGGAAAATTAAAGAGAGCTTTGGGGAAAAGAGAACCACTTGTATGAATATCAAGAGCTCAGATGGAAACCCAGTTCTAAGCAAAGAAGGGAAAGCAGAAAGGTGGAAGGAGTATATAGAGGGTCTATACAAGGGCGATGTACTTGAGGAAAATATTATGGAAATGGAAGAGGATGTAGATGAAGATGAAATGGGAGATACGATGCTGCGTGAAGAGTTTGACAGAGCACTGAAAGACCTGAGTCGAAACAAGGCCCTGGGAGTAGACAACATTCCATTAGAACTACTGACGGCCTTGGGAGAGCCGGTCTTGACAAAACTCTACCATCTGGTGAGCAAGATGTATGAGGCTGGCGAAATACCCTCAGACGTCAAGGAGAATATAATAATTCCAATCCCAAAGAAAGCAGGTGTTGACAGATGTGAAAATTACCGAACTATCAGTTTAATATGTCACAGCTGCAAAATACTAACACGAATTCTTTACAGACGAATGGAAAAACTGATAGAAGCAGACCTCGGGGAAGATCAGTTTGGATTGCGTAGAAATATTGCAACACGTGACGCAATACTGACCTTACGACTTATCTTAGACGAAAGATTAAGGAAAGGCAAACCTACGTTTCTAGCATTTGTAGATTTAGAGAAAGCTTTTGACAACGTTGACTGGAATACTCTCTTTGAAATTCTGAAGATGGCAGGAGTAAAATACAGGGAGCGAAAGGCTATTTACAATTTGTACAGAAACCAGATGGCAGTTATAAGAGTCGAGGGGCATGAAAGGGAAGCAGTGGTTGGGAAGGGAGTGAGACAGGGTTGTAGCCTATCCCCAATGTTATTCAATGTTTATATTGAGCAACCAGTGAAGGGAACAAAGAAAAAATTTGGAGTAGGTATCAAAATCCATGGAGAAGAAATAAAAACTTTGAGGTTCGCCGATGATATTGTAATTCTATCAGAGACAGAAAAGGACTTGGAAGAGCAGCTGAACGGAATGGACAGTGTCTTGAAAGGAGGATATAAGTTGAGCATCAACAAAAGCAAAACGAGGATAATGGAATGTAGTCGAATTATGTCGGGTGATGCTGAGGGAATTAGATTAGGAAATGAGACACTTAAAGTAGTAAAGGAGTTTTGCTATTTGGGGAGCGAAACAACTGATGATGGTCGAAATAGCGAAGATATAAAACGTAGACTGGCAATGGCAAGGAAAGCGTTTCTGAAGAAGAGAAATTTGTTAACATCGAGTATAGGTTTAAGTGTCAGGAAGTCGTTTCTGAAAGTATTTGCATGGAGTGTAGCCATGTATGGAACTGAAACATGGACGACAAATATTTTGGACAAGAAGGGAATAGAAGCTTTCGAAATGTGATGCTACAGAAGAATGCTGAAGATTATATGGGTAGATCACATAACTAATGATGAAGTATTGAATACAATTGGGGAGAAGAGGAGTTTGTGGCATAACTTGACAAAAAGAAGGGACCGGTTAGTAGGACATGTTCTGAGGCATAAAGGGATCACAAATTTAGCATTGGAGGGCAGCGTGGAGGGTAAAAATCGTAGAGGAAGACCAAGAGATGAATACACTAAGCAGATTCAGAAGGATGTAGGTTGCAGTAAGTACTGGGAGATGAAGAAGCTTGCACAGGATAGATTAGCATGGAGAGCTGCATCGAACCAGTGTCAGGACTGAAGACCACAACAACAACAACGGGAGTACTACGAAATGCTTCCCCGAGGTTTATCTTTATTGTCGACAAGTGAGACGTCTTGCACTCGCAGTTCATGAACAACAACCAGGAAAAGTGCGTGAACTGGTGCTGCCCCACCATTAACGCCCATTGAAGTTGTGCTAGATGACAAAAAGCACTCTGCAGGAGTTCGGTTGGGATGCCATTCGGCACCCACCTTATTCACCTGATCTTGCGTCCTCAGGTTTTCATGTATTCTGCTCTCTATAGAACCGACTTCCTGGAACCTCATTTCCAGGTGAAAATGCGCTCCGAACATGCTCGTAGAGTTCTGCAACTCAAAACCTTGTGATTTCTACAGCCACCGGATCTAAAGGTAGCCCCAGCGTTGCCAGACTGTTGTAAATGGTGAAGAAGAACACACCCACATTTACATCTACATCTATACTCTGCAATCCACCCGAGGTGCATGGCAGAGGGTACCTGCCACTGTACCAGTTGTTGGAGTTTCTTCCTGTTCCATTCATGTATTGAGCGCTGGAAGAATGATTGTTTGAATGCTTCTGTGCGTGCAATAATTATTCTAACCTTATCTTCACGATCGCTGCGTGAGCGATACGTAGGGGGTTGTGGTATATCCCTAGAGTAATCAGTTAAAGCCGGTTCTTGAAACTTTGTTAATAGACTTTCTCGGGATAGCCTACGTCTGGCTTCAAAAGCATGCCATTTCAGTTTCTTCAGTATCTTTGTGTCACTCTCCCACGGATTAAGCGAACCTATGACGATTTGAGTTACCTTTCTTTGAATACGTTCAATATCCCCTGTTAGTCCTATTTGGTGCGGGTCGCACACACTTGGGCAATACTTCAGGATGGGTCGCACGAGTAGATTTCTAAGCAATCTACTTTGCAGGCTGACTGCACTTTCCCAGTATTCTACCAGTGAGACGAATTATACTGCCTGTTTCACCCACGACTAAACCTTTATGATCATTCCATTTCACAGCCCTACAGAGTGTTGCATCCAGGTATTTCTACGAGTTGGTCGATTCAAGAGTGACTCACTGATAATTCAATCACAGGATACTACGTTTCCTCGTTTTGTGGAGTGCAAAATTTTATATTTATGAACATTTAGAGCTAGTTGCTAATCTCTACACCACGTTGAAATCTTATCAAGACCTGACTGAATATGTATGCAGCTTCTATCAGATAATACTTCACTATTGATAATTGCATCATCTGCAAAAAGCCTGATTTTACTGTTAACGTTGTCTATAAGGTCATTAATATACTACATGAATAGGAAAGATCCTAGCACACTTCCGTGGGTCACACCCGAAGTTACTCCTACATTTGACGACAACCCTCCATCCAACATAGCATGCTGTGTCCTCCCTACCAAAAGTCCTCAATCAAGTCATAAATTTGATCGTACTTTTGACAATAAGCGTAGGTGCGGTACTGAGGCAAATGTTTCTCGGAAATCGAGGAGCACTGCAGGTAACATTTTTTTTTTTTTTTTTTTTTTTTTTTTTTTTTTTTTTTTTTTTTTTTTTGAGATGGGGCCCCTTCACGCCCGCATCAACGTGGTGACCAGACCAAAAGTTCTGCTGTCATCTCCGTCAACATGTTAGTTATCTAGTAAGTGGATTACAGGATGCTGGGCTGTGATGTTATCCGTGCAACTGGGTAAGACTACGCATTAACACGGTCCATCAGGTGGTAGATAGTCGACGAAACGCGAGTGAGGGTAGCAATTTGAAGAGCAGAGGGAAAAAAACCTCTGTGACAGTAGGATGGGTAGTAAGAGCAGTAGTGGCTTACTAGCTGCGATCGTTCATGCAAGGTTGGATTTGTTAGTATGGGTATCATGCATCATTACCGTGGCAAGCGATGGCGATGTATCCCAGTTGCTGCAGCCGCTACATTCCTGGAGCAATGAAGATCTTTATATAGTAGTGGGAGATCGGCCATTGATCATCTCATTGTGTGGGGGATGTGTGGAACTTGTCTGCATGCAGTGTTCGGTATGGCTTCCATGCGTGGTGTCAGTTATTCGGCAGCGTGTTCCACCTGGATATCCAGTAATGGCGTCTGATTAGCAGGTGCTCACCTGTACCGTTGTGTTTGCGTGTGCTTGGACATAGATGTTAGGTCCTTACAAGTATGTCTTTTGGTCTTTTATGTTTCCATTTATGGTTGTGGTTGTAGTTCCCCAGATTCAGAATAAACGGGTTCTGCGAATTTCTCGAGTTTCTGTATAGTCTTGTGGTGAGTTTGTGGATTAATTCCTTGACAGTCTCAAGTCGGTATTCCCGGTGAAGGTCCGCGATGCGTGTGTATCGCGGAGCGTTGCTTATGATTTTGAGTACTTTGTTTTTTATGAGCTGCAGACGGCGCAGGCGTGTGGGCGCAGCGTATCCCCAGACAGGAGCTGCGTACGTCACCAGGGGTCGAATAAGTGTCATGTACATGGACCTCGACACCCTTCTGTTCAGTGTGCTACACGTGTTGAGCAAAGGGTAGAGCTGTTTGAGCCTCGCGGTACCTGGTTTCCTTGATCCGA
This sequence comes from Schistocerca serialis cubense, assembly GCF_023864345.2. Classification (NCBI taxonomy): domain Eukaryota; kingdom Metazoa; phylum Arthropoda; class Insecta; order Orthoptera; family Acrididae; genus Schistocerca; species Schistocerca serialis. Next base: position 1,826,542 of record NC_064641.1, on the reverse strand, counting down.
AGCTTTCAGAATATCGTGTGAGAAAAGTGCGAGTTGGGCTTCACATAATCGATGTTTTCGTAATCCATGTTGGCTGGCAGTAAGGAGGTCATTCTGTTCAAGATACATTACTGATGACTAACGTCTCCGTTAATTTATTAAACTTACGGGAAAACGCTACGAACTTGTGCACCATCCGAATACGCATGTCAGCGTAGAAATGTGTTACGTAGCCTTTCACGGTAAAGGTGAGTGAATTCCTGCTGGCTCTCGTCGGAGGTAGTGAGTGAGACGCACGAGCGAGCGCCCTGTTGCTACCAGCTGGGGTTTCCTTCCACGGTTTGTGTTGGACGGTCGGTGCACACGGCTGCGAGCAGCAAGTGATGCGAGAAATCGGGGGAAGGCAGGGGGAGGGGGGCGAGAGGCGGCAGTTTTGGCGGCGGCCCAGCGCGGGCGGCGGCAGCGGCTGTGCCCCTCTGGCTGGGTGCGCCCTTTATTGGCGGCACGCGACCCGCCGAGGCTCAATATCGGCCCTGCGGGGGCGGCGCCGCCCCCAACCCTGGCCTGCCCCCGCGCCGCTCGCTCGAGTAATTGCTGTTTGTTCCGGAGCGCCGCCGTAACTCTCGCGAGAGACGGACGCCGCGCGGCGCCGCTGAGAAACGACGCCGGCGTCCATTGTGCCGCCGGGCACCGCCCCCCATTGTCGGCGCGCCGCTGCCCGCCGTGTCCAATAATGCTAATCACTTCTGCTGCCCGAGTCGCCGCACCTGGCTGGCGTGGGGCCGCCGCCCCGCTGGAATCCGGAGCCAGACCCCCGCTGGAGTCTCGCGCATCCGCTGGAGAATCTGCCGACGCGCCGTGGGGAGGGAGGTCTGGCAGGACGCGACTCGCCGCATCGGGTCGAAATTTCACAACGGAGCCCGTGCTGGGGCGTCACCCCGCTCCTCAACGGCTTACCGCGTTCAACACAAAACGATTATCAGACGTTTGATAAACAACAATGTAGGAAATTCTTCATTTGTGTGGCCATAGTGTCCGTAGTTGCTCTATAATTCTTGAGGGTATTTTCGTTCTGTCGTTGCTACAACGAAATGCGCAACATTTTTTTTCACCAGACGCGTTTCGCTTTATTGAGGTAAAGCATCGTCAGTGGTCTGTAATTAAGTTATTTACATTTTGATTTGCTTTTAGATCGAAAGACAGTTGGTTAAGCATAGGTTGATTTGTACTTGCCCTGATTTTTCGGCTGATTTCTCGCTTACATCGGGAAATGCTAGCACATCGTTGTTTTTCTGTGTTAGACACTGATAATTGTGGTCTAATACTTAAATGTTCTGCAGCACTATGCATTTCTTATGTTTTTGACAATATACTTTTATGCACACCACTGTATTCTGTATGTTTTTGTACTTCAAGTATGTGTTGCTGTTTGTGTTTAGTAGTGTTGCCAACATAACCTTTCCACTAGTTTGTCTTTGACCTACAACTTTTTTTATTAAATTGGATTATTGTATGTGTGTAATTCTATTTAATTATGTTTCTGTGTATTTATGAACCGTGTAAGGGTAGAGAAGGAATAGCGATGAAGGTATTTCTTTTTTTTTGGGGGGGGGGGGGGGGGGAACGGGGGGGGACCATGATGAGTGGACATAAGTGTGTATATATGAAAAAGGCAAGAGCGTTTCCCATCCTTCAACCCCTCCCATTTTCCTACAACCCCCCCCCCCCCCAGTCACACTTCCATTTCTCTTCTTGCTACTCAACTTCTCTTCTAACTTACACTCCACCACGCTGCTACATACTTATGTCCACTAATCATGGTTTCAACTCCTTTAAAAATAAAATAAAAAATCCCTCCATCGCTTTCCTTCTCTACGACATAAACGTAATTAAATAGAGTTACACACATACAATAATCTAATTTAGTTAAAAAAAAGTTGTAGGTCATAGACAAAGTAGTGGAAGGGTTATGTTGCCATCACTACAAAACACAAAGAAACACAAACAACAACACACACTTGAAGAACAAAAACAAACAGAATACAGTGGTGTGCATAAAAGTGTGTTTTGGAAAACATAAGAAATGCATAGTGATGCAGAACATCTAAAAATTAGACCAAAATTATCAGTGCCTAACAGAGAAAAACAGCGAGGTGCTAGCTGATGGCATGTCAGCGAGAAATCACGGTAAGTACAAATCAACTTATTCTTAAAGAACTGTTTTTGGATCTAAAGGCAAATCAAAATGTAAATAACTTAATTACACACCACTGATGATGCTTTACCTCAGCCAAGCGAAACGCTTGTGGTGAAAAAAAAACACACATTTTGGTGTTGTAACGACAGAACAAAAATACCCTCAAGAGCAATGTAGGAAAAGACAGATTTCTACTTACAGTAGAGAAGACACGTAAAGTTGCAGATAGCTACAATTAAGAGACACTCCCATACAGCTTTCGGCCACAGCCTTCGTCAGTAACAGGGAGACAAACACATCCCATTCACACGTACACACAAGCAAGCACACGTCACGCACACACCGCCGCCAGCTCCAGCGTTCGGACAGGAACAGGCGTGAAGTGCTGCTTCAACAATCCGCGTCATCACGAAGTCTGTGTTGCGCACAGTACGATCGTTGACGCAGCGTGGATCGGAAGTAGGTGCGGTTTAGAACGCTGTGAATAAACACAAGAAAGAAGAGCAAGAACGGAGACTGAGAAGAGTAATCCTATAGAAAGAGTAATGAAGGAAAACATCACCGGGTTGTCGGATGGAAGAAAGCCCTTCGGCAAAAGTCAGACAATGAAAACTCCAAGCAGTAATATCAACAATGTAGGAAAAGGCAGATTGCTACTTATGGCAAAGAAGACACGTCAGGTTGCAGATGGGCGTAATTAAGTGACGCTCACCGCCACAGCCTCTTCAGTAAAACACAAAAAATGGTTCAAATGGCTCTGAGCACTATGGGACTTAACATCTGTGGTCACCAGTCCCCTAGAACTTAAAACTACTTAAACCTAACTAACCTAAGGACATCACACACATCCATGCCCGAGGCAGGATTCGAACCTGCGACCGTAGCAGTCGCGCGGTTCCGGACTGAGCGCCTAGAACCGCTAGACCACCGCGGCCGGCAGTAAAACACAGAGAGACACACACACGCACGTACGCAAGCAAGCACACCTCACGGCACGCAAGACCGCCAGCTCCAACATCTCAGGCCGAAATGAACTGAGCCTGTCTGGAACATCACTTGTCTTCTTTGCGGTAAATAGCAGCCCGTCTTTTCATACATTGTTGATAATGCTACCAGGTGTCTCCATTGTTAACGAATTATCATTTAAGTACGTTGCGTGTCAAGACTTTTCAGAGACTAAAAAATATTTTTAGGTCAGCAACTTTATAAACTCTCGTAAGTAACAAGAATAGAAAGAATAAACTAAACGAAGAAAAAGGAAAGTGATGGGGATGCGCTACTACGGAACAGTGTCGCAGAGGGTCACAAACATTTTTAAACTTCACGGTATCAAAATATCGTATAACTCTGAGGTCGATAAAAGGGTACATAGCTTACAAATACCTGGAGTTCATGCCGGCCGGTGTGGCCGTGCGGTTAAAGGCGCTTCAGTCTGGAACCGTGTGACCGCTACGGTCGCAGGTTCGAATCCTGCCTCGGGCATGGATGTGTGTGATGTCCTTAGATTAGTTAGGTTTAATTAGTTCTAAGTTCTAGGCGACTGATGACCTCAGAAGTTAAGTCGCATAGTGCTCAGAGCCATTTAAGCCAACCTGGAGTTCATAATTTACAAAGCGCGTCCCGTCAGGCAAACTGTACTACGCAAACACGAAAAAAATTCAACCAGATACAAGAAACATAAAGAGGCATTCAGACTAAGTAACTACGAAGGGCGATCACGAAGTAAGACAACCTTTTTCTTTCCTCAGCCACTTTTGGTTGAAACACATGTGGATTTTTTTTTGTGAGATGTCGTGGAATATTCCCTTTTCAACCCCTATGGTTTCATGAAGTTCCTATAGGCTGACGCGCTATACGTAGCCTTCAAAATGGCAGCTGCAATGGAGGTGCGTTCCAAGCAGAGCGCTGTCATTGAGTTCATTCTGGCCGAAGACCAGAACATAGCAGGTATTCGTAGGCACTCTCAGAATGCCTAAGGAGATCCGGCAGTGAACAAAAGCTCGGCGAGTCGTTGGTCCAGGCGTCCATCATTATCGCAACAAGGTCACGCAAACCAGTCCGGTGTCCAGAGTGCCGGACGGCCGCACACAGCTGAGACGCCCGTGGTGTTGAAACGTGCGGACACTCTTTTGCGGTGACCGACGGATTACAATGAACACCTCGCTGCTCAACTGTACGTCTCTGCTCGTGGTGTTGACACACACACGCCCACCAGTTAGGGTGCTCAAAGGATTGTGTGCCAGCTGGGTTCCTCGCTGCCTAACGTTACATTGTAAAGAGCTACGAAGAAATATGTCTGCAGAATTGCTTGCGCGTTACGAGGCTGACCTTGAAAATATTTTGAAGAACATCATCACAGGCGATAAAAATGGATTCATCACTTCGGACGAAAAACAAACCAGCAGTCCAAGCAGCCGCGCCACACCTTCTCATCCACAAAGAAAACATTCAGAGCCGCACCGTCAGCCGGCGATGTTATCTGCGACTCTCAAGGTGTTACTCTGTTTGATGTCCTACTTCGTAGTGCAGCTATCAGTTTTGAACTGTGTTGTGTTACCTTCAAGGAATAGAAGCAACGACTTCAACGTCTTTGTCACCACCGTAAGGCCTCAGAAAACACTGTCCTTGCTAATCTACCCTACAGCCCGGATTTCGCACACTCCGACTTTCATCTGTTTGGTCCAATGAAAGATGCACTCTGCGGGGAGCAGTATGTGCATGATGACAGGTTACTGATGCAGCAAGGCGTTGGCTCCGACATGGGCCAGTAGTGTTGTACCTTGCAGGAATACAGGCCCTCCCTGTGAGGTGGCGTAAGACCATCGCGTAGAACAGAGATTACGATGAAAAATAGGGTTCCGTAGCCAGAAGACTGGGGGACAATATGATGTATTGGAATCCTGAATAAAACCAACCTGTTTTCAGAAAAAAAGAAGTGTTCCATTACTTACTGAGTCCACGTCGTACAACAAACAAGATGCTGCAAACCATGTGTACGATACAGGCTATCCCCTTAAACGAATAGAAAAGATGACTGAGGAACTCTGCATATGAAAAAGAAGGGGCAAGACATCGACTTACTGGGAGAATCTGAGGTCACAGTTCATGGTTGGAAACACGACAATATTCTTAACACGAGAGTAAAAAAGTAAAGGAACGAGATTTCTTAACGGTCTTTCACATCTGTCTTAACGTAGATGCATAATTGTAAATTTGTAACGCATTCCTAACGAAACACGCTCAGGCTGCCGATGATAGGCCATTCTCAAGTAGTATCTGCGGAAATGAGGTAAAGTAGGTGACCAACAGCCGTGTTTAAACAGCAGTACCACGCACAAGTCAGTTCACAGCTCCTGGACTTTGGAGGACCGTCAGCTTGACACTCTTGGAGGCCGCAGAAGCAGCCTGAGGAGGTGTGGTGTGAGAGATGGAACGGCTACTGGCAGAATCGACGTTTATAATGTAAGAGGAGGATCCACTGCGCAGTGCGTTTTAATAATATTAAATATATACACGCCGAAAATGTACTGGCAGACTATTTAGAGTTTTAACCTCATGAGCTAGGTTTGACAATCTGATGATGAGAGCACTGGTTCTCGAAACACGTTGCGCAACTGTATGTGGGACAAAAATCTGTCGAATACTACCAATAACTATTATCGTTAAAATTTAATAATCACTACCACACATCCTTTATATGGACAATATTGCAATTTAGTTGTATGCTTTCGGCAGTTCAGCGGCGTTTCGGTTCACTCCATTTTTGGCTTAATATTTGGACGACCGACCAAGTTGTCATCCTCAGGTGCTGCAAGGTTACGCACACTCGCTGCTTGTACATCACCTAGACCGTAGACTATCACCTATATTAATTTTACATCCACATGCAGGCTCCGAAAACCATTGTGAAGTGTACAGCAGAGTGTAATTTACGTGGTACCACATGGTAAGATTTCTTCTCCTTCCAGTTGTGAGTGGATTGCTGGAAAAATTACTGATTAAATGACGTTGTGCTGGCTTATGGTGGCAGCTGTTTTCCCCTAATCGAGCGAGCATCTGTGCATCTTTGATACTGTGGCATGTCACAAACACTGAGCTTTCTCTATTTCAGTACGTCACCAAGTGCACGACTATTCGGTATCTTGCATGTAATGCAATACATTGTCAAACTGAGCACCTGCGCTCTGTATGACAAAACAAACTACTGCGTTTCCCCTGCAGACACGAGGTATTCCTCTCTCTCTCTCTTTCTCTCTCTCTTTACCTCTCCCTATCTCTCCACAAAACAGTCCCACAGTCCTACATCTTACTCAGTTGTTCATCAGCGCACCAAGATATGTAACTGTTCCAAAGACAGCGGAAATCACTGACGGTAAGTTTAATAATAGATTGGTTACGAAAATTCGATGCACGTCCACAGTCGTGACACTAACTACTGTCAAAATTGTTATCGTCTGACAGCTGCAAACACATTAGTGCCATAGTGGAGGGCAACCATGACGTACCACGTCCGTTTGGATGAGCGTCATATCTATAACATCACATTATTATGCGTGCATTTATAGAGAGGCTATCGATACTGATAAACACCGTAATAATTTTAACAGGAAAGTGGAAGGTCTTAAATTGGACAAAATTTGGATCTCAGCGATGCACAGGAAGCTCGATGATCGATTGCTTTCAATCGAGAGTGTTGGGACTACCAGAGACAGTCTGATAGCCGACGCCACGTGACGGACAGTGGCGCCCTCTGTACTGCCTACACAATCAGCGCTTTCTCGAGCTCTCTCTGCAGTTCGCCGTTGTACCTCCGAGGATGTCTCCCGCATTCGGAGACGAAACGTCAGCGAACAGTTTTGTCCGCAGCTCGTGGTCGTCCGGTGGCGTTCTTGCTTCCCGCGCCCCGGTTCCCGGGTCCGATTCCCGGCGGGGTCAGGGATTTTCTCTCTGCCTCGTGATGACTGGGTGTTGTGTGATGTCCTTAGGTTAGTTAGGTTTAAGTAGTTCTAAGTTCTAGGGGACTGATGACCATAGATGTTAAGTCCCATAGTGCTCAGAGCCATTTTTCGAACAGTTTTACACATCGACCAAGGCGCATCAGCCCGGCAGTTTTAAGTGAAGACTAACCATAATGTTCGCATATGAGAAGCATACCTTGTTGTTGTCAATTTTTACTACGATATGTATCCTTGGCCCAAAATATTACTGTATAGAGTATAATGAGTTGCTCATCCTTACATTTCACTTTACTTTCTAGTAGACTAATATTTTTTTTTATTTATAAATATAGTTACTTTTGCTTGAAAAGCGAATGTGTTAAAGATTCTTGCCGTTTGTAGCCTAGATGTACTAACAGCTGTGAAATTCGTTTCTTCCATGTTGGGAAAAATTTTTCTTGCTTTAGACGTTTTGTTGTTATATCTGTCTCGATTTTTCTTCAGCTACAGTAGTGCTACCTTATTTGATGCGTTTAATAATGTAGGTATTGCTGCCCACAAAAGGATTATGCGTTTCCAAGTCATTGGTCAGACTGCAAGTGTAGTGAAGAAAACTTCAGATCACTGAGTAGATGGCCGTTGTCTTGTTGCAGAAGGCCGAGTCTTCTGCTGTTTCTCATTTGATCCCTGAGAAATGGTTTGTGAAAGCCTGCGACTGTGTAAACAATCGGTTTGCTCCTAAATAACTTTTCTGCTACCAGTCACGATTTCCTTTTATTTAAATTTTACACGACGCGTTTCAGTCAATGGCAGAATGTAAACGGAAGAAAATCGTGATTGGTAGCGGAAAAGTTGTTTGTAAACAAACCCATCCTTCTGCTGCTTATTAACAAATTTTTGTTCATAAAAGAAAACGCCATTTATCATCAAATATCTCCAGGTTACAGGAGAATCGCAAATGAACTGTCCTGTAGTATAACGTTTCCAGGGTCCATAGAAAACTAAAGAAAGACAAATGTGTCAGTTTTCAGTAATTGCGCATATTTTTGGCGCTACTTACGGTCTCTACTGAAAAACTGTTGCATTGTATGACAAAAAAGAGCAGTACTGAAGTGACTGTATTGGACTGTGGTAAGGCTCTGAGACAGAAATTTTCACGCCGTATTTCTCATTTTTCTTTACTTAATATTACCTGTGTTATCTAAAATTTGTAAATTTGTTTGTATTCAAGTGTTGTATATATGTATTTTCTGTTACACGAATGCGAAGCGCAAAGAGATTAATATCTGTGTAAAACCAAAGAATCCGACAGTTGGAGCGTGGTAGAAAAGAGGGTGAGTGCGAGATTTTCTGAACATCGTACGTTAGGATAGAAGTATTTTAATGACTGTAGGACTAACAATCGCTTGTGTGGAAAAATGTTGTCGAACCGTCACTTTGAAAACCTTGCAACGTTAAAATGTATAATATTTTGGAACTGGATATAACTAATTAACGAAATGCAGTTTTACAATTTTAGTTGCTGGAACTAATATTTTTTAAAGTTTGCACTCGTCAAATTTTGTATATGTACGCATCTTATATGTGCGTCGTGAATGCAGTTTTGTCACCGTAGGAAAGTTAAGTAGTACTAGAAAATTAGTAATGAAATAAAATAAAATAAAATAAAATAAAGTTAATTAAAGAAAGAAGAGGGAAATGCAGTTTCTCTCTAAATGTTTCTTATTACCAACTCGCAAGTAGCAGTCATAGCAATTTAAGTAACGCCGGACACACATCCAGGAGACGGCTGGATAGTAATCTCTGAAGGCGGTAATGCATGAATAGGTTTTTGTGGAGCAGTGAATATAAAGCGTCTGTTGTGTTCATTTGCGTTCCAAAACATTTTCTCGATAAAGGGACTCTCATCCAGCTATGTACTTTCTTGGAGACTCCATGACATCTAATTCAATCTCTTCAACCCCTTAATTACATAGTTCAGTTTCATATTTTAATTACTGAACAGAGGTCAGACTGTTCACTGTACTACATACTTCGATTTCTTAACAGATTATTCATAGACTACTGCTGCAAGGATATATACTTAATTGTGATTATCCCTTGTTTCTCTTTTTCGATTCTTATTGTATCTTCTGTACTCACTCAGTTCTCCTCAAGTGTTACATAATGGCCGGAACCAGAATTTCATTTATGCGTACGACATAAGTGACTCTATTTTCTATTGACAAGGGGCGTCACTTCATTTCACTTTAATTATGAATTTCTCTTTTAGATGTTAAAGTGTGCTCATTAAAAACGTGAGTGCAGTGAGCTTCCTTCAGATTTTTTTACTGTTATTATTGTCCTCGACCTACACTGCGTATCCAAAAGTTAGTAGTGTATTTCTATGTTTCTGTCTTACTCATCTAGGTTAAACATGAACAAGGTTAGATCTGACTGCAGGCTGAAGTTAAGCGCAGACTGCTAAGAAAATGCAGGATAAGCTGATGCAGGGCATCAAATAAATTAACATTTACACCCACATACGTACTCTGCAAACCACTGCATTCTGCACATCGGAGAGTACATATCATTGTATTACATGTTAGGGTTTCTTCCATTGTCATTAGTGAGCATAGAGGAGGTAGAATGACTCCTTAAATACTGTGGTTAAGCTAATCTTGGATTCGCAGTTCCTGCAGGAGAAACACGAGATAAGGTGGCAGCTGCAGCAGCGTAGCTTGAGCTTCACTTTCGCACGTCTCGTTCTGCCTTCTCGCAGAGATTGCATGCCGTGTGAAACTACGCCCTGACTGCACTCAGCCGAGCAAATGCCTGCTGATTAGCCGCTCTTGATTACACGACCCTCAGACCTCCCCAAGCAGATAGCCGGCGATCGATGTGGAAATGCGGTTAGGGGGCTGTCATGTGGCCTGCGGTTTAATGCTCCGATACTGACGAGGTAATTAGAGGGCTATCTAACGATTCAGCGCGAACAAAGGGAATACGAAACGGCCAGTCAGCACACGAGGCGAGGAAACGAATATCGTGTTCCATGCGTGCTCCCCACTAATTACGCAGCAAATATTCCGTTATTTCGTTATTCATTGGTTTAAAATTTAAACTTTGTACTAAAAGTAACACTTGCTTATTTGTCTCCCCGACTGTCTCTCTCTTTCTCTTCCACTCTTACACACAAAAACACACACACACACACACACGCTTGCGGCCATGCTCTCGATAATATATTAACATAATTTTACACATTATTTTGTTATGATATACACTTTCATCCTAAGCCATCAACATTTTTGATGACTGAACTTCAAAATGGTTCAAATGGCTCTGAGCACTATGGGACTCAACTGCTGAGGTCATTAGTCCCCTAGAACTTAGAACTAGTTAAACCTAACTAACCTAAGGACATCACAAACATCCATGCCCGAGGCAGGATTCGAACCTGCGACCGTAGCGGTCTTGCGGTTCCAGACTGCAGCGCCTTTAACCGCACGGCCACTTCGGCCGGCTGACTGAACTCAAGGGCAATTTTTGACAAGATTAAAACACAAATAGTCTCTTGTCATTCGGAGCAAATTTTCCATTCCTTTGGTGATTTGAGAAAATCCGTACGATGTAGACTCGGATGAATAAGGCTCACGTTATTTAATATTACTGCAATTGCGACAGAATCACTCGGTGCTATGTTCGTTACAGATCATTGAAGGTCATAACTCATTGTTACTGACACGCCAATTCTTATACCCTCAGCAAGTAAAGGTAACGTACTACACAGCTCCCCAGGAAAACAAAAAATGGTTCAAATGGCTCTGAGTACTATGGGACTTAACATCTATGGTCATCAGTCCCCTAGAACTTAGAACTGCTTAAACCTAACTAACCTAAGGACATCACACTACACCCAGTCATCACGAGGCAGAGAGAAAATCCCTGACCCCGCCGAGAATCGAACCCGGGCGCGGGAAGCGAGAACGCTACCGCACGACCACGAGCAGCGGACCCTAGGAAAACACTTAAACAACATCGTTGCTTTGTTATTTAATTGGTTTTCTATCCGGGTTAGTAGTTTCCTTAGTATGCTGCTTGCCAGCGCCATTCTTCGTGAAGAATTATTAAAGTGATAAAGTAATATTTTATTTACAACTTTCAGTAATAATGCAACCGCGATTACATACACCAACAATCAAACCAGCGAAGTTCATAACCTATGAAGAAGGTAGAAACACACCGAACGGACTAAATGGAATACGAGAACTGGGCTTAAATCGTTCGCCCTGTCCTCGTGAATCAAACTGTTGCGGGTTTTGCTATATCAGTAGAGACACTAGTAGGTGATATGAAATGGGTTCACAGATCAAACACTATCGTTTCCGCTTACGGCTCTCCTGAAAGTGTATGAGCAATTTTTTGCGAATGAATACATAAGATTTCGAAATACTGCTACAGATGGTTGAGGAAAGTATTTAGAAATATGACAATTTCAGATTGCCAATTGGCTCATCCCTTACATAAGCAATAGCAGTTCGCACTCTTAAATCACAGCAAATTATTCGAACTAAGGGCTGTGAGCTACTCAACTTTCAAGTATTCTAATAAATATGTCCAGTAAAGAACATGACATCCACTTCATCAAGTGACGTGAGACTTACAATTTAAAATAATCACGTATAGTTTCGTCGTTTGCGACCAGTTACATAGCGAAGAAACATGAAAATCCCAAATAACTTGCGTTTTATTTCTGCGCTTCAAAAATAAATAAATAAATAAAACTAAAAAGTAAAAGTTTTCCGAAAAACTACTTCAGCACCGTTGTTTCGTTTACATGCAGTACGTTCTTTCAGCGGCGCAAGACATGATTTAACTTTCAGCGTTCTTTGCATCTGACCCAGATTCGGGCACTATTCTTTGTGTTGCACGGCGAAGCTAGCTGGCAGTAAGCGTCCACAACAAAGCACTGCGGCAATGAGACTCAACAATGCATCATCAGAGTTCGCACTAAGTTTCACAAGGATTGAGCTGTAACAGAACCTGAACACGTACATCCTGCGTGTTTCTTTTAATTATTTTCTTTTTAATTTTTGTCGCCTCAGCCAACCTCCGAAACATATTTAATCACACACACACACGCCAGTGATTAGGAAACAATATTTACATTGGTTGTAGACATATTACCTACATCACGATGTGTTCACACCATTGCCATGAGATGTCACTACAAACGCCAATCCTACATGGAACACGTAACACTGATGCCTCTACACAGCTTCCCTGCTGTGCACTGCTTACATCGCGTATGTTGAAAGAAAGCGATGATATTCACTTTTTCAACGTTGTTTTCTGGATAATTTGATTTCTGGGCAGCAAACGAATACGGCACGCCATTTAAGTCGTTTGGCCGTCGTACTTACACGAAGACAGACTGGGTCGCTAGTAATTGTTAATTAATTAATACCCATTCGATTTCTTATTATATTTCTTCCCCTCAAACCGTATTTAGTTCTTACTGCCGCCGATTCCCCTCTTATCTATCCGACCAACACTTTTAGCCCTAGACTCTGACCTACTCACATGTTTCCTATTAACCTTCTGAAACAATGGCGAGCCGACTCGACAATGTTCGCGCCACCGAAAAAAAGTGTCCCATGAAAGTTTTGTGCAAGGAGAACCCCACTTACTTTGAATGATATAGGAACATTTTATCAATCAGTTTGACTTGTATTGTAGAAGAACTTTAGAGTAACACCTTTTCTGCCACTTGTATCACGAAGAAACATTATTTATGAAAAACTAGTTTGTTGACTGTGTTTCTACTGTATCGATTTACTGTAACGTATCGACCTGCTGAGACACAATTGTCCCTAGCACTAGTTCATCGTCAGTTACGTAACAGATCGAATGCAAATATTTGTAAGGCCTGGGCACGTGACAGGCTACGTTGTCTGAGTATTACAAAAATCATTGCTGAATAAAATAGCGTGCGGTAGGCAGAACAGCTGTAGCGGCGAGAAACAGTCGCCGTCGGGTCTTGGGAGAAATGTGTCGATGATCGGTTGGGTTAGCTGAGGAGCTCTGGATGAGAGAAAATGGTTCCCTTTTGAAGAGGAGAAATTTTGAGAACTGGAGAATAACTAAGAAGTGAACATTACGAGACGAAAGATTTTTCGATTTTGATTTTCACGCAGAAACGACTTAGTAACCAAAACGTGTTTGTCGCATTGCTTTGCGTACATTTAGCGATTGCTTTAGTTTCTTAATTTTCAATGTTCAATGATTCTGCTTCAGCGATTTTGAATGCTAGGTAAAGGAGACATGTCGTCAGTCATATTTCCAAGGCGTTGGCAAGTTCCATACACTTCTGATAGTCAAAAGGAGATTTTGATTTAACAATTTAAATGAAAAACCGATAGTTTTATACGTCAGTAATGCTTGGTGTGTGTGATAAGCTTAAGAAGAATAAATAATTTTATTAAAAGGAGTTTAATACTAAATTTGCGATTTTAAGAAAACCAAATAAGTTCTGTTTTCATTTTGTTTCATTCGTAATCCTTATCTTCGTTTCCTTCAGTGACAATCATGTACTAAGAGCATATTTAGCAAGTGAACTGAACGGCGAGTGGATCGGTTGTCGTCTTTCTTGACAAGCGGTAAACTACAGCACGTACTGCATCACTTTTCTCTTTCAGCACATTATGTCGCAACAGTTTCGTCACTGGCAGCTAAGTCGATACTGATCGGAACCGAGCGTCCACTGCAGGTAAGACATTATCGAGACCTAACTCAGAACCCATTTGCAAGGAAATTTTCTCGTTCTGTGCAGTTAAATAAATTAGACGTTAACACAATATCGACACGTAATATATAGCCACTGTGTGTGAACATTCCCGCCACAAGGTTAGTTTCATTCAACACTGTGAATGTTCAGATTTAATTTCATCAGAAATTTCCAGAATAAATTTGTGGTGTCACCGCCGGACACCACACTTGCTAGGTGGTAGCCTTTAAATCGGCCGCGGTCCATTAGTATAAGTCGGACCCGCGTGTCGCCACTGTCAGTGATTGCAGACCGAGCGCCGCCACATGGCAGGTCTAGAGAGACGTCCTAGCACTCGCCCCAGTTGTACAGCCGACTTTGCTAGGAAAGATTCACTGACAAATACGCTCTCCTTTGCCGAGACGATAGTTAGCATAGCCTTCAGCTACGTCATTTGCTACGACCTAGCAAGGTGCCATTATCAATAGATATTTAACTTGTGATGCCTGTACCGTCAGACCGATGTTATCCAGTTATGGATTAAAGTTAAGTATTCTACCAGTTACGTCCGTTTTTCTAAGTTCTCATTTCCTTGTAATGTTCCAGACCTCACGCCAGCCTGCGTGAGCTTAACGCGTGCCTTTCGGCTACCGGTCATAGTGGATTGGCTGTCTGGCCAGTCCACTACAAAATTAATCTTTATCTTATTAGATAATTTCCGCAATTTCCTACTATTCACTGTTTTTTGACTACATACTACAAGCAATCGCCGGCCAGCGCATGTTAATGAAAGGGTACGGGTGTAGCAACACAACACTCTCACACTACGCATAGTGGACGAGAAAATGACGACACAACTGAAAGCCATTTCTAATGTGATTATCACTTAAACTAACACAGAGACCTGAGTTTTCTCAAATTCAGTCAGTTGGTTTTAGTTTCATACAGCATAGTTCGAACACGTTCAGGACGAATTTCATATAGATACATTATATGCGTGTTGATGACGCATATAGTTTCGTAAAATATGTCGGTGGGAATCTCTTCCTCCGCGAATTGAGGCCTTATCGAAGTTAGAAGCAGTGTTACATGATATTAGTTTGGTATCTCTTGAGCGTGACAAATTTTTAGTCCGGTGTTTCTTTTTATTTACTATTGTTTTTATTTACTATAAGATGTTTATTTACACTGAAGAGCCAAAGAAACTGGCACACCTGTCTAATATCGTGTAACTGTTTCAAGCCTGTAAACATGTCGAGTTTCGTGTCTACGAACTACGATTTGCGGACAGCATTGGTTTTCTGTTAGCATTTGAAGAAAACTGCTGCAGAATCGTATCGAATGCTTGTCCAATCATTCGGCGAACATGCTATAGGGAAAACACAGTTTTTGGAGTGGTTAAAAAAATTCTAAAATGGTGATTTTGAAGTGAGAAATAGCGAGCGCGGGACACCACTGAAAAAGTTCGAAGACAACGAATTGCAGGCATTATTGGATGAAAATTATTCTCAAACTCAACAGACACTCGCGGATTAATTGAATGTGACGCAGAAAGCCATTTCTATTCGGTTGAAAGCTATGGGAAAGGTGCAGAAAGTGGGAAAATGGGTTCCGCATGAACTGAATGAAAGACAGCAAGCAAATCGAAAGACCACTTGTGAAATGCTGCTCTCCAGATACAAGAGAGAGTCGTTTCTCCACCGAATAGTGACAAGTGATGAAAAATGGATATATTTTGAGAACCCTAAGCGTTGTAAATCATATGTGAATCCAGGCAAACCATCGGCATCCACTGCAAGACCAAATCGCTTTGGAAAGAAGACATTGCTCTGTGTTTGGTGGGATCTGAAGGATGTCATCTATTATGAGCTGCTAAAACCTGGTGAAACCGTTAACACTGATCGCCACCAACATCAAATGATCGATTTAAATCGAGCATTACGTGGAAAACGACCGAAATACGGAAAAAGGCAACATAAAGTTATATTGCTCCATGATAACGCCCCATCATACACAGCAAACCGGGTCAGAGACATGATCGAGGCGTTCACAGTTCGGAAATACTAGGGCAAGCGGCTTATTCTCCAGACTTGGCTCCTTTCTATTATTATCTATTTGCATCACTGTGACAAGCTCTCGCTGAACGACGTTTCAATTCGTATGAGAATGTACGAAAATGGCTGGTTGACTGGTTCGCTTCAAAAGAAGACTTGTTTTTTGGCGTAGCATTCACAGGTTGCCAGAGAGGTCGCAGAAATGTATAAATAGCATTGGGGATTCTCTTGAATAAAATATTGTGTATTAGTTTCGAACAACGGACGTATAATTATTGCAACCAAATTCCAGCTTCATACTTCTACATCTGGTACACACACTACTAGCCGAGGTCACAACACGCGAGCAACAGTAATACATTCTACATTCTACCTGCCACCGAATATTTCTACTCTCATCATTCACACACCCGCCTATAGTATGTGTGTGTGTGTGTGTGTGTGTGTGTAAAAAATTACATTGACGTCTGACTATGTCTTATGGCTCTGAGCAATATGGGACTTAACATCTTAGGTCATCAGTCCCCTAGAACTTACAACTACTTAAACCTAACTAACCTAAGGACATCACACACATCCATGCCCGAGGCAGGATTCGAATCTGCCGCCGTAGCAGTACCACGGTTCCGGACTGAAGTGCCTAGAACCGCACAGTCACCACGGCCGGCACTATGTCTTATATGTGCTTCACTTTTTTGTCAGGCCGTGTAGGGGTCGATACCCAAAAAACCGGAATTAGTTTTTAAAAGCTATATATTCTCCTGTCTGACATAAATCGGGTCTCTTTTGACGAACACTGTTGCGCAGTCTTCTTCAAACTTCCAAATAAAAGGTTCGATTGACGGTCTGACCTGGCATCAAGAAAGCAAATCAGCTTTGTCTTGATGTTTCATTCGACTTCACAACATTTTTTGGACGGGTTCACGATGACGTCTTCCATTGACGTGGCTGTTGCTTTGTTTCTGGATCGTAAGCATATCACCATGGCTCTTCACGGTAATGACGTTTGACAGAAAATCTGGATCAGTTTCAAGCTGTTGTTTCAAAGCACGCATGTTTCAACTCGGCGTTCCTTTTGATTTTCAGTCAGAACCCGAGGAACAAACTTGGCAGTAACGCATTTCATTCCAAAATCTTCCGTTAAAATTCGCTGAGCCGAGATCCAAGATAACCCACTAATCTCTGACAGCTGATCAATTATCTGTCGACGGTCCATGAGCACAAGCTCTCGAATTTTTTCGAAATTTTCGTCGATTCGGAGAGTTGATGGACGTCCTGAGCGAGATCTCCCATCAATCGATATGTCGCCAATTTTAAATCGAGAAAACTGTTCGTACATTTGACTCTTTCCCACAGCGTCGTCTTAGTAAGCTTTTTTTTCAGCAGCAGTTTTATCGAGTAGAAAACAAAATTTCACATTTTCACGTTGTTCACTTAGATTCTTTATCATAAAAAACGAAACAAGAACAAAACAGCGCCACTACAAACAATCGCTGCATATGAACACAACAAGGCGGTCGGCAACACAGGCGGCACAGAGTTGAGCTATAGACGCCTAGCGGCAGAAATGCGTACTACACAAGCTCCGCCCACGGCAATGTTATTCCAGATAGTCTTTTTTTTGGGGGGGGGGGATACCACCTCGCATTTACTTCCAAATCGCTTATTATTGTCAAGTAAATACTAATTTCTAAGCATATTTCACACTGTAAAACGAAACACTCTAAAATTATGTATCGCCTAATATGGTTTTCATATGCGGCTGTGCGGTACAGCATTGGTTCGACGCTTCCACGATTTGTGTGCGGAGAAACTCGATCTTCTGATGGATGTCGGCATCCACAACTCAGGAGATGTGAATCTTTTTTCCGCTGAATGCGGAATCGGAATCAGACTTATCACAGGGCGGCGGCTAACTCTGCGAGACTGTTCGGCCCGCCAGTCCTCAACTTCGGCCCGGATAACTGGCTGGCGCGTCGCTTCCAATCTCCGCTACGACTGCTGCTCTCTCTTCAGACGCGAGCGAGTTTCTGCAAACAGGCGGGCCGTTAACAACACATACTGGCAGTGGTACGAGAGAAACTCGGCCCCGAGAGTAATCACATCTTTCGGAACTAATATGAATACACCAATTCGGCAGTAATTTTCTTTTACATTCATATGCTTCAAAATTGGCAAATTCGTCTTAAATGAGTTACCAAAGTCACATCAGTTTCTCCTTCGAGTGAAAAGTATGCATCATCACAGGGCACACGGCATGTTAGAAACTGTAAGAAAGTCGGACGGATGGCTTGCGCTAGGAGGAAAGAGCAGTATTACATAATAATTTACCGCCTCCCTGTGTAGTGAGTAGAAACTGATTTTTCTCCAGAGGGACTAATTTCCACTTTTCTATTAGTCTCCAATATTTTCCCGTGATATGAACACCAGGCTTAGCAAATTTTACAGGATGAAACACATGTAACTCATCTTTAGAATCACGACATTGCTGCCTGGTTGGTAAAGTTTTTTAATTTTTTCATAATATTTAACGAAACCAGTGAGTAAACAGACGGGCAGTTTAAAGCCAGATGCTGTGAAGTCGTTCAGAGCTGTGTAGTAGGCACGCGGGGGCACATTTCATTTCATTCATTGCGTATTACAAGACCTGCTGCCTGATATTTTGAAAAGCAAGTCGTACATTATTCAGTTTTCATGTAAAAGTAGGCTGTTCCACAATACTAGCAAAATTTGTTTTGAGCAGTAGAGGAGGTGAAATAAGAATAAGTTACAAACAAAATTAAATTAGTTGTAGTAAACGGAGTGCTAAAGTTATAAATGTTAGTAATTTAGAGGGAATAACACAAAGGGAGACTGTGCAAATCTTCTTTAACTGTAAAAAAAAAAAGAGACAAATATCACGCTTCGTGTTGATATTCCACGTGGGAGAGCCTCGACAGAAACATCGAGCCTATACCACTGAAGTAGCGTACAAAATTATGTCATATCACAATATTAAATGATGTACCTCATGCCTGACTCTGTGTGCAATTGTTTCTACTGTGTAAGAACTACGACTACTACTTATTACATGTTTTAAGCTCTGACGTAGGACATATTCATTGCACTATTTGTGTTACTATAAATAGACGTAGATCTACATCTTGTATGTGTGTAGTTATGTTGTATGTTTCATCTATATCTACATCTACATAGTTACTCCGCAAACCATCTTACGGTGCGTGGCGGAGGGTACTCTGTACCAGTAGTAGTCATTTCCTTTTCTGTTCCACGCGCACATGGAGCTAGGGAAAAACGACCGTCTATATGCCTCAGCATGAGCCTCAGTTTCTCGAATCTTATCTTGTGGTGCTTACGCGGAATGTATGTTGGCAGAAGTAGAATCGTTCGCAGTTAGCTCCGATTGCCGCATATGCATACCAGTGCCACAGGCTGGAGGGAAGTCACGGGACTTAAACTTCGAGCCTCGATTTTTCTTATGGTGTATTCTTAGGTGTAATGATTGTTTCGTTGCTTATATTAATTATTTTCCTTTACATTATTAAGTTTTCGGAAGAGACAATAGATACTTGTAAAACGGCGTAAAGTCACGACATGTTGGCGCTAGTGAGGACCAGAGAAGTCCTGTATTTCTCGAGAACCGTCAGATATCTTTCTTTGCCCGCCTGAATACGTTGGTAGCAGTCTACATACAAAATGGACGAGTGACAGCCTGGTATTTGGATTGTGTATGTTCTTTAACTACAAAAAATAATATTATTTTGTTATATTCAGTACATGTAGCCAAAGAGAGTGTTTCCGTCAGTTCGTCTGCGGAGATTCATTACGCTCTTCAGTCCAGCAGCTAGTATGAAAACAATATTAAAGGCCTGAGGAAAATGGGGGGATGTAGTAACTCCCGATTGGCTTACGCAAACACAAGTTCGTACGAGCCTCTCTAAAAAAATGGCTCTGAGCACTATGGGACTTAACATCTATGGTCATCAGTCCCCTAGAACTTAGAACTACTTAAACCTAACTAACCTAAGGACAGCACACAACACCCAGCCATCACGAGGCAGAGAAAATCCCTGACCCCGCCGGGAATCGAACCCGGGAACCCGGGCGTGGGAAGCGAGAACGCTACCGCACGACCACGAGATGCGGGCACGAGCCTCTCTAAAGACGGCAGAGATCGTAAGGTGTCACTTCTTACGACGGACTTCTAGAGAATTCTTCGGCGATAGATTTAAGTGTAGTAATGTGCAACATTGGTAAGATGTTGCGTATCACATACTTTGTTAGATTAAAAATTGTTCAAACGGCTCTGAGCACTATGGGACTTAGCATCTGAGGTCATCAGTCCCCTAGACTTTGAACTACTTAAACGTAACTAACCTATGGACTGCACACACATCCATGCCCGAGGCAGGATTCGAACCTGCGACAGTAGCAGCAGCGCGGTTCCGTACTGAAGCACCTAGAACCGCTGGGCCATGTTCAATTAGCGTCGTGTCCCCCTATCAAGGATCAATAAGGGACATAGGTACTTTAAAGTAAAGGACTGGTGTAGGACTAGCAACACGGTGCAGCTTCCCATGGGTAGCATTAACTATCTACGCCCAGACGACTTGTACAGAGTTAAGAGTAAAATTCAGAGAACCACTTTAAGTAAGTGAATTCCGTAACTTTCATATAACTTTCGCAATGTAAGCAGTGTACGCCAGGAAAGTTGTTTGGAGGCATGAAAGTTACCCGTCCCATATTGAATTGGCGTTTGGAGTGGCATCCCACAGCAATGGGAGCACATCGTGGTGTGAGTAATGCGTTTATAACCGACCTAATCATTATACGCGAATCATGTGTGTGTGCGTGTGGGGGGAGGGGGCGGGGGAGACAGAGAGAGAGAGAGAGAGAGAGAGAGAGAGAGAGAGACAGACACTCAACATGTGTTGGGGATTGGCTGAGGTGGTGGAAATAAAAGAAAAATCAGGCACGATCGACCCTGTTTGGTTCGTGTTACAGCACCTCTATTGTGAAGCTTACTACGCACTGTGATTCTTTGTTGAGACTCATCACCGCAATCCTTTGTCGTGGACTCTTTACGGCAGACTTCTTCGCCGTGCCACGGCAAAGAGTCTTGTGCACATGTAGGTCTGATTCAAAGAGAGCAGACAGTTGAAAGCTGAGTCATCTGCTGCGCTGCTGAAAGAACGTACTGTATGCAAATGAAGCAGAGTTGTTGAAGTAGTTCTTCGCGAAACGTTTCACTTGAAGCATAAATAGTAAGGAACCATGTATTTTCGATTCCCAAATTTTCCCTGTTTGTAAATGTTCTGAAGCGATTGCAGGGCGGCTATTGGTTAAAAATATTATATTATTTCAAATTGTAGGTCTCACATCACAGTCTGGTGATGAGGTGCTTTTCTTTTCGTTATTGGTCTTATTTATTACGATATTCAAAGTTGAGTAACTCACTGCCCGTTGTTCAAAGAATTTCAAATGAAATAAGAGCGCGAATTGCGATCGCTGATCCGACAGAAGCAAAAATTGGCAGTCTGGAATGGTCAAGTTTTGAAAAAACACACACGATCTGTATATTTACGTCGGGTTGCCAGAATTTGTTGCTAGCAAACCGGGACCTTAATTTGTTTATCATAAACCGGGACATTTGGACATTTCTGACGCTTTTCTTAAAGTCAAATAAATTTAATTTTTGTGCAAATTACTGTTGTATTCAATTGATTTAGTAAAATAAAGAAATAAATAAATGAACCCTTTGTACTGTAATTAATTTAATAAATCCCAAGGGAGGGCATTCAAGGGTAATAACATTTTACAATATTAGTACTGCCAAGACAAGAATTTTTATTTTGAGACATTAATACGAGATACAAAATTGTCTACTGAAACAATGTATGTCGAAGTGCGAAGTTCACATAATTTGTTATCCTACGCCTCATATTTATCTGAATCCTGAGCTTTGGAAAGAAGATGTTTCCCCCGTATGAAGTAGTTATAAAACTTAGAGCAACGCATTTGATAATTAAAAACACATTTAATTACTGGTTCGACCATTGGTACTTGCAATGTTTCGTTCCTCAGTCCATTGCACATTCATGAGAGAAAATACTCGTTCCACGTTTGCATTATGCCCTGAAATACTGAAGACGAATTCACACAAACGCAACAACTTAGAATACTGTTCTTCGCATCCAGCCTGTCAAATGAAATAGGTACATTTCTCCTGGCATGATTTACTACACCAGTTATCGCCATTTTTGTTGATTTCTGATTCAGGGAACTGCTTGGGTACGGACAACTGATCAAACAATAAGCTGTCATCTACCGACAATCCTCTACCTTGTACAAATGTTATTGTTCTTGTCACATTGCTCCACTCAGGTTCTGCGTCTAGGAAAATCCATTTAAAAATGGAAAATTCATTGAGATTTGTTGATCCCTTTGCTAAATAAACTGTACACATTTTATAAAGCTGTTCTACATCAATATGAAATTTGTAAATTTCACTAGTTATTGCAACCTTGCTCTTTTGGAAGAGAGATGTCACTTTGAGTGGAATAAAACTTTCATTCTCACGATGTTCTATGATTCTGCTAGTTGTTTCCAAAATCGCAGCTACTTCTATAACACTGTTGACTGCTTTCTCAAGTTTAAGTGTTTGTCTCTGAAACACGCTCAACTGACTATGCAGGAGCCACAGATATGCTTCCGTTAACGGATTCAGGAAGAGGGTTCTCATAAATGTAGGTGCCTTTCCTTCTAAGAGGAAGAATGATTTAACAACATCACACAACTTCAGTACTGATCATAAAATCTTCTCGGGTTGACAGCCGAGTCAATGTGTTGTTCTCCAGCTACGTTTCAGCAAGTTTCTTACTTGCCATGTTCACTTCGCCTGAAGATGGCAAGTAAGAAACTTGCCGAAGCGTTGCTGGAGAACAACGCATTGACTCGGCTGTCAACCCGAGAAGATTCTGTCATCGAGATTCGCCGATAAAGCCTGCATTCTCATATAACTTAATTACTCTCTCTACACAAACAAACAAAGATAACCAACTTGGTGTTGTATGTGACAATAATGCATGATACTCAACGTCCACAAACTCACGAAACTCCTTTACACACTCCGTTCGACTTGTGTACATGGGGGAGTAATTGGAGAGCTTAATTATAAAGGTTTCTACGTCAACACTCATCACGTAAGCGGCTATCTTGGCAGTACTGTGTAGTATGTGAGCAGGGCAGCCAACTCCCTAAAAGATTTTCGTTTACTTCACTTTTCAGTCTAGCAAATACATTATTTGTACTTGCTCGTCGCACTCGTCCAAAATTATTGTTAGCACCGTCACCGTAAAATACAATACGTACTTACTGTAGAGGCGGTTTTATTTGGTAGCGAAACTAAACTAAGCAACTGCACTTGAATGCCATTCTTAGGTGTAAAATATTGAAAAATTAATTGAAATATCTTTTCAGCCTTGTGATTACTCTCATATGCGGCTATTGAATAATAGCGGACCCGTGAAAGGTCGTCGCATATTTGACAGTGTCAGGTGCCAAAACTGCTTTCAAAAGTGCTGTTGTTTTGGTTCTGCCCAACGTCACACTCTTCGCTGTCACAGAATCGTTAAAAATTGGAGCTAAGGTTAGAAGTACAGTCCACAGATTTCAAAGACATATGACGTTTAACATTATGATACCACATGATTAATTCCGCTGCTGCTACTGATTGGTTCTGTTTTGATTACTTTGAAATAAAAATGCTGTCTATTTCTTATTTTGAAGTGCTAGCAGAGCACATGTTTGATTTATGTGTTTGGCTGCCTGAATGATATGTAATATCTGCCCTTGCTCCATGTGAAATGGAAGTATATGACTTACTTACTCCACATTCCACTTCATTGTCATGTCTCCCTCGTTTGATGAAAGACGATACTTCTGTACAATTGTCTTTAAAGGAACATTTTCGTTTTGGCATTTGGAGCTCACTTCACACACACGCAAATGTGAACTAAGCACAATAAACCTCGGACAGAGGATCGCGTAACTGCAACGTCTTAACTGAACCGAATCCCAAGACAAGAGTTAATAACAGACAGAAGCGTTACGGGCAATAAAGGCCCTTGATAGATTCGCATGTTTTTTTGCTATACAGTTATTCCGGAACGATTGCAATTAGTAGTATTTCACACATTTTCATGTCTCTAACCAATTATCGAACCGGGGAAAAGAGAGCTACAGTGAACGCGGACTTCGAGACATTTCAATTCTGGCGAATCTGCACATCACTGAGTGCTGCATTCTAGGTTAAAAAGCAGACTGAAAACAAGTCACTCAGTTGGGATCGATCCCACAGTCTCTCCGTTTGCAAGCAGACACTCTACCACTTTTCCCGATATGAATAATTTATTGAGTAGTCTGGATGTACAGTTAACTTGCATTGAAATAACGGTGATAAATATGAACATGACGCAGCTTACATGTTGGAAACAGAATTAATTAAGAAAAGCAGAACTCAAGTATCTGTATGTTCGTGCAAACAGGAAATAAGTTTTACGGAAAGCAATTGTAAAGGTGACAGTCAGATTCGTGATGGTGGAGATAAAATAGAAAGGGGTCGAATCCTGAACCGTGGCCATGATTCCTCCCTCCCCTCCCCCCATTTTTCTATGTTTCTGAGTTACTGCCTGACATGTCTTCTCTCACTCACTAAGTCTCTCTTTAATTTTCGAGAAACAACACCAATAGCGCAAAAGGAAGGAATGCAGAGGAAAAGCAAAGACGAGAAGACAAAAGCACAATAATGGCAACAGCTACTGCGGGATCAATCCAACGCACCGTCTTTGAAAGGTAAGATACAGCATTTTGGCAAAGAGTTCTCGAAATCGGGGCAGTTGCAAGCAGGACCAGTAAGCCGCAGACATAAACCGGCAAAAAGCCAAATGATAGTCGTCATCCTCACCATCAACTACAAGATGTACAGAGTGACTAACTAGCCATATCAAAGTATCAGTCTTTGTCCCCTGGGAAGCAAAGAAGTAGCCGGCCGCAGAATTATCCCGGTGGAATATGCAGCGTCAACAGATCGTGTGAGGAAAGCCAGTTGGTTACTGGGTCAGGACCAGTTTGCTAGGTGACCACGACACGTAAATTGCTGCTTCACCGTATTTAGGGACGCACACCGACTACATTTATCAATGTAACTAATCCCGGCAGCATATACACGCCCGTAGGTGGAAATCGAATTGTTGAGCACCCTGTGTTAGGATGAGGCCGTTGCCATTCATAGAACCGAGAGGCTGATGATGGTCCACACAATTTTTTAAGGAAATTCGGGTTAATAATTGTTCCATGGGTTTTGGACAGGGAATTCCTTCTCAGTGGATCAACAAAAACTTGGTTGTGAGCACCGTCCGCTCCTATATATCAGCTCCCAGATGGCCCGCGACACATACGTATCCAAATTTCGTACCTTCAGAGGAAAGGTAAGAGAGCGTCGTTCATGTTCCAGTATTACGTCATGAATCTGATCAGTAACCGATTTCCAATTGAGGGCTTTCATTCGGAGCGGACAATGATCAATACAAATTCCCAGTGAAGTACATCGAACCACGGCAGTGGCCTGCTCTATCTAAATCCCATAAATTAAGAAGTTTACTTGCGCCCTCCCGAGACACGGCGATAATCATCAGTAATCGCCTGCTCACGTGGACGGAGTGAAACCGTCACGTCATCAGCGAAAGTGCGAACAGCGAAGTGGCGGCTCCAGAGATAAGACAAAGACATCGAGAACGAGTTCCTCTGTGTCACTCTCCGACGGATGGTAGCCGGGACGCAGTTGCCCATTGACAACCGTGGAAGCTACAATGCCCGCGGACAAGTTGGATAACACTCTACCAGTCGCACCAGCAAACCAGATTATTTTCAAAATCTGAAGCAGAAATTCGTGATTTACACGATCCAATTCGTTCTTGAAACCCAAAAACGCAAAGGCACAGAGGACAAAAGCAGCGGCACCAATACAGACCATACCACGATATTCGGCCACAACAGTAGGAACAGGAGGACCAGAAAGACAACACTGATACTCGCCGACGGCAGTCGTCAGCAAGGCGGACGTCCTGTGATATTTACCGCCCTCGCCACTGCAGGCAAAATTCAGTAGCGTGAGAGGACGAAAATGGTCAGTAGTATTAAGACCAGGATCAACACAGTTTTCCCTTCGCTGAATGGATGGGGCTCAGGCTCAACCCCCACATGCCGCCCCCCCCCCCCCGGCCCTCACCATCTCGTTCAACAAGAACATAACTCTGAAGTCCAAGAGCGCCAAAAATAGCACATAAAATGCCTTGGGGAGACGATCCATCCCTGGAAATTTGTGAAAATGAGAGGTAACAATAATATTATATACGTCATCTGGGTAAAAGACGGGCAAGAATTCGGTGTTCTGTTCAGGGGTGTTTGGTCTACCAACAGTTCCAAAAGTCAGATTGAGGAGAAAGTCGCTAGATGTACCCACGTCATAGGAATCCACGTGGTACTGATGTAAGGCGTGAACTACGTCAGCTGCTATGAGAGAAGTAATGCCAGAACGCCCACGCCTAGTTTGATGTCGAAGCAGATAAACGAAGTGAATTCTTCCTCCACCTGTGACCGTAGTCACGATAGCATCCGTAACCCTCCCATCTGTCGCCGCTTCAACTGCAACACCTTTGCTTTAGTACATCGTACATCTGCAGTCCGCAGGGGGCGCAATCCGCACCGTCACAAAAGTTCTCCTAAAATCCCTCGTCATAGCAGCACAACAAGTGATCAGTGATTGACAGAGATTCGGTTCATCAAGGGCAACCCACCATTCTGGAGTGATAGAGTATCTGCCAGCAGATCAAACATTACGCTCCCACACATCATGTATCACATCATCGAGGTAAGGATCTGCCAAATGAGTGACATTCAACATCCACGGGAAGCTGAATAGCTTCACCGGTTATCGGTTACCGGTACTCACGAATACGAAACTCCAACGGCAAGAAACCATACGAACACGCACTAGGACGAAACTACATCACAATAGCGCCGACCGAACCGACGCACATTCCCTACCGGAGGGGACACAGGCCAGACGTGTTAGACATGGCCCTCATCAAGGGCATAACAACGACACTCAACGTTGCCGTCGAAAACAATCTGCCCTCAAATCACTAACCCGTTATACTGTACATTGAAGAAACACTGCAGCACATGGAACAACGCAGGATGTTAGACTACAGGCGCGCGAATTGGACGCAGTTCAAGGAAACGCTTGACAGTCGCATCCCACCCACCCACGCGATTAACGAGACAGCTCAAATTGGTGAGGCAGTTGAAACCCTCACCAGCGCTGTCCAAGACGCAATAACCGACACCATACCGATCCGCACACCACAACAACACAGTACTGCCCTGCCCCAGGAGATCCTGGGCCTAATCTCAATGAGGAACTGCCTCAGGAGACATTGGCAGCGTACCAGGCGCCAGCACTTCAAACAGCACATGAACGGGCTCCAGGGAATAATCTGGGACAAAATGCAAATATTTAAGACACAACAGTGGGACCAGAAACTCGAAGGGCTGGACACCACGCGACGTGGCGTGTGGCAGCTGGCCCGACACTTCACCAGGGAGAAACTGTACACACTCACCCTACAAGGGCCCGACGGACCAGCATATTCTGCGGAAGAAAAAGCGGAACTGATGGCCCTCACACTCGCAGCGTCATTCATACCGAACCTGGATCCCTCAGACCCAGCGTTCACACTTGCTACGGACCAGGAGGTCACACGTATCCTGGACCAACCAGCGCGCAACATCATGCGGCAGGCTAGTACAGCTGAAGTCAAGTGGGCCATCATGCATACCACCGCTAGGAAGGCCCCTGGTCACGATGGCATTCAACACCGTGTCCTCCAGGAGTTCACGGACAAAGCCGTAGACTACCCAACACATCACGAATGCCATACTCAAGCACCAACACTTCCCCGCCTTTTGGAAGACGGCCAAGATCCTGATGTTCAGGAAGCCGGGGAAAGACCACTCCCTCCCACAAAATTACCGACCCATCAGTCTGCTGAGCGAGCTCAGCAAGATCGTTGAGAAGGTAATATTAAAACGACTCACCAGGCACTGCATCACAAACGACACCCTGAGACCGGAGCAATTCGGTTTCAGGAATCACCACTCCACAACACAACAACTCCTCCGCGTCGTTGAATACATAACACACAGATACAGGACAAACAAAGCGACTGGGGCAGTGTTCCTGGACATCGGAAAGGCTTTCGATCGTCTATGGCACAACGGACTCATACGCAGACTCAGTGACGCAGGGTTCCCCGACGGGCTCGTACGTCTCATACACTCATATCTCACGGACAGGAGTTTAAACACTGACGTGCAGGGCAAACAATCGACACGACATGGTATACAGGCAGGAGTACCCCAAGGAAGCATGCTAGGGCTCTTACTGTTTAACCTCTACATTAACGACCTCCCAGCTACATGCAACACGACGGTGGCAATCTACGCGGATGACACTGCCATCCTTGAGCAAGATTGGAAGCCGTCTAACATTAACTCACGACTACAGACTGCACTCAGAGTAGCTGAGCCTTGGTTTGAGAAATGGCGTGTTAGAGTAAACGTCGACAAGTGCGAGGCCGTTCTATTCACTAGAAGACCGAAGCAACTGCGCAAACATCGGCACTGCAACCCAATAACACTACATGCACGCCCAATACGTTTCCGCGAGAAGGTCAAATACCTCGGTTTCTGGCTGGACAGGAAACTACTCTGGGGGGACCACATTCAACACGTGACCAACAAAGCAGACGCGAGGCTCAAACAACTCTATCCTATGCTTAACAGGCGTAGTACACTGAATAGGAGGGTGTCTAGGTCCATGTACATGACACTTATTCGACCCCTGATGACGTACGCAGCTCCTGTCTGGGGATACGCTGCGCCCACACGCCTGCGCCGTCTGCAGCTCATACAAAACAAAGTACTCAAAATCATAAGCAATGCCCCACGATACACACGCATCGCGGACCTTCAACGGGAATATCGGCTGGATACCATCTTACAGATATTCCAAAAACTCTCCACACGACCGTACAATAACACGAGACACTCGCGCAACCCGTTTATCCTTTCTCTGGGTAACTACGACCACAACCATAGATGGAAGCATAACAGACCAAAGACACTATTGGCTAGGAACTAAACAACTATGGTCCATAGCACGCTAACACGACAGTACTGGCGAGCCCCTGCAACACACCTACTAGTGGTAACCCCAGACCAGATGCTCGACCAGCAGGGAAACAGGCAACCGCAGGGAAACCGTACTGTACACAGCACGCAAACCAGCCACACACACCCCCTACACCGTCTGTGAGCCGATCTGTGACCGATCGCCCACTAATGTACAACGACCTTGAACTGTTACAGGGACGCAGCAGCTGCAGCAGGCTCTACAACGAGCTCCAGCAACGACAAAGGTAACGATGCACGATACCTCGCACTAACACAACCACACCTTGCATGCTCTGTCGCAGATAGCAAGCCGCTACTGCCCTCACTACCCGTCCTACTGTCGCAGAGGCTTTTTTCCCTTGGCGCTTGCCTTGGCACTTTTTTTCCTTTGCCCTTGCAACCGCTACCCTTCGATCGCTTTCGTCCACTTTCTATCTCCTGATGGACCATGTTAATGAGTAATATTACCCAGACGCATGGATGACATCACAGCCCGCATCCTGTGACTCCTGATTCAAAAACTAACATGTTATACGGAGATGACAGCACAACTTTTGGTTTGGTCACCATGATGGTGTGGGCGTGGAGGGGCCCCATCCTTTATAAAAAAAAAAAAAAAACGGTTACTGATTTACCGATGAAGTAGGACAGTAGCGGCCAATGCACAGTGATCAGAAAAGCTAGCAGGCATAACGTTAGCTGCAAGAATGTAATCGCGCATCCAACCGCTTAACCCTGTTACTAGACAACGCAGGAAAATGTTTAAATTTGACCGACGTTCGACATTTACACTCTCAAACAACTTGCAAGTGCATCGAGCGTATCAGCTCGTTTAAATCCGACAGTAATTACAATGGGGAGACTGATCAGCAGGACGCAGAACACAGTTAAAATCACCATCCTACAACAGACCCCGAGAACTCCTAAATATAACATAAATAATCTTCCCTTCATAAAAACGCGACCGTTCCACTGTGTACCAGAACCAGACGGAGCATATAAGTTAGCTGAGGTGAGGTCAAAAAGCTTTAGCCTACACCACTACCAGACTCAAGATCCTCTTACGTCAGCAATGGAAATGCCTTCCCGAAAGAATAAGGCAGTTCCCGTCCAAAATTTGGCGCCTCCTTGAAAAAAGTTCGAAATTCAGGGAGAAACTGGTAAAAAGAATTTCTTGCAGGAACACTGTACCCGCACAGGAATCATATATTAACTGAGGCAGCGAAGCTAGGCCCAGATCCGATACCACTCGTTTAACATTTAGTGTGACAAATGTATATGGTTGAGTCATAAATCTAAAGAAAATAAACAGAGAAACAACGACAATCAGCATGGCTATTTCACCAGTCGCCCTTCACGGTTAATTTCTGACACCAATAACGAATCCGAGAACGGGGGGCCAGTACCGGCCCCATCTACATCTACATCTACATCTACATCTACATCTACATGGACATACTGCAAATCACTCCTAAGTGCCTAGCAGAGGGTTTGACGAACCACCTTCACAATAATTCTCTATTATTCCACTTTCGAACAGCGCGCGGTAAAAACGAACACCTATATCTTTCCGTGCGAGCTTTGATTTGTCTTATTTTATTATGTTCATCGTTTCTTCTTACGTAGTATTTTCGAACTCGGAAGAGAAAGTGGGCGACTGAAATTTCGTGAGAAGATTCCGCAGCAACGAAAAACGCCTTTGTTTTAATGGTGTCCATCTCAAATCCGGTATCATGTCAGAGACAGTCTCTCCCCTATTTTGTGATAATATAAAATGTGGCGCTCTTCGTTGAACTTTCTCGATGTACCCCGTTAATCCTATCTGATAAGGATCTCACACCGCGCAGCTGTACTGCAAAAGAGGACGCACAAGAGTATTGTAGGCAGTGTCTTTAGTAGATGTTTTACATATTTTTAGTGTTCTGCCAATAAAACGCAGTCTTTGGTTTGCCTTCCCCACGACATTTTTTACGTGTTCTTTGCAATTTCAGTTGTTCTTAATTGTAACTCCTAGATATTTAGGTGAAATTACGGCCTTTAGATCAGACTAATTTATCGTGTTACCGAGGTTAAACGGATTCCTTTCAGCACTCAAGTGGATGACCTCACACTTTTCATTATTTTGGGGTCAATTTTTAATTTTCACACTATTCAGATTTCTTTCCTAAATTGTTTTGCAATTTGTTTTGATCCTGTGGTGAGTTCACTAGACGATAATCGACAGTATTTTCTCGAAACAATCTAATATGGCTGTTCAGATTGTCTCCTAAATCGTTTATATAGATAAGGAAGAGTCGAGAGTCTGTAACAGTACCTTAGGGAAAGCCAGAAATCACTTCTGTGTTACTCGATGACTTCCCGTCAGATACTACGAACTATGTCCTCTCTGACAGAAAATCACGAATCCATTTACATAACTGAGAGGATATTCCATCAGTACGCAATTTCACTCCAAGCCGCTTGTGTGGTGTCAAAAGCCTTTTGGAAATCTAGAAATACAGAATCAATCTGGAATCCCTTGTCAATATCACTCAACACTTCGTGTGCGTAAAGAGCTAGTTGCGTATCACAAGAACGATGTTTTCTGAATCCGTGTTGACTGTTTGTGAATAGACCGTTCTCTTCGAGGTAATTCATAATGTTAGAACACAATTTTTGTTGCAAAATCCTCCAGCATATCGACGTTAACGATATGGTCCTCTAATTTAGTTGATTAGTGCTGTTGCTTCCTTGAATATTGGTGTGATCTGTGCAACTTTCCAATCTTTGGGTACGGATTTTTCGTCGGGCGAGCGGTTCTATATGATTGTTAAGTAAAGAGCTATTGCATCAGCATACTCTGAAAGCAACGTAACTGGTATACAGTCTGGACTAGAAGACTTGTTTCTGTCAAGTGATTTAAGTTGCTTTGCTACTCAGAAGATATCTACTTTTAAGCTATTCATGTTGGAAGCCGTTCTTGATTCGAATTCGGAAAGATTTACTTCGTCTTCTTTGGCGAAGGAATTTCGAAAGGAATCGTTAGTCTTGTTTTCTTTTCTTTTCTTTTTGTTTTCGCACCGCAGCGAGTTACGGCTGTACACTATGTTTAATCCGGCTACGACGATTACTTGTTTGGGCAGTCGGTGGTGTGGGCGGATCTCGTACGACTTCCCTATCACACCGAGACTTCCCAGGGTCAGACACATGCCCCACAGAAGTGTCACCTTGAAATGCAGGCCGCCTCCCTAATGGAGGACAACCAGAGTGGTCGCCAGAGACAGCGGGAAACTCTGGGACAACAATTTACCGAACAGGAATCGCAGTAACCGTCAAACATGATCCCCATCGCAGAGAGCAGACAAAGAAATAGCAGGAAACTGTAATTTGTGGTCTACTTGGTGGCTTTCGGAATTTAAATGTAGATGTAGAACAATAATCCACTGCATCGAGAGGACTCTAACCTGCCGCTGCGCAAATGTGACACTTGCTATTAAGTGTTTCTCGTTGTTACGCGAGACACGACAGAACATTCTCACAGACCACCGTCATTCAAACACGTTTTCAAATGGTTCAAATGGCTCTGAGCACTATGCGACTTAACTTCTGAGGTCATCAGTCGCCTAGAACTAATTAAACCTAACTAACCTAAGGACATCTCACACATCCATGCCCGAGGCAGGATTCGAACCTGCGACCGTAGCGGTCACGCGGTTCCAGACTGAAGCGCCTAGAACCGCACGGCCACACCAGCCGGCAAACACGTTTTCCTTGTGAGAAATGTTCAAATGTTCAAATGTGTGTGAATACCTAAGGGACCATACGGCTGAGGTCATCGGTCCCTAGACTTACACACTACATAAACTAACTTACGCTAAGAACAACACACACACCCATACACGAGGGAGGACTCGAACTTCCGGCGAGAGGGGCCGCGCAATCCGTGACATAGCGCCCTATACCACGCTGCCACTCCGTGCAGATCCATGTGGGAAATTCACTACGTAATTTTTCGTTATATTTCTCTTGCTTACTTTATGCGGTGTGCTGAAATGCCAGTCATTTGCACATTCAAGCTAACTGCATGCCAATCTTACGTTTGCTGCTTTTCACCTACCTGGCATTACAGTTTTAAAAGCTAACAGTATATTTACTTGATTATAACAGTAACTATAGTTGCAATTAGCGTGAAAATGATATGAGACGACGCGGCCATTTGGATGAACTTTAATAACTTTTGTGATGTCTTCACCATACATTTATTTAATTGTTTCTAAAACCATCTTACTCGTTTCGACATTCCGTCATTTTCAAACGCTATAAGATACAGCACAAAACAGGTATCAGAAGATATGAAAATATGTTACATTTCATGACTGATTAGAGACATAGTATAATGAGTCGAATATGGCCTTCTAGCTTACCAGTGCATTTGTCTGTTTACATTTGCGTTTCATTGTTACATTGTATAAAACCATTTCATCAGTGAACTATTCATGGAAAATATTATCACAATGTTTCACAAAAGGTGTTTATTTGCAAAACAAAGTCTAACAGATCTTTTGAGTAGTCGAAAAAAATACATTGGGAGTGTACGCTGAGTGACGTTAGGGTACATGAGGCCAGGCCTATTGACAAACTTTCTTTAAATATACAACTTTCAGCTGACCACCGTCAGTAAAAGTGCGTAAGAACCCTTTAACAAATATTTGCAAAAGTCTTGAGGCACGTAGCATTAATTCATGAGGAACAGGTGGCGCCCATGCATTGCTATTTCCGCCAATGAGAGCAAATAAATGTATACAGGAAATTCAAACACTTTGAGATGGCGCAATCTAGGAACTCCATACATCAGTTCCGTCAGTAGCTTATACAACCATCCAAAATTGCATTATGGACACTGTTAACCCCCAAATATCAGTTTAACTACAATCCAAAACACAATCATCTAAAAACCAGTGAAATACTACTGCTAATGGTGCATTGGCAGTTGTGCTACTTTATATAACTTACTCTTTTACTTACGTTACATGTCACAGATTTTTCTCCAATAATGAAATAAAATTCTTACAGAAATAGGTATAATTATACACTAAAGCGCCAAACAAAATGGTATAGGCATGCGAATTCAGATACAGAGGTATGTACACGTATAGAAGACGGCGTTGCGGTCTGCAACGCCTATATAAGACAAGTGCCTGGCGCAGTTGTTAGATCGGTTATTGGTGCTACAATGACGGGTTATCAAGAGTTACATAAGTCTTAACGTGGTGTTGTAGTCGGCGTACGAGCGATGGGTCACAGCATCTTCGAGGTAGCGATGAAGAGGGTTTTTTTCCGTACAATCATTTCACGATTGTTCCATGAACATCAGGTATCCGGTGGAACATCAAATCTCCGACATCGCTCACGCCGGAAAAAGATTCTGCAAGAACGGGACCAACGACGAATGAAGAGAATCGTTCAACGTGAAAGAAGTGGAAGTCTTCCTCAAATTGCTGCATATTTCAATCCTGGCCCATCACCTGGTGCGAAACATTCAACGAAACATCATCGATATGGGCTTCCGAGGCCGAAGACCCACTTGCGTACACTCGACGACTGCACGACACAAAGCTTTACGCCTCGCCTGCACTCGCCAACACCGACGTTGGACTGTTGATGACTGGAAACATGTTGCCTAGTAGAGTGAGTCTTCTTTAAAATTGTATCGAGCGGGTGCACCTGTAGGGGTATGGAGACAACCTCATGAATCCATGGACCCTGCATGTCAGCAGGGGACTGTTCAAGCTGGTGGAGGCTCTGTAATGGTGTGGGGAGTGGGCAGTTGGAGTGATGTGGGACCCCTGATATGTCTAGATACGTCTAGATACGACTCTGACAGGTGACACGTACGTAAGCATCCTCTCTGATTCATGTCCATTGCGCATTCCGACAGCCTTGTGCAATTCCAGCAGGACAGTGCGACAGCCCACACGTTCAGAATTGCTACAGAGTGGCTTCAGGAACACTCTTCTGAGGTTAAAGACTTACGCAGGCCACCAAACTCTCTTGACATGAACGTTCTTGGGCATATCTGTGATGCTTTGCAACGTTCTATTCAGAAGAGATCTCCACGCCTCGTACTCTTATGGGTTTATGGATAGTACTGCGGGATTCATGGTGTCAATTCCCTCCAGCACTACTTCAGACATTAGTCGAGTCCATGCCACGTCGTGTTGCGGCACTTCTGTGTGTTCGCGGGGGCCCTACACGATATTAGACAAATGTACAAGTTTCTTTGGTTCTTCACTATGCAAAAACCCGTAGCTGTAATTGCGTGTATGACAATTAAAAAATGAATAAGAGCTATAGAGATTTGTAGAGCGAGGTAGGTAATAGGTTTAGAAATGCTAAACTTAAAAATAGCGTACAAAAGATCTTTTATGCTTCTGTACCATAAAACTGTTTTCAGTGAATAACAAACATTGTAAAATGCCATGCCACAATTGAAGAATGGTGGTGTGGGAAGAGTTGAAGGGGTATTCAAGATTAAGTCTGATGAATAGAAAAATCTGGTAATACTATTAGTAAACCTCTAACTAAAAATGTTCTATAAAATGACAACTCTATTTAAAATACCACGACGATTAATCCCGATAAATTGAAAAATCCTTGTAAAACTGTATGTACACCTATATCTACAAACGTTTCATCAGAAAATAACTTTAAATAAAGCAACGTACAAGCCGCGGCAGTTACAATAACGCTCTTGCGGAGTGTTTTCCATTTATGCTAAGCACCATCTAGCGATGAATAACAGCTTATGAATACTCTACTGGTCTGTGACCAATACGAGCGCATAACGCTGTATGTATAGTGAATAATTAAACATTTAATCATCTTGCGTAAAAAAGAAACATAGGAGGAAGCCACACAAATGTGCACAGCCTTGGAAGTAAAGTACAGAATGGTACGGCATATATCAGAAAAAGAATACTGTGTAGCGACGAACTGTAGTGTGCCACCAACTACCGAGGCCTTAGGCAATTCTTGGTGAAATCTATTTGTTCGTTTAGTATTTCTCATGAAAATTTTGTTTTACTCCGAAAAATTGTCCACTTCCTCAAGCGTAGTTAACTGCTCTGGTGTTCACTTCTGCCGTTGGCGAAGAGATATCGAGGCATTTCGATCCTCAGTTTTTTAGTTCCGCACGAAACTCTTTCAAGCCCAGCCAAGCATTAAAACCTTCACAATAAAGCCATTATGCATCGGAATGTTCTCCTGAGCACGTAGGGCATACGATGTATGACGTTAAACTTGGTATCTGGTGGGGAATTTTTTAAGCGGCTCACACTGTACAAAATAATTTAGTACGTTTTGTGCAGTAATTTTGTGCATCGACTTTGGTGTAGGTCGATCAGACACTGAGAAAGAGCCCAATCAGTGTTCCTTGCAGCTACATGGGTTTAGTTTTTGTGTGGTTTTCCAAAGTACTTTAAGGCCCTAATGCCAGGGTGGATACTCTGGAAAGGTCACGCTCGATTTTACGCGCCTCCTTCGTCCGATTCAGGGCCAGCGCTCCCTCTTCCGTCTTTAATTACCTCGTCGCCAAGGGGGCTTTAAGCTCTAATCTTCCTTACTTGTTAGGCTCAAGTCCCGACTTCTAATTTACTAAGTACTTTAAGGTCGGAGTGCCTTAATATCGGTAGAATGAAGTGTCTTCTTCCAGCCTTCTTAACGCGCCCAAATGTAAGGACAACTCTAAGGTCATTGGATTATACTAAAACGCAGTTAGCCACTAACTCCTCTTTGTGGTTTACATGTGAGTGAAATGTATCGAAAGCGATGGGCCATTCATTTTTATATTGCAACTGAAGTCGCCAGTAAACCACGAGTCACACCACAAGCGTCGTCGAAATCTCAGTGGCAGTGGAACGTGATTCATACTGGTGTCTAAGAATTAAGTAATTTTCCTTTTTACGTCAGCTCCTCTCCTGAAAGAGGGAATAGAATTCTGAAATGCTTGATGATGCATTCTTTCGTCCCATAATTTGTGTCTAACTACGTTTTGATCCGGATGATTACTCAGTAGGAACGTTTGATATTCCGGAGTAATAGATGTCTTTTTTGTTATTCCCATCACAAATCATATTTTACTACTAGCTGCGTAAAATCTCTGTCAAAAAGTCATAGAAAGAAACCGTAGGGGGATACATGAGCCATCAAGCTGGCTGTGGAAAAGTTCTCACACCTATCTGTTCCTGCCCTCCTCAGGGTTGTGTGAATAATGTTTTTCCAAAAGTCTAGTGGTACTATGCGTACAGTCTCACGGTCGTTTGGCCGACACCTCACACAATGATTTTAGAAATTCTGAGGGAATGTTGTGTGTCCCATCTGTTTTGTTTGATTGCAATTCTTCCAAAGGTCGGGAAATTTTTACTCGAAACCGGATCCCCTGGGACATCAATATAAACTTCCGTTTCTTCCTATATTAAGTCTTCAGGGAAGCCTTCCACTTTCGTAGGGACCTTTTTCACCTATACGCTGCAATTTCTGTACTTGTCTTTGGAATTCCCATTTCACTGTTACTGTTCAATAATATATATATATATATATATATATATATATATATATATATATATATATATATATATATATATATATATAATATCAACAAAGGTTTTTTTTATTTTTCTATGTTTAGAATATGTCCTACGACGACCATTTTTTCCAATTTTTACATTTTTCCTGCACTCATTTCGCCTTAGTTTCTCTACATTTCGTATTCATTTTATTCTCAAGTAACATGCACTGGAGTCCAAAATTAAAGCAACGAACGGAAATTTTACAAGGTTGTGTCTATTTTGTCACAAAACATTATAAATACGTGTTAGCAAAGTAGGAAAAATATGAAGAATAAAGAACTACAACACGGATAAAGGCAGACAAAAATGTTATTCCTTTTTTCTCAACTTAACAGATTTGCACACACATTCCGACAACTGGTTAACGCGTTCAGTATGGAGTGTGGCAGCAATACAGGGCTGACAACGACGGGTTCTACTGAGGATGATGCCATCAATCTGATGTCGATGCAGTTATGCCCATTATTCCTGCAGAGCTGCCCGCAGGTCTTGAAGAGTGCTTGGTGGATGCTGACGCGATGCAGCCCGTCTCCGTAGTGCATCCCAGACGTGTCTATGGGATTCAAATCGGGAGAGCGAGCAGGCCATGCTATGCGTTCAATAAGCTCAGTTCCCAAGAAAACATCAGTCACGTGTGCTCTATGAGGTCGAGCATTGTGGTCCATCACTACGGAGTCTGGGCCCACAGCACCTCGCAACAGCCGCACATGAGGTCCCGAGATCTCGTCACGATACCCGACAGCAGTTAAGCCTTGACGATTCGACCGCGCAAGTTCATGAAGAGATGTTCGAGTGGTCAGAATAATCCCTGCCAACATCGTTAGGGATCCTCCTCCAAATCGGTCTCTTTCCACAATGTTTGTGTCCCGAAATCGTGTTCCACGTTCTCTCCAGGTGCGTGATGCGAATCCGTGGAGAATCACTCTCCAGACCAAATCAGCACTCATCTGTGAAAAGAACAGTTCGACCGTCCAGGTGGCATGTACACGACTCCACTCTAGACATTCCCTTACGTGAAGGCTGTCACAGGTGCACATGCAAAAGATCTCCGACAATAGAGGCCACTCTGTCGAACTCTTCCGTACACCGTTCGCCTCGATGCAACACGTCCAATGGATGCTGCGAGGTCCGATGCCAGTAGCCGCGCAGTATTAAGGCGGCATCGTTTTGTCCTTACAGCCGAACAACGGTCCTCTCTTTCTTATGCGACATGTGGTCGGTATTGTCCTGGTCTTCGGGATACAGTTTCGATCCCTATAAACTGCCACTACATCCGAGAAGCAGTAGAAGGATTCACATTAAGCCACCGGGCCACATCACCTTGCGACTATCCTGCTTCCATTCTACCCGTGGCCCTCCAGCGCAGAGCGCCATGTAGTCGCCTTCTCTGCGCCATACTGCACCGTCTGTGGCTGTGTACACAGCGACTGTGGATGTGGGGCTACCCGGCAAATACTAGCCCGTTTGATAGGTTCCCTGACGTCATCGTTGGCGTGGTTGTCTGCTCACCAGAATGCCATCTTGCGTGTAGAACACGATCGTACGGATGTCTATTGACAGTTCGTAAAACTATACCGTGAATCAGACACAGGATGGGGAAACAGCGACTTTTGCTTTAATTTTGAACACGAGCGTATATTGCTGCCTTTCCGTCTTTTCCTGAGCGTTTTGCACTTTCTTCTTTCAAAGAATCGAGATATTTTTTCTGTTACCCAAGATTTCTTCGCAGTTACCTTCCTTACGCCTGTATTTTTACGTCCAATTTCTGTCATTGGCCCTTATAGAGATGTCTGTATCTCATCAACTGAACTGCCTGCTATGGTATTCATTATCATTTAGAACGTAGACTAGCTGAAACAAAAATTGCCGAACACACGAAATAGCTTCTATGAAAATAAGACCTTCTTTCGAAATGACTTTTTTGCATGGACGCCAGATGGTTAGTAGATTCATGGCAGTGAATTGTAGAGGCATCTGTCTAGCAGCAGAAATCATTACTATCGGTCCTCCACCCACAGGAAAGGAATTCTGCTTTCTTTTCCCATCATTAACGGCCTAACATCATAGATTCCAATGTCTTCCGTCATTGGCCCCTGTAACTACCTATCCGAATTTCTCAAGTTTCAGTCAGACGTATAAGATGATATTAAGACGGCTGTTCACAAATTAATCTCCGACTGGCTATTGGAAAAAAATGCACAATTTGTTCTTAAAAATTGACATAATTTTTCCACAAAGTTGCCACCCAGCTTCAAACACTTGTCGTACCAAGTCATCAGCTTCAGTATCTCTTCGTCAGCGAATAGTGCAGCTCGGTGCTTCAGCCAGTTGTTGACAGCATCCTTGAACTTATCATCTATCGTGAAGTGCCAACAAGTTGAAGGGGACGATAGGCGATGACAAAGTACAGTCAACAATAATGATTTAACAATGGCAAAATGATGTAACGTTTGCCCTCGTTTGGTTGCTCCCACAGACTGGTTGCACTCAAAGAATGTATGAATGACTCAATAGGCACTTAAAACTACAAGCCTATGAGTCGATCGTTTCCCAACCATCGACTGAATAGATTTTTCCAGTCGGTTGTTCCCATTACTAGGCATCAGACGAAGTATTCCTTTGTTGTGAAACTTCCTGGCAGATTAAAACTGTGCGCCCGACCGAGACTCGAACTCGGGACCTTTGCCTTTCGCGGGCAAGTGCTCTACCAACTGAGCTACCGAAGCACGACTCACGCGCGGTCTCACAGCTTTACTTCTGCCAGTATCTCCTCTCCTACCTTCCAAACTTTACAGAAGCTCTCCTGCGAACCTTGCAGAGCTAGCACTCCTGAAAGAAAGGATATTGCGGAGACATGGCTTAGCCACAGTCTGGGGGATGTTTCCAGAATGAGATTTTCACTCTGCAGCGGAGTGTGCGCTGACATGAAACTTCCTGGCAGATTAAAACTGGTAGAGCACTTGCCCGCGAAAGGCAAAGGTCCCGAGTTCGAGTCTCGGTCGGGCACACAGTTTTAATCTGCCAGGAAGTTTCATATCAGCGCACACTCCGCCGCAGAGTGAAAATCTCATTCTGGAAATATTCCTTTGTTGTTTTCTTTCGGCAGCGAGTGACTCTGCATCGTGACTTCCGATGTGTCTATTTTCTGTTCTTGAACTTGCACTTTTTCTGGTCTGATTATCTGTACTTTGACCACCTGTGTGTGTCCCTCTTTGTAAGATATTGTGTCGACAAATTTAATTCCTGGCCCCTCCAAAGCGCACACTAATACTTCGAAGCAGGCTTTTCCCCTCTCGGTCCTGTAAAATACTTGTAAATTTATAACTTTCTGCGGAAGGAAACGGCAAAGGACTTTGACCGATATGTTGACCTGGGGTGTAATACAGTTCCAATTTTGCCCCTGACCCCCATTTCACGAATCTGTATTCACCAAGTACCGCAAAACTATCGCTTCGCATTCAGAAATTAAACTAGGTGGCTAGGTCGCCCGGTGTTTTGTATAATATGTTAGGGGCCCAAGTAAGGCCGTACTAAGGTCTGCAATAGTTCTTGCAGGACATAAAGGTTTCATACGGCAATGCGGGTTTTAATTTGTCTGCATATAATATTACTACTTCATTTAACAGAAAGCTGACATGTGCCAGAAGTATAATGTAACTTTCGTGTGATATACTTTCACTCTGTGCAATTGCCTTGTTAGGGGGAAGGTACTTCCAGTAAGACCATACCATGGTTCAAATAAGAAATTGCCCATAGTTCATCTAATACTCCACGAGACTACACCATGTATTGATATAAGACGTGTAAGTATCGAATAGAACATTTATGTGATAAATTTATGTGATAATAACAAATTCAAGTTAAAAATGAATTAATTTTCACACTCTGGGTAAATGAAACTGTCTGAATAACACTTTATTAGTCAAATACAAGAAAAAAAATGGTTCAAATGGCTCTGAGCACTATGGGACTTAACTTCTAAAGTCATCAGCCCCTATAACTTAGAACTACTTAAACCTAACTAACCTAAGAACATCACACACATCCATGCCCGAGGCAGGACTCGAACCTGCGACCCAAGCGGTCGCGCGGTTCCAGACTGTAGCGCCTAGAACCTCTCGGCCACTCCGACCGGCTGTCAAATACACTCTCCATGAACATAACCTAATACAAAGCCTTGTATAAGCTGCCGGCTGCTGTGGCCGAGCGGTCCTAGGCGCTTCAGTCCGGAACACGGGTAGCGGAGGCTGTGAGGCGTGGACTGGGCGGTTTTTTAGGTTAGAAGGCCTCGGGAAAGTACGGGGTGGGCTGCAATCTCAAAGTGTGCACGGCAAATACAGGACGTGCTTGGATCAAGAAACAGTCGGAACTGTAGTTGTAAATTGTTGTAGTTGTGCTGGGAAAGTCCCTGAGCTTCAAGCGCTAATAGAAAGCACAGAAGCTAAAATCGTTATAGGTACAGAAAGCTGGCTAAAGCCTGAAATAAGTTCTGCAGAAATTTTTACGAAGTCTCAGACGGTGTTCAGGAAAGATAGATTAGGCAGAATTGGTGGTGGAGTGTTTGTGTCTGTCAGTAGTCGTTTATCTTGTAGTGAAGTCGAAGTAGATACTCCGTGCGAATTGGTATGGGTGGAGGTTGTACTTAACAACCGAACTAAGCCAATTGGCTCCTTCTACCGACCCCTAGACTCCGATGATATAGTTGCTGAACAGTTCAGATAAAATTTGAGTCTCGTAATAAATAAATATCCCACTTATACGGTTATAGTTGGTGGGGACTTCAACCTTCCCTCGATATGTCGGCAAAAATACTTGTTCAAAACCGGTGGTAGGCAGAAAACATCTTCCGAGAATGTCCAAAATGCTTTCTCCGACAATTATTTCAAGCAGTTAGTCCACGAACCCACGCGAATTATAAATGGTTGCGAAAACACACTTGACCCTTAGCCACAAACAATCCAGAGCTAATAGAGAGCATCATGACTGATACAGGGATTAGTGATCACAAGGTCGTAGTAGCTAGGCTCAATACCGTTTCTTCCAAATCCACCAGAGACAAAAGCAAAATAATTTTATTTAAAAAAGAGGATAAAGTGTCACTAGAAGCCTTCCTAAGAGACAATCTCCTTTCCTTCCGAATTTACTATGCAAATGTAGACGAGATGTGGCTCAAATTCAAAGATATAGTAGCAACAGCAATTGAGAGATTCATACCTCATAAATTGGTGAGAGATGGAACTGATCCCCCATGGTACACAAAACAGGTCCGAACGCTGTTGCAGAGGCAACGGAAAAAGCATGCGAAGTTCAGAAGAACGCGAAATCCCGAAGATTGGCTAAAATTTACAGACGCGCGAAATTTGACACGGACTTCAATGCGAGATGCCTTTAATAGGTTCCACAACGAAACATTGTCTCGAAATGTGGTAGAAAATCCGAAGAAATTCTGGTCGTATGTAAAGTACACAAGCGGCAAGACGCAGTCAATACCTTCGCTGCGCAGTGCCGATGGTACTGTTACCGACGACTGTGCCGCTAAAGCGGAGTTACTGAACGCAGTTTTCCGAAATTCCTTCCCCAGGTAAGACGAGTGGAATATTCCAGAATTTGAAACACGAACGTCTGCTAGCATGAGTTTTTTAGAAGTAGATACCTTAGGGGTTGCAACTCAATTCGCTTGATACGGGCAAGTCTTCAGGTCCAGATTGTATACCGATTTGGTTCCTTTCAGATTGAGCTTATACAATAGCTCCCTACTTAGCAAACATATACAACCGCTCGCTCACCGATACATCTGTACCTACAGACTGGAAAATTGTGCAGGTCGCACCAGTGTTGAGGAAGAGCAGTAGGAGTAATCCATCGTACTACAGACCTATATCATTGACGTCGGTTTGCAGTAGGGTTTTGGAGCATATACTGTATTCAAACATTATGAATCACCTCGAAGGGAACGCTCTATTGATACGTAATCAGCATGGTTTCAGAAAACATCGTTCTTGTGCAACGCAGCTAGCTCTTTATTCGCACGAAGTAATGACCGCTATCGACAGGGGATCTCAAGTTGATTCCCTATTTCTAGATTTCCAGAAAGCTTTTGACACCGTTCCTCACAAGCGACTTCTAATCAAGCTGCGGGCCTATGGGGTATCGTCTCAGTTGTGCGACTGGATTCGTGATTTCCTGTCAGGAAGGTCGCAGTTCGTAGTAATAGACGGCAAATCATCGAGTAAAACTGAAGTGATATCAGGTGTTCCCCAGGGAAGCGTCCTGGGACCTCTGCTGTTCCTGATCTATATATATGACCTAGGTGACAATCTGAGCAGTTCTCTTAGGTTGTTCGCAGATGATGCTGTAATTAACGGTGTAGTAAGGTCATCCGAAGACGAGTATCAGTTGCAAAGCGATTTACAAAAAATTTCTATATGGTGTGGCAGGTGGCAGTTGACGCTAAATAACGAAAAGTGTGAGGTGATCCACATGAGTTCCAAAAGAAATCCGCTCGAATTCGATTACCCGATAAATAGTAGAATTCTCAAGGCTGCAAATCAACTAAGTACCTGGGTGTTAAAATTACGAACAACTTCAGTTGGAAAGACGACATAGATAATATTGTGGGGAAGGCGAGCCAAAGGTTGCGTTTCATTGGCAGGACACTTAGAAGATGCAACAAGTCCACTAAAGATACAGCTTACACTACACTCGTTCGTCCTCTGTTAGAATATTGCTGCGCGGTGTGGGATCCTTACCAGGTGGTAATGACGGAGGATATCAAAAGGGTGCAAAAAAGGGCAGCTCGTTTTGTATTATCACGTAATAGGGAAGAGAGTGTGGCAGATATGATACGCGAGTTGGGATGGAAGTCATTAAAGCAAAGACGTTTTTCGTCGCGGCGAGATCTATTTACGAAATTTCAGTCACCAACTTTCCCTTCCGAATGCGAAAATATTTTGTTGAGCCCAACCCACATAGGTAGGAATGGTCATCAAAATAAAATAAGCGAAATCAGAGCTCTAACAGAAAGGTTTAGGTGTTCGTTTCTCCCGCGCGCTTTTCAGGAGTGGAATGGTAGGGAGATAGTATGATTGTGGTTCGATGAACCCTCTGCCAAGCACTTAAATGTGAATTGCAGAGTAATCATGT
This sequence comes from Schistocerca serialis cubense, assembly GCF_023864345.2. Taxonomy (NCBI): domain Eukaryota; kingdom Metazoa; phylum Arthropoda; class Insecta; order Orthoptera; family Acrididae; genus Schistocerca; species Schistocerca serialis. Next base: position 1,781,582 of record NC_064641.1, on the reverse strand, counting down.
AGATGTAGATGAACCGGGGTGCTGCTACGGTGACAGGTTCGAATCCTGCCTCGGGTATGGATGTGTATGATGTCCTTTGGTTAGTTAAGATTAAGTAGTTCTAAGTCTAGGGAACAGATGACCACAGATGTTAAGTCCCATAGTGCTTAGTGCCATTTGAGCCTTTTTGTATAAGCTACACGAGCCTCTTTACTAACAAATCAATACCAGCTCACAGACAGTTGTATAGACCTGTACTTGTGCTTGGTGGAGAGAGATTCTTGGAGCTACTCTGGTATTTGCTAACCATCGAGTTCCCTGTAGGCTTGCTAGCCTTCAATGTTGTTTAACTCTCGTTGTTTGTGAATAGTGACTTCACAACTACTAGGCCTCTAGAGTTCAAGGCGTGACATCAATAAGTCTTTTGCTGCTCCATTTTAGGTGTGGCGACTGATGTGTCTGAGCGACAGGTGTGGGTGGCAGAAAACTGTTCCCAGAAATGTTAGGTGAGACCTCGGACAAAGTTGAGGAAGCGAATGCAACTACCGCAATAATGTCTTGGGTATGTGGGTACATCCCAGTTGCTATGAACCCAGATACCAAGTTCACATCAGTCATAGATCTATCCCCAACTCTAGAAATGTTTCCCCAAATGCAGCTCTGTTTATTTTACGTTTTGGATGAGTGGTTGCAGTTCGCGGGTATAATTACTGGGTAGGCGAAACGGAGTAATGTTTTGTCTTTCCGCTGCGAAAAACAATACCATTTTCAAGATGTTAAGAAGACCCATCACAAATAAGTAATATTTCTGTTAGATTTGACTTGTGCTGGGAAAAATAGTCGATCTACTATGTAAGACAATGGATGGTCATGCTCCCCTTTAGCGTCATCACAAATCTGCTGTCAGGAGGATTCTCTTCTCAGTGTGGTCTCAATCTCTGTCCCTTGAACAAAATCATGGGAGGTTTATAATATCCCAAAGAGTTTCTTCATGTAACAACTGTTGCTTTCTCTGGGTATTCTGGAGCTACCAAATGAACTCATTTAGCTCCTTTACGTGTAAAGACTTACTGCTGGTGGTGCAACGTAAGTCTACGTTTCTATACAACATTGTACAGCAGATGAGATTTATTAGGTACACCGATTTGATACATTACTTGCCATTACCCATTACTTGTTATAGAGTCATAAAGTAGTCAGCAAATAAATAAATAAAAATGGCGTCCTGCTTTATACCCTGAGAATACTGCTTATGACAATCATCGCTACATGTGTGAGTCGAAAAATTCTACGCCATAGTTCCTCCTCTTACTCTATGTTGCAGTACAACGTCGTCGTAAACTCCTTTCAGATATTGTGGAGATAACATGTTTGCGAACTGTCCGTCTGGGAACATGGAACGTTTTTGGTGCATTTGCTATCGACAGGCCGTGACAAGCAGCTGCTGAAGGCAACACTCTCTGCTCCTTTATCCGCAAGGCTCGCTTCTGTTGCACATGCTTCACTACTAAAGAGAATAAAAATTCTCTACTGAACTAATGTATTATATGGCATTAATTATGGTCAGTTTATATCCCTTACAAAAATTAAAATTTATCAAAAAATGCAGTATTGAGACTGCCTGGTTTCGAATTATAGACTATTTAACCGGCAGCCATATATGCAGGCTCATGAAATAATGCAACAAAACAGTGTAAAATCACTGAAATTCTAATTTCCTAGACATACCTCAGTAATAGACTTTCTAAGGAAGCTAAGATGAACACAGAAATGAATAATTGCATGAGAGTAACTAATTAGACCACATCTGGCCTTGTTCGTTGCACCGCCCCACGACCAAATTTCTTTGGTTCAAATGGATCTGAGCACTATGAGACTTAACACCTGTGGTCACCAGTCCCCTAGAACTTAGAACTGCTTAAACCTAACTAACCTAAGGACATCACACACATCCATACCCGAGGCAGGATTCGAACCTGCGACCGTAGCAGTTGCGCGGTTCCGGACTGGAGCGTCTAGAACCGCTCGGCTACCGCGGCCGGCTCCAAATTTTATTTAGTTGATATTTAAATGCCTGAATATTAATACATTACTCAGTGAAATAAAGTAGCATTAAGTAGACTTTGAGATAGTGTACAAACAATTGAAATAGGACAACTATTATCTCCGGTTTATCCAAAAGAACTTTGCTGCAGAAACCACAACTAATTAAACACCAAAAGCAAGTCAGCATGAAGGGACACTGAATCCTGCTAGAAGAAACAACCTCCTATAAGGCGATCAGAGTTACTTCATTATCAAGTAGTTGCTGCCATCCAGAAGTTTTCTAGCGTACATTTTCCACAGATACTCACTAGTCTTATTATTTACCTCGCTTTATTTGGGGCCACGTACCTAAGATTCTTATTCATGCCTAGCAATTATCAGATAGTTTTCCGTTTTGTTCGTAAGTCACTTGAGGCGTAGAACGGGCGGTTTTCGAACAAGAGTCGACTTACTTCTCCACTTTTGTCCAGTCTGAGCATGTGACAAGATATTATAGTCTACCCTCCCTATCTTTTTTGTTCACTGCGCAACCTCTGATGAAAATTTTCAAAAATATTTGGCCAAGCGACACATTCGTCCGGTTTGTTTTTTTATGAATACACGACACGTTGCACGGCGCTCTGGGTAACACAGACTGATGACAGGCGTTTCGCTGCAAGGTACCCCTCGTCAGGTTAACACCGGTTCAGCTGCAAAGGGCGCCTACGCTCAGTCACGGCCCGCAGATAAACAGACTGGCCGCTGTATCCATGGACCAAAGCCGCATGAATAAGGAACAACGCGTACTTACTGGCCTCGCGCGCAGGTACTATGTAAATTGCAGAGGGACAGGACAGAGTTGTGGTGTCGGCGGGGTATAACTAATTCCAGACTGCAGGCTCCTGTCTCTCTCTCTCTCTCTCTCTCTCTCTCTCTCTCTCTCTCTCTCTCTCTCCGGCGGCGACCATGCGTCACGACTCGCAGAGCTCGGTCACCGTCACGCGACAGTCGGCCACAGAGGCCGGCCAGTACGGCGACAGGGGATGACGGACGCAGCGCTGACAGCGGCGTCCGGTATTAACTGGGGGCAGCAGCGCGGTGACGTGTAAAGGGAGCAATAAAAGCAGCGCAGAGGTGAGGCCAGGCCGCCCACCCCTTTCGCCCGATGTCCCACCAGTGGAAACACGCAGGTGACGATGTAGCGTTATAGCGCCGCTCGCTGGATGGGTAATCGATTGTCATCGGAAATATGTGGCAGATTTAGAGGTCCAATGGCAGTCGCTCTTTCACACCAGTCTGCAAGGAAACTTCACGCAGTGAAATCCTTTTTATCATAATTTTGTGCAGTCTGTGGTTTCCTGCCACGTGTCCCTTCAAAATTGTAATAAATAAAACAAATCGAATGTAATCTCAGAAACATGGGATAACGAAATTTTCATTAACAATATTAAATCATTCCTAAAAAAGTATTTGTAACTAATTTTTTTAAAAAAAGCACGCTATACGCCTCTTAGACTTACAAGAAGTTTCCAGCCAGTACAGGAAGATTACGTAATAATGTTACAGATTTTCAAACTTGATGGATAAGGATAAACGTACGAGCTTGATGTAAGCGACCTCGGTTCGGAAACGCCCGGGTCCAAAAATGTAAGCGAAAATCGTTCTGATACCTCTCACAGTAGAATACACGTACCGGCACTGTTGTTGTTTGAGATTGTACCGCAGGTTGCTTTGAGATGTGGTGGTATGCACCAAAATAATGTCTCGTAAACACCACCTCTAAGATGCATGTTTCAAGGGCTATGTGCTCTTGTTCATCTTCAGTACTGTGAAACTGGAAGCTCTTTGGTTTCAGTATTTGTGGAGGAGACAGTAACGGCTAAAAGAAAGACGTCCAATGAATATGGGTATTTTAATGTATACCTTAAGAGCTACGGCGCATTCGTTCTGTAGAAGAGATTTGTTGCAAATTACCCAAGACGCACAACTCGTCAAAGCTATTAAGGTATGCATTTTAGAACCCATATTTACCAGAATTTGTTCTTGTTTTGATCGATACTGCCACGTCTGAAAGTTGCCCATTCTACAGTCTCAGTAACGGCAGTACGGGTACACGTATTCGACTGTCAGACGTATCAGAACGAGTTTCTGCTTATAACTTCTGACTCGGTCGTTTCGAGACTACGGACCCTTACCTAAAATTGATACACTTATCCTTCTACATCGTAGCCGAAAATTTGTAATATGATGCGTATACGGATGATACAAGAAGTAGAGAGTGTTAAATTCTTGGGACTACAGCTTCATAATAAATTTAACTGGGTGGTGTATGTCAGAACTGCTGAAGCGCCTAAACGAATCTCTAGTAGCAGTGCGAATGTTGTCAGACATACGTCATATAAAAGGAAAAGCTAACATGCTTCGCTTATTTCCATTTCATAATAACAGACAGCATTATCTTTTGGGGTAACTCATCACGACAAGGTAAAGCTTTCAGAAGCCAAAAACATGTAATACGAATTATTCTGGGCATGAACACCGGAACGTTCTGCAGAGACCTGTCCAACATCGTATACTACACTAACTAATGCTTTCCAATTTGGTTATTACTTAACGAAATTTGTGATTAAAAACATATCTCCTTATCAGATCAACTATTCATTTCATGGAATCAATACTAGGAACAAGAATAATTTTCATAAAGATTTAAAGTCTCTTACTTTGGTCCAGGAAGGTATCCTTTAATCAGGAACACACATTTTCAAGAACTTTCTAGCAAACGTAAGAAATTTAACTAGTAATAAAGTTGAGTTTAAGAGGAGCCTAATGTTCTTATTGGTGGCAATCCTCTTTACTCCATTTCGTAGAAGTATCTACTTATGCGTGTATGTTGTGAATAATACCAAACAACGTGAGTGATACGTACAACCTGACTTGTGTGCGCGCCGGCCGCTGTGGTCGGGCGGCCCTATGCGCTTCAGTCCGGAACCGCGCTGCTGCTACGGTCGTATGTTCGAACCCAGCCTCGGGCATGGATGTGTGTGATGTCATTAGGTTTGTTAGGTTGAGTAGTTCTAAGTCTAGGGGACTGATGACCTCAGATGCTAAGTCCCATAGTGTTTAGAGCCATCTGAACCACTATTTGTGAACAAATTCTGTGCAGTAATGCGATAACTGTAAACAAGTGTTTTAAAATGATTCTTCAGTCTGATAATGATTGGCTACAATAGCCCAATAATTTTCATGTGAACCTCAATGTACTGAACGTTGACACGTTTTTGTGACAAGTGTGCTTTTACGTTTTAAATGAAAATATGTTTAAGATGTTTTTTACTTATTACACATTATCGAGGACCATAACACTTGGAAAAAACGGAAGTTAGATTACCATATCTGCGTTTCTTTGTAAATATTTATTGTGTATTCTTGTTTTCTGACGTGTTCTGTATCCTGGGCAAACAGGACCTACTTCCTTCCATCTCAACTGCGTTCATCACAACTACTTGTGCTCTATTTCTTTTTCTTTTTCTTTTCCTGTTATTTCTCTACATCATGACGTTCCACGACGACAACGAAGAACTAGCGAGGTGGCGCAGTGGTTAGACACTGGACTCGCATTCGGAAGGACGACGGTTCAATCCCGCGTCCGGCCATCCTGATTTAGGTTTTCCGTGATTTCCCTAAATCACTCCAGGCAAATGCCGGGATGGTTCCTCTGAAAGGGCACGGCCGACTTCCTTCCCGAATCCGATGAGACCGATGACCACGCTGTCTGGTCTCCTTCCCCAAACCAACCAACCAACCAACCAACGAAGAACTCGGACGAAATGTGGGACGGGCTTCGAGTATCAAAGCGAGGACAGAAACCTCATTCACTGAACGCTGTACTCCAGCAGCCTTTTCCACTACCTGCGTGACTGAACTGTGCGGCTACGAACGTCTAAATCTGTTGTACTCCACGACACACATTACGGAGTGTGGCAGAGGATACTTTACGTACCAATGTCACTCGCTCATATTCCTGCACCAGTCACGAATGCACAGAAATGTCGACTGTTATTAATTATATGTATGAGCGGGAATCTCTCTGATTTTACCATTAAGGTGTTTTCGTGAGGTATACGTTTGAAGAAGCTGTATGTTGGTCGACTTGAACGTACGTTCTCGGAATTTCAGCAGTGTACCTCGCCTTTAAACACAACTCCTTTCTTGTGGCGGCTAACCCTCGAGTTGGACGTGCATCTCCATTACACTAAGCCTGTAACAACGCACAGGGTTTGGACAAAAATATGGTAAGACCGCGAGGAAGGCTTGCTTGAACTTAACTGCAAATGCTAGTGAAGCCTGCAGGTTGCGCTGTTTTATTTGACTACGAACGGCACCCCTGAAATGTCCACAGTACATTGCAAGTGTCATGGTGGTCAGAGCAGTGTTCCGTGTAGTTGTGAGTGGTTTATGACGAAGCTGAGTGAATACTCACGTGCGCAAATTGTACGTGGTCGTGTGGTGGGTGCGTCCGTAATGAAGATAGCTGAAATGTTTGTGGCACCGCAGCGAAGGTTTATACCGCTTACAGAGAAAGCGAAGAAAAACCACCAAGTTACAACGCGTACGAAAGTGTGTGTTGAATGCTCATGATGGCTGGTAACTGAAGGAGATTGTGAGAAAAAATAATAGGACGAAAGTTGGAAAACAATTTTTTTCACAATGCGGGATAACAGTCATAGTATATTTCTTTAAAGTCGGTACCACCATTATACTCTTGATTATTTTCAGTGTTACACTTACACTTACACTGTCATGATTTCGGCTTCAAAGTGCCATTATCAAGTGTTATACAGTGCCTAAGATGGCATACTCTCGTATTTAAAATACACTATTAGACACATTGTCTAAGGGTCGATATTTGTGGTGAAGCCTATTGCTTTGTTTCAACACTGAGTATACCATCTTGACTATCAGAAATATCAACCGTTAGACAATGTGTCTAATAGTGTATTTTAAATATGAGAGTATGCCATCTTAGGCACTGTATAACACTTAAAACACTTGATAATGGCACTTTGAAGCGGAAATCATGATAGTGTAACAGTAAATGTAACACTGCAAATAAACAACAGTCAAATTGCGATACTGACTTTAAAGAAACAGTTGGAAAAGTCACTGCAGAACTGAATGTCGTACCTAAACAGCACGAGGGAGCTCCAAAAGCAGGGAATTGGAGGGCGAGATGGAATTGCTAAACCACTGCAAACGCCCACAGCAGGAAGGTCATAGAACCTGGGCTATGGAGAAATGGAACAGAGACATTTTTTGGATAAATCTTCCCTTGGACTGTTTTACAATTTCTGGCCGAGTTTACGTCTCAAGAGTGAAACATGAGGGGAGTTCGGTGGTGCTTTTGGCAGCCATATCGTGGTATTTCGTGGGTCGCAGGTTACTCTGCAAGGTCGCATTACTGCCGATGATCATGTGACATCTCTGGCTGATCAGTTCCACAGTGGCAATGCTGCGCCCCAGGACGACAAGGCCGCCGTTCACAAAGCTCGCGTCGCCCAGGACTTGTTTCGCGAAGAGGAGGATGAACTGCTGCATCTCTGCTGGCCACCACCAGTCACCAGGTTTCACTATTACTGAGCCCTTGCAGCTCAGCTCGTGATCGCTATTCACCTCCATCTTAGTTACCTGAACTTGCACTACTTTTCAGAAAGACTGATGTAACATGCCCTCGAAAACCATACAAGTTTTTATCCTTTCCGAGACGACTGAACATTGTTTTATCCAAACCGTGTTGGAAGTGTGTACCTTCCAAAAATATCTTTCCAGTGTCGTTGCTCCAGTTCATTCTGGAAACAGCAGTTGCACTACTACGCCCCGTTTCTAATTTATTTGTTCATATTTATGTTTTGCGATTAGTTTCACGGTCGCAGGAGTATTCACATGTACTCATTCTTGTCTGCAGCAAAGCTGTCCAGCTGGAATCTGATATTATCAGTGCAAATGTGAACAGCGATATTGGCTGATTCCTTTATGATAGGGGTTCACTTTATACACGAAGAAACGCTTCAAAATGTGGCTGCGATCACGAAAATAGTCGCAGACACTAGCGAAAACATGTGAATCCGTTTAGGTCATCCAGAAATTATCACCTTGCTGTGTTCTACTGTAGATAGTGTGCAGTGAAGTTCACTTAAAGTCAGAAGTGTGCTTTCCATTCTGGATGTTGTATTGATTGTTCCTGCTTCCCTTTTTCCTTCAGAAACTCATTAATAGCAGGTCTTAAGTCGAAAACTCGTACCGGGCGTCCCTCGACTTCACCAACGCAATATATAACGTATCCATACGCTTTGACAAAAAACACCCAGAGAAGAGGGCTTGAAGGCCCAACGGTACCGACCGGCCGCCGTGTTATCCTCAGCCCTCAGATGTAGATACGGAAGGGCATGTGTGTTGAGCACAAACCGCCCCCCCCCCCCTCTCTGCCTGTTTGTTCAGTTCCATCAAAAACTGTTGACGTTGTAGCAATACCTGTGACTGCAGAAAATTTACTATTCGCACCGCCAGTTTCATCAAGTGCTCCACGCATGACAATTTAGCGGAAGGTGCTTCTAGATGCACAGAACAAAAAGACCGATACAAAACGCCTATCGATCGTTGTAATTTTTTACTCTTTCGTCAATTACATATTTAAACTCTTTCCGCCTGGTTTTGTAGTGGTGTTCTCAGCTAAATTTGCGGGACCTGTTGATTATGCGGCTGGATAATAGACACTGAGAACACTCATACATCCCTCGTGTGACTTCCATTCATTTTTAAAGAATGCGATTGTAGATCGCTTAGGCTGTCTCTTTTCGTGCCGGCCGGAGTGGCCGAGCGGTTCTAGGCGCTACAGTCTGCGACCGCGCGACCGCTACGGTCGCAGGTTCGAATCCTGCCTCGGGCATGGATGAGTGTGATGTCCTTAGGTTAGTTAGGTTTAAGTAGTTCTAAGTTCTAGGGGACTGATGACCTCAGCAGTTAAGTCCACAGTGCTCAGAGCCATTCGAACTATGTTTTGTCTCTTTCGGTACAAACAACCGCAGGACCTTGGAACCACCTCTATATCACGAATAAGTAACGAAGGAAAACATCACTCATACCATTATTCACTGGAACCGAAGAAAGTCGTGCCGGCAGCATGATTCAGCAGCAAACGCCGGAAGAAACAGTGTCGCATCGCACCGCTAAACGTAATGTCGGGCTGTACCCAGTAGTTCCGAGAAGGACCGAGCAAGGCCGAGAAGTGCAGAGACAAACGGAGCCTCGTATGGCACGTGTGGAGCGCATTGTGCACCCGTGAAGTTTTGCGTGCTGTGGCCAGCTCTCTTCTATAGCGTCGTCCGATGAACTGCCTGTGTGAGGGTTTCCCTCAATATAGCTGGGTGACCCAAAAGTCCATTAACATTTGGAAATTCGGGAAATTCAATTCTTCACGGAATGATGTAGGCAGAAAAGTAAAATTTGACACATAAGCTTCGAACGGCATGGAGTTTTATTGAAACCAAACAAAGGGCACGAAATGACCAACCGACAGCGCTTCATATGAAACAAAAGCAATAATTAGCGTAACAATTGATTTTCAGCAAATAAGATGTTATGGTATTTACAACGAGTGCTCTACATGTAGGCCATCATTCATGAACAATACCTTTAGTCTAGGAACAATGTTGTGAATAGCATAGCGACATACACGGAATATCAGTAGGTGTGGTGAGAAATTGCTGTCGGGTGTTGTCTGTTAGCATCCGTAATGTGGCTGGACGATTGTGCAATGCTCGTGACTCCATATAACTCCACAACCTGTAATCACATGGATTGACGTCTGGGGACCTGGGTGGCCAAGCATGGTGGAAGTGGCGGTTCAGCACACGGCTGTCACCAAACGACAGTTCGTGGTAATTGACGGAAAGTCATCGAGTAAAACAGAAGTGACTTCAGGCGTTCCCCAAAGTAGTGTTACAGCCCCTTTGCTGTTCCTTATCTATATAAACGATCTGGGAGACAAACTGAGCAGCCGTCTTCGGTTGTTGGCAGATGACGATGTCCTTTATCGACTAATAAAATCATCAGAAGATCAAAAGAAACTGCAAAACGATTTATAAAAAATATCTGAATGGTGCTAAAGGTGGCAGTTGACCCTAAATAACGAAAAGTGTGTGGCCATCCACATGAGTGCTAAAAGGAATACGTTGAACTTCGGTTACATGATAAATCAGTCCAATCTAAAAGCCGTAAATTCAACTAAATACCTAGGTATTACAGTTACGAACAACTTAAATTGGAAAGAATACATAGAAAATGTTGTGGGGAAGGCTAATCAAAGGCTGCGTTTTACTGGCATGACACTTAGAAAATGTAACAGACCTACTAAGGAGACTGCCTACACTACGCTTGTCCGTCCTCTTTTAGAATACTGCTGCGCGGTGTGGGATCCTTACTAGGTAGGGCTGACCTAGTACATCGAAAAAGTTCAAAGAAAGGCAGCACGTTTTGTATTATCGCGAACTATGGGAGAGATTGTCACAGAAATGATACAGGATTTGGGCTGGAAATCATTAAAAGAGGCATTTTTCGTTGCGACGGTATCTTCTCACAAAATTCCAGCCACCAACTTTCTCCTCCGAATGCGAAAATATTTTGTTGACTCCAACCTACATAGGGTGGAACGATCACCACGATAAAATAAGGGAAATCCGAGCTCGTTCGGGAATATATAGGTGTTCATTCTTTCCGCCTGCTATACGAGATTGGAATATTAGAGAATTGTGAAGGTGATTCGATGAACCCTCTGCCAGGCACTTAAATGTGATTTGCAGAGTATCCATGTTGATTTAGATGTAGATGTAAGTAGTTTTAATAAAGTCGCCCGTTGTACATAGAACTCGTGAGTACTGACTTAACATAAGCTCAGTTAATGACACCCAGTACACTGTTAACTTTTGTGTAGCTTTGCAACCAGTTTTGGCACCATTAATCAGTACTGAGTCAACAGGAGCTGAGCCAATGGGATCCAATACACTGTTAACTTCTGTGAAGCTTTGCAACCATGACATTAGAACATAGAGTAGTACGTAGGGCGTCATTCGCTTTGAGTTATGTACTGTACAATTTTTCAGTGCACGAAGACGTTCTGTTCATTTCTGTCCTACAATTAAAAGTAGCCATAGTAAGGTACTTTTTTACTGTAAAAAACGACATTCCACTACAACTCAATCACCTGTTCTGACCGCTTCGTTACTATGACAACCCAACGTGAGTCTCAATCAATTCTTATGTTTTCCAGAAAATTAATGACAATTACTAAATATCTTGAACGAGAACGTGTACAAAAATTGACAATCTCTAGACTGCTTGTTGCTACCATTTTCCAGGCATCTCTGCCGCACTGTATAAACAAACACATGATTTACTAACGGTAAAATATTATTCTGAGTACGAAATCACCACATATTTTGCAGGCGTCATATTTAAACAATACGATCGTAAGCATTGAGAGATCGAAACTGTTACACACTTTCTTCCAATTTTTCATCAAGTACCACAAAATTCCTTGGAGTACACTACGATCCCAGTGGATTTCTCAAGAATACGAAGAATTTAGGCACATGGTCAGTTGAGAAATGTCTATGTTGCTCTGCTGCACTGCCGATATGCAAGGAAACAAGACGTACACCACTGTTTAACAGTAAATTTAGACGGATAATTTGCTTATCACTAAACCCAATGCGAACTGAACTGCATAACAATTTTCAGGAGACCGGATTTCGAATCCCGGCGCTCGTACAAACTATAATTCATTGTTTCAGCCTACATCATCATCGTAGGTAAAGCTGACTCTATATGCATGTGAGCAGCTCAGCATGTAATTTTTAAGATAGAAAAGCAGTGACATTGTGAATAAGGAGAAGAGGGAATGTATAAGGGATAGGAAAAATGTAATTCAACGGTAAGTGGATTCTGCGAGAACGCCCACGAGTTCGTAAATCTGAAGAAGTTAACAGCATATTCCGCATCACAAAATGAGACCAACATAAAGGAGATACACAAGTCCGAATGGTACAGTTTTACGAGTATCTTGCTCAGAATATGTAACATCCAGCGTGTTTGTAGACTACACATAAATATGTGCTGCACGTCTGTATAGATACTCATATTTTCCTGCAGTGACAAAACCTACATCTACATCTAGATTTACATGGTTACTCTGCAATTCACACCTAAGCGCCTGGCAGAGGCTTCGTCGAACCATTTTCGTACTACTTCTCTACCATTTCACTCTCGAATGGCGCGTGGGAAGAAGGAACGCCTAAATCATTCCGTTCGAGCTCTGATTTCTATTATTTTATCATGATGATCATTTCTCTCCACGTAAGTAGGTGTCAAAAAAATATTTTCGCATCCGGAAGAGGAAGTTAGTGATTGAAATTTTGTAAATTGATCTCGCCCCAAAGGAAACCGCCTTTGTTTCAGTGACTGCCACCCCAACTCGCGTATCGTATCAGTGACACTGTCACCCCTATTGCGCGATAACACGAAACTGCACTTTTTCGATGTCCTTCGTGAATCCTACCCGGTAAGGATCCCACACCGCGCAGCAATATTCCAGCAGAGGACGGACAAGTGTAATGTAGGCTGTCTCTTTAGTGGGTTTGTCGCATCTTCTAAGTGTTCTGCCAACAAAGCGCAGTCTCTGTTTCGCCTTCTCTACAATATTATATATGTGGTCTCTCCAATTTAAGTTGCTCGTAATTGTAAGTCCTAGGTATTTAGTCGAATTGACAGCCCTTAGATTTGTGCGATTTATCGTATACCCAAAATTTATCCGATTTCTTTTAGTACCCATGTGGATTACATCACACTTTTCTTTGCTTAGTGCAAATTGCAACTTTTCACAACATATAGAAATTCTCTCTAGATCATTTTGTAATTGGAATTGATCGTCTGATGATTTTACTAGACGGTAAATTACAGCGTCATCTGCAAATAATGTTAGGGGGCTGCTCAGATTATCACCTAGATCATTTATGTAAATCAGGAACAGCAGAGGGCCCATGACACTACCTTGCGGAACGCCAGATATCACTTCTGTTCTACTCGATGATTTACCGTCTATCGCTCCAACTGTGACCTCTCTGAGACGAAATCACGAATCCAGTCACACAACTGAGACGATACTCCATATGCACGCAATTTGATTAATAGTTGCTTGTGAGGAACGATATCAAAAGCCTTCTGGAAATCTAGGAATAAGGAATCGATATGAGATCCCTTGTCGACAGCAATCATTACTTCATGGGAATAAAGAGCTAGATGTGTTACACAAGAACGATTTTTCTGCATCCGTGTTGGTTATGTATCAATAAGTCATTTTCTTCAAGGTGATTTATAATGTTCGAGTACAGTATATGCTCCAAAATCCTACTGCAAATTGAGGTCGGTGATATGGGTCTGTAATTCAATGGGTTACTCGTATTCCCTTTCTTGAATATTGGTGTGACCTCTGCTACTTTCCAGTCTTTAGCAACAGACCTTTCGTCAAGTGAGCGGTTGTATGTGATTGCTAAGAAAGGCGCTATTGTGTCTGCATACTCTGAAAGGAACCTGATTGGTATACCATCTGGACCGGAAGACTAGTGGAGACGATAATTCTGTTGGGTTCTGGTTTCCTTTGTAACGCCACCAACATATCTCCTAGAACTGTTATACGTTGAATGTGTATTTCAGTGACGCACTGAAGCCAGTAATACTTGCTGGTACACTAGAACACCATTAAACTCTGAAACGTAAGCCTTGCCTCGTCAGAATCACAAATGTTTTGCCATCTACGGCTTGCCTCCATCAAAACGCGAGCTTCATCCCGGCTCATTCCACTTGGCACTCGCGAGCGGAGAGATGAGATGTGTGCTAACAGACTGCGGAGGCGCCACGCCTGGTGGTTAACGCCTGCTCGACACCAGTCTAATTACAGACGGAGCTTATCGAGAATTCCATTTCGCAGTGTTAAGCGGCCTCTATAGTGACGTAGACACAGGCCTGTTTAACGCTTCACCGAAGCCGAAGAATAATTCAGTCTCCGCAGATTACTTCGCTCTGTCATCTGAAAGGCAGAACGGAAGGGTATTTCGCCGGCATTGTATGTCAGACTGTTGCGTCGCTCCTGTTTCGAGTACAGCATTTCCTTCCACTGTGTGATAGTTGTGGTGAAATTCGTGTGTCCTCCACCTGTTACTACGTTGTAATACAGTGAAGGAACGGATACTACCACCACGACAATTGATTGTAAGCTACAGTAACAAAAAGGAATTCTAAAAGAATATTATACATTGTTGAGGGATACAGCCACAACAAGCGACAAATATTTTCAGAGGTTACACTTTACTGCCATGACCAGTTTAGGGCCGTTATGCCCATTTTTGGATGAGTAGACTCGCATCAGTACAGCGTCAGAATCGGCAGCAACATGTCGTCTGCTCCATTACTGCATAAGAGTATTTGATCAGTCAGCGTCATTTTATATGCTGTATGGATTCCTTGTATAGAGCAGGCAAAATAAAAATAACCCTGGAAATATTTTATGCACTTTAATACAGGCAACCCAACTTACTTTATGCACATTGTGTGCCTACACTGTAAGCTGGGTTGTCTATCTTAAGATGCGTGAATTATTTTCGGGTCAGTTTTATTTCAACCACAATACACGAGGGCTCTTTGAAAGTAGATGCCGATCGGTTGCGAAATGGAAACCACTGTGAAAATCCGATGACGTTTTGCACAGATGTGTCGGGTAGCATCTCTAGTACACCTGTGGATCGCGGCGCGTGGGTCTTTTGAATTCTGAGCGTACAGTGAGCACGTGAATGTGCCTGGAAAACAGAGTCTCCTGCCAAGTGTGAGGGGCTGGTGGGAGATTTCCGCTGATGTCGTGCAGTCCACGTAACATAACTGCCACGCGTTTCCTTCTTCATGACAATTGTCGGCTGCACTCTGCAGGGGCAATGAAGATGCTCCTGCAGCGTTTCCGATGGGAAGTGTTTTATCACGCACAACACAGCCTGTAATAGGCTCGTCCTGAGTTCCATCTGTGCTCACATGAATCGCTGGCCATGAAAGCACCATTTGGACGCAGACAACGAGCTGTAGACGAGAGCAGAGAACTGGCGAAACCACATGCCTCTGCCTTCTACGACGAAGGAACTGGAAAGTTGGTACAACGCTACGGCAAATTTTTAAGTTGGAGCGGCGACTATCTTGAGAAATAGCTGTAACATGTAGTTAACTGTTGCAAATAAAACATTTTTGATTTTCACTGGGGTTTTCGTTTCGCAACCAGTCAGAACTTACTTTCCTAATGGCCGTCGTATAATATAGAAAAAGTGCTACTGTACAAGCAGTTGAAAACATGTGAGGTGAATGAGTTTCGAACTCTTTTTTTCGCCTTATCTCTTTGTGGGAGAAGCGAAGTTCTTCAAAAATGTTTCAAATGGCTCTGAGCACTATGGGACTTAACTTCTGAGGTCATCAGTCCCCTAGAGCTTAGAACTACTTAAACCTGACTAACCTAAGGACACCACACAGCCGGTCGGGTGGCCGAGCGGTTCTAGGCGCTTCAGTCCGGAACCGCGCGACTGCTACGGTCGCAGGTTCGAATCCTGCCTCGGGCATGGATGTGCGTGATGTCCTTAGGTTAGTTAGGTTTAAGTAGTTCTGAGTTCTAGGGGACTGTTGACCTCAGATGTTAAGTCCCATAGTGCTCAGAGCCATTTGAACCATTTTTTTGACATCATACACATCCATGCCCAAGCAGGATTCGAACCTGCGACCATAGCGGTTCCAGACTGTAGCGCATAGAACCGCTCGGTCACTCCGGCCGGCCGTAAGTTGTTCTAATGTAAACAAGATGGTTTTCTTACACAGTCAGCCGTGGTACATGAACATGTCACAATGTTCTTCACGGCAGTTGCAGCTACAGAAGCGTTCTGTTTACGTCTCAACACTCTGCGTTTCCCCTTAGGAAAGCATAAGCATAAAAAAATACAAAACATCGTTCACTAGGCCCCAAAACTAACTTATTTTATATCTTTCGAACTACACGAACATCAGAATTTTTCCTACATGATTCAAGTCATCAATACAGTACATCAGTTGGCGATAACTAGGTAAATAGTTTTATGCACTATAAGAGCATCGGACATGCTGCTGATAATTCCAATATTGCACTGAAACTAGTGTAGTGAATATTTGTGTAATGTTCCTAAACTATTCAATGCAGTAAAGTAAAAAAAAAAAAAAAAACATCTTAAAAGTATTTGTGGATGGTTGCGGTACTCTTCAAAAATCCTTAATTAAACTATTACCGCGGAGTTCGACGAGAACCAGTACCGATGAAATAGCTCATAAATATTTAGTGCTCTCGGATATTCGTGATAAATTATTGCTTTGAACTGTATTTGAAACAGAATGTGTCGCACACACTACACTGCATGAGAACGGTATATCCCTTAACTTTCCACTGTAACAATGTGTAATTGATTGAAGAGCATTCAACATTGTCGGTCATATAAATTTGGCTGTATGAGAAGACACAAACCAGTTAGTAGGAGACTGAGGTAAAATTAGTTCTAAGATTTTCATAATTTATTACTCTTACTTTCTGAGGATTTGTGGATGCACGTTTAGCTATGTGTTGAATATTTCCCTTCGAAGCAATTCCCTAATATACACTGAAGCGCCAAAGAAACAGGATAGGCACGAGTATTCAATTACAGAGACATGTAGACAGGCAGAACACGGCGCTGCGGGCGGCAACGCCTATATAAGACAAGTTATGGCGCATTTATAGAACGTTTACTGCTGCTGAAACAGCAGCTTATCAAGATTTAAGTGAGTTTGAGAATGGTGTTACTGACGGCACAAGAGCGATGGCACACAGCATCTTCGAGGTAGCGATGAAGTCTGGATTTTCCCGTACGACCATTTCACGAGTGTACTGTGGATATGAGGAATCCGGTAAAACATCAAATCTCCGACATCCCTGCGGCCGGAAAAAGATCTGCAAGAACGGAAGCAACGACGACTGAAGAGACTCGTTCAACGTGACGAGTGCAACCCTTCCGCAAATTTGTTCAGATTTCAATGCTGGGCCACCAAGTGTCAGTGTTCGAACCATTGAAAGAAACATCGTCATCATGGGCTTTCGGAGCCGGATGCCCATTCGTGTACCCTTGATGACTGCACGACACAAAGCTTTACGTCTCGCCTGGATCCGTCAATACCGATGTTGGACTGTTGATGACTGGAAACGCATTGCCTGGACGGGCAAATCTCGTTTACATTGTATCGAGCGCATGGACGTGTACGGGTATGGAAACAATCTCATGGATCCATGGACCCTGCATGTCAGCAGGGTACTGTTCAAGCTGGTGGATGCTCTGTAATGGTGTGGGGCACGTGCAGTTGGAGTGATATGGGGCCCCTGATACGTCTAGATACGACTCTGACAGGTGACACGTTCGTAAGCAGCCTGTCGGCTCACCTACATCCATTCGTGTCCATTGTGCGTTCCGACAGACTTGGGCAATTTCAGCAGGACAATGCTACACCCCACACGTCCAGAATTGCTACAGAATGGCTCCAGTAATACTCTTCTGAGTTGAAACACTTCCGCTGGCCACCAGACTCTCCAGACATGAACATTATTGAGCGTTTCTGTGATGTCTTGCAAGGTGCTGTTGAGAAGAGGTCTGCGCCCCTTCGTACTCTTGCGGATTTATGGCCAGCCCTGCAGGATTCATGGTGTCTATTCCCTCCAGCACTACTTCAGACAATAGTCGAGTCCATACCATGTGATGCGCCACTTCTGCGTCCTCGCGGGGGCCCTATCCTATCCGATATTAGCCAGGTGTACCAGTTCTCCTTTTATTTTTTTTTTTAATTTTGGCTATTCAGTGCATATGATCCGTGAACCTGCCAGGGGAACCGAGAGCGCTAACGCGCTCCATCCTGGACTCGGGTAGGCGCGCCGGCCGCGGATCGAATCCGCCCGGCGGATTAACGACGAGGGACGGTGTGCTGGCCAGCCTGAATGTGGTTTTTAGGCGGTTTTCCACATCCAGCTAGGTGAATACCGGGCTGGTCCTCACGTTCCGCCTCAGTTTCACGCGTCGCAGACATTTAAAACACGTCCGCACTGGTTCACGATTTACACTAGACGCAGACAGTTGGGGTTCACTGATTCCGTCCTGGGGTTTACAGGGTGGCGGCAGGAAGGGCATCCAGCCATCCCTACAACTAACCTTGCCAAATCCGTTGTAACCACGCCGACCCTGCGATCGCTGCGGAACTATGGCGTAAGCGAAAGAAAGATGTGATATGGATATGGATATGATAAGTGAAATCAATAGATTGGATTGGATTATTTGGGGGAAGAGAC
Source organism: Schistocerca serialis cubense (assembly GCF_023864345.2). NCBI lineage: Eukaryota > Metazoa > Arthropoda > Insecta > Orthoptera > Acrididae > Schistocerca > Schistocerca serialis. The sequence continues at coordinate 1,763,110 of NC_064641.1, read as the reverse complement.
CAAACAGCGAGGTCATCGGTCTCATCGGATTTGGGAAGGACGGGGAAGGAAGTCGGCCGTACCCTTTCAAAGGAACCATCCCGGCATTTGCCTGGAGTGATTTAGGAAAATCACGGAAAACCTAAATCAGGATGGCCGGACGCAGGATTGAACCGTTGTCCTCCCGAATGCGAGTCCAGTGTGCTAACCACTGCGCCACCTCGCTCGCTAAAATCAACAATGAATACCTTTTTGCTTATGGGAGGGCAAATATATGTAACAAAGTTTATGACGGAATGACTGAGAAACACCGTACGGACAGTTAACTCACCTCCACTTAATATACGAAATGGAGCAGTAGTACAAACATGTTTTATTATTCGCGCATGACATGTTAAAGTAATAGCTCTGCGAAACATATTCTTGATTTGTATCGTTTCACAACATAAACGGTTTGTTCAAAAGTATCCAGACACCGATATGGGTCGCGTCCAACCTTCGCTTCTATGACGATTTTCACTCTGCTCGGTACACTTTCAATGACGTGTCTGAATGTCTGTGGAGGATTCGAAACTACAGAAGATAATGAGGGTGGACTCTGAGGTCTGGAGCGAAGTCAACGATCTAATAGATCACAAAGTGTTCCACTGGATTCGAATCAGCAGTCCATTTAGGGGATGTCAGTGTCCACAAACGATCGCCTGCCAGATGCTGCTTTACACAGTGTGTCCCAGTTCAGTCAGGACAGCTTGTGTGATATTCCAAACTGCAAAACTATCTCGTAGCGAGTTGTGGCGTTACGATCCTTGAAGTTCCCCAAATAGCCGGGTAGAAGGTTAAGGTGGAAGCATCGCTGCAGCAGCCGTCCTGATTGCGAATGTAACACTATGTGTCTGACGCTCATTGGAAAATGGCGGTGGACCAGTGAGGTGACATGGAGTTTTGTGTTAAGTTTTGGGTTTGTGGGTGAGAATTCGTCGTGTTTAACCTAAATACCAAGAGGAAGGTTCCTGGTCGCTTTCCGCAGCAACACCCCGGCCCACAGAGAAAAGATCGTGCGCGAACTTTTGGCCAGTAAACGGATCACAGTCCTGTATCGCCCACCGTATTCGTCGAATTTCGCCCCCCAGCCCTTTTCTGCTTGTTCGCCAAATTGAAGTTTGCAATGAAAAGACACCGGTACGACGCAATTAAGGACATCCAAGACAAGTGTACGGCAGTAAGAAATGCAATTACAAAATAGGACTATAGTGCCTGTTTCAAAACAATTTTAAAACGATTTCAGCTGTGTATTGATTCAGGGGGAGATTATTTTGAATAAATACCGTGGATTTGTAAACATAATTCATGACTTATATTTTTCGTAGCCGCAGTCCTAACAGAAGTTGGACACACTGTGAATTAATTGGTGCACTGTCACGGTCATATATCGATCCTCGTCTGCGAACAGTTGTTCTACTGTGCCGAGTATACAGTGCAGTAAAATGAGTTGGTGTATCTCCACATTTAGCGTGTTCTCAAGCGAAATCAAGGGACCACTAACGAAATACAGGGACCACATGCTAATCGCGAAAAGCACCCCCCCCCCCCCCCCAAAAAAAAAATCATAAAACTTCCTCTGTACTTCACTGCTGCCACTACGCACGCTGGCAGGTGACTTTTTCCAGACATTCGCCAAACCCAGACCATTCCATCGGATTGCCACTGGGTATAGCGTGATTCATCACTCCAAATCTCTAGTTTCCACTCACCCATTTTTTTTTTTTTTTTTTTTTTTTTTTTTTTTTAGGTCTGGTTCTTCCTTCACGTTCCGACTTTATCGTCACATCAACAACAGTCGACTTGGGCAGTTTTAGGAGGGTTGATACGTTCCCGATGTAACTGTTACTCGCATGATATCCAGTGACTGGTCCACACTTGAAGTCACTGAGCTCTCCTCAATGATCCATTTTGATGTTATTGCTGTTCTACTGACGACAAAATACTCCCCGCCTCCTGTTATACTGGCGGGACCGCCTTTCGTGACATGTAGTGAGCCGGCTATGAGCACTATGGGACTTAACATTTGAGGTCATCAGTCCCCTAGAACTTAGAACTGCTTAAACCTAACTAACCTAAGGACATCACACACATCCATGCCAGAGGCAGGATTCGATCCTGCGACCGTAGTGCTCTCGCGGTTCCAGACTGAAGCGCCTAGAACCGCTCGGCCACACCGGCCGGCTCTGGTGAGCTGGTTTGAACTCACAGGACACGCGCTATTGCGACCCAGGTAGTCCTCATCAGTATTTGGAAAGGCCGTCGCATAACGCCAAGACTGGTGTTTGCTGCGCAGTGTCTGATCTCTGCACAGTAACACCGTTCTTCCACCAAACAGTCTGTCCGGGAACTGATTAATCCATTTGTGGATCGACTCATAGAAAATGAACGACTGTACGAATATTTCCAGAAAGACGGTGCCACAGCACGCACCACCTTGACAACCCAGTCACTAGTGCATGAGGTGGTCGGTGGGGAGAGGGCAGTCAGCGGAGGCAGTGCAGTGTCTTGGTCAACTCGAGTGCTTGACCTCTTTCCCTGTGATTTTTACCTGTGAGGCAAACTGAAAAGTCATATGTATTCTCACTCTGGGAGAGCCACAGCGGAACACTGAGAACGCTTTTGCTTTTGTCCCACACGTAGAGCTGCTACGTGTGTCTCGCAGTACGCTACATCTAGCACAACTCCGAATCGATGTCAATGGCGGCCATTCTCAACATCATCTCTCACGTTCAGTACAATTGTCAATCCATCGTCAGTGTTACAGTAAATATTTTCCGTGCCAGTTTTATTTTGCCGGGCCTGTATAAGACACAAATAAGCCTTATGTACACCGAAAGACATTATTATTGGCTAAAAATACGACATATACACACTTACTAACAGAAACTTTTTTTTTTTGCTGTGCACTTTATCAAACATGAGATTACGTGTCTGAAACATTATATGAGGGTAGGAACTTTAATAGTGGCGACTATTTATTTACCGCTCGTACTAAATAGATACTTGTGTGTATGTGTGAAATCTTATGGGACTTAACTGCTAAGGTCATCAGTCCCTAAGCTTACATACTACGTAACCTAAATTATCCTAAGGACAAACACACACACACCCATGCCCGAGGGAGGACTCGAACCTCCGCCGGGACCAGCCGCACAGTCCATGACTGCAGCGCCACAGACCGCGCGGCTAATCCAGCGCGGCATAGATACTTGTTTCAAAGTTTTACTGACCCTGAAAGTAGTCGGCAGCATTGTGTACAACCCATTGCCAGCGATGTGGAAGTCGTAGGATACTCTTAGCAGTGCCAGTTGTGTTGACAGTTCGAGCGGCGCGGTCTATTGTCCGTCGAATTTGTAGCAGTTCTGAAGCGAATGCCGTGGAGCGTTTCCTTCAGTTTAGAAATCGAGTTGAACTCACGAGGGCTTAAGTCAGGGGAGTGCAGTAGTGGTATAGCACTTAGCAGACCCATCAGTCAAACAAATCAGTAACAGCTTGCACTGTACGTGCTTGAGCATTGTCGTACAAAATGGTCAGGCCTGCAGAAAGTGTCATCACTTCTCTCTCTATGCTGTTCATTTATGGAACACAACTTACGACAAGCTGGCTGCGGTGTTATACGCAATGCTGGCGATTACTTTCAAGGTCAGTAAAACTTTGAAACAAATGTCTATTTAGTACGAGCTGTAAATAAATAGTTGCCACTATCAAAGTTCCAACCTTCGTATGTAACAAATGTTATTGCTAGCACTGAACTACACAGTTAGGCACATTCCTCACCCTCTACGACTACACGTTTCGTGAGAGCATGTTCCCAGTTTGAGGGTATCTTGCATGTGAATCTAAAAGATTATATGCCCTTTTAGTGTCATCGCGTTGTAATGTAAAGTGTTGCTGATTAACTATCTTGGTCTTATTTCAGAGCACCCTGTCACAGTTCGCGTAGGAACCATCCTCAACAGCGCATCCTGCACTCTAGATGAACCTTTCTCCATCAGCTTTTATCGTAGACCGTGTCTGCGTCAGAGGGGACGCTATGCTTACGAAGGAGCTCCACAACGCGCACACGCAGACGGATTACACCCGGACACTGGCTATCGTTTGCAGCTGTCGCAAACAAAAGACCACGAAGACAACGTCTCGACATAGAGGTCTAGCGCCCAATGGGGCTAAACAGTGAAGAAGTATTTCTGTGTTCTGTGTGACAACTACCACACGTTCCGTATGAAACCGTGCTGAAACGTACATTTACGTTATGTGATAGTTCCGTAATATACTGGCATATGACCTCCTGCTTTCATAAATGGAAGTCATACGTGCATCATCATTCTTCTCAATAAATAATGTATCTGCAATACGTTCTGCGTAAAACTGTGAGAAATTCACACTGCCATCTTAAGCTTTGCTTGAATACCATTAATGCGTGAAATGCATGAACAAAACATTCTGTTGACATTACGTACCTGCACGTATATAAAGCAGTTCACTCATTCAAACTTAATAAAGAGCGTTTTCAGTATGAAATTTCCACTCTGCAGCGGAGTGTGCGCTGATATGAAGCTTCCTCGTAAATTAAAACTGTGTGCTGGACCTAGACTCGAACTCAGCTTTGACTCTCGCGGGCAAGCGCTCTGCCAACTGAGCTACCCAAGCACGACTAAAGACCCATCCTCACAGCTTTAATTCCGCCAGTACCTCGTCTCCTACCTTCCAAACTTCGCAGAAGCTCTCCTGTGCAGAAGCTCTTGCCTGCGAAAGGCAAAGGTCCTGAGTTACGCATGGAAGATGAAGGGAATAGACTGAGTTCGTCAAAAGACTCAAAAATAGCTGTCCTCACTAGAAACTGCGACCATTTTTCCAGGAACGATGGAAACATCTTTACTAGCGTACAGTAGATGCAGTTTATAGCTAGTATCGTGAATCTGTTTATTGATGTTTTTATTTTCTAGCGGAAAAACAAGTACTGATGTTTTTAAGGCAACTGCGGTTGATGGTCGTATGAAAAAGTAATTATTATTCATGGATTTCATTGAAATTACTGAATCAGCGCTAATAGTGAATTGTATTATAAGCACTCATTGCAAGCCCTATTTACAACATAACATTAGACTAACGTTATGAGACTATATAAACTAAGAGTGACAAATATTGCAGACTGTAAAATTCAAACTCAAAGTTTATTGTCAATCCATATGTCAGCGAACAACTTAAAATACTTTCCTTTAACTCGGTTATAATTTCATAATGTTATGTGCCTTGCTCAGTTAACCCTTCTTTGACTGGCCATAACACCCACATCTGAGGAACTAAGTCATTTATAAAATAAGTATTGCAAATGACGCTGCAAGAATTGAAAGAGCGTTCTTTTCTTCAACATTGCTGTGGGTCCCCCTCATAAGCTGCGGGTGAAGCTGCCAAGCTGCTGATACTTTTACCAGCTGGTACAAATAGCACAACCAAAAAAAGATACGTTCCTGTACACCTCTTTTCCCATTCCGACCCTCTGTTTACGTCACAAGCATTCAATAATATTTCATGCAGACATCTGCGCGTGAAACATAAAACAAATGCTGCAGGCAACATATCGTGTAACTAACCAGCGTCGTGATGTATAGCTTGTGTTTTTAATTTTAGTGAGAGCACCGGCCAGTGACAGATTGTGCAGCTCCACACGGACTTTTTTCTGTCACTGTCCACATACATGGCAACGTGACACCGTGTTGCTACGCACAGAAAAGAGGTATAGTGTTATTTATAAAAACACAGCTTCGTGGAATCGTAGAAACGTTTGTAGATCTGTATTCCTGTCGCGGTGAGTACCAGATGCTACACACTGAGGTACATAGTGGGAAGTAATTATCGCATGAGACCGAAACTTGGTATACACAGGTTGAAGCGAAATTGGCGCAATTGGGCTTCGAAGCGCGACTCCTCACATGCCAGCGATAAAAAAGCGTCTGTCGGAAAATTTCGTCCGGCGAGTACATCCGGCACAGAAAAGAGTGGCAATCTGGCAACACTGTAACCACATGTATGGTAACTAGCTTTGTCAGCACATGTTATGTGCTACACAGTTCGTGCAGAGCATACAGTTTTAGGTTAGCATGCAGGAGGTCGTTGGTTCGGTCCTGGGTGGGGGCGCAGTTTCTGTTATTTGCTAATATCATTCTGACATTTCATACTGTAATACACGCGGTTTTTTACGTTACTTGTACCCTAAATTTACTATATTTTGTAACTCTGGACGTAACAAATACGTGGTTAGACAAATAAGAAATAGACAGTTGAAGCAAATGACCTGTCATAGGACAGAATAACAACAAAAACAACATCAATTTCGAGTTGCTAAATATACGCCTATTCCATGTAACGCGCATTAGCCCTCTGGCAGATATTGTTCTGCATGATTCATACCGACATCGCTAATTGTGAAATGTTCTGTTTCGAACTGCATTGTGTCCCTAACGGTAATAGATGTGATGTTTCCACAATACCATCGATATAATAATAATAATACTAATAATAATAATAACATGTGGTAACCAGACTCTGTGTTGAAAGGCATGGGACCATGGTGATAACACATACAAATACTAACCGAGTTTGGACATTATTCGCAAAGCACGTTGGTAGTCCTATTGATAACGTAAGGCCCCCCTAACGAAATGTAATGGACCTGAACGAGGCAAGAATAATAGTTGCTACTAATATCTGGTACCATTGGAGGAGGATACAAAGAAATCGGGTTTCGCATCTAGTGGATGAGGTAATTGTGAAATTTCTTGACATGAAAAGGGCTTCTTTCAAAGCTGACCAATCTTCCATTTCTACGATTGTAGTAGGTAAGTGCAAGTGTTTTCTAGAGGACCCACTGAAATCGCTCTTGACGATTAAGATTCGAAATACCGTACCACCTGAACTACATTTACCAAATAAGAAACGAAGCCCCCATCCCAGGATCGAACCATCGACCTGCTGCATGCTAATCCAAAACTCTATGCACTGCACCAACTGTACAACACAAGCAATGTGTGCTGACAGAGGTAGTTACCGTACATGTGGTTACCTTGTCGCCAGATTGCCAATCTTTAACGTCCTTCTTCTGCCGGATTTACTCGCCGGACGAAATTTTGTGACAGACATTTTTTTATCGCTGGTATGTGAGTAGTTGCACAGTGATGCCCTGTACGCTAACACCTTAATGCGGAACCAATTTACGCCGGAAAAGTTTCAGTTTTGCCCACAGGATGAAAATCTACTGCTGTACACTGGTTGTATAACGATGTGACATCCACGCAGTCACCCGACAAGCCACGACGTGAGTGCACAGTGTGGCTACCGAGAAGTGAGACGGTGCGCTGTTAGTGAAACTGTTTTATACGAACGGCAGCTGTTACAGGGCTGGACTGAGAGAGTATCGCCGACTGGAAGGTCTCGCGAGAGGCACGATCTCCTTAAATGGTTTAAAGAACATGACAATGAAATTGGAAAACAGTGGCGAGCGTTGTGTGACACCTGGAAGAGAAAGGCGTCTTATCCCGGACGCAGTTACTGACGAGGTTGCTGTTTCTGTAACTAACCATGCAGCGCGTGTCCCAGGTACCGCTAGTGGTCTCGCTGTGACCCATGGCCACCACTATGGTAAGATCTGCGGTCTATTTTACACTGGTACCTAAACAAGATTATAACACTGTAGCAACTGAAACCCCACAATCCATATCAATTGTCTGAATTTGCTCTGCGGTCGAAGTTGACATGTGGCCAGGCAACGTTCTATGGAGTAACGAGGTACACTTTACACTACAGGGCGCAGTGAATGCACAGAAATAATGAATCTGGAGCACTGCTAAACCGCGCATGTGCACCGAGAACCATTGCTCTCGCCCTGTGTGACTGTGTGGCGTAGCTTCACAAACATCCTTTACTCTGGGTCAGTTCTTTGCAGAGAACACACCCAGATTGTCAGTAAGGTATATTGTGACGTCTGCACGTTGTCCGTACAGCACGTGATTCTTGCTTTGGAAGACCCCTACTACGTGGAAACCACTGTTTTCATGCAAGATGGGGCAACACCTCATGTTGCTCGCCCAGTGAATTATCTGCTTAAGCCGCCGGTGTGGCAGAGCGGTTCTAGGCGCTTCAGTCTGGAACCGCGCGATCGCTACGGTCGCAGGTTCGAATCCTGCCTCGGGCATGTGTGTGTGTGATATCCTTAGGTTAGTTAGGTTTAAGTAGTTCAAAGTTCTAGGGGACTGATGACCTGAGATATTAAGTCCCATAGCGCTCAGGGCCATTTGAACCATTTTTTGAACTGCTTAATGCAACTTTAGGTGAACGTATTATCTCCAGAGGTTTTCCAGGTGCATGGCCTCCAAGATCACGGATCTCAATCCATGTGAATTTTTACTCTGTGGATATCAAAAAGAAAGCGTTTACCTGGGACAAGTTCGGCCCATGTCGGATTAGAATGCCCTTATACACGAACATGATGCCCATATTCCACAGGAACTGCTGCGATCCACTATTTTACGGAAGAAGTATCCTGTCGACGTGCCCCATGTTCATACTGAACAAACTATGCAAGCGGCGGTTAATAATAAAGTTAGCATCATGCCTTTCTCACTTGTTTGACTTATACCATCCACACCTCGTTTCCAATCCATTAGAAACGGAAACATTTCTATACGTATTTCTATACAGATTTGCTCCTTGTGGCCAAAACTGGAACTAATGTTTTTCCAACGTAATCCGTTCCGCATTAACGCTTTATCAGATACACCAACTATCGCTGCAATACAAGAATTACAGCCCATACTGGACTTCTGTTAGTAGCCGCATTTTAATTATAACCAACCGGCATATGTCTTGGTCATTCTGTCGAGACAAAAGACGCTGCATTTGCGAAGTACTCTGTTAACCACCAACATTGCAGCACGAATAAGTATAGGAAGTAACGAAATTTTAACACAGTGTAGTCGAAAGATACGTGAATTAATTTGTAGGTGGTTTAGTGATAAATGTTGTGCGAAATTTTGGTAATAGTGCTGCCAACTCTGGCATCAACAATGGTCCTAGGCCAGGTGCTCATCGAGCAGAACGACGCATGGATGACGGATACCGGTAAGTCATTCGGTGTTGTTTCACTTCTGTGCTACGGTTCGTCAGTCATTGTGGCTGGGGAGCAGTGGTGCGCCAGTATTTCGGCAAACCATGGCCAGCTGGCTTCACTGGGTAGAGATGAATGTGTTGACCATCGTAACAATCGAACATCCTCTGTATCGAGGTGGATCAAAACCCGGGCAAATCCGTTGTTTCCAATTTTCTTTCTTTCTCTTAATCTCGCGAGTTAATTCAATTTCAAGTCGCATCAATTGTTACTGTTGTATTTTCAAGCTATGAGACTGACCCCAGGAATTAACAAATAATATTATATTCGGATAAAGTCGGGTTTATTTCCGTTATTATCACCACTAGTTTGCATTTATCTATTTTTCAGTAAAATACAGCAAGTACACTGCTTACATTATTTTGTATATCCTTACAATTTTTCAGTGTCGATACATTACCCTTGACAGCAGGGGGGCAGCATTAACTGTGTTGTTTCGAATAGGATTATTAAAGACATTACTCGAAACGTTCAATATCGCTCCAGTTTCAGCTGAACTGTCATAGCTTTCTCTGAAGTACTCATTCCTAGCAATACCCATTCACGTGTAGTCGGAGATCTTACGGGCGGTCGCTCCTTGGTTGTTAAGTTGATAACTTGGGACAGAGCCGAATGCCTTTCGCAAATGTAGGTAAATAGAAGTGGCTCCTCACTCGTTTACCTATGTCTCGTACATCGCACTTGATTAATAACGCCTTTACTATTGTCAAAGATAGATAAACGTAATTCCACCGCGATGTTTTCAGAGTGTCGTTATTTTTTAGCACATACTTAATATAACAATAGGCTAAACTGGATCTTGTCTTTACCTGCTCAGTTCTTACAAATAACATATAGTTACAATTTCACTTAAAATTTCAAAGCCAGTTATGTGATACTTATTCGCATTTTTAGTCAAGTTGGAGTTTTCTATGTATCCAGTTTATACTGTGTATGGGACACCCTACAACTATGAAATCTCTCATAGAAATGTAACAGAATAATTAGATAACAATGTGCGCAATGTAAAACTGTAAACAATATAAAAAACTGTTCCAAACGTGTTTCCGATATATTATAACTCTAGAAAATGACACACAGGGTGAATCACCTAGAACTTGCACCGCAGATATTGCAGAAATGGATAGTACTAGTGATGTGCGGTTTTCACAGAACGGTTTGGTAGTCAGGGGCTCGTATTGTTAGTCAATAAATAGATTGTAATAATACTTGGAAACTGTGCGTTTGTGCAAGCATAGCCTTTTTTAAATGGAAGAATGTCTCATGACATTAACACACTAAAATTAGGGTAAATTAGAATGTCAGTGGTGTTTGTTGCACGATTCTAGTGTTCAGTCGTTTACGAAATATCGTATTTTGAAAAGTTGCCAAACCGACACTTGTTTGTGCCACTCAACTGCTACGTTATGTTTACTTACAGTGTGCTTATGGTTCCTTGCGTGCATTGCGACTTGCTAGTCAGATAGTGTGTGAGAGGCCAGTAGATCGTGAATCCATGATGGCATTTACTAATGCAGATAAAGCTGACATGCTCTTGGTGTATGCAATGTGTAGGAAGAATGCAGTTCTTTCTTGTACAGCGTATGCGGCAGGATGCCCCAACACACGTCAATTAACTCTGCAATCATTTATCAACCTCTTCAACCAGTTACGTGACCGCCCCCGGTAGCTGAGTGGTCAGCGGGATAATATGTCGATCATAATAGCCCGGGTTCAATTCCCGGCCGGCTCGGAGATTTTCTCTGCTCAGGACCTGGCTGTTGTGTTATCCTACTCATCATCATTTCATCCCCATCGACGCGAAAGTCGCTGGAGAGGCGTCAAATCGAAAGACCTGCACCCGGCGAACGGTCTACCCGACGGGAGGCCCTAGTCGCACGACATTTACATTTCTACCAGTTACGTGAAAGAGGTAGTGTAGCACTTAACCAAGTAGCAGATGGAAACACGGGATAACGGGAGACGGGGAAATTAATGTACTTGTTGCTGTTGCAGTTGATCCGCACGTTAGCTCCCGACCAATCGGACGAGGAAGTAGAATGTGTCAGGCAAGTGACCTACGCATTCTCCATCGGCATAGGTTCCACCCCTATCACATCTCTCTCCATCAACAGCTGCATGGAAACGATTATGAGAATCATGTCAACTTCTGTACATGGGCGTTGAAACAGTATACTCCAGACATATCATGTATCTTTCTTAGTGATGAGGCGACAATCAAGGCCAGATAGAACACCTAAAATGCACTATCATTCTGTTGAGAGTTCCCACTAGGTTCGTTAGGTGGAACGTCAGCGCCCATGAGTGTAGACGTTCAGAAGTGTTCAAATGTGTGTGAAATCTTATGGGACTTAACTGCTAAGGTCATCAGTCCCTAAGCTTACACTACTTAACCTAAATTATCCTAAGGACAAACACACACACCCATACCCGAGGGAGGACTAGAACCTCCGCCGGGACCAGCCGCAAGTGTAGGCGTGTGAGGTGGGACAGTGAACCATTAGCTCATAGACGGAACACTGAATGCGTGCAGGTATCTCAACCTCCTAAAAGACCATCTTCCACGGATGCTAGAAGACGTTCCTTTGCAGACCAGGAGAACCCTTAGGTACCTACATGATTACTGTCCAGCCCACAGTACACGAAGAACTACAGCATGTTTCACGAATTGTTTCCAAATCGTTGGACTGGACGCAGAGGACCTGTACGTCGGCTAGCGCCTTCTCCGGATTTGACACTTGTCGAGATTTTTGGGCGGGGAAAGCTGAAATACGCTCTCTACAACGACATACCAGCTGCACCGATGATCTGCAACGACGTATTACCGCAAGCTGCTGGTACATCTCGTGTACCAGATGTAGAAGTATGAAACCAGAATTTCCCTATAGATGGTGCTAACCGTCAGTGTAGGGCCCGCGAGACTGCGTCCGCAGCACCATCTGCTTCCTGTAACAGCTGACGACGAATGTCAACACGCAGGAATCCAAGTTCCATACATCGGTATCTGTTTCAAACCCATAAACAGTCGAGTTTTGTGCCTAGGAACTGCGATTTGCGCACAGCACTGGTTTTTTGTTGCCATTTGAAGAAAACTGCTGCAGAATCGCATCGAATTCTTGAAGCAATCTTCAGCGCACATGCTCTTGGGAAAACACAGTGTTTCCAGTGGCTCAAATAATTCATAAGTGGTGATTCTGACCTGAGAATCGAAAAGCGGGGGAAACCACCGAAAAACTCCGAAGACAACGAATTGAAGGCCTTATTGGATGAAGATGATACTCAAACTGAACAGGACCTCGTGGAACAATTGAATGCGACATGGAAGCCGTTTCTCTTCGGTTGACAGCTATGGGAAAAGTGCAGAAAGTGGGAAAATGGGTTCTGCATGAGCTGAATGAAAGACAGCAAGCAAACCGAAAGAGCCCTTGTCAAATGCTGCCTTCTAGAAATAAAAGAAAGTCTTTCTCAATCGTGCAGTGACAGTTGATGAAAAATGGATATATTTTAGGACTCCTAAGGGTCGTAAATCATGAGTGAATCCAGGCAAACCATCGACATTCCCTGCAAGACCAAATCGCTTTGGAAAGAAGACAATGCTCTGTGTTTGGTGGGATCTAAAGGGTGGCATCTATTATGAGCTGCTAAAATGTGGTGAAACCGTTTACAATGATCCCTACCAACAGTAAATGACTGATTTAAATCGAGCATTACGTGGAAAACGGCCAGAATATGGAGAAAGGCAACGCAATGTCATATTGCTCCGTGAGAACGTCCCTTCGCACACAGCAAAAGGCGTGAGGGAAACGATAGAAGCGTTCATTTGGGAAGTACTAGGGCATGCGGCTTATTCTCCAGACTCGGCTCCTCAGATTATCATCTATTTGCATCACTAGCACACGCTCTCGCTGAACGACGTTTCATTTCGTACGAAAATGTACGGATAGGGCTCGCTGACTATTTCGCTTCAAAAGGAGAACTGTTTCTTGACGTGGCATTCACAGCCTGCCAGAGAAGTGGCAGAAATGTATAAATAGCAATAGAGATTATCTTGGATAAAATATTGTTAATCAGTTTCAAACAACAGACGGTCAGTTTCAACACATTCTGCGAAAATCAATTGTCTCGTTACTGGTCAGAATACACATACCATGCAATTTGTTGTTCTTTAGTGTGTGCTACCACTGGTGTTTATAAGTGTCGGTGTGGCATCTTTACACCATAGAATATCTCGTAAGCGAGTCGCACTAGAATTCTGCAACAAACGGAACTAACATTCTAATTTACCCTACATTTATTCTGTTAATGTCAATAGGAATTGTTCCATTTAAAAAGTGTATGTTTGCACAAAAAATGTGCTATCTAAGTATTATTACAGTCTGTTTGTTGGTTAACAATACGAGCACCTGACTACCAATCAATTCTGTGAAAACCGCACATCTGTAATACTTTCCGTTTCCGCAATATTTGCGGTGTACGTTTTAGGTAAGTCACCCGGTATATTATCATCCTGTGTTGAGTACTGTAAAGAAATAACTAGATTATAGTTGCAAGTTTTTGTTTATGTTTGTAGATGCAGAAGTGTTAAAAAAATGTTCAAATGTGTGTGGAATCTTATGGGACTTAACTGCTAAGGTCATCAGTCCTTAAGCTTACACACTACTTAACCTAAATTACTCTAAGGACAAACACATATACCCGTGCCCGAGGGAGGACTCGAACCTCCGCCGGGACCAGCCGCACAGTCCACGGCTGCAGCGCCTAAGACCGCTCGGCTAATCCCAAGCGGCTGTAGGCGTGTGTACATGCACAGGCAAATCTGTATGAACTTGCATTACCTTATCCTTACGTTTCGTCGTAAATACACGGTACAGTCGCATTAATGTCATAACCGCCTATGTTCGACGTCAGTGTGCATTAACCACTCACAGACGGCACGTGGCAGCACTAGCAGTGGAGGGTATATGAAGGGTGTTGGGGGATGTTGGCAACAGTTCAGAAAACGAAGCGATTTCTCTGACGTCCCAAGGGACATTAATATTGTTTTTCGGTCTGAGACTGCAAGCACTTCCGAAACGTCTTAGTTTTTAAGTTGTTCGGATGCTGCTGTGGTTAAAGTATACTGTGCACGGCAAACTGGCGCTACCCAAAACTGGCGCCGAGGCAACTGAGGCGCAGCACCGGCCACACAGGTGACAGGAGTGGGAGAGTGCGAGCGGACAGCCGTGCAAATGTTGAGCGACTGTCCACCTAAACGCACCCGGGAGCTACTAACAGCGTCTCCTCTAGGACCTTTCAGTTAACATTGCTGCGTGTGGGCCTCCGCAGCTGGCGTCTCATTCATGCACCCATGTGGACTGCTGTTCATCGGCAACCAAGACTGGAATTTGCACACCAGTAGCGCAACTGGACATCCACTGAGTAGCAATACGCAGTGTTTTTTCCTCTCTAACCACTTTGTGAGCGTGTGGATGCTATTCTGTAATTCTGCGCAATGGATTAATCTGGGATGTACCCTTTGCCCTGCGGCTCCTGCAAGATGCAATTTCCACCCCCACACTACCACAGAAGTCAGACAGACGCTCCTAACGTTCTAAAGAGAAATGCCTGAAAAACTTTCAGCAATAAATATCTTCTAGAGTCGTCTGCTGTAAGGAATGGACACAAAAATTCACAACATTTCTTACATAACTAGTGGGATACTTGGGTACTGGAGTAGTACTAGTTAGTGTAAGAAAAACATGAAGCAAACGAAAATTGTTACTTATTTTACAAAAATTCTGAAAAATCACAATAGCACTTTTAGTTATGAACTGAACAAGTTATATCCTGGTTCTTTTCGGAATGTGAAGTTACCTCTCAAGGATAGGATTTGCTAATGAAATTTCTATACAAAGTTTAAGATTGTTGTTGACTTGGCAGAATGGCTGAGAGGGGCACCTACTCAACTTGAATAGTTATCCTTTAGAATGTTGCTGGGTACGGCCGAAGCTGTCGCATGTGAAATGCAGTAAAGTGTATTGTTGTGGAGGAAATATGGGGCTCGCAAGAGCTGTAGTGCACAATACAGTAAGCAGCGATGACTGCGGTCTGAGCCGCTCACTGCTGACAAATAAGGTAACTCTCGTTCTATCTGGATTGACCTTCGCCAATCAAACTCTCCCTACACCTTGATGAAGTCAAGGACTCCTATTCGCCCCTAGTCTAACTATTGGCTTTGTACATCGGTCAGATAACCAGTCCACCGTGATGCCACTCAAAAATTCGCTCGCAGATGTTTAACTATAACTGTGT
Organism: Schistocerca serialis cubense; assembly: GCF_023864345.2. Lineage (NCBI taxonomy): Eukaryota > Metazoa > Arthropoda > Insecta > Orthoptera > Acrididae > Schistocerca > Schistocerca serialis. The sequence goes on along the minus strand of NC_064641.1, from coordinate 1,747,635 downwards.
CCATTCACACCGCACAAGAAGTGTGGCAGCCAATACAGTGAACAACGCTTGATTACAAGGACTCAATATAGAGTCGCACTCCGATTCGCTCTCGACAGTGGTGCTCTCCCAGTGAAGTACTGAGGAGAGACTTGTTCCTCGCTCTTTGAGTACACGTATGAGCGCTCACGCACTCGTTACGTGTTCTCGCTCCAAGAGCAACAACGGAACGGCCCCTCTCCACGCCAGACGTGAAGGGGTATATCTTTCGGTCTCTTCCATTACTCCTTCAGCTCAAGGCGTGAGGAATATCGTCCGCCAATCAGCACTGCTCTTCTAAAACGGGGAATGACGTTTCATTTAAGGCGACCAATCCGGAAATCTGTAGCATCGGCATTTGGTGTTTGCTGTCTCCCTGTGAAAACCTCTGAAACTGCGTGCTATGTTTGTAAAGAATGCACAGGCTGGGCGCTCCCACACAATGTAGTGGAATTTGCTTTTAAGCCAAACACAAGGTCATTCTCCGCTTTCACTCGGGCAAACGCTGTCCGCTCCATGGCCGGTCGCCGTCTGACGTAGATAGGCTGAATCGTCCTCTGAAGGGACCGGCCTTTCGGCGTGCGGTCCGCCTCTCCCGAACTTGAAGCTCTTGTGACCGTCGTGTCTTGAATGTATATGTGTACGCCAGCCTCGAGTATCTCAACCCCGGTGCCCACTTCTTATTTGCGTATCGTTTACATGAATTCATACAACATTGACTTTATCTTATCGAGTTTGCGTTCCAATGAAGCATTTTGATGTGCGGAATATGATTGTGAGGCCAGAATACGTAAGCAATGAAGGTCAGGAGACCACGACGTCTGACAACTTTTTATGCTCCATCAGACAGATGGCCATTGGCGTTTTGTGAGTTAACGAGCATTGTGCTCTCATTTAAATATATGGCCGAAAGAGTCAGTCTATAGAATTGTGAAACGAACCCTGTCATCCAGGACCGCGTGCCACAAAGGGCGCAGATTCACCGCGAGATGGGGAAACTCACAGGCGTCTATTGTCTATTGAGGCCTAAGTGCTGTAGCATGCGAATGAGAAAGACGAGAACCTACGTCATAGGGAAGCAAAGTAGAAGGCTTTTCTGGCCAAGGAGACGTATCAGTGTCACATATGGCGGATCTAAGATCGGCCATAAGGGGAAACATTTATGAAATTTATTCAATTCTGTAGTAATGCAAGGAATGAAGCCACAGTAATTTTAATCTGCCATCCTCCACAAAAGTTTCATGGTGATCCCAATAAAACTCGGAAATTGATCATATCTATAATAGTTTAGGATTTACTGTTTAAGTGAAATGAACAAGTTTTGTAACAAAGACCTGAATGCTAAAATCTGAACGCTTTGGTCGATCTTAACGATCGACATTTCATACAGAAGCGCATCATTTAAGTGATAAACGTTGTAAATATCAGCTCTGTAGCCTATTTTCTTTAAAGATGTAGTAAATTTAAATTATCGGTATTCACAGTTAAGCATCAGATCATCATTTTCTCCACACAAAACACATTGAACGATGACAGCATTACACCTTATTGAATGATTAGGTAACAGAATATTTGTTCTAAGGTTTAGCGCATAATAGTTACTTGTGTTCTTTATTTATTTATGAGAAAGCACATTGGCGCAAGACTACTGGCCGTGACTTTCAAAGTTATGAAGGAAATTGTATTGGTTTTACGTAAAAGAATTTAACGGTTATTATATAATGGAAGTTATTGTTACTTTACTTAGAACGTGAAAGTGGTCAAGCTTTGATTATTTAAATATGTAGAAATGTAAAGTAATATAGAATAAGCTGTAGCCAATCAGATGGACGGCTTCAGGAAAGGGAACTGCGCTAGTCAGTTGAATGAAGAAGTTCGGCACGCGGTGGACGCGGCCGGAGACGGGCGGAGGGACAATTCTGGTCGAGACACCAAAGGCGACAGTTCGGATGCAGACCCGAAAGCCGACAGTCGTTCTTTAGGAAGTGAAGCGACTTAGAAAACAGTGTGAGCAGTGAGAAGCCGCGAGGCTGTTGTGAACTCTCTAACTTTTCGCGTAGATAACTTGTATTTCGCTATGAGATTGTGAATGATCGAACTGTGTCAAATGCATATGAGCTCGAGTGTAACAGTAACTCTAAATGCGACCACTTTCGCTATTAGTTTGCTTTCTGAATAAACATTACTCTAACCAAATCGCAACTGTGTGGCCTCCATCATTTATGGGTCGTTAACTTAGTTCCCGATATTATTATTAATGTAGGAACCGCGTGTGAGCCCGAACATCTGTGGGATGTTAGTTCGCAGTGTTCGGCATAAAACGTCTGAAGGAAAGCACTCTGCAACCAAAAGGGTGCGTTATTGACTGGAGAAGCTGTCGTGTCATTTAGTGAGTAACATCACTCACCAACTCACACTGAATGAACACGAGTATGTATATGTTCGTGGGGATCATGTCCACCACTGCATGCAGTTTGACATCTACCAGCAGGACAACGCGACGTGTCACACAGCTCCCAGTGTAGGTGCGTGGTTCGTGTGGGTAAGAGCAGGTGTGGCGACCTTCTCACGTCAACGATGGCTTAGCCCGTAGTTGTGGTGAAGTTTGGTGCCAGAGTGACGTCATTAATCAGCCCCGCACCTCACCTGCAGTTCCAAGCCGTCGCCTTCTTCCCGCGTCAGTCGACACCCTCCTATTTAAAGCGTCGCAGATCTCGATGTAGATTCGACGCTTTAGCACCACTTGAGAGGAAGGCTGTAGGCACCTTTGAGCTAAATCTGAAACTCATGCGTCACAATCGGACACAATTATGGGCTTTCGGAAAAGTTACCCTTTTTTTGAGCAGTTTATACGCATAGTTTTGTGGAAAGTACGCGAGGCTGGTATTTAAATATTACATTTTTGTAGTTCTTTTGAATATCGAAAGTTCCCGTGTACCGAATTGCTAGAAAACTAGACAGTATTCAGATCTTTACTTCTGATGAGGACACATTAGAGTCGAAATCGGTAAACTACAGCATACCCAAGAAATGCAATCGCGTAACTTCCGGCAGCTCACGTTTTCAAGTTCGTTAACAGTAAAATTAAATTGAAAACCTGAAGCAATAAACGCCGGACATCGAGCCAAAGACAGAAACTGATACGATGCATTCGAATTTAAAGTATACAGCACTATTGTTTGTTGGTAGAACACTTATTCCAAACTTTTTTTTTCATTTCTTGTCGAATTAGGCAAGGCAGACTCTTTGAGATGTCGTCCATTTTTAGAGTTACTATCATTTCAGCCAGATCAAAGAGAACTGGATCTGGAAAGAAAAATATGATCGGAACGAGATGTCCCACTTACAACTATGAACGCATATAATAGAATAAAAACAAAACAAGAATCATTCACGCAAGAGAGGCACGTACGCCGAATGGCATATTCGACTAGTCATAGACTCTACTCAGTTTCGCACACACACACACACACACACACACACACACACACACACACATACATACATACATACACAGACGCCCGCGCGCGCGCGTACCATCTGCTCACATTTTTGCCTAGGACATACATTCCCCCTGTGGCTATCAAAGATATTGTATCGTTATCCTTGTTTATCAGGTAATTTTTATTCTCTGACCGTAAAGTGGGTTGTTCTAATTTCGATCCATTCCAGTGTCGGGGAAGTGGTAGTGGGAGACAGCAAATCCCGGTTAGGATAATTTACGATAGGTTAGGAAGGGCTATTCAGTCCTGGAATTTCCCATACAGTCAAGGGTAACCTCCCGAGAACCTTGAGCAGAACCGGAGGAATGGGAACTACTTTCAATTTAACGCCGGTACAATGTGTTCCAGGTACACAATACGAGAACCTACTGCTTTTATGTTAGTTTGTTCAGATGTGTAATGACTGAAGTTGGTAAATTGCTCGATCACATGCAGCATACTAACACTATTAACTGGCCTCTCAGTTGTGCCATTCCTCTCGCTTATAGCTGCCAGCAGGGAAGGAGGGTGGAAAGATTTCTGGAATTCTCATTAAGAGTCTGCCGAGCATTTATTCAATTTAACTGAGATACGCAGACGCCACGAATCTGAATAATTTGCGTCGCAATGCTTGTCCACAGCTGCGTTTACCAGTAACGGAAGCAAGAAATGAATTCCGGTAACAGAGAGTTATTCGCCATCTTGTGTGGTGTGTGACTAACATTAACAGCAAGGAATGGAGGTATTTATGCAGTGATTCGATAATGAAAATCAGAGAAAGTAGACGATGGAATCTGTACAAATTTCAAGGTAGGCTCTTCAACACGTCGACAAGAGCAGCTGAGAAAATTTTTTGCTGTTATACAAATACCACGAGCATATTTCGGACGTAATTATTCTGTGTGTCACAATATACCGTGGTAGTCTTCCATCCAGCGAACTCTATCGCGACAGTGTATGTATTTGCAAAGATAAAGCGCAATATATGTTCGTAAGCTCATTATACGCTTCTAAGTTTTTTATATGGGATAGTTGCGTGCGTACATGTCTAGCAAAAATAGGTCTAGAAACATTTAACAAAGAATTATATTTTCTTACTAGATTGGGGTGCAGATCGCAGTATGTTTTTCGTCTCTACTTAAGAAAGCAGTAGCCTGATATATTCCATTCCCTATACACGTGCAGCGTTACAGCAATACTTACCTCATACAATTACATCTAAATCTACGTAACTACTCTGCAATTCACACTTAAGCAGTAATGGAAATTGGTGCTAATGTCTTACGGGACCAAACTGCTAAGGTCATCGGTCCCTAGGCTTACAGACTACTTAATCCAACTTAAACTAACTTACGCTAATGACGGCACACACACCCGTGCCCGAGGGAGGACTCGAACCTCCGACGCGGGCGAGCCGCGGGGATAGTGATAAGACGTCATAGACCTCGCGGCTACTCCTCGAGGCACGTACGCAGTAAAACTTTCTTCAATCGGTTATCTACAGCCGATAAATATTTTTTAAATGATTTCTTGTGTCAACATCTGCACAGTTTTATTTGTTTAATTCCTTACTTATAGAATAAACAAAATTATGCAGCCGTTGACACATAAAATGAATTTTTTCACACTCAAGTACTTGGCTGACGGTTCACAGAATCACTTTGAGACTATTTCTCAACCGTTTCCCTCTCGAACTGCACGCGGGAAAAAATTAACACTTAAATCTTTACGTGAGAGTCTGCTTTCACTAATTTTATCACGATGGTCGTTTCTCTCAATGTAGGTGGGAGCCAACAAAATATGTGGTTAGTCGTAGGAAAAAGGTGATGATCCATATTTCGTCTAAAGATCTCTCCCTAACGAAAAACGTCTTCGTTTTAATGATTACCACCCCAACACGCTTGTCATACCCGTATTTCGCGATGGTACAAAACGAGGTGTCCTTCTGTGAACTTTTTCAATGCCCTCCGTCAATCCTGTCTGGTAAGGATCCCACGCCGCTCACCAGTAATCCAGAAGAGGACACACAAGCGCGGTGTAGGCACTCTCTTTAAGAGATCTGTTACAGCTTCTGCTGCCCTTGCCTCACCTTCCACAAAAATTTTTCTACATGACTATTCCAATTTAAGTCGGTCTAAATAGAAGTCCATAGTTGATTGATTGGTTGGTTTGGGGTAAAGAACCAAACGGCGAGGTCATCTGTCCTATCGGATTAGGGGAGGATGGTGAAGGAAATCTGGCGCGCCCTTTCAAAGCAACCATCCCGTCATTTGCCTGAAGCGAATTAGGGGAATCACGGGAAATCAGGATGGCCGGATGCGAGTACAGTGTACTAACAACTGTGCCGCCTCTCTCGGTAGCCCGTAGTTGTTTAATTGAATCCACAACCTTTGAATTTACATGATGTATCGTGTAACCGAAATTTTGTGGAATTTTTTCAGTATCCGTGTTGAAGGCATGACAATTTGTGAAATGATAATTAAATCAAGACGCTACGCTGCCGACAGGCGTTGATATACATCAACGGGGACAGTTGAAAATGTGCGCCCCCTGCTTACACGACAGACGCTCTATCCACCTGAGCCACCGATGGAACAGAGGATAGTGCGACTGCAGGGACTCTGTCCCTAGCACGCTCCCCGTCGGACCTACGTTCCCAAGTTAATGTCCACACACTACATTCGTAGCGGCCTTGCCCATTACACTCATTACTCTCGGCAGAAAATCTCACGAGTGCGGTAAGAGTTAGGGCAATACGTGTGCATCCGTACAGAAGAAGAAGTTCAATGGCCGATTAGCCTTAACTATACATGAAGATGGTGTCTGTTCTTTCGGACATGCCCAACAGAACAGATTCCGTCTTCACATATAGTTAAGGCTGACCAGGGTTAGCTTCCACTTTTGTCGTCATGTAGATACCTTGTGCAAATCATTTTTAATTGGTATTAACATGGGATATCCACCTTAAGAAGCCAGAATCTGATGGACCACGAAAAAAAAAAAAATACTCCGTCCGTGCAGACCTTGGCAGGCCCAACGGCACCAACCGGCCGGCATGCCATCCTCAGCCCACAGGCGTCACTGGTTGCGGATATGGAGGGGCGTGTGGTCAGCACACCGCTCTCCCCGCCGTATGTCGGTTTACGAGATCGGAGCCGCTACTTCTCAATCAAGTAGCTCCTCAGTTTGCCTCACAACGGCTAAGTGCACCCCGCTTGCCAACAGCGCTCGGTAGGCCTGATGGTCACCCATCCAACAGCTAGCCCAGCCCGAAAGCGCTTAATTCGTTGATCTGACGGGAACCGGTGTGACCACTGCGGAAAGGCCATTGGCCGATGGACCACGAAGTCAGTTATCTGTTCTTTTCATGGGTCTCTTCAATTATGTCACTAACTATTTTATTTTCTTGTTGTAATTCTCGTATGTAGAGCATCTGCCGATGTTCCTAAGATTCAATCGTGAGTACTGAGGATTTGTGCCACATCTGGACTCGAACCTATTCTTAATGTTTTTCGGGAGAGCTAAAAAATTCCGCGCTCGAGTTCTAGTCTGGTATAAATTTTCAGTCGTAAGGAGACAGTAGTTAACTGGATGTTCAGAATTTATGAAAGATTTGCACAGTCATTTCAGGTCATTCTATATTCATCGATTCCATCCCCTCGGCTCCATCAATTTCACATAAGCGTACTTAAACGTCCAAGTCAGAGCAATCGCATAATACGGTCATTTATGTCACATATTTGATACTCGCAAACTCACTCATCACAACACATAGTGTACTTTCCGTTGACCTAGAACCATGAAATTCGACAGGAAGAGCCGGCCGGAATGGCCGTGTGGTTCTAGGCGCTACAGTCTGGAGCCGAGCGACCGCTACGGTCGCAGGTTCGAATCCTGCCTCGGGTATGGATGTGTGTGATGTCCTTAGGTTAGTTAGGTTTAATTAGTTCTAAGTTCTAGGCGACTGATGACCTCAGAAGTTAAGTCGCATAGTGCTCAGAGCCATTTTTTTTACAGGAAGCAAGGTGTCATAGTACAAGTAAAGGAAAAAATACGAAAACTGCTAATTTGTAATTACATCACACGGAAAAACATTATCATTTATTACCCGACTGTCTGTCAGTACATCTACTAAGATGCGTTCTTCTCAGGAAAGGGTCGACTTATCAAGTTGAAATTTATGTCACATGCTAAGGTCTATGGTACCTTGGCGATGTAAAAGAAATTATACTTCTAAGCCAATGCAGTTAAAAGATATAGCTACTGGTCACATATTTTGATACTCGTAAACTCTTTCATTGCGATCTATGGTGGTGGCGGTTGGATTAATAAAAATCGTCGCCGTTGTTTACTGCATCCTGAAAAGTACTTTTGCAGTCAGCCAGAAAGCAATGGAGAATATACTGACTATAATTTCCAGTCTGAGAGTCCTCATTCTTCTTCTGCTTCCTGATAAAAATGTTCCTACTAGCTATTTACTCATCGGGATCAGGAACTATGACTATAAATATACGTTTAGAGCTCTAACTGATTAATATACGCAATAAAAATTTACATGCACAAACATAATCATATTTCTGATGATAATAATAATACTAATAATGTTCCTATCATAAACAGCACTATTAGCAATCGCAGGCGAGCTCTACCGTAAGTTCCAAGTAAAATGGTCTGCCGCCTTCACTTCTAATCATCCAAGTTAATTGCTCGCCACAAAAGTGGGAAATTATTTCACCAATTGCCACGGGGTTTTTTCAGCATTATGGGCTACACAAACAGTTACTTCCGTGAAATCTAAGCGATCCAGGACAGTGTGTAGCTGCCTGGCTGTGGACGTCGTTCGAGACACAGCGTATGCCGGCGTCTGAGTGATGCGGACAGACTGACAGCTCGGTGCGAAGTGCCTGTCTGGCCATACTTACACATGGGCGCAGCTGACCGCCCAACAGGTCATCTGCTACGAACTGTTCTAGGCGCAGTCAGTAGCATCTAAATGGCTGCTTTCTCGGACACGTATCATTTAATAACTCTATTCTGTAACAATTTGCGCTCTCCATAATTTTTGTACAAATGAAATTAGTTGGCTTTATTTACTGAGAAAGTTTTATCTCGACTGCATTTAAACGTTGCCGGCTACAAGTTTTATAATGGAACCGACAATAGAACATGACCTCTGAACAACATCTTTAAGACTCATTGTATTGATTGTTATTTACTCTAAGGTCTTGAAACTTGATACAGATGTATTACATCCATAAACTACTGATGAATTCTTCTCGGGTTATCGGCCGAGTGGGGGCGTCGTCTTGTCGTAACGTTTCAATGAGTTTCGAAGATGATGGGTACGAAAGTCATTGAAACGTTGCGTAAAGACGACGCCCCCACTCGGCTGATAACCCGAGAAGAATTCATCAGTGGAATACGTCGAGAAAGACTGCAGTCGCATATATCCTTAACCTAACTGAGTGCTGTAGTTGGAACTTTCTGTAACAACTACAATTTACACTTAATGTAATACAAATAGTGACGGTTCAGTTCCGAATTTGGTCTTCAGTAAGTAACTTTAAAACTAATAGAGGAAGCTTAATGGTGTAGAGAGTTAAAATCTTTTACGTCAGACTGAGGCTACATAAGGATTTTCATCTTTCTGCGTCTGATATTTAGTGCCTTCAATTTTTCGTAAAAACGCCGATTTTGACCAAAATATCGCACTGATCGAGTTGAGACAATTTTTGATTGTGACATACGTTTGCAAGTTCTGAACAGTTTTTAGACTTCTGGCTCCATTATTTAGCCATACTTATTTTTTTCTTAAAACAATGTATTTAGTGAAACATATTTATCTGGTCGTTCTGAGATTTAACAATTTTAACATTAATATACTAAAGCATATACTGGCAATGTTTGGAAAAGCTACTTCAGTTTTCAATTTCATTCGTAGATTGTGACACAATTTTTTGTGTGCTACGCGCAGGCGAGTTATTATGACGTCGTGCTAGCAACATTGAACTGGGGTACGTCTCGGCACACTCGCTTGCCTCTGTATCTCTCAAATGGTACAGCGCTTGTTTTGCCGTACTATGAGTTCCTTCCCGTTGACCTACAACCATCAAAGATGGCAAGAAGAAAGGTTTTATGGTTAAAGTAAAAAAAAACTAAAAAACGTTAATTTATTATTGTATCACACAAAAAAATTTGTTTTGATATGTCTTATACGACTACATACTTAAAACTAAAACATTGTCGAAAGTCTTGGAATTCCGGCGACTGATATCTTGCCAGTATCAACGCCGATAATAGGCAAAAATCGTCCATATTCTCCATTCCCGCGATGGGTGAACTGCATCTGTAGATCTGCAAGTTTCTGCGGAACCCTCTGTGCCATGCGAGTCCTCCTCGCACATGGCCAATATTTAAGAAGGCATATCTCCTGAACTGTGTGTTGAAAACTGATACAGTTTCGCAGGTACAATTAGTGGTATATGCGGATACTCTCTGCAAAATGTGTTGCGAATAGATTTAGTAGTAAAGAAGTAATGCATTAAACTGTCAGTCTGCCAGTGACGTTTTACAGGATGATCAGCGAAAGTGTAATAAGAGATAAAGTTTTCGTCGTTTCATTATGTAGAGGGGAGTTTCAGTGAGAAAAAAGGCTTGTGCCGCGTGTAAATTTTTGGATGATATTTGAGTGGTATTTCATGTTTTTCACTGTTAGGAGAATGTGTTTTGTTACTGATTTGGTATACTTTTTCCATAATATCCATCCCGATAAAATAATTTTAAAATTAAAAATTTAATCCAGAAAATACTAGCTTGACATGAAAACATGGATCCAGTTAGGTTCAAGGGACACATGTGCCCAACTTGAACGATTTTCAAAGTCAGTCGGCCTAAATTCTTTTTATTAGTGATAATGCATTATTTATTACAAATGAAGATAGGTTTTATTCTATTATTTTTCAAATAAATGCTGAATAAATTTTAATCACGAAAGATTTAATATTTGACTTATTGTGGTACAGCTTTAACGTAAGTTGAGTAGGTCGCGGGAGCGTTTTAAATTCTTAAATTCGGTCAGTTAGAAAATGAAATAGTGAAAATCAAAATTTGTGGGCTTTGAAAGCCGGCACACAGGCAACCTGCAACAGACAATGTGTGACCCGCTTAGTAATTCAGATAAATAATTCATTCAACAAAACTGCTTACAGTATTTACCCTTTGTTTTATTCGCATTAGAAAATAGCTGCACGATTCTGCAACCATTAATTGCCGACAACCGTGGCTGCCTGACGATGTTATGAGTTTGTGTGATACATTTTTTTTATTTAAATAGGTAATATTAGAGTGAGTGTGAATGAACAACCTACCTACCATTAAACTGGGGAGTAAATGTGCGTGTGAAAACTACACGGAAGTAAGAGGAACAAAATGAGATGAATGGACTGTCGGGAGCCGGGGTGATTCATTGCAAAAGATGGCAACGTTTGTCACCGTTCGCTGTTGCTGAACTTCGAAAACAATTACAAGTGGCTAAAATACGAGATGGCTGCCACCGGCGTGCGCGCCGGCTCCAATCACTGCCCGGAGCGATAAATTCGCCGGGTGTGCCGCGTTCGTCATCATAATTACCCGTCTCCTGTGTCCCCCCCTCCCCCTCTACATCCCATGCTCCCCCCCTCAGCCCCTCCCCCCCCCCACCCACTGCCTACTGGCTGTAGCCTACTGCCCACCTCTCCACCAGTGGCACTGATTTCATTTGCCACAGCCGGACGCAGACACACGTGTGCTCGCCTCGGCGGTTACTCCAATTTCGTATTTGGCCCTGCGAGCGGCAATCAGCGCCGCACACTGGGTGTCCGGTCTCTGCCGGAGTGGGGGGAGGAGGGGGAGGAGGGGGTGAGAGGAAGGGAGGAACGTGGTCCGCCACACAGAACAGCCAGCTGGGGTCAAAGACACCGGCTCCAGAGGAGCACTCACCAGCACCGTGTGAGAGAAAATAACACGGAAAAGTGAAGCGGTGACGTCCTCTGTTCCTATTTATAAATTTGTCGGTTCACAACATCTTTGATCTCAGATGATTTTCACGTTTTGAGGCAGCCATTGACCAAGGAATATTTATTATTAACTATTGTTGTTGTTGTTGTGATCTTCACTCCTGAGAATGGTTTGATGCAGCTCACCATGCTACTCTATCCTGTGCAAGCTTCTTCATCTCCCAATACTTACTGCAACCTACATCCTTCTGAATCTGCTTAGTGTATTCATCTCTTGATCTCCCTCTACGATTTTTACTCTCCACGTTGCCCTCTGTAATGGATCTGGGAGATGTTATTTTTTTTTACCGTATTTGTCGATACTGAATTGAAAATGTTTTCTTATATTTTTGTCAGAATTTATTATAATTTGTCTTATTATATGTTAATTTACTTCTGTTTTTGAGAGTAAAAGCATATTGATTACTATTAGAAAATGTATCGAAGAATAGCAAAGAAACTGATTGTGTAAAATATCTTTGACGTTGGAGTAGTCTTTGACTATAGTCAGTCCGAGTCGGAAGCTAACTCTTGGTGTGTGTTGACGGAAGAACAATGTGAAGGTCGCAGTCATAAATAATTTTGAATTATGTTACTATTATTTTTGTATTATCTGAAAAGAAGAAACTACATTGGAAGAAACTGTATTTGAAACACCAAAATGAGAGAAACACGCTGAACCACGTCATTTTCTGCAGTCGACAACGATGCATTGTAGAATCATACTTAGACAACTGAAGCCAAGACTTATATTTGCTTGCAAACGTCTAATGGAAAAGGTACTGTCACGAAATATGGCAAATTTAAGTTTATAAAAAATAGTGACCATATTTTCAACTTGTGTAATAGCCGGGATGCCATATTTCACCTTCAATGCTAAATTTGTGATCCCTTGATGCCTAAGAACATGTTCTACCAACTGGTCCCTTCTTCTAGTCAAGTTGTGCCACAAACTCCTCTTCTCTCCAATTCTGTTCAATACCTCCTCATTAGTTATGTGGTCTACCCATCTAATCTTCAGAATTCTTCTGTAGCACCACATTTCGAAAGCTTCTATTCTCTTCTTGTTCAAACTATTTATCGTCCATGTTTCACTTCCATACATGGCTACCATAGTGACCATATTTTCAACTCGTGTAGTAGCCGGGATGCCATATTTCAACTGGGGACTGTAGCCGGGATATTGTGTTCACGAGATCTTCAATAGTGCTACGAGGAAGAAAATTTTTGTGTGTTAATACCAGTTTCTTCAGAATGTGTGTTACATTGTTTGTGTTCATGGAGAAGTAAAAGTTTTGGAGAAGAAATGTTTCGGAAAAAAATATAATTTTCGACAGAAGAAAATACTTCAAGAATTTTGGTCAACAATCACATGGATGGAAAACGTGGTTTTGGAACAGTAGAAGAGTGTTCCAGATAAGTCACGAAACCCTCGTATTTTGTTAAAACAATATTTTTATCTTGTTTTGTATTGTTGTGTATAAATTTTTTGTTCTTCACAATGACTTATGAGATTTTCGAGAGTATTGTGCCTAAAGTAGAAAGTAGTAATTTAATGGACTTCAAACATCAGGACAGGTCAAATGAAACAGAAAGAACTGATCAATTTGATTTAAAAAGTTTTCTTGTAAATTTCACGAAAGAAATTAAACAATCAGTTGACGACAATACGACATACTGGGATGAAAAAATTGATAACATTTTGTTGCAAGTCCAAGCAGTCAATACCCAAGTGGGTGAGCTTTCGAACAGAGTTGGCAGTGTTGAGGAAAAAATTGAATCTGTGGAAGCAAAACTAAATGAAATTGATGTTAAATTGAGCGGTGAAATTAACACTGTAAAAAATGAGTTACTGGTAGATAGGGAAAGAAATTTAATTGATTTTAATGAGATAAAAGGGGAAATTAAAAATTTGGATCAGAATACAAAAGTTTTAGTTAAAAATGTACAACAAGAAACTGACAATCGTTTGGTTACTCTAGAAGAAAAAGTAGAATGCAATGATTTGGAAAACAAAAAATCTGTCAAAGAACTTAGCGAAAAAATTGAAAGTTTTGACATTGAATTTCAAAGCAAAAATTACAATGTCAACACATGTAATCTTATATCTAATATTCCAGTGAAGCACTTTTTGGTAGATGGACCCTTACATCCTGTTGATTTTAAGCAGTATTGTAAGGATTGTTTTTTACCTCACTCACCAGATGAAATAAAAATTAAATTTGTGAAAAAATTCTTGGAAGGGGAAGCTTTGACTTGGGCAAACCAGATTGTAACTTTGGGGATGACCTTTTCAGAATTTGAATCAAAATTTTTGGAAAAATTTTGGGATGATCTTAAACAAACTAGAATCAATAGTGAATTTTTGAATGGGCGAAACTATAGGGAATCAGATAGGAACATGAAACAATTTTGCAAAAATGAACTTCAAAAACTTATTCATTTAACAAAACCTTTGGATGACTTGATCAAAATTGATACCTTAAAGAGAAGATTGCCATCAGCAATGCAGTTGAGTTTAGTTCATTGTCCTGACAGTAATGTAGAGCAGTTTGTCAATTATATTGAAAAGTAGGATAGGGTAACAACAAGAACACACAGTGGGTTTACTCAGAAAGGTAATGGTCAAAATTGGGGAAATGATCACTTTCAAAAAAGGCAACAAAACAATTATCTTGGTGTCAGTCAAAATTCAGGGGGATATAACAATTTTGTAAAGAAGGACCATAATTTTTATCCAAAACAAGAACAACATTTTCGCGTTAATAATCAACAAAATAGAGAACACTTTAGGGATCAAAATCACAGAAATTTTGATAGAGGTCAGTACAATAGAAACTATCAACAATCAGGTAATGGATGGCATAGGAATGGGATCAGAAATGTTGATCAGAGACATTGGCAGAACCATAATCAGCAGTTCAAACAGGAACCGGAAATAAAAAACGAGTAGACGCCCCCTTGAAGGTCCGCAAGGTTGAGGCAGAAGGTGAGCATGATGAAAGGACCAATGGATGTAACTATCATAAGCCCAAACAGGTCAGTTCCAAACCTAAGCTATCACATGAGGTCATTAGTTGTTACTTATTGAAGAAATTTCAAGAGGAAAATAATATTGATAAAGACAAAATTTTCAGTACACAAGAACATACAGTAGATAAAAGTAATTGTGATTCATTTAATTTAACAGAGTTTTACACTTGGGCAGAAAAGAAAAACACTTTGTTGGATGATGTAATTTGCAGTAGTTCAGAGATGTGTATGAATGAAAGAGAGAATGCATGCTGTGAGAATGAAAATGTTGGTGAAAGGGATCTGGTAACTTTAGAAAGGGGAAATAATAATTTGGGGGATAATTTGAATGTGTATGACCTGAATATGTGTAATGATAATGATGTTGTTGATAAAGTTGATAATGATGGTAATGGTATTGATGATGATGTTGAGGAAAGGTATTTCATTAGTTTAAATAGGGAGTTGGGTATACACATGGTTCAAAATGGATTAAATAGTGAGAATATTATAGAAATTCCCAGGGATGTTACCAGGATGAATAAATCTCACAAGCTGGATGTATGTGAAAGTGTGAATTTTGATGTTGTTGGTAAAGAATCTGACTACACAAATAACGATGACACATGCATAACTTCTTACCTAAGTGAATCTTTTATAGATACTAATGATACACACACATTTCTTATGAATATATGGCTGAACAGTGGAACTATTTCTTTTGACAAGAACTTTAGAAAGATGCTTATTAATGTATGTGAAACTGTATGTCCTGAGTGGTGGAAAAAGATGAGATATTTTATTTTTGAAAAGCTGAAGGATAAGTACTTCAATAGTATACAATGTGATTTGGATGAAAATTCTTGGCTATTTGAGATAATAGAGAGTACTAATGACAATTTTGTATCTTGTGCAAATTTTATAACTGTGACAAATAATACATATAATGGTATACCATATGATTCTGATAAGTATAGGTTCGGGGAAATTGAAAGTGATTTATTACATGAGGATATAGGTTCTGAGAAAAGTGATCAATTTTGCAGTCCTTATATAAAAGTTCAAATTGGGTCATGGATTGGTAAATGTTTAATCGATACAGGAAGTGAGATCTCGGGAATATCTGAAAGGTTAAGCAAGAAATTGAAAGTGGGGAAAGATTATGTTAAACTGACAGTTGTTGGGGTAAAGATAAAAGGCGCTACTGGGAAGAGCAGTAAATTGGTAAAAAGCCAGGCTTTAGTGACATTTTTAATTGAAGGCAAGTTGTTCACACATGGATGTTTTGTAATTCAGGAATTTAATGAGGATTTTCTTTTGGGTATGAATTGGATAGTAAAAGTAAATACAGCATTTGATTGGGTTGGAAGGAAACTTTTGATAGAAACTAGTGAAAGGGAATACACTCAGACAAATTTTGTGAACACACTTGGTGATCAGAGTAATGGAAATTTTGACAGTATTAATTTACTAAAAGAAAATAGATTGGAGAATATTGAAATTCACAGATTTGATACTGATGAAGTTGAATTTGGAAATTTAGTAAATTTGAAAATTTCAGAAACACAAAATTTATCTGGGGAGCAAAAACAACAGTTAGAAAATCTGCTGTGGGAATACAGTGATGTTTTTAGTGACATACCTGGTAGGGTAAAGGGTTACCAGTGTGAGCTTCAGGTAAAACCTCATGAACCATTTTTCATAAAACCATACACTATTGCAATATCAAAAAGACCTGCTGTTGAGAAAGAGCTGAAAAAGATGGAAGGATGTAATATAATAGAAAGGAGTATCAGTGCATATAATAATCCTCTAGTAGTAGTTTCGAAAAAAGATGGTGGAGTAAGATTGGTTTTGGACTCTAGACACTTAAACAAAATTTTGTTCAGACAGACAGACCATCCTAAAAATATTGATGAGTTACTCTATAAATTTACAGATATAAAATATATGTCGAGTTTGGATCTAACTTCGGGTTTTCATCAAGTACCACTTTCGGTTAATTCTAGAAAATATACTGCTTTCTTGTACAATGGTAAGAGTTACCAATATTGTGTTGTGCCATTTGGGTTAAATTCTTCTGTTTCCGAATTTATAAGAGCTTTGGATCATGTACTGGGGCAAGAACTTGCGTCTAAACTGATAATTTATGTAGATGACATTTTGGTTACAGGGAAAAATTGGGAGGAACATTTTTTGATTTTGAAGTCAGTTTGTGAAAAATTTCGAAAAGGGGGGATGACATTGAAATTAGAGAAATGTAAATTTGCAGTTTCTGAATTAAAATTTTTGGGTCATGTTGTCACAGACAAGGGAATTTTGGCAGATCCAGAAAAAATTAAAGCAATTTCAGAAATTCCTATTCCTAAGAAAAAAAAACAATTAAAGTCGTTCTTTGGGTTATGCGGTTATTACCGAAAACATATATGTGATCGGAGTCTGAATGCACCATGTTTAAGTCAGTTACTTAAGAAAAACACTGTTTGGGTTTGGGATAAAAGTTGTCAGGAAGAGTTTGATAAAATTAAGCAAGAGTTGAGGAAGCAACACTTATTACACAGACCTGATTTTAATTTACCATTTTGTTTGAACACGGATAGCAGTAGTTATGGGCTTGGAGCAGAGTTATTTCAAGAAAGAGTAGAGATACATTGTACCATAGCATTTGCAAGCAGAATGTTGCTCAAGTATGAGAAAAGTCGTAGAAAATCCACACCTTAATGCTTATCGTTTGGTGTATCCTAAGTCAAAAAAATTATTTGGTCTTAGGAATGTTGTCTCTTTAAAACTGTATAAACAGAAATCATAATTTCAAAATTTAAATAATCTATTATCATCTAAAACAAAAGTCCTTCACTGGAATATGCTTGTTAGAACAAAACTACCTGTACAACCAAGTTGTAAGTTGGCAACGTTACGTAGCGCTCAATATGAAAATCACTGGCTGTGTTGTGTGCAGTCTGTGGCTACTTTGCATTGTTGTCTGCCATTGTAGTGTTGGGCAGCGGCAGCTGGATGTGAACAGCGCGTAGCGTTGCGCAGTTGGAGGTGAGCCGCCAGCAGTGGTGGATGTGGGGAGAGAGATGGAGGAGTTTTGAAATTTGTCATGAACTGCTATATTTATATATGATGATATCAAGGTAAATACATTGTTTGTTCTCTATTAATATCTTTCATTTGCTAGCTATCCCTATCAGTAGTTAGTGCCTTCAGTAGTTTGAATCTTTTATTTAGCTGGCAGTAGTGGCACTCGCTGTACTGCAGTAGTTCGAGAAGCGAAAATTTTTGTGAGGTAAGTGATTTGTGAAAGGTATAGTGTACTGTTAGTCAGGGCCCATTCTTTTGTAGGGATTATTGAAAGTCAGATTGCGTTGCGCTAACAAAATATTGTGTGTCAGTTTAAGTACAGTCCTGTATAATTGTTCAAAGGGGACGTTTCATATGTCGACCCTTAGCTGAGGATACCTCACTGGAATCTTCTGATTTTTTGTTGTAGTTTGTGTAATTAGTGTAGATTTTGTTTATTGCTAGCGCGTAATTGTAGAGAAAATCTCCTTTGTAGTTGCAGTCTTTCATTGTTATACAGTAAAACAGTTGTGGCATGCATGTAGATTTGCACCAAGTATTTCACAGCTGCAATTAACTAGATATTATTTTCAGTGCTATGTTAATGTGTTCTCTTATTTTTGATCTTCAAATTGTGTTTTTCTGTGTTGTCGTGTGAAATACTGTGACAATAATGGTGTGTGAAAAACGTAATACTAGGCTCCAAAGTAAACTGAGAAATGACAGTGAAAATGAAAGCAGTGTGTTAGCGCCACCGAGTAATGAATTAACTGATGTTCAAAGTAGTAATTTGGTAATTGTGCATAGGGAAATGGAGCGGGCGGCAAACAATGGCGTGGACAGTGAAACAATTAGTGAAGAGGGAAGCATTATCGATCGATCGGTCGGCAACAGCTCTCCTCAGGAATCCGAAATGACAGGACACAATTTTGCAAATACTGTAGATTCAGGTTTTGCGTCCTCACCGTTTCCTCAAATGAGTCAAGACACATTTTCCGCTTGTCAAAATGTGAATGTTGCCAGTGCAAATTCACTGCCGAAAAGCACTGAGGAACATGTTTCAGACACCAGTGCATTGTTATTACCATTAATGCAACAAATGGGACAAAAGCTTGAAAAGTTGGACACAATGGAACAACACCAGAGACAAACACAGCAACAGTTAGACGCAATGGGACAAAATCTTCAAAAGTTAGACACCACACTTGAACAAACACGTGAAGATTTAACTAGTGAGTTACATAACATTGAATCGAAATGTCAAAAAGTCTGTAATGACGTAAAAATACAAATTTGTGATCATTTTCAACCCATTTTTTCGCGGCATGAAAATGTATTACAGAAGCACGAAGCAGCCATAAAAGAACTGCAAACCATTGTTCATGAAAATCACGACACCTTGCAAGCTAAAATTGACTCAGTTGCATCTACCGATTCGGTTACGCAACTTGCAAAATCTCAGGAAAACTTAAAGGACACAGTAGATACTCTGAAACTCGGTTCAGAAAAGCATTCAGAGGAAATAATTTCACTATCGGATAAAGTAGCCGAAGTTTCAGATCAGTTCACTAACTTATCTACAAAGGTAGATGATGATCTGAATAACACAACACCTGTAGCCTGCACTGACACTGAAGAGTATGTAGAAATTAGAAAATTCAAACAAAATCAAAATGAAATCAATACACAGTACAAAAGAGAAATCCGGGAAGTGCAAGATCAGTTGGCACAAGTAGTATAAGAATTACGTATTTCAGAGGACACTCGCGCCCCAATATGGGAAGAGGGACATAGAAATAATAACACAGCGCATTTCGGAAATTATGACAGAAATTGGCAATGTGCACCGAATTTTGAGATTGAACAGCCGACACGACGTAACAATGACCGACATGCGACTCGCCGACATGATGATTTTGACTATAAGCTGTTCATTGCTACTCGTAAATTCAAAACATTTAAGAATTCCGGCAACGACATTCATCCACAAGCGTGGCTCCATCAATTCTCTCATTGTTTTCCTCCCAACTGGTCATTAGAACACAGATTAGAATTTATGTGTGGCTATTTAGAGAATGAACCAGCTGTAAGAATGCGATCGGTCATTCACGATTGTCACAGTGAAGGAGAATTTTACCATGCCTTCCTCTCAGCATATTGGTCTCAAGCTACACAAGACCGAGTAAAACATAGCATCATGATGATGAAACACTTTGAACAATCTGAATTTTCCAGTCTTGTGAAATATTTTGAAGACATGTTGCACAAGAATCAGTACCTGCCAAACACATACAGCCCCTCAGAACTCATCCGCATTTGCTTAATCAAATTACCTGAACATTTACGGCATATTATTTTAGCAGGACGTTGCAAAGAAGACATTGAGGCTTTTCAGGGACTGTTACAAGAACTGGTAATTGACACTGACAATGGGGGAACGCGGAAACAGGAGCACAACTATTACAGGTCACATCTGTCACAATTCCGCGACGACAGAAACAATAACTGGACACGACAAGTCTATTCTTACAAAGCAAATCGTGACCAAAACAGACGCCACCCATATGACAACCATTGGCAGAGTAATAACAGTTACAGAGAAAGATCGGTTTTCCGTAGTAATGAATATGACAGAGATTACCATAGAAACAGACAATATGGGAACCAAAATAATTATTATCAAGGGAGACAGAATAACTTTAGACGCAACGGTCCAGCGCGCAGTTACGACTCAGGGAGAAATTCTCCACCACGTGACCGACAAGAAAGAAACTATGGAATCTACCGACATGACGACAGACGATATGATCGTAACGACAGACCTGTATTGCATCAGAACTGGCGGGATTCAAACAGAGCAGGGCACTTTCGACAACGTGAATTTGTAGAAGCTAGGTCTCCTAATCCCAATAACGGCGCGCGCCAACAAAGAGACAGACAATGACTCGCACCGCAGGCAGCCACCTGCGCCAGCTGGCTCAGAGAAAAATAACATAAGACGCTAGCCTTGAGAAAAATTTTAGCATTCCTCACCGATGTATACCGCATGATAATTCCGTTCACCACATTTCACATGTAAAAACGTTTATTGAATGATAATCTGCTGTCTAACTTACATTACTAGTATGCTTAGTCAGACTGTTAATATGCAACAATGTTTGAAGTTAAATATCCAGTCAAGAACCAAGAGAACTTATTTAAACAGAAATTACGAATGCATTGTTATTGTGATCAGACGACACAGTGTTATTGTGTGTGTACATTCTTGCTTGTTAGTTGCACGTTTACGTAACGACTATAAGGCTTACATACTTAGAACATTTACCAGTACTACTAATGAGATTTTAATGCAACATTTTGGTTTACTTGAAAATATATTCTGGATTTAAAGTACTTTCAGTGAGACACCAGATGGCAAAGTGGTTAGTTTATTTGACAGCTACACGACTATATCACGACGCTACTAATGTGTGACACAATTTATATTGTTGCTTTTGCGGTGTATCTGTTTTATATCTGCACAATTTTTCTGAATTCTTCTGCAAAGTAAAACATGTTTTAGTAGTAACTTTGTGGTATAGCTACAAGGAGACAGCCTTTTCTGTAGCACAACAATACGTTACAGTACAGTACTTTCTTCATCACAACAATAAGCGTAATAACTATGATATCTATACACAAAGCATTTCACTTTTGTTTATCATGAGGTAAGTACATTGACTTCTGCAGAACTTAGCTTTCGGAGGACGATAACTACGACACTTCCACAGAGATTATGTTGCAACAAGACGCACATTTAGCGGTACAGGACACGTATTTGAGTGATTGATTTTGTACTTAAAATATTTATTTTTAAAGATATTTGGAGTACAATGATACAAAGGTTTTCTGTGATACATTTCATTCCATTGCTGTAATCTGTAACACCTGAGGGTATAATTACATTAATCCTCAGGGGGGTACATGCTTACTTTGTGTACCATGTGTTTGGCAAGCACAAGGAGCCCTAGCTAATATGGTAATTGCTTATACAACTTTACACATCGGTACCATATTTCTCTAACACAGAATTACACAGCTATCTGATCATTTAACAGAGAAAGAAACTTTTTTTTTACTACATCAGTGACAGATGTTTACGTAATTACACAGTTGGATAACTTCACACTTATGAAATTGTATTTTGTCTGTACTTTGTGAACTGTTCATATTTTTTCGGAACCATTGTGATCCTATGAGAGCTTTGATTGATGTATTTGGTATGGGATTATGATTTTTAAAGTGCGTTTGAGGCAGATGACACTTTTGACATGAGCAGAGAATTTTTTTAGGTTTTGAAATTATTGGAGGAAGCTACGATGATTTTAAGAGTTGACTGAGGTGTTATGATGTTATTTTCACGACGACAATGTGTATTATGCTGTTGAGGTATGTTTATGATCAATGAGATGATGCTACCATATATGAGGAATTTGATTAAGCTACGTATTTATTATGATGAAATATTGAAGAAGTGTCAACGAATACGTATATGAATAATGAGTAGTGTTTAGGGACTCTGATTTCTGGAAAAGGTTGTTGGAAACCAAGAATCGTACTTTAAGAGTTATGAAATGTGTGTAAATGCGTGACTGTATCACAATGCCGACGAAAACTTTTTGGACACTGTTATATTCATAAGATTTTGTATCTACACATTTGCAACGCAAATTCTCCACCTCTGAAATTTTTTATATGAGACTGCTACTGTAGCGGAAACTGCTGTCGTAAATATTTCCGTAAGAAAGTTAAGTGACCACCTGCACGTAATTCGTTCTGAGCGGGCAGGTGTGCCAGCCGCCTTGAGAAAAACCATTAGGTGGTAGAAAAAAAAAGGGAGGCCAATATTCTCGCTATTGACGTTCCTTTGTAGAAAGCTTCGGAAAAACGACACAGTCGAACTTGATAACATATGATTACACTGTGGAGCTCTTAATTTATGATTTACTGAAATGCCCAATGAAATGACGAGAAATATTTTTATGTCTATACACCTGATTATGACTACTGTCTCTCTAGTTGAGAGATTTTTCTACTAACTTATGAAATGCCTAATGACTACTGAATGATGTTCTTACGCTTTACATTGTACATAGTTGCTTATTTCATTTGATATCTAGTTTCCAGCTGTGTTGCAGCATTGCTTTTATAAAATAAAATGCATTTGCTAATGTGAACACTTTCTGTCAACAGATCTATTAAATAATTATTTTATGATACACATTCTTCGAAAAAGGAGCTCTTGGAATGGAAAGAACAATAAGAAGGGACTAATAACAGTAATTGCATATATAATTTTCTTTTCTAGTACTTAGTAATTTTTTTGTAGAATTAGTTTTTGTGGTGCACCACTTTAATTACATAGACATTAAGATGTGAATAGACATTTCCCTTATCTGCATTGTTGTCTTTACTGTAATATTTTTCTGCTTGAGCTTTGACATGTTTAGGTACTAGTTATATCATTTGCTGCTGCTGATTGCCAGGCATAGTGTTACTGAATTTGACTTTGTGTTACTCTGCTAAGCTAGTTTTACTACTGATTTATTTTTCTTGTTTGCTGCTCATTGCCTTATATTAGTTGTAATATTGTTACTTACTTTGCCTATTTAATTTTTTTGTCATTGATGTTTGTGTTAATTGTTTTGTGCTGCTGCATTGCCTCGTCGCTTAGTTTAGCATCTGAGCTCAGTAGATTTAAGTTAGCTTAAGAGGGGTAGACTATATAAAAAAACTGACTATGGAGAATAGGTAAAGAATGCGTTGCGAAGTTATATGAAAAAGATTTGGGCCAAAATGAGTATTGTACACTGAGAAATAATTATACTGAAAGAAATATGAATAGAATACAGAAAGCAGGTATAGATAGGACTTTTTGGGAATAATGATGAACAAAGGGAGATCTCCATGCAAAATACTGCAGTCCAACCCAAAACTTCATATATCTTTCCTCTTATTTCATCCTTTGTTTCCACCAAAAAAATTCTATCTAAGCATGCTTACTGTATTTATATGTTCACACATTTCTTACCTCAACATTTATTTCCAAGAAAATCCTACCTAAACCTGTTTTCTGTACTTTTTATCGTATAACTTCTCAATGCATTTCTTCCAATTCATCGCAACTCATTCTCTTAGAGGCTACCCCCTCTTAATTTCTAAAATTTTTTGTGGGGAGCATGGGGGCTATGTAAGTTGGCAACGTTACGTAGAGCTCAATATGAAAATCACTGGCTGTGCTGTGTGCGTCTGTGGCTAGTTTGCATTGTTGTCTGCCATTGTAGTGTTGGGCAGCGGCAGCTGGATGTGAACAGCGTGTAGCGTTGCGCAGTTGGAGGTGAGCCGCCAGCAGTGGTGGATGTGGGGAGAGAGATGGCGGAGTTTTGATATTTGTCATGAACTGCTATATTTATATATGATGATATCAAGGTAAATACATTGTTTGTTCTCTATTAATATCTTTCATTTGCTAACTATCCCTATCAGTAGTTAGTGCCTTCAGTAGTTTGAATCTTTTATTTAGCTGGCAGTAGTGGCGCTCGCTGTATTGCAGTAGTTCGAGAAGCGAAGATTTTTGTGAGGTAAGTGATTTGTGAAAGGTATAGTTTACTGTTAGTCAGGGCCCATTCTTTTGTAGGGATTATTGAAAGTCAGATTGTGTTGCGCTAACAAAATATTGTGTGTCAGTTTAAGCACAGTCCTGTATAATTGTTCAAAGGGGACGTTTCAAAGTATGTATATTTGCATGTATAAATTAATAATTTGATTTATTTTTACTTTTTTACAAAAAAAAGTCTCCCTAGTGAGCATTTCTGAATTTTTCTAATTTTGGAAGCTAAGTCTTCCCTGTGGGTGAAGGCATGCATGTGAGGACATGCATGCAAAGGTATAAGTTTCAAAACCAATTTTAGATAAAGCCTCATGATATATGAGCAGTTTATTGTTGTTTATACTGATGTTGTGGGGAGCAAAAGTACTCTTCATAAAACTGTGACTTGTAGTAATATTGTAGTAGAGAGGCAAGTGTATATAAACAATTGCAAAAATTTAGATAATACTGATGTATCTTTAGCTGTACTAAAAGAAGAAAATCATTAAAAAAATACAAAATAAAAAAAACATGAGTAAAAAAAAATTTAAAAAGAAAATCATAAGCAAAAAAATATACAAAAGAAAAAAAACACTACACTATATATGTCCAGTATCATTTTTACTGTACAATATGTAAGCATAATGAAATTAACATTAATATTAAAAAAAAATTTAATCTTATTCTAGGAGATGAGTTTTACTTTTCTATCATTATCAATCTGTATGCTTTATATTAGAATATTTCTCATGTATGTTTTATACCATGTATATTTGTCATGTTAAATAATTTCTTTACTTGAAATTTTTGTGTATGGGATTGATGGGGAAGTATCATTGCAACAACAGCCAGTAACAAGTCCACAGATTCAAAGAGTCCAAATTTGGAAGAGGTTATCAGACTGCATCATTAGTGTACTAATTGTGTAATACAGATCCATCACTGAGGGTGGTCGGGATTTTGTTGTATATGTCCATAACAACAAAAGCCCTGGGGAGCAGTTGTAATGGATCTGGGAGATGTTATTTTTTTTTACCGTATTTGTCGATACTGAATTGAAAATGTTTTCTTATATTTTTGTCAGAATTTATTATAATTTGTCTTATTATATGTTAATTTACTTCTGTTTTTGAGAGTAAAAGCATATTGATTACTATTAGAAAATGTATCGAAGAATAGCAAAGAAACTGATTGTGTAAAATATCTTTGACGTTGGAGTAGTCTTTGACTATAGTCAGTCCGAGTCGGAAGCTAACTCTTGGTGTGTGTTGACGGAAGAACAATGTGAAGGTCGCAGTCATAAATAATTTTGAATTATGTTACTATTATTTTTGTATTATCTGAAAAGAAGAAACTGCATTGGAAGAAACTGTATTTGAAACACCAAAATGAGAGAAACACGCTGAACCACGTCATTTTCTGCAGTCGACAACGATGCATTGTAGAATCATACTTAGACAACTGAAGCCAAGACTTATATTTGCTTGCAAACGTCTAATGGAAAAGGTACTGTCACGAAATATGGCAAATTTAAGTTTATAAAAAATAGTGACCATATTTTCAACTTGTGTAATAGCCGGGATGCCATATTTCACCTTCAATGCTAAATTTGTGATCCCTTGATGCCTAAGAACATGTTCTACCAACTGGTCCCTTCTTCTAGTCAAGTTGTGCCACAAACTCCTCTTCTCTCCAATTCTGTTCAATACCTCCTCATTAGTTATGTGGTCTACCCATCTAATCTTCAGAATTCTTCTGTAGCACCACATTTCGAAAGCTTCTATTCTCTTCTTGTTCAAACTATTTATCGTCCATGTTTCACTTCCATACATGGCTACACTCCATACAAATACTTTCAGAAATGACTTCCTGACACTTAAATCTATACTCGATGTTAACAAATTTCTCTTCTTCAGAAACGCTTTCTCTGCCATTGCCAGTCTACATTTTATATCCTCTCTACTAAGAACATCATCAGTTATTTTTCTCCCCAAATAGCAAATTTCCTTTACTACTTCAACTGTCTCATTTCCTAATCTAATTCCCTCAGCATCACCCGAATTAATTAGACTACATTCCATTATCCACGTTTTGCTTTTGCTGATGTTCATCTTACATCCTCGTTTCAAGACACTGTCCATTCCGTTCAACTGCTCTTCCAAGTCCTTTGCTGTCTCTGACAGAATTACAACGTCATCGGCGAACCTCAAAGTTTTTATTTCCTCTCCATGCATTTTAATACCTACTCCGAATTTTACTTTTGTTTCCTATAATGCTTGCTCAGTATACAGGCCGAACAACATCGGGGAGAGGCCACAACCCTGTCTCACTTCCTTCCCAACCAGTATTATATTATCTTTATTTATAGATTCTTCAATTTCTTCTTGGTAGAAAAATTCATAGTTAGGGTTGAATAGCAAGTAAACTGTTTTTGTTCAACTGATTTTTGTTTGTTTCTATTTTTCGGCCGGCTGTGCCATCTTCAGGAAACAGCTGACTAGCGTCCGCCAGGAACACCCGTTCTCTGGTAACCAAACATAAATAAAGATGCAACCTATTTGAACGCAATGTTGTACACCAAACACAGTTTACTTGTTAGTCAACCTTAAATATTATATTACCAGTTACTAATATTAACTGGGCACTCCGTAGCTTATTGGCACGCCAACTTCATAATTATAAAGCGAAGGTAAAAAAACTGGGGATGTTCTACGGTATTAAATTATTTGCATAACTGGTTCTCGACCTACAAGGCCAGCGTCAGACTTTAAACGACTTCAGTCATCAAAGTGGAGGCAACAGTGGTGTGCAACTTAGCGTTAAACAGCGAGAGTGATGTGCAAACACAGAGCAAACGTCGCCTTTGTCAGTGCAGTGGTAACGTTTCTCTGTGCAGTGGTAACGTAACTGAAAATATCACAGTTGAAATTAAGAAATGTAACTGAGCAAATCAAAAAACTTTGTGTACGTGTGTGTGTGTGTGTGTACGCGAGCGCGTGAGGGAGAGGGAGAGAGAGCGAGAGAGAGAGAGAGAGAGAGAGGGAGGGAGGGAGGGAGGGAGGGAGGGAGGGAGGGAGGGAGAAGATGAGGTGGTAGGGAGGAACACACCATCACCAAAGAACTGCACTCAAACCTAATTCGAGCACACACACACACACACACACACACACACACACACACACTCTCTCTCTCTCTCATGTATACTTACGTACAGGTTTTTCGATGTTTAATGTTAATGTTTTTCCTGTTTGTTCCGTTTACATTATTTACAGTTTTACGTTTTGAATTACAGTACCAATGCACTGCCAAACATGATTGTTTGCAGAATGAGATTTTCACTCTGCAGCGGATTGTGCGCTGATATGAAAGTTCCTGGCAGATGAAAATTGTGTGCCCGACCGAGACTCGAACTCGGGACCTTTGCCTTTCACAGGCAAGTGATCTACCATCTGAGCAACCGAAGCACGACTCACGCCCGGTCCTCACAGCTGTACTTCTGCCAGTATCTCGTCTCCTACCTCCCAAAATTTACAGAAGCTCTCCTGCAAACCTTGCAGAACTAGCACTCCTGAAAGAAAGGATACTGCGGAGACATGGCTTAGCCACAGCCTGGGGGATGTTTCCAGAATGAGATTTCCACTCTGCAGCGGAGTCGCACTTGCCGGCGAAAGGCAAAGGTCCCGAGTTCGAGTCTCCGTCTGGCACACAGTTTTAATCTGCCAGGAAGTTTCATATCAGCGCACACTCCGCTGCTCCGCTGCTACGAGCAGATGTGGTAATAGTTCGATATTCTCCTCCACCAGACCCACCATTGACTGGCTGCATGACAGGTGGCACTGTTGTGCCAATGAAACACTGGGACGCTGTCTATGTGTTTTTCATTATTTCATCGACAACAGACTACTAACAAAGTACCGTACCTGTATATCATTTATTAATCGCTACTCTTGACCTCCTAATGACATGAAGATTCACCATGAACAACACGTCATTCGGATTCCATATTAAGGCGTGGGTATTCTTCGAATCGGTTTGGGACATTCAAGTCACCGAAGTGGCATGCACTTGAGAGAATTGCACCAGGAAATGAACCACACGAAATTCTAATTATTTTAATATCTATTCTAAATGTATCTAAGTAAATAAGCGATCATTTTGTAAGGGATCCGTGATCCCACGAACATAGATATTAATATCCATCACCCAAGTCGATAGCAGACATGATTCCACTGCCGAGCGCTGCAGAAGGCAGTGAGATTAGTGTCGGGTCAAAGCAGTACTGGGAGGACTGGCAAAAAAAATGGCGGTCGAGCTGAGTACGGTGTCAATGACGGATGTGCCGAGTGAAGAGTAAACTGTAAATTCACCGGAGTGTGACAAATGAGCGCGTCCCCTTATCGTCGTTGGTTTCACCCTCATCAATATCGATTCGCGAGTGATATAAAACCAAAAGTGACAAGTGCCAAATTAAGTGTTCTGCGTCAAACGCGTCGGCCAGAAATGATCACGGATTGCAGTGAGCACTGCTTTAAATGTTAACCATCACCATTGCGTGTGACGAAGTACTTAAAATCAACAACCAATAAAAGATATAACCGTAATTAAACGTGTAAGGCGAACGTAGCAACTGCTTCAGAATTTGTGTGTTAATAGAAAATGTATATCAGTTTGTACATCGCAAAATTTGTGGTCTTCAATAATAGAAAACCTTTCAATCATTAACCACTCCGTCTGATGAAATACCCCCAAAACCACAGTAGAAAAACAGATGGCCTTTCATCCATTAAGCACACGGTCATATATTCATAATATTATATTCATAATAATTGTCTGGCAGCTCTGGTAATCACACAAAACCCAATTAAAGATATAACGGGGGTGTTTTAATTTTCTTGGAAGCCCTTCGCGGACAAAATGGTTTTCACCGTGATGTTTCATCTGGGAACATCAGATGAGTGTAACCTCAATGTTTGCGTGGTAGAGTAGTAATGGTGTACGCGTACGTGGAGAAAGTGTTTGCGCAGTAATCGCCGACATAGTGTAACAGAGACGGACAAAGGGGGAACAGCCCGCATTCGCCGGGGCAGATGGAAAACCGCCTTAAAAACCATCCACAGGCGGGCCGGCACGCCGGACCTCGACACTAACCCGCCGGGCGGCTTCGTGGCGGGGACCGGCACGCCTTCCCGCTCGGGGAGCTGTGCTTCAGACAGCACGGCTAACGGGTTGGGCACAACCGTTTCCTTACCATCCCATCGCTCATAAACATCAAGAAGTGTGCTTTATTCAACAGTTACAGGGCGTTATAAATAATGGAAAGTTATGCTCAGGTGACAGAATTCTAAAAGGATGGCAATTAATGTTGGTTAACAATACGGTAAGTGCGTTAACAGAGGTGGAAATTATGTAGAACAAGTAGATTACAGGACAGGGTTTCATCTAAAAATTAAATTGCTAAGATAATTCTACGTGTGTTATTTTCATTTAAGAACGCTAATTATTTAAAAACAATTTGTGGACGTCAGGACGTATATACATTTCATATTTCCCTAATATTATTTTACTGATGTTGCCCTTCTTATATCTACTTTAATGAAATCCTTGAACGGTTTTGCATGCGTCACTGCATACATCAGAAACTGTCTGATATATAGCTACTGAAAGGAGAACAGTCACAGTCGCAAGTATTTCCGATTGCTGATAATCTTAAGTGTAATTGCTATCCTTCTGCATGTTATGTTGGTCGTCGGTATTCAGTATTTTAATTTGAAATTTTCTCCTCAGATGTAGTGAAAATTTCATTGAAAAGACCCATCGGACATACATTACGTGATCGAATGTATCCGGACACCCCCAAAACCATACGTTTTTAATATCAGGTGCATTGTGCTGCCACCTACTGCAAGGTACTCCATATCAGCGACCTCAGTAGTCATTAGACATCGTGAGAGAGCAGAATGGGGCGCTCCGCGAAACTTTCGGACTTCGAACGTGGTCAGGTGATTGGGTGTTACTTGTGTCACACGTCTTTACGCGAGATTTCCACACAACTAAACATCCCTAGGTCCACTGTTTCCGATGTGATAGTGAAGTGCAAACGTGAAGGGACATGTACAGCGCAAAAGCATACAGGCGAACCTCGTCTGTTGATTGACAGAGACCGCCGACATTTGAAGAGGGTCGTAATGTGTAATAGGCAGACGTCTATACAGACCATCACACAGGAATTCCCAACTGCATCAGGATGCACTGCAAGTACTATGACAGCTAGGCTGGAGGTGAGAAAACTTGGATTTCATGTTGGAGCAGCTGCTCGTAAGCCACACATCACGCCGGTAAATGCCAAACAACGCCTCGCTTGGTGTAAAGAGAGTAAACATTGGACGATTGAACAGTGGAAAAACTTTTTGTGGAGTGACGAATCACGATACACAACGTGGCGATCAGATGGCAGGGTGTGGGTGTGGCGAATGCCCGGTGAACGTCATCTGCCAGCGTGAGTAGTGCCGACAGTAAAATCCGGAGGCGGTGGTGTTATGGTGTGGTCGTGTTTTTCATGTAGGCGGCTTGCACCCATGGAAGGGGGTTGTACATCTTGTTGTTTTGCGTGGCACTATCACAGCACTCCTTCTTGCTACCCACTGTTGAAGAGCAATTCGGGGATGGCGATTGCATATTTCAACACGAGGAGCACCTGTTCATAATGCACGGCCTGTGGCGGAGTGCTTACATGGCAATAACATCCCTGTGATGGACTGGCCTGCACAGAGTTCTGACCTGAATCCTATAGAACACCTTTGGGATGGTTTGGAACGCCGACTTCGTGCCAGGCCTCACCGACCGACATCGATGGCTCTCCTCAGTGCAGCACTCCGTGAAGAATGGGCTGCCATTTCTCAAGAAACATTCCAGCACCATACTGAACGTATGCCGGCGAGAGTGGAAGCTGTCATCAAGGCTAAGGGTGGGCCGACACCATATTTAATTCCAGGATTACCGATGGAGGGCGCCGCGAACTTGTAAGTCATATTGAGCCAGGTGTCCAGATACTTTTAATCACGTAGTGATTGTGTAAAGTCTTTACTAATACCAAGGAAAGCTGCATAACACTTACATTATATGCAATCTCCCTTGGGCAGTTTGCCTTCAGTGTGGGAAGAAGGACTTCGTGACGTTTTGCTGACGTGTAGTTTCCTGCATGATAGTTTGCTCACGGGGCACGGTGTCACCCATTTGGGAACAACGTCCTCCATAACTATTACGATACTGCAGTACCTGTGTTATTGCTAATTACGATACAATGTCTGGGACGACTGCAGCCGTTACGAAACACGTGAAATGAATTCGCAATTGCGAATATGGACAACTATCAGGTGTATAAGAAAATGACAACAGTGAAAATTTGTTGACGCCGTACGGAAAGTCGGGTCTGGCAGTGAGGCGCGCTCGGGTAGCCTACTGGTAAGGCGACCGCTCGCGTTAAGCGGGAAGTCCGTGTTCGAGTCCCGGTCGGGCACAAGTTTCACAGTCGTCATTCCGTAATACAGCTGATGGTTGTCCGTATTCGCAACTGCGAATACACTTCACGTCTCGCTGACTGTTGGTTGACACAACCCGAAACGTACATGAGCATCAGAAAATTCCAGGCCCCTGACTGACTGAACAGTTTGAGGCCAGAAACGTCGTTATCACCTAGTTGCGGAGTCTGACGGAGTCGGTCCAAGCGCATGGTCGTGTGTCGGTCATGTGCCGCACAAAATTTCCAACAAGTGAAAATTATCGTCAATTAAAGATAAAATCATAGTCAAAAGGCAATACAAACTGTCGCGAGCTTGCTGACAACCGTAATTATTAAATCGAATATGAATGCGACGACCGAGAACCGTTGTACGTTACAACATGTTGTTAGGCACCATTGGATTAAAGTGATGTGTGACATCACTCGTTATAAAGTTGTACTGATAGAGTACTGCTGCAGGAATTAAAGAGAATGTTGAAGGTGACTTCCTTTAAATTTACTTGAACTGTTCATTAGTGAACTTCAATTCTTCATGAAATCACACAATTTATAGTTATTACCACAGTTTCCCAATCTCAGAGATATTTTCAACGATTTGTTTCCGATCCGAATTTGTTTTTAAGACAAATGCTAGTGTGTTTTTTTACTGCCTTGTACTCTTTCCGATCGTAGCTGTCTTAGTAAACGAATGGAATAAAATGTAGTGTCTTATTATGAGTGTTTAAATAGCTTGAGTTATATTAACCTGAAGATTTGCTTTATTAATTTCTACTACTTAATTTACATCTTGTCCCCTTCTAATAATCATTTGTAGTGTTTCTTAACAAGTATTCGTTGTTAGTCGGCTTCATACGTTGTTGCAATGGATCGGCTGCCATTGTCGCAGCCTTACATGCTCAAAGCACATTCCAGTAGACGAACCTATCTTCACTCAGTTGCATGACAGCAAAATCTGATGCCGATTTATAAGCGTTATTTTATTGCAAAGTTAATTCTGACGGCGAAAATAGATTATTCATCATCCGACGGTCAGGCATCATCGTGTTAAGTATAGGCCTACGACATAGGCTTTGCCGATTTGCGCCATCCATCTCACCATTAATCGCCTTTTCTCCTTCCTGCCTTTATATTCATTACAACAAATATTAAGAACGTACTAGACGGAATTAGCGATTATGCTCAGTGTCTATGGTTCTCACTTAACAGTACTCTGACATCTCAGCGAATCAATGTGTTCACGACCTGGTACTATCAATTGCTGCAAAAGGGCGGAAAGTAGAAGATATCTATCGATACTCTTAGCTAAAAGTGACACATCTGCACATTTACAACCAGAGAGCGCACAGTTTAGTACAAGTGGACGCTGGGGGACGTACTTATCAAGGCAAGGGGAGTGTTTTAGCTGGAGCTGCCGTTAGGTGTCGTCTGAACTACCTCCACGAATTTCACATTTACGTACAAAGTGAGAGACCTTAATTCTTCCTTTCGTACGTCATTCTGCTTACTTCATCAAAAACGGTTGCCTCTGAATATCAAAGTTCAGCATCTTGGCACTAACTGCACACATGAAGATAAGGTCTGCATCGTCCCGGTTCCCAGAACTCCTGGAGACAGACGTTGACTGTGGATGTTGTATCACAGACGCAGTCCCTTTGACTGATGATAGCCATCACTAAACCCCCTAAAGATGTAAACAACCACGCAGAGCAGCGCCAAATAGATTGAGGGGCTCCGACAGCCGATCACTTCCAGTCATTCCACCAGGAAGGAGGTACACGGCTCGTGTTGTCTATAGTTCAACCATGCGTAGACGGTCAATACCGCGGTTCGATCATGTCCGCATTGTTACTTTGTGCCAGGAAGGGCCCACAACAAGGCAATTGTCCAGATCTCTCGGAGTGAACCAAAGCGATGTTGTTCGGACATGGAGGAGATACAGAGAGACAGGAACTGTCGATGACATTCCAAGCCCTTGCCATCCAAGGGGTACTACTGCAGTGGATGACCGCAATCAAGGGATTGTGGCTAGGAGGAACCCTGACAGCAACGCCACCATGTTGAAAAATAAAGCTTTTCGTGCAGCCACAGGACGTCGTGTTACGACTCACTGCGCGTAATAGGCTGCATGACGCGCAACT
Source organism: Schistocerca serialis cubense (assembly GCF_023864345.2). NCBI lineage: Eukaryota > Metazoa > Arthropoda > Insecta > Orthoptera > Acrididae > Schistocerca > Schistocerca serialis. The sequence goes on along the minus strand of NC_064641.1, from coordinate 1,713,739 downwards.
TGACTCCCGATGTCTCTGGCGAGGTCTGTCTTTTCAACCACGACACCATGTAGCGCGGTACAGATGAGCCCAGCAACATGCCGAATGGACCGCTCAGGATTGCCATCACGTTCTCTTCACCAATGGGTCTCGCATATGCCTTCAGCCAGACAATCGTCGGAGACCTGTTTGGACGCAACCCGGTAAGGTTGATCGCCTTAGACACACCGTTCAACGAGTGCTGCAAGGTGGAGGTTCGCTGCTGTTTTGGGGTGGCATTATGTGGGGCCGACGTACGCCGCTGGTGGCCATGGATGGCACCGTAACGGCTGTACGATACATGAATGCCATCTTCCGACCGACAGTGCAACCATATCGGCAGCATATTGACGAGGCATTCATTTTCATGGACGACAGCTCGCACCCCCAACGTGCACATCTTGTGAGTGACTTCCTCCAGGATAACGACATCGCTCGACTAGAGTGGCCAGCATGTTCTCCAGACATGAACCCTACCGAATATGCCTCGGATAGATTGAAAAGGGCTGCTTATCGACGATGTGACCCACCAACCAGTCTGAGGGATCTACGCCGAATCGCCGTTGAGGAGTTGGACAATTTGGACCAACAATGCCTTGAGGGGCATGTGGATAGTATGCCATGATGGATACATGCAAGCATCGATGCAAGAGGACGTGCTACTGGGTACTGGAGGTACCCATGTGCACAGCTACCTGGACCATCACCTCTGAAGGTCTCTTTATATGGTGGTACAACATGCAATGTGTGGTTTTCATGAGCAATAAAAAGGTCAGAAGCGATGTTTATGTTGATCTCTATTCCAACTTTCTTCACAGGTTCCGGAAATCTCGCAACCGAGATGATGCAAAACTTTTTTTGATGTGTGTATGTAGGGTGTTCGGGGTGTAAGTGCAGATATTCTGATCACTGGTACCCTCATATGCACCCACTTCAGTGTGTTACTTATTTTTCTTTGCATCAAATAGTTTTCCTGGAAACTTGTCATATTATTTACTACCTAATATTTTCTGCACTTCCGTAAATGCACAGCTAAGTGACTATGCCTGTCAGTACAGACTTCCCGTTTCGCATTCATGTTTGTACGCTTCAACACCTCATCTGATGCCTTGGGGGAATGTAAGTATCAGTGGCTTGGTCTTGTCACATGCACTTTGAGGTACTAACCAACTTAAAAACATAGTACTCCTAATCGCTATAATCATTGGTCTGCAAATGAAATAACGTCTGCTGTAATGTTTTTCAGTACACTGTTCTCAGTCACCAATAAAATATATGTGCGTTTCTTCCCCCAAAACCTTGCGTATTGTAATATCCTATGTGCCGATTACTAATCCAAAAATAATAACACAGCATTCATGAGATACGTTCGTCATCTCTTGTTCTTTCCCGTTTCCTCTAGTATTAACGCATGCGCATAGATATAAGTGAATGAAAGTGAACACAGGCGAAATGCCTGCGAATATGCGTTCGCTTTCATTTGCTGCTTTGTCAAGGCGGTTGGCAGCAGCCAGTAACAGACAGCAGGTAGAGCAGGTAGAGCAGGCAGCAGGTAGAGCAGGCAGCATCGGCGGCGACTCACCAAGGCGTGTTGCAGGCGTGCGTGAGCGTGAGGTAGCGCGCGCCCAGCTGGTAGAACATGCGCAGCACCGCCAGGGAGCTGCCCAGGGCGTGGCCGCCCTCCACGCCGATCAGGCTGGCCACCTTGCCGGCGCGGTGCGCCTCCTCGATACCTGCGCAGCGTCAGACACTGGGTGAGCTCGCGTAGCCACACTGATAACCACAGTACCAGCTGCAAGGTCGACATATACCTGAAGTAATACATGATGAACAGTACGAAACTGAATCCATAACGTAAAAGTTGTAATTAAATTTTCTTAATGACTAGCTCAGTAACCAGCGTTGGCAGGGATTGTATTCATTCCAGTTTTCTGTTAGTTTATTTTCTCCTCCCCCCCTCATTCTATCTCCTTCTCCTCCCTCACTCTTTGTCCATTTACTTCTCCTCTATCTCTCTCTGTCCCATCTCCTCCTCCCCCTACCTCTGCCTATCTCATCCTCATCTCTCTCTTTACATATGCCCTCCTCTTCCTCTCTTTTTCCCTCTCCTCCTCCAATTCCTCCTCCTCTGCCTCCTCTCTCTCTTCATCTCCTCTTTTCTCTCTCTGTTCGCCTCTCCCTCCTCCTCTCTGTCTATCCATCTGCTCCTCCTCCTTCTCCCTCTCTCTGTCCAGCTTCTCCTCCACCCTACCTGTATCCATCCTTTTCTATCACTTCAGTCTCTCCATCCCCTCCTCCCATACCTTTCTTTGTCCATCATTCCCACCCCAATAGGAGGTTTGTGGATCTTACACCCACAGTACTTCTTTCCTGATAGTATATAATATCTGTACCAAGTCATGTTGAAGTCGATCACGGATTTAGGAGACGCATTTTACTCACGTCACCACCTGTGCACACACATGTAAGATATATTTAACATATTTCACATATATTTGTACACAAATTTAAATAGTATCTCTAGCTAATGTCATCTTGCAGCTAAGTTTTCATGCAGCTAAATGTTTATGAAGTCTTGTCTCTTGAACTGTGTATCTTACAATGATATAATTTTGCAGGTACACTCAGCACCATAAGTGGATACTGTCTACTAAATGTGTCGGGAACAGAATTAGTAGAAAAGAAGTAAGAATGCGGCAGTCTTGCTGCATGAACAGCGAAAGTGTAGTAAGCTATAAACTTTTCTTCTTTCATCAATCTGTGCGGGATGGCAGTGAGAAAATTTCGTAAAGTTTGGAAATTATGTGTAAAGTTTGTTGCAGGTGACTTAAATGCTCACATTCTCGAATAAGATGCGTCTCCTGAGTAGGATTCGGTTACTTTATCAGTGTTCTAACTTCATCCGTTACTTCACCACATAGCTTTTGGGGATTGTTATAATGTTGTTATCAGATATGCATTTAATGGTGTTTATGGATTTCTGATTCATGCCGAGCTGACGGTAATTACGTGTTTTTATTTTATGAGGTACTGTTGTGGGGCGCAAGCAGCTTGAGACCTCTGGCATATTTAGACCTGTACCAACACATTCTTTCATCGCCTTGGGTTTCTCCGTCACTTGCAATGTTTCGAATCATATTGTTAAATCATAATTAGTTTATTATATGATGTCATTTACTAACTTCTTTTTCGCTCACAATTATTGCCCCCTTCTGTGTATAGGTATGTTACTTAATTAGAGGCCTTATACTTTGATGTTTTGTTGGTGTTTGCACACTTACCTATCTTTTACCTTCGTCCATCCCGCACTACATATCGCGATACAACTTGCTATGTGTCAGTTCCCATTTTGTAGCTATGTCGCTAGTGTGATACCTTTACCTTATGCTCCAAGGGAAGTAGTGTAACGTTGTCAGCTGAGATTTTGGAGGACTCCCCTTAGTTAATATGGATTTGAAGTCCTTCTTTGTACCACTCTTGTATTGCCCACCTGTTATGTAATGTAAGCGACAGAAAGTCATATCATTCTATTTTGATCTCGTATATAACGTATTTTTCGAGTATCCTTCCATGTTCTTCACATTCAGTTTTTCACGTAATATGTTGTCTGCCGTTGGGTTTTGCTTCAGGTTGCATTTTTGATGGTGTGACAATTAATTATGATATATCACGAGTAGTGATAATACTTAGGCTGCAGATATGCACACCACTGTGTACTTCATAGATTATAATGCGACGTTTTACTTTGAATGAGGATAGGTCCTCATATGAACTAGGGGTTTTCTCATCTATAAGAATTATGTTTTTTTATATTAAAAAATTGAGAACCTCCGTTCGGTTGCGCTTCTGAATGTATATTGTCTACTTTTGGTCATTCCAATGTTTGGCATGTTCTCTTCAAACTCTGTGATGCTAAAATAGTTTCAAAGATAGCCAGTATGTATACATATTGTGTTTTGTTTTGTTGTACACAGGTATTTGTCTTAACGCTGCTACTTGCATTTTGTAGTTTCTAAGTACTTTATTACTACCCGTCGTTTTCTATAAAGCTTACTATGGGACACTTTGATGTACACTACATGTATACTTTTATTATGAAGGAGCTTGAAGATGGCATACTGATTTGCCGAAACTGGCAGCGGAAATATAGTAAAATAACTTTCTAATTTACACGGATCTTTGGCGAATTTCTTTCTTCAATATTTGACCAGCCGCTGTCCGACGTCCGTCGTCCACAATGGATCAACATGGACAGAGAGAAATGTCTGACGCAAAGGACTGTGGTCAGGTCTTATGGGACCAAATTGCTGAGGTCATCGGCCCCTAGGGTTACGCACTACTTAATCTGACTTTAACTTACTTACGCTAAGGACGACACACACACACTCCCATGCCTGAGGGAGGACTCCAACCGCCGACGGGGGGAGCCGAGCGGTCCGTGACAAGGCGCCTCAGACCGCACGGCTATCTGACGCAAACATTGTTGTGAATTGCTTTGATTTCTCGTTGAATGTTCAGCTTCAGAGCATCAATACTTTGAGGGATTGAATGCATAAGCTCTCTCCTTTAAGTAGCCTCAAAGGAAAAAGGGAACGTGGAGGTCGCCGTCAACTCTTGACGAGCAGTTTATTTGCGAAAACTGCGTGAACACGATTCAGTGAGACGTTTGACGTGTGACACGTTGCTCCATCTTGTTGGAAGTCACTGTTTTCATTTTCGTAATCAGTTAGTTGGATGTAGAATTCTCTGAAAATTGTACGCTAATTTCGTGTATTGGCAGCCTAGTCAAAGAACGTTGACTGTAACGTACCCCAGTTTGTCTGACCGGGAAGTGAACGTTCGACTGTCTCGTGAGGATTGGGCGGTAATCAACACCTGGCGTTCTGCTAATTGACATAGCTATATATATGAGGCCGTACCTCGTCTGACACCAAATATGATATCGCGTCTGTCTGGCTAACATTGTTTTCGGGAAATCAGTTGCTATAATCATATAGTCTCGGCTTGTTTGTCACCTTACAGTTACACAGTTGTAACGCTTTATGGTTTCAGTTGTAATTCATGAAAAACTTTACGACAGAATGTATATTTAACACCAGATAAATTCGATCACTTGCATACTCATTTACTATCAGTAATTCTCCTTTCAATATAGGCACAGCGCAGGGTTCCTAACTCAAGGGCGCCTATTTCGTTTTGCATTTAAAACCGAACCTGTTGTACACAAATTTTTCTCCAACGGGGTGATAATTATTGAATTGTACGAAAGAAACGTAAAATAGTTACTAACTGCGGCGTACACACACTTTATTCGACATGTAAACGTCACTACAGGTATTGGAATTTAGGTTATGACATGTTCGGTATGCCTACCATCACTGGTGATGGTGTGGTGCAGACGAATAGCGAAATTCTGCATGACCCGCCGAAGTGTTGGAACACCGGTACTGTCGATGACCTCCTGAATGGCTGTTTTCAGCTCGGCAATGGTTTTGGGGTTATTGCTGTACACCTGGTCTTTAATATAGTCCCACAATAGTAGTCGCATATGTTCAGATCCGGAGAATATGGTGGGCAATTGAGGCCCATGCCAGTGGCCTCTTTGTGCCCCAAAGCCAGAATGTGGTCTTCAGAGTGCTCCTCCAGGCCAACAGTCACTCTCCTCCTTCGATCGGTTCGAGCCCCGTCTTGCAAGAACGACATCTTGTCGAAATGAGGGCCCTTTGGATAACAGGGCTGAAATCATCTTCGAAATCCTTCACGTACCGTTGCGTAGTCACGGTGCCACCAAGTACTATCGCACTGTATATTCTGCGACTGGACACTGCACGCCACACAGTCACTCGTTGAGGGTCAATACACATCTCGATCGCGAAATACGGATTCTCAGTCGTCCAAATGAGCCAGTTTTGTTTATTGATGAACCCATCCAAGTGGACTAAACCAAACCATACGCATACTAATTCCCACCATGCTCCTTGGCCAACTGTGAAGTTTAAACGTCCTAAATGGCTCAAATGGCTCTGAGCACTATGGGACTCAACTGCTGTGGACATCAGTCCCCTAGAACTTTGAACTACTTAAACCTAACTAACATAAGGACAGCACACACATCAATGCCCGAGGCAGGATTCGAACCCGCGACCGTAGCAGTCGCACGGTTCCGGACTGCGCGCCTAGAACAAACGTCCTAACTCCAACCATTCAGAAGTTATGACGATCTTGTTTCATATAGATCATTATTTGTCACCCTGTATCTCGTGTATGATACTGTTAACACGGCTCTTGGCATTCGGAAATTTTGCTACGAACACTTCGCGTGTGCCTTCAAACGAGTGAAAACGAATATAGGTCTCAAATACAGCTTTCCCCTCCTGGACTGAACGAAGAATTTCACACAACAACTACGTTCATGGTAATGCACTGCAATGAAACGTAGTCAGCACTGACACGCAACCATATGACAATGCAATAACTATCGGTAGTAACGTTTACATATTCACTAGTCATGCTAGTTTTGGGAGAGTCTTTCATAAATGGCGTAGGCCAGTTTTTTCATTATAGGTACACTTTTATGTTGCTGAGATGCAACAACGCGCACTTAAGAGTCTTTGTGCTCGACAATATGTTTTACGGTTGCCTGTTTCAGAATGCGTGCTAGTGCGGTGGTTGTTGAAATGGAGTCTACAAATATGGACTGGTAGTCAGGATATGAGACATCAATGAACTTTGAACTTTTGTTCGAATATCTTGGCATAACTTTCTTACTGAAACTCAATAATAACTTACGACAAAGAGTATAATAAATTAACAGTGCACCTCAATCCACTGAACTTAATCATCTCCAGCCGACAAATAATTAAATAATGCTGATGATTAAACAATTCCGCCGGCCGCGGTGGCCGAGCGGTTCTAGGCGCTCAGTCCGGAACTGCGCGACTGCTACGGTCGCAGATTCTAATCCTGCCTCGGGCATGGATGTGTGTGATGTCCTTATGTTAGTTAGGTTTGAGTAGTTCTAAGTTCTAGGGGACTGATGACCACAGATGTTAAGTCCCATAGTGCTCAGAGCCATTAAACAATTCCAGAATGAAACTTTCTGGCTGAAATGAAACTTTCTGGCAGATCAGAACTGTGAGCTGGACCGAGACTCGGACTAGGGACCATCGCCTTTCGCGGGCAGCTACCCAAGCACGACTCAAGACCCGTCATCACAGCTCCAATTCCGTCAGTACCTTCTTCCAAATTTCACAGACGCTCCCCTGCGAACCTTTCACAACTAGCACTCCTAGAAGAAAGGAGTTCGAGTGTCGATTAAACAATTTACTTTGGTCAAGGAGAGGTGTAATTCTTAACTAAATGTGTACGGATGACAAATGGTTCAAATGGCTCTGAGCACTGCGGGACTTAACATCGGAGGTCATCAGCCCCTAGAATTCAGAACTACTTAAACCTAACTAACCTAAGGACATCACACCCATCCATGCCAGAGGCAGGACTCGAACCTGCGACCGTAGCAGTCGGGCAGTTCTGGACTGAAGTGCCTAGAACCGCTCGGCCACAGCGGCTGGCAGTACGGATAACAGCTGAGTCCGGTGATAACGACACCACGCCTTTTGGATAGTTTCAGCTTCAGAAGGAATGACTGAAACCTTGCGGTGCATATTTGTTGCATCTCTTCCAGTATGGGTGCGGCGGAAAAGTCCCATTGGCGACCAGCTCATTAGTTATGGAGCAAAACAACCGTTTTGTAGAGCAAAGGGGAGAAAGATCACCGGAACAGTCTTCGCACTAGTCTTAACCGATGTCAAGCAATCACAAAAGCCTAGAAGTAGATGCCGCGTTGGGCTGTTAAGCCCCGTTCGTCCTGAACGCTGGTCTAGTACCTTAATCAGTTCAACAGTCCATGTAGCAGCGGGGAGCCACGGCTGACGACTTTTTAAAGGGGTACTACCTGCTCTGTAACAGGTAATGAACACCTAAAATCTCAACTTTTTTTAATGGAGTGGGCAGATGTCGGGGCGTGTTACACGAATGGAGTCTAAACATTCAAGTTAGAAAAAATTATCGTTTTTGTAGCCCTTGTATTCTTTGTGCACTCTGTGGTAATTTCGTCCATGTAGCGTAACTCGATAAACAATTACAGAAAACTGCAAGCAGTCACTTTTTGAACTATTGGTTTATTCCATTATCTAGTTGTCAAACAATTTCAGATTCATCCACAAAAGGTGCACATGGTAGTTACGTGTTTATTTCCACTGCGTGACGTCGGGCACTTGCTCTGTGACAAGGAGACAGATAAAAATACTTCATTAAATCGTCATGAGTGATCGTTATACGGCAAGCTGTATCGGAAACTTGATTTTGTCATTTATTGCGACAGTATGGGCCACTCTGTGATTGGTGTTCACCTGACAGCTTTCATTTTAATTGCAAATTGCTACAAATTACTCGCTTTTCACTATGAATATAAACAGACTGTCTATTGTCACGAAAATTGTGGTAGCATCCAGAATGTGCTTTATTCTGGTTCATGTTAAAGATTTTCACTTTTCAGTCAAAGACATTACATAGTTCAATAAGAAACAATTATTTTGTTCTTTGTTCATAATAGTACAATTGACATGTGAGCAAATACTTTGATATAAATTGGCGGTAACACGAATGCCGAAAAATGCTGATAAATTAGTCACAGAGAACTGCAGCTATATATACATACCATCAAACAATGGGAAATCCATGATGGAATAACTGCTACGTGAAAAGGATAGACTTCCATTCGTCATTGAAGGGAGGTGTTGATTCGCAGACAGACACAATGAAAAGATTACTACCAACATTTAAACTTTCGGGCAAAACCCTTCCTCAGGGGTAGAAATCCCACATCTAAGAACAACTTACATATATTTGACTACTGTCTCCAGCCGCTTGGGCCTCACTCCGACTGCGTTTCATCTGAGCAGTATTCTGCTGGCGTATGTGGTGGAGGAGAAATCAGGTGGGAGGGGGAGGGATAGGTGAAAGGATAGGGCTGCTAGTTGGAGAGACAGGGAGGTGGCAGTGCTATGGGGGAGGGCGGGAAGGTCAAAGGGAGGAAAGAGAAGGACAGAAAAGGAAACGAATATTAGGTGCATTGACCGGATAGAAGGGATGTGTTGTGTTTTTGTGGGATCAGGGGAAGGGATAGGCAGATGGAGGTCTAACGAAGGTTGAGGCCAAAGCAGTTATGGGAAGAAAGAGTGTGTTGTCTATATACCTATCCCCTTCCCTGCTCCCAATATAGTACTTGCAAGCCTTCTAGCCCTCCAATGCATCTACAGGTGTTTTTCTCTTCTCTTCTCTACTCTTCTCCCTTATGCTTTCCCCTTCCACCCACTCCTCATCCATACGAAACCGCTGATGTGGATCTAACGGCTCTATCTGAGCCCCACCACGTCCTTGCATGCTCTCTTAAGTAGCAATGGCATCCTTCCCACCTCTGCGCTGCCATCTGTCACCTTCCTCGCCACATCCTTACATCTTACCCACACACCTAACACATAAGATTGCTACTCACGTCAGATGCAGTCGCAGTCGTAACCCAGTGGCTGGTGATAGTAGCCACATCTGTGAGTTATTGCTGGGTGAATGTGTGAGAGTTATACACCTGAGGAGTCTTTCTCCAAAAGCTTATATATTTCTGTAATTTTTTCCTTGTGCTTGTCTGTTGTTCAACTCCTCTGTGTTGTCAATAGCACCCTATTCCTTCCGTATTGTAGTAGATGCAGGATATCTCAGGAGGAATGGTCAGTATTCAGGCGTATGACATGAACGGTATGTCAAAAGCAAAAAGCCTAGTAAACATGGGGTCTAAAATACATACCTTAAGAGCTACTAGCACTTGTTTATTTCGGTATGTGAAATCCATCTCTTATACTGAACAAGAGGTCGTAGCTCTTAATGCATGCGTTTTAGAGCCCATGTTTACTACACTTCTTGCTTCGAATAATCGTCGTCACATATTCCAGAATACTGACTGTTCCTCCCAGTACACCTATATATAAATCATCTAGTGGACAATGTCGGAGGCTCCATGAGGCAGCTCGCAGACGATGGAGCTGTTTACAACACATTACGATCTCAGAAGATTGTAGTCAGTTGCAGGAAATCCTGCAGAGAATTAATCATTGGTGTAGGGACTGTCAATTGTGTCTGAACAAAAATGAATGTAATGTGGTACGAATAGATTTGCGAATAAATCCCCTACTATACGATTACACTATTGACTGCAAATCGACAGTAACAATAATTACAAGAAAGTACCTAGGAGTAACTATACACTGAGGTCTTTAGCGGAATGACTACAAAAAATAAACTGTAGGAAGAACAGATGCCAAGCTGAGATTCCCTGGTAGAATCTGCATCTACATCTACATCTATACTCCGCGAGCCACCTTACGGTGTGTTGCGGAGGGTACTTATTGTACCACTATCTGATCCCCCCTTCCCTGTTCCATTCACGAATTGTGCGTGGGAAGAACGACTGCTGGTAAGTCTCCGTATTTGCTCTAATTTCTCGGATCTTTTCGTTGTGATCATTACGCGAGATATATGTGGGCGGTAGTAATATGTTGCCCATCTCTTCCCGGAATGTGCTCTCTCGTAATTTCGATAATAAACCTCTCCGTATTGCGTAACGCCTTTCTTGAAGTGTCCGCCACTGGAGCTTGTTCAGCATCTCCGTAACGCTCTCGCGCTGACTAAATGTCCCCATGACGAAACGCGCTGCTTTTCGCTGGATCATGTCTATCTCTTCTATTAATCCAACCTGGTAAGGGTCCCATACTGATGAGCAATACTCAAGAATCGGACGAACAAGCGTTTTGTAAGCTACTTCTTTCGTCGATGAGTCACATTTTCTTAGAATTCTTCCTATGAATCTCAACCTGGCGCCTGCTTTTCCCACTATTTGTTTTATGTGATCATTCCACTTCAGATCGCTCCGGATAGTAACTCCTAAGTATTTTACGGTCGTTACCGCTTCCAATGATTTACCACCTATGGCATAATCGTACTGGAATGGATTTCTGCCCCTATGTATGCGCATTATATTACATTTATCTACGTTTAGGGAAAGCTGCCAGCTGTCGCACCATGCATTAATCCTCTGCAGGTCCTCCTGGAGTACGTACGAGTCTTGTTGATGACGATGTCTTCAGTCCAAAGGCGGGTTTGATGAAGCTATCAATTCTGCTGTGTCCTAAGCAAGCCTCTTTATCTGCGAATAACTATCGACACCCACATCCATTTGAACCTGCTTGCTGAATTCATCTCTTGATCTCCCTACAGCACTACACTGATGATGAAAGAATCTCAAACAGATGTAATACAGGCACAAAAGAAGTGACTGAAAGAACACTTGCGACACAAATTCTTGAGTATTGCTTATCAGTACGGGGCCCTTAAGAGACTACACAAAAAAAAAAACAGACATAAGAGCGATGTTTTGCACTACGAAGATTTTTACTACTGAAATTTCCAGAGGGTATGTTCCAGGAAGAGTCGGTCAGCACACTGTACCTTCCTAAATACGTATCAGAAATGACAACAACGATAAAGTCAGAGATATTAAAGCTCAGACGGAGGTTTAGAGACACGAATGGAACTGGTAAGGACAAAAGACAGTGGTCCCGTCACGTACCGTAAGGTTGGTTGCGAAGTATGGATTGAGATGTAGGAATAATTTCCTTATAATGAGCTACTGATGTAAGATAAACCTCTTTGTAGTGAGCTACTGAAGGATATACGCTCACTGTTATCAAATTTATCACACATCCATTGTAACCTGGGAATGTGAGATACGGAAAACCGAGACGCGTGATGTTGATTCTAGCTCCCTTTCTCCCAGTACCGTATTAAACGTTATTTTTTCCGCCAGTCAGCAGTGAGACAAAGGCAGCGCGTGGGTGGTACGGTTAGCTGGTTAGCTGGCGCACGCGATGTGTCAGCACGGTCCTCGGCTTCCCCCACCCCCGGGCAGCCCCCACCGCGCTCCGGGTCGCTGACTCCACCGCTGGTGCTCCCACTGTGCACGCCTCGAGTCTCACAGCTATCGATTCACAGACGGATTACACGGCGCGGCTCTCTCGATATTATGCGCGGGAGCCAGCTGTGTCGCGGGAGGGCCGACTTGTTAGGCGCGGGGCGCCGCCCTCAGTCGTTACGCCGCCTGCGCCTTCGCTACTCGCACGACAAAGGCAGACAGACCCCTTTGGGCCTTTGCACAATGCAGGGCGTTGTACGTGGCACAGAGTCTTCTTCACGCTACCAGCACATTCGGATATACATCTTCCTTCAGTGACAGTACAGATTAACTCTGAGAATCCAAGTCCTCATCTTATTCTTTTTTTTGCCTATACAGTTTTCAACAGCTTTGTGAGAATATTTCTTATGGTCTCTAAAATGCAGATACATTGTAAGTGCTCAACTCTTATAACAAAAATAAAGGCTTTTAACGCAACAACTCAAATAAAACTTATAAAAATGTTTCGATTTAGCTATAACCAAAAAAAGTCGCTACGTGAGATATCGATTTGATAAACCATATTAAATCTCTTTAATTAACTGTTAAAAGAAAATGAGGAACTAAGTATTTGTTACAGAAAATAAGAGCATAATAATTAATGTCAAAGTTCTAATTACTGTAATATTCAGAGGTTATTTGGATATCTATTAAATTTTTGAGAAAGCTAATAACGAACATGGGAATCCACTCTGGGTTTTCAGCTTGTACTCTGTGGACAACCTTGGCACAGAATGCTGCGGAAATGTAGAAAAGGTGACAGTCGCAAGCACGGTGCTGGTGTGCTGACGTAGCTGATTAAAATTCAGCAGGTGATAGAATTGTGCAAATTCGAGTGAAAGACGGTCTAACAGCAGCATTCGTGCTGCAAAGTCGTCTCCGGAAATTGTGGAGTTTGGAAACAAGATTGTAAAATATTACCCTATAGTAAAATTTTGAGTACGTTACATCAAGAAAAATGGCTACCCAAAGCAACTAGTTAGTAATAAATTAATTTCATCCCAAAGGAGATGTGAAGAGTCTAACCAGTTATCATTCTGCAATCTTCAACAACAGCACCACATAAGCTACTACAAACAAAGCAAGAAATTTATTAAACCTAAGTGGGTGGGACTTTACTGAATTTTGCATTCAAAACTTCATACGCCATTATGGAACAGAGTTGTTAAATAAAATTCTTTTTTTAAATTAATTACCCTAAATTCATAAACAGTATCGTATTTTTAAGTAAATTTGCGTCGAAATAAACGGTCTTCTGATAGTGTCAATTTCCCAGAATCATGGCATTGGATGATTGTCGTAATTTCAATTAATGTTCATTTTGCTGGAAAAGACAACTAAAAATCTATTCGCATTTATCTGACGTTGAGTGGTCGCATTGCTGATCGACTTGCTAATATTGATGTTGAAATCAATTTCACTAATTTTGCTATTATTTGTCTTGCATTAATTCGTAACCTCAAATTCTAAGGACGGTGTCCATTAAGCTATGATATGGCATTGCTGCTTTCATCTGTCTAGATTCTAAGTAGAACATTCAAGATAATTACAATTAAATAACTACATTTAGGTAACAGTAAAACTAATTCTGAAATAACAAAGTTAAATTGTTCCTTCAGAGGTGGCGACTTCAAATCTTTACAGAAATGGTATCTTTTACAGAGGGACTGTCGTTAGGTAATGCTATATCAGTTTACTAACCATTCACTACTGTGGTGATGATGAAACTACAAGATGGACAGTAAAGTGACCATTCAGTGAAATATCTTATATTTTGTGCTGAAATTATTGCTCATCGAGCCCCGTTTCCTTCATCGAGCTTTGGAGCGAGGTCCATAGTGAAACTATCTGCCTAAAGATTAGCAATATAACCTGTTGGATTATAAATGGTAAACAAATTATTTACATATCTTTACAGTCACCAGTGTATTAACAGTTCTGAACGGCAGATTAGATACCAACGTACAACTGAGCGACTAAAGGCGCCAGTTTTGTGGGAACAGATCGGGTGTCCAGTTGGACGGTTTTTTGTGACCAAGCAAGGCGGCGGCCATGTCGGGTGACGTGCTGCCGTCCAGCAGGCCAGTACGGAGGTCTGTTTCTACGTCGCGCCACAGTCGCTGAAATATCATCTTTCCAGTAACTAAATAGCGTATTCTGCACCATATTTAATAATCCGAAAGTAAAAGACACTTAATATACTAGCTAACAATCGTTAATTTCGTAGTCGAAAGAGATACTGTGCCTACTACGAAAATACTACAAAAAAATTCTGTCACACAAGCTTAACGTACTTCAGAAATTTAGACGAATCGGTCACAAGTTGAATCAGCGGGTTCAGTGACAGCCAGAAAACATTTCAAGTTTATCGTGATTTTTACTTTATTTTCTAGATACTTAGGTACCCTAAGATCGTAGTTTCATTATGTCGTCTATAAACAAAATGTAGTTATTGTGAAGTTGGTTGATAAATTAAGAAACCATTTTATCTGTAACGTTAATTTGCTGGTCGGAAATGCTCTGCGACTTAGTTTTGCGGTGGTTTACACAACTTTATGTGACACTTATTCTCATCTCAGTGCCCATCTGTTGAAGGGACACGCACAGAAATACAGAATATTCTGTTGCCGAATCATATTCACAAACTTCGAAACAAACAGTTCCGCAGAGTTTGGTTTGTTGCTCTGTGTGTGGTTACTGTTGATGTTCATTTATTTTCACGCTCCTTCTGACGCCTCATTTAAACTTTGTTCACATCCCCCGTCTCTCTCTCTCTCTCTCTCTCTCTCTCTCTCTCTCTCTCTCTCTCTCTCTCTGTGTGTGTGTGTGTGTGTGTGTGTGTGTGTGTGTGTGTGTGTGGTGTTTCTGCAACAGATGAGCATTCAGATGAGAACAGGTCAGGTCATAAAAACAGCTATAAGTACGGGGAAGCACAGTGATAAAATATTTTCACTCTACATAACTAAAGTTATTGATAAAACTATTTGTTAAATCGTCAAACAGCTGCACATTAATTTCATTTAGTCGACTGACAGAAAACTACAGTTTTGCAGTATCTACCCATCTAGAGAACAGGGTCAAAATCATTATAAATAATTAACGTTTTTACTGTTAATTGCTTCTACTATAATTACAATTAAAAACTCGTTTGCGTTTCAAAGACTATCATAAAAATTTCCATTAATGATGACAGAAACCGGCTGAAAAATGTTAGTGCAGAAAAAGAAAAAAAGTTGTTTACTTGATATGAGGACAAGAATTAGCATAATTTAATCTCAAAACTTTCCTCATTGATGGACTACATTTCTTGAGGATTTCTCCAAGGACTCTCACAAGGGGAGGCCGCCAATTGTGATCGCTCTCCAATTGTACCGCCTCCATTTTTCCGTTTGTTTAACAGGGTGTACCAAAGCTGTCCCGTCCGCACTGATTTTCGACGATGTTGTAAGTTGCGCTAGGGACCGCATCTACCTTCTTTCGAAGTTAGCAGGCAACTACGCTGTTATGGGGCGGCTCGTTTCGGCCCATTCAACATCTGTCCTTCAAGTGTAACGAGCGAGTAACGGAGTTTATATTTCATACCTGCCACAGCAAGTTTGTGTTCGTGGGTCCTCTATTCTAATTCGAACGTTTGACTTACGCTATACGTATTCGTTTCTACGTCTTCCGTTAACTATACGTGGTTAACATTATGAAGACAATTAATAACATTTGTGAAATATAACTTTGTTTGCGGAAAACATAATGATGTTCGAAGTCGCCAGTTTTTCCACGACAAACGACTTTCAACAACTTATTATATGCATAATTGTTGCAACTGATTGCCGGGAATTATATATATATATATATATATATATATATATATATATATATATATATATGTATATATATGAATTACAAAAAACAAATACTAAAAAAAAAGTTGCATGGAGCGAGATTCGATCCGGCGACCTTCGGATTACGAACCCGAGCGCTTACCGCTGCACCACCACGCTGTAGAAAATTACTAATCGTAGAGAGTATTTCACTGCAACGGTTTCTTTTAACTGTCGATTTTCTCGACAACGGCTGAGAAGTGCATCTTGGTGCTTTGCCACATTACACCTCTGGCCATGAGCTTTTATTATGCGCAGTATGAATCGAATCTGAATTTCACAACTGGCGGCCTCCCCTTGTCAGTCTGGCATCTGCATTACTCGAGATTAATTTTATACAGTCGTTCCACTTCAGACTGTTCCATATGCATACTCCTAGATACTTGATTGACGTAACTGCATCCAGTAATTGTTCTGCAATTCTGTGATCATACTGTAAAGGGTCTTCCTGTCTATATATTCGAAGTAAGTTGCATTTGGTTATGTTGTAGGTGAATTACCATTCCCTCCACCAAACGTCGATCCTCTTTAGGTTTCCCTGCGTTTCGCTACAGTTTTCTAGCGTCGCGACTTCTTTGTATACAACACATCAGACTAGAAATGCCTCATGGAACTTCCGACTTTATCTACTTGGTAACTTACATATATTGTGAACAGAACATTGAGCAAAAGAACAGAACTATTTCTAGGTTACGACTCTAAACGTGCTCTTGAAACTCATAAATGCGTATAGTAGGCATGAGAGGCAGGAGAAGTCTGCCTGTGGTCGGAGTGTGTATGAGGCAGCGTGTCTGTCGAAAACCGCAGTTGCGGAATGGTGCGCGACAAGGAGTGCTGCTGTTGCATGACGACGCGCATCTCCAATCATATATGTCGTAAAGCAGAAATTAGGCCAACTAAAATGTGGGACACACGAGCATCCACCCTGTACTTCTGAACCCTCCCCATATGATTATCACATCTTCGGTCACTTAAAGAAGGCGCTGAAGGGTCGACGATTCCTGTCGGACGAGGATGTGTAGCAGGCAGTCACGAACTTCTTCATGCAGCAGGACACGGTGTTTCACCAAACGGGTATCTTCAACCTGGAGCGCCGGTGGGATGGTTGCCTCAATGTTTACGGCGATTTTGCCTGATTGGCATACCGACTGGTGACTGCACGGCCTTAGGACGGTAACTTTTTGATTGCCCCTGACATTTCGGAAGTATCAGTGAGCCGAAGAGCTGAGATCGTTTATTACATTTACCGCTCTTGCACCTCGTCAGATCAGTCATAGTTACAATGTTCATGTAGTTGTATTGGGTCTTTATGGTTTCAGCATTTGGAAGTGTGAGACAACTCGTAGTGGTTGTATATGTATATGTTTGTCACATCCATGAAGATCTTCTGGAACACATTGTTTGATTTCTAAAACTAGCAGCGATAAAAGACAGAGAATGAAATGTTTTCTACAACTAGTACAGAAACTAATCATCATAGTAGGGCTTTAAAGGGAAGTAGTAGCGGAGAATGGATGGGAAGTGACTGAAACATATTCTCTGTGTTATTTAGTCTGTACATTGAACAAGCAGTAGAGAGAACAAAAGATACCAGACAAGAAATTAATGTTCAGAAAAAGATATAAAAGCTTTGAAGTTTGCCGAAACGTAGGAATTCTGTCGAAGATAGTAAAGGACTACAAACTTAGTTGAAAGTAGAGGAAGCTCTCTTGATGAGTGGATATAAGATGACCAACAACAAAAGTAAAATCAAACTAATGAAGGATAGACGTATTGAATAAGGCGATTTTTAAAGAAATAGATTACAATATGTGGCTATAAAATTAGTACGTTAATTTTGCTATTCTGGCAGCAAAATAATTGGTGATGCCCGAGCAGAGAGTATATAAGATGTAGATTGGCACTAGCAAGGAAACATTATCTAAGAAAGCAAAATTTGTTGACACTGGACAAACGTTTGAGGGTTAGGAAGTATTTTCTGAACTTATTTGTCTCGAATGCGACCGTGTGCAAAAGTGAAACATGGACGATAAACAGCACATGCTTTTGAATGCTGTGCTGCGGAGAAATGTTGAAGATTATTTAGGCAGGGAATGTAAATAATATAGAAGTACAGTATCGACACACCTTAGCTAAAAGAAGGAATCGGTTGATGGGAGAAATCCTGAGGAAGGATTGTCAATTTGTCAATGTTTTCACTAAGAAAACAGTGAAATATAACTGTAAGAAATCATCTAAAAAGCCATGGCTTGCTAAAGGGATAAAAATATCTTGTAAACAGAAAAGGGATATGCATCTTATATCTAGAAGGAGAAATAATCCAGGAACAGAGAAACATTATAAAAACTACCGGCCTGTATTAAGAAAATGTATTAAAAAGTCCATAAGTCCGTGCATTACGTCTGAGATTGGCACCTCTGATAGTAAAACTAAATCAGTATGGAATATTGTTAAGAAGGGAGCAGGGCAACCGAAAGCACAGGAAGACTGTATTTCTATCAGACTCAATGAAAAAATTGTTAATAAGAAGTCAAAAGTAGAAACTATTTTTAATAATCATTTTTAAGTGTTGTTGAGAAAATAGGATCCAGCTGTTCCTTGGAAAATGCAAATCAGTATATGGAAGAGGCAGTACCTATGCAATTTGATAAAATTGTAATTCAACCCACTTCTCCTACTGAAATTAGGAAAATAACAAATTCACTCAAAAGTAAAAGCTCACATGGAATGACAGCATTATGAACAGAGTACTAAAATTTTGTTCGCAACACATAAGCAGGATTCTCAGCCACATATGTAATAGCTGACTGAAACAGGGCAATTTTGCAGATAGACTGAGATATGCTGTTGTTAAGCCACTGTATAACAGAGGGGATAGGTCTGATGCAAACAACTACCGTCCAGTCTCACTTCTGAATTCTTTATCCAAAATTCTTGGAAAAGTAATGTATTCCGGAGCAGCATCACATATTTGTAAAAATGAAGTAATAACAAAATGTTAGTTTCGTTTTCAGAAAGGCTTTTCAACAGAAAATGTTGTATATGCTTTCTTTCACTGATCAAATATTAATTGCTATGAATAATCAAACGTCATCCATTGGGATACTTTGTAATCTCTCAAAGGCTTTTGACTGTGTTAGTTATGGAATTCTTCTAGATAAGCTTTAGTATTATGTCATGAGTGGGACAGTGCACAAATTATTTAATTCATACTTAATTGGAAGAATAGAGGACGTTGTGTAGTGTTCTCGCTTTCCGAGCACGGGGTCCCGCATTAGATTCCCGTCGGGGTCAGGGATTTTCACCTGCCCTGAGATGACTGGGTGTTGCTGTGCCGTCTTCATCGTCATCATTCATCCCCATTACTATTGGAGGAAGGCAAAAGCAAACCACCTCCACTCCACTAGGACCTTGCCTAGTACGGTGGTACTGGTCTCCCGCCTTGCTCCCCTACGCTCTGTCAAGAAGCATGGGACTTCATTTTCATTCCAGCCTAACGGGAAACGCTATTAATACGCCCTACACTAATACAACTGGTGTCTCATCATAATGCCATACAACTAATGGCTATTTTATTAAGTGTGAAGTCTCTTGTCATACTCAAGTAGCTTTAATGGACTACAACATAAATACGGCAACGTGGCTGTGAGTTGCTGAATGAAACACGGTTAACAGAGTATTCAGTGATACTATTTCATTAACAGATTTGTGGGTGTTCAGTAGTAGATACGCAGTATTTTATGTTTGTTACCTCTAGATCTACTGGTTGCTGAATGTACCTACACGTCTTATGGCCACAAAATTTCTGAAGATGTCGTTCTGAGTTCGATATAGTTGTTTGTAGCTCTGTCACCGAAGAGAGAAAATGTTACTCCCACGTCAGCTGAGAACTAAGAGCTACTGTCTCTCACTCTTTACAGTGCATCGACGTTTTCATTGAGCAAGCGACCAGCTGCAGCATTCATCGTTTCCTCAGTGCCCTTGTCATGGCTGATACAGATAATTGACAACGTAGACGACAAAGTTTGTTGTACTTTTTGCGTGTAAGTTATCTCCCTTGTCTGTACAACATGCATTTGATAAGTTGATGACATACCAAAGGGGAATTCGTTTAGAATCTGTGAGTGGCATACCACGAAGTGGATAGTGAAAGACAATAGTCTGTTACTAGATGAAGCAACAAAATTATCACAGCGCCACCAGACATCATTCACTATGTTGCCACGACACTAACGTAGCAGTAGTAGGACGACTATGTTTCTGCAAGCAATATATGTCTTGAGTGGGCTAACAATTTAGGGTTGCATCTTACGCATCAGCGATGCAGCGGCTTAATCACTTTTCCTACGATGTCATGAGGAATAATCCAGTATTTATGGTGAGGAGGGAGAAGGGACTTACACAGATCACCGCAATAGATACAAAAGAAATTGAACGTAAGCCACTGAGCTACAGATCCATTTCATTGACACCGAGATGTAGCAATACGTGTGACCTAATACTTTGTTCCGACGCTATGAAATACCCCGAAACATACTACCTATTGACATCAAACCAGCATGGGTTTGAAAAGTATGACTCTTATGAGACACAGCTGGAACTTTATTCGTACAATTAACTGCGTACAGGGGCTCTGAAATTGATTTCGTATTTATAGAGATCCCAAAAGGCTTTTGGTTCAAATCCTCATAAGCGGCTTGCAATCACATTGCTTTCCTATGGACTATCGTCGCTGTTGTGCAACAGGATTCGTGAGGATCCTAGAGGATACAAATATCAACAACGTCTGTGAGAAAGATCACATGTTTCGGCGAAGGTAAAACAAATGTTCGGTTATTGACAAAGCCTTAGAAGACCCAAGAAGTCTACTAGGAGTCTGCCAGCACTACAGCAGTACAACCTCTTCTGGAATATTGCTGAGCACTTTGCAGTCAGTACCCGATGAGACTGACGGTGGAACTTTGTGACGTTGAAACGAGGGAGCAGATTCTGTTGTTTTGCGTATTAAGGGAGAGAGTGTTGCCGATGTTTGTCTTTTTTCTCCCCTTGAGCTACGTATGGGTAGGGGCAGGGGGACGAGTTAAAAACACGTTTTTTCACTGCAGGACGGTATTTTAAAGATATTTCAGCCACCGTTTTTCTCCTCTGAATGCAAACAATTTTTGTTGCCACAAAGGATGGTATTAGAATTGTAGTAACATAAGACAAATAAGAACTCAAAACATAAAGATTTTCATGTTTGTCTTTCTCGAGGTTTGCATGCTAGTGGAATGGTCGACCAATTGAAGTGATTCTCTGTATCCTTCAGGCAAATAACTGTGAATTACAGAGTAATCGTGCATCATTGCGATATAATCGGAGTGCCTCAGCAGAATGTAATTTCCGTCGTGCAGCACTTATTGTATCCGAGACAGTGAGTACATTTTAGAAGTGCTCAAGATGTGAGGGATGTACCACATATACACAATTATTTGGCAAGGTTGCCACCAAAGATGTTTACTTTAACAATCTGCTTAGTTATCTTGGTAGAATACATATTTTCTTCAAGCGAGATGTAATGCAAGGCGCTTACAGCAAAGAATAGTTTCCTGCATCATGCGATAGCTAGGCAATTGAAATCTATTGTACTTGCTAAATGTATCGTTAGTGTATTGTTTAACTTATTTTTCGTTGAATATTTAAATGAAACGTCAGAAGTAGATGTGCGTGCTCTTGTCGCAGCAAAGTAACTCTAGCTGCGTTAGTTTATAATACAGACTTGGGTAGGGTAGACGGAACGTTTGGTGAGCACGGCTTCGCGCGCTGGGCCTGTACTGGCCGCGGCTCTCTAGCTGTGGGCCAGCTGGACGGATGGCAGCTGGCCAGACAGCTGCAGCCTGGTGCCGGGACGAAACCGAACAGAGCGAGCTGGTTGTGGAGGACCAACAGCTCCCCACCTGGGGTGCACGGCTGCAGCACACGGCTCTGCCTGTGCCTCTTCTTTTGACGTAAGTACTGTATGTTTACTTCCTCTCCTGGTATCAGTATAAGTGAGGCAACCAGAAATACACATCAGGCTGTCTGTTGCAATGGTTTACTGGGAGAGACCAACTCGAGTAGCGTCGTCGCTCGTATTGAAGAAGGTGGATGTTCAATCTGAGAACCTGGCAGGAGGTATGGCGTGTCACACGCTGCTCCAACGAGGTGGTGGAGGAATGACCTTGAAAGAGGCGCTAACAACGGAACTCGTGGCTCAGGCAGGAAGAGAATGAGCTCACACTAGGAGGACAGGGAACTAGAGTCTAAGAGCACAGAAAAAACAAATATTTTCAAATATTTTGTGTCTATTCGTAGCTATAAGACAATAGTTAAGGACGCCGGTTTCGAATCCCTGCGAGGCACAAATCATTTGTGTCGTCGTTTCAGGTTCCAATATCACGCTACTAGTGAACATGTTTGATATCTGACACGCGATTGCGCTTAGTTAACGATTCAAATAGCTACTGGTTTCTACTCCCCGTCCATCACCACAACTTTACTTCATGGCATTTCACTCTGTGCTTTGTACTTTATTACAGACCTGTCACGGTTACTTCTCAGGGGCGACATACGCTTCACGGGATTCCCAGTACAGCTCTAAAGTATCGACACGTACTTCCTGGTTTGGACATTCGGCCTTGCAAACTGATACAGGTGAACACTTCGATATTTTATGTCTCATTATGCCTACTCGAATCTCGGTTAGACATGCAGGCTTTGTTTGGTTAACAGTGGGTTCAGAGTCAGATTACGAAAAACAACTCGTATGTCATCTCATGAGTGTGATACTACTTCTGCAGCGTCACTTACTGTAATGAGGTTTTATTTACAAGCCTTAAGGACGGTATCACCTATGGATTTCGAGACGACCTGATATAACCTGAAGGTGGTAATCATACCGGAATAGGTCAATTGTAATAAACAATTCAATGGAACACAGCACCGTCATGGTCTCATACCATAATACATAATATCCTAACAATTTGTTTTCAAAACACTTACTGCTTGCTACTGTCCATGACAGCTCGAATGCCCACTGTTAGAACGTGGGGATCACGTTGATTGCCTTTACTGTAAACACTTTCAGTGAGGGATCTGAATATCTGGAGGAATTCTCCCTCAAGATCCGAAACCGAAGAAGGAAGTGATGCGGAACGCTGGGGTACGCAGCGAAGTCGGCATTCTAACTCCTGTCAAACGTGTTCCACTGGATGCAATCCGGAGATGAGCGCAGATCAGTCCATTCCGGGATTATTATTGTCCACAAACCATTGGCTCACATCCGTCACCTTACGACAGGGTGCATTGTCATGCTGATAAGAACAATCATCGTCTCCGAAGATTTTCTCCATTCGACACAGTAGATAACGCTGTAAAATGTTTTCATATCCTTCCTCATGTAAGGTTTTCTTAATCGCAATGCGAAGATGACAGCCTAGCCTCGAAAAACCACCCTAAACCTTAAGGGGAGTAGGACGTCAAACGGTCCGACTTGAGCAGGAGAGTCACCACACGACATTTTAATTTCTACTGTCTGTACTTTTAATAAATAACTTCATAAAACCGTAGTCACCATGACCAGGAATGATTGGGGACTCACTCTCATCGCAGTGGAAGTTCAAAAACGTAGCAAAATACCTTTTTTTACGTGTGAAATTACATCGTTTTTTCACTTATTACTGGTTGCATTTGTTGCTATAGGTACACTTTTCTTCGTAAGTAAGAGAGATTCTTCCATGAATTTTTCATAGCATACAAATCATAGTTACAGGTGTCTGAAACTCTAGAAGTTATAAAACTTGAATCTTTTCGAAACATGAAGTTTAAAATGTAACAGTTCATTCATTTTTTCATAAGTTAAATAACTTCTAGAGTTTCAGACACCTGTAACTATGATTTGTATGCTGTGCAAAAGTCATCGAAGAATCTCTCTTACTTAGGAAGAAAAGTGTACCTATAGTAACAAATGCAGCCAGTAGTAAGCGAAAAAGTGATGAAATTTCACATGTAAAAAAGATGTGTTTTGTTACGTTTTTGAGCTTGCACTGCTATGAGTATCAATCATAAATCCTTCCTGGTCATACTGTTAAAGTTTTATGAATTTATTTGTAGAAGTATAGACAGTGGAAATTAAAATGTCCTGTGGTGCCTCTCCTGCTCCAAGTCGGCCCGTTTGAAGTCCTACCCCCCTTAACACCACTTCCTTCGCGTTTCAGTGTGATTACTGACTACAAATGACTCGTTTCCAGTCATTCGTTGTCCACTGCCGGCGCTCTTTACTCCAACTCAAGCGTCCCTTAACACTGACCACAGCGTGTGTGGTTTATATGGAGTTGCTCGACCGTTGCACCCCATCCTTCTAACTCCCTACGCACAGTCACTGCGCGGTCCGAACTGCAGGCAGCACTTCGGAACTCAAGAGTGATTGCCTCCGCTGATTTCATGCAGTTCCTTACAACGAAACCCCTCAATGCTCGGCACTCCCCGTGGTGCCTCCTCTGCCTTTCCACATCGATATCCCATCACCAGCAGTCGCTTTGGGCTGCTCTAGAATAGTTAAAGTGTCTCTGACGGGTGTGTTACTCAGGTAGCGTCCAATGACCGGTCCACATTCGAAATCACACGGCTCTTATGGCCGACCTATACCGCTCTCATTGCTTCTCTACTGACAACGCAACACACCACGCCACCTTTAATACTGGCGGATCAGTCTCTCAATTCCTCATTACATCTCGTTGTCCGGATACTTTTGATAGGATAGTGTACCAACAGTAATGAATGTCTTCTGGCTATTTGTCGTACGTTCAAATGTGTGAATTCCTAACGGAGCCAACTGCTAAGGTCATCGGTTCCTAGACTTACATACTACTTAAATTAAGTTAAACTACACTACTGGCCATTAAAATTGCTACACCAAGAAGAAATGCAGATGGATAAATGGGTATTCATCGGACAAATATATTATACTAGAACTGACATGTGATTACATTTTCACGCAATTTGGGTGCATAGATCCTGAGAAATCAGTACCCAGAACAACCACCTCTGGCCATAATAACGGCCTTGATACTCCCGGGCATTGAGTCAAACAGAGCTTGGATGGCGTGTACAGGTACAGCTGCCCATGCAGCTTCAACACGATACCACAGTTCATCAAGAGTAGTGACTGGCGTATTGTGACGAGCCAGTTGCTCGGCCACCATTGACCAGACGTTTTCAATTGGTGAGAGATCTCAAAAGTGTGCTGGCCAGGGCAGCAGTCGAACATTTTCTGTATCCAGAAAGGCCCGTACAGGACCTGCAACATGCGGTCATGCTTTATCCTGTTGAAATGTAGGGTTTCGCAGGTATCGAATCAAGGATAAAAAAAAGGCTCTGAGCACTATGGGACTCAACTGCTTTGGTCATTAGTCCCCTAGAACTTAGAACTACTTAAACCTAACTAACCTAAGGACATCACACACATCCATGCCCGAGGCAGGATTTGAACCTGCGACGTATCAGTCGCACGGTTCCGGACTGCGCGCCTAGAACCGCGAGACCGCCGCGGCCGGCGAATCAAGGATAAAGTCACGGGTCGTAACACATCTAAAATGTAACGTCCACTGTTCAAAGTGCCTTTAATGCGAACAAGAGGAGACCGAGAAGTGTAACCAATGGCGCCCCATACCATGACGCCGGGTGATATGCCAATATGGCGATGACGAATACAAGCTTCCTATGTGCATTCACCGCGATGTCATCAAACACGGATGCGACCATCATGATGCTGTAAACAGAATCTGGATTCATCCGAAAAAATGACGTTTTGCGATTCGTTCACCCAGGTTCGTTGTTGAGTACACCATCGCAGGCGCTCCTGTTTGTGATGCAGCGTCAAGGGTAACCGCAGCCATGGTCTCCGAGCTGATAGTCGATGCTGCTACAAACGTCGTCGATCTGTTCTTGCAGATAGTGGTTGTCTTGCAAACGTCACCATCTGTTGAGTCAGGGATCGAGACGTGGCTGCACGATCCGTTAAGGCCTTTCGGATAAGATGCTTGTCATCTCTACTGCTAGTGATACAAGGCCGTTTGGATCCAACACGGCGTTCCGTATTACCCTCCTGAATCCACCAATTCCATATTCTGCTAACCGTCATTGGATCTCGACCAACGCGAGCAGCAATGTCGCGATACGATAAACCGCAATCGCGATACGCTACAATCCGACCTTTATCAAAGTCGGAAACTTGATGGTACGCTTTTCTCCTCCTTACACGAGGCATCACAACAACGTTTGACCAGGCAACGCCGGTCAACTGCTGTTTGTGAAAGGAAAATAGGTTGGCAATTTCCCTCATGTCAGCTCGTTGTAGGTGTCGCCACCGGCGTCAACCTTGTGTGAATTCTATGCAAAGTTAATCATTTGCTTATCACAGCACCTTCTTCCTGTCGGTTAAATTTCGCGTCTGTAGCACCTTATCTTCGTGGTGTAGCAATTTTAATGCCCAGTAGTGTAACTTACGCTAAGAACAACAGACATACTCACTCCCGAGGGAGGACTCAAATCTCCGGCGGGAGGGGCCGCGCGATTCGTGACATGTCCCCTTTGACCGCGCGGCTTGTGTCGTACGTCCAGTGGAGGGTACACTGAACGTTTTTGAAAAGTAAACGAAATCTGTAGTCTTAAACTCAATTCTAAAAAGTACCACTAACTTGTGTACGCTGAGCAGACTTATAAAAGATAAACCATTATACAAAAATGGATGATTAGTCTGAAAATAGGAACTTCGCCGTCTTTTGGGTGAATTAAAATATACCTGAAGTTATCGTAATTTAGGCAGAAGATACAGTGCTGTAAAATCGGAAGAATCTAGTGATATACCGTGTGGATCCCCCGTCTGAGTGATTTAAATCTATGAGTACGGCTTTTAAAGCCGTTTCGTTACATGAGAACAAAACGGCAGGTAGCTTCCCTGTTGCAGGGGATGCGGTCTATCGGCAGAGCTGGTGGGAGCCCCAGCGTAGCATCGTCGTTAAACAGATGAGATGTCTGACAAAATTGCCTTTCAGCGTAAGTGCGTGGTCGGGACGACGTTTTACTTCATACTTGAAAATTATTACAGGGGGCTGCCCGTTAACGGGTCGGGGCCCACCAAAAGGAGCGCCGTTAAAAGCTCACAGGAAGTGCCCAGGCGGCAATGTGGAGGTAACTGCGAGCCGACGCAACGCGCCCTCGCCGGGTACGGTTAAGTTGTCAGCCCTGCTGCCAGGTATGGCGGAGGAGTGCTGTACTAGCTCAACTGTCTCTGTGACGTCGACACGCTGCATTGCCGATCAGGGCTGTGGATAAACTACTCATATACAGTTTGGAGTATAGATTCCGGCTAGGGGGGCTGTGGGTAGTCGGCCGGTTGGTGCAGACCAGGGAGGATATCTCCGTATGGTGCAGTCGGCTGGGTCCGCTGGCGGTCCCTGCGCAGTGTCGGAGCGTGGAATTAACTCTATTGGTTCACTACAATTCAAGTGCACCAGCGGAATTTTCTACCTTGTGGCCGTTAGTGATCTGGTTACCTGCACTGGCCACTAACATAAATTTGGGCAGTGTTCGATTTGGTGAAGCTAACTACACTCCTGGAAATGGAAAAAAGAACACATTGACACCGGTGTGTCAGACCCACCATACTTGCTCCGGACACTGCGAGATGGCTGTACAAGCAATGATCACACCCACTGCAGAGCGGACACACCAGGAACCGCGGTGTTGGCCGTCGAATGGCGCTAGCTGCGCAGCATTTGTGCACCGCCGCCGTCAGTGTCAGCCAGTTTGCCGTGGCATACGGAGCTCCACCGCAGTCTTTAACACTGGTAGCATGCCGCGACAGCGTGGACGTGAACCGTATGTGCAGTTGACGGAATTTGAGCGAGGGCGTATAGTGGGCATGCGGGAGGCCGGGTGGACGTACCGCCGAATTCCTCAACACGTGGGGCGTGAGGTCTCCACAGTACATCGATGTTGTCGCCAGTGGTCGGCGGAAGGTGCACGTGCCCGTCGACCTGGGACCGGACCGCAGCGACGCACGGATGCACGCCAAGACCGTAGGATCCTACGCAGTGCCGTAGGGGACCGCACCGCCACTTCCCAGCAAATTAGGGACACTGTTGCTCCTGGGGTATCGGCGAGGACCATTCGCAACCGTCTCCATGAAGCTGGGCTACGGTCCCGCACACCGTTAGGCCGTCTTCCGCTCACGCCCCAACATCGTGCAGCCCGCCTCCAGTGGTGTCGCGACAGGCGTGAATGGAGGGACGAATGGAGATGTGTCGTCTTCAGCGATGAGAGTCGCTTCTGCCTTGGTGCCAATGATGGTCGTATGCGTGTTTGGCGCCGTGCAGGTGAGCGCCACAATCAGGACTGCATACGACCGAGGCACACAGGGCCAACACCCGGCATCATGGTGTGGGGAGCGATCTCCTACACTGGCCGTACACCACTGGTGATCGTCGAGGGGTCACTGAATAGTGCACGGTACATCCAAACCGTCATCGAACCCATCGTTCTACCATTTCTAGACCGGCAAGGGAACTTGCTGTTCCAACAGGACGATGCACGTCCGCATGTATCCCGTGCCACCCAACGTGCTCTAGAAGGTGTAAGTCAACTACCCTGGCCAGCAAGATCTCCGGATCTGTCCCCCATTGAGCATATCTGGGACTGGATGAAGCACCGTCTCACGCGGTCTGCACGTCCAGCACGAACGCTGGTCCAACTGAGGCGCCAGGTGGAAATGGCATGGCAAGCCGTTCCACAGGACTACATCCAGCATCTCTACGATCGTCTCCATGGGAGAATAGCAGCCTGCATTGCTGCGAAAGGTGGATATACACTGTACTAGTGCCGACATTGTGCATGCTCTGTTGCCTGTGTCTATGTGCCTGTGGTTCTGTCAGTGTGATCATGTGATGTATCTGACCCAGGAATGTGTCAATAAAGTTTCCCCTTCCTGGGACAATGAATTCACGGTGTTCTTATTTCAATTTCCAGGAGTGTATATTACCTTGTTTCAAATTCAAGTGTACCAGCGGAATTCTCTGCCTTGTGGCCGTCAGTCTTCCGGTTACTTGCACTGGCTACTAACGTCCTATCCTCACCTGCTGTCGCTGTCCAACACGGTGTGTAGTTTTGACAGCTTAATATATATTTCATTATCGATAATCACGTCCGTAACAGTTTGGTTTTTGAGCTTTCATGTACCGGTTGGTGGTTAGCAAGTCGTTTGGTGAGTCGGTCCGTGACAGTCTCTTGGTTGGGTAACCGACAGTTCAAGTGTTGTTGGGCCCACCATCTGTTTCACCGAAGTGAACGTTAATGTTTCAAGGGCAGGCCCATCCCCCCCTGGATGCGTCTGAGTGCCGTTGTCAATACTGTCCTTTTCATGGGTGTTTAATTGTCTGTTGGTAATCTATTATGGCCAATGCTTTAAAAGAAATTATTTTATTTGGCTTTACGTAAATCAATTTATGGAAATCAGTTGTGTGCCTTCAGCTGCTTGGAACCTTATTCTTAAATTTAGTTATTGTCGTTGTGTTGCTTTTTCATTTAATGTGCGTTCGGCCATTGAAAACGTAAAGGTTAAGTTATTATTGAAGTTTTGGAAAATTACTGTGGGCCTTCTGCCGCTTAAAGCCCTATTCTCAAAATATCCCCTTAAGCGAAAACATTTCAGCCTTCTGTGTCAAAAGATTATGGTAATATATTCTAAAATTTTGAAATTTAATTTTGGCCTTTATCTGTTTCTATTGCATCTTGTAAATGTTTGTTCTATCCACTTTTTCCTTGAGGCTTATTTTATTTGCATTTTTAACTGCATATCTTCAGTCACTTGAAATTTACCTTGTTGCTTTTTATATTTCTTGTTTGGAGGCCTTCATCCGTCAAATAATTGGATTTTGAAACTCGGCTATGTTCCGTTTCGGTTTAAAGGTGTTATTAAATTATAAAAAATTACAATTTTAAAGTGAAACTGACCGACACCTTATTTGGCCCTTTCCACAGTCCTAATCACCTGTTCCGCCCAGCGGGTTTAGCAGGAGTTCCATGCTTCATTACTCACTTGGAAACAGATAAATCAATTGACAGCTCAACACAGTATAAACTACATAAGGACTACCTTAGTGTTGTACACGACATTATTATTGCTGTTATTGTTGTCACTATTACTGTTAGTGGCTGTGGTCAGACACAAAGCATTAATAGACTGAATTCATTCCGATTTCTGCCAGTTCAGAAGTAAGGAGTGCAGCAATCAAGGATGTGCACACGTTTTGACTTGGTTGATTTTAAATAGTGCTGCAGGGTCAAGCAAGTGCAGCAGTGGAGAGGAGCAATGCAAGAGAAGTATGTTTCGTAAGAAGTGTCCACCCTCACTGTGGATAGTAAGCTTTCTTATCTCAGAAGCTGTTGTGGGAAGCATTTGCGGTGCACCACAAATTCCTTCGTCATTCATTCTGACACACACATACACACACACAGACACACAACTAAATATCAGTCACCTTTCATCATTTTAAAAGTGTCCGAATAACACTCGTTTATTGCACAGTTTAGCTAGATGATAATGTTGATCATAATGTGGAAAGGGGAGGAGACAAAAAATGGCGGGGTTGGGGGGGTGGGGGGGGCGAGGCTTTGGCTGACAGTGGCACCAAGTGGCGAGCATGGAACACGAGATCCACACCATTAAAATGGCAGGCGGGTTAAAACCCGACAAGAATTGCTGCTATCAGTGAAGACAGATCCAAATTGACCAATTCCAGAGTGAACGTAGCGAAGGAAATTGCAAACACTGGACATATGTGGAGCTTGTTTCCAAAAGATACCACATCCAAAAAATTAAAAGAAAAATGATTTATAGATGGTAGCCTCTACCCATTAGCTTGCTGTACTAACAAATAAGTATTTTCTTGCAAAAAATGTCAAATCTTTTAAATAGATGTAGTTAAATTGAGAATTTCAAGGCAAAACATACCAAATGTCTTTGAACTTTTATAGCAAGAAGTACCGATTCCTCCAGCACTGATCTGGCACAGTGCTGTGACGTCACAATCTCAGTCAGCCAACTTCAGTTTGTTACGGGGTTATTTCATGTAATATTCTCGTATTTTCTGTTGTGTTTGTTTATGGTGAACATTTCAAATAAATTCTGTTATGTCCAGTAAATATGCCGATGTGCCTGAAAATATAGAAAAGCTATCGAAACGGAAGGATCTGTAGGTATATGGAAGCGGAGTGTTTTGAAGCGCGAAGAACGTAATACTCCTGCAAGCGTAAAACCTCAAATCGCGTGCAAACATAATGATAACTTTTGCAAAGCATTATGCACATCAGAAGATGAAGTGGTATGTGGAAATAATAGATACTGAAACACTACAGGTGCTTTTAGTCAGAGAAACTTCTTAATAGGATGAATTGATGTGAACTATCCTAAAAAAAGAAGGCCTGATCAAGGTAGGAAAGAACGTGCAAGCAAAACGGAAATTATAAGCAACAGGATTCAAACTTCTCTTCAGGCGAAGGTCAGTGTTTGTTGGTCTACGCTGCTAAGTATTTTTAATGTTGGGAAAGGATGGCTGAGCATGCAGCTAACGATAAAATGAATAGCGTGGCAGCAGCTTCTGGAACAAGAGGTGGTGCAAGGCTTGGTATGGAGAACTACAGGCCTCAGTTATGGCTCACATAACAAGTTTTAAATGCAGAGAACAACATTGACTGGGGTGGGGGAGGGGGGGGGGTGAGTGGGGAACACCATTAAGAAAATACTTGCCTCCAGAATTAACTATGCGTAGATGTGAAATTTATTCTGCGAGGAGAATGTTATTTGTGCATCAAGTATAGTTTGTAAACTTTTAAAATAATTCTTAAGGCAGGAGGTACCAAATCCAAAATTAAATTCCTAGTAACTGCACAATCATAATGAGGAATACCTTAAATTTTTCAGGAAAACTTATCAGTGAGTTCCAGACAAACTGCATATTAACTAAGATCAGCGTACGAGAACTATTATTGCTACGGGGAATTTCTCTGCTCTACTCAAGATTCTGTCCAGTTGGATTTGGTAGCTTTTGGAAATAAGCTCCACATTCGCCAGTGGGCAAAACAACTCTGAAACTGAACAGCAGCTGATTGCAAGTCTGTAATGTGGTTCGACAAGTCATCATTTCCCCTTTTTATCAGCTTTATTCAAGTCGCCGAGTCCATCGACGGCATAGCGAGGCGTTTTACTCGCCGTGTGTTACGGATGCAGTTAAGACCAGAGATAATTCTGTCATGTTTTGGGGCCGTTTTTCGTACCACGTTTTGGGCGTTCTTATTGAGTTTCCCGTAAACGTGAAGTAGGAAGTATATATCAACATTATCTGTGTGTTTCCATTTACTCCACGTCTTCATGAGCAGTACGAACATCTTCCAAGATAACAACAGCCGTGATCACAGAGAGGCACGTATACAATCCTGGCTTGACTAACACTCAGCCATTCCATCACAACTAAACCCAATTACTGAATAACCCACACACTATTTCCAACATGAGATGAAATATAAAAATCAACAACATCGCAAGGAGTGCTTTCAGCTGGGTACGGCTTTCCTGCAGAAACTTGTGGATGCCCTTCTTCGTACTACTGAGGCAGTTACCGACAGTGGAGGCGGTGTCACACGGTGTTAGCCTGACGTCTCCTGTGGATGATTAATTTTTTTTGACCAGTGTTCTTATTACCCAGTATTGCACTGAAAAATTTGAAGCAGCCATTTCAGTATGTAATACATAATGTGAGTTTAGAAAAGCTCCAACAACAAAACTAAGAACGTTGCACAGTGTCAGCGTAATCTTCCTTCGAGCAACAACTTTCACGTAAGTAAATGAATACTTTGTGCCGTGAATGTCTTACTTCTACAGATTGTATTATGAACCCACTGAGTCTATAGAGCGGCCAGAAAAGAAACATGTCTTTGAAAGTTACTGCAGTTATCCCAGAAAATCACCTCCATTTTCGTTTGGATTCAGAACACTTGTAGGTTATGTGGCTTAACATCTTTGTGAGTATTAAGCCACTCTCTTTGACATACGTACCTGTAATGCCATCACCAGCAGGCTCTGTGATGTAATCGATGTGCATTGTCTCCACCTGCTGAGCGCAAATCCCTCCCAACCCACACCTTCCAAGCTTCAATTCACCCAATAAATTCCCCTATCCATCCCTTTCACTCTCTCTCTTACTTCATGTCTTTCACTCTCTCTCTGTCCTCTTCTCCTTCAATCATCCCTCCATTTCTCTTTGTTTTTCTGTTTTTCTAACTGTGTTTTATCTCAGGTGAAGCAATTTCAGTATTCTCATTTTGAATTCGGCCTGAATGGGCCACAGCATCAGCTGAGTGAGATTGTGTATGCATGAAGTTCATCAGTCGCGCAATTGCTCTTGATTCGCCGGTGCTTCCATTGCTTACTAATTCAACGAGAGCGATTCTTGTATGTAGCGTTGTCGCATCTGTTAAGAAGAAGGAATAATTTGTGCCCGGTGCTTATATGTACTTTAACTCCAAAACGCCAGCATACATTTAGTTTCCACTCTGCCCAAGACCTAAACCCTGTGGCGGACTATGAATGCAGGCTAGGGTTTTTCCTGTGGTTTCTGCAACGTGTTGCACGAGATCCCGACCCCCTCGCCATTATGTTGTTTACCAACGAGTGCACCTTCCATCGGGATGGCCTTTACAAAACTTGAAGCGTCCATTACTGGGCAACACTGTGACATGGACATCAAAGCAAATTCAACAAGGAAAAGATAGTCATATCAGATAACAAAATAAAGACAATATGGGATATAGTGAAGGAGGAGACCGGTAGAACCAGACATGAAAAGGGAAAAATAGCATTAGGAGTAAATGTACATTGGTGATAGATGTCTATAGTGTTGCAGAACTGTTTAACAAACATTTTATAACTGTTACTGAAAAGATAGAGTTGCAGCAATGGAATACCTCAGTCCAAACATTTCGAGTAACTTCCATAATATGAATTTCATCCTCACTACCCCTGCCAAAGTAATGTCCATCATAAAATCTTTAAAATCAAAAACAACTAGTGGGTATGACGAAATATCAACATAGTTAATTAAAGAATGTGATTTTGAGTTAAATAACATATTAAGCTATCTGTGTAACCAGTCGTTTATCAGTGGAATATTTCCTGAATGGTTGAAATATGCTGAAGTTAAGCCACTGTTTAAGAAGGGAGATAAAGAAATAGCATCACATTTCCGTCCAGTTTCACTTTTGCCGGTATTCTAAAAAATTTCAGAAAAGGTAATAACAATGGGTTTTATAACCATCTTACCACAAATAACATACTGTCGAAGTCACATTTCGAATTTCTAAGGGGTCCTGATATTGAGAGGGCTATCTACACTTACAGTGAAAATGTACTTAATTCATTAGACAAAAAATTGCAGGCTACTGGTATATTTTGTGATCTTTCAAAGGCATTTGACTGTTTAAAACACAATATCCTTCTAAGTAAATTAGAATATTATGGTGCAATAGGAAATGCTGCAAAATGTTCAAATGATATATCTCTGGCAGGAAACAAAGGGCGCAATCTCTGGCAGGCAAAGCATTCGCGGTCATGGATTGTCCAGAGCATCCGGCAACAGGGCAATCCCGCGGCCAATCGGAGCACGAGCGACAAGTTTCCGTAGTTCAAAAATTGGGCGTTGTCGACCTACACAACATCAGTAATTTTGGTTCCTACTGGCATCAGCTATCCAGGGTTAAGATTTCGTGACACAGTTTTTCTCCACCCTGTATAATCGGTGACAAAAATACCGCCGATATGTACCAAATTTTTTTGAAAAAATACGTATATATCGATATACCGATACCTTATCAGCAGTCCAGATACTTACCCTGCGCGGTGGTGACGAGCTGCATGTGCGCCGGGTACTTGTCGACGAGGCGGCGGATGACGTCGATCTGCTCCAGCGTCAGCTGCACCGAGTCCAGGTACTGCGAACCGCACGGCACGTACGCCGACCAGAACTGCAGCACACCAAAAGTCAAGCGTCACAGCTGCCGCTGCAACTACGACACCGCTACCTCACACTCCACGTTAACAACGAATAATATATTCTCGGACTTCTTTCAGCGTGTTCTGGGTAAAACTTCAAGCTTTCGACAGTTGCCACTGTGCCCTTTGTCAGGAGCAACTGACTGTTACGGCTGCTGGAGTGGCACATTCATACAGGCTATGAACGACTGCTCGCTGACCGGCTTACGTCGCCGTAGTGCCATGGTGGTGTCCAACGTCTGCACTCACGGCGCCAGTGCTGCTGTAGGGGCGCAAACAATTCTGAGAATTCCTCTGCTCCTTATCTGCATGGAGAGCTCACTTCCACCAACCGAAATGAGTATAACTACTGTCCTTGTTGAAGTGGTCCTCCCAAATCTTGCAGCCTCTTTAGTAACAAAATCTCAGTACGAAGATGCTTCAGACAAACTTTTCTTTATCCAAACAGAATTTTGTGTTTATTCGTGTGACTGGACTCAAGACCTGCTAATTATTTGCATTCTCCATTTTTAATGTCCAGTTGACGCCCTGCAGAGCGGTCAGAAGCGATATGGATGGCCTGGCCTTCAGCATTCGGTGAGCATACTGTAAATCTCAGGAACAGACTGTCCTAAGCCGAACACAGAAATCACCGTCTTCCCAAGAACCTTCCTAGCTTATCAGGTGCTACAGAGAAAAGTGCGTGGAAGATAGCTATCTACACAGAGAAGAAACAGAGATATTCGCCGAGTTGCTTAAGCTGCTTAGACAATGGTGGTGCCACCAGCACAAACGCTGAGCCCATCCATGACAGCAAAAAGAGTTAGGTTGACAAACCAGAAGCAACCCATTGGCTATGTAAATCTACCGCAGCTGCTGTCACGACAATCGGCTACTCACGACGAAGGTCATAGTGGTAATAGTGGAAAGCTTGAGGTTTTACCCAAAAATGAAGTTGCAAGAACACAGAAAAGATTTTATTCAAGAGTGTCGTCACGAGAAAACTTCGTTCTCGTACTCCATGACAGTTTTAAAATCAAACAAATTGAGAAAAATCAATTTGCCAACATTCTTGTAGTTCGTTAGGTAACTAGCTTGATCAATGTAAAGACCGTCGTAGTATAAAGACTTCCAAAGTACTTTTTGAGGTTGCTGGAATTGGTCTAGGTGTAAGCTGAATTTTCTTTACTGTGACGAGAGAAGTGTTGATGCTCGACTTACTACGGAGACTGCATCCTCTTCCATCTGACCAAGCTGACGGCGTTCTGACTGCAAGCAACGAACTGGGGCTACTTTCTCCCGAGAGGGTTCTCGCGGTATTCAATGGGAACGCACGTTACCACGTATATATGATGGAAAGAGATAGAGGCAGAGGTCGCAGTAACATGTCATTTGGCGGTAGAGGGTTTGCACCACAAAACTACCAAAACCGAAATGACGTGGAAAACTAAAGCCAACGTGTTTCACGGGCCAGATTCGAGCGGACAAGTATCACCGTCCCAAACTAAAGAAATCATACCGGCTAAAACAAAGTGAATTTAAGACGCAACTAAACGGCAGAACTGCGCCACTGGACAGGGCATGCAGAAAAACAGGTACGGGCTTCAGTGAGTGACTGGCGACATACTATGCTGCAGGCGCTAGTGTGCAAACTAAGCAACTGCGTGGATTGAACTTGGCGGAGCAATCAGCTGTCTGAAGGGCGGTTGCAACAGTGGCATTAGACACAATGGAAATGGTTCAAATGTCTCTCAGCAATATAGGACTTAACATCTGTGGTCATCAGTCCCCTAGAACTTAGATCTACTTAAACCTAACTAACCTAAAGATATCACATACATCCATGCACGTTATTAAGTGAAAAAAGAATAGAAATGAGTGTATGGCATTGTTAGAAGTGCAAGTCTTATTTCAGTCGACGCCGCATTGGCCGACTTGCGCCTCGGTGATGAGGATGAAATGATGATGACTAAACAACACCCAGTCTCCGACAGGAGAAAATCCTCACCCCGGCCGGGAATCGAACCCGGGCCCGCTTGCATGGGAGGCGAGCACGTTACCACCCAGCTAAGCAGGCGGAAGCTATTAAGTAAAAGCGAAAAGATAGACAATTTGTGTGAAAAGGAGTCTTCGGGGATCACGGAGTGGCGTGATGATTTGTTTTACGGTTTAAGGCAATGTGAGTGGGAAAACTCTGAAAAGGGTTATACGGCCAGAGAATTAATAAACTGGAGAAACGAAAGTGGAAACGTCGAAAAGAGAGTGTTATCCGAAAATGAAAATGTGATAAGTAGTTAGCGCTGTGCAAGGTGCGCGAGTAGCGATTTCAGAGGAAGTGGGTGGTAATGGAAAGGAAGGAGCATGCGCAAAGCACGCGAGCTGCCAATGTTAAAGAAACTGGTGCTAGAAACAAAAATTGTCGCTACAAATAGAGATCTGGAGGTGGATGAAATCCCCGACAGTGTGGATGAGGCGATCCTGGTTGACGAAAGACTAATGCAATTAGATGTTGTTGATGGTCACGAGAACATAAACTCAGATGAGTGTATGCAAACACTGAAATCCAAGACGATTATACTAAATATGAAGTTAAAGTTGACGTCATCAAAAGTGATACTCAAGAAACGCCAGTGACTGAAAATGAAATAGAATTTTTAGGAAATACTGAACATTTTGAAAATACAAAAACTGATGAAAGTTCAAAAGAGGAACTTGCTTGCTGTCTAAGAGTAGCGTCCATGTTAGAATCAGACAGTGAATATGAAATAAATAATAGTTCAGACTAAGAAATAGAGGAAAGGGAACAAAGCATTACGGAAGATGTATCTGAAAAGCAAAATCAAGTCTTTTCCAAACAAAATCCGGCAGCAAATAATAAACCGAAAAAGAAAGAGCAACCAGACGATGCGATACCTGGGAAAGATTTGATTAGTCATGAAAGACTTAGAAATCAGAAAGCCGAAGAAGCCCCCAGACATAGCTGATTGGCCTGTAAATAACATATCCAGGAGCACTATATGCATTAACTAGGTAGACTGTGTCGAACTTACAATCATTAGCCATGGGGTAGGTTGATTGCAGACTTTGAAATTGTAATGAATACCTACCACCACGAAACTACAGGATTTACACCCAAGGAAATTCTATTTAATCATAAGAGCAAAAGTACAGTTGAAGATACCTTACAATTTCCACCCTTTGTAGAAATGGATCTGAGAGAGAAAAAAGACTTAGTAAGAAAAAGAATGAAAGGAAAAGCAGAAAAGGGACGATAAGGGCCTTAAAGTGACCAAATTCAAAATTGGGGATTTTTGTTCTTATAAAAACTCACGAAGAACCTAGTGAAATAAGCCAAGAAATTTCTAAGTTCAAATATAATTATATTGGTCCCTTTGAAGTGCAAGGAACTCTGCACAGTAACGCCTATTGTCTTGTTTATCGTAAGTCAAAGAAGCCATTAGGTGTTCATAATATTGTAGATTTAAAACCTTACGTCCACAGGAATGAGTAATAATTATTAATCAAATAGTATTTTACCCTACATGTTCTTCTTCATGATGTTGTGTTGTCAAGTGTTGGTATGCTGGAAAAACATTTTTTTGTTATGAGACTACTGATACAGGTCCTGTAAGTTTCACATTCGGTATAACATAATTGGTTACACAACGTGCACGTAAACTCCGGGCTATGACATACATAAGAACTGCATTGATTGAATATTGCAGTATGATCAGGAGGACTGCCAAATGTGTCAATAGGCAGACAAGTGATGATGTTGAAAATAGTTGAGGACTGACAAATAAGTCTACAGTCAGACAAAGGATGAAAAGTTTATACAGTGTACTGAGTATTGTATTTTCATAATGAACTGTATAAATATTTAAAGCAGACAAAAAATGCTTTCTTTATGATCATACAGTGACAAATAGGTATAAACTAAGCATGTGTAATGTAAGCTGTGTATGTAAGTGATACGTAAATTCATATATATATTATTCACAACATGGACACATGTGTAGAATAGTATATATGCAACAAAATTACATGTTTTTGTTTAATATTTGATGGAACAGTGTTTATATAAACAGTTATGTGAAGAGTTTGTTGTGTAATGTATTTGAAAAAAAAAATTATCGCCCAACACTGTTTTGAAGTGTTATTGATGTTTCATTGATGTATCACTGTTGGGAAATCTCAATGAAACATGGGGAGTGTGTAACACTTATATTGATTAGAAATACGTCCATATTATGTAACTGTGTATCTGCAGTTATGGAGTGTGTACTGGGATTTATTTAATCTCCTCGATATGTGACAAGAAAATTAGAGTTTTGTAATGTATATATGAAAAAAGCAAACGGATATGTTCAAATGATAAATTATTATAATATGTGTAAGTTCATAAAAAGAAAATGTTTATTAAATCCTGGTTCATGCTTAGGGTAGGGCACCTGTCTTTGTAACATGTAAAAGCTGTAGTGAAGTCTCCGCGCAACGGAAGTGGAATGGCGCGATGTAAAAGGTGATTTTCGCAGTCGAATTGAGTGGCTCCTTTCTGTGAACGGTATGCAGTATGTGGCTGGCCGTAGCACAGCACACTTCGATGATGCCAAGAGAGGCAATTGGAAGCTGCTTTGTAAAGGATTTGCCTCGGATGTGGATATGACTATTATTTGGTATTCTTGGCATAAAGGAATGGCTGTAATATATTGAAAATCCGATGCCAAGAAGAAACTATATAGAGCATTCGAATATCAAGAGCCGTGAGTACAGTTAGCCGCCATGTTGCTTGCCACCAATCTTCGCCACTGCTTCACTAACTTCATACATTCATTAATGTATATGGGAAAAATGTCGTGTGGCTAGGGCCTCCCGTCGGGTAGACCGTTCGCCTGGTGCAGGTCTTTCGAGTTGACGCCGCTTTGGCGACTTGCGCGTCGATGGGGATGAAATGATGATGATAAGGACAACACAACACAACACCCAGTCCCTGAGCGGAGAAAATCTCTGACCCAGCTGGGAATCGAACCCGGGCCGGTAGGTATGACATTCCGTCGCTTTGACCACTCAGTTACCAAGGGTGCATAATTCATATGGGCATTGACCAGTTAATTTTTGTGTTGTTTTGATAATAATCTTCACATTGTAAATAGGTGTCCAGAATCATATTTTCTATCCCGATCACGAACCTATGCAGGGTCCTCACGTAATGGTTACCAAAACCGAGTATCCTGATTTAAATGAACAATTCTAGTATTTCAGTCTTTAAAAGTGATCTTTTGTCTAATACAAAAGTAGTAGTAAAAGTTGAAGTTAAACCACAAAGGTGAAGTTGGAAAAGCTTTTGCTAAGGTATCCTTAGTTTATTACAAAATATACTTTTGTAGGAATACATTGCAAGACTGTGTAAATATTATCGTCTAGAATACCTGCTTCACCGGTGATGAAAGGCAAATAAGCTAGGCTCATTTTCAAAATTATTGTGGTTTTGATTTCTATCATGAATGGTTCCTTTCTTGAAGTTAATTAAGCCTAGTGTTGTATTTTATTGTCTTGCAAAGTAAATTATAAACTACTCTAAATGAAGTGAATGAATATCTTTTCGAATTAGTATTTGCTGCTGTAATAATCAGAGAATGCTGAGTAGTGAAACCATACTAGTTTGTGGTCCCCATCATATTCTCCACCTATCAGAACAAAATTGAGCTACCACTGTTGCTAATGAAAACTGATATATGTAGAGCAGTTTAAACAGTGTATTTATGATATTATTCATTTTTATTTGTTTTTTCTTTCATGTCAGATAAGACAAAAGCCCCTCACGTCCAAATTTAGTTCTGCACTTCATGCAGTAACATTTCAGTATTTGATTAAGTAATGGTTCTGAGTGTAGCTGTCTTTAGTATAAGCTTGTTGCAAAATTACATACAATAATTTACTGGTGTGTGCGTTATTTGTAACTGCTGCAACACACAATTCAGAGTGCACTGTGTCAGTTTGTATCCTGTTTGCTATTCAAAGGGAAATCTTAATTACAGTATCTTCAATAACCAATATTCAATTTTTTAAACATATGCAGGGTTATTACAAATGATTGAAGCGATTTCATAAATTCACTGTAGCTCCATTCATTGACACACTACAGATACGTAGAAAAACTCATACAGTTTTGTTCGGCTGAAGCCGCACTTCAGGTTTCTGCCTCCAGAGCGCTCGAGAGCGCAGTGAGACAAAATGGCGACAGGAGTCGAGAAAGCGTATGTCGTGCTTGAAATGCACTCACATCAGTCAGTCATAACAGTGCAACGACACTTCAGGACGAAGTTCAACAAAGATTCACCAACTGCTAACTCCATTCGGCGATGGTATGCGCAGTTTAACGCTTCTGGATGCCTCTGTAAGGGGAAATCAACGGGTCGGCATGCAGTGAGCGAAGAAACGGTTGAACGCGTGAGGGCAAGTTTCACGCATAGCCCGCGGAAGTCGACGAATAAAGCAAGCAGGGAGCTAAACGTACCACAGCCGACGGTTTGGAAAATCTTACGGAAAAGGCTAAAGCAGAAGCCTTATCGTTTACAATTGCTACAAGCCCTGACACCCGATGACAAAGTCAAAGGCTTTGAATTTTCGGCGCGGTTGCAACAGCTCATGGAAGAGGATGCGTTCAGTACGAAACTTGTTTTCAGTGATGAAGCAACATTTTTTCTTAATGGTTAAGTGAACAGACACAATGTGCGAATCTGGGCGGTAGAGAATCCTCACGCATTCGTGCAGCAAATTCGCAATTTACCAAAAGTTAACGTGTTTTGTGCAATCTCACGGTTTAAAGTTTACGGCCCCTTTTTCTTCTGCGAAAAAAACGTTACAGGACACGTGTATCTGGACATGCTGGAAAATTGGCTCATGCCACAACTGGAGACCGACAGCGCCGACTTCATCTTTCAACAGGATGGTGCTCCACCGCACTTCCATCATGATGTTCGGCGTTTCTTAAACAGGAGATTGGAAAACCGATGGATAGGTCGTGGTGGAGATCATGATCAGCAATTCATGTCATGGCCTCCACGCTCTCCCGACTTAACCCCATACGATTTCTTTCTATGGGGTTATGTGAAAGATTCAGTGTTTAAACCTCCTCTACCAAGAAACTTGCCAGAACTGCGAGCTCGCATCAACGATGCTTTCGAACTCATTGATGGGGACATGCTGTGCCGAGTGTGGGAGGAACTTGATTATCGGCTTGATATCTGCCGAATCACTAAAGGGGCACATATCGAACATTTGTTAATGCCTAAAAAAACTTTTTGAGTTTTTGTATATGTGTGCAAAGCATTGTGAAAATATCTCAAATAATAAAGTTATTGTAGAGCTGTGAAATCGTTTCAATCATTTGTAATAACCCTGTATTTCCATATTAATGTGCCTAATTGGGCTGTCTACCGTTCATTTTTTCATTCCCTTATGATTTTACCGCTTTCATTAACTTCCAAGGTTACAGTCGGTTTGGTTTTTTTTGTTAATTTCATCATATTCAAATTTATAGTCCGATACCACTGACCATTAAACACACGCGCGGTAAAAATTCGAAATCCTCTCAGAGGGCAACATTAGCGTGTTTCATGGCACTTTAGTGTTATATGTGGTTTTTATCGTGAGAAGACTAAATGTTCGGTTGTTAGGGAAGAGTGACACAAACGCGTCAGCGTTATAGTAAGTCTACCATACGACATCAATAATACTGACCTTACATTCTGTAATGTTTCTTACTTGCTGTTGCAATTGTGCTCTTCAGTCCTAAGAATAGTTAGATGCAGCTCTCCACAGTAATCTGTCCAGTGTAAGCCTCTCCATTTCTGCCTAACTGCCACCTACAACCATTATTTGGATCTGTTTACTGTATTCGAGCTTTGGTTTTCCTCTACAGATTCTTGCTGCCCCCCACGCCTCCCCCCTGTTTCCAACTGCACAAATATCCTGAGAAAAGAGGTCCTAACAATTAAATACACAACAGATGTTAACAGATTGTTCTTTCTCAGAAATTAATTTCTTGCTATAGTCAGTCTCATTTTATATTGTCTCTACTTCAGCCATCAGCTACCTCTTACTTTTAGTGTTTCATTTCCTAAGCTAATACCCTAAGTATCACTTGACTTAATTAGTCAACAGTCAATCACATTTGTTTTACATTGGTTGATGTTCATCTTAGACCCACTTTATTAGATACTATCCTTTACGTTCGACTTGTGTTGTAAGTCCCAAAATCATTGTGTCATCGACAAACCGTAAAGATTTTATTTCTTCTCTCTGAACTTTAATTTCATCTCCATGTTCCCCCTTGGCCTCCCTCATTGCTTTCCCAATGCACATATTGAAGGACACTGTCGACTGACTACAACCCTGTCCCACACCATTGTTAATGATAGATTACGTGCCATGTCCTTAGCCTCTTGCAACTGCGATTTGGTTACTGTACAAGCTGTAGACAACTTTCCGTTCCCTGTAGTTGTCATCTGTTAGATTCAGCATCGTTGCACAACTGATGCAGTACGTCCAACTTGAGTCGTTATTTTCCGAAAGAGTCATCCCGCCACTCCGAAGGCCACAGTTCGACCACTTTCAAATTCGCTCAGTAGGTTGTAGAGTGCACGGGTGGCATGAGTGAGTGCACTGCATTGAGCCTTCTTGCTTTGAGCGTTCCCTATTGAATGGTAGACACAGATGGTGCTTCGGTAGTTATGCCACTACTGTCTTTGTCGGCGGATGGCTTTATAACCATTAACAGTACATCTACTATCTCCCAAATGGCATACGCCGTCATCGGATCAAAATCTACGCCTCCTTTTCAGGCGTACCAATTTATTTCCGCCAGTGTACTTATACGACATGCTGTCCTCAAAATCTTCCTAAGATAATCTTGGAATCCGACCCTATGGGCTTTTTCCCTTTGCTATAGTGATATATTTCATTTTTCCTCATTTAAATACAGTTGCCATTCACTGTAGCAAGCGGAAATCTTGTCCAAGTCTTTCTGCAGTTTCTTACGATCCTCAAACGATGAAAATTTCCCGTACACAAGATCACAGTCAAGGAATAAATTTTTATTGTTGCTCGTCCTGTATAATAAAACTTTCGTGTGTACTGAAAACATTTCCGTTTTACTTTAGTTTTTGTAGAACATTCGCCGTCTAGAATTACTTACTGGGTTTAATTTGTGTGATAGCGACATTCACCTCTTCACCTGCATGTGAGGTTTGCTGGGCATGGTGTATGACTAAAGTAAGTCGTGTCTCACACGACAGGTTTTTCATCAATCCCTCACAATACACGCCAGGATCCAGCAACTCACGGACGCTAGTGGTTTTTACGTATAACGTAGTACATCCGCTATTTTATTCTTTATCTTAACAGAAGTGACCTGCACTA
This sequence comes from Schistocerca serialis cubense, assembly GCF_023864345.2. Classification (NCBI taxonomy): domain Eukaryota; kingdom Metazoa; phylum Arthropoda; class Insecta; order Orthoptera; family Acrididae; genus Schistocerca; species Schistocerca serialis. The sequence goes on along the minus strand of NC_064641.1, from coordinate 1,669,263 downwards.
TTATTCAGGTGTAAAATCTGACTAGAACTCCGTCAGGGTCTGATGCTTGGTTCTATTTAAATATCATTTATTATTTTGCACTACCGGTGGTTTAAAAATAAAATCTCTCATATGTATGTATGTCTGTGTGTGACGGCAAACTGTGTTATGCAAAACACGGTATTTCTGCTTTCTGTCTGGTGTATTTAATTTCAACACTAGGCAGGTCAACGACAGATGGGACAGGTCGTTTGGACATGTTTTAACTATAACGTATGATCAGATCTATTTATGTTTTCCTCCAGAATCCGACAGTGAAAATTATTGTAGGATTCACGCAGCGTCCTTCTCACGGATGTACTAGCTGCTACTAACATTTTCCCCTGCAGTGTCTTTTGTACCTAGAGAGCAGTGTTCTACGAGTTGTATCATCAAACCAGGCTGTGTCTTTGCCGTTTTATGGAACTTATATCACTTTACTTATCCTGATCGCAGTTTAACGTCTTTCCACTGTAATCACATTTGTTATGCGTTTGCTATACCTGAACTGAATGTTCTCAGTTCGTCCTTTAAACAGAGTGCTAGTGACTCTCCATCGGTTCGACCAAACACAAATACTCTCCCAACTATCTCGATGGACATTTTGCATTTGATGACCATTATTCCCGTAATATCAGCATCGTCCATAATATCTCGGGAAGATCGGATCTATTTGTAAATACATTGTGTAAAATATTAGTTTTGTGTGTGACTGGTCAGAGTAATTGTTTAATGCAGTTGTCAAAGAATATTGCCAGTATTACTTCGCAAAATTGTTTCCCCGTATCGCAAATAGCATATGCAGTACTAAACGAATGAAAGTCACCATCTACTGCAATTGCATGCTCGAGGTAATTTATGTGCCATCGCATTGAAGCTATCTTTGGATGCCTCTGCGCGCGATGTATCTGAATGTTGTGGTCGGTAGAAAATTCAGACTACTAATGTAAGTGCAATGACAGCGATTACTCTTGTCGATATTAGTTCGCTTTAGATTCATTTTAACCTCGGCAGATCTAATGCTTTTACTCGTCGCCATAAGCTCTTCTCTCCCTGGAGAGTACAGCGTTTCCTACACACGTTCCGCAAGTTGTCCAAAAGTTCTATACTCTGTTCTTTGCTTCTTAACTAGTCTCCTTTGCGTACATTTTAAACTGCATTCCTTTATACAATTTTTCATTGTAATACAGAAGCGCTTTAGCTATGAATGTGTTGACACATTATATAATTTGATCTGATATAAGCTGTAATACACCATAAGCATGTAATGGCGCAATTCTATCGGAAGAAAACTAGTATTTTGCAGAACCGAATGGACATTTATTTCTTAACTTTTTCTGTATCAGCATAGTAATAGCAGCGTAATCCTGTTCCCGTTTTTAACATTCTCATCGTCAGGTTCAGGGTAACTGTATAACGTGTCTCTGGTTCCATGTTTCCACGCACAGTCGCTGGACACAGAAGTTGCGGTCAGTCATTGAGCCGAAGTTGGCGGTAACTGTCAATTGGGTAACTCCTTCTGCAGGAGACAGGTAAGCTTAGGAACGAGGGACCAGCGGCCGGTCAGCGTGGATGTCGACGAAGGGACACCAGGGAGAAGCGGACATACACGTCGCTCGGGCGTAGGCATGCGCATTTGCGCGAGCATCTTGTACAAGCTATAAATGTTTCTACAGGGGCCCCAAAGAGTTGTCTGAATGCCTAATCATGTAGAATTTCTATTTCAAGTCTTTTATGAACTATTCTTGTGTTAATCTCGAGTGTTTCTGATCGGAGACTATACAGGCGCTGCAGGTAAACTGTAGATTGAATATCTTGGCTATTACTAATTGTGTTTCGATGCTGAGTCAGTAGTCTACAAAGATTAATGCGGTCAGTTAAGAGATTCTGATAGATGGCTTTGTTTCACTGACCATATCTGTGTGGTCAGATACTGTACATTTCCTGCCGTAATCTGGTCGCTTACAGAGGCGATGAGTGGCGTAGACGCGTTCTCCACAACGTGCGCTTCTTCCCTATACAATCTTCTGTGTCGCAAATCGTGGCGAATTTCTTTCAGGGATGACCGACGTGTTGGACTTTCAGATGTGCACCACAATGGAAGAGAGGCTTTCATGGTTTCTCCTCTTCCTCTCTAGGTGACGCAGAACAGATTTTCCTTTCTACTATTGTATAAGTTTCGGGGATAATTCATCAGTCTTAGGATGATTGTTTGTGTGAAAAGTCACATGTTGGAGTCTATTAGATGTGCTGCATAATATACGGGTGCTTTCCTAGTATTTCCCGTTTCTTTATAGATAATGTAGAACAGATTTTGCTTGCTACTGTTTTATAAATTGTTGGGTTAACTCATGAATTTCTGGATGTTTCTACGTATAATGAGTCACATGTCAGAGTCTCAATTAGATGTGATTCACAAAAAGTTAATGCTTTCATGAAGTGTATTCTTTTCTTCTAGATAATGTCGGATAGGTTTTCATTGCTACTCTTGTATAGATTTTGCGGTTAATTTTTGGGTGCTTCTTCTTCAGAAAATCTACAACTTCCTTCACTATTATTGATATGTATTCTTTCGATAAATAGTTAAAATTATTAAACCATTTCCATTTATTCACGATACATTCATATATGCGTAGTTATGTGTGGCATTCTCAAATTGAGCTAGACAGCTGTGTGTTTTGTGAAACTAGCTTCGATTTATTTTTGCGAAATGTTTTTTGTTTCTGTCGCGGTTTCCATTACGAACGTACAGGTCTTTTATACGACATCAGTACTCGAATTGCGTTGATACTGATGATCTGTGATTGAGCATCGTAGTTAAAACCTCAATGTATTTCTCGTACTTCTGCAGTAAATTCTCGCCCTCAAAATAGTCTGCATTCTTCACATTTCAATCTATGGCTTAGGCTTTAATATTATGGTCGCCATGCTTTTCATATACAGCTAACATTTTTCTTTATTGTTATTTCATCCCCTTCGCATCTCACCTCGCTGTCAGTGGTACAACATACCACTCTTCAATCAGAACGTTAACTACGTAACTAAAGACATTACAAACCAGATTACAGGATATGAATTTAAAAATATTTTAAAATCTATAGTAAAATTAATGTTTGATGTCACTTAAATTACACTTCTTCGGTTTTTTATGTTACAATTAAAAAAACTAAATGGTAAAGAAAAAAAGAAAAAGGAGGTATATAAAACTCGTTTCAATATACTGTACCATTACTGTAATATACAAAGCACAGACTCTTTTATGTAAAAACTAATGTAAATCAAAATAGTGCTAGCCATCAAAAAGCTTAATATTACTATGAACCTCACATTCATACTTCTTTTGCTTACATAAAGGATGTCCCGAGGGGAGAGACGTGGTTACATAAAGGGTGTCCCTCCTAAAAAAAACGTTAGGGGCACAGTTTATATGATGTTCCGGCAGAAACTTGCAATTTAGTTTTAGCAGTGTGTAGCTGAGGTCATCCCAAAGAAATACTGCTCGTCACACCTTTCATCCGACGCCCAGCGTCGACGGAAAGCGTCAGTTTGGTTTCAGTTACAAACAAAATTATTTTTAGAACGGAATTTTTCGTGTTCGTTCAATATACAGGTCCCAGATTAATTCATTGCGATATTTGTTTCATCGATGTGAATTATCAGGTGCGGTAACACTTGAAGAATAACCATTACTGCAGCAGCAACAGCACTCTGCCTATCCCACGCGTGCTGCTACCACCATTCAGCATGACTGCTCAGTCGCGGCTGGAGTGTTTTACGTTCATGATCATCCGTATCGATAAAACAAATTATCGCACTAGAGACATTTGGGGCCATTCTATTGAAGACGCACGTAAAATTCTCCTTTATAAGTCATATTGTTACTTACGGAAAGAAAACCGACTCTTGCCGTCGACACTGGGCGTATTATTTCTGACAAATAGCTAAAATTCTTAAACCACTATTTGTTTGGGCTGACTCCAGCTACACATTGCAACAATGAAATTTCAAATATCCGAAGACAAATTAGAAAAAAAAGCGTCTCTTGGCTGTTGCGAGGAACATCCGGTATAGATTTTTAAAAGAAGCCAAAGGATTTCATTGGAAGTAGATGCTGAAGTAGGTCACTGTGAACGACAATACGTGTATATTTTGAAACCCTGCATGAATTTTTAAGTTGGCAACAATGGAAAAACAAGGCCAATGGATGTTGATGCTGTGACTGTATATATGAATTGTGTCTACATAATTAATGTAATTATATCGAGACATCTTTTGAGTTATCGGTTGGTGTGGTGTCACCGCCAGACACCACACTTGCTAGGTGGTAGCCTTTAAATCGGCCGCGGTCCGGTAGTATACGTCGGACACGCGTGTCGCCACTATCAGTGATTGCAGACCGAGCGCCACCACACGGCAGGTCTAGAGACACTTCCTAGCACTCGCCCCAGTTGTACAGCCGACTTTGCTAGCGATGGTTCACTGACAAATTACGCTCTCTTTTGCCGAGACGATAGTTAGGATAGCCTTCAGCTACGTCATTTGCTACGACCTAGCAGGCCGCCATTATCAGCTGCTATTGATCTTGTAATTCATGTATCAACAAGAGCGATGTTCACCAATTATGGATTAAAGTTATGTATTCCAGGAGCTATGTACCTTTTTTGCTAGTCTCAATTCCTTGTCATTTTCCAGACCTCACGCCATCCTGCGTGAGTTTAAACGCGTGCCCTTCGGCCTCCCGTCCTCGTGGATTGGCTGTCTTGCCAGTCCATAAAAGTTGGCACATGGAACACAGTCCTAGCACAAGAGAAACCTGGGGCCAAAGCCCTAAAATGATTTGCAGCCAATTTAATTACACTGTCGTTATCTGTCGGTGAAATCCGTAATATCGATTTCTGACGTAATGGTATGAAGCGTCGTAATTTAACTGTTTATTGATTTCGAGTTTTGAAAGCGCTGAAGGACTTGTACTGGGGAGAAACGGTTCTGGGAAGAGGACAAGTGTTCTGTAGTTATGAAGGGTGTGGATAATAATGTTGTGACAGTAGAAAATTTTAATTTTTATTCTTGCTTTTGTGACCATAATAAGAGTCCAGGCTCCACAGGCAAACAGCCAGCCGACATTAAGAAATAGTCCACCAGGATGTAGGGGCTAGATAAACGGCGGAGGCTGCCAAGTATGGTTTGTCAATCAAATAACTTAGAGTTTGACTTCCTGCCAGAGGAAGCAGCATGAGTCAACCTTGCGAAATGGAAGACACAGACACCAGGGCGGTAATACAACAAGAGAGAGAGACAGTGACGTGCGGAAAAAACTCGTGTGGAACCAAATTAAGTTGTGTGCAGCTAGAAACGAAAGTGTCGTGTGGAACCGAAGGCATTCTTGCGCAAGCCGACTAATTAGAAACGAGAGTGTCGTGTGGAGCCATAGGCATTCTTGTGCAATCTAGTCACTTAGAAATGAAAGGGTTGTGAAACAAATTAACTCGTGTGAACCCAAGTACATGAGAAACGAAAGAAAAGGACAGGCTTTGGAATAGCTAGAGGCAGAGATTCAGATGCAGGTTCAGAGCCAGTGCCGGCAATTTGGAGATTCCGCAGCGAGACGCCAGCGGGGCCGAGTAGGCCCGTAGCAGCCGATACAGCTGATAAAGACTTCAACTACGAGAAGACGGTGGTAGACTCTGGTGGACACTCAGGAACTGCAGGTCAAGTGGGATTTTTAGAGTTTCATTGGAATAGTGTTGAACAGAGGCTGTCAGTCTTTGTCTCAGTTACTTAGAGAGATTTCAGTGCTAACCAAGAACAAGTGATTGCTTTGTACTTGCCGGCCAGAATGGCCGTGCGGTTCTAGGCGCTACAGTCTGGAGCCGAGCGACCGCTACGGTCGCAGGTTTGAATCCTGCCTCGAGCATGGATGTGTGTGATGTCCTTAGGTTAGTTAGGTTTAATTAGTTCTAAGTTCTAGGCGACTGATGACCTCAGAAGTTAAGTCGCATAGTACTCAGAGCCGTTTGAACCATTTGAGCTTTGTACTTGTTTCTTATATGTACCGCCAATTAGCTTTGAAGTCCGAATAAATAGACTGAATCTTACTAAGGGTTTTGTGGCCCAACACCTCACGTAAGTATATGTGAGAATAAACTTGATAGAAACTAAACAATCTTTTCTGCCTATTACAGTTCTGTAACCTATTTTCAGGAAATGTTGTTATTTTTGGAGGAGGAGACCAGACAGCGAGGTCATCGGTCTCATCGGGTTAGGGAAGGACGGGGAAGGAAGTCGGCCGTGCCCTTTCAAAGGAAGCAGCCCGGCATTTGCCTGGAGCGATTTAGGGAAATCTCGGAAAACCTAAATCAGGATGGCCGGACGCGGGATTAAACCGTCGTCCTCCCGAATGCGAGTCCAGGGTGTAGCCACTGCGCCACCTCGCTCGGTTTTCAGGAAACTTATTTGCTTCAAACCAAGGAGATTCTCTCCCTCTCATCTATGATATAAAGGTTGACAGCAATTTATAGCTAACCCATTGTCGTTAATATCCCGATTGTACTACGCAGTTCGCACTTACTTCATTCTGGCATAGTGAGCCTGTGCCAGGACGTGACATAAATAAATATGGCGTACAGTGGGTAGTGACTATGGAGATGGAGGTAGATGTTGGGATGGGTAGTAGGAGGACGGTTCAAACCCACGTCTGGCGATCCTGATTTAGGTTTTCCACGATTTTTCTAAATCACTTAGGCAAATGCCGGGACGGTTCCTTCGAAAGGGCATGACCGACTTCCTTCTCCATCTTTTCTTAATCCGAGGGGACCGATGACCTCGCTGTTTAGTCCCCTGCCCCCAATTAATCAACTAATCAACCAACCAACCAATGCACGCTTGGGTAGCAAGAAGACAAAGTGAGTGGGAATCTGATGAGTGAGGAAGTCTATAATATCAAGAGAAGGGACAAGGAGAGAGAAGACGGGATGGGGACTGATTGAGAAGTAAGAAGGAGGAGGAAGCCGTGATGTGAAGTTGGACAGGTGGGGAAGAGTTCCAATTGATAGGACGGATAAATGTAGGGATGTAAATCGTTCTCTGAGGTTGTGTAGGGAGTGTGTGTAGGTGTAGTGATGGCGCGATGGGTTGACAAGGGCAAGGCAGTATACCATGGTTGGTGATCAATGGCGAAACTCGAGAGTTACTGGAATATAGTTTGCGGATAGTGTAGGACAAGGGGAGGTGTTCAGTGTGAGTGAAGAGGTGTGGTAATTTAATGAGATGGTAGTGGATCTAAGTGGAAAAACGTAAACGGGAGCGGAAAGCAAGGATGAGTGAAGGATATTCGAAGCTTTGGACCGATTGAGACCAATACAACATTCGCATTGAAGAGGATGGGCCAGATCAAGCTTTTGTAAATGTGGAGGTCAGTGAAGAGATGTAATCCCAAATTTGGGCCTGTTAGTAGCTTTAGTACTTTTCATCTTTTGCGGGGTTTTTGTTGGATGGTTAGCGAGTGAAGTTTCCATGGTAGTTACGGTCAAGGATTAGGAATTACCACGTTCTACTTAGACTTAGGCCTTAGACGGAAGCCTGACCTTGTTAGTCATGGAGAACATCTGGGACAAACAGTGTTGAGTACATGAAGAAGCGAGACTCACCTGGGCGCCGACCATGCCCTGCTTGAGGCGGTGCAGGTCGGTGTGCGACCAGGGGCTCTTGTTCCAGGGCTCCACCTGGCGCAGGTCGTCCGTGAACCGGAAGTCTCGCAGCTGGTTGTGCAGGAACTTGCGCAGGTTCCACGGCAGGTCGTTGTGCCTGCGCAGAGGCGGGGCGCGCGTCAGCACCACCAGGAATGTACACCCCCACAAACACAAACACACAAGCACGTGCTATGTCGGCGGCAGCGCATTCCTGGCCCGTCGCCCGGCAGCCATTCTGCTCCTGGCAACAATAAGCCGCGAGGCGCGTCTCGCACCGCAGGTGCAGACAGGCGTCCGCCAACAGGACGGATCAGCGCCGCGTCTGCCGTTCCTGCAGCACTTCCTGCTGCCAGGCAAGGTATCACCGTACACTCGTAACGCTAATAATAATTATCTCTGGACATCTATCCTATAAACGATTTCTGAACGGTTCCTCGCGTGGCTTGTACGTTCCACCTGCTTACGACCATGTCGGGTTCAACTAAACTGGTGGCTGTCCGACCTTTGCTTAACGTGATTCAGAATAATAAAAACCTTCAGTTCAGCAACAATAACTTTATTGCGAGCGCGTATCTGACGACGCCCGGCATGCATGGACTGATCGGAGTTACAAAATTTGCTTCCGGCCTCTACAGAAGGATTCTTAATCCTGGGAAAACTTCTGTAGTTGTTGGAGAGAAAACAGTACTCGTCCGCACAAGCCAGGAGGCAAGGAACTAACAACTAACTCAAAAAACAAGGAATAATAATAATAAACAGAGCGTATATAAAAAGCTAGAAAACACAGCGCCTCTAGAGGTTGGGCGAGGAACTACACAGACGTCGTGTACAGTAATTATGACCGCACAGCACTGCACTAACACACGCACACATACACACACACACACACCCACACCGGCGAGCTTGAATTAGCGCGCGGCAGCGTCGCTACAACCTGAATAATTTAACCTCTGACAAATTTACCATTTTCTTAGCACTGCAAAATCTTTCACTCCATGTTTCAGTGTTCGGATGTTTTAAATGTTCTACTGCTTCCTTAGCTTTTCAGCCAGGTTACCAGTTTGGCTAATTTTTACATAAAAATATTGCTTTGCACACTGTTTTTATAGTCAAATGCCGCACAAACGAAGTCCGTTTTCTGATCACTGTCTTTTACCTACAAGAATGGTCGTTCGAAGCAATAAAAAGTATATTAAATGCGGGATGTGAAGTGCATACATTAAGACTATGAGCGTTTGTTCAACTTTGCTACTATGAAACACGTGTTTTCTACTGAACAAGACCTCATACCTTTTAAGGCATACATTTTAGATCCCATGTTTACTTGCCAATTCTTTTCCTTTTCTTTTTCATCCATACTGCCTCCTTCCAAAATATGGAAAGCAAAGAGCTGGCAGCGGAACAGATGTGTTTCACAGTATGGAAGATGAAGTGCTCGTTTTAGAGCCCGTGGGTGCTAGCGAGTGTTGCTTTGAGTGAGCGGTCGAGTTTTATCCCTGAATATTGACCATTACTTCTGTACAGCGAAATTAATAATATCTCCTGTTTTTCTAAATATTTCGAATCCTTTGTTACGTGTGGGTGAGCGACTGTGAAAATGCATAGCTTAACAAAGATAAACAGCTTATCACTGCTCTTATAGTCTTTAAAGGGATCTCTTATTCAAAGCAGAACGTGCCCCTCTTCATTAACTATACAAAACGAATGTCATTTACCAGTTTTTGAAAGATAATTTTATAATCTCGAATACAATTCATTCATTGAAAGTCTGAAACTTTCATCTTTCATCCTTTATTTAAAACGCAAAAGTAAGAATAGTAATTGTACATAACCTGTTTAACCTCTCTACATAGTAAAAAATGTACTTTCTTTTTCATTAAAGGCCTCAGTTGATGAAATATTTGTAGTTATTCGTAATGTAAATCGCCCAACACAGCTGGCACGTCGAAAAACGCTTTGTGTCCAGTTATCATGTCCTACACCATTTCAGTAGAATGTGCGTATGCTGCATGATTTTCTCGTGCCGTCTTTCCACGTTGATAGAACTTAGGTGTTTTCACAGCACTGTTCTGATACATTCCTGATATAAATGACCAAAAAATAATAACTGTCTGTAAGTATTGAGGGTGCCTTCTCTAGATGCCATGTAAACTCACCTTTTCTCACCAGCCCTATAACATAATCCCTGTTATTAGTTACGTATAGATCATAAAATAAAGTTGCTATCATTGCTATCTGAAGTTCAGCCTTCAATGTTTGGTTAGCTGGGTTGTAAAACGATTCAATAAGTATTATCAGTGCGTAACAAAAACGTATGGCCAAACTTTCGGGAATCACTTCTGACACGCAGAGGAAGAAAATATGTTATATGGACATGTGTCCGGAAATACTTTATTTCTATTTTAGAGCTCATTTTCTGCTTCTCTTCATCATCGTATTACTCGTGGCAAATACGCAGGAAAAGAATATATCAGTACATTCTGAAACAATTTTCTAAACGAAATGTTCAAATTGTCCTCCGTTAGCAAGGATACACGCATCAACTCTTTGGTGTACTGTCGCAAGTGTAGATTAATTCAGGGAAAGGTCGAACGGATACTACAAAACACACACACACACACACACACACACACACACACACACACAAATTACTAGTAATTTTTTTTAACGTCAGCATGGCAGATACCTAATTTCGGAAACGATTATTGCCCTAAAATCTGACATGTATTCGATAGTGTCGCTGACACGTAACATTTAACATTCCGGTCAATGGAGAATGATACTTTCACATCAGAATAAAACTGTCTATAGCCTGATACATAAATCTGCATAAGTGTTCTATTAGTAAGCGGCTGTATCAAAGCTAAGACAATACTGTCGTCCTATGAGATGATTACAAGTGCTGGCTAATTACTCGTACATGGAGGCTGGAGTGAGCGCTCGAACATAAATAACTTCCTGTCTGCAGCAGCGTAAGGATACACATGCGGGCGAGTCCACGTCGACGTATCCGATTCGTTGATCCGTCTGGCAGCGACTTCTTTACTTTTGGCGCCGTTTCGAAAAGAACTCGTTTTGCGGGCGAAACTCCAAACGCGCCGTCGCATTCAATCCCAGGCTCGCTACGACGACGATAAATTGCTGTAAACGTCCTCCCGACTGGACACCGTAGTCCTGGAAATCTCTCCCGATACGAATGCGGAGCTCCACAGCCATTACCATCTGCTGACCCGTACAGGAAATGAGGGTCCAAGAACTCCGCTTTTGGGTATACTTCCATCCCATTCCACCTGAAACCAAGTCCGTCGTGAACAACAACCAATTGATCCTACGCGCCTAAAGCTAGCAGAGCAGTGAAGTGAGTCACATATCAGCATTACCGTCGTACAAGTGGAACAACAAACACTGGCTCTGAACCTAAGAATTACAATCTACTGTACATTGTAACCGAAAGTAAGTAACAGGGTGCATTATTACATGTAAGAAAACGTTTCTTGTAATGCTGGTACGTTCTGTTTCCGTGTGTTTCCCACGCTTGATGTGATTCTGAAGAGATGTGGAAAACGAGCTCTAACATGGAAACAAAGTGCTTCGGGCCCATGTTCATACTGCACGTTTTGTTCTCCCATATGCGAGGAACGCTTCCTAAAAGCTTGACCACACCTTTTTATTACACCCCGTACTGTACTTTTCAGGGCTCTTGCTCAAGCGCAAGGAAATCCGTTCATTAGAAAACGTCTTGCGTGTCATTTACCTTTAAGCGAGTTGTAAGTCGCTGACGAGGAGAAAAGGTTCTCCATGCACGGACACCGTCTGTTCGTAATCTCACCATCTTTGGCCCCATAGTGCGAGCACGTCTATGCGCTACACTGTCGAGGAGGCAGCTAATAGGCCAGTCCTATGCCAGGGCGCTTGATATATGAGCTAGCGTGCCCGTGTGCACTGTGATGGCCAAAGAAACTTGTTCCCGAGTCTCCGGAGCTAGAAGCATCGCGTGGACGCCATCTGCACTTTCGTGGTTCTATTGGCTCCCAAGTTCGACGACTTTGACTGGTGTTTCAGTTCAGTTGTAATTTCTGAGCTGCCACCTACAAGAATTTGTGGTGAGAACTTTGTCTCCTCTCACGCTAAGGCACAATATTCGACTTATTGTTCTGGTTTGTAGATGTACTTTATTTGTAATCAAGGTTGAATCTATTGGTCCATGTTCAAGGGATCAATATCGGTCTTCCACAAACGCATCCATGAATATATGTCATCGCTCACACTACTATCTCACTTATTAGTATTGCTACGGGGATTAGAAACCATATGGACTTCGTTTTGATTTTGATGATTTCTTGTCATTGTATTTCACTTGCCCCTGTGGCTTATTTCTGTAATTTCATTGCTAAGCAATTGTGTTGTTTTCCAGAATAACGATCAACCATTTTTCCCATTTCTGTTTAATTACTCCTCATCCCGAAACTACTCATAATTCTTCATGTTTCCTTTGTCACCTCGGTTGTGCTTACTTACTATTTGCTTAAAATCATAGCTGATGCGAGCATATTAACTGATTACAATCTGTCCTTAGTGGAATAGTTTATATAAGACACCGTCAGCAGATTATACAGTTATTTATTTGGGTGCCTATTGCAAATATAGCAAGGATAACGCACGTCTGTGCTGTAGACAACTACGAGATTTGGCATCAGTTTATGTAACTTGGAATGAGTATCTCCATTGCACACACACTCCCTATAAGGGAGGGCGCCATATGCATTCATATCCTGTTAGTCAACTTCGAATCACTGGAAGTTATTTTGGATTGCCCAAACGTGTTTCGAAATCCCCTATATTCACCGCTACGCTATGGTAGTCTTTCCTGTCCCATAATCTCTCATAAAAAGAAGTGAAATTGCGTTAGTGTTCATTCATGGATACCAATCATGTATACGAGGGAAGTATTTTATAGACATTGATACTGAAGTCTTATCAGGTATGTCCTCAGATGACAGTTAAAATGGACTTTGAAGTTTTCAACATCCATCTGTTCTATCGACATTTCAGTAACAATATTGCTCTCGTTCGTCTCTATGACATACATCACAGCACATCCAATCAACGTTCTACAGAGGGAAACGCCGCTGCGCTCTACCACTTAAATGTTCATTTATTCCTCGCACTTCTGGTCGTATGTACACACGCCTCGTAATTTTATTCGTGAAGCACAAATACACCAAGCAAACAACGTAAGAATTAAAAGCTTTGTGAACAATGTACATCTTTTGTTCCTGCGTCGCATTAAATTCTCATTAAGATTACGAAACCAAAGAGGGAAATTAGAGACGTATAATTAATACTTACTGGAAAGTCTGTTTGGTTTGTCTAGCAACACTGACCATGAAAAAGTATCCTTACGCAAGCAAGAAATTATTTCATCATCCAAGACCACAATACTTAGCTCAAATTGAATTACTATGAGTAATGCAATAGTGGAAGCATTATCCTCAAAAGTCAAACCAGTCACCGGTCAACTAAAACTAACAATCGGTGTACAGGTTTACAGGGCCATTTCAAGAGACGATTAGAGCGTATTAGTGAGAAGACAATAGAAAATTTGAAGTAACTAGCAAGATACACAAAGAAGCTTAAAATGTCATACCGAAACCGGTCTGTAATACACCGAAAATTAGAAAATACAAAGATTAGATAACCGAAGACTTGGGCTAGAAAACATAAATCATACAACATACAGGTATACGGAACTCAACTTACTGTAGAAGCCAACTCGTCTAATATTTAAATAGAAGTAGGTTTACATGGAGAACACCGAAAGCTGCAGCAGGATGCCAGTGCTCACGTATCAATGACAGATTCGGAAACCACTTACCAATCTCCAAGACATACTTAACTGACGCATAAAGACTGACATTGTAAGTAGGCTGTTTAGGTTTTCTTATTGGTAACGCCACGTAGTGCTCTGTATGAAAATCACTGGCTGTGATGTGTGCAGTCTGTGGCTAGTTTGCATTGTTGTCTGCCATTGTAGTGTTGGGCAGCGGCAGCTGGATGCGAACAGCGCGTAGCGTTGCGCAGTTGGAGGTGAGCCGCCAGCAGTGGTGGATGTGGGGAGAGAGATGGCGGAGTTTTGTAATTTGGCATGAACTGCTATATATATTATGACTATTAAGGTAAATACATTGTTTGTTCTCTATTAATATCTTTCATTTGCTAACTATCCCCATCAGTAGTTAGTGCCTTCCGTAGTTTGAATCTTTTATTTAGCTGGCAGTAGTGGTGCTCGCTGTATTGCAGTAGTTCGAGTAACCAAGATTTTTGTGAGGTAAGTGATTTGTGAAACGTATAGGTTAATGTTAGTCAGGGCCAATCTTTTGTAGGGATTTTTGAAAGTCAGATTGCGTTGCGCTAAAAATATTGTATGTCAGTTTAAGCACAGTCTTATGTATAAATCTTCAAAGGGGACGTTTCATATGTCGACCCTTAGCTGAGGATACCTCACTGGAATCTTCTGATTTTTTTCTTGTAGTTTGTGTAATTAGTGTAGCTTTTGTTTATTGCTAGCGCGTAATTATAGAGAGAGTTTCCATTGTAGTTGTAGTTTTTCATTGTTGTACAGTAAAACAGTTGTGGCATGCATGTAGGTTTGCACCAAGTGTTTCGCAGCTGCGCTTGCAATTAAGTAGACACTATTTCCATTGCTATGTTATTTTATTTTGCTCTTCAAATTGTGCTTTTCTGTGTTATCGTGTGAAATATTGTGACAATAATGGCGTGTGGAAAACGTAACACTAGGCTCCAAAGTAAACTGAGAAGTAATAGTGACGACGAGTGTAGCTTACCATCACCGCTGTGTAATGAATTAACAGACATTCAAAGTAGTAATTTGGTAACTGTGCATAGGGAAATGGAGCGGGCGTCAAATAATGGTGTAGACAGTGAAACAGGTAGTGAACAGGGAAGCATTATCGATCGATCGGTCGGCAACAGCTCGCCTCAGGAATCGGGAATGACAGAAAACAATATTGCAAATACTGTAGACTCAGGTTTTGGGTTCTCACCGTTTTCTCAAATGAGTCAAGAAACATTTTCTGCTTGTCAAAATGTGAATGTTGCCGGTGCAACTTCACTGCCGAAAAGCACTGAGGAACATGTTTCAGACACCAGTGCATTGTTATTACAGTTAATGCAACAAATGGGACAAAGGCTACAAAAATTAGACACAATGGAACAAAATCTTAAAAAGTTAGACACAGTGGAACAAAATCTTAAAAAATTAGACGCAATGGAACAAAATCTTCACACCATGCTTGAACAAACACGTGAAGATTTGACTACTGAGTTACATAAAATCGAATCGAAATGTCAAAAAGTCTGTAACGACGTAAACACACAAATTTGTGAGCATTTTCAACCTATTTTTTCGCGGCATGAAAATGCATTACAGAATCACGAAGCAGCCATAAAAGAATTGCAAATTATTGTTCATGAAAATCATGAGACCTTGCAAGCTAAAATTGACTCAGTTGCATCTACCGATTCGGTTATGCAACTTGCAAAAACTCAGGAAAACTTAAAGGACATAGTAGAATGACACATGGAGGAAATTAGTACATTATCAGAGAAAGTAGTTGAACTTTCGGATCAGGTCACTAACTTATCTACAAAGGTAGATGATGATCTCAATGACACAAGACCTGTAGCCTTCACTGACACAGAAGAGTGCAAACAAATTAGGAAATTCAAACAAAATCAGAATCAAATTAATACGCAACACCAAAGAGAAATCCGGGAAGTACAAGATCAGCTGACACAGGTAATACAAGAATTACGTATTTCAGAGGACACTTGCGCCCCAATACGGGAAGAGGGACATACAAATACGGAACAGCCACAAAATAATAACACAGCGCATTTCGGAAATTATGAAAGAAATTGGCAAGGTGCACCGAATTTTGAAATGGAACTGCCGAAACGACGTAACAATGACCGATATGCGACTCGCCGACATGATGACTTTGACTATAAGCTGTTCATTACTACACGTAAATTCAAAACATTTAAGAATTCTGGAAACGACATTCATCCACAAGCGTGGCTCCATCAATTCTCTCATTGTTTTCCTCCCAACTGGTCATTAGAGCACAGATTAGAATTTATGTGTGGCTACTTAGAGAATGAACCAGCTGTAAGAATGCGATCGGTCATTCACGATGGCCACAATGAAGGAGAGTTTTACCATGCCTTTCTCTCAGCATATTGGTGTCACGCTACACAAGACCGAGTAAAACATAGCATCATGATGATGAAACACTTTGAACAATCTGAATTTTCCAGTCTTGTCAAATATTTTGAAGACATGTTGCATAAGAATCAATATCTTTCAAACCCATACAGCCCTTCAGAACTCATCCGCATTTGCTTAATCAAATTACCTGAACATTTAGGACATATTATTTTGGCAGGACGTTGCAAAGACGACATTGAAGCTTTTCAGGGACTCTTACAAGAATTAGAAATTGACACAGACAGTCGCGGGATGCGAAAACAGGAAAACAATCACTACAGGTCACATCCGTCACAATTCCGTGACGACAGAAACAATAACTGGACACGACAGGTCTATTCTTACAACGCAAATCGTGACCAAAATAGACACCACCCGTACGACAACCGTTGGCAGAGTAGTAATAATTACAGGGAAAGATCACCTCTCCGCGGTAATGACTATCACAGAGACAATCAGAGAAACAGACAATATGGGAGCCAAAATAATTATTATCGAGGGAGACAGAATAACTTTAGACGCAACGGTCCAGCGCGCAGTTACGACTCAGGGAGAAACTCTCCACCACGTGACGGACAAGGAAGAAACTACGGAATCTACCGACATGACGACAGACGATATATTCGTAACGACAGAACTGAACTGCATCAGAACTGGCGGGATTCAAACAGAGCAGGGCCCTCTCGAGGAACTGAATTTGTAGAAGTTAGGTCTCCTAATCCCAATAACGACGCGCGCCAACAAAGAAACAGACAATGACCCGCACCGCAGGCAGCCACCTGCGCCGGCTGGCTCAGAGAAAAATAACACAGACGCTAACCTTGAGAAAGGAATTAGCATTCCTTACCGACGTATAAAACATGACAATAGCTTTTCAGTTGAAACTCTGCGTACTAGGAAGAGTAAAGGTTTACACCACATTTCACATGTAAAACCGTTTATTGAAAGATAATCTGCTTTTTAACTTTGTCTTTGCCATATAACTTTTCACTTTACATTACTAGTATGCTTTGTCAGAGTTAGAATCTGTTAACATGCAACAATGTTTGAAGTTAAATATCCAGTCAACTTATTTAAACAGAAATCACGAATGTATTGTTATAGCAAACAGACGACACAATGTTATTGTGTGTGTACATTCTTGCTTGTTAGTTGCACGATTACGTAACGACTATAAGACTCACATACTTAGAACATATACCGGTACTGCTAATGAGATTTTATGCAACATTTTGGTTTACTTGAAAATACATTCTGGATTTAAAGTACTTTATGTGAGATACCAGATGACACAGTGGTTAGTTTATGTGACAGCTACACGATTTTATCACGGCGCTACTAATGTGTGACACAATTTACCTCGTTGCTTTTGCGGTGTATCTGTTTTATATCTGCACAGTTTTTCTGAATTCTTCTGGAAAGTAAAACATGTTTTAGTAATAACTTTTGTGGTACAGCAACAATGAGACAGCCTTTTTCGTGGCACAACAATACGTTACTGTACAGTAATTTCTTCATCACGCCAATAAACATAATAACTACGATATCTATTCGCAAAGCATTTCACTTTCGTTTATGATGAGTTAAGTACATTGACTTCAGCAGAACTTTGCTTACAGGGGACGATAACTACGACACTTCCACAGAATTATCTTACAGCAAGACGCACATTTAGCGCTACAGGACATGCATTTGAGAGATCAATTTTGTACTTAAACCATTTATTTTTGTAAATTTTTGAATTACAAAGAAAGTTTTCCGTGATACATTTCATTCCATTGCTGTAATCTGTAACACATGAGGATATAATTACATTTATCCTCAGGGGGGTACACGCCTACTTTGTGTACCATGTGTTTGGCAAGCACAAGTAGCCCTAGCTAATATGGCATTTGCTTATACAACTTTACACATCGGTACCATATTTTTCTAACACTCAAATTACACAGCTATATGATCATTTAACTGAGAGATAAACATTTTTTTTTACTACATCAGTGACACATGTTTACGCAATTACACAGTTCGGTAACTTCACACTTACGAAATTGTATTTTGTCTGTACTTTGTGAACTGTTCATATTTTTTCGGACCCATTGTAATATTATGAGAGCTTTGAATGATATATTTGGTATGGGATAATGATTTTTAAAGTACTTTGGAAGTAGATGACAATTTTGACATGAGCAGAGAATTTTTTTTAGGTTCTGAAAATACTGAAGGAAGCTACGACGAATTTGAGATTTGGCTGAGGTTTCATGTTGTTATGATGACGATGTGTATTATGCTGTTTTGGTATGTTTATGATCAGTAAGCTGGTGTTATATGAGTTATTTGATTATGCTACATATCTGTAATGATGAAATATTGAAGAAGTGTCGATGTAAAGAATAATGAGTAGTGGTTAGGGACTCTGGTTTGTGAAAAAGCTTGTTGGAAACCAAGAATCGTACTTTAAGAGTTATGAAATGTATGTAAATGCATGAATGTATTACAATGTCGACGAAAATTTTTTGGACACTGTTATATCAATAGGATTTTGTTTCTACAGATTTGTAACGCAAATTCTTGACCTGTGAAATATTTTTGTATGAGACTGTCACTGTGGCGGAAACTGCCGTCGTAAATATTTCAGCAAGAAAGGTAAGTGACCTTGGCATAATGCGTTTTGGGCACCCAGCTGAGAGGTAGACGTCTGACAAAAGAAAGCCATTAGGTGCAAAAAAAAAGAGGCCATTATCCTCACTATTGACATTCCTTTGTAGAAAGCATCGCAAATACGACACGCTCGAACTTGAAAACATATGATTACACTGTGGAGCTCTTAATTTATGATATTTACTGAAATGAAATGATGAGAAACATTTTATGTCTATTGTCTTGTTAGTTGAAAGATTGTTTACTGCATTATGAAATGCCATATGGCTAGTGAATGACGTTTGACGCCTTGCTTTGCCTATTTTGTTTAATATCTAGTTTCTAGCTGCACTGCAGCATTGGTTAAAATAAAATTTAATATATGTACTAATATAGTTATTTTATGCCTACAGATCCAGTCAATATGAAATTAATGATCTACTTCCAAGAAAACGAGGGCACATAAATAGATATTTCCCTTCACACGAATTGCATAAATAATTTCTTTACGATTTGGTAACTTATCTGCTAGTGTAAGTTCTCGTGATGCATCACTCTAGTGTTAAGATGTGACATAGGTATTAGACATGGCCATTTTAAGTGTACTATTTTTTCTGCTTGAGCTTTGTCATGTTTAGGTATAAGTTATTTCATTTTCTGCTATTGTCTGCCTGGCATAGTGCTACTAAATTTCACTATACATTACTCTGTTAAGCCAGTTTTACTACTGATTTATTTTTCTTGTTTGCTGCTCATTGCCTTATATTAGTTGTAATATTGCTGCTTGCTTTGACAATTTCCATTTTTTTCATTGCTATTTGTATTACTTGTTTTGTGCTGCTGCATTCCCTCGTCCCTTAGTTTAGCATCTGAGCTCAGTAGATTTAAGTTAGCTTAAGAGGGGGTAGACTATATAAGAAACTAACTATGATGAATTGGAAGAAATGCATTGAGAAGATATAAGAAAATGGTTTGGCAAAAAAAAAAAAAAAAAGGTAGTGTACAGTGGAGAAAAACTATTTTGAAAGAGGATGTGAACAGAATACAGAAAGCAGGCTTAAATAGTACTTTTGGGAATAATGATGAACAAAGGGAGATCTCCATGCAAAATACTGCAGTAAAACAAACCCTGTCCTTTCCTTTTGTATTATTTTGCTATGTGTGTATGTACCATTGTGTATTTGTCTTTTTCCTGTCTTTAAGTGTTTTGCTAATAAGATTTATGTTGTAGAATTTTTCAAATACTATGTTATTTATCTTGTAAAGATGCTTAGACATTATTTATTCTGTTTTGTTTTAATGCTCATATGTGAAGTTGATGTTTCAAAAGTTATTCAGATCTTTATGTACAGTCCTGGAAATGGAAAAAAGAACACATTGACACCGGTGTGTCAGACCCACCATACTTGCTCCGGACACTGCGAGAGGGCTGTACAAGCAATGATCACATGCACGGCACAGCGGACACACCAGGAACCGCGGTGTTGGCCGTCGAATGGCGCTAGCTGCGCAGCATTTGTGCACCGCCGCCGTCAGTGTCAGCCAGTTTGCAGTGGCATACGGAGCTCCATCGCAGTCTTTAACACTGGTAGCATGCCACGACAGCGTGGACATGAACCGTATGTGCAGTTGACGGACTTTGAGCGAGGGCATATAGTGGGCATGCGGGAGGCCGGGTGGACGTACCGCCGAAATGCTCAACACGTGGGGCGTGAGGTCTCCACAGTACATCGATGTTGTCGCCAGTGGTCGGCGGAAGGTGCACGTGCCCGTCGACCTGGGACCGGACCGCAGCGACGCACGGATGCACGCCAAGACCGTAGGATCCTACGCAGTGCCGTAGGGGACCGCACCACCACTTCCCAGCAAATTAGGGACACTGTTGCTCCTGGGGTATCGGCGAGGACCATTCGCAACCGTCTCCATGAAGCTGGGCTACAGTCCCGCACACCGTTAGGCCGTCTTCCGCTCACGCCCCAACATCGTGCAGCCCGCCTCCAGTGGTGTCGCGACAGGCGTGAATGGATGGACGAATGGAGACGTGTCGTCTTCAGCAATGAGAGTCGCTTCTGCCTTGGTGCCAATGATGGTCGTATGCGTGTTTGGCGCCGTGCAGGTGAGCGCCACAATCAGGACTGCATACGACCGAGGCACACAGGGCCAACACCCGGCATCATGGTGTGGGGAGCGATCTCCTACACTGGCCGTACACCACTGGTGATCGTCGAGGGGACACTGAATAGTGCACGGTACATCCAAACCGTCATCGAACCCATCGTTCTACCATTCCTAGACTGGCAAGGGAACTTGCTGTTCCAACAGGACAATGCACGTCCGCATGTATCCCGTGCCATCCAACGTGCTCTAGAAGGTGTAAGTCAACTACCCTGGCCAGCAAGATCTCCGGACCTGTACCCCATTGAGCATGTTTGGGACTGGATGAAGCGTCGTCTCACGCGGTCTGCACGTCCAGCACGTACGCTGGTCCAACTGAGGCGCCAGGTGGAAATGGCATGGCAAGCCGTTCCACAGGACTACATCCAGCATCTCTACGATCGTCTCTATGGGAGAATAGCAGCCTGCATTGCTGTGAAAGGTGGATATACACTGTACTAGTGCCGACATTGTGCATGCTCTGTTGCCTGTGTCTATGTGCCTGTGGTTCTGTCAGTGTGATCATGTGATGTATCTGACCCCAGGAATGTGTCAATAAAGTTTCCCCTTCCTGGGACAATGAATTCACGGTGTTCTTATTTCAATTTCCAGGAGTGTATGTACTTATGTCAAAATTCTTGTAACACTGATATGCACGTCTATTTCTATTCTTTTGTGAAGCCTGTACTACAAATGTTATCTGTATTGTTATGTTTTTAATGATATATTTTGTACCTTTGTTATTGTGTTCTTATGTTATAAAATTGTACTTGACACCAATTCATCAAATTAATTAACTTGTAAGTTACATTTCACTGCACACGTTTCTGTTGGTCATAGTATATGGACAATATGTGAGAAGTAGGGACTGTTAGTGTTTGCACATGTGTTAATAATTCAGCAAGGGACTGGATAACAGCATTGCTGGTTCTAAGGACAATTCCAAACACTTTGTGAGTGCACAAGTGGTGGTTATGGACTTGCTATATTATCTGCAAGACTCTTCAATCGTGATTGTGTACCTGCACAGTCACAAAAGATGGCTGCTGGCCATCTCCACAAGGACTACAGTGGGTCTACACCTTTGCTGACTCATCAGTACCATTATTTCTACAAGGACTGCAGTGGGTCTGCATCTTTGATGACCCACCAATACCATTACTTCTACAAGGACTACAGTGGGTCTACACCCTTGCTGACTCACCAATACCATTATTTCTACAAGGACTGCAGTGGGTCTGCATCTTTAATGACCCGCCAATACCGTAATCTCTACCAGGACTACAGTGGGTCTGCTCTGTGATGACCTACCTACCAAAATTCTTCAACACTTCGAATGACTCTGCTGTGGGTTTGCTCTGTTGTGACCCATTACTTGTCTGCATGTCGAGAATCAGCACTGTCTTTCCGCTGGAAGGACAACACTACTTCTTCAAGACTGTATGGAAATCCACTACTTCCGTGTACATTTTCTTTTACTGCTCAGACTTTGAGAAAAACACTGAAATTTTACTGTGAAACGTGTGACTAATGTTGAGTTGCTCCACCATTGTACTCCATTCTATCTGACACACTACTGCATTCACGTACATAAGAACGAAAAACTGTTGGAAGCCGACCTGGGGGAATATCAGTTTGCATTTCGCAGAAATGTAGGAACACGAGAACACTACTAATACCACGACTTATCTTAAAAGACAGGTTAAGAAAAATCAAACCTAATTATATAGCATTACTAAACCTAGAGGAAGCTTTTGGGAATCTTGACTACAATGCCCTCTTTGAAGTACTCAAGGAAGCAGCGGTAAACTACAGGAGACAAAAGACTATTTTGAAGTTGTACAGACGGCAGTTACAAGACTCGAGGGGCATAAAAGGGAAACAACGATTGAGAAGCGAGTGCTACACGGTTCTAGCCTATTCCCGATTCTGTTCAAACTGAACATTGAGCAAGCAGTAAAGGAAATTTTGGATATGAATTAAAGGACAGAGAGAAGAATTCAGAACTTTGAGATTCGCTGATGACGTAAGTCTGTCAGAGAGAGCAAACTTGGAAGATCAGTTGAAAGAAATGGACAGAATCTTGAAAGGAGGATATAAGATAAACATCAACAACAGAAAAACAAAGATAATGGATTGTAGTCGAATAGAATCACGTGACACTGAATAAATAAGATTAGTAAACGAGACATTTAAAGTAGTAAATGAGTTTTTAAGTAAAATAATATTAAGGGAAAAGATAAATGTGTTGACATCCAATAAAGATTTAAGTGCTAGGAAGTCTTCTTTGAAGGTATTTGTCTGAAGTGTAGGTATTTATGAAAGTGAAACATGAACGATATACAGTTTACACAAGAAGAGAATGAAAGCTTTTGAATTGTTCTGATACAGAAGAATGCCAAAGATTAAATAGGTATATGGCGTACCTAATGAGGAGGTACGGAATAGAATTGGAGAGAGAAGAGATTTGTGGCACAACCTGACTAGAAAAAGGGATCGGTTGATAGGAAACATTCAGACAATTTAAGCGATCACGCATTTGGTATTGGAGGGAAGTGTGAGGGGTAAAAGTGGTAGAGGGAGACCAAGAGATGAATACAGTAAGCATATTGAGAAGGATGTAAGTTGCAGTAGTTATTCGGAGATGAAGAGTCTTGCACAGGATAGGGTAGCAGGGAGAGCGGCATCAAACCAGAGTTCGCACTGAAACAACAACAACAACAACAGCACATAGTCTTTGTGTTAGCTGGACAAGTGGCAGCATTTTGGAACTCTCAAGTTATTCCTTCCGTTGCTTTCATGCGACTTTTTACAACCACTCTGCATTGTTTGATTGTCCCTGTCCATCATTACATGCCTTTAGTTTAGCTGTGTTTGTTTGTTCGCGTTTTCACTTCACATCACAATATCAACAGTCGGTTTGTATAGATTTAGAAGAGCTGAAGTGTCGGTGATAGACTTGATACTCAGGTGACATCTAAAGACTAGTCCACGTCCGAAGTCGCTTAGCTCTCACGACCGAGCCTTACCGCTGTTACTAAGTGTGGGTAGTATTACAAGTAAACATGACTTATGTTTCGGTGACGATTGTTTCCCCGGCAGGTAGGTCACTTTATTTAAAAACCGGTGTTGTGCGGACTGTGTTGCTTCGCTTCAGTGTGGCAAAGTAGTGACGTAGTCCGTTTAAAAGTACGTTGCCAGTCACGTTGCCTACATGCCTATCGATGAACGAATCACAAATTATATAAAAGGACCAAAATAAAATTCGATATGACTGAATCGTTGGTTTGGACATAAAGCTGCATGAATGTTAGCAGTCCCCTTCCTGTTGCTCGTCACACGTCGTGGGATAGTGTGGAGACCTGCTATGGAGGGCTCACGCGGCGCACTGTGCGGGCAGATCCGCTGACGGGGATGAAACACCTGTGTGCGGCCGTAAGCCGCATTCATAGTTATGTTATAGAAGAGTTGTCTTGAGTACTTGGCTAGCGGTTTTCCATGCGACGTACGCCACAGTTCCCGAGAAAATAAATGCTGAAGTCTTATGTATAACTTCTTTACCCGTAACGTTAGGTATAATTCGACAAAGCGAGAATAGCGCAGCGTCTAAGTTAGCCGTCTTCCACGCTGGCGGTACAGGTTCAAATCCTTCTTCTGCACTTTTCTTTGCATTATTGATTCGTAGGGAGGGCAGACTGTTCAGATACTTTACCATCAAGAATGACAAGCATGCATCAACATCGTACAAATTATCCCAGCCAAATGTGCTCCACTTCGCTAATGCTGTGATGTACATTTTTACATTCAGGCTAAAATTTTCACAAAAACATTCAAAATGCTGCCGACTTTTTGATCGCTAATACAGAATCGCTTCGACGGAAAATTCGACGAGATTTCGTTCTTTAATTCTGCTTCAATTTGCTGCGTCTACTTTCAAGGAATGACCAAATACTTATGCTTCGGACTGAAGCTGATGGACGAAAGAATCAATTTAAACTGTAAGTGGGCTGTTTATGTTTTCTTATTGGCAACGTTACGTAGCGCTCTGTATGAAAATCACTGGCTGTGCTGTGTGCAGTCTGTGGCTGCTTTGCATTGTTGTAATACTCGCCATTGTAGTGTTAGGCAGCTGGATCTGAACAGCGCGTAGCGTTGCGCAGTTGGAGGTGAGCCGCCAGCAGTGGTGGATGTGGGGAGAGAGATGGCGGAGTTTTGAAATTTGTAAGACTGGATGTCATGAACTGCTATATATATTATGACTATTAAGGTAAATACATTGTTTGTTCTCTATTAGAATCTTTCATTTGCTAAGCCTATCAGTAGTTAGTGCCTTCAGTAATTTGGATCTTTTATTTAGCTGGCAGTAGTGGCGCTCGCTGTATTGCAGTAGCTTGAGTAACGAAGATTTTTGTGAGGTAAGTGATTTGTGAAAGGTATAGGTTAATGTCAGTCAGGGCCATTCTTTTGTAGGGATTTTTGAAAGTCAGATTGCGTTGCGCTAAAAAATATGGTGTATCAGTTTAAGCTCAGTCTTATATATTTGTTCTAAGGGGACGTTTCAAAACGAACTGTGTTTTCCAGTATTGCTTCTGAAAAGTCTACGTTCCTGAATGACAGTGGGTTTCACTGAATGTGCGTGGCGTTCTAGACTTCGTGTTTCGGTTGCTTCTGCGACAAATGCCATACGGAAGTCTGGCGTAGCACAGGATGACATGCAGGCCATGGCGAATAAGACGATTTGTAAAAGCGGAATACAGATTTGAAGACAGTTTGCTGGAATGATTGATTTACTAATGGAACTACTACGGCGAAAATGACTATTTTTAATGCGTTTGCATGGATATACTATTTCTTGATATTCTGTACGATGAAATTTACAAGCAAAAAAAAAAAAAAAATTGTGATTCACAGGTAGAGTTTGTTCAGCTACTGCGGACCTCGCCTTGAGTACTGTGCCGAATGTTGTTGACAACTATTCAGTCGACAGCTACCCCTGTGCCAGCCGCGTGCTCAGCTATCCCTGTGCATGCCTCTACGAGGGTTCGGACTTCCTGCTTCCCTCAGATCGACTCGCACAGTGAGTATGCAATTTCTCTCCCCGGCTTTTTTTTTTAGCCACAGACGGCTAGTGGAAAGCGCCCGCACCGACAGTGTAGTGTAGTGACGTCACCACTCACCAGTGCAGATACTAAAATATACAATTTTCTAAGTGTTCGCACCTTCGCCGGCCGCAGTGGACGAGCGGTTCTAGGCGCTCCAGACTGGAACCGCGCGGCCACTACGGTTACAGGTTCGAATCCTGCCTCGGGCATGGATGTGTGTGATGTCTTTAGGTTAGTTGGGTTTAAGTAGTTGTAAGTCCTAGGGGACTGACCACCTCAGATGTTGAGTCCCATAATGCTCAGAGCCATTTGAACCATTTTTTTTGTTCGCACCTTGCCTCCAGCCCCGTGAACAGTGGACAGCGGATGAATAATTAAGGATTGGAATAGCTCCCCGAAACTTCCATGAGTATACGTAACGACTGGTCACTAGCGCTCTCTGGCTTGGGAGAGGGTGCTACACACTAAAAGTTCAGTGTCTCTAAGTCAGTGGCGTATTATAGTGCATTAGCCTTAAATTTTTAATATAGACGTCGTCCGGGACAAAATTAGTATGTAAGTAAACCGTGATAGTTGACTGCTATGTTTCACCTGCTGTTCCAAATACGAGGGGAGTTCTGTAAAACTTTTGTCCTCTCCAGCAATCTTGGTTGAAAACCAGCAGAATTTGTTGTAGAACATCATGGAATATACGGGATTCATCGCCAATAGTTTCATGAAATTCCGATAGGTGGTTGTGCCATACATAGACCTCAAAACGCTACCTGCAACGAGGTGCGTTACAAGCAGAGAGGTGTCATTTAATTTCTTTTGGCAGAAAACAAGAGCATCGCAGACATTAATAAGTGCTTGCAGAATGTCTGCAGAGGCCTGACTGCGAGCGAAACCACGGTGAGTCGTTGGGCAACCCGTCTGTCAACATCACAAGATGTCACTCAAAACGTTTCCGACCTCCCCCTCGTAGCATCAGAAAAAGAGGCCAAATCGCACCTCGTCGACTACTTGACGCCCTCCATTTCCCGTGGCCCACTGAAGACGGGCAGCTTTATGAGCTGTGGCCTTCTGCGAGACCCACGACTCCAAGTGTCACTTGCAAGTAGTTCCTTTCACAACGTTCTCTCTGACCTCAGCTTCACTAACAGCTGCAATTCCTGTCGTGTTAAAAACCGATTGTTATCGACAAGCCGTTCCTGGCATCTGTCCATTACCACTGTTCTAACGTCATGTTACATGCTTGCGAAACACTACACTGAAGTTAGTAGCTGTAGATGTAGGAAGTATGCAGCAGACATCAGCAGTTACGGTGGCTAGGACGGTTGCAAAGTTTAAGAGAAAGAAGAAGGGTCTGCTGTTAGGTAGTTCTCATGGTAGAGGTGTAGGCCAGCAGTTGCAGGAAGTGCTGGGGAGTGAGTACCAGGTCACCAGCATTGTGAAGCCTAATGCAGAATGGGCTCAGGTGACTGTCAACATAGGGGGGCTATGTAGGGATTTTACTAAAGAGGATCAGGTAGTGATTTTGGGTGGGGCTGGTAATAGCATTCACAGGGATGGGGAGTATGACATAGATGGTGACCTCGAAAAGATAGCCACTGTGACTGGCAACACGAATGTGCATTTCGTGGAACTGTTTCAGCGTCACGATCGGCCTCGTCTTAATACAGCCGTCAGGCGTAATAACATGAAACTTGGGGGTGCGCTGATGACAGAAGGCATGAGTCACATTTCAGTGGTGTCAGTGGAGTCTATCAGCAGGACGGGTTTCACTAGACATGGCCTGCACCTCAACAGGAATGGGAAGGGGAGGCTGGCAAAGCTTATAGGTGACAGCATAGGTGGGGTTGGTGGGATCACTCATGGGAAAATTCCTGCAGTAGTGGGTGTTAGAGCTGCACCTTTTTTAGATTGAAGTCAGCTGATAGGTATTCCTGCTTAAGGGAAATCTCTCTAACAAAGAAACCACTTTCGACAAAGCTTAGGTATCCGATTAATGAGGGAATTAGTATATTTCATCAAAATATACAAGGTATCAGAGATAAAGTTAGTGAACTGCTTATAGATGTTGACTCTGAAATTATTGGTATATCTGAACACTTCTTAAATAAGGATATAATTCAGAGGCTTCCTTTACCCGGATACAGGTTGGCTGGCAGCTTTTCTAGGAGCTCTAGGAGTTCTTTGCGGTGTGGGGGAGTAGCCATGTATGTGAAAAATGGCATCCCATTTGAGTAAATTGATGTTTCAAAGTACTGCACTGAAAAGGTGTTTGAATGTTGTGCAGGTGTGGTTAAATTTCACAGAGCTAAACTTCTAACTGTTGTTATTTATAGATCCCCAGACTCCGATTTCACAACATTTTTGCTAAAGCTAGAGGAGGTTCTTGGTTCATCTGATAGGAAATACAAAAAGCTAGTTATATGTGGTGACTTCAATATTAATTGTATAAGTGACTGTGCAAGGAAGAGGATGCTGGTATACCTCCTTAATTCATATAATCTTATGCAAACCGTATTCTTTCCAACGAGAGTGCAAGGGAACAGCAGAACAACCATAGATAACATTTCTGTTCATTCCTCATTACTAGAAGGGCATTCTGTTAGCAAAAAGGTGAATGGCCTTTCAGATCATGATGCACAAATTTTAACTCTAAAAGATTTTTGTGCTGCAACACATGTTAAATATAGTTATCAACTGTTTAGGAAAGCTGATCCAGTTGCTGTAGAGACCTTTGTAAACCTTATCAAGGAACAAGAGTGGCAAGATGTTTATAGTGCGGATGCGGTAGACGATAAATATAATGCTTTCCTCAAGACTTTTCTCGTGCTCTTTGAATGTTGCTTTCCGTTAGAACGTTCAAAACAGGGTACTAGCACAAACAGGCAGCCTGGGTGGCTGACTAGACAAGAATATCCTGTAGAACAAAGTGGCAATTATAAAAACGTTAGAAATTGTCAAAATCTAAATGCAGCAGCCCATTACAAACATAATTGTAAGGTGCTTAAAAAGTTATTAGGCAGGCAAAAAGTATGTGGTATGCAAATAGAATAGCTAAGTCTCAGGATAGAATTAAAACCATATGGTCAGTCGTAAAGGAAGTGGCTGGTCTGCAGAGACAGGTTGAGGACATAGAATCAGTGCATAGTGGGAATGTCCATGTTACTGATAAGTCGCATATATCTACAGTATTTAATAATCACTTTCTGAATATAGCAGGTGAACTAAATTGAAACCTAGTCCCAACAGGGAATCATATAGCGCTCTTAGAAAAAAGTGTTCCGAGACTGTTACCTGAAATGCTCCTCCATGATACTGACAAGAGGGAGATCGAGTTAATGATTAAATCACTAAAGACCAAGAACTGTCATGGACATGACGGGGTATCTAGCAGAATACTGAAGTATTGTTCTATGTATGTTAGCCCAGCACTTAGCAATATCAGCAACTTTTCCTTTAGGAGCGGTCGGTTTACTGACCGATTGAAGTACTCGGTAGTGAAGCCACTTAATAAAAAGGAGACAGGGATAATGTTGACAATTATAGATCTATTTCTATGCCATCAGCGTTTGCTAAAGTTATCGAGAGGGTTGTATATACAAGGTTACTGAAGCATTTAAATTCACATAATTTGCTTTCAAAGGTACAGTTTGGTTTTGGAAATGCTTTAACAACTGAAAATGCTATATTCTCTTTTCTCTGTGAGGTTTTGGACGGATTAAATAAAAGGTTGCGAACGCTAGGTGTTTTCTTTGATTTAACGAAGGCTTTTGACTGTGTTGACCACAAAATATTACTGCATAAGTTGGACCATTATGGAGTAAGGGGAGTAGCTTACAATTGGTTCGCCTCTTACTTCAAGAACAGACAGCAGAAGGTAATTCTCCGCAATATTGAGAGTGGTAGTGATGTTCAGTCCCAATGGGGCACTGTTAAGTGAGGCGTTCCCCAAGGGTCGGTGCTGGGGCCACTGCTGTTTCTTATTTATATAAATGATATGCCTTCTAGTATTACAGGTGATTCAAAAGTATTTCTGTTTGCTGAAGACACCAGCTTGGTAGTAAAGGATCTTATGTATAATATTGAAACAGTATCAAATAAGTTCGTGGCTTGTGGAAAATCATTTGATGCTAAATCACAGTAAAACTCAGTTTTTACAGTTACTAACGCAAACTTCGACAAGAACTGACATTTTAATCAGACAGAATGGGCATATTATAAGCGAGACGGAACAGTTCAAGTTCCGAGGCGTATGGATAGATAGTAAGCTGTTGTGGAAAGCCCATGTTCAGGATCTTGTTCAGAAACTAAATGCTGCTTTATTTACCATTAGAACAGTATCTGAAATAAGTGACAGTTCAACATGAAAAGTAGTCTACTTCGCATATCTTCATACGCTTATGTCATATGGTATTATTTTTTGGGGTAATTTTTCTGATTCAAAAGGATATTTTTGGCTCAAAACGGGCTGATCGAGCTATGTGCGGTGTAAGTTCGAGAACCTCTTGTCGACCCCTATTCAATAGTCTGGGGATTCTGATATTGCCCTCACAGTATATATATTCTTTAATGTCATTTGTTGTTAGCAATATTAGCTTACTCCCAAGAGTTAGCAGCTTTCACTCAGTTAATACTAGGCAGAAATCAAATCTGCATGTGAAATGCACTTCCTTGACTCTTGTGCAGAAAGGAGTGCAGTATTCTGCTGCATCCATTTTCAATAAGCTACCACAAGAACTCAAATATCTTAGCAGTAGCTCAAACACTTTTAAGTCTAAACTGAAGAGTTTCCTCATGGCTGACTCCTTCTATTCTGTAGAGGAGCTCCTGGAAGAGCTGAAAAATTAAGCAAATTGCAGTGTTACATTGTTGATTGTCTTTATTTAAACTTACGAATTGTTGCCTGAATCTGTTACTCATATTTCATTTTATCTGTTTCCACTATCGTGTTATAATTTCATGTATTGACTCGTTCCATGATCATGGAGACTTCTCCTTAATTTGGTCCCACGGAACAAGAAATAAATAAATAAAGAGCCGGCCATGGTGGCCGTGCGGTTCTAGGCGCTTCAGTCCGGAACCGCAAGACTGCTACGGTCGCAGGTTCGAATCCTGCCTCGGGCATGGATGTGCGTGATGTCCTTAGGTTAGTTAGGTTTAAGTAGTTCTAAGTTCTAGGGGACTGATGACCTCAGGTGTTAAGTCCCATAGTGCTCAGAGCCATGTGAGAGCCAAATAAATAAAGTGACAGGAGTCATGACGTACCTCCTAACATCGTGAATGACCTCGTACTGCCCTGAGTAGTGCAGCAACTCGACGTCGTATGGACTCAAGTCCCCTGCAGAAATACTGAACCCATGCTCCTATAGCAGCCCATGATTGCGAAAGTATTGCCGGTGCAGGATTTTGTGCACAAAATGACCTCTCAATTATGTCCCATAAATGTTCGATGGGACTCATGTTGGGCGATCCGGGTGGACAGATCATTCACTCGAACTGTCCATAATGTTCTTCAAATCAGTCGCGAACAAATATAGCTCGCTGATGACGCATTGTCATCCATGAAGATTCCATCGTTGTTTGGGAAAACGAATTCCATGGAAGGTCGCAAATGGTTTCCAGGTAGCTGAACATAACCATTTACAGTCTGTGATCTGTTCAGTTGGGCCACTAAGGGCCAGTCCATTACATGTCAACGAAGTCCACACCATTATGGAGTTACACCAGCTTGCACATTGGTAACCATGACTTCGTGGGATCTGTGCCACACTTGAAACCTACTAACTGCTCTTAACAAATGAAAACTGGACTCACCTAACCAGTCCACGGTTTTCCAGTCGGCTAGGGTCCAACTCATATGGTCACGAGAGCAGGAGAGCGCTGGAGGAGATGTCGTGCCATATAGCGACCGATGACGCCAGTGGCAAGGACGACACGGTTACTGCTCGATACCAACTGGCCCATCAGGACCACAACGAGGGCTTTGCTTTCTTTGCCATTACAAGATCTGCGAAGTGGTGTGTATTGTCAGGCTGTTGCCTGAAATCCGAGTACTGAAATGGGTCTACATTACGGAAATCGTTAGGGAATCCAATATTCCGAGACCCACAGTGTCAAGAGTACGCCGAGAATACCAAATTTTGGGCACTACCTCTCACCACGGGCAACACAATGGCCGACGGCCTCCGCTTAACGAACAATAGCAGCAGGGTTTGCAAAGAGTTGTCAGTGCTAACAGACAAGCAAAACTGCTTGGAACAACTGCAGAAATCAGTGTGGAAGGTGCTACGAACGTATCCTTTAGGTCAGTGCGTCAAAATTTTCAGTTAATGCTCTATGGCAGCAGACGACGTGCGTGACGGCGTTTGCTAACAGCACGACATCGCTTCGAGCTCTCTCCTGCGGATGGGCGTGGTGGGTTCACGCCGCTGTCCCTACAATTATCGCCTTTCGTGACCCTGAAGCCGCTACTTCTCAGTAAAGCAGCTCCTCAGTAGGCATCACGAAGCTCAGTGCACGCCCTTTTAGTCCTCTGATCAAGGAAATATCCGTGGCAGAACCGTGAACAGACCACGAGTCCTCTGGATAACAGCCAAACACTCTGACCACATTTATTATTGTCTTCTTTTTTTCGATTTGTTCCTGCATCGTTTTGTCATCAGGGGTTCCGTGCGGATTTCGCATGACATATTTCAGACTCCATCGATGAGACCTTCACTCAGTTCTTATATTACAGGCGGCGGCTAGTTCCAGACACGCAGACCACTAATCGACGGAGACAGAAGACTAAATGTCTTGACCGGTTTATTTTAGGAACGAGGTTACACTTCCATCCATCACGTCATGTTATGCAAACTAGCAAGAACGTCAGTCAATTTGCAAAGTAAGACCACAATTGTTGTTCAGTATGTTGGCTGTCCGTTCCCTAGGCCAGTCGTAAACATTGAATTTTGGAAATGTAATATTGCTGAGTAAGAGGCATAGGCGAGCAATATGGTGAAAATGAATGAAACACGTCGCAGACTTGGAGTTTCATGATCACTAAACGAAGTGGAAGCCGTGGAAAACGGTAGTACTTATCTAATGGAAGACAAATTACAGTCTGGCCTTGCTGATGGTGTAAGACGACATGTAATTATTTCAAGTCAGTTTAGAGTACATAAAGGGAGCGGATATCCAAATCATTATGCAAAGCAGTTTAGTGAGAGAGATTATTTTGAGAACTCTAGTATTATTGCTGGTAAAACAAGTTACAGCTGAGAAACACACATGAAATGTTTGTGAAAGGTGGTTTCACACCTCACTTTCATGTTTTTGATTTAAGAAACAGAGACCCTTAAGTACAAAAAATAAAATAAAAAGTTTGGCATCACCTCGGTTTCGAGAGTTCTGGAACCTGTAAAGAAAATTTGAATAGAGATCGACATAAACATCATTTCCGCCCTTTTATTGCTCATGAAAACCAGACATTGCATGTTGTACCACCATACAGCGACACCTTCAGAGGTGGTGGTCCAAATTGCTGTACACACCGGTCCCTCTAATACCCAGTAGCACGTCCTCTTGCATTGATCCATGCCTGTATTCGTCATGGCATACTATCCACAAGTTCATCAAGGCACTGTTGGTCCAGATTACCTTCTCCTCAATTGCGATTCGGCGTAGATCCCTCAGTGTGGTTGGTGGGTCACGTCATCCATAAAAAGCACTTTTCAATCTATCCCCGGCATTTTCGATAGGGTTCATGTTCGGAGAACATATTGACCACTCTTGTCGAAAGATGTCGTTAACATGAAGGAAGTCATTCACAATATGTGCACGATGCGGGCCCTAATTGTCGTCCATATTGCCTTGCCAATATGCTGCAGATATGGTTGCACTATCTGTCGTAGGATGGCATTCACGTATGCACAGCCGTTACGGCGCCTTCCATAACCACCAGCGGCGTATGTCGGCCCCACATAACGACACCCCAAAACGGCGGGGGAACTTCCACCTTGCTCCACTCGCTGGACAGTATGTCTAAGGCGTTCAGCCTAGCGGGGTTGCCTCCAAACACGTCTCCGACGATTGCCTGGTTGAAGGCTTATGCGACACTCGTCGGTGAAGAGAACGTGGTGCCAATCCTGAGCGGTCAATTCGGCATTACGTTGGGCGCATCTGTACCACGCTGCTTAGTGCCGTGGTTGCAAAGATGGACCTCGCCATGGACATCGGGAGAGAAGTTGCGCATCATGCAGCTTATTGCGTACGCTTTTAGTCGTAACACGACGTCCTGTGGCTGTACGAAAAGCTGTATTCAACATGGTGGCGTTGCTGTCATTGTTCTTCCGATCCATAATCCGGTGGCAGCGGTCATCCTCTGCAGTAGTAGCCCTTGCCCGGCCTGAGCGAGGCATGTCATCGACAGTTCCTGTCTCTCTGTATCTCCTCCATGTCGGAACAACATCGCTTTGGTTTAATTCCGAGACTCCTGGAGACTACTCTTGTTGAGAGACCTTCCTGGCACAAAGTAACAGTGCGGACGCGATCGAACCGCGGTATTGACCGTCTAGGCATATCTGAACTACAGACAACACGAGCCGTGTACCTCCTTCCTGGTGGAATGACTGGAACTGATCGGCTGTCGGACCCCCTCCGTCTAATAGGCGCTGCTAAGGCATTGTTGTTTACATCTTTGGGCGGGTTTAGTGACAGCTCTGAACAGTCAAGTGGACTGTGTCTGTCATATAGCATCCACAGTCATCATCTCTCTTCAGGACTTCTGGGAACCGGGGTGGTGCAAAACTATTTTTGATGTGTGTATTAAGCGCTTTTAAAACCATCAACGTAGCAGAAGTGGTACTCCACTTGAATATAAGCAGGTTGGAATTCTGGTGGAAAGTGAAATGCCGGTATTTAGCCGGAAAATTGAGGGGAGGTGATGGCGAAAAGTACCTGATGACGAGACTTTGCGCTAATGTTCTGGGTAGATAGCAAACCTCTGCTCAGTGCCTCAGGGCGTAGGAGCATGCGACACTGTTGATGGAGATCTGCCATTTGGATGCAGACGTTAGACTCGATGGTCCCCTGATGGGGTTACAAGAGAGGTGTAGGGTTATGTACCCGTTCCGAGTGTCATTCTCTCCTTTTTGTCACCGTCATGGAACAACGTAAACATCACACTAAACTACTGACACATCCATTACACTCGCCTTCACTCAACAAATACACTTACGTCACAAAATTCTCATATCCACGGGAAAAAGGGCCGTTGTGTGCGGTGTTAACTCCTCTTACCGACTGGCGACTCTGCTGACCCCGTGGGATATCCCAGGAAACAGTGCTGTTTTTAATTAGATAATGCAGTAAACGAAGAAAACAAAGAATCACAGGTAAAACTTCCTCACTTACGAGTTGGACCACTAACTAGGATTTCCGCATTTAGCGGAGAACGCTCAGTCACTTTTGTCTCGAAGAAACCATTAGCCCCTGTTAACCCTCCACCGACATGTACTTTCTCCAAGGTCGCTGATCGAAAACATGAGTTGGAGTGTTCCGAAATACGATGGATATTCTAGCAGACCGAAGATCTGAGCTGGTAAGCAGTGGAGTGGTGCCGAAAACGAAAAAGCTCCGCACACAGGATTAATTAAAAAAAATGGCTCTGAGCACTATGGGACTTAACTTCTGAGGTCGTGAGTCCCCTAGAGCTTAGAACTACTTAAACCTAACTAACCTAAGGACGTCACACACATCCATGCCCGAGGCAGGATTAGAACCTGCGACCGTAGCGGTCACGCGGTTGCAGACTGAAGCGCCTGGAACCGCTCGGCCATTGCGGCCGGCCAGGATTAATTTGACCGGAAATTTCACTACCACATACTCGCCGCTACAGATTTTACACTTAGTTCTCCCACAGATAAATTTCGACATTGGTTTAGAAACGGGTCGCAACAAAAGAAAATAAAATATTGTAAACGATCTTAGTTTCAATGAATATCATAGTAGGCCCTCAAATGCACAGAGGGTGAACAAAATATCTATATTTCTCCCCATTCCCAACTAAAATATCTATATTTCTCCCAATTCTCGACTATATTCGAGGGTTGGAACTTAAATAGTGGAAACTATCTATTCACTACCGATGAAATGAGTTACATGTTTGCACCTGTTACTGTCCTTCAAAGTAGTCACCAGCGTTGTGCAGAACCCGTTGCCAGCGATGTGGAAGGCGTAGTATACCGTTAGGAGAGCCTGTTCTGTTGATGGTGCGAATGGAGCGGTCTCCTGCCTGTAGAATAGTTCTGAGGCGAATGCCACGAAGTGGTTCCTTCATCTTCGGAATCAAACCAAAGTCACGATGACTTAAGTCCGGGGAGTATGGTGGATGGTTCAGTACTTCCCAGTCCCATCGACCGAACAGCGCAGCCACAGCTTGCGTGGTATTCTCTCGCTCATCATCGTGCAAAATGATGGGTGGGTTGCGCAGGAAGTGTCTCCGCTTCTTTAGCAAAGCTCGTAGCAGGTGATGCTCCAAAAACTAACAGTAATACTGTGCATTGATCCAACTCCGCTGTTCCTGTTTCGAAAAATAGTGACACCCTTACGTTAGACCGCTCGCTCACACGTGACTGTCTTTCCCTCGATTGTGCGCATTCCGGGACGGGCGAGTCCATTTGCTCGGAGGTAAGGTAGGTATGTCAACAACGTGTGCTGTCAGCGACAATAGAAGATTCCATTGAATAGCGTCTCCACAGCAGTGTCGCCACTATTTAAGTTCCAACCTACGTAGATTATGCCTTCATGCTTAATGACATTTCTTATTGTCAAAAAATGGTTCAAATGGCTCTGAGCACTATGGGACTTACCATCTGAGGTCATCAGTCCCCTAGACATAGAACTACTTAAAACTAGCTAACCTAAGGACATCACACACATCCATGCCCCGAGCAGGATTCGAACCAGCGACCATAGCAGCAGCGTGGCTCCGGAGTGAAGCGCCTACAACCGTTAGGCCGCAGCGGCCGGCTTCTCATTGTCAATCGCATATATATATATATATATATATATATATATATATATATATATATATATATATATATATGTGTGTGTGTGTGTGTGTGTGTGTGTGTGTGTGTGTGTGTGTGTTTATTAGCTATCACTGCGATTACGTTCACATTTTCTTCCGCGTATTCTAAGTCGCAAATTTACTACAAAGATGTTTCTGTACCGCTGTACTGAGCAACTGAGAATCAGTCTTTGCCGAACATAGAGGCTAAGTTTCAGGTGAAACAGTTTGGCGAGAGGGAGCGCTAGCCAATCGGGGGCAAGCGCGCCTCGTGCTTCACTGGGAACTGGCCGTTTAAGGGGCTTCGGAACACCCTATACTTGCAATGTTTAAAATAACGCTTATAAATTACATCTTTCCTCACAAAGTATTTGAGGTAGGAAGTTGAACTTTTTACAGATTATTTATTGGAATATGGGCTACAACTTAACACAGGGATTTTACAAAATTTTAATTCAGTTATTAAAGATGATTTTTTTCAATTGTAATGAAAATTCACAAAATTTTTTTGCAATTTTTTATTTATAAATTCAAAAATATACAGTTTTTTGGAAAAAGGCTGTGTTAAATTATGTAGAAGGTACTGTGTAACATTTACTGAAAGTTTGAAACAAATATGTTTGGAAGATCCTTAGAAAACATGTAATTAGTATGAGAAAATAAAAGTTTTGGGAATCGAGCGACAAAGATTGGATTAACTTTTTAGTGCATTCCAGGTCCATAGGATGGATTATCTTCATCCTCTGCAAACACCTCCTCCAGCTTCCTCTTGTTCCTCCTCCTGTTTACTCTTGCTTGTATTTCTAGACTCTTTACAGCCCTGTCTGCAGCCCGAAGGCGTTCCTTGTCTAAAGCAAGCATCGCTCGTTGTTGTATTCGTAGATTTTGCTACCATTTTCTTCAGTTGCAGTTGCTGCAACACTGTTCCAAAAGGTGGTCATGTATGAGCACTTATCACATTTCAGTTGTATTTCACTAGCAAGTCCTACGTGCTTTATTATGGAGAGTTCCAGACCAACTTCACTACAATGAATACATCTTACACAGTTTGAAAAAATTCCTTTGAGAACCGACATATCAAATATTTCATTCACATCCGATTCGCCCATAAAACATTCATAGTTTTCACTCATTGAACCAAGCCTGTTCTGTGAAGTATTTTCTTTCCCACTTTGACTGCTATGGGCAGGTGTACTTGAGAGGTTAGGTTCACTCACTTCGTTATCGTCTTTATTGTTTACAGTAATAACACATACCTTTGGCTTTCCAACATTTCTCCTTTTCTTAAAAGCCTTCAGAGGATTTCTAATAACTTTACTTTTACTCATTATTATACTTCAACAAAACAGAGACTCAAGAAACAGAATTAATTACGAATATTTTCGAGATAACGACAGAGTAAATAAACATGAAACAATCAACAATCACACCAGCGATATATATTGAACCATCACAGGTTAGCCACAACACATACTTTATATCACATCACTAAAATGTACCTGATGAACACGGACGTTAATAATAACACCATTTGACAGCAGTTTAACAGCGCCACAGTGGGTCACGCCCATGTAGAACACATTTCAAAAAAAAATTTAAAAATAGTTGTGGTCTTCGGAATTGAGTAAATTATATATCTATTAAAAGGTAATAGTCTGCAGATTCATAAAACGCAAAAAAGTAAAAATTGGACTTTTCATAATTTTGAGCCTTTCCGGAGCCCCTTAAAAGGCCCAAATCAAGCCTAGCCTGCCTGGGTCTGCCGTTGACGCGTTCCGGATGCAGCGACGCTGCGGTTGATAAGTATTCCGATCCACTCTGAAGACGCTTTCTGTTTATCATTCTCAGATTTCTTAATGTGTGCTGAGACTCTGGCTCGCATCGCGCAGGTTGGCGTAACAGTATCTGGGTTTCCAGATCTTTAATGTGTATATATCTATGTTCGAACTTACCGTTCATTGTTACGTGAGATGGCCAGTTTTTGAAGCATGGTACACAATCGTGTTTTCATCAGTCCATCCGAATACTAGGATTGCTTAAGTCATCTCATTCTCATCTAGTATAATCTTTTCTGCACTTTCTAATAAATATGAAGATGTTATTGCTTAATTCTTTTTCTGTGGTGATCTGTCATCCTACGTGTTTCACGCACAGAAGATTGTGTGCTTTATTGTAGCCATGGTTAGGCTTTAGGTGTAATAATAATTTGAAAAAAAAAATAGTATGTTGTTCCTAATTCTTTGGCATGTTTAAAAATTCTTTTATTTTCGCAATAATATGTGAACTTTGCCAACTGCGTCAAACTGCCACACATATCTTTACAGACTTCCAGCCTGAAGCAGGGATACCATTCTCACAAAGCCGCTTTATAATCAGCGTATACGTCTCTCAAAACTGCTGTCAGTTTTGGCGATTTCTTAGCATGCTTTTCAGGTCAGACGGTAAATCAGGATCTTCAGATGCAGATGTACAACATGATTGTTATGTGAATTTGGACTTCAGAGTTCTGAAGAAAAAAGGTTAGATTAATATAGTGAGTCATGCGTGTCTACTGCACGTAACGTGCCTAGAATATAGGTTACTTCCCCAGCCTTGAAACCACTTATGAACTTAACATAAGTTAGTATGATCATGGAATTCATTGAACTGTTCATTTATGAGCGCTGTTCTTTCGTTGTGTTATGCAAGTTGTACTTGTAGCTCAATAAACTTATTCCTATTAAAATTGTAGTCAGGCAGCATTATATCGTTACTTGCTCTAAACTTATGTACAAGAGGGCTTTTATTGAGGTGATATTTCAGGTTACTGGCGTTATCGTCATTATTATTCCTGGGAGTAAGCTGGCCGGCCGCTGTGACCGAGCGCTTCTAGGCACTTCAGTCCGGAATCGCGCTACAGCTACGGCCGCAGTTTGACGATGTTAAGTCCCATAGTGCCATTCGAACCGTTTGGAGTAAGCTGACGGGGAAAGTTCCTGAGGGTAAGAACCAACTAAGTTATTTTGCGCTTTTCATCAGTTTTCGATTCATTGTGCCCCCATTAATACGGTTTTTGAACAGATTAGAAATCTTCCTCCTTTTCACATTTAACTCTGAATGTCTATTCCGTCTTTGCTTTTCTCTGTTGTGACAGTCTTGTAGTTCATCCCGACCAGCCAGGTTAGCCGAACGCGATAATGCGCTGCTTCCTGGACTCGGGTAGGCGCGCAGGCCCCGGGTCGAATCCGCCCAGCGGATTAACGACGAGGGCCGGTGTGCTGGCCAACCTGGATGTGGTTTTTAGGCGGTTTTCCACATCCCACTAGGTGAATACCTAGCTGGTCCCCACATCCCGCCTCAGTTCCACGGCTCGCAGACATCTCAAAACTTTCGCACTATTCCATGGATTACTCTAGTCGCAGACAGCTGGGGTACACAAATTCCTTCTGGTGGGTACGGGGTGGCAGCAGGAAGGGCATCCGGCCACCCCTTCAACTAACATTGACGACCCTGCGTATCCGCGGGAACAACGGCACAAGCAAAAGAAAGAAAGTCTCGTAGTTCATCCATCCAGGAAATGTCTGTTTGGGATTGAGGTATCGAATTACATTGTATCTTCAATTATTAATTTTTATCTTTCGTCTCTTCATCAGTTTTTATTATTGAGTCGTTAGGATTTTCATCAAAGGCCTGGATATTCAGTATTTCAAAGCTATTCTCACCCATTTCATTAACGTGTATATAAAAGTGTAGTCACCGACTGTTATTGACATACGTGACTTTTTTCTGAATCTTCAAAGATGTATCTGTCCACTTATATTTTCGGATATTTCTGCCCACAGAATTTTCACCTCCTGTTTTCAGTGTTTAATAAATTTGCTTGTGTGCACATGCTGATAACGCCCCATAGGTTATTTCAGTGTTGAGGGCGAAGCCGGATGATAGTGACGTATTTTACAGCTTAGCAGACGGGCAATGTGTGAAAAGAGAGGAAATGTCTTTTTCACCCTACGTAAACGCAATATTGGGTGGGCAAAGTAAACTGGCCCGGAAAATGTTCCCTGCGCCTTACTCTTGGCGGCAACGGCCGTGCCGCAGTGGATACACCGGTTCCCGTCAGATCATCGAAGTTAAGCGCTGTCGGGCGTGGCCGGCACTTGGCTGGGTGACCATCCAGCCGCCACGCGCTGTTGCTATTTCTCGGGGTGCACTCAGGCTCGTGATGCCAATCGAGGAGCTACTCGACCGAATAGTAGCGGCTCTGATCACAGAAAAC
The DNA here is from genome assembly GCF_023864345.2 of Schistocerca serialis cubense. Lineage (NCBI taxonomy): Eukaryota > Metazoa > Arthropoda > Insecta > Orthoptera > Acrididae > Schistocerca > Schistocerca serialis. Next base: position 1,628,078 of record NC_064641.1, on the reverse strand, counting down.
CATCATAACGACCGGGAGAGCGGTGTGCTGACCACACGCCCCTCCTACCCCCATCCTCAGCTGAGGATGACACGGCGGTCGGATGGTCCCGGTGGGACACTTGTGGCCTGAAGACGGGGTGCTGCTAAGTATAGGCAACCCAACTGAATCGACCGAAACAGTGACGGATGATGTAAGTTGGGCTGCATGCCTTACGATGCATGAAATATTTTCCGCGGCAGCTTATTTTGCCGACCCTGTAGAAGATTTTTGTGGTTTCGTTTCAAGGAATCACCGTAGAGTCGAAGGTAACCACGAACTATATTGTGTAAAGATGTAAAATCACAACCAGGTTCCACTCAAGAAATTACACATATGTTCTACTTTCGAGCTGGTGCAGCGTGCAACGTGAGTGAGTCGAGCTTCACAGCGCTCTGTAGAGCGTGGACGTGGACGCGGGTAGCGATACTCGGGGCGAACGAGAAATATATGGAGTAAGCGGTTTTCACAATTTCGCTGTGGAACAGAGGCGGGAGAGAAATAAAATTATTTCATTTCGCGCTTGGAAAAAAAGACGAGCCGCCCACGGGCCACGTCGGCATACCACTCGTAAGCGCGCTTCGGTTCACGCGCGCGCGCGGTCGAAGCACACGCGAACACGAGCGTGTGCACGCACGAGTGGAGCCACATTTTAGTGAGACACAGCCCGCCCGCCAAATTTGCATGGCGGCTTGCTAACTCGCTCCAATTCATTCGCAGAATTACCCGCCGATAGCCGCCCTAATGGCGGAGTTCCCAGCGCGATTGTGCCGGGTTACAACAACTGCGCGAGCGCACGCAGTTCCGGCGGCTCTGATTGCGGAGTAATGACTGCGCGGCGGGGGCGCGCACTGCCCAAACAAAGTGCGCCAATTCCAGCCGCACTCGGGGATTTGTTCGGCCGGCGCGACAGCAGGCCGCTGGCCAAGGCGCGGTGCGTGGGCGGTCGGCATAAGGGCGTCGCCGCGGGCGTCTCCCGTCACACGAATGCGGAAAACGAAAGCCAGAAGCTGCGGTACGACAGCATTCGTTTTCTCTCTTTCATTTCCTGGTGACTATACCTACCAAAACCCACAAAAAGGAACGTCTGATGATGATGGCGATGCTGTTTTGAGGTGAGGGGCAGTCGACATCATGGCCGTCAGCGCCCTGACGAAACGTCAGCTTGCTAATCTCATGGATGGGGACGAAGGCTGTCCCAGCATGCGGGGCAGTTTGTAACCTACACTACTGGCCATTAAAATTGCTACACCAAGAAGAAATGCAGATGATTAACGGGTATTCATTGGACAAATATATTATACTAGAACTGACATGTGATTACATTTTCACGCAATTTGGGTGCATAGATCCTGAGAAATCAGTACCCAGAACAACCACCTATGGCCGTAATAATGGCCTTGGTACGCCTGGGCATTTAGTCAAACAGAACTTGGATGGCGTGTACAGGTACAGCTGCCCATGCAGCTTCATCACGATACCACACTTCATCAAGAGTAGTGACTGGCGCATTGTGAGGAGGCAGTTGCTCAGCCACCATTGGCCAGACGTTTTCAATTGGCGAGAGATCTGGAGAATGTGCTGGCCAAGGCAGCAGTCGAACAGTTCCTGTATCCATAAATGCTCGTACAGGACCTGCAACATGCGATTGTCCATTATCCTGCTGAAATGTGGGGTTTCGCAGGGATCGAATGAAGGGTAGAGTCACGGGTCTAACACATCTGAAATGTAACGTCCACTGTTCAAAGTGCCGTCAATGCGAACAAGAGGTGACCGAGACGTGTAACCAATGGCACCCCATACCATCACACCGGGTGATACACCAGTATGGCAATGACAAATACACGCATCCAATGTGCATTCACCGAGATCTCACCAAACACGGATGCGACCATCGTGATGCTGTAAACAGAACCTGGAGTCATCCGAAAAAATGACGTTTTGCCATTCGTGCACCCAGGTTCGTTGTTGAGTACACCATCGCAGGCGCTCCTGTTTGTGATGCAGCGTCAAGGGTAATCGCAGAAATGGTCTCCGAGCTGATAATCCATGCTACTGCAAACGTCGTCGAACTGCTCGTGCAGATGGTTGTTGTCCTGCTAACGTCTCCATCTGTTGACACAGGGATCGAGACGTGGCAGCACGATCCGTTACAGCCATGCGGATAAGATGCCTGTCATCTCGACTGCTAGTGATGCGAGGCCGTTGGGATCCAGCACGGCGTTCCGTATTACCCTCCTGATCCCACCAGTTCTATATTCTGCTAACAGTCATTGGATCTCGACCAACGCGAGCAGCAATGTCGCGATACGATAAACCGCAGTCGCGATAGGCTACAATCCGACCGTTATCAAAGTCGGAAACGTGATGGTACGCATTTCTCCTCCTTACATGAGGCATCACAACAACGTTTCACCAGGCAACGCCGGTCAACTGCTGTTTGTGTATGAGAAATTGGTTGGAAGCTTTCCTCATGTCAGCCTGTTGTAGGTGTCGACACCGGCGCCAACCCTGTGTGAATGCTCTGAAAAGCTAACCATTTGCATATCACAGCACCGTCTTCCTGTCGGTTAAGTTTCACGTCTGCAGCACGTCATCTTCGTGGTGTAGCAATTTTAATGGCCAGTAGTCTATTAAAGTCTGACTCCCGTTCTCACAAATATAGGGATGAGCCATGACAGTTCACAAAATTTCCCCATCCTTGTAGCCTTGGAATCAGTACCTGCGAGGATGGTGGGCAGATCTCCATCGAGACTGAGGGCTGCCCTAATATCAGTATACAGGACACAATATGCTGAACTGCAAGTGGCACCCCACGAACTTTACCAAGTAGTCTATCCTCCCCCCAGAGGAGGAAGCCATGTGTTAAAAGCCTATGTCCGATGCGCAGTCTGGTAAGCAGAACCTCCTTCCAGTGGTAAGGCTGACATGGAGTCCACCATGCTTTTGTGGTCGATTTGGGCGACCGCAGTTTGTTTGCTGTGACTTGCAACCATTCAGTCCCCCACTGACGCATGATGCGTCTGTCAGAGAATGGCGTGCGACGGGATGGGACATTGATGGATAGCGTCGTCACGACATGCTTCCTTGGCGGCTTTGTCGGCCATGTGGTTGCCGCGGATCCCGATGTGGCCAGGTACCCAACACAAAATCACCTCCTTGTCACGGTGTTGGAGCCGCTGTAAGGAATCCTGGATGGGCTGACTCTGCTGGTCTACTGGGTACATTTGGTAAAGTGCTTGCAGTGCACTAAGCGAGTCTGAACAGGCAGGAAACCTTGTACGGTGATGTCTATGAACTCTCTCCAGTGCCGTCAGAATGCCATATAACTTCACATCGTAATTTGTCAATTGTTCCGGAAGACGGACTTTAAAAACCCTATCAGGCAAAACAACAGAACAACTGAGGACATTCTCTTGCCGCAATCCATCTGTATAAACAACAATAAAACTATGGCACGTACTTAAAATGGACGGAAGCAAAGTTGTAAAAACATAAGCTGGAGCACCATTTTTCTTGTACTGTGTCAAGCTTAACATCACTTTGGGCCCCTAAAGACGCCAAGGCGGTAATGAGTTCCATCCCTGGCAGTGTACACGATGTTTCAAAAAGAATATACGTGTTTCTAATGCATATATTTATTAAACTGTAACATAAACGAATATGAAATTTTACGCATACATTTACGAACCTCTCAATTTCAGATTACAAATCGTCAACATGTCCTCCACCAGCGACACGAACAATATCACATCGATACTCTGATTTCTCCCATACTCGGGCAAGTATGTCCTTCGTCACTGACGCTGTGGCAGTATGGATACGGTTCTTCAACTCTTCCAGGTTCTGTGGGAGTTGTGGTACATACACGTTGTCTTTAACGAAACCCCACAGGAGGAAGTCAGAGGGTGTCTAATTCGGTGACCGTGGCTCCCAGCTCAGACATGCTACGTCCCCAGTTCCTTGACGACCAATCCAGAGGTTCAGTAGATTTTCATTCAGATATTTACGCACTTGGCGGCTCCAGTGAGAGGGTGCCCGTCTTGTTGAAAAATGAAGTTGTCTTCGTGCAGCATCCGAAACAACCAGATTTGTAACATAGCGAGATACTGCTGACCGTTAACCGTGTTTCGATCAAAGAGGAATGGGCCGTAAACAGATGCTCGGAATATCGCGCACAGCACATTGACTGTGTGCTAATCTCGTTCATGTTCATGTTCAGTGGCTGCAAGTGGGTTCTGTAGGCCCCAAACTCGAACATTCTGTTTGTTCACCTGACCACCAACATGGAAAGTCGCTTCATCACTGAACACGATGCGTTGTGCGAAAGTGTTATCATTGTCAATAGCATCAAGACTCTCGTTATAAAATGCCACACGTTTGCCTTTGTCATGAGAACGCAGAGCTTGTAACAGCTGTACCTTGTACGGTTTCATAACTAACCTACGTCTCAAAACACACCAAATTCTTGTTGAAGGTAGTTGTAACTCCCAACTGGTACGACGAGCTGATTTTGAAGGACTACGTTGGAAAGAATTTTGAATTCGTGCAACATTTTCTTCGGGAACACGAAGGCGACCAGGACTCTTTCCTTTACATGCACATCCTGTATCTACAAGCTGTCGATACCATCTGCGAATGGTCCACCCACTCGGAGGATCAATTTGTTACCTCAATGTGAAACGTCTTTGCACTGTAGTCACGGAAGTGCACTTCGCAAACTCGAGAACACAAAATGATTTCTGTTGCGGAGTAGCCATTTCAAACATATGACGGTTACCAAGCAAAACACAAGGCAACTGACCTCTAGCGGCTATTAATATAAACTAGACTATGTATTCTTTTCTCCAATAGCCGAGCTGAGGCGCAGCGATCAGTAGTTCGTACAAAATAGTACTTTGTAATATGTATGTTCTTTTTGAAACAGTCTGTATTTTGATGCGTGATACAGCCAGATCGTTGAGAAAGTCTCCAGCACGTATTCTAAAAAGGAAGGTCAGGTTCGTAAAATTAATAAAGATTACGATCGCTGCTTGAAAGCCATTACTGGGTGGTTATACTTAAAGAGCAGCTACTCACAAAGATCGAGTGTCGGCTATAACCATGGTATGCCAGTAAAACTCGGTAGATGTTCTAATGCGTGAATGAGGAACCGATTAAAGCAGGAAACATAATTATTTCCGGTGTTGGCCAGAAAGTACAAATTTGGCTCTGCAAATGAAAAAGGACGTACAGAAATGTTAACATATGTAATGCGTTAGGATCTGGACGTGGTAAGGAAACGTCAAACAAGTGATAAAGCAAAATGTTGATTTTATTATTAAACAGCACTTCCACAAATTGTCCACTGTGAGCACCAGAGACGTCGAGAGATACTGCACCCGTAAAACAATGTGATCCACAGGAGCTCACATCAGATCCGGCGGAGTCTGAGAAACGTGTCCCTGTAAACTGGGCTTCAGACCAGCTAGAAGCCAAATGTGTCCCCGATAAACGCATTCTTTTAGATATCTAGAGCCAAAAATCGCTTGGATTGAGATCGGGTAGTCTTGCAGGGCACGCATCTAGAAATCCTGTGGAGATAACACGTTCGTGGGAAGCCTGCGTTAAGCGGATCCTACAGGGGGTGAGCGACATGTGGTGTTGTCCGATCTTACAGGAATCCAGTGGTTTCTACACAGTTCCGCCCTTCCAGAGCAGGAATCACGTGCTGTGCAAGGTGGTCTCGATAACGTGCACACGAAACGGGATACGCCTGGCAGGCATTGTGGGTGTGTTCTCTTTAAAGATGAACTGACCGAGAATAAAGGTGCCTGTGAATCCACGCCACACACCCACATACGCCGAGTGCAGCGACTCTTTGTACACAACACGATGTTTACCAGTACCCAGTTCCTGCAGTTCTGTGAATTCATTGCACCATGTAGTGTAAAATGAGCCTCGTAACCCTATAGAATACTGCAAGGCCACATGTCAGTAAGTTTGATCCCTGCCCAGAAACGGAAGAACAAATTCAGAATTTCAGAATGTTGCTGCAGATCGTGGGGTTCTCAGTTGCAGCACCGTGTGGAATTTGTGCGGGTATCAGTGTAAAATAAACTGCAAAGCTCTCCGTACATTTTTGACCGTGGGACGGGAAATTGTCGTGACACTGCCCGACCACTAGCACTGCCCGGGACACGTGCTGCGTGGTCAGTTAGAGCGAGAGCCGCCTCGTCAGCAACTTGCGCCGCAATAGGACGCCTTCTTTATTGACACCGGACCCGTCCTCAGACTTATCACTCAACAGCATTCACTCTGTGAAACCCTGTCATTGCCGCCTCTCACCGACGACTGCGAGCTAACATCCCCAGAGATATTCCTGCTCACACGCGGTTTCTCTTCCTCGAAATGTCTTGGCTCGAACTCGTCTATGGGTTGAACTGCACGTGTCGCATTACATTCCACAAATTAGACACTTGTGACCCTATGGTTAAATTTTCTGGCTGCTGGCGAGTTTGCTACACTGTATGAACCATACAATGTTAATATAACATATAACAACAGTAATAATAATGTCGGGAGCTAAAATAACGACCCATAAATGATGTAGGCTACACAGCTGCGAATTGGTTAGAATAATATTTATTCAGAAAGCAAACTAATAGCGAAAGTGGTCGTATTTAGAATTACTATTACACTCGAGCGCATATCCATTTGACACAGTTCGATCATTCACTATCTCATTGCGAATTACAAGTTCGATACTCCACCTCGTTATTTACACGAAAAGTTATAGTTCACACCAGACACGCGGCTGCCCATCACTCAGAGACTAAGTCTCGCGATACCACACAACGCGACATTTTATGAGTCGTTTTACTTCCCAGCCGTCTAAAGACCGACTGCCCGCTTTCGCGTCTCAATCCGAACTGTCCCCTTTGGTGTCTCCATCCGAACTGCCCTCTGCCCGTCTCCGACCGTGTTTCCCGCGCTTCGAACATCTTCGCTCAACTGACTAGGGCAGTTCCCTTTCCTGAAGCCATCCATCTGTTTGACTACAGGTTTTTCTACATTACTTTACGTTTTAACATATTTAAATGATCAAAGCTTGACCACTTTAACGTTCTACGTAAAGTAACAATAATATCCATTACATAATAAACGTTACATTCTTTTACATATAAACAATACAGTTTCGTTCTTAATTTTGAATGTCACAGCCAGTACCCTTGCACCATTGTGCTTTCTCACAAATAAATAAAGAACCAAAGAAACTACAGCACTGGCCATTAAAATTGCTACACCATGAAGATGACGTGCTACAGACGCGAAATTGAACCGACAGGAAGAAGATGCTGTGATATGCAAATTATTAGCTTTTAACAGCATTCACACAAGGTTGGCGCCGGTGGCGACACCTACAACGTGCTGACATGAGGAAAGTTTCCAACCTATTTCTCAAACAGAAACAGCAGTTGACCGGCGTTGCCTGTTGAAACGTTGTTGTGATGCCTCGTGTAAGGAAGAGAAATGCGTACCATCACGTTTCCGACTTCGATAAAGGTCGGATTGTACCCTAGCGCGATTGCGGTTTATCGTATGGCGACATTGCTTCTCGCGTTGGTCGAGATCCAATGACTGTTACCAGAATGTAGAATCGGTGGGTTCAGGAGGGTAATACGGAACGCCGTGCTGGATCCCAACGGCCTCGTATCACTAGCAGTCGAGACGACAGGCATCTTAAGATCGACCTAAGCGTTCAGATTTTAGCATTTATGTCTTTGTTACAAAACTTGTTAATTTCACTTTATCAATAAATCCTAAACTATTATAGCTAAGGACAGTATTAAAGTTTTATTGGGATTACCGTGAAAATTTATGACGGATGGTTGATAAAAATTACCGTGGCTTCGTTCCCTGAATTACTTCAGAATTAAATAGTTTTCATAAATGCTTCCCTTTATGGCCGATCTCAGGTCCGCCATGTTTAACACTGTTACGTCTCCTTGGCCACACATGGCTTCTACTGGGTTTCTCTATGACGTAGGCTCTCGTCTGTCTTACTCGCACACTACAACGCTTAGGCCTCGATAGACGATAGACGCGTGTGCGTTTCCCCATCTCGTGGTGAATCTGCGCCCTTTGTGGCATGCGGTCCTGGACGGCAGGGTTCGATTGACAATTCCTGTAGGCTGACCCTTTCGGCCATATACTTAAATGAGAGCGAAATGCTCGTTAACTCACGTTCTCTCTTCTCGATAGCTGTGCCGTTAGCCCACGTTACGGCTTGTCAAAGAACGGCTTGGTTGTCATTTCGTCTTACAAACAGTGTACAGCACCAGATTTGCACCTTTGTGACCAAGACTGGAATTAATTATTTGTGTAAATCTGTTCAGCGTTAATTCATTTTCATATCTGTCATGTTTCGCTATCATACGATAATTACAGCCCACATTGTACGTCCTTGAATAGCTGAATTTCAATTATAGCCACCCGGTAGTATCTAAGAAATGAATCTCCGATTCTCTATAATATCGAAATCCTATGTATGGAACAGCGTCAAACGCCTGACTGCTTTAAAAATTACTTGATATCTTAAATGTTTAATGTTAAGGATCTAAGCGAGAAAATTTTAGGAGCGGTTTGAAATGTGAAATATTTGTTGGAGTAGCTAAGTGTTCTCGTTGCCAAATACTGATGGAATGGTCTGGCTAATTCGCTCTCCATTTTAAGCAAAAGCAAGTTTTTCACTCATCTCTGTGTTTGTGAGTCATATTTCCTTAGCTATGTTTCGTATGATGACATAATTTTGCTGGTATATTCAGTGTTACATGTTGATACTATCTGCAAACTGTGTTGGGAGTAGTGATGGTAGTGAAGCAGTAATAAATTAAAACGTGATGTCTAATGCTGTAGTCTTACTGCACGAACTGTGCAAACGTAACTATGAACTCTTTGCCTTTCATCATGTTGTAGGGACGTCAGTGAGAAAATGTTTTTTAAAGGTTTTAAATGCGTAAGGTTTGTTGGAAGTTGCTAAGTGCCCTCTTTCTCAAATACCGGGTGTATAGAGGCTGGATATTTACACGCGGTCAGTTACCATGCCTCAGGACAAACACACGGTTTCCAACTGTAATATTTACCTTAATGTGTTAAACTTATTGCATAAGATTATACCTGTTAATGAGCAGATAACGTGAGTTTATGGGAGGGGGATGGAAGAGTGGAGGAGAGGGGGAGATACATCGCGAGCTACGCCTACTCAAACAAGCAGACACGTGAGGGCAGCTGACATTATTGCGCGTACAGTAGCTTACCTATTCAGCATCACACGTCATAAAAAAGCAAATACTAGATTATGTAATGATGATACAGAAGTTTCAAAACAATACTGTAAAATACAAAAACAATTCCAGAAAGCAGGTTTGGGTTCCAGTCATTATTTAGTGCTTGAAGAAACACAGCAACCAGCCAGTTTAATGTAACTTTATTTATGTGCAGACTCAGTTTAGATTTTCACCCATCTTCAGGTGGAATTATACGTTTTTATCTGCACCAATTTAACGTTTCCTTCGAATATACCTTGAACGCTGCACCTGTCATGTCAAAATAACAAAACATGTAGCTACTATGCTTCCCTATAAGTTTATTTGCGTGTAGTTAATGGTTATGTGCACTTATTTTTATTTTGTATCTTTTAGTTCCATTTTTCACATTTGTATTAATACAAAATACACTTTTAGCTTCCGCATTTTTTGATTTATAAGTTTTTTTATGTATTGCAAATTATGCATAGAGATAAGTTCCGATTTACTCATAAATTCTGAACAAAATCTGCATGTAAACGCGGCATTAATTTCGCAGTTTTCTTACACACCATTCAGCGCACTGTAAGCTATTCTGGAAGGCATTGTCATGAATCTGCTGATTGAGTTAATAGCGGAAACGATGAAACGCAGTAGTATCTAGTTTTTGCGGAATACTCAGTCGCATGTGGGTCGACAGCCACTTTGTGAGAAATATGTAGGAGGAAGCAATATATTGGCCGACTCAGGAGAAGAGGAACTGAATTAAACCTGCAATTAATCAAGTTTCTGCGGTGATCTCTTCAGAATATTTGAAATGAATTGAAAATTTTCGAATATGTCATATTAAAAGCAGAAAAATCATTATCTGAACAGTGATACAGTTTTAATACATCGTGTTTTTATATCAAAAACGGACAAAATAATTTCTATAGCTCCATAAGGACTCCAAACCCCGTACACATAGGTCTGAAAATTTGTGATTGTGAATTTTTAACAGCTACGAAAACCGTTGTAAGATTTACGGCGTGAAACGTGGGGCGCTTCCAATACATAATTGATGAATGAATAGCTCATCTGCAAACTACTATTTATTGCATGCGCTCCACGTTTTTCGTTGTAGATCTTATTAGTATTTTCACAGCTGTTAATTCACAATCACACATTTTCAGTACTACCTGTAAGTGGTAGGAATATATGTGGGCTGGGATAAATTATTTTATACATTTTAGTCCGGTATAAAAACGTGTTATACTAAAAATTAATATTATTTAAATAATTGTGATCTTTGATATTTTATTCTTCTCCCTCCCAGTTTCTTGCATTTTAGTGTTATAGCTCGCAAAGATAAATCGTGAGTGCTTGCCACAATCAGGCTACGATTCAGCATACAGCCGCTCTGCTACATGAACAGATTGGTAACATTGGCAATAAATTTTAGAAAAATATCCATCTTTTGGCCGTCATATGCATCGTGGAAGTGTGATAACTTAACGAACAACTTTATGATCACTACAACAGTCGAGAACAAACTGAAGAGCTTTATGTGCACAGAGACACACAGGAACCGCACCTGAGCTACTTATTACATAAATTACGTAATTTTTGTACGTCGATTTTAGGTAGCATATTGAGGTAGCAAATTGAGATGAACAGTTTGATAAGGGACACTTGTGGTCTATCAAGTAGGGAAACTACCTGAAATCGGCCTGCAAAAACTACGTAAGCTACAGCGTATGCGCATCGAGCGAGTTTTTCAACATTCTCGCGCTCTCTTCACAGAAACCATTAGCCCTAGAGAAGACAAATGAAAAGGACCTTTTTTGTGGGAAATTTAATATAGTTTAATTTTGTACTGAGACACTTTTTCGCTGGAGGGTGCGGTTTTCGAGTTATTCTACAAAAACTTAAAAAATTATACCTATTATAAAATGTGTTCTTCTATCTTCGGAAACCATTCGGAATAGGACATACGTCCATATAAAGCTTTTTGTTCAGAATCACTAATAGTATCACCCCTCAAAGTATGTACCTTTATGTACCTTTCCTCCTGACCTCCTGACTCACTAATATATAGTGTATGTGTTTTGGACGCCCATCGGGTGTCAGCGCCCTTACGAAAAGTAGTAGATAGTAATGTGGTTAAAACGTCGTAAAACGACTCAGAGTAAGTCGAACATAATTAAACTCACTCTCTCCTAACCTCACTTACGGTCACTCGCACAACCCCACTGTCTCACATCCTCGAAGATAACGTAAACACTGACAGATATTGTACAACTGTTCATTTGCAAGAAACAACTGATCATTTGCAAGAAACAAGGATAAGCCAGCCATCACAGCAACACATTAAAAATACTCCTTAAAATTTTAGGGGAAAGTCAGACGTTGCCCAAAACTTTACAAGTCGTACCACATTTGTGTCGTTATCAGTGAAAATAGAGGGCCTACCTGTCAGTAAATCAGCTGTTGCCCTCTTATATGACTATCAAACACAGTGAACTACAATGTGGCGCACAGTGATACAGACGAGAGCACCACATGCTAGAGAGTCCTCTCGCTGGAGCGAGAAGCCGGGGGTCATAGGGGAGTGTCGGTGCGAATACGCAGGAGAAGGATCTTACCTCGTCTGCGTGGCTGGAAAGGGGTGTGCAGAGACACGCCTCCAGCCACTCTAAGGATGGTTCTGTACCTCAACAGCGAGGTGATGGCATGTACAGGGATGGCACACTGAACCATCTATTATCGTGACACGCTTCCTTGGATTATACAGACATCAAAAAGATTATTGCATTACCCTGGTTCCCAGAACTCCTGAAGATAGATGTTGGCTGCAGATACTGCATCACAGATACAGTCCCTTTGACTGTCGAGAGATGTCACTAAACCCGCACAAAGACCATGCATGAGCAGCGCGTATTAGACAGACGGGGTCCGACAGCCGATCAGTTCCAGTCATTCACCCAGGAAGGGGGTGCATGGCTGTCTGTAGTTCAACCATGCCTAGACGGTGACTATCGCTGTTCGCTCGCGTCTGAATTGTTACTTTGTGCCAGGAAGGGCCCTCAAAAAGGAAGGGGCTCAGAACGAACCAAAGCGATATTGTCCGGACATGGAGGAGATAAGGAGAGAAAGGAACTGTCGATGACATGTCTCGCTTCGGCCGCCCAAGGGCTGCTACTACGATGGATGACCGGTACCTACGGATTATGGCTCGGAGGAATCTTGACCGCCACGCCACCATGTTGAATAATGCTTTTCGTGCAGCCGCAGGACGTCGTGTTACGACTCAAACTGTGTGCAGTTGGCTGCATGATGCGCAACTTCACTCCTGACGTCCATGGCGAGGTCCAACTTTGCAACATCGACACCATGCAGCGCGGTACTGATGGGCCCAACAACATGCCGAATGGACCGCTCAGGGTTGGCAACAGGTTCTCTTCACTGATGAGTGTCGCATATGACTTCAACCAGAGAATCATTGGAGATGTGTCTGGAGGCAACCCGTTCATGATGAACGCCGATATAAGCTGATGATGGTCATGGAAGGCGCCATAAAGGTGGTACGAAACGCCAATACCATCCTTTGACCAATAGTGCAACCATATCGGCAGCATATCGGCGAGGCATTCGTCTTCATGGAAGACAATTCGCGCCCCCGTCGTGCACATCTTACGAATGACTTCCTTAAGGATAACGATGTCGCACAACTAGAGCGACCAGCATGTTCTCCAGACATGAACTCTGTTGAACATGACTGGGATAGATTGAAAAGGGCTGTTTAAGGACGACGTGAACCACCAACCACTCTGAGTGATCTACGCCGAATCGCCGTTGAGGAGTGGGACAATCTGGACCAACAGTGTCTTGATGGACTTGTGGATAGTCTGCCACGACGAATACAGGCTTGCATCAATGCAAGAGGAAGTGCTACTGGGTATTAGAGGTACCGGTGTGTACAGCAATCTGGCCCACCACCTCTGAAGTTCTCGCTGTATGGTGGTACAACATGCAGTGTGTGGTTTTCATGAGCAATAAAAAGTGCGGAAATGATGTTTATGTTGATCTCTGCTCCAATTTTCTATATAGATTCCGGAGGTCTCGGAACCGAGATGTTGCAGAACATTTATTCATGTGTGTATATTTGCCATTTAGTTTTCCTTAGTCCGTATGTGCCCCAGCAGAAAGAAACCATCCTCGACAGCCTTTGAAGTGGAGAAGGCTCTCCTGAATATTCTGGACTACTTTATCTACTGTATACAAGTACTGTAGAGAGACAATGAAAGTCAGGAAGTCGGCCCATGTGAAGAACTTAGCAGTCGCAAAACATCTCGTCTGCCCCAGTGCATAGAAGTCGCTTATAATTTAGCATCGAACACGGTGATGACGCATCAGTGAATACGGATGTACCGGATTTAACGGGCATAAGTGCAGATATTTCTACCGGTGACAGAGTATGGTAAACTGGACAACATTACATGAGTATTTACATCATTTGCAGATTAAAACTTATAGCTATTACAAGTCGTATCTTTTACGGTTGGTTAGCACGTCTAAGGCAGTGCCAAACCACCTCCGCTAGGACCTTGCCTACTACGGCGGAGCGGGTCTCCCGCATCGTTCCCTACGCTCCTCAGAGTATGGCACCTCATCATCATCCTCATCACGACCTCCAAGTACAAGTGGCAAGACTAGAGTTGTAAGATTGCCGTAGGCTGTCGTAGATTATTGTAAGCAGGCGTGGACTACGATAGTTGTTCTAGTAGCTTTGGTCAGTTAAGGTCGTACCCGCATTGTCTGTAGACTAGATGTGTTGCATACATATTCAATGTTACCTCACAATGAACGCTTTGTTTACGTATGCGATCCGTATCTCACTAGATTCCCATAATAACTGAAAGCGGTAAACCATCTGCAAACTGAATGAGGATATACAAAAGGCAGAGTAACCTAATGAACACTTTTGCTGTACATATATATCCTGCTGTCTATTAATTAAAAATAAACAGTATTTATAGCAAAATTGAAACTATCGAAGTTTAATTCAGGTTTTTATTAAAAAATTATTGATTTGTAACGTGAAAGAGAGGGTTGTTGTAAAAATAAAGAAAAAATACGAATTTATTATTTAGCGCTAGAAAACTTAATTCCTCAACAAAAACTTTAAAAAATGAAAAAAAAGTAGATCAAACATGGCTTCAATAATTCGTCGAACTTATATCAAAACATGTTTTGTTATTCCTAAATAACTATCGCTTTTATCAATAATAGCAGGAAACTCTTGTATTTCATTATGATAGAGAATGTTCTATTGAATACAAAATAGGCCGGCCATGGTGGACGAACGGTTCTAGGCGCTACAGTCTGGAACCGCGCGACCGCTACGGTCGCAGGTTCGAATCCTGCCTCGCGCATGGATATGTGTGTGATGTCCTTAGACACTGATGACCTCAGCAGTTAAGTCTTATAGTGCTCAGAACCATTTTTTTAATAGAAAATAACAACAATTTGCATGTAAACTATACTTTCATCAAAAGTAATTATGATCACATAATTATTATTACTTATAAAATGGAATTTACACTCTTTAAGGGTATAGAATACACAATGGATTAACACTGAATAATGTGTGGCTCTGATTATGTAAAAGACAAACAACTAAACAAACAGAAGAAAAAGGTCATGGGCTTCCAGTGTCTCTCTTACATATTCATTTACGTTTTTTCCCTACAACTGTTACAAATACTGCCGGTAATCCTACCATTCGCTACATCATTTATGCAGTGTACCAGAACTAACGAATTGTAGTTTGGGTAGAACCGAACTCTAGGCAAAAGCAACCCATGCTAGTTTGCTTTCCCCAGGGGGGTAGGTCAGGTGATGAGGTGTGGACGCGTGGACGCAAAATGGCCAGTCTACACTGAGAGAGTTAGTCCACATCGTGGTGCAGTTACAACCTTGCAAAAACATCGGGTAGTAAAGTTTGTGACGTGTCCGAAGGAAGTCCATCCGACGCAGAGAAAAAACAACCAACAAAGTTATATGTTTACACATTAGGCAACACATTCAAAAATATCTGCTGTTATACTAGTAACACACTATACAGATGTGGCGCCGATTTAAAATGGCTTAAGGTATTGTATTAAAAGCAGATGCATGTAGCTTCTCCTATATCGCAATAAATCTAGCTCCCAACGCCAGTGAATCCTCGGTAAAATACGTCGTTCACAATATACGCTGCAGCCGCATGTCCTCAGAAGTTGACCCATAGAGTGAGACCACAGAAGCTGGAATATACGAGATGAACCTGTCGAGGACGCGCTGCCCGACAGAGGCGCAGGCCGACTGCCGCCCCCGCCGGCAGCAGCACGTGTACGTCGCCCGTTTGGCCGCGCTCTCAGTCTCGTGCCAGACGGAGTGCTTTGCGCGGCGCGGGGGCCTCCATCCCTCCATCCGCCCTGAGCCGTCACACTGGCCTGCTGCTACTCGTTCCGACAGCTGGATCGATCGGGCAGCCGCCTGGAGGGATTAAGGCGAGGGAACGCTCTGTATCCCTCCTCGAGTCGTCTCCTCCAGCTGCAAGGGATCGAACCCCAAGCACCTCTGGCAAGAGCGCCCAACACCCAGGATGAAGTCGAGCCCGTAACAGAGAGTCTTTACCGTAGGGCTGGTTCACACTTGCTTTCTATAAAGGACTTTATTCTTACGTTACTTTTCTAGTACAAACACGTTTATAAACAACTGTGGTATCATCAGTGCGTTCTTATGTTACTCATTTCGGAGTATACAATGCAGTTTATGTTGAGAGTGAAAATTATGCCAAATCTTTGTCCTTTGAATCGATATTATTTCCTTAATTACTACCAAGCTAGGTTTTGTAACTGACTGCATAGCTTCTTACGTAATGTAATGACCAGTTGAAAAAGTGGATGGAAAGATAACGGAAATAATATCATTCACTCTGTTTTCTTTGCGCACAACGATTCGGTGAGCACACGTGATTTCATATGACATCCTTGTCATCATGCACATGTAGAACATGACGGCTGCCAGATATGGCATGTCTCATTTTTAGTAATGACACTCACTAATTAAAGAAAAAGTTCAAATGGCTCTAAGCGCTATGGGACTTAACATCTGAGGTCATCAGTCCCCTACACTCAGAACTACTTAAACCTAAATAACCTAAGAACATTACACACATCCATGCCTGAGGCAGGATTCGAACCTGCGACCATAACAGTCACGCTGTTTCGGACCGAGGTGCTTAGAACCGCTCGGCCACAGCCGCTGGCACTTACCAGTTCGTTAAGCACTAGGTTCTAATAAAGCAATATGTGTGACTTGATGCCAATAAGAGCTATACGCCCATTTATACTTAGTTTGAAGGTTGTATCAGTACTGTGATGGATGATACTCTACTATACAACCTTCAAAACATCTAATAAAGTATTTACACTTTTGCTGTATGCGTGTGGCAGCAGTCGTTATCGACTGCTTTCCCACTTGATCCGACATGTTCTTGCCCCCCCCCCCCCTCTCTCTCTATGTATCTATCCATCTCCTGCTCTTTCTCGATCTCACTCTTCGTGTACCTCTCCTTCTGCCTCTTTCTCTTTCCCTCCCCCACTCTCCTAGCTCCTCTCTCCTTCACCCCCTCTCTCTCTTCCTCTTCGTTTTCTCTTTATCTCTCCCTTCATCTTTCTCTCTCCCCCTTCTCTTACTCTTTGCCTCTCTCTACTTTTCCCTCTTTCTCTTCCATTCTATCTTTCTCTTTGTATCTCTCTCCCTCTTCCTACGCGTCCCCTCCCCCACCACACTCCACCTTCTCTCCCAATCCATGGTGTAACTGTTTGTGTGTGTGTGTGTGTGTGTGTGTGTGTGTGTGTGTGTGTGTGAGAGAGAGAGAGAGAGAGAGAGAGAGAGAGAGAGAGAGAGAGGGAGCGAGAGACAGACAGAGAGAGAATTTATGTGCTCCTTTATTTGCCTGCTTTGTGTTTTCAGTATAATAACGAACCATTCCATGCCTAAAATAAAACTTCCGTTTTTGCTGCTCTTTACGAATGTGTAAGTATGTGAGATAGAGTTTCAGGCAGAAATTCAATGCCTTTACAGCTGTTCCTCTTTTGTTGGGTAGTTTTTGGGGGTTCATCAAATGTGTGCTGACACTTTTTAGGGTCCCAAGGCGCTCAGAGGGCCTTTTTCTAACGTTTCTGTATTTCTGCACTATGTGGATGTGTGACAGGAGTCGTACTTAGTTCATAAATGATTGGTTTATTTAATTTAGGCGTTCTCTGCATTCTCTGTATCACAGTGTCTGTTCGGTATTTCAAATCAATTCCGTCCCCCCTCAATATATCGCCTACTTTGTGGACTATGATGCAATTATAGATGAGTATGTGCCAGATCATGGAGAGGAGCATTTCTGTTTTGCTGTCTCAGTGTATTGGCGTTGTTTGTATGTTTATTTCTCAAATACTGCTTTGTACATTCGTGCTGAGGGAATGGTCTGTTCCTTCGTCATTAGTTGGCAAATTTTATAACTGAAATTTTCTGTCACATGTGTGATGTAACCATTGTTCGGTAATTTACTTTATGAAACATCCTGGCAGATTAAAATTGAGTAGCGTGGTGAGACTCGAACTCGGGACATTTGCCTCTCGCTGGCAAGTGCTCTGCCGACTGAACCACCCAAGCACGACTCAGGATCCGAGCTTCAATTCCAGTGCCTCGTCTCCTACCTTTCTATCCATCTGGAATTTATCTTATAGTAGCTTCAGTAAAATAAGAAATTTGTATATGTAAATAAAATTCGAAACCTAACTTATCACATGACACGAAATTAGAATCACTCATCAGCTTACAAGGAAGCAATTTACTGTCTAAACTTACTAGCACACTGAAAGTGAGCCACACTGCCCTTATTCTTTATTGCTTCGTGAATGGTGATAATAGGAACTAAAGTATTTCTTGTACCAAAACGCTGAATAATTAATCATGATTTGTGTAAGTGCTCCGATTCACACGTAATACACAAGGTAGTCGCTGCTACTCACGGATTAGTTGCTGTGTATCTAGTTGGTGTTTGGATGCGCGAATAGGCGTCTTTGGACTGATCGTGAGATAATTGCTGCAGAGAAGCTTCCACGAAGTAACGAGAGAAATCGTTGAAACCGGTAGTAGCTGTTGTAATAAAAAACAAGACAAATGAAATTAAATTCCCCCGTCGCCTGCGCGTTATTCTGCTAGCTGTAACATAGTCCCATGGTTAGCCAGGACAGTAAGAATCCCTACCACCAGGTTCTAAACGCGTAACTTGATGTCTGCTTAGGACTCAGTGGGAAGGTGCTGTGATAAGATGGGCTGTTTTTAGATGGCAATAAAGGAAGATACGTAGGCAAACAACGAACAGAGATAAAGGGGCGGGCGGTGAGAAGTTGAGCAGAATTCCCCATCCTTTTATCGCGCCCCTCTGCCACATAATAGCAAACGGCATTTTAGGCCTCGCTGGCTCCTCGGCCGGACGCAGAACACGGCCATTTAACGGGGAAGGCGGCAGGCGTCCATAAACACCGGCGGGCCGCCTCGCCTGCTAACGGCGCCGGCTAACTGCTCGCGAGCCTCCGCCGCCGAACACAGCCGGTACTACCCCAGGCCGTACCACGGCACGTGGGGCCCTGCAGGGAAGCTGCCGCTAAGCCCCTAACACCCCGGCGCCCGCCTTAATAGTATTACTCTCAGCTATTAATACACTTACAAGCGACGCGTACAGGAGATGAAGCAGCGCCATCCTTCTCCCCGTGCGCAGTTTCTATTGCTTAATAGCTTAATAACTCCGAGAGGGGGGGAGCAAAAGTTCTCCCTTCTCCATCGCAATATTTCCTGTCTCAACTTGATTATAATATTTTAGTGGACTGAGAGCCCGGTTTCCGATATTTTCTGGTCTGTTCATTGATACGATAAAAACGTTCCTGTTTACAAAAAAATTATTACTTAAAATTTACTTATTGGCGTCGCTTGTTTTTGCTTGTCCATGTTGTATATGTTGTAGATTGCTCTGAGCACTATGGGACTTAACATCTGAGGTCATCAGTCCCCTACAACTTCTGGCCACGAGTGGCCTACTGGGACCATCCGACCGCCGTGTCATCCTCGGTGGAGGGTGCGGATAGGAGGGGCGTGGGGTCAGCACACTGCTCTCCCGGTCGTAGGAAGGTATTCTTGACCGGAGCCGTTACTATTCGGTAGAGTAGCTCCTCGATTGGCATCACGAGGCTGAGTGCACCCCGATAAATGGTAACAGCGGAGGGCGGCCCTGATGGTCACCCATTCAAGAACCGACCACGCCCGACAGCGCTTAACTTCGGTGATCTCACGGGAACCGGTGTATTCACTGTGCCAAGGCCGTTGTCCCCCTACAACTTGGAACTACTTGAACCTAACTAACCTAAGGTCATCACACATATCCATACCTGAGGCAGGATTGAACCTGCGACTGTAGCGGTCGCGCGGTTCCAGACTGAAGCGCCTAGAACGGCTCAGCCAGAGCGGCCGACTTGTATGTTGTAGAAGTCTAATCATTCCATGGCAGCGGTGACGTCAGGTAGAACCAATAGCTGAGAAGATCGCATTTCTGGTAGATGACTCGCAGAGCCACAATTCCCATTACAAATTCGTGCACGGTCAACAATAAAAGGTACTTTTCTTCCTTTTTTTTTGACTCAACGCCTGACCTACCCAGCACAAAATATACTACTACACATCAATTTATCATAACAAAAGTGCTTTTCGGCTGCGCATGGTTCAAATGGCTCTGAGCACTATGGGACTCAACTGCTGTGGTCATTAGTCCCCTAGAACTTAGAACTACTTAAACCTAACTAACCTAAGGACATCACACACATCCATGCCCGAGGCAGCATTCGAACCTGCGACCGTGGTAGTCGCACGGTTCCTGACTGCGCTCCTAGAACCGCGAGACCACCGCGGCCGGCCAGGCTGCGCATGTTTACTTGCTTTTTCTTCTACTCACTGAGGATTCCGCAACAAAGTATACCTTTCACTTTGCTTTATTTTAAGAGTTATTTCAGCAAGTGCTGTGTGGGAAGATCGATTGGCAAGAGCTCCTAGTGTACCATCCCAAGTCTATTGCCACCCTCTCAGTGTCATGTGTGTGCTTACGTGTGACTTTTATACTGATACAATTTGCGACAACTATGGACACCAAAAATTACTGTACGGCCTTTTACAGTTTTCGCAGAAAACTTGTGAACTATTATTGTAAATTACCAAGGGAAATCTCACTGAGCAAAAGTCAGTCATCATTAATAACGACTTAGTGCGAAAATGACAGAAGAATGTGTTACAGTTCCGTGTGTAATGCCTCATAGAAGTACCCTCGATACTATACAGGGTGCTTCCGTAACACGGTGCAAAAATTTAACAGGGAATAGTGGATATTCCATCGAAACTTTAAAGTAGGGAACCTGCGGTCGGAGAAGCCAGCTTAAGGAGATGATAAGAATAATAAAATCACGGCACTGTGTTCTTTTTTATATACGTTGGTTACAGTTAACTACAAGTACCATCACTGACACAATTAACGTATCAGTTGTACTAGTTGTACTCTAGCTTACACAATGTGCTGGAACCGACAGCCGTCAACCTGAATGCAAGCACGAAATCGGCGAACAAGGTTGTGATGAACCCTGAAAAATATCACTGGTGTGTTTTGAATTACATCACAGGCAGCTACAATTCTTCCATCTCCGTATCCACCGGGGTCTCTTACAGAAGTGACCTTAGATATCCCCATAGGAAATAATCAAAAGGATTCAGGTCAGGTTAACTCGCAGGCCATGGAATATGACCTCCTCTTCCAGTCCAGCGACCAGAAAATACAGCACTGAGGTATCCACATCCTCTCACGAACAGCACGTTCTGTCGTGGGACAATGTATAGACGATACAACAGAGCCACCCTATAGACAAGTAAAATAAACAAAACCTGTATCATAAATACCTAATAGTCAGGATCGGCCTCCTCGTTTCCTTGCAGGAAATATAGAAGGTGCATGTAAATAAGCAGCACAGGACGTGTAAACTTGTACGCATGTTGGTTGTAAATAAGCTGGAAAACAGTAGTGCCAGACGCCGGCCGGTGTGGCCGTGCGGTCTAGGCGCTTCAGTCTGGAACCGCGTGACTGCTCCGGTCGCAGGTTCGAATGCTGCCTCAGGCATGGATGTGTGTGATGTCCTTAGGTTAGTTAGGTTTAAGTAGTTCTAAGTTCTAGGGTACTGATGACCACAGATGTTAAGTCCCATAGTGCTCAGAGCCATTTGAGCCAGTGGTGCCAGACAAAGCGGTAGACAGGTTTACTTCCATATCTCCTTAAAGTGGCTTTCCCGACACCAGGTTCCGTGCTTCAAAATGTTCTCTGGAGCATTCTCTACGTCATGTTACAATTTCTGCACTCTCTTATGGAAACTCCCTCTATATATATGTAGCCATGTACATTGAATCTGTGTATAGTTATGAGTTATGATCGACATTCTGAGGAAAATAAGATTAAGCTACAGGCAAGGACGGGTGGTATACACTGAGCAGCAAAATGATTATGACCACCTGCCTGATAGCTTGCCTGTCCGTCTTTGAAACGAGATACATTACTGATGCTGCGTATCGGGGATCCGACAGTTTGTTGGTAGCTTTGCGAAGATGTGTGGTATTAGATGTCTACGAACAGGTCGTGTAATTCACGCAAGTAACGTACCGCTCATTTCCGTGAGAGGTGATGGTGCCCGATAGCGAACCAGGTGCAGTCTATACGATCTACATCAGGTGAATTTGGTCGCCGAGACATCAACGTGAATTCGCTATAATGCTCCTCAAACCACTGTCGCACGAACAATTACAAAAAAATGGCTCTGAGCACTATGGGACTTAACATCTATGGTCATCAGTCCCCTACAACTGAGGACTACTTAAACCCAACTAACCTAAGGACAGCACACAACACCCAGCCATCACGAGGCACAGAAAATCCCTGACCCCACCGGGAATCGAACCCGGGCGTGGGAAGCGAAAACGCTACCGCACGACCACGAGATGCGGGTGAACAATTACACTACTGAAAGAAAACACGTAGGCGTGGTCAGCTGCAGAGTTCCATGTTCAACAACGTACCATGAACGAAGTGCTCCGAAACAATTGCGCATGCACCAACACTGTGCTCTTTCGCCAGAGATTCCCCAAGTCACTATCTCTCTTGCTTTACATAACAGACAAGCCTCCGACGCCCAAGTTCTGTGAACATTCTTGGACTCCAAACATTTAGTGGCACATGGTAGTATCACTGTCCTTCTACCCATTTTCCGTAGATGCTAACGACGGTAACACACGAACATCTGACCAGCTTCGCCGTTTTCGAATTACTTGTTCACAGGCCCTGCGAAATTATTATCTGCCTTTTGTCAAAGTTTCTCAGTGTTGCTTATCTCAACAGTTTTCCCCTTTTGCAGCCCACACTTTCGTTGGGGTGATCCCCTGCCTGAGTCTGCTCCGCTTACATACTTTTGTTAGCGAGTCGTATACCGGCAACGCCACCAAGTGGCATCGAACGTCGCGGTGGATGGGCGGTGGCCAGATTGTTTTCTATGATCAGAGTACAATATGTACAAGAACCAATACGAAACAATAAGATTGAAAGACAAAGAGCAAAGTGGTCGAAATAAAAAGAGAGTAAGACAGACGTGTAGCCTTTCACTCCTACTGTTCAGTATATACATGGAAGGAGCAATCACGGAAATAAGAGGAAGGTTCAACAGTGTGATTAAAATTCAGCGTGAAAAGACACGATTCGCTGATGACATTCCTATCCTCGGTAGAGACGAGGAGGAGTTGCAAGACATTCTGAACGGGACGAACAACCTAGCCAGTACAGAATACGGACTGAGACTAAATCGAAGAAAAACGAAAGTGACGAGGAGTAGCAGAAATGAGATTAGCTGGTAACTGAACATTAAAATTTACGAAGTAAACCAAGTTAAGCAATTCTGATACCTTGGAAACGCCGGCCGGTGTGGCCGTGCGGTTCTAGGCGCTTCAGTCTGGAACCGCGTGACCACTACGGTCGCAGGTTCGAATCCTGCCTCGCGTATGGATGTGTGTGATGTCCTTAGGTTAGTTATGTTTAAATAGTTCTAAGTCTAGGGTACTGATGACCACAAATGTTAAGTCCCATAGTGCTCAGAGCCATTTGAACCATTTGAACCATACCTTGGAAACGAAATAGCATACGACGTACAAAGCAAGCAGGACATGAGAGGGAGATTAGCACAGAAGGAGAGGACATTTCTGACCAAGAGAATACTGATGGTATCGAACATCGACCTTAATTGGAGGAAGAAATTTCTAATATTGTACACTGTGGGAAAGCAATGTATGGTAGTGAATAGTGGATAGTGGAAAAACCGGAACAGATGAGAATCCATCTCTTTGCGATGTGGTGCTAGAGAATAATGTTAGAAATCAGATGGACTTGTAAGACAGGGGAATGTGAAGTTCCTCTGCAGAATCGACGAAGAAAGGAACGTATAGAAAACTCTGACGGGTGGAAGGGACAGGACGGTGGGACATGCCTTTAAGGGTAATGTAAGCGCTTTCACGCGCGGAAATTCAGCGTCACATGGGACATAAGACAGTTTACCAGGGGGCTACACAAGAACCATAATCCCCATGATGTGTTCGATGCCGACACATCTCGAGAGGGATGGGATGGATGATTTTTTTGATGAAGTCACAGATCGGTTGTGGTAGGCGGAAGGCATCTGAATGCAGTGAACCTCTTCCTGCATCCAGTTTCAAGATGCGGAGTACGAATCCCACTCGTACCAGTAGGTCATGTGGTAGCTGAAACGTCGCCTGTCAGTGTGTTGCTGTATCACCACTCTATTGGAAAATGTTCCCCATGTAGTGGTGCAAGTGGTTGCTCCAAGTGTTATCATTATGAAAAACACAAAATTCGGAAAAAAGGACCAGTGCTATCCCATAACTAGTCTCAATTAAGTATAGGAGGCAGTCATTGCTTACACAAGACACTTCTAGAAGATCCTGAGATAATATTCAATTTTCATCATATGTCAGTGACATCCATAGTTTGTATCTAGAAGCATTCTTCCAGCTGGTAGAAACGTATGACGTTGAAAGGGGAGAGTGTCTGTGACGTGAAGGTGAGTACAAAGTATATTTCTTTTTTGTCAAATCGTGACAATTTTTATTGGGGAAGCACCAAATTATTTGTTACAAATACAAATACAGAGTAACAGTTATTGAGCTACATGAAAAAAACCTAAAGTAGTAACGAATAACGGAGTGCACATACTTTATTCAACATGTAAACGTCATTACAGATATTAGAGTTTAGGTTACGACATGTTCGATACCCTGACACCACTGGCGATGATGTGGCGCAGATGAATAGCGGAATTCTGCATGACCCGCTGCAGTGTCGGAACATCATTTCTGTCGATGACCTCCTGAATGGCTGTTTTCAGCTGACCATTGGTTTGGAATTAGTGCTGTACACCTGATATTTAATACAGTACCACAAAAAGGAGTCGGATGTGTTCATATCCGGAGAATATGGCACCAATCGAGGCCCACGCCAGTGGCCTCTGGACACCGCAAAGGCAGAACGCGGTCCCCAGAGTGCTCCTACAGGACATCAAACACTCGCCTGCTTCGATGTGGTCGAGCTCCGTCTTGCATGAACAGCATCTTGTAGAAATCAGGGTCACTTTGGATAAAGGGGATGAAGTCATGTTCCAAAAACTTCACCGTGCCATCAAGGAATAGCTCACCGATTATTCAGTGACTGGACACTGCCCACCACAGAGTCACCCGTTGAGGTGAAGAGGCTTCTCGATCGCGAAATCCGGAGTCTCAGTCCCCCAAATGCGCCAGTTTTGCTTACTGGCGAACCCTTCCAGATGAAAGTGGGCTTCGCCACTAAGCGAAACCACATAACGCATGTTAATTCCCAGTGCTCCACGGCCGACCGTGCAGTTTGAACGTCCAAACGCAAATCATTCAGAAGTTATGACGATCTTATTTCAAATAATTCAATAATTTTCACGCTGTATGTTAATCAATGAACGGTCTAACGACAAGAAAGTTTTTGATTTCATAGCTGTCGAATTATTGCATCTGTTAACCCTACAGAAAAACCACTATTTTAATGGTTCAGAACTGACGAGCGGTCTTACGTGTTTTGGACGTCTGGAGTGGGTTGAAAGGAACGGTGTGTGTGTACAGGAGCTGTTTTTCATTCTCAAGTACGCGTGACGATGTGTCGGGTGACTCTTCTGTTGAAGTGGGAAAGTGTCAGAATACCTACAGCAGACTCGAAGCTTATTAAATTGTTTGATTTACCAGGTGCGGAACAGATCCACAGCGCTTACCTACTCTACGCTGCCCCTATGAAGTTGAGTGAGGTACTGGGTTTGAGTTCATGTCCCATTCCAGATCACTCCGCCTTTACGCTGCTTATTGTTTAGTAACCTAATTATCAGTACGAATTAGGAATAAGAAAGCTGACGTGACAGTAAACTTTTATTTGGTAATTCTTAAAACCAATTTTATGTCCTTCAGTGACTTCGACTTATGCACGAGTGCATAGGAACCAAAGCAGCTGGAGCCAATATGGCCTACTTTACGACACTTAGAAACTTTCACTTTAACACTATAATCGACTTGAAAGAAATGATTATGGGACCAGTTAAATGGGTAATTAATTGTGCTGCATGGTTAGGGGTATCCATTTAACGTTATTGACAATGGTTGGTCTCTGGGTTTGGTTGGTGGGTGAAAGCATTTTGCTGAATATTGCTGTCTGGGACTATCCGTGGAACGAACAGGGGTATTTTGCTTCACTGTGGCCAGAAAAGCATCTGTGACCCTTAGTGGGAGTGTGGGCGCTCCTGCAGCCAGATACCGGAATGCCGTCTGTCACACATTCTCAAAGCAGTGAGGGGCTCGTAGGACGGAGGGGTAGGGGGGGGGGGGGGCGGGGGGTGAGCAGGCGTGCATCTAGTGCTGTGACAGGTCTGCAGCAGCATGGTTTCCTTCCGGCGGCCAATACAATGCGAAGTTGGTCTATTGTGTTGGGCGGATTTTGTCAAACGGAGCCCGGGACACCGGCAGAGCGTCGCCGGCTATATTTTATGCTCTGAACACAGGGCGAACATTCCTGAGGTGAAACGGCGATGCCACGTTCCGTCTCCTTAGCTGACAACGAAAAAAAAACTCCGTTAAACGAGAAGTGAACGCGGGTTAGAGTGGTGTGCGGAGCTCTGTGGCATTCGACATGGGAACCATTGGCTAGAAGGATTCTTAGGATTCGGTCGGCTCTCTCCAGCGTCCCAGCGTCCCTCTGAAGAAATAGTGACGGTAAGGCCTGCGATTGGGTACGCACTATGCCATGTTAGAAGCATGCTTCAAAACCGTATGGAGTGGGATTTTCTAATGTTACAAAGCGTGCGATTAGTGCAGAGATGTGGAATAACGCTCGCAATGATGTTTTAACATATTTTTTCGACTGCTCCTCGTGGAGTAATGTCGAAATTTTACGGAGCTTAAGTAAAGTAAGGACACACTGCCTGTGGGCGGCGTGAAGTAAGGACACTAGGACCGTGGCAGGCGGAGAGTGAGGACTTCGGTCTTCGGGGTCGTGGAAAAAGAAGGATTCGGCCAGCAGAGCCGTCGACTATAAATGCCGGCTACGGGAGCGTCCTTGGGCCGGTTCTGGAGCAGACAGCTGTCCGTTGGAGATTTCTTCTGAGGCAATACACTGCACATTTTATCAGCTATCTTGAAACTTGTGTGGGTGTACGTGAGATCCTCGCAGCTTAGGCAGTGCCATTTCACACAGGGGTTAGTTCACGACTAAAGTTGAGCCGTATTTAACAGCGAGATGCGCTGGACTTGCAAGTTAATGGGACCACCAACCAAGGAGGTTCGACCATTTTTCACTTTTGTATTAATTTGTTAAATTCCGTTGTCCGTTCATTTCATCAAGCAAAAAGTCTTGAAATTCCTTTCTTCACTTCCTCCACTTTGCCAACCCCAATTAATTTTTCTCGGTGTATGCTACCTAAGTTTATCAGTCAGTGTACTTACCAATATCCAAGCTTGTATTTGATTGGAAATGAACATTTTCGTGTTCCTTAGTACAGCCTATAATTCAAGCAGATAATATCTTGATATCCATGATTTTAAGATTCTATGTCACTGAAGGAAATAATTTGATTAGTTTGACAATTAGTGAGAAAGATGTGAGTACTGCAATCGGTGAGCTTGGGCATATAACAATTTGCCTCTAAATCTGTAGCACACGTCATTGTTTGAAGGGTGTTTTTCTGTGCTGACGTAAATTCCTGGATAGAAATTCGTAGTAGGTACCCACAAGCCTCGTGTTAAACACCGCGCTTCCCAAATTCTCGCTAGAGAAGCTTACAGAGCGAGGTCCTTGGCTGATGCAGCAAGAAGTCAGAAAGGTTTTCGTTGTATCCTTTGGGTAATCTCGTAATTATGGAAGTCAAAGTGGAGCAACACAATTACGCATCTCTCCTTGGGGACCACGTCCACCCCTGCTTGCAGTTTGTTTTTCCTCAGCACGATGGCCTCTGCGAGCTGGACAGTGCCACGCGTTACACAGCAACAGCACCAGGGTGAGTTCACTGTACTCCCCTGTCCACCAAACTCCCCGGATTTGCACCCAATTTTGAATCAGTGGGACCACCTCGAGCGGGCTTTCGAATCATGGACACTCAACTGACAAAAAACCCACTGAGTGAGATGTCGCAAGTTCAACCTTTAGTAACGTTCACTTCAAAGTAGTGTGTTAACAATAATGGCAGAAAAATATTGGCTGCTAAAGACTTGCCAGTGCATCGGCAGAAAATGAGTGTCAGGCAGGTGCAGAGAACAACTTTCTATGGGATGTATGTGTTAGACTTTACAAAATGGACATCGCCGACATTCAAGAAATGTTTAGAATAAACCATCAATTGGACAGTGATCACAGAGGTTCCCACTATCAAGACGGAAGGTGAACTCCTTGGGAGCTACAGGACTTTCAGTTACGTATCCAGTCTGAAAGAAGGCACGCAGGACCATATTAATGTAACGGGGTGATAAGAGCCAATGGAATGTGATGGCATGCAACCGAATGCGAAAGAGTTTGTCGTGGAGTTTATCGTAAAATTGGCTATCCTTTAATGGGTAGCTGTGGATAGTGCAATGATATGTTTTATAGGTACGGAAAAACACACATCGAGAGGCTGAATTTGTCGAGTGGTTCCAGGTGGTATGAACGGCTACATCACACACTTCTCAGGAGAGATAGTTTGCTCTAAACTAATACGATTTTTGTACGCATACCAGGAATCAAGCAAAAGCAAATTATTTTGACCAGTATTGGCCAAAAGCAGTGCTCGCACCATAGTTGTAGTCCTCTTATGGCCATTTTCCCACTCTTAGTCACTGAGACGTAAATATTCCATACTGTAAGTTATTAAACTTTCCAACCAATTTACCATCTAGGTTAACAGTCTGCATAATTTACACGAATACGTTAAGGCATTGATGCTAGTTGATCTTGATAAAACTCACTTGCTATCTCTAATTTCGAGAGTTCGTTTCATATGCATTTCCTCTTCAAATCCCAATTTCAGGGAGTTGAAAACAAATTCCTTACTGAAGGATAGCATAAGTTTACCTCATCCACAAATTTTCAGGCCAGTTCCACTGTTTGCTGAGGATCGTCAATTTGACGCTTTGTTTGAAATTTCATTATCTTACGTCCTCCTACTGTGTAGCACTCACTGAAGTTATGCAGCTATTCACTGCGTTTCTAGAAATCACTGTAATCTACGCCGCGCGCAACTTCATGTGCATCACGTAGTGGGCCACTATCATGTCCATCTTGTATATCGTATCTCGAGTATTCTTGAAACGTGCCGGCCGCGGTGGCCGTGCGGTTCTGGCGCTGCAGTCCGGAACCGCGGGACTGCTGCGGTCGCAGGTTCGCATCCTGCCTCGGGCATTTGTGTGTCTGATGTCCTTAGGTTAGTTAGGTTTAAGTTGTTCTATGTTCTAGGGGACTTATGACCTAAGATGTTGAGTCCCATAGTGCTCAGATCCATTCATGAAACGTGAAAACACCAGTTTTGTACCAAGTGCGCCTAGTCATCCTTTGAATATCAGTAGTCTTTGGTATGCACTACACGGTCATATTGCTGCGGACTTATTCGAAATATGCTCATAATTGTTTTCTTACTATGTTGCGCATGATCTTGCATGTACGTAATTATGTCTAGTACCCGCTCCTTCGACAAAGTTTGTCCTTTACTATGTTCCACTACGACTTATTATGCGACAAGGATTATAAACTACACGGTCAGATACTTGTTTCAGTATCACCTTTGGTTGCCAAGAACGTATCGTCGTCATAGTACTCCTCATGCAAATTGTCCGCACAGTCGAGGGTAGGCAACAGCACACATCCCACTGCCTCATCTTACACAAATGCTGTTATTTTATCTGCCACCTCTTTCTCACTCTAAGAATTTCCGTGGATTCCTATATGACAAAATGTCAGCTTCGGTAACTGTTGTTTTACATATAACGCAATGTATGCGTTGTTTATCGTTATCATTGGTGTACTTTGTATCAACGCAACTACCACTGTAGCACTGTTGTGAGCAACTCGTCGACTAAGCAGTTCAACTACGCTCCGTAGCCTCATACCGTACTCAGCCTCCAGACCCGCTCCCTGATGCCATTAGCAGCCAATACTGTGGCTGCAAGGTAGGCAGCATGTGGGGGCTTCGAAGGGCGTAAGCGTCGTTCACTTTTTGCGACATCCCACTGAAAGAGTTTCTTATGAGAAACCTGGCGCAGCTGGCCACGGGACAGGAGTCTTCATGGCTCCACATACCTGTCGGTACCTCCCAGACCCTCACCGACTCTGTCTTTGCACGTCTCGCCGCTGTTCGCGCTGAAAAAGATGGCTATCCAGGCTTTTGACAGCTGCTCACATTAATGCGACTGGGCAGTATGTGCTCCTTTGTACCCCATAGCACAACAAGCGCTGACCGACACATTCCTTCGACAATTTTACTCGTGCACTGCCAGCCGGTGTGGCCATTCGGTTCTAGGCGCTTCAGTTTGGAACCGCGCGACCGCTACGGTCGCAGGGTCGAATCCTGCCTCGGGCATGGATGTGTGTGATGTCCTTGGGTTTGTTAGGTTTAAGTAGTTCTAAGTTCTAGGGGACTGATGACCTGAGATGTTAAGTTCCATAGTGCTCAGAGCCATTTGAACCATTTGAACTCCTGCACTATCAAACCGACAACATTTATTCACAGTATATATTCCTTGGATAAACCATTGCCCGCGCTGTTTCTCTTGCTTGGTTTTATCATAAAAATCTGATGTAGTACACCTTCTGAAAATATGTCCTCTCGATTCAAAGCATTACTTGTTTACTGTGGCACCTTTGAGAATCAAGTTGCGATGACTCAAGAAGTCTCCCCGGGTACCCGTGATGGCTCTGATTTCCAGCTGTTGGCAATAAAATCTCTGAGCTCTTAACGGAGCACTTAGAGTACCTGACAAGAAGGTGAAGCAACCACAAGGGCAGCAGGAAAACAAATGAAACTTGACGGCTTCACGGGGGTTCAGAGGGTATGCGATAGCAGCTTCCAACTCAGCACCGCATGCGACGCAACATTAGCACGGGTATAAGGAGAGCGCACGGGTGGAGGCAGGCCGGTGGCGGCTAATGGAGTAAACAGGCCTCGCAGGCCACACCGGGACGAGACGCCGGGACCCGGATCTCACCCCCTCTCCCTCCACCCCCCTCCCACCCTCAACACCGCTAACGAGCCTGATTGGCTCCACCGGCTCCGAGGACGCAGAGGAGCCCGTGGTCCAGTAGTTATAAAGACCCGGGCGAGACGTGAAGACGGAAGTAAGAAATTTTTACCATTATTTCAGTTGTTACAATACCGACTGAAAGTTACAGAATCTCGGCAGTAAATGCTGTTTTTCCCTTTATGATGTTGTACACATACTGCGACCTGGTGTAAGTGCAATAATTCGGTTGGTAAGGGCGCCGTAACGCCGTTGCATCCTATACTGAGGTCAGCTGGCCCACAGCTGTAGTAAGTGGTCCTTGATATCCATTGTCCTATTGAAGGTGACACCACGGTACAATTGCGTGAGAGGTAACACGTAAGGACGTAGGATGTCCCTGACCTACCGCTGTGCCGCACACTTCTCTTAATCACTGCCGGCTGTTCCTTGAAATCACACCAAACGGCTCCTCACACCACGACACCAGAAGTAACACCGCTGTGCCTCTCCAAAAGAGTGGGAGGACGCCATCTCTGCCGAGGACGCCATGCTCAACCTGCTCCAGGACGATGGTCATTCGGTAGTGGTGCGATGGTCGTGCAGGGCCACGACCAGTCGCTGAAGACAATGCTGTGCCATTCATAAGTGCCTCCCGGCCGCGGCACTGCTCCCAACGCAATCGGTTGTGTCTTCGCGTTAACGGCAGCCCACGCGTAGGACGGTAACTTCGTACTTCAACTACTGTCAGCCTCTGAACATTAGTGCAGGATGGCACAGAATGTTCACGGAGTCCATCACTGGTATAGGATGTAAGTCACAGATGTGACGTTGTTACGATGTCGTTGGTGCATGGTCCAGTAGTTCTCCACTGTGGTGGTCAGATCTAGTCGAACGGAAATTTGATACACTCTTGAGCGCCCTCACTTTCCTACGCAGTCCGACAGCGGGCCACCGTCGCATCTGCAGTGCCTCAAAAAGCTGGATACTGCAGGATTTGCGCAGCCAAACAAGCGTTGGCTGGGTCAAAATACACATGAATTTAAATGTGTACACAATTTTCGGTATGCGTCTGTTTTCTGTGGTGTTAGATGCCGTACACATCTTGTTCAGGTGCTTCACAAGAATGTGGAAGTAGTAAACTGCTCGTCACCTGCCATTGAACTGATCTATTAAAATGGAACATGTCAGACCAATCTGACGCAGTTCAAGGTCGGAAGAGAGTCGCCATCTAACTGTGTCACAAACTTACGTATTTGTTTTATTCTTGACACTCATTTAGCACAATAGCCGATCTAATGTATGTTCGACACATTTAATTCAAGTATTTATTATGTCCTGAATTACATATATGTATTTTATGTGACTACAGTAACTTTTTTTTCTTCTCTTTCCATGCAAGTGCTGATCATGGGGAGAACGTGTGACTCCTCTAAAGACGCGAAGCGCTTCCAAAATCTGCTCCCATGTCGTAATTACACAAATTATAATCCTCAAAATTGGCGAAGTTTTACAGGCGCTCGAAATTTGGCGCGGACTTCAACGCGAGATGCCTCTAACAGTTTACACAACGAAACTTTGTCTCGAAACATGGCAGAAAATCCAAAGAGATTCTGGTCGTATGTGAAGTATGCTAGCGGCAAGACACAATCAGTACCTTCTGTGCATGGTAGTGATGGAGATACTTTCGAAGACAGTGCTGCCAAAGCAGTGCTACTAAACACTGCCTCCAGAAATGCTTTCACAAAAGAAGACGAAGTAAATATTCCAGAATTCGAATCAAGAACAGCTACCAACATCAGTTACGTACAAGTAAATATTCTCGGAGTAGTGAATCAACTTAAATCACTTAATAAAAGCAAGTCTTCTGGTCCAGACTGTATACCAATTAGGTTCCTTTCAGAGTATGCTCATGCAGTACGTGCATACTTAACATTATATACAACCGTATACTCTACGAAAGATCCGTACCCAAACACGGGAAGGTAGTAGGAGAAATCCACTAAATTACAGGCCCATATCATTAACGTCAATATGCAGGAGGATTCTGGAACATATGCTGTGTTCGAACATTACGGATTACCTCGAAGAAAATGGTCTATTCACAGTCAACTTGCATTTAGAAAACATCGTTCTTGTGAAACACCACTAGTTCTTTATTCCCATAAAGTGTCGAGTACTATTGACAAGGTATTTCAGATTGATACCGTATTTCTGTATTTCCGGAAGCATTTTGACACTGAACCAGACAAACGGCTTGTAGTGAAATTGCGTGCCTGTGCAATATCGTCTCACTAATGTAGCTCGATTCGTGTTTTCCTGTCAGAGAGCACAAAATTTGCAGTAATTGACGGAAAGGCATCGACTAAAACAGAAGTGATTTCTGGCGTTCCCCAAGATCGTGTTATAGGCCCATTGCTGTTCCTAATCTAAATAAGCGATTTGGGAGACAATTTGAACAGCCGTCTTAGGTTTTTTTGCAGGTGACGCTGTCGTTTATCGACTAATAAATTCATCAGAAGATCACAACAAATTCCAAACCGATTTAGAAAAGATATCTGCATGGTGCGAAAATTGGCAATTGACCATACACAACGAAAAGTGTGAGGTCATCCACATGAGTACTAAAAGGAACTCGTTAAACTTCGGTTACACAATAAATCAGTCAAATCTAAAGGCCGTAAATCCAACTAAATACCAAGGAACTACAATTACAAACAAGTTAAACTGAAAGGAACAGAAAAAATCTGTTGCGGGGAAGGCTAACCAAAGACTGGGTTTTTTCTGGCAGGACACTTAGAAAATGTAAGAGATCTACTAAGGAGACTGTCTACACTACTCTTGTCCGCTCTGTTTTAGAATACTGCTGCGCGGTGTGGGAGTTTTACCAGATAGGACTGGCGGAGTACATCAAAAAGGTTCGAAGAAGGGTAGCACGTTTTGTATTATCGCGAAACAGGGGAGAGTGTGTCAGTGAAAGGATACAGGATTTGGGATGTACATCATTAAATCAAAGTCGTGTTTCGTTGCGGCAGAATCTTCTCACGAAATTCGAATCACCAACTTTCTCCTCCGAATGCGAAAAAATATTGTTTACACCGACATACATAAGAAGAAATGATCACCATGATAAAGTAAGGGAAATCAGAGCTCACACGGAAGAATATAGGTGTTCGTTTCTCCCGGGCGCTATACGAGATTCGAGTAATGGAGAATTTTGTAGGTGGTCCGATGAACCCTCTGCCCGTCACTTAAATGTGATTTGCAGAGTATTCTTGTAGATGCAGATGTAGATCATAATCAGTCACAGCAACGATCACGTATTGTACCCAACAGTTTTGGACGGTGGTGTTAATGTGTTGCCTTTGGTTTCTTTTTTTTTTTTTTTGTGAGACTCTGATCCTAATTTTTGTAACTACATGTTATTAGAACTGGATTAGTTATTAATGTAATGTTGTTGGAATTTTCTCAGTTTATCTTCGAGTAGAAAAAAAGTTTGAATTTCGCAAGAATTGATGATTATTCAGGTCAAATGTAATGCGCGGTTGCCATTCTCGGGTTTGAGCTACGACGTCGTGTTCGCCGTCACGAGTTGACGGTGTGAAGGATCTGAGCGGCCAATTACTAAATGTCATCGGTCACTGTCTTAGTAACTGAAGTAAATTACCATTCTAATTTACGATATGTAAGCAACTTTGTTTTATGTCAGTGGTTTATTTGTTTTGTTGTTTCCGTGTCAGCTAAGTTTGATTTTTTGAATGACTGTAGACTCTTCAGGCTCAAGTGTTACTACGGTATCTGTGGTTTTTCGTTACGTGCTGCTGGTGGGTATTGAAATCGTTGGCCGTAACCAGTCATGTGATAGTAAACTGTAGTCAATGAGAATCGTTGAGTCTTATAATTTTGGTTGACCGTTACCGTATTTTGAATAACTGGTTGCTTTTTTTTTTGATATGTCAGTATTATCGAGGTTGTGCTTGCGTTGCAACATAAAAGCACAGATTAAATGGCTGTGACTGAAACAAAATAGCTGATAAATTCAATTTAGAAGCAAAGGAAATTAAGGATGAGAATGTCAATCAGCTAGTTATATCTGTCTTGTCATTCGTTGTGCTGACTTCCCAGCGTTCGTAACGTGATCTGTTACTAACGTCAGCGTGTAACGGAAAAGCCGCCAATATAGTAACTGCACTTTTGTCTTTAAGTTGTTGTTTTACCTGTATTGGTGTTCTTGTTTTAAGTTGTGTTATATAGCCGAATTCATTTTGTCGATACTGTGAATTTTGTTAATTTCCAAGTAACGTTGCACAACGAAGTCACGGGATATATCGAACACTTGATTCTCGAAGCGGGAAACATGGATATTGTTTTTTGCTTCGACTAAGGAACGTCGCATGAGGGTAGCAGAAAAGTCACGAGGGAGTAGTACAGGTCATGAGCGAATCCATCGCAATGTCCACGTGGAATTCGCTTGCTTGGTAGCAGGCCGTTTCCTGTTTGAGTGGTACTGAAAAGTGCCTAGAATTCTGTTGGCAATACGGATTGCTTCCAAATCACAGCCGAGCAACAGCATTCACTGTGACCCCGACAATTCTTTGACACTATCGATGAGAAGAGTGGAAGTTAATTTTCCTTTCCAGCTAACGTTTAAGAAATGTAGGAAGAAAATTATAACAAAGAACACTTGGTTTGAAAGTACAAAATTAAGTGCTGGCCAGAAAATCATAATTGTTGAGTGCTGGATACGTAATTTTACATTAAAAGAGACTCCGTCCGAGTCTGAAAATTCATTGAATACGGTTTCTGACAATTACGGTTTTTGTAGGGAGATATGTTATGTTATCGTTGCTGATACTAGAGCCCCGATTGGCGGGAAAAACAAAATTGGAGAAGTAGATGAATCTCACATCCCCACTCACAAGGATGAAACAGAACACACATGCTTGTTTGGCGGAATCGAGCAAAGAGAGAGCCTCATTTGACGTGTGTGTTCCATTGGAAAGAAAACGAAAGTACTTCTCATTAAACATTTCATTTTACCGGGGACGACAATGCAAAACACTGGAAAACGGGGCAACTGATCATGAAACCGTCAGCCATTCAATAGAATTAATATCGTCTGACAACCCATATGCACACAGAAGAAACGGGGCGTCCCTGGAAGTCACTTAAGCAATCTTTTAAGAAAGAAAGAAGACCCAGGAATCGAGATGGACTGTACATATTTCAGTTTTCTTATCTCTACAACTTACATCCATCTTCCAAATCTCCCTGTCCTGAAACTTTCCCAATTTTCCCAAAAAGACCCATCGAAAGTGTATTCTATGTAGAGGGAAAGAGGAGTGGTACCCACTCCCTACACCACACAAGATACTGCACACGACGACGACATACCTGATGAGTAACTAAGTGATATTATTCGTTTTTGAAAAAAAAAAAAACATGCATAACACAGTGCAGTCTGTAATAATGTTATTTTATTTTGCTACCGGTTTCGTTTCTGAACCATCATCAACGGCTACTGTAGAACAGTCAAAAGTGGACAATGTGACAATACCAACAGAAATAAGAAAAACAGGAAAAGTGTAAAATCGATCAAAATATTCATGAAAATTATCACAGGTGAGTTACATGTCATACATTCTTTAAAATAAGTTATCCCAGGAAACCATTATTGTCAAGATTGCCGATGAAATATTTTTCTACCCAATGTGATAAACTTTAGATGCATGCTCTGTGTGTTCATAACAATTTTTGCTTAGATTTTGTCAGATCTATAATACTTTCGATGTTTTGCGTGTACTTATTCTACTTTCACTTTATATTTCCCTTCACTAGTAAAAATTGTGTTTCATTCTTATTATTTTAAACTAATGTGTATTCTCGTCTGATATCGTTTGACTCATTTTAATTTCTTGGATTGATCTGTAGCTTGTGTTTCAGATGCTTACTTTTTTGAATCTATTGTAAAATGTTTTACATACTTACATTCATCAGTCTTGCTGATCTGTTACTTTATATTCTATTTTATTGATGTTTTTATGTAATCTCATTCAAGTGTAGAGCTTTTAATACTTCAGTTTAATACTTCAGTTTAATGGAGAATTATTTAGATTCGGTCAAGACTGTCATCTTTGACCTTGAAGTTCTTTGACTTGTGTTGCTGTATGTTACTTGCTGTCCTCGCGTCAATGTGCGAAAATATTTTATTTTTCCTGTGTGTTTTGATCGATTTTACACTTTTTCTGTTTCCCTTATTTCGTTTGGCATTGTCATATTGCCCACTTTTGCATTGCCTGCCGATGATGATGGTACAGAACCGTAACCGGTAGCAAAATAAAATAACATTATTACAGACAGCACCCTGGTATGCATTTTTTAAAATTTGTACGTGTTGTTGACTATCGCCTAAGCGAGGTGATATTATTCATTTCTTTAATAAATTCCTGTCATTGAAAAAAGTGCCTTTACTCTCTCTTTTGTAATCACTTTCTGTTTTCAGTGCTTTCCTCTTTCATCGACTGCTTTGTCAACATCTGAAGAGTCGAGCGACCGATATGTATCGCCTGCAGTGAGACAGGATCTCGCTGTGGACCGTTTCTTGGATATTAGCAGCTTTTTAGTTTGTGCTATTTTTTTGTTGGGTATGTAGTGCGATTTTCTTAGAACTTTTGTTTTTATATCCGCTGTCTGATTAAGTTACATAGAACAGTTCAATTTGACGATACCACGAACGTCATTTTTCCTGATTTTTTGTTGTAAGTGTGGTGCGATTTATTTTAAGATTTATACTGATGAGCCTAAGAATCTGGTACACCTGCCTAATATCGTGTAGGGCCCCGCGAGCACGCAGAAGGGCCGCAGCACGATGTGGCGTCGACCCCACTAATGTCTGAAGTAGTGAAGGAGGGAACTGACACCATGAATCCCGCAGGGCGGAGATCTCTTCTGAACAGCACGTTGCAAGGCATCCCAGATACGGTCAATAATGTTCATATCTGGGAAGCTTCGTGGCCAGCGGTAGGGTTCAAACTAAAAGAGTGTTCCTGGAGCCGTTCTTTAGCAATTCTGGACTTGTGGGATGCCGCATTGCCCTGATGGAATTGCCCAAGTGCGTCGGAATGCAGGTGATCAAACAGGGTGTTTAGGTACGTGTCAGGTGTCAGAGTCATATCTAGCCGTATCCGGGATCCCATATCACTCCAACTGCACACACCCCACACCATTAGAGAGCCTTCACCAGCTTGAAGAACCCCCTGCGGACATGCAGGGTCCATGGATTCATGAGGTTGTCTTCACATCCGTACACATTCTTCCTCTCGATGCAATTTGAAACGACGCTCGTCTGATCAGGCAACGTGTTTCCAGTCATCAACAGTCAGCTGTCGGTGTTGACGGGTCTAGGGGAGGCGCAAGGCTTTGTGTCGGTGCAGTCATCAAGGGTATGCGAGTAGGTCTTCGGCTCTGAAAGCCTATATCAATTATTACCGTTGAATGGTTCGCATGCTGACACTTGTTGATGCCCAGCATTGAAATCTGCAGCAATTTCCGGAAGGGTTGCACTTCTGTCACTTTGAACGATTCTCTTCAGTCGTTGTGAGTCCTGTTCTTGCAGGATCTTTTTCCAGTCGCAGAAGTTTGGAAGATCTGATGTTTTTTCGGATTCCTGATATTTCACCGCACACTCGTGGAATGGTCGTACGGGAAAATCCCCACTTCATCGCTACCTCGGAGATGCTGTGTGCCACCGCTCTTGTGCCGACAATAACACCACGTTCAAACTGACTTAAATCTATATAACGAGCCATTGTAGCAGCAGTAACCGATCTAACAACTGCGCCAGATACTTGTTGTCTTATAAAGGCGTTGCCGACCGCAACGCCGTATTCTACGTGTTTACGTATCTCTGTATTTGAATACGCATGTCTATACCAGTTTCTTTGGCGCTTCAGTGTAGTTTTTCGGTGTCGATGTGTGTAGTTAAAGTATATTGCTGAACTCAAGTAGTCTGTCAATAACATGTTACGTTACTTTCCGAGATTTTTAGTTATGTTT
The DNA here is from genome assembly GCF_023864345.2 of Schistocerca serialis cubense. NCBI lineage: Eukaryota > Metazoa > Arthropoda > Insecta > Orthoptera > Acrididae > Schistocerca > Schistocerca serialis. Next base: position 1,588,803 of record NC_064641.1, on the reverse strand, counting down.
GTACTGTGATTTCATTTCAGATCTGGTTTTCGGTATCGCTGAGTCTGTTTGAGCTATACAGTTCACCTGAAGTTGTCGACAGCAAGTTTCGTAATTTTTCGTGATTTTTAGCTATATTTTGTTTCTGTCTATGCTGCATTCCCTATATTTCACTATTACGATGATTGGGGGGTGTCCGCCCCCCGGTAGCTGAGTGGTATGCCGGCACGGTAGCTCACCGTGTTCGATCAGAGAGCCAACTCCCCTCTGTAATTAAAAAAAAACTGAGTTAATGGATCAGCAACGACCTAAAACGGGTATCTTTCGACGTCCGCCTAGAGCAGATACAACGAACGAAAACGAACAAAATGAGATTAAAAAAAAAAAGTGGTCAGCACGACAAAATGTCAATCCTAAGGGCCCAGGTTCGATTACCGACTGGGTCGGAGATTTTCTCCGCTCAGGGACTGGGTGTTGTGTTGCCCTAATCATCATCATTTCATCCCCATCGACGTGCAGGTCGCCGAAGTGGCGTCAACTCGAAAGACCTGCATCCGGCGAACGGTCTACCCGACAGGAGGCCCTAACCACACGGCAGTATTATTATTCTGGGGTTATTGCATTAGATATTACTTTTCCCCTATCCAGAAACACATATTCCCCCGGTTGTCCCGTCAGTTTCTATATTTATTATTAAGAACTGCCCCGATTCAATTGCTCGTTATTATGTGGCTGAGTAAACTTTCCCGGCGTAATAATTGGTTGTATTCATGTCGGATCTCCAGCCGAAACATTGCACCATCTGGACACAAGATTTCGGCGGTCAACGTGGCCGGCATCTTCAGGTGAGTATGCCGTCGCACTGCCTCGCCGGAGAGTTGGAGCGAAGGCCTACTCACCTGAAGATGGCGGCCACGTTGACCGCCGAAATCTTGTGTCCAGATGGTGCAATGTTTCGGCTGGAGATCCGACATGAATAGAGGTCGTTATGATGTTTCGCCGCCATGGACAAGTTTACGAGTATTTGTCGGCATTACGATATCTTGTGTGTGTTGCATCTCTGACTCCGGAATAACGTCGCTGGTTAAAACTGAGAGATCGAATCCACCGCTGTCGTTCGATTAGTCACATCGAGTTGCATATTAATGGAATGTCCTGCACTGATTTACTGAGATGAGGAAGATTAGCTTTTATAAAGTGGTAATTTCTCTCTACAAACTCCATAGACAGTCTTTAACAATTTTAAACAGGAAGTGGTTATGTTTGGAGAAATTTGAATATATTTTGCCTGAGGAGAGAATTTTATTTACACTCATTTTTTGAACCGTATACAGAAGTTCTGTGTCGCTCAATGGCGTTGTAACGAATGCTGTTGATGACAACAGATTTGAACTTTTTCATAGCCGTCACCCCTGCTCTGCGTTCTATATTATCCTTTTCCTGTGATGTAGAAGCGGAATCTGCATACAAAAGGAAATTACTACTATCAAACTTAAAAGATTTAAAATATATTTAGAAATTACGGCATGACCGCCACGACGACGCAACACCACAGAATAAACCACAACAAATAGCTGTTACACAAATGGAACAGTCTCATTCTCTTCCGTACCAACGTAGTATTACCTGTTGGTTTGATTCTTGAAAGGCCATTGCTTTGACACTTAACATTTCTTACATTTTATGGAAACCTTCTCTACAGTTCCTCGACCCACCGTCAGCATTGACGCAACGAATTCTGTGTAAACGAATGAACAGTGCTGTCTGATATTTTTGCCATTTTAACCACCATCTTCTGTTTACACAATATGGTGGACGAGTATGATACTCAGACATAGAGGTTTGCATCCAAGTCGTCGTGAAAAATTGAATGGCGGAAGGAACGGCTCATTTGCTCGGCTCAGAGAGAGAAGCACCTGCATCAGCTTCTACCTTGGCTTCGTTGGCCCTTTATACATTTCTCTTTACTCTCCCCCGTCTCTTCAAAAGACTCGATTTTACTTTTAATGAAGGGCACCGTTGATTCGCTCCTCAAACAGCATAAAAATGTTGCGTCCCAAATGAGCCCTACAGGGACGTGATGCAAATGCCGGAAGAGACCACGGCACCGTTCCGAGATCCACTGCGCAGGATCCAGCGTGGATAATCCAAAGGAGAACACTACCCTGCAGATGACACACTTTAACGGACGGACTTGGACAAAAATTTCCATATCTTGTTGTCAGATATCTGCAAAAGGGCATATATTCTGAAGATCTACTGCAGTGACCTGTCATCATTTTAGTACAGATGCGAGGGAATTTTAAAAGTAAGTTACACATGTCATGCCAAGAAAGATTAGGACTGTTAATATTTTTGAAAATGCCGGGAATCCTATATATCGGCAGTTAAAATAATATCATTACTCGTGCCCGATATATCGAAAAAAATCCGCATGCCGATGGTGAAATGATCGACGTATCGACCTATAAAAATATCAGCTGCAAATTATAAAAGGGCTTTCTGGATTTAGAGCTGTATATTTAAGCAATTATTTACTTATTAGATACTCTGTACGTCAACAAACTAGCTGACTGCTAATTGCCCTTCGAGCAAGAATTGAAAGGAAAACAATGCGTGTTGACACTTGGCGAAAACCACTCTTCTGCCAATGGTAAATGCATGTAAGTGGCAAAATAAAAGGTGTCCGATGGGACGGTCGTTCCGTTTCGTCACATATAGGATTTGTCCAGAACACTGCATACAGACCTCCCTGTTTTTTCAGTTCTGCAAACGCCAGCTACCTAGCAGTTTTAGTGTCAAAATTACGTCGTGAAGTTAAACGTTCTGGTTTCTGTTGGTAGAGCCGAGCGTCGATTTCGTCAGCATTGCCCCTCACACACACGTCTCTGCCCACGGCGAAGACCAGTTTTGTCATTTACATTTTTATTCATCGATTTAAGGCAACAGTTCTTGAAGAATGGTGATGTGAAGAAATAGCACATTTTTTTACAAAATATGACAGTATACATGTGAGGTGTTTTAGTAGTGAAAGGAACCTCTGACCACTGGTGACACTGCCATAAGTTCCTCCAAAAAATCTTAACACAACAAACACATACGTCATACTAACAAATGTAAATCCACCTGATGATGGAGATTTAAACATTTGAAACACGTCGTGGTAAGAGTAAACTTGTTGTTTCATTTAATAGCACACTAGTTGCGTTAAATATTGGTTCTAACGCAATTGGTGTGCTATTTCTTCACGTCGGAAATCTTATGAATCCATTCACATCGCCACCCCACCACTACAATAGGACTTCTTCTTTATACACCTGTACTTGCTTCACACAGTCAAAGAGAAAGATTGGGCGAGATGAAAGCTCAAAAAAGTAGTAAGACTCTTTCACACATTGAAAGTACATCTATGTCCTACTACAATTTCAAAAGGCTAATTTGAAATATCTATCGAAAATTGCCCGAAAAAAATATAATATAAAATAAAACTATCGGCACTCAATATTGCGATTTCGATATCGGTATGTAGACATATCGGGGATAAATACCGCCGATATATATCCATACTTCCTGGAAAAATGTTAATATATCGTTTTATCGATATTTTATCAACTGCCTTCCCAAATACTATTTGCAGGAATGTGACTTTGTCAGAAGAGAGTACATCTTCTCTGGTCCATACAGACACAAATATATTACGTCACGGACAACAGGTGCATCACGTTTTAGAACGAAGTGATGCAGCAGCTGGAAACATACTCCAAAGTCAAAGTACGCAGAACATTACGATTCTTGTAGCCAAACGTCTGACTTGTACACGGATTCAACGTGAAATTCGGGCGGTATATGCAGCAAGTGTAATTTTACGCCCAGTCATAGTAAAACTGTGCTAAAACTTTGGTTGAGGCTGCACAGTTATGGGTTGTGGTGATCGGGAAGGCAAGAGATCGATATCGACCGTAGACGATAATGTCCAGGCAATCGAGGACTCATTCTCTCCAGTTGCAAATTTTGCAACGATGAAGACGTTCATACGGCGCTTCACAAACGGCTATGTGAGGGAGGGGCTGATGGCTATCGTCGAGTAACTCGATGATTCGTAGAATATCGCGATCGTTGTTTTCAGAGCCTTACTGATTGTGTTGAAATATAGCCTCATGTATGCATATACAATCGAAGTATAATGCAGTATTCAATAAAAGTTACTTGGCCTCTCAAAATAATTTTTAAGTTACCTTTTGAAGTTACCTCGTATAAGTCACACTCCTAGTTACTCTTGGTGCAAATCATAACTTCAAGCTACGCCCGCGCGCTAGCATCACACGGTAACCACATGATTTCATTGTAACTAGTACCACTTGTGGCCGAAATTCGACCAACTGAGTCACTGGGCATGATAAGTGATAAAAAATGTCGTGTATCTTAAAGTGATATACTCCATATAAAACAAATTGTATCTGAAATTTTAGCCTCAGAAATGACCCATAGCAAATGCTGCATTATAGCTATGAGTATTCTTGAAATAAACCTTTAATTTCTCTTTAACTGTTCCATCACTTTATGTGAGTCCTTAATGCAGTGCGTTGGAAAATAAATGTTGTGTTAACGGCAGCAAATTAATTTTTCCCTTTTCACAACACAATGTGAATGCCGTTACATGGCGAAAAGTAACCTCAGATGCAAAATGACCTGCACTACAAAATCTGCACTGTAAATTCATCAAACCGCAATTATGACTCTCATGATTATTTGAAACAGCGTTCAGTGCACATTACACTGTTATTTCTAAACAGCAATAGGATTATCTTTATCACTGTCCACACTATTTCCGCTACTTTGTCTACACAAAAGTTGTGTCTCTGTAGCTCTTCGCCTTTCAGTCCGATCCGTTTAGTGTTCTTCTTCGAGGAAAACCGTAAAATAAGTACAGTTTACGTATCATAAACGAAAACGAAGCTATTCGAAGCGAAGAAACTGAAAATTAGGAACACTTCTAAGTTTGTGGTGACGGAGGCAAACGAACACAAAGCTAGTTTCGTGCACTCTTAGACGAAAGTAAGTGAAAAAACGATGTCAATAGAACAGTTCGTTGCCCCCGATGGCTTTGTTACTATGTTTCGGCTTCCACTACTGACGAAGTCAATGACGTAGCACTTGTAGCATTGTAGCTGCACAGTATGCGCATGCTACTGCAAATCAATTATCTGGAACATTTAAACGTGAACGTCCTTAGTAATATCTAGTTACTTTTAGCACTCTTAATGGCTACATATACAACTGACGATTTTCTTTGTGTGGATCTATGGCACAGTACCTTTCATTGGTCTCTTTGTATAATTAATATAAAAAATTAGTACTTCAGTTTTCATGTTCACCCATTAATATCATGATCTTGTACAACTACTTGCCTTAAAATTTAATGTATACTCCAATTTACGATTTACTCACATGACTACCCGTCTGCACGAAAACAGTAAAGTTCACATTGTAGAGTGGCATGACGTGGCGTAATATCCAAGCAGATTTAAAATTCGTATGTTTAATGAACTTTAACCTCTCCGTTTTGTTTGATTTTGTATGAAAGGCAAACGGTAGCATTTCATAGTACTGCAACCACATTCTCACATAATTTTATAATTGGCCTAGACCTCGCAAATGTTTTCTCCTTGTCCCATTCACAGCGAATAAGCAGCTCTTTCTTTTGCCATCTACGTGTCGTACTGACCACAACTTATTTAAAGGAAAGAACTGCGCAGAAAGGTACATAATACTCAGAATAATTTCAACTCAAACAAGATGGATCAATTTTCCCACAGCAAATCTCAAGAACAGTTTCAACATCCGGCGTCACCTAACGCTGTTCTGCTGAGTTGCTCCTCTCTAACCAGCAGTCACTACAATCAAACCAGTTGCGACTTCAACTGATGTTTCTCATACCCTAAGCAATTCGGCTGTACGAGGCTCTATTTAAAACGAATAGCTAGATTAACCATTGTGTCGAGCAGCACATATCTGCTTTCACGCCTAGTAGCTAACTAGCTGTAGACAGTTGTGTGCAGCTGTGATTCTGCAGTCAAATAATCTGTTTGTTCACCACAAGTGCAAATTAATAAAATACATAGAAATGTCAGCCTGCATAGCTGGGTGGTCACGTGCTCGCCTCCCATGCAAGAGGGCTCGTATTCGATTCCTGGCCGGGTTGGAGACTTTCTCCGCTCTGGGACTGGGTGTTGTGTTGTCCCCATCATTATTTCATCCTCCTCACCGGCGTCGACTGAAATAAGACTTGCACTTGGCGGCAGAACTTCCTCCCGGCCAATGATGCCACACGCTCATTCCATTTCCATTCACACGAAAATATAAAGTAAAAGAGAAATGAACAAGTCAATAAAAAGGAATCTATTATAAGGTCTATAATTGATGTAAGCGTCAGCTAATTGAGTTGAACAATGTTTGGCCGGCCGGTGTGGCCGAGCGGTTCTAGGCGCTTCAGTCTGGAACCGCGTGACCGCTACGGTCGCAGGTTCGAATCCTGCCTGGAGCATGGATGTATGTGATATCCTCAGGTAGGTTAGGTTTAAGTAGTTCTAAGTTCTAGGGGACTGATGACCTCAGATGTTATGTCCCATAGTGCTCAGAGCCAATTCTCTTCATGAATGGCAGGACAATAGGTCGAAGCAGCAGACTGAGGTACAAATTTTCTGTCAGAGGGTGTGGGATTACCACGAGAGTGCTCCTGCTGTCTTACCAAATTGCACTGCAGACCGTAACTCCAGGTGTAGGTTCAGTGCGTGCAGCACACTCACACACACACACACACACAGACACACACACACACACACACACACACACACACACACACACACACACACACACACACAGGTTGGTTGCAAGTCCTCAGGTGGCCTCTTTCTAACCAACACAAGGCCATCATTGACACTAAGGGACGACCTACGTTCTTCAGAAAGCGCAACAGACGTCCATACTGCCCTTCAATGAACTCTGGCTTGGCAGCACTGAGGTAGCAAATGGTTTAGGGTCAGTCGAATGCACGTTACAGGGCATCTGTGTCTAAGCTTTCCGTGAAGTAACTGATTTGTAACAGTTCGTTGTGTCACTGTGGTGGCAACTATTATCGAAATCGCTCCAACGGCTACTGCAGACGCAGTACGATGCCCCAGAGCCGTACGCTGGACGCAGTGGTCTTCCCTCTCGGTAGTGCCACTCGGCCATCTCAGGCTGAGTCTTCTTGTGACCGTACATTCTCGTTACCACCACTTCCAGCAGCCATGTACAGTGACCACATTCCTGCAGTTTCCCAGAATGGACATGCAGCTTCTAGTAGCCCCACTACATGACCTAGTTCAAACTCACTCAGTTTCTGATAATGGCGACTTTGACGCCTTAAAGGCATTCTACATTAACAGCAACTCAAGTGCAATATCAAAAGTAACTAACGCCCACCACCGTTGCACCGTGTAACTAAAGCAAACCTGACTTCCACCCTTATAGTGGAGGTACTAGCGCCACTCTTTGCGACTGGCGAGAATTCTGGACGAACATCGTCTTTTAGATCTTGAAACACGCCTACCAACTTTCGCTTATATCGCACAACTCTCTCATGGTGTTCTTATTTTTTTCTATCAGTGCATTAACTTCTATAGTTTTACAGATATTGAAAATATTGTTGTCTAAGTGTATGCACGTGACGTTTCTGAGGTCACAGAAGTATTCTGATTTGGTTTATTATGTAACAGTGATTTACTGTCGAATTTGAAAGAACTGTAAGAAACCATGTTTCAGCTTGTCTGACACTCCGCCATTGCAGGTGCATTGCCTCTTCTCTTAAGCGTCCGACCGCTGTTCAGATTCCCCGTACTGATGTTTACCCCCTTCCTCTGAAGCCTTTGTACCCACAACTGGGCTCCTCAGCAACAGCCTCTGCCGCTGGGCCGGGCCAGCAGTGGCGCCTCGGCTGAGCCGTCACGGCGCATTCCAAGCCGCGGGCCAGTCGGACAAAGCAGTTCACCTCGCAAAAAATCCAAGAGGGTGGACCAACAACGCTACATACGTGTAACGTTACAAACAGGTACGTAAAGGGTGTTTCAAAACTTAAGACCAAAACCATTATAAGGTATGTAATCAATGGTCACAAATGAGCACGTACACTGAACCGCCAAATAAACAGGCATAGGCATGTGTATTACAATACACAGATATGTAAACAGGCAGAATACGGCAAGGCGGCCGGCAACGCCTATATAAGACAACAAGTGGCTGCTGCAGTTATTAGATCGTTTGCAGCTCGTAGGTTATAAAGATTTAAGCGAGTTTGAACTTGGTGTTATAGTAGCCGCACGCGCGACGGGACACAGCATCTCCGAGGTAGTGATAAATTGGGGATTTTCAGATACGACCATTTCACGAGCGTACCGTGAATATCAGGAATCCGATAATACATCAAATCTCCGGCATCGCTGCTGATAGAAAAAGTTCCTGCAAGAACGGGACCAACGACGATTGAAGAGAATCGTTCAACGTGAGAAAAGTGCAAGCCTTCCCCAAATTTCTGCAGATTTCAATGCTGGACTATCAGCAAGTATCTGCGTGCGAACCATTCAACTAAACATCACCGATGTGGGCTTTCGGAGCCGAAGATCCACTCGTGTACCCTTCATGAACTGCACGATACAAAGCTTTACGCTTCGCCTGTGCTGGTCAACACCGACATTCGACTGTTGATGACTGGGAACATATTGCTTGGTCGGACAAGTCTCGTTTCAAATTGTTTCAAGCGGATTGACGTGTAGGGGTATTGAGACAACCTCATGAATCCATGGACTCCGAGTATCAGCAGGGGGCTGTTCAAGCTGGTGGAAACTCTGTAATGGTGTGGACCGTATGCAGTTGGAACGATACGTCTGATACTTCTAGATACGACTCTGACAGGTGACACGTCCGTAAGCATCCTGTCCGGTCACCTGCATCCATTCATGTCCATTGAGCATTGCGACAGACGGAAATTCGATTAGGACAAAGCGACACCCCGCACGTCCAGAATTGATAGACTGCAAGAACACTCTTCTGAGCTTAAACAAATCCACTGGCCACCAAACTCCCCAGACGTAAACATTATTGAGTATATCTTAGATGCCTTGTAACGTGCCGTTCAAAAGAGATCTCTACACCCTCGCAATCTTACAGATTTATGGACAGCCCTGCGGGATTCATGATGTCAGTTCTCTCCAGCACTACTTCAGACATTGGTCGAGTCCATGCCACGTCGTGTTGCGGCACTTCTGCGTGCTCGCGGGCCCTACGCGATATTAGGCAAGTGTACCAGTTTCTTTGCCTCTTCAGTGTACTTCAGATGGTATTGAGGCCTTGAAGGAGCAGAGTGTCTCCTTGTCAAATGGCATCGATTCCGAAAACATTGGTAATGAAAAACCTGTCTCGCAATTTTTGACGCGACATACTGAAAGCTAAGGCAGTGACGTAGATGCAGTAGTTGTTGATTTCTAAAAAGCATTGGACTCAGTACCACACTATGCTTATTATCATAAATATGATTGGATTATCAAGTGAAATTTCGATTGTATCGGAGATTTCTTGTTAGGGAGAACGTAACATGTTATCTTGGTTGGAGAGTCATCAACAGAGACAGAAGTTCGTTCAAGCGTGCCCCTGGGAACAGTGCTGCGGGTCTTGCTGTTCGTGTTGCGTAGTAATCACCTTACAGACCTTTCACAGTCGATGCAGTTGTCTATAATGAAGCACTGTCTGGAAAAACTGCACAAATATTGAGATATTCGTAAGATTTCAGTTTCGCAGAAAGATTCGTAATTTGGTTTAAAATTTCAGAAGTAGAAAGTTATCAACTTCACAAATCTAAAAAACATAGTGTCGTTTGACTGCAGTGTCGGTGAGTCACAAATGGATTGGTCAACTCTTTGAAACACCTGCGTAAAACAAATCTGTAACGATATGAAATGGAACTATCATTTATGCCCAGTCATAGGTAAAAGATTTAATATTCTTCGGTTCATTCTTAGAATGTTGGCAAAATGTTATATCTGTCAATGAAATGTCTTAGAAAACTCTCGTGGACACATAATAGAATATTGGTATTGCTAAATAGGAATAACGAGATATTTGAACGTATACGAGCAACGCGAGTTGTCACAGTTTTAAAAAGTTCGTTTGTGTGGCCATCCTCCGCAGCAAGCAAGGTGCTAGAACACAAGACGCCTATTATCCTGTGAAAGCTTGCTCACCAAGATTACAAGATTAATAACAGGTTTTGTGTGAGTGATCTAGGAATACGCTGCAACTCCCTATGTATCGCATCAGTAAGGATCACATTCTCACACACACACACACACACACACACACACACACAAGATTAAACAAATTACAGCACGCGCAGAGGCGTTTAAACAATCAATTTTCTTGCTCAGCATACATGGCTGGAGTGGGAGTAGCCTCCATGCCCCTCTGTCTTTTATTTCCAGTACGATTTCCTTTGCTTTCTCAGAAAGACACTAAGAAACCTTGTTGGCACCAAGACCTGGTGAAAGTCTTTCAAACTGAACGCCATTTCGATGACTCCGGTGTGTTTAAAACCAACGGCCCCTGCTGCTACTGTGATTACAGATATTTCGGTTATTTTTGCTTTTACTCCTGTTCTGTAATTATCGTCGTCTGTTTTCGTTGCCGCTACAACATTCATGACATCTTTGTGCTCACACACTGTATCTCTTTCTTATACCTTGAAGAGGTTCCCTTTTTCCTCCTTCCTTTTTTATTTTCACCACACTGTGTACAGTTATTTTAAGTGACAATTATACTGGAATGGCAATTATACATACATTTTCAACTATATACAGGGAGATGAAAAATGGTCTGAAGACTTTGTAAAAGTGCTGCAGGGTAGTTTGTGCTGAGAAATAATCGTTACGAAAAAAATTAGATAAATTCTGCCGATTTAATTAACATTGCCGTTAGCAGAGTGAGTCGTTCAGCTTGGAAATTCAGTCACTTGCACGGGCTAAACTGTGGTAATGAACAAACATTTGCGTGCCCGTGAATTACCACTTGTTCAAATGCTCATTACCAGCTAAAATGTGTCTCTTTCGAAACTGATAGGCTTCAGTTACAAAAAACAAAAACACAAAAAAAACGTAGAACGCGTTTGGTGACACTGTCTCTGGCAGGCTGCTTGAATTTGAACGCACAAAGAGCTGACTGGCTAACTTCAGTGCTAATGAAATCGCAAATGGTGCAATTTGTCGAAATTTTTCATGACAATTACGTTTCAGCACAGCATAACCTGCAACACCCTTACAATATTTTAGACTATTTCTCATCACCATTCACATATAGTTGTCATTTAAAATAAATATATAGACCATGATGAAAATAAAAAAGGGAAGTGGGAAACGTAAACCTCTTGAGGGTATAAGACAGAGGTACACTGTGAGACCGCCACCGTGGGTCGTGTGTTTTATAAGGGTCAACAAAGAAAGCGAGGGTAATTTTAGAACAGGAGTAAAAGTAGAAGAGCCAAAATATTGATATCCACAGTAGCATTGGCTTTCTGGGCAAGCCAACGAAATCGTACTTAAAATGAAACACAGAGAAGGTATGAAGACAACTCAGCTCTGAGTCTGCGTTCAAGATAAACAAAACGATGATAGATGGCCGGCCGAAGTGGCCGTGCGGTTAAAGGCGCTGCAGTCTGGAACCGCAAGACCGCTACGGTCGCAGGTTCGAATCCTGCCTCGGGCATGGATGTTTGTGATGTCCTCAGGTTAGTTAGGTTTAACTAGTTCTAAGTTCTAGGGGACTAATGACCTCAGCAGTTGAGTCCCATAGTGCTCAGAGCCATTTGAACCATTTGATGATAGATGCATAAAGAAAGATTCTTATGATAAATTAACAGCGAGCAGTTTAGTAATCTGGTGTCACGGATAATTTGGACTGTGTAACGCAAAGAATATATGAAGAGCACACTGGAACATGTGAAGAAACTGTTACCTTCTCTTGGCTAGGCGAGAGAACTTGTTACGAAAAATTTACTGTTGTCTAACAACAGACAAAGAAAGATGGTTCGAAAACCACATTTTGACTACAGCATTGCATTTAATTGCAACATTCATAAAACATGTTATTTTTACACAGGAAACAATGTTTTACGTTGGATGATTTTTGAAACGTTTTTCATGAAATTCACAACAACCAACAATGTACTGAAAACGTTAAACGACCTAAAAAAGGGATACGATTACCACTCACCCAGAGTTGTTGGGCCACCGTAAGAGATTGTGAAAAGATTTGGAGTAGATTTTCACTTGGTGTACGGAATGGCAGCTCTTTCTATGTGTCAGTGAGTGTAAGGTGACGCCACAGGAAACAGAAAGGATCCACAGCATGTGATTACAAGACTATTGAGCACTTCATATCGTTTAATTATTTAGGAGTAATTCTAAGAAGAAATACGAAATGGGACGATCACGTAAATTAGCATTAGGGGATGCGAATGGAAGGCTCAGATGTATTGGAAGGGTTCTGGGGAAGTACAGTGCATCTTCAAACGAAATTACTTACAAGATCCTACAGTTCAGGAGTATTGCTACAACGTCCTTATCAAGTGGGCATGACAAGAGATAGCGGACGAGTTCAGAGGCTTGCTGCCAGGAATGTTATAAAGCAGCTGAGACTCAGCATATGGTGTAACAGAGATACACGGGGATCTTAAACAGCAAGCCCTGGATGAATGACGACGTAGTTCTCACGAGACACTTGATGGTTAAATTTAGAGAAGCTGTAACCGCAGAAAACTGTGCTCCCATTCTCCTGCTACCACGAGTAACGTGGCATGTAAATGCATCTTAGCAGTGGTAGTGCAACCGACAACAGTGACATGAAATAGGAGTTACTGAACACAGTTTCCGACATTTTTCACCGCAAAAAATGTAGTAAGTATCCTAGAATTCGAATCAGGAACAGCTGACAACTTAAATATTTTGGAAGCACTTACCTTCGGCTTAGCGTAGTAACGTAAGTCACTGAATAAAGGCAAATATTCCTTAAAAAAGCTCCACTTTTAGCACTCATACATAACAGATCGCTCGCTCGACCTTCCGTATTTAAAGTCTGTAAAGCTGACAGGTGGCACCATTACACAAGAAAGGAAACAGATGTAATTTGGAGAATTATAGATCAATATCAGTGAATCCGATTTCTTGCAGGACTTCGTATCACATACATTGATAAATATCCAGCATCGATTCACAAAATATTGTTCTCGTGAAACAGAACTGTATCCTTATTCACACGGACTACGAGTGCAATCAACAGGGAATCATAAGCTGATTCCATATTTCTGGACTTCCGGTACGCTTTGACACAGTTCCTCACGAGTTTCTTCAAACTACGAGTAGACTGCGAGCTTACGGAATATCGCAGCAGTAATGCAACTTGATTAGTGATTTCATTAAGTAAGGTCACAATTCATAGTGACTGATGGAAAGCTAATTAGTGAAAAGAAAGCTAAATACGGGTTCACCTCAGAAGCCTGGTTGGACCTCTAGTGTTCTTCATCTATATAACTACTTACGAGACAATCTGAACGCCTCTCTAGGATTGTTGGCAGATGATATCGGCGTTTACCGTCTATTGAATCATCAGAAGGTCAAAGAGAATTGCAGAATGATCGAAAACACGTCTACGTAGTTGGCTGATTGACAAGTGTCCCTGAACAATCAAAAGTGTGAGGTACTCCACATGAGTAGGGGAGAGTGTTGTTTCTAGGCACACTTTTGAGACTTTGCCTCTAGTCAGCAATGTAACACAGGTTTCATATATTTTCTTATTCAGGTTTCAAATCATGACATTCATTTTTTATGTTCTGTTTTTTTTAATTAGAAACATTACTTTGAAAAATTAAGGTTTTTCCAACTATAAAGATATCTTGCAAGGTACATCATCATCATGTACCTGGGAACAAATATTCTAGTGAAATTTAAAAGCGTTTTAATCGAGAATATATTGTTAAGGGTGTATTTTGTCGTCTATCTGGTACATTATTACTCTGATACACACCAATAAATCAGATTAAACAAAGTGAATTACAACTTAAATGCATTTTGGAATTGGAGCGATTGGGAAATAACAGAAATTCCCATTTTCAAGGTGGGTAAAACTGTTAAGACACTAACGAAACTCAAGCAGTTTGCGAATATCACGTGTTCTATGGTAAAAGATCTTCTTCTGTTTCAAGGTAGAAGATGTACACGACCGATGAAGTATGGCTTTACTGTCGACATGTTGTACAGCGAGTTTTAAAAATGTGTAGAATTTTACTTGCCATAAAATACGTAACAGAACAGTTAACAATGCATTCCAAATAGATTTAGAGTTAAATGTGCAGAACTCTAAATTTCGTACAAATGCTGCACAAAATGCAACCTCATGCGCTACAACAATAAAAACTGTAGAAAATGAGCAGAAAGTGCTTATAATAGCCACTTGAAAATCAGTCAGTAGACTGAAATAGCGACCAAAAAACAGCGTGTGTTCCTGGGTACACTAGCTTATAGGTACAACACTCTACTTAAAACATCCGTCATTTTTTGGTTTTGCTTTAAATCACTCAAACTTAACAGTTGACGATTCAAATAAATAGCTACTAATTAAAATTACGAACAACTTAAATTAGAAGTATGACAAAAATGTGTGGAAGGAGAACGAAGAGTGCGCTTTACTGGCGGAACACACAACATATCTAGTAAAGATATCGCCTACATTACGCTTGTCTGCCTTTTCTGTAGTGTTGATATGTGGTATGGGGTCCTTACGAGACACAACTGACGGATGATGTCGAAAAGGTTGAGAGAAGGGCAGCTCATTTTGCACTATCGCAAACTAGGGGAGAGAGAGTGACATATATTCTACGATATATGAGGGTGGCAATCATTATAATAAAGGCGTTTTCTTTCGGCGAGATCTTTTCCTACAATTTCAATCAATAACTTTCTCCTCCGAATGCAGAAAAATATTGTTGGCTCTCATCAACATATGGAGAAATGACCATCGTAATGAAACAAGAGAAAACATAGATCACACAGAAAATTTAGGCGTTAATTTTTGCCACATTTTATTCGAAAATGGTAAGCTAGAGACATACTGTGAATGTGGTTGTACAGGGTGGCAAAAATACCAGGCCGTGCTGAAAAGTTATGCTTCCGAATTCTTTGTGTGAGAGCTCTTAAAGCTCTTTAAGTAAAACATGCGTCATTGTGGTTCACTTTTTTTCTTTACTAGCTGCACGCGGCCACACTTTGCTGTGGCTCGGTCTCCTTAGCGGGGAAACGAAAGAAAAGTGAAATCACACGTTTTTAATATGTATGGGAATTGAATATATGAACTAATCTCCTTTTTACCCCTCCCCTGTCCATCTGCCACTCCCGCTTTCTTTGTCCATACTCTCCTTGCTCCCTTTCTCTCTGTCTACCACCTTCTCCTTTCTCTGCCCATGTTCTCCTCCACCACTCTTCCTCTCTGCCCATTCTCTCTCCTTCTGCCCTCTCTCTCATCTCTCCGCCCATCACCTCCTCTTCCCTTTCTCTCTCGATCGTTTTCTTTTCTCCTATCTCTCCATCTCATTCTGCCTCCTGTGTCTGTCCTTCACCTCTTTCCATTTTATATGTACAATTCCTCCCACCCCTCTGTCCATTTCGTCTTCGTCCCTCTGTCTGACCTTGAGCCTTGATTACTTTTACAGTAAATTGAGATTCTTAGTAGTATTCTAATCACAAAACAATAAATAAATAATAAGACTCCCTATTTGCTCACAACGTTTCACGAAGTCAACGTCGTGTCGAAATTTATAAAATGTCAGGCAAGAACTTTCGGAGAACCACGATATTGAAGAAACGAACATTAACATTTTTATTTCTATAGATGTGTACATATACATTTTTATTTGTATAGATGTGTACATATTTGCAGCCGTCTGTCGCTAGAGGCCTCGTAAATGTAGCGTTTAAAATGGAGTGTGTAATGTAACTACGTCCGTGCGTGAGAAACAAGTTCAAAATGGTTGAAATGGCTCTGAGCACTATGGGACTTAACATCTTAGGTCATAAGTCCCCTAGAACTTAGAGCTACTTAAACCTAACTAACCTAAGGACATCACACACATCCATGCCCAAGGCAGGATTCGAACCTGCGACCGTAGCAGTCCCGCGGTTCCGGAATGAAGCACCTAGAACCGCACGGCCACCGCAGCCGGCTGAGAAACAAGTGCTGTGGCGGGATTTCGAATTCGAGGAGTTGGTTCACACATGAAGCGGCCTCCCTTAGAGTATGACTTCAATAGACGACACACGAGCGCTGCGAAATTTGCAACAATGGTCGACGCCTTGGATTCGCTTTCACCGATCAGCCTCCGTACAGTCCCGACTTGGCGCCATCCGATCTCCATCTGTTTTCAAAACTCAAAGAATATTTTCGAGGACTTCAGCTTGGTAGTGATGAATTGGTGCAAACAGAGGTGAATTTGTGGCTCCGTTAAGAAAATGAAACATGCTACAGTGACGGTTTCAACAGACTGGTTCCTCGTCGGGAGAAATGTACTGGTAACCGGGGTGACAATGTCGAGAAATGTGTAGACGAGAAGAATAAATAGGCAGAATGCTGGTGACCTTTGTTTTGCTTAAAAATGTTTAAGAGTTTCTGGTAAAAAACTCTAAGGCATTACTTTTCAGCACGCCCTAGTAAAACTGCCCCCAAAAGTATTCCATGCGCATTAAGACAGACAGGCCAAGAGACTTGCCGCAGTGGTAACACCCGTTACCGTTAGATCACAGAAGTTAAGCGCTGTGGGGCTTGGCCACAACTTAGATGGGTAACCGTCCGGTCTGCGGAACGCCATTGGCAAGCGGGCTGCACTCAGCGCTGGCGAGGACAATCGAGGGGGTACTTGACTCAGCAGTAGCGGCTCTGGTCACGAAAACTGACAACGGCCGGGAGAGCGGTGTGCTGGCTGACCACATGCCCTCCACATCCACATGCAGTGTCAGCTGTGGACTGAGGAGCACACGGCAGTCGGTCGGTACCGTAGGTCCTTCAAGGCCTGTTCGGACGGGGACAGTCAGCCCAGCCTAGTCTTAATGTGCATGTAATATCCTCCAGTGCTATTCTATTTTGTGCACCCTGTATGCCAAACACGTTAGTGTGAATTGCAGTGCAATGATGTAGACGTACATGTAGGAGTCAACATGAGGGAACATGTGATTAGCACAGGACAGAAGGTGGTTAACACTGGCGTGGTGTGGCGCGCGCTGTGCAGTGTACAGTGTGTCGTCTGCCACGTGACGAGGAACCGTCCTCGCGTCTTACTTTGCGCCTCAGCAGGTGCCGCGCTCACAGCGCAGCGCCGGCGGCCACACAGACAGACACAGACAGACAGACACACACACACAGACAGACACACAGACAGACAGACACACACACAGACACACACACAGACAGACAGACAGACACACACACAGGCAGACAGACAGACAGACACACACACAGACAGACAGACAGACACACACAGACAGACACACAGACACACAGACAGACAGACAGACAGACGTACCCGTCGATGAGCGGCACCTCGCGCAGGATGCGGCGGACCACCTGGAGCCGGGCCTCCAGCAGCCGCGAGGAGCGCAGCTCCAGGGCCAGCGGGACGCCGACGCCGACGCCGAGCGCCGCCGCCACGATCAGCAGCCCGCACAGCGCCAGCCACTGCTTGTAGTCCAGCTCCAGCACTGCGGACAAGCACAAAGCCACCGCCACCGGTCACCACCAGGGGTCCAGAGAGTCCGAGCTATAACGTCTCTCAAAAAAGAAACGCAGATGTTTTGTAATTAGACATGCCTCACTCAAGGAGCGCAAGTGCATATAAGTTTCTTTCTTATTTACACTACTGTTCATTAAAATTGCTACACCACGAAGATGACGTGCTACAGACGCGAAATTTAACCGACAGGAAAAGATGCTGTGATATGCAAATGATTAGCTTTTCAGAACATCCACAGAACGTTGGCACCGCTGGCGACACCTACAACGTGCTGATACGAGGAAATTTTCCAACCGACTTCCCATACACAAACAGCAGCTCACCAGCGTTGCCTGGTGAAACGTCGTTGTGATGCCTCGTGTAAGGAGGAGAAATGCGTACCATCACGTTCCCGACTTTGAAATAGGTCGGGTTGTAGCCTATCGCGATTGCGGTTTATCGTATCGCGACATTGCTGCCCGCGTGGGTCGACATCCAATGACTGTTAGCAGAATATGGAATCGGCGGGTTCAGGAGGGTAATACGGAACGCCGTGCTGGATCCCAACGGCCTCGTACCACCAGCAGTCGAGATGACAGGCATCTTATCTGCATGGCTGTAACGGATCGTGCAGCCACGTCTCGATCCTTGATTCAAGAGATGGGGACGTTTGCAAGACAACAACCATCTGCACGAACACTTCCGCAACGTTATTACGGCCAGAGGTGGTTGTTCTGGGTACTGATTTTTCAGGATCTATGCACCCAAATTGTGTGAAAATGTAATCTCCGTGAATACGGGCAATTTGGTATTACTTCCGTTTTTATCTGTCAAATACACTACTCTCCAAACTTAAGTAATATAATGCATTAATTACTCGGTGGAAACGAACGAAGTGCGGGACCGTTCTGCCAGAAGTCTCGCAGTCGTTCACAGAGTGTTGGATGTCATATAGCGTGAGGTGAGAGTGGTCACAGCGCCAAATCATGTTGGCTCCACAACACGATGCAATTGACGGAACGAGAACAGATAGTGTGTGTCCATCGGCGAGCAGTTATGGTACAATATGGTGGTGGTCTTTATTGGATGACTTCATTCTTGAAACAATCATCGGTAAACTGTACGAAGGACGAGTGTGGCTCGGCTGTTTGATATTGCTAACAGCATTTTGTCACACGCCTTAGGAGCGTTCTGAGTCAGTCACTACTGCACGAAGAATAGGACGTGGTCAACCGCGGTCAACCACAGCAGCAGATGAGGGGTACATTGTGCAGTAGGCTAGAAAGTACCAGCGTCAAACAGCGGATGCAGCTATAACCGCGTTTAACAGACCTGCAACGCAAACAGTCTCACGTTCCAAAGTGGTATGGACACTACATGGCAGAAGTCTCCCAGCCTGGAGACCACTACGAGTACTTTGCGTTTCTTTCACACCAGCACATCGGTGGAAGAATTTCTGATGTTGCCATGAGCATAGAGACAGCACCATCGAGGAGTGAAGTCAGGTGTTCCTCCTGGGTAAGAGCAGCTTCAGCCTGAGCAGAATCATGTGCTCTTCCTCATTGAGAGCACCTTCAGCATGAGCAGACTAATGTGCTCTTTCTGGGTGAGAGCAGCTTATGCCTGAGCAGAGTAACGTGCTCTTCCTGTGTGAGATCTGTTTCCGTCTGAGCAGTAGTTCTAGACATGCTCTGTTATGGCGAGAGGATGAAACACGTAAAACACCTTTGAACATTGTCGAACATGATCGTTTCGGTCCAGGAGACTACACGGGGGTAATCTTTCTGCGTGGAGACTAGTAGGAGTACTGATGCAGGAGTTATGTTGTGGGCAGGCACTGTGTTGCAGGGACCAACTGATCTCCAAGTCTTTGAACACAGTACAGGCCGGCCGAAGTGGCTGTGCGGTTCTAGGCGCTGTAGTCTGGAACCGCGAGACCGCTACGGTCGCAGGTTCGAATCCTGCCTCAGGCATGGATGTGTGTGATGTCCTTACGTTAGTTAGGTTTAAGTAGTTCTAAGTTCTAGGGGACTGACCACATCAGATGTTGAGTCCCATAGTGCTCAGAGCCATTTGAACCATTTGAACACAGTACACTCACCTGCGAACGTTATTGTGACACTGTACTCCTTCCCAGTGTGCGTCTTTTCAGGTGTACTTTCTGCCCTGCTTCGTCTTCATGCATGATAATGCGCGGTCGCATCTAATTGTACCTGAGGAGGAGCTCTTGGTACAGGAGGATATCCGGCAAATAGACTGGTCTGCCCGCCTATTTCCCTGACTTGACTTCCATGGAGAACGTGTGGAACGCGTTGGAGAGAGGTACTGCAGCGCTTTCACATGCTCCAACTCCCATCCAGCGGTTGTCAACCGTGCCAGTGTAGGAAGGTAACGCCCTCCCACGAGAGGTCCTCGCCAACTCCTGTGCCCAAGTCCTGTGGCCAGCGTGGCAGCACGTCGCAGGACTTGCACTGCCCTCTGTGGTGATCACAAACCCTGGTAACAACCACGTCCTGCCTTTTGTAATGTCCAAGACACCAGCATGAATTTCAGTGACTGCAGTGAAATTATTGTCTTCGAATAAAAGTGTTATTTCTGTTCGTTTCCTTGCGTATTTCTTGCACTCACTTTCTGTCCTGTACTGTACTAAGAGTTCTTTCCATGTATCATCCAAGCTTGATAGAGCTATGTTATGTGGTAGCGACACATCATGCGAAAGCTACTTTCGTCCTTAACGTTTGCACACCAGGGTATTTTGTGACTCGCCAACTGTTGCAAGTTACAATTTCTTCCAACAACCGAGGTTGGACTAAGCAGCATACTCACCAAACGGAGAGAGTCCGCCAGCAAATTCCACCAGCTGTCTACAGAGGTCACTAGAAGACCGATAACTATGTTTCACGTCACGCATCACATGGGACAACTAATGCTGAGCTTGGTATTACTGCACACTAGAACGGAAGTCGCGGTCCGCCGCTGAACCAGGAAAATTCCTGCTGTCGCCGGAACCACTCCATCTTCATCGCAGCTCATCTGTCCGAAGAGGAATCCATTATTCTTCGGCAACCCACGATTATGGAAGCGCTTACACTGCGTTAATGACCGTATTGTGTTCCAATTGGACGTAGCCTCAGAGTGGGACTGTCAGAAGCCCGGAATGTTAACAGTCATGACTTTCCCGACTGAGGGTACAGGTTTGAATGTTTTCTTCGGAGAATAGGTGTTGTGGCGCCACCCCATGTATTGTCATTTCCTTTCCGTTCTGTTTCTTTCTTCGTGTTCTGTCAGGCAGCGAGTCACCCAGCGGGCAAACACCTTAGATTACGTCAACTCGTGGACGAGTATGTCATAAATGTCCAGTTGTGCAGCAAGGCTTTTCATTACGATCCGTCGATCATCTCGAATGAGAGTGTCCGCACGTCCCACCATTTCAGGACTGACAGCCGTGTGCGGCCGACCGGTACGCGGGAGGTCCGCTAGGTACGCGCGACTTTGTTGCGATGATGATAGACGCCTCGCCAGACGACTCACCGTGCTTTCGTTCACTGCTAAGTTTCCACAGACATTCTGCAACAGTCTATCAGTACCTGCGATCCTCTGGTTTTCCATGAAAAAAAAAGAAAGGTCTCAATGACAGCTCTCTTCTTGGAATGAACCCCCGTTAATGACTCCATCTTCATGGTTACGTATAGCGCCGTTACCTATCGGAACTACGAGGGTGAGTCAAATGAAAACCTTAAATATTTTTTAAAAATATCATTTATTGTGCAGAAGTGGTGCAAAGCTGTATCACTTTTCAACATAATCTCACCCACGCTCAATGCAAGTCCTCCAGCGCTTACAAAGTGCATAAATTCCTTTAGAAAAGAAATTCTTTTGCTAGTCCGCGCAACCACTCGTGCACCGCGCGGCGTACCTCTTCATCAGAACGGAACTTCTTTCCTCCCGTTGCGCCTTTTAGTGGTTCAGACATATGGAAATCACTTGGGGCAAGGTTGGTGTGTATGGTGGATGAGGAAGACCCTCAAAATGCAGGTCTGTGATTGTTGCCACTGTTGTACGGGCAGTGTGGGGCCTTGCATCGTCATGTTGCAAAAGGACACCTGCTGACAGCAATCCACGTCGCTTTCATTTGATTGCAGGCCGCAGATGATTTTTTAGGAGATCTGTGTATGATGCACTGGTGACAGTGGTCCCTCTAGGCATGTAATGCTCCAGAATGACGCCTTTTTCGTCCCAAAAGAGTCAGCATAACCTTCCCTGCTGATGGTTCTGTTCGAAACATCTTTGGTTTTGGTCATGAGGAATGGCGCCATTCCTCGCTCGCTCTCTTCGTTTCCGGTTTCTGGAGGTGACCCAGGTTTCGTCCTTTGTAACGATTCTTGCAAGGAAGCCATCAACTTCTCGTTCAAAGCGCCAAAGAAGTTCTTCACAAACATTAACACGTCGTTCTCTCATTTCAGGAGTCAGCTGCCGTGGCACTCATCTTGCAGACACTTCGTGAAACTGGAGCATATCATGCATAATGTGGTGTGTTGGCCCATGACTAATCTGTAAAGATGCTGAAAGTCATTCAGTGTCACTCGTCGGTTTTCCTTCACTATGGGTTCAACTGCTGCAATGTTCTGCGGAGTCACTACTCTTTATGCCTGACCTGGACGAGGAGCATCTTCCGTTGAAGTCACACCATTTGTGAACTTCCTAATCCATTCGCCGACTTTCTGCTGTGACAAATATGCATCACCGTACTGAACCCTTATTCGTCGATGAATTTCAATAGGTTTCAGACCTTCACTACGAAAAAATCAAATGACAGAACGCTGTTCTTCCCTGGTACAAGTCGCAAGTGGGGCGGCCATCTTTATACTGATACTGCGACGGTAAGTGTGCATCTGCACTATGCTACCACCTACAGGCCATTATGCATGCTGTTTGTAGCACGCCTACCAACTTACAGGATAACGGCGCAAAATTTCGATTTGTTATTACAAATTTAAGGTTTTCATTTGACTCACCCTCGTACATGAGACCATATGGGCTGAAACGAGAATAATCCACCATGTCCCCCAACAAATTCCTTATTTTTTCAACCAAAACTGTGTTGCAGTACTAATTGGTGGGCCTTTATAGAATGACCGAGGAGGACAACAAAATGTACAGATTTGAAGAAGCATTGTTTGCGCGCGTCAGTGTGGAGCTTCCGATAAGCAATCGTTCTCTGCAGCATTATGTGCCGGGTAAGTGGATTAAGGACGGTGAAGACCCAACGTAGTTTAATAAGAAAATTCCGAAAATGCTGATAACATAGAGTACGGCAGTCTCAGTTCAAAAAAGTATGCAGGAATGTTTACAGGTAACAGTTTGCAGAAATTCATGCGTCTATTAAAAGATCGCTCTCGGAAGTATGTAGCAGCTTTTGCCGTTTCGAGTTTTGTCTCCTGTTACGGTTTTTTTTTATAAGGATTTAGCATCTGATTGGTCAATCTCTTTGAGTATTGTTTTTCTTTTTTATTTAGGGTTGGTCAAATTATGCGCATTCCCCAGGGAACACAATAAGTGACTCGTCAGTTCCTTCAAAGAAGTGGCAGACAGCGGCAATGTGTTTTGAACAACAACTGATTTTGGTCTACCTACACGAAATTCATTGCCAGCGAAAACATTATAACGACTAAACTCTGCAAATGAAATTGCGAAAAACATTCTGTGACATCATTGGATTGATTGCCAGAAGATGAACGAAGAAACTCGAGGCATTCATAATGACATAAGACTACACGAGAAATTTCTATCATTTCCATACTTTCCTTAAACGCTCACTGTAATCAAATTCGTCGGCCATTGTTTCAACAGTAACATGGGACAAGTATTACAACAACAGTTAGGTCGCACAATAGTTGCGCCATCTACTGTAAAAAAGCGAAATGCCACTCTCGTAACTACAAGACCCATTTGCGTCGATGATTATAAAACTTCACACCTTAACTCGCAATGCAAATATTCTTCTGCTCATCTGTTTCAGACCTGTATCACAAGAAGCATGGAATGCATACTGGCGTAACGCCTCATGTATCAAAAATCTTGATGGTGAGTAGGAATTAGTTAGTCTAAAACTTGCACACTGAACCCCATGGCGTTCTCTCATAGCGCACCCCATCAGGCTGACCACACAGCACACTAAGGGGCCACGACAAAGGCCTCGCTGCGACCCCCCACTCACTCCTGGGCACTCTATGGACAGCCATTACCACGTCATCAAAGCGGACAAAAGACTGCCGATAATGACATTAATTTTGAAAAGGTGATCGAAGAGGTGACGGCTACACGGAACGTCGTCCAAGGTACAGCAGTAGGTCATCAAACTCCTTGTTTCTTACGTGTCCACGGACTTACCAGCAAGGATTCTCATTAGGTTCTAGTACAACATGTCACACCCAAGTGACTGTCTAGTAATAATAAACCAATGTGGTGTAAATCCAAACGCGAGAGGATTCATATCTTAGGAATAAATAGAATATGTAAGCGAGATGCAGACATATACCTGTTAACCACAAAACAGGACAACAATGTACGAAAACATTGTGACTTACACATGCTTCAAAGAGCCAAGGTTCAGTTATGTGATGTGGCTCGGAAGAAGCTGTATGTTTTGGCTCCTTACCATAAAGTATGTCATTTCGTTATATTTGGGCAACAAGATGGAAGTTCAAATCATGATGACTAGTATCATTAATAAAAGGCTTAAACACTACAACACAGCTGCTCTTAATTATCCCTTCAGTTATTTCTGCAATATTAATATTACTTTCTGTATATAAAACCATGTATTTCAATGTTTTGTTAGTACGTATCATCAACTGAATATCTATAATGTACATTTGCAACGAAACATTGTAATTTTTCAAAAATATAAATGTTTTCCTTATTGTAAACCAAAACTGTACTGGTCTGAATTGCTATCTTAAACTACGCGTGTCTGTGTTGTCATCCTGAACAATGCACGTGATGTAAATACGGGAACTCTATCTGATTAAATGAGTCACCAAAAGTATTTGAAATTGTATAACTGTATTTCAATAGATATTTACCAAAATTAACAGAAAACCCAAAAGGCAAAATAATCAGAAAACTTAAAACTTTGTGCTAATTGTTCTGTGAAATTCTTGTATTGTGCAGTGCAGTGAGTAGCGATAAAAAACCTGACGTCACAGTTTGTGACTTGCAATTCCATCACAAAAAACTAACAGAATAACCATTGTAAGTAAACTACCAACCGAATCTGAAAGTATAAATAACGAAAAAGTTTATACTGAAATGGCCTGTGAATTTACGTAAGCAATCTGACACTAAAAAGCTCGAGCGTTCAACGATCCATAAGCATATGTGACACTGCACTGTAAGAACAAAACTGTCTGCATAAATGTTATTTTAAACTGAATTTTACCTAAACTGAAACTGATGATAAATTGGAAATTCTATACCTAACTTTGAATGGTTTAACTGTAACCTGACAGTAATGCGAAACTGGCCATAACTAATTTTCGTGACTTATTTGTGGTAACGGAAATGTACTACTGCTCAAAGTGATGAACATAAAAAATGCAGCCCAGCAGCAAAGTACTAAGATAAAGAAAACCTTGCACAGAGCAATGCAAGGACGTGCAACTGCTCTAAGCGAATCTGTTTCAGCCGCTGTGTTCCGCTGAGTGCAATGCGGCTACACACATAACCAGAAAAAATCTGTCGTGAGGAGTCGGTGGTACAGTTTAAACTTACTACATGACTAAAAAGAAGCTAACCTTTTTTTAAAGAACTGTACGCAGACTTCCTGGCAGATTAAAACTGTGTTCCGGACCGAGACTCGAAGTCGGGAACTTTGCCCTTCGCGGGCAGGTGCTCTACAACTGAGCTACCCAAGCACGACTCACGACCCGTCCTCGCAGCTTCAGTTCCGCCAGAACCTCGTCTCCTACGTTCTAAACTCCACAGAAACTTTCCTGCACACCTTGCAGAACTAGCATTCCTTTCGTCCAGGAGTGATAGTTCTGCGAGGCCTGCAGGAGTGGAGACGAGATATTGGCGGAACTGAAGCTGCGAGGACGGGTCGTGAGTCGTGCTTGGGTAGCTCAGATGGCAGAGCACCTGCCCGCGAAGGGCAAAGGCCCTGACTTCGAGTCTCGATCCGGCACACAGTTTTAACCTGCCAAAAAGTTTCATATCACCGCACACTCCTCTTCTAAATATCATTCTGGAACAACACTGAGAATGATAAAACTTGTCTGACTATTAAAATAATTGATTGGCGACTCCACAGAGTTCTGTGTGCACAACGACCATATACGTGAAATTAGAAGGAAGGTCACCGTTACGCCGTAATTTTGATGGTTTATTGACAGCAAAATAGATTTTCAATCACATAGTGATTATCTTCAGTGCTGTAGTGTACAAATTAAACTCATAGGCACTGGTGACAAGTTATTATCAGTAACCAAAGCTATGAAACGATCACAATAAATCAGAGTTATTCTCATCGTTTCACAGCTTTAGACAGCATCTGCTTGGGCAACTTGCATGAGATACGCAGAAAACTGCAAGATGAAGAGTACAACAGGGAAATTGGCAGGGGCCCGGATATGGAACCATTCGTCATAAACCTTGCGGAGTCTGATTCATGTACGTCAGATAGAGAAGACGATGGAGTGGGTCTCTTGCTGTTAAGTATGTAAATACAAATTACTGCTACTCATGACTTCCTGTGAGTGTGCCTACAGCAGCATAAAAAATTATTAGTAGCTCAAGTTTCATCTTTGACTTCGTAACGATACTGTTTCCTTCATAAAACATATTTCGTTCAAGTAAGTAGACATACTATAACGCCGTAGCAGGTTGCACAATGAAAGAAAATTAGCTTATACTAGCACATTAAACGATCTGTTTCTGATATTCTATTGGTCACAAATTATTAAAAATTGAAAACTTTTTAAATGTATTCGATCACTGTGGGTGCCTAATGTAAGCAACGCGAAAATTCGTTAGATTAACGAAACAAATCCTTGTCGTTCAAAAGACGTAACATTAAATAGACATTATTTAAAGAAAGAATGAAGCCGCTTCATGATTACTGACAAAATAGTGTGTGTATCCCCTTGGGATTGAAGCTCTTCCGTCTGTGTTTGATTTACAAATATACTTTGCTTTTGGAAGGGATCCACCTTGACCAAAACACAATTGTTTCTTTTTGTGCTATCACCGAGAGACGTTTCGTTGAGGTTTCTTCATCATGGCTGGGCTTTCATTTGCTTTCTGTTACGTAATAGGAAAAATATTTGTTATTACTTACATATATATAAATTAGAGTTTTTAAGAAAGTTTTTACAAATCTGAAAGCAGCATGAAGATTTGCATATGTACCTTGTCACCACATACCGTGGTTTTCCTGTTTTTTTTTTTATGCTTTTGTTTACAGCTGCTTTACTTTCAGGGTCTGTCGTCTTCAACCATATAGAATTTAATGTAGAGAAATTATCTATCTCTATATTTTATACGAATGGGAATGTTGTGTTTGAGTTCAATATTAATATAATACTGTGTGGAACGATTCTCGTTACTAAGAATGCAGTTGTTAAAGTTCATCGTGGAACGATGTTTATGCAAGCGCGACGCCAGCTGTATGACTGCGTGAACTGACGGAAGGAAACTGGCAGCATCGCAACGTACCTTCACAGTCTCTCTCTGCGCAGAAAGCGCGACGCACCCGCCTTTGTAGCTGCTGTCCAGTCTAGCATAGTCAAGACGCGACGGACAGAATAGATAAGTGAAATCGCACAGTGGCCTAGCTAGGACGAAAGGTGGTCGGACTTGCGTGCAAGGTGGAGTGTGTTGTCGGTGTGGTTTCTAAAGTATAGTGTGGTAGTGCGACTACTTAAAAACGAGGATATATCTGGGTCTCAGTTCATGTTGAAATCTAGAGGATTTGGCACATGAAATAGTGAAAGAAAAGTACTGTGTGGACAACGTTAATGCAATTTGCTCTTAATAGGAAGAAAAGCCTTTTGCCGATTATTGTAACGATTACGCCGTATCACCTGCATCTCACCACAATATATGACTGTGCCACTTAGCAGTGTCGTTTTGTTAAAGGTTTGCCAGTATCGTAGAACCATCTAAAGTGGACATCATAATATCTTCTTTGAACTGTAATTACATCTACATCTACATTTATTCTCCGCAAGCCACTCAACGGTGTGTGGCGGAGGGCACTTTACGTGCCACTGTCATTACCTCCCTTTCCTGTTCCAGTCGCGTATGGTTCGCGGGAAGAACGACTGTCTGAAAGCCTCCGTGCGCGCTCGAATCTCTCTAATTTTACATTCGTGATCTCCTCGGGAGGTATAAGTAGGGGGAAGCAATATATTCGATACCTCATCCAGAAACGCACCCTCTCGAAACCTGGCGAGCAAGCTACACCGCGATGCAGAGCGCCTCTCTTGCAGAGTCTGCCAATTGAGTTTGTTAAACATCTCCGTAACGCTATCACGGTTACCAAATAACCCTGTGACGAAACGCGCCGCTCTTCTTTGGATCTTCTCTATCTCCTCCGTCAAACCGATCTGGTACGGATCCCACACTGATGGGCAATACTCGAGTATAGGTCGAACGAGTGTTTTGTAAGCCACCTCCTTTGTTGATGGACTACATTTTCTAAGGACTCTCCCAATGAATCTCAACCTGGTACCCACCTTACCAACAATTAATTTTATATGATCATTCCACTTCAAATCGTTCCGTACGCATACTCCCAGATATTTTACAGAAGTAATTGCTACCAGTGTTTGTTCCGCTATCATATAATCATACAATAAAGCATTCCTTCTTTCTATGTATTCCCAATACATTACATTTGTCTATGTTAAGGGTCAGTTGCCACTCCCTGCACCAAGTGCCTATCCGCTGCAGATCTTCCTGCATTTCGCTACAATTTTCTAATGCTGCAACTTCTCTGTATACTACAGCATCATCCGCGAAAAGCCGCATGGGACTTCCGACACTATCTACTAGGTCATTTATATATATTGTGAAAAGCAATGGTCCCATAACACTCCCCTCTGGCACGCTAGAGGTTACTTTAACGTCTGTAGACGTCTCTCCATTGACAACAACATGCTGTGTTCTGTTTGCTAAGAACTCTTCAATCCAGCCACACAGCTGGTCTGATATTCCGTAGGCTCTTACTTTGTTTATCAGGCGACAGTGCGGAACTGTATCGAACGCCTTCCGGAAGTCAAGAAAAATAGCATCTACCTGGGAGCCTGTATCTAATATTTTCTGGGTCTCATGAACAAATAAAGCGAGTTGGGTCTCACACGATCGCTGTTTCCGGAATCCATGTTGATTCCAACATAGTAGATTCTGGGTTTCCAAAAACGACATGATACTCGAGCAAAAAACATGTTCTAAAATTCTACAACAGATCGACGTCAGAGATATAGGTCTATAGTTTTGCGCATCTGCTCGACGACCCTTCTTGAAGACTGGGACTACCTGTGCTCTTTTCCAATCATTTGGAACCTCCCGTTCCTCTAGAGACTTGCGGTACACGGCTGTTAGAAGGGGGGCAAGTTCATTCGCGTACTCTGTGTAGAATCGAATTGGTATCCCGTCAGGTCCAGTGGACTTTCCTCTATTGAGTGATTCCAGTTGCTTTTCTATTCCTTGGACACTTATTTCGATGTCAGCCATTTTTTCGTTTGTGCGAGGATTTAGAGAAGGAACTGCAGTGCGGTCTTCCTTTGTGAAACAGCTTTGGAAAAAGGTGTTTAGTATTTCAGCTTTACGCGTGTCATCCTCTGTTTCAATGCCATCATCATCCCGGAGTGTCTGGATATGCTGTTTCGAGCCACTTACTGATTTAACGTAAGACCAGAACTTCCTAGGATTTTCTGTCAAGTCGGTACATAGAATTTTACTTTCGAATTCACTGAACGCTTCACACATAGCCCTCCTTACGCTAACTTTGACATCGTTTAGCTTCTGTTTGTCTGAGAGGTTTTGGCTGCGTTTAAACTTAGAGTGAAGCTGTCTTTGCTTTCGCAGTAGTTTCCTAACTTTGTTGTTGTACCACGGTGGGTTTTTCCCGTCCCTCACAGTTTTACTCGACACGTACCTGTCTAAAACGCATTTTACGATTGCCTTGAACTTTTTCCATAAACACTCAACATTGTCAGTGTCGGAACAGAAATTTTCGTTTTCATCTGTTAGGTAGTCTGAAATCAGCCTTCTATTACTCTTGCTAAACAGATAAACCTTCCTCCCTTTTTTTATATTCCTACTAACTTCCATATTCAGGGATGCTGCAACGGCCTTATGATCACTGATTCCCTGTTCTGTACATACAGAATCGAAAAGTTCGGGTCTGTTTGTTATCAGTAGGTCCAATATGTTATCTCCACGAGTCGGTTCTCTGTTTAATTGCTCGAGGTAATTTTCGGATAGTGCACTCAGTATAATGTCACTCGATGCTCTGTCCCTACCACCCGTCCTAAACATCTGAGTGTCCCAGTCCATATCTGGTAAATTGAAATCTCCACCTAAGACTATAACATGCTGGGAAAATTTATGTGCAATGTATTCCAAATTTTCTCTCAGTTGTTCTGCCACTAATGCTGCTGAGTCGGCAGGTCGGTAAAAGGAGCCAATTATTAACCTAGCTCGGTTGTTGAGTGTAACCTCCACCCATAATAATTCACAGGAACTATCCACTTCTAGTTCACTACAGGATAAACTACGACTAACAGCGACGAACACTCCACCACCGGTTGCATGCAATCTATCCTTTCTTAACACCGTCTGTACCTTTGTAAAAATTTCGGCAGAATTTATCTCTGGCTTCAGCCAGCTTTCTGTACCTATAACGATTTCAGCTTCGGTGCTTTCTATCAGCGCTTGAAGTTCCGGTACTTTACCAACGCAGCTTCGACAGTTTACAATTACAATACCGATTGCTGCTTGGTCCCCGCATGTCCTGACTTTGCCCCGCACTCGTTGAGGCTGTTGCCCTTTCTGTACTTGCCCAAGGCCATCTAACCTAAAAAACCGCCCAGCCCACGCCACACAACCCCTGCTACCCGTGTAGCCGCTTGTTGCGTGTAGTGGACTCCTGACCTATCCAGCGGAACCCGAAACCCCACCACCCTATGGCGCAAGTCGAGGAATCTGCAGCCCACACGGTCGCAGAACCGTCTCAGCCTCTGATTCAGACCCTCCACTCGGCTCTGTACCAAAGGTCCGCAGTCAGTCCTGTCGACGATGCTGCAGATGGTGAGCTCTGCTTTCATCCCGCTAGCGAGACTGGCAGTCTTCACCAAATCAGATAGCCGCCGGAAGCCAGAGAGGATTTCCTCCGATCCATAGCGACACACATCATTGGTGCCGACATGAGCGACCACCTGCAGATGGGTGCACCCTGTACCCTTCATGGCATCCGGAAGGACCCTTTCCACATCTGGAATGACTCCCCCCGGTATGCACACGGAGTGCACATTGGTTTTCTTCCCCTCTCTTGCTGCCATATTAGCTTCAGTGTTTATGATTTACGCACTTCATCTACCGCAGTAGGATTCCTTCCGATCATCATTATTACAACAGAGTATCACAATATTAAAAACAAATATTATTTGATTTCAAAGAGAAGTGCACTACCGATTTAAAACGTGAAGTCAACTGATGAAATAGCTCGAAACAAAGATAATTAACCGAAATTCATGTTACACTGTATCATATTTCATAGCACTGGTAGAATTCAGTGTCAAAGCAAGAATAACTTCAAAATGCTGGGAAAATGTAGTGCTTCTGTAAATTTGTCAAAGTAATTATGTTTTATGCGTTCAATTAGCGTTTTATTTAAACCTAGTTTTCGTAATTTCATCGTTATTTATACTGATTGCTGCAATTTGCTAAATTAAACTAAATAGAACTAATATGTAGTTTATTGCGAAACAGCAATTCGCCGAAGGTATTGCTTCGCAAAACCTGGTGACAGATAACTTTATTCCGAGTAAAGCTGCTCACCCCACTCCGAGTTCCGTGTTGCTAGTGGTTAACCAGTTTTGGTTTTCAGTATGCCTGAATTGTTCGTTACAGTAATAATTAACGTTTATTCATGTTTTCATACGCGGTATTTTCATTTGAGTCACCATGTGTGCAGTTCCCGTTGCCGCAAACACTAATTTTAGTTTTTGTTGCGTAACTTTAGTTTCAAACAGATATAGGTAATTTTATAACTTTGGCTCGAGCATGAGCTGGTGGCCGTATTTCAATTATCCAGTAACGAACGTTTCAATCAAGCTCCGTTACTTATCTGATAACGAACTTAGATAACCATACAACGCTATGTAATTAGAACGCAAAATTTATTTCCTATTGTTTTACTTAAGTATAGTATTTATTCGACAATGATCAAATTATAATCTTTCTGGCATGATTTCAGTTAGCATTTATTCTTCGGTATCGACGC
Source organism: Schistocerca serialis cubense (assembly GCF_023864345.2). Classification (NCBI taxonomy): domain Eukaryota; kingdom Metazoa; phylum Arthropoda; class Insecta; order Orthoptera; family Acrididae; genus Schistocerca; species Schistocerca serialis. Next base: position 1,556,482 of record NC_064641.1, on the reverse strand, counting down.
CGTTTCTGTGAGGTACAGAACATGAGATTACACGGGTCATTAATATACTGAAGAGTGTTGGCGGGTTATAAGGTTAGCATCCTGTTGAGGGTAGAGGCTTACTGCCAGTCTACGTCTCTTCCTGTTTCCTGACTCCGCCGTAACAGTGCACAGAAAACACTGGTATTCCAATAGGAACGGTTTATTGGGAAACAGCTCCACGATATTCACGTTAATCGGCTGAAGCCAAACACGGAAAAATTATCTGCACTAAGTGATGCCGTGTGCTCTCACTTACACGTGGCATGAACTCATTGACATTGATGTATAATGTCTGTAGCCATACCAATACTAGCTCTCTAACATATTAACTGTCTTAAATAGAAGTGTCGAAGATGGCAATATCCGTAACAAGAATTTCAAAAAAATGTGTAAATGATCGGATCCTCAGGGACTACTTAATGTTTAAGAACCAAAGTAATAATGTTTCTACATGAATGTTCCTCTGCAGCGCCGAGTAATGTGCCGAAATTTGTTCCTTTAAATAAGACGGGGCCAGCTTTGCAACTGAATCGTTTAATACGTATCGACATTAACACCCGGATTCAATGTTTGCTCTGCCTCATCGTACGTAATCAACTCACGAAACGTGAAAGCCCTCTATCCCTCATTACGAGGTCGTAAAGCCCATTTAGATGCAACCTATGGAACTGCATTCTTCTAAAACGATGCAAACGTTCCTTGCATACTATCGCTCCTACACTGTAGCGCTTAGCGAGGTAATACAACTACTACTAAGGACCTAAATTCCTGTCCTAATATCAAAAAATGGTTCAAATGGCGCTAAGCACTATCGAACTTAACATCTGAGGTCATCAGTCCCCTAGAATTTAGAAGTACTTAAACCCAACTAACCTCAGGACATCACACACATCCATGCCCGAGGCAGGATTCGAACCTGTGACCGTAGCGGTCAGCTGATATCAATAGTACTATATGAAGACAAGTCGTTATTACCAAAAATGTCAGAAATTCCTTGAACGATACATGTTTACACAATGCTCTAGTAAACATTCGGACAGACATAGATTACATATTTTTAATAAATACTGTAATGCAGAAATGTTGACCAATTTACTTCAGACTTTTAATCCACACTCTAATAAACAGTCAGAATAACATTCATACAGTATAATATATAGTACATACCATATAAAGACGAATCGTTATTGGGAAACGTTTCGAAAAGTTCTCAACCAATGTACTTCAATTTTTTACAAGGTCTCTAATAAAGATATGCAGAGATGGAACCAGTTTTTCTAAACTACACTGTACTGTACACGTTTGCTATTAAAACGCAGGGCGAGAAAGAAAACGAAGTCCTGTATTGTGAGAATGTACGGCTTTGTTTCCTTTATACCAGTGAGTTGTAGAGACTTTAACCACGATAGCAAGACATGTAAAACATTAGAGAGATTTTTCTTTGCATTTATTTTATTCCCCCTTATATATACAATGTGATATTTTGCTTTCTTCCTCGCCGTTCGTTTAACAGAAAACAGGAAACTTGTATTCATGGATTATCAGCTTAGGATTAGAATACTGCAACAGAACCAGTTTCAACAGAAACTTTGTAATCTTACTCATTTACAAATTTCAATTATGCAATATCTACATCTACATCTACATACATACTCCGCAATCCACCATACGGTGCGTGGCGGAGGGTACCTCGTACCACAACTAGCATCTTCTCTCCCTGTTCCACTCCCAAATATAACGAGGGAAAAATGACTGCCTATATGCCTCTGTACGAGCCCCAATCTCTCTTATCTTATCTTTGTGGTCTTTCCGCGAAATATAAGTTGGTGGCAGTAAAATTGTACTGCAGTCAGCCTCAAATGCTGGTTCTCTAAATTTCCTCAGTAGCGATTCACGAAAAGAACGCCTCCTTTCCTCTAGAGTCTCCCACCCGAGTTCCTGAAGCATTTCCGTAACACTCGCGTGATGATCGAACCTACCAGTAACAAATCTAGCAGCCCGCCTCTGAATTGCTTCTATGTCCTCCCTCAATCCGATCTGATACGGATCCCAAACGCTCGAGCAGTACTCAAGAATAGGTCGTATTAGTGTTTTATAAGCGGTCTCCTTTACAGATGAGCCACATCTTCCCTAAATTCTACCAATGAACCGAAGACGACTATCCGCCTTCCCCACAACTGCCATTACATGCTTGTCCCACTTCATATCGCTCTGCAATGTTACACCGAAATATTTAATCGACGTGACTGTGTCAAGCGCTACGGTACTAATGGAGTATTCAAACATTCTGGGATTCTTTTTCCTATTCATCTGCATTAATTTACATTTATCTATATTTAGAGTTAGCTGCCATTCTTTACACCAATCACAAATCCTGTCCAAGTCCTCTTGTATCCTCCTATAGTCATTCAACGACGACACCTTCCCGTACACCACAGCATCATCAGCAAACAGCCGCACATTGCTGTCCACCCTATCGAAATGATCATTTATGTAGATAGAAAACAACATCGGACCTACCACACTTCCCTGGGGCACTCCAGATGATTCCCTCACCTCCGATGAACACTCACCATCGAGGACAACGTACTGGGTTCTACTGTCATTACTAACATTTAAATTACTATCCTCACAGATGCAGGAGCTGGACAGGTCTCTCTCAGATCCGGTACACCAGCGATCCCAACTGATTTACGCATACATTTTAAGCAACTTTCATTCCCAACCAAGCTATCGTTTGAAATACTATTAAAAACAGGGCTCAAGGTCATAAAGAGGGGATAAGAGATGGACAAGGGGGTGACTAAATGGATATAGAGAGGGGGAAGGAGGGGATGGACAGAGATGAGGGTGAGGAGGTGATACACTGAGGAAGGGATAGGAGGAGGAGAGGGGCAAAGAGAGGGCCAGGAGTTGAACAGAGAGAAAAGGGAAGGAGTTTCGGATGTATATCCGATTCCCACACACATCTAGCAACTGTGAAGGAGTCACTGGCTCGCTAGTACATAAGTTTCCGTATGCCAATCAGTCAAAATCGGGGAGAGCACTGAGGCATTTATCCCACGGACGCACCAGTCTGAACAGACCCGTTTGCTAGAGCACCGTGTTGCGCTGCATGAAGGAGGCCGTAACCTCCTGCTGCACATCTTTTTCCGACTGGAGTCCTGGACCCTTTCAGGGCTTTTTTGGGTACCGAAGGCGCGATAATCGCACGGGGAGAGGTCAGGACTGTGGGGCGCGTGCTCGAGTACCTCACGCCTTAGTTGGCTCACTTTCTGCGTTACTAAAGCTGCCGTATGGGTTATCACGAGGCAGCAGCACGCCTTGTTGCTCTTTCAACGGCCGGTGGTTTTCGACAGACCTGCTGCTCCGCACACGTTCTTCGTTCCCAGTTCGATGGCTACAGGTGCTCTATGGCAGTCAAGGAAAGAGTGACAGCTGGCTGGTCCTGTGTGGGTACGTTTGGCAATAACGTCGCCATATTTTACGTTTCGTTATGCAGTGCACTCTTATCGGAAAGACACGAAAGCCACACTAATTCCTCGCCTACCTGCCGGTGTTCATACATCCGTATGGGAGTCGTGCTACGATGCACGTATGCTGCAGCGACACATCCTAACATATATCCACATTTGGATGAAATTGTAACTGTCGCATGATGTGTCACTCCGAAGCAGATCGATGAAACTGAAGAACTGCTACAGTACAGTAAAGAAGGTGCCTGAAAGAAATGCGTAATGACAGGGACAGAAACGACAGTTCTACTGAAAGACAATAATTACACTGAAACCGCTGCAATTCATGATTCGATCCTGTACATTAGAAAACGCGGGACATCATTCATAATAGAGTAGGTGACCACGAAGAATGGTAAGGCATCCTCAGCAACGTACTGCTATGTTGTCCACAAGAGTGGTAACGAGTACCTGTGGTGATCCATTGCCGCATCAACACGTTTGACAAACGCTGGATGGTTGTCGGTGCGTGTAACCGTGCCGGGGTACGCCTGCACAACGCGTCCAACACGCGCTGGAAGAGATTTCAGTCGGGGAGCGGACAGGCCAATTCTTTAGCGAATATCCCCTCGCTCCATCAGCTCCTCTCCGCAGCGTTATTCAGTGCGGTCCCGCATTTCCATCCATAAAAATGAAATCGGGGCTGAATGCGTCCCTGAAAGGACCCACATTGGGAAGCAGTACAGTGCCACAATAACGTTAACTGGAGACAGTACCGTGTTCAATGGGCAGTGTGTCCATTATGCAACATTACGCCTCCCCACCCCCTAACACCTGGCAAACCGCAACGACCTTGTTCAAAATGTTCCTGGGTGCATTACACCTTCCCATCTCTCGCCATATGAGTGTATGGCCATCACTGTCAGTGAAGATTGTTTTGGTAGAGCACTTGAACGCGAAAAGTTAAGGTCTCGATTTCGAGTCTGTGTTCGGTACACAGTTTTAATCTGACACGAAGTTTCATATCAGCGCACACTCCTCTGCAGAATGAAAATTTCATTTTGGTAGATCGTTTTGTTTGTCCAGGTGTTACGGTCGGGGGCAAGCATAATACTGCATGAACATACTGACCTCCAGGTCTTTGAACACGGTACGCGGCCGTCGTTATTGTAACACTACTGCTTTCCAGTATGCGTCCTTTCAAGGATGCATTCGACACTGACTTCATTTTTACGGGTGACAGTGAGCAACCGTATCGAAGAAGGTAGATGGAGGACTTTCGGCGAATGGAGTTGCCTGCCCGTTGCCCCGTGTTAAATCCCATCGAGCACGTGTGTCTGAGAGACTATTGCAACATGTCAAAAATGGTTCAAATGCCTCTGAGCACTATGGGACTTAACTTCTGAGGTCATCAGTCCCCTAGAACTTAGTACTTCAACCTAACTAACCTAAGAACATCACGCACATCCATGCCCGAGGCAGGATTCGAGCCTGCGACCGTAGCGGTCACGCGGATCCACACTGTAGCGCCTAGAACCGCTCGGCCACCCCGGCCAGCTGCAACATGTCCACAAGCACCAACGACCATCCAGCAGTTGTGAACCGTGCTGGTAGAGGAACAGAACGGCCTACCATAAAAACTGCTCACTAACATTGTGGCCAGCATTCGGGATGTTAAAGAGGACGCATTTCCGTCCCTGGTGATCACACACCGAGTTAAGAACGTTTCGTAATTTCCAGGAGACTGTCATGAATCGCCGTGATTTCAATATAATTACTGCCTTTGAACAGAAGTGACATTTTTTATTCGTCTCACTGCGTATTTCTTCCCATTACCTTCTCTATTGCCGGCCGCGGTGGTCTCGCGGTTCTAGGCGCGCAGTCCGGAACCGCGCGACTGCTACGGTCGCAGGTTCGAATCCTGCCTCGGGCATGGATGTGTGTGATGTCCTTAGGTTAGTTAGGTATAAGTAGTTCTAAGTTCTAGGGGACTGATGACCACAGCTGTTAAGTCCCATAGTGCTCAGAGCCAGCCAACCTTCTCTATTGTACTGTACTATACTGCGGTAGTTCTTTCTTTGTATCGCCCAAGTTTCATCAAGCCCAAGTTACTTGGCAGCGATACATCATGTGAAAGCCATTTTCGTCTTTGAGGTCTGCACACCAGTAGGGCTATATTCACTGACGGAAAAAGTCGCGGCAGCGCCAGGAAGGATTTGTACAACGTAAACGAAAGTTGGAAGGGTTTCTACATCCGAAAGATGATGTCTATTAAAATTTCACGCCAGTTGCATAAGAGTGAGTGGGTCTAGTAGTGCCACTACGAGGATGCAAATGAGGTTTGCTTTAAGTGCACCCTGTAACGCTTCATTAGTGTTAGGTCCATATGATATTTAACGTGGTGAGCTAATGTTAGTCAAGAATGTCTTTAAGGCGACAAAGACGCCATTACTAACACCTCACTGAGTTCCAACAAGGTCGTGTAGTAGGGCTACGAGAAGCTGAATGTTTGTTCTGCGATACTACAGAATGGCTCGGCAGCAATATAGCCACTGTAAATGACTGCTCGCAGTGGTGGTCACGGGGACGTACGGTCGCAAGAAGACCGGGCTTCGCACGGCCACGTGGCACTACCGTGCAGGAAGACCGTCGTGTTCGGCGTACGGCTATGGCGCATCGTACTGCGTCTGTAGCTGCAATTTAAGCAACAGTCGGTACCACAGCGACACAACGAACTGTTTCAAATCGGTTATTTCACGGACAGCTCCGAGGCAGATGCACTGTAGCGTGTTTTCCACCGACACCAGACCTCCGCCATTTGCGCCTTCAGTGGTGTCAGCCGCGAGGTCATTAGATGACAGGTTGGAGGTCTGTTGTGTTTTCTGATGAAAGCCAGTGATGGCCGTGAGTCGGATACAAGGAGGTCAGTTGAGAGTCCTCAACCAATCTGAATGCGTGCTAGACACATTGGACCTACGTTTGGAGGTACAGTCTGGAGTACGCAGCAGGACCACTCTCGCGGTTACTTTATGCACCATGACTGCAAATTTGTACGACAGTCCGGTGATTCGACTTGTGGTGCCATTCGTGAACAGCACTCTAGGGAGTGTTTTCCAAAAAGATAACGCTCGCCCACGTAGCGCTGTTGGAACTGAACCTGTCCTACAGTGTGTCCACATGTGCTCTTGGTCTGCTCGATGACCTAATGTGTCCCCAACTGGTACATAATCGGATGACAACCCCACAACCAGCACTAACTGTCCCTGTATTGACCGACCAAGTGCTACATGCAACTCCCCACCACAAATTGATATCCGCCATCTATACAAAAAGTCATGCACGTTTGCATGCAAATGTATAACATTCTGAGGGTTACACCGATTGTTATTGCACCAGGATTTCACATTTGCAATAGCGTATCTCGCGCATATATTAACCTGTCATCGTGCAATGTTAATAACTCAAATATGTTACCGAAACAAATGAATCGAAGTTACATAACCCTATATTAATTTTTTTTTGTTTTGCTGTTTTTTCCGTCAGTGCATATATCTGGAAAATTTATCCAAAACGCACAACATTAGTGTCGAATTCATGGTTGTTGGTGTCGCTACAATTTTCGTGACAGTCCCGGTGGCTTAATTCGTAGAGATGAAAAGCGGTTTTCGCATGAAATGTAATTAATTTTAGCGTAATTCCCTAACAACTGGAGCAATTTCAACCACTTTGCTTGGTAGGTGACTGGGTGGGTGTGCAGGGGGAAGGGGGGGGGGGGGGGGAGCGGATTGCCTGCAGGAAAATTAAAGAGACCTTTGGAGAAAATAGAACCACTTGTATGAATATCAAGAGCTCAGATGGAGGCCCAGTTCTAAGCAAAGAAGGGAAAGCAGAAAGGTGGAAGGAGTATATAGAGGGTCCATACAAGGGCGATGTACTTGAGGGAAATATAATGGAAATGGAAGAGGATGTAGATGAAGATGAAATGGGAGATATGATGCTACGTGAGGAGTTTGACAGAGCACTGAAAGACCTGAGTCGAAACAAGGCCGCGGGAGTAGACAACATTCCATTAGAACTACTGACAGCCTTCGGAGAGCCAGTCCTGACAAAACACTACCATCTGGTGAGCAACATGTATGAGACAGGCGAAATACCCTCAGACTTCAAGAAGAATACAATAATTCCAATCCCAACGAATGCAGGTGTTGACAGATGTGAAAATTACAGAACTATCAGTTTCATAAGTCACAGCTGCAAAATACTAACACGAATTCTTTACAGACGAATGGAAAAACTGGTAGAAGCCGACCTCAGGGAAGATCAGTTTGGATTCCGCAGAAATGTTGGAACACGTGAGGCAATACTGACCCTACGACTTATCTTAGAAAATAGGTTAATCAAAGGCAAACATACGTTTCTAGCATTTGTAGACTTAGAGAAAGATTTCGACAATGTTGACTGGAATACTCTCTTTCAAATTCTAAAGATGGCAGGGATAAAATACAGGGAGCGAAAGGCTATTTACAATTTGTACAGAAACCAGATGGCAGTTATAAGAGTCGAGGGGCACGAAAGGGAAGCAGCGGTTGGGAAGGGAGTGAGACAGGGTTGTAGCCTATCCCCGATCTTATTCAATCTGTATATTGAGCAAGCAATAAAGTAAACAAAAGAAAAGTTCAAAATAGGTATTAAAATCCATGGAGAAGAAATAAAAACGTTGAGGTTCACCGATGACATTGTAATTCTGTCAGAGACAGCAAAGGACTTGAAAGAGCAGTTGAACGGAATGGACATTGTCTTGAAAGGAGGATATAAGATGAACATCAACAAAAGCAAAACGAGGATAATGGAATGTAGTCGAGTTAAATCGGGTGATGCTGAGGCAATTAGATTAGGAAATGAGGCAAAGTAGTAAAGGAGTTTTGCTATTTGGGGAGCAAAATAACTGGTGATGGTCGAAGTAGAGAGGATATAAAATGTAAACTGGCAATGGCAAGGGAACCGTTTCTGAAGAAGAGAAATTTGTTAACATCGAGTATAGATTGAAGTGTCAGGAAGTCGTTTCTGAAAGTATTTGTATGGAGTGTAGCCATGTATGCAAGTGAAACATGGACGATAAATAGTTTGGACAAGAAGAGAATAGAAGCTTTTGAAATGTGGTGCTATAGAAGAATGCTGAAGATTAGATGGGTAGATGACATAACTAATGAGGAGGTTTTGAATAGAATTTGGGAGAACAGGAGTTTGTGGCACAACTTGACAAGAAGAAGGGACCGGTTGGTAGGACATGTTCTGAGGCATGAAGGGATCACAAATTTAGCATTGGAGGGCAGAGTGGAGGGTAAAAATCGTAGAGGGAGACCAAGAGATGAATACACTAAGCTGATTGAGAAGGATGTAGGTTGCAGTAAGTGCTGGGAGATGAAGAAGCTTGCACAGGATAGAGTAGCATGGAGAACTGCATCAAACTAGTCTCAGGACTGAAGACAACAACAACAACAACAACAACATGTAGTAGGTTTATACTTACCGATACAACTAATTCTCTACGATGGGCGCCAGAACAGAGACTAAAAACCGATTAAAATGGGCTTCGGTGAGCATATAACCTGGAGAGACGATAGAAATGTGATTGGATGATTTTGGGTACCAGCTAAAGAAATATTATCGCTGGAACACGTACTGAAAAACTTGTAACTGGTATAAGCAACAAGACAAAATCTTTACATTGGTAAAAATATTATTTCGGGAGTCTCCAAAAGAACTTTTTCTAGGCATTTAGAAACAATCATTATATGAAGTTTTGTTCCAGAGTACTTTGAGACTTAAGAAACGCTAACGTTTACCGCCTTCCAAAGCGAACAACACTGCGCCAAACAGGGGGACGTAGTGGCGGATAGGTGGCTCGTGGTAACAGAGACGGAGGCGAAACGCTAAATTCCCAATTTAAAAATGCACTAACGCATTACGTTTCTGCTGCAGTGTCGTTATGAGGGAGAAATGAACGAATGTGATGTTCGCACTGATCAAATGAAACCATTCCATATGAACAATACGCCAGGCTCCAATTGCACCAAGCAGTCAGTTGTGAGCGGAAAAGAAACAGATGACTGCTGTTTGTGAGAAAATTATATCTACAACGTAGTTGTGCTGCAGGGCACGTATTACTCACGGATCAGCCGAAACGTTACGACCACTGCCCACCGCGACGCTGAATGCCCCCTGGTGACCTTGCGAGCACGTGACACGGTAACAACCGTATGTAAGTCGAGCAGACACAGACGTAGCGGAGACATCGGATGAAAATGGGAAATCCATAGAGATAAGCGAGCATATCGAAAACGGCGAAGCTGGCCTAATGTCGTGAGTGTCTACGGAAAGAACTACCATTAGGCGCTAAATGGTTGGATGTCCACGACTCTACACAGAACGTGGGACTCGATGGCTTGTCTGTTCTGTAACGTAGCATTTCTACCGATAGAGCACAGTGGTGGCATCCACAAAAGTGTTTCTGAACACACTGTTTATCGTACGTTGTTGAACATGGAGCTTCATGCAAAAACATCGTCAGTTACAATTGCAGTGACCACGGTACCATCAGGATTCAACCCCTGATCAATGGAAACGTGTCTGCTCTTCGGCTGAATCACATTTTTCCTACACTAGGTCGATGGTCGTCACCACAAACGCCGTCACGGAGGTGAACGGCGGCTGGTGAGAGAAGTGTTATGCTGTGGGACACATTCTGCTCCTCCTGCACGGGACCTGTGGCAGTAATCGAAGACACTCTGACAGCTGCGAACCACCTGCATCCCTTCATTCTTGGTGTCTTCCCCGACGGTAGTGACATATGTCAACAATATGCACTACTAGCCATTACAATTGCTTCCCCCTACTTATACCTCCCGAGGAGATGTAAAATTAGAGAGATTAGAGCGCGCACGGAGGCTTTCAGACAGTCGTTCTTCCCGCGAACCATACGCGACTGGAACAGGAAAGGGAGGTAATGACAGTGGCACGTAAAGTGCCCTCCGCCACACACCGTTGGGTGGCTTGCGGAGTATCAATGTAGATGTAGATGTAGAACTGCACATGATACACGGGCATTCATTGGACAAATATATTATACTAGAACTGACATGTGATTTCATTTTCATGCAATTTGGGTGCATAGATCCCAGAACAACCACCTCTGGCCGTAATAACGGCCTTGATACGCCTGGGCATTGAATCAAACAGAGCTTGGATGGCAGCTTCAACACGATACCGCAGTTCATCAAGAGTAGTGACTGGCGTATTGTGAAGACCCAGTTGCTCGGCCACCATTGACCAGAAGTTTTCAATTGGTGAGAGATCTGGAGGATGTGCTGGCCAGGGGAGCAGTTGACAATTTTCTGAATCAAGAAAGGCCCGTACAGCATCTTCAACATGCGGTCGTGCATACTCATGCTGAAATGTAGCGTTTCGTAGGGATCGACTGCAGGGTAGAGCCACGGGTCGTAACACATCTGAAATGTAACGTACACTGCTCAAAGCGCCGTCAATGCGAACAAGGGGCGACCGGGCCGTGTAACCAGTGGCATGGCACCCCATACCATCACGCCGGGTGATACGCCAGTATGGCGATTAAGAGTACACGCTTCCAATGTGCGTTCACCGCGATGTCGCCAAACACGGATGCCACCATCATGATGCTGTAAACAGAACCTGGATTCATCCGAAAAAATTACGTTTTGCCATTCGCGCATTCAGGTTCGTCGTTGAGTTCACCATCGCAGGCGCTCCTGTCTGTGATGCAGCGTCAAGGGTAACCGCAGCCATGGTCTCCGAGCTGATAGTCCATGCTGCCGCAAACGTCGTCGAACTGTTCGTGCAAATGGTTGTTGTCTTGCAAACGTCCCCATCTGTTGACTCAGGGGTCGAGACGTGGTTGCACGATCCGTTACAGCCATGCGCGTAAGATGCCTGTCATCTCGACTGCTAGTGATACGAGGCCGTTGGGATCCAGCACGCCGTTCCGTATTACCCTCCTGAACCCACCGATTCCATATTCTGCTAACAGTCATTTGATCTCGACCGACGCGAGCAGCAACGTCGCGATACGATAAACCGCCATCGCGATAGGCTACTTTATCAAAGTCGGAAACGTGATGGTACGAATTTCTCCTCCTCACACGAGGCATCACAACAACGTTTCACCAGGCAACGCCGGTCAACTGCTGTTTGTGTATGAGAAATCGGTTGGAAACTTTCCTCGTGTCAGCACGTTGTAGGTGTCGCCACCGTCGCCAACCTTGTGTGAATGCTCTGAAAAGCTAACCATTTGTATATCACAGCATCTTCTTCCTGTGGGTTAAATTTCGCGTCTGTAGCACGTCATCTTCGTGATGTAGCAATTTTAATGGCCATTAGTGTAATTGAACGTGTTTCGAAGCCAGAACCGTGCAACAGAGATTTGAGGAGCGTTATAGCGAATGCACGTTGATGTCTCGGCCATCAAAGTTGTCTGATGCAAATCCTATAGAACCCATCTGGGTCGCTATCGGGCGGCATCGCTGCCTACGCAAATCAGCGGCCCTTTACTTAGGCGAACTACGTGACCTGTGCATAGACATCTATCTAATGCCACATACCTCTCTCTACAAACCTACCAACGAACTGTCGGATCCCTGATACGCAGAATCTGCGATTTTCTTTTTCGTTCCAAAAACGGAAAAGCAAGCTATTAAGCAGATGGTCATAATGTTGTGTAAATTGTACTATTACATTTCTGGCCGGAAGTCATCTCGGATACATGGAAATGTGAAGTGTTATGGGTGACTTTGTTGCATGTTCCTATCACTAATTATTTATTTTCTTTTTTTACCTAAGTTTCGAGTTAAGAGTATGTTGTATAGCATTATTGCTGAAGATGTTATTGTGAATGCTGGTACGAAAGTAAACAAAGCATAGGTTTTACAACCCTCAAACACGTTAACTAGTAACATTAAATATAATAAGTAATGTGTTCACATTTAGAGATCCTATGATAATGTGAGACAATGGAACAGAAATGAATTTGCCATTATTTAGTTTCGTATTCAGTATTTAGAACAGCCTTCCGCTTCCTTCGGTGGGGATGGACGCAGATTCGCTTCCCGGTGTCTCCTCGGATTCTCAGGTAGCAGGGTCTGGAACAGGGTCCACTAAGCCTCGTCAGGCCAAATGAGGAGCTGCTTGAACAAAAAAGCAGCGACATCATGAGGATTCATCTTCTGGCAATAACGCTGGAGGGACTGGTGACATGCTGTTCACACGCCCCACAGTCATAAGTCGCTCCTCGTACTGCGTTGTAGCTAGCAGCGGCCAGTTGGAACATGCGTAAGGCCTAACCAGTGAGTGCTGTGATGTTGGCATTCAATGATAGTGAATACATATTAAATAATAGTAGGTAATTTCCCTGACAACTGAGGATCCTTACTTTGATATCTTTAGTACCATTACCCGCAATGACATATCTGCCACACTGGACTCGCATCCAGGGACGTCAAATCTTCGTCCAGCATCCTGATTTTGGTTTTCTGTGATTTCCCTAAATCACTTCAGGCAAATTCTGGGATGGTTCCATTGGAGGGGCACTGCGGACTTCCTTCGCCATCCTTCCCTAACCCGATGAGACCGATGACCTCGCTCTTTGGTCCCCTCCCCCAAATGAGCCAACCAGCCAACAGATTTTCCAACAGTTAATTGCTGGTTAGTTGGCTAATAACTCGAAAACTACGTGACTGAAACAAATAATTTCTCCCTGAAGTCGTTTTTTTTCCCAAGTACCTAGAGTGGAGCCAACGTACAGTGAGGTGACAAGTCGTGGGATGTCTCCTAACGTCGTGTCGGACCTCCTTTTCCCAAGCGTAGTGCAGCACTTCGACGTGGCATGGACTCAACAAGTCGTTGGACGTCCCTTACAGAAAAACTGAACCATGCTGCCTCTACAGCCGTCCATAATTGTGAAAGAGTTGCAGTGCTGGATTTTGTGCACGAACTGATCTCTCGATTACGTCCCATAAGTGTTCGACGGGATGAATATCGGGAGATCTGCGTGGTCAAAGTGTTCGCTAGAACTGTTCAGAATGTTATTCGAACCAATCGCAAACAATAGCGGACATTGCGGCAGTCTCATCCACAAAATTTCAGTCGTTGTTTGGGAACATGAAGTCCATAAATGGCTGCAAATGGTCTCCAAGTAGCCGAACACAACCAGTACCAGTCAATGATCAGTCTGTTCCATTACTCGGAGACACAGCCCACTCCATTATAGAACCTGAAGGTGGCAGGCGTCAAATACAGGTAGCGAAAGGCTATCTACAATTTGTACAGAAACCAAGGGACATGAAAGGGAAGCAGTGGTTGCGAAGGGACTGACACAGGGTTGTAGCCTCTCCCCGATGTTATTCAGTCTGTATATTGAGCATGCAGTAAAGGAAACAAAAGAAAAATTCGGAGTAGCAATTAAAATCCATGGAGGAGAAATAAAACTTTTGACGTTTGCCGATGACATTCTAATTCTCTCAGAGACAGCAAAGGACCAGGAAGAGCAGTTGAACGGAATGGACAGTGTCTTGAAAGGAGGATATAAGATGAAGATCAACAAAAGCAAAACGAGGACACTGGAATGCAGTCGAATTAAATTCCGCGATGCTAAGGGAATTAGATTAGGAAATGAGACACTTAAAGTACTAGATGAGTTTTGCTATTTGGGGAACAACATAACTGATGGCATTCGAAGTATAATGGTTCAAATGGCTCTGAGCACTATGGGACTTAACATCTGAGGTCATCAGTCCCCTAGAACCTAGAACCTCTTAAACCTAACTAACCTACGGACATCACACACATCCATGCCCGAGTCAGGGTTCGAACCGGCGACCGTAGCAGTCGCGCGATTCCAGTCTGGACCGCTCGGCCACACCGACCGGCCTAGTCGATGTAGAGAGGATATAAAATGTAGACTGGCAATGACAAGGAAAACATTTCTAAAGAAGAGAAATTTAACATCGAGTATAGATTTAAGTATCAGGACGTCGTTTCTGAAAGTATTTGTATGGAAGAGAAACATGGACGATAATCAGTTTAGACAAGAAGACAATAGAAGCTTTCGAAATGTGGTGCTACAGAAGAATACTGGAGATTACATGGGTAGATCACATAACTAATGAGGAGGTATTGAACAGAATTGGGGAGAAGAGAAATTTGTGGCACAACTTGACAAGAACAAGGGACCGATTGGTAGGACATGCTCTGAGGCGTCAAGGTATCACAAATTTAGTATTGGAGGGCAGCGTGGAGGGTAAAAATCGGAGAAGGAGACCAAGAGATGAATACACTAAGGAGATTCAGAAGGATGTAGGTTGCAGCAGGTACTGGGAGATGAAGAAGCTTGCACAGGATAGAGTAGCATGGAGAGCTGCATCAAACCAGTCTCTGGATTGAAGACAACAACAACACCAGCTTGCACAGTGTCTTGTTGTCAAACTGGGTCCGTTGCTTCGTCGGTTCTGCGCCACACCCGAACCATAACACAAGCTGTCGCCAACCGCTATCGGCACTAATGAGACCAGGTCACGGCACCCACTAGTCTAGGAGCCACGCGACATGGTCACGACCACGGGAGAGGCGCTGCAGACGATGTAGTGCTGCTAGCAAAGGCACCCGCGTGTGTCGTGTGCTTCTGTGGCCCATTAACGCCAAATTTCAGCCATTTGCAGCCATCTTACGTCCCACATTGATGTTTGCGGCTATTTCACGCAGTGTTTTTTATCTCTTAGCACTGACAACTCTACGCAAACGCCTCTGCTGTCGGCCTTTAATTGAAGTCTGTCGTCCACTGCGTTGTCCATGGTGAGAGTTAACGCCTCCAATCTGGTATCCTAGGTACACTTTTGACACAGTGGATGTCGGAATAACCAGTTACCTAATGATTTATGAACTGTAATACCCCGCACGTCTAACCCCACCTACCTTTCCGCGCTCAGAGTGTGTTAATTGCCTTCGTGCGACATAATCACTCTGACGTGAGTCACCAGAGTGCCAGTAACAGCTCTGCTAATGCACTGCCCTTTCATACTTTGCGTACGCGCTACTTGCGTCGCCTGTGTGTGTGCATACAGCTACCCCACCATACCGTGGCTTTTGTCACCACAGCGTATGCAATGAACAGTCTACAACAGAAAACTTAATTTTTTTCCTTTCTCTTAACTACAATTAGTAAAAGATTTTAATGTCTTACCTTTGAATTACATTTCCTATAAATACCTAATATTGTAGATAAAGGAAACTATTCCTTTCTTTCAAAGTGAAAAAACGTTTGACAACTTACGGTATTTTCTTCATCATCATCTGAGTTAGTCGTTTCATAGGCCAGGGGAAAAAGAAAGAGGATATTCGCATTCCCAGAACTTCTAGCAGAAAACAGAGGATTTCAACTCAATCTTCGGGTTGATGACAGCTTTACCCTAGCTACGAAATGAACATAAAGAAAACATAGAGTACTTACGTCCAGCATAATATGGCATCTATACCTCACAGTAAAATAGAACACGAATGTGGTGTTATACAAGCGACTGTCTTAATTTTAGATTTATGTCATGTATTAAATATATGTACACGATACCGCACTGAATTAAAATGTAACAGTATTTACAACGAATACAAGAAGAGTATAATAACGAAAGAAAGAACGGAACAAGGACTCACGGGATGCAAACCATGTATTATTCCACGACAAACAAAATGTTTTTTGCACCGAAACTCGTGGATATTTAGAAAGTAATTGTTCAATAACTCAACGGGCTGGTGATAGAAACCTATTCTTGCTACCAGTTTCATTCTATCTGGTCACCGTCAGACAATATAAAAAATGTTTGCAGCGAAGTAGCAATAATAAAGATAAGCTGACAGGAAGTCTGATAATGACTTATAATAATTTAATTACTGACTTCACGTCAATAATGATACACACAGGTTGGAATAATAGTTTTCAGGATGCCCCATGATCAGATAGCATCTCATGGTATCATACGAGAAGGACTTGCTGTTGTAACACTAAAATCCAGTCGTCAATTTAAAACTCTAAGGGCTTGGGTCCTTTGCGCTGGGTGCAGAGTGGTTCGCGATACAACTTGCTGATCAGCGACACCGCACATTCTCTGAAGTCACCGTGCAGAGGGTCAGAATATTGGCACAGGTGGGGTCCTACGAGCAGCAAGACAACCAACGGTTTTCTCATACAGGAATTAGCTAAGGCTGCGCACTAAATACTGTCTCAAAGAATAAAGCACATACAGGGTGAATCACCTAAAACTTGCACGGCAAATATTTTGGAAATGGAACGTGCTATCGATGTGTCGTTTCCACAGAATGGATTGACGGCCAGGGGCTCATATATCTCGTGCAAAAATACTTTTTTAAACGGAACAATGTCTATTAACAGTAACATTAACAGACTAAAAGGAGGGTAAATTAGAATGTCTGTGGTGTTTGTTGCAAGATTCTAGTTTACGAGATACCGTATTCTGAAATTTCCGCACTGATAATGGTTTTTGCCATTCAACCTGAGTAGTTGGTAGCCACGATGTTGGTATGTTTACTTACAGTTTGCTTGTGTGTTACTTGAGTGTATTGCGACTTCCAAATCAGTTAGTGTGTGACAGTCCGAACAGTAGGTCGTGAGAGGACGGTGGGGTTCCTCAACGCACAAGAAGCCGGCGTATTTATGGTGTATGGAGAATGTAGAAAGAATGCAGTTCGTTCACGTACGGTGTGTGCAGCAAGATAACTTGTCAATTATTCATCAACCTCTTCAACCAGTTATTCAAAAGTGGTATTGTTACTCCTAGACAGCGCGACAGAAGGAAAAAAGTGAAGGCAGGTGAGGGGGAAATCAATGTTCTTCCTGCCGTTGCATGTTATCCGCACGTTAGTATCACACGAGGAAGTGACATGAGTCAGGCAGGAGTTCTACGAATCCTCCATCGACCCAGATCGCCTCCCTACCACATCTCTCACCATCAAGAAGTGCATGGAAACGATTATGAGAATCTTGTTAACGTCTGTACAGGGGCATTGAAACAATACACTATGGAAGTATCGTGTGTCTTAGTCAACAGAATTCTTCTGAGTTTGATTCCGCATTGTCATCTGTAAAATTCCGACGTTTCGGCGACTGTTGGAAGGCGCCTTCCTCAGGGTGTATTGCTAACTGCCGAAACGTCGGAATTCTACAGATGACAATGCGGAATCAAACCCAGAAGAATTTGATGGACTGTGACAACGGCCGCGGAAGCCTATGTTTACATTTATCGTGTGTCTTGTTTATTGATGAAGCCACGTTTACCGATTCTAGCAAGGTGTACCGCCGAAACATGGCCTACTGGTGTTTTCACAGCCGCCTTGGTTTCGTCAGGTGGAACATCAGCGTGCTTGAAATGTAAACGTGTGGTGTGGGGTAGTGACCATCAGCTTTTCACAGACGGGAAATTGAATGCCCACAAGTATCGCAAACCCGTAACAGATTATCTGTCACGGATGCTAGATGATTCTCTGCACACTACGAGGATCCTGTGTTACCAATATGTTAGCTCTGCAACCCATCGTGCAGGAAATACTACATCATGTCTTCACTAGCTGTTTACGAATCGTTGGATTTGACGCAGAGGACCTGTACTTTGGCCGGCTCGCTTCCAGGATTTGACGCCTGCAGACTTCTTTCTGTGGGGAAAGTTGAACTACTACTAGGAGATACAGACTCCACCGAATGACATGCAGTGATGTATTACTGCACGCTGCTCTTCATCTCCGCTGAAATGTTAGTAATTGTGCAGCAGTCGTTCCATACCAGACTGGAATCGTGTATTGGCGCTGCCGGTGGTCGTTTCGAACACAACCTCTGATAGTCAGTTGTCTCGTTACTGGTCAGAATCCACATAACTAGTGTATGGACTTGTGTTGTTCTTTAGTGTGTGCTACTCGAGTCGTGCAACTGTCGGTGTGTGAATTTTCAAAATACGATATCTCGTTAATGATTCGCACTATAATCCTGCAACAAACACCACTATCATTCTAATTTACCAATATTTAAGTTTGTTAGCGTCAATAGGCATCGTTCCATTCAAAAAAGTGTATGTTCGCACAAAAAATACACTTCCTAAGCATTATTACAATATTGATTGACTATGAATACCTGCCCCTGACTACCAACAGTTCTGTGAAAACGGGACGGTAATAGCTCTTACCGTGTATATTTATGGTAATACACCAATAATTAAAACTAACGTTAAAAAAAGAGAAAGAGTTGACTCAAGTTGAGACTAAATTTATTTTCACAAGTTAAACGGAATTTAACACAAGCCAATACTAAAAAGCAATAGAAAGATTTGGCAGAGTGAGGAAATAACGCAGCTGTGACCAGGGGGCGCTTTTCGAGAGGAGCTACACCGCAGAACGCGCCGACCGTCCACGGCGTTCTCTCATTTCCCAGGGCGATGGGGTGAAGTGCGCGTCCGGCGAAGAACTGGTGGCATTTGCTTCTTAAGTAGGCCCCCTTAATTCAACGTAAGGTGTAAAGGTGGAGTGGTGTCCCATCTTGGTAGCTTGCAGCGGTGTTGAAAGCACCTTCTGCCCGCAGACCCAAAACCACATTTGCATTCCTAATATAAATGTAGGAGGTTTGTGGACAGACTTGATATGATAAGAGATAAAACGCAATGGACGTGCTCACGTTTGTAATACTTTCCGTTAGTAATGCGTTAGTAATGAGGATGGAACAAACTTTACCGTGTGTAATCACATGCCTTGTTTTTTCACACTCCTGGGGCCTCGGCCGTATGAGAATTAATGTAACTACCATCTTTCCACGCAACTTCCCCTCGTAGCACGTCGGCCTTTACACGGAGGGGTAAACCTAAATTAAAGCACGTTTTAGTACGGCAGCAGACATTTCTCACCAAGCCACGTACGTTTATACTGTCGAAAAAAATGATCGTTCACCTGGATGAGACAGTTCTACTATTCAAATTGTTTAGTTAATCTATTACTTATTGTGTTGATCACGTACATAACAAAAAATTTGTCTTTTGCAACTGGACGTTTCTTTCGCTTGTAACCAACTAAAAATAATCAAAAAGATGTCGCAAACAGAAGACAGCAATATTGAAAGCAATTACGAACATGTTACATCATAAAGCTACAGCGACACCTCACTGCAATTTCACCCTCAGCACTTTCTGCGAAACCTGAGTCTCCTCTACAATAACTGAGCAAGACATTCTGCAGGAAACGTTATGTGTAGTGAACTGTATAAACGTGTAAGCGTAGGCTTCCGCGGCCGTTGCCACGGTCAATTCAATTCTTCTGCGCTGTTGACTGCATTATAAGTATGAAAATTTGTCCGACGTTTCGGCCACTGTTCCGAATGGCCGGAACGATAGAAAACTTTATATATTGACAATGAGGTCAACAGCCCAGAAGAACTGTATTGATGCTGCATAAATATGACATTTCAGTTGGAAACGTGTCGTACAAAAGAACTTAAGAAAAAGTGAAAAGAAGGGAAAAATAAAATTAAGTGGTAAATCATAACCATAGGTTCAGAAATATGCTATCCAATCAAAATCATCCAAACTCCTATTACTTGGCATTAATAGGTGCTGTGTCAACCTTTCGCCTCGTTGAAGGCTTGAACTCTGTTGGGAATAGTTTCAAAGAGGTGTCTGTTTGCGGAATAGCAGCCCAATACCAGGGAAGGGAGTGACGTCCGACGATGGAGTCTGGAGCGAAGTCGACGTTGTAACTCGCCCCACAGGTGTCCACTGGGTTGTGATCTGGAATGTGGGCAGAAGAGTCCATCTCAGGAAAATTACTGTCCACGAATCATTGCCTCACGGATGCTGCTTTATGACAGGGTGTATTCTCATGCTGGTGCAAACAGTCATTGTATACGAACTGTTCCGCTACTGTATGCAGTACACAATGGTGTGTGAACTTATTTCGTATCACTCACATTAGCGTTTTCTTAAGCGCAATAAGAGGACCACACCACAATAATGAATAATACCCCCTTACTGATCCACCACCTCCTCCATACTTCGCTGTTGACACTACATGCAAAAGCAGGTAGTGTCATTCAGGTATTCGCTACGCCTAAGCCCTTCTATCGGATTACCACGGGTTATAGAGTGATTCATATCTGAAAATCACTCGTTTCTAGGTATTCCCCCCAGCGTCACTTAGCACTACAGAAATGTTCGGCTTATGAGGAGATGCTCGTCCGTTGTACACCAATCTTATTAACTCTCTACGTAGAGTTCCGGTGCTACCTAGACTGCTGGTAGCACTTCGGACGTCGCCATTAATGGCTTCCGCTGATTTCATGCTAATTTTTACAACCACTTTTCGCAAGTGCTAGACGTTGCCTGTCCATCAGTGCACGAAGTCTTCTGCCTGCTCTTGGTTTAGCTGTTGTTGTTCCTTCACGCTTCCAACTGACAATATCACCAGCAGTGGACTTGGACAGCCCTAGAAAGGCTGAAATGTCCCAGATGGACACCTTACTCGGGTGGCGCTCAGCGACTAGTCAGTGTTTGAAATCAATGCTCTCTCCTGACTGACCCCGTCTGCTTTTACTGTTCCTCTACTCACAGATATATATATATATATATATATATATATATATATATATATAAAATATTAAATTATTTTCTTTATATTATACACTACTCATGATGCCTAGTACGATGAACGTTCAGTAATAAATGAAACACATGTTTTCTCACCCAATATCAGTTGAAAAAAGGCGGACTCTATAGTGAGACATCTTGGAATATTCACACTAAAGCCCCTATAGCTGCGATAGGTGGCGGTGCTATACCTAACCTTCAAAATGGCGTCTGTAACGGAGATATGTTCGAGGAAGATAGCTGTCTTTTCCTTTTGTAGGAAAACCAGAGCATCGCAGATATTCATAGCTGCTTGTAGAATGTCTACTGGGACCTGGCCGAGAACAAAAGCACGGTGAGTCGTCGGGCGAGGCGTTTTTCATCATTGCAGTAAGATCGTGCCATCCGGCCGCACAGTAATGTGACTTCTGCAACGTTGTAACGTGCGGACAGTCTCGTTCGAGTTGATCAACAGATCACATTCGAACTTCCTCATGACAGCCCGATGCCATACATGTCTGTGCACCTGAGAGGTGATCACAAACTTCATTGTAATGTTCTACGCCATCCACACTACAGCCCAGATCTCGCACCTTCAGACTTCCATGACTGCACAGTGGTGAATGCACTCCAAGAGAAGAAGCACTTGGATGATAGGGAAGTTTTTGATGCAGCAAGACGTTGGCTCTGACATAGATCAGTACTGTGTACTATGTGGGTATACAGGCCCTTTAGTAAGGTGGCGTAAGGCCGTCGTGTTGAATAAGATTGTGTTGAAAGATAGAGATTTTTAGCAGAAATAATTATGAATAATATGGTGTATTGGAATTCTGAATGAAACCAACCTGATTACAGAGTAAATGTTACATTACTTTTGGAGCGGCCCTTGTATGAATGGGTGCATCATGTTTGGTTAGAATCAAAATAATCACTGAAAACGCCATTTTTCATGCGTACATGATAAACGCAATTGGGGTATCAACTGAGGAAGATTTGCAGCAAATACTAACAACATTATTAAATACTAGTGAATCTGGCAATACTTTGCAATTGCTAAATATATATGTATGGAAAATGGATATACGTCCTCATCTCCTCCTTGCCACCTCTCTCTATCCCTCTGCTTCTCCCTTTATCCACCTCCTCCTCCTCCTCCTCCTCCTCCTCCTCCTCCATATCCATTTTCTCCCTTTTTCTCTTTCCATCTCCTCCACCACTCTCTCTTTGACCTTGTTTATTGTTATTGCAAATGGAACCTTGACTGAAAATAGAAGTCAGAATGATGTGTAAATCGGTTGGAATCATTAGTATATAGGGTATGAGACAGACCTTTCCAGCTGGATTTCTGAAGATTGTAGCCCTAATGACAGTATTTCGCTTGGTTTTGATCTACGAATAGGTAAGATAGTAAAGTTAGCCAAAAACACAGTTTTCCGGTTTTCTGTTAAAAATGATTGTGAGAAGGAAAATAAAACCGCACATTTTCACAGCACAGCTTAGCATGTTCTTTCTCGCAGCTCGTTTCAAAGAAAGGGTTTCTTGTATAATTCTTATTCAGTTTGGCTCCAAACGCTGTCTACGCTCTATGTCAGTCCCATTGAATCGACGATCATATAGTTGTGATTACGCCCACCGATATATCGACGCCACACTGCTGGCATTTTTTCCAGATAAATAAAGTGTGAAGTCATATCAACTGCATATTTTCAACACAGGAACTGACTTCAATGCAATCTTTCCAACAAGCCAAATTTATGATCACCACCGATAAAACACTGAAATATCGTTTTCAATTGTATCCTTTTTCGTAAAAATGAATATTCGACGAGTAATTTGTTGACTGAACGTCACAATTTCTTTTTACCAAAACATCCGATAGGAGAACTGCCAAACCGACCGTCAAATTACCTTCATTAAGATTTTCATACAAAAATATCATCTAAATTTTCGACTGTTCTAGTGAATTTTCCAAAAATTGTCTTTCATACAAACCTTGCCCTTCAGCCACAAATTTTCGTATTTTATTAAATGCACGATGCCTTTCGGGCCCTGTGGGTCCATCATCATGTGTAACATGCCTTCACACATGATTTACCTTTGCTCTTGAATGATGTGAAGTGCATATTCCTCTCATGAAAAGGTTTGATGTTAGGTTATGAATTTCGGAAGTCAAATGCGGAAAATATGTGCAAAATAGTGAAAAAGTGAACAGTTTACACTTACCACATAATCCAAGAAACGTGTTTTTAACCTTTTAACAGCATCATACACTCTCTTCTCCATCCTGTACATGCATATCACTTCACTCAAGAGGTACATTTCGGTACACATGTATGTAAACACTTCAGTGATGTTCCTGTACATGGTGCGATCAAAGATGAGTTTTTTGTAGCGCCAGACATCTAGTTATTAAACAATTGACATATGCAGGGAATAACTTTAGAATAGGCCTTTAAAACTACTGAAATAAATATGTTTTGCGAAATCTGTCTGTTCGTTTAATATGTATTCTGGTTTTTTGATTTTATATAAGTATATCTCTAGCTTTTCTGACAGATACAGGGTCTTACCATGGGCTGCATTATGCAGTACTACTAAACTGTTTTCTAGACTGTTGATGATACGTTACGTTACCAATAGCGCTGTAAAATAACTGATTTTTCATAATCGTTCAACCCGAAAGCAGTTATTTAGTCTTGAAAACGGGTTTTCAAGTTTCTGTCGGTTTTCCCTATTTAGTTGTTTCGCCTGTTATGTAATGAAGCCAATGGTAAGATTCTAAATCTGTTAGAACAGCTGGAGATATGTCTCCATAAAGTAAAAAACATGAATGTATATTAAATAAACAAACAGATTTCTCAAGCACAGTTATTTCAATAATTTTAAAGAGACCTGTTCTAAAGGTATTCCCTGCATATGTGCACTGTCTAATAATTAGATTTCTTGCACTACGAAGAAATTCATCTTTGACCACACCATGTACAGCAACATGTGTGAAGTGTTTACATACATGTGTACGAAAATCTACCTCTTGAGTGAGGATGGCGAAGAGAATGTCTGCTGGTGCTGAAAAGTTAAAAAAGCTTTTCTTGGATTATGTGGTAAGTTTACACGTATCATTTTTTCACTATTTCGCTCATATTTTGACTTACGAAATTCATAATCTAACATCAAAGTTTTCATGACGGGAATATGCATTTCACCTCCATCAAGAGTAAAAATAAATTATGTAGTAAGACAATTTACACCTGATGATGGGCACACAGAGTCAGAAATACATCGTGTATTTAATAAAACACGAAAACTAGGGCGTTTTTTAATTCCGACTCCAAGTATATTGAATGTCCGCCCCGATAGCTGAGTGGTCAGCGCGGCAGTCTGTCACGCCAAGGGTCCCGGGTTCGATTGCCCGCTGGGTCGGAGATTTTCTCCGCCCAGGCACTGGGTGATGTGCTGTCCTCATTATCATTTCAACATAATCAGTGGAAGGCAACGGGAAACCACCACTGGAATCACTTCCCTAGACGCTCATGCGGTGGACCTCTCTGACGGGGTTTCTCCCATGACAAGACCTGCCGTAAGGCAGAACACAAAGTAAGTTAGTGTTGAGACAGGGATTAGTGATCATGATGTTGTCATTACGACTATGGTTACAAAACTTAAAAAGTCGGTCAAGAAGGCTAGGAGAGTAGTCTTACTAGAAAGAGCAGATAAGCAGTTGTTAGCATCCCACTTAGTAAATGAATCGACTTCATTTACTTCTGGTATGATGGACGTGGAAGAATTATTGCCAAATTTTAAACACATTGTAAATCACGCACTGGACAAGTATGTGCCGAAAAAGTGGGTTACGGACGGAAAAGACCCACCGTGGTTTAACAGTGCAATTCGGAGAATGCTCAGGAAGCAAAGGCAGTTGCACTCGCGGTACAAGAAAGATCGGGAGAATGAGGACAGGCAAAAGTTAGTAGAGATTCGTGCTGCTGTAAAAAGAGCGATGCTCGAAGCATTCAGCCACAACCACCGTCATACCTTGGCAAAAGATTTTGCTGAAAAGCCAAGGAAATTCTGGTCTTACGTAAAATCTGTGAGCGGGTCGAAGGCTTCCATCCAGGCACTCACTGATCAGTCCGGCCTGGAAACGGAAGACAGCAAAACGAAAGCTGAAATTTTGAATTTAGCATTTGAGAAATCTTTCACGCAAGAAGATCGCACAAACATACCACCGTTTGAGTCTCGTACAGATTCCCGTATGGAGGACATAGTGATAGACATCCCTGGGGTTGTGAAGCAGCTGAATGGGTTGAAAATAAATAAATCGCCAGGTCCTGATGGGATTCCAATTCGGCTTTACAGAGAGTACTCTACTGCATTGGCTCTCTACGTAGCTTGCATTTATCGCGAATCTCTTGCCGAGCGACTGCAAAAAAGCGCAGGTGACGCCTGTATATAAGAAGGGTAGAAGGACGGATCCTCAAAATTACAGACCAATATCGTTAACATCGGTTTGTTACAGGATTCTCAAACATATTCTCTTCGAATATAATGAATTTCCTTGAGACAGAGAAGTTGCTGTCCATGCATCAGCACGGCTTTAGAAAGCATCACTCCTGCGAAACGCAACTCACCCGTTTTTCGCATGATATCTTCCGAACCATGGATGAAGGGTATCAGACGGATGCCATATTCCCTGACTTCCGGAAAGCGTTTGACTCGGTGCCCCACTGCAGACTCCTAACTAAGGTACGAGCATATGGAATTGGTTCCCAAATATGTGAGTGGCTCGAAGACTTCTTAAGTAATAGAACCCAGTAAGTTGTCCTCGATGGTGAGTGTTCATCGGAGGTGAGAGTATCATCTGGAGTGCCCCAGGGAACTGTGATAGGTCCGCTGTTGTTTTCTATCTACATAAATGATCATTTGGATAAGGTGGATAGCAATGTGCGGCTGTTTGCTGATGATGCTGTGGTGTACGTGGAGGTGTCGTCGTTGAGTGACTGTAGGAGGATACAAGAGGACTTGGACAGGATTTGTGATTGGTGTAAAGAATGGCAGCTAACTCTGAATATAGATAAATGTAAATTAATGCAGATGAATAGGAAAAAGAATCCCGTAATGTTTGAATACTCCATTAGTGGTGTAGCGCTTGACACAGTCACGTCGATTAAATATTTGGGCGTAACATTGCAGAGCGATACGAAGTGGGACAAACATGTAATGGTAGTTGTGGGGAAGGAGGATAGTCGTCTTCGGTTCTCTGGTAGAATTTTGGGAAGATGTGGTTCATCTGTAAAGGAGACCGCCTATAAAACAGTAATACGACCTATTCTGGAGTACTGCTCGAGTGTTTGGGATCCCTATCAGGTCGGATTGAGGGAGGACATAGAAGCAATTCAGAGGCCGGCTGTTAGAGTTGTTACTGGTAGGTTTGATCATTATGCGAGTGTTACGGAAATGCTTCAGGAATTCGGGTGGGAGTCTCTGGAGGAAAGGAGGTGTTCTTTTCGTGAATCGCTACTGAGGAAATTTAGAGAACCAGCATTTGAGGCTGACTGCAGTACAATTTTACTGCCGCCAACTTACATCTCGCGGAAAGACCACAAAAATAATATAAGAGAGATTAGGGCTTGTACAAAGGCATATAGGCAGTCATTTTTCCCTTGTTCTGTTTGGGAGTGGAACAGGGAGAGAAGATGCTAGTTGTGGTACGAGGTACCCTCCGCCATGCACCGTATGGTGGATTGTGGAATATGAATGTGAATGTAGATGCAGATGAATACAATCGCGTTTAGAACTGCAAGATATGGATATTAATTTGTCCTCACAGCTACGAACGCAAAAAAATATGTGTTGAGGCGTTCTCAAGTGATGATCTTTCACATAGACGACAACTGATTTCTGCTTATATACATTACTTTACTTAGAAGTAACGGTACGTAGGGAGAGAAAGTCGTGCTGATAGCTCCTCGGACTCTGCCGCCGGCGTGCATTAGTTTAGTGCGCCAGCGGAGCCCCCGGCCACTGTGTCTGCGCCCGACTGGCGCGCGTTGACCCACATCGCCCGGCGCGCCGCCGGCGGATTTGCGGCGCCCATTGATTCGCTGCTCGTGGATGTGGATGTGGACGTGGATGCGGAAGTGGATGCGCGCGCTCTCCAGGCCGCGCTGCGCGACAGCCGCGCACAATGGCTCCGCATTTGCACGAGGGCCCTCGGCGTCGCGGACAAACGTAAGCAGCCCTCCACGTCACCGCCGCGAAATTCAATTAAGCCGCAATTGTGCCGCCGCGACCCACAAGCGCTGCTCACTTCCCACAGCTCTTACCCCGTGCGTCGCAGTCCTCACCCAAAACTCATAACGCGTAATCTCTGTGTTAGACCCGAGTACACAAGAATTGCGAGATGTTGTCTTCTTCACTCGGGAAGAAGACACTGTAGGGATTTGTCGCAATTTTCCTGTGTAAAATCAGATTTATGAACAATCCAGAAAGCTGTTCCAGTAACAGAAAACATTTACACAGATACACACACACATTCCCCGGTTCGATTCCGGGCGGAAACACACTCGCTAATGACCGTAGCAGTTTTGCGCCCTAAAACCACAACATAGCAGATACGCACGTGCGGATAAACTGCAGCCCACTTAAGGGCAGGGGTATCTTATTGACAAGTTACGTGCCAGATATGACAATAAAATCACATTAATCTCAGTAATATACAGACGTCACAGTGAAGGGTACGCAAGCAGTCGCTTCAATACACAGTGTAGCCTTCTTTGGCGGCAGAGTATGCTTGCTTTGCCGGCATTTGGCGGCCGAGCGGTTCTAGGCGCTTCAGTCTCGAACCGCGCGACCGCTACGTCGCACGTTCGAATCCTGCCTCGGGTATGGATGTGTGTGATGTCCTTAGGTTAGTTAGGTTTAACTATTTCTAAGTTCTAGGGGACTGATGTTAAGTCCCATAGTGCTCAGAGCCATTTTTTAAGCTTGCTTTCTTGCACGCACACGCTCATAAAAGTGCCGAATGGCATCCTGCGACAGATCATCCTAAGTATCTTGCGATTATTGTTACAGGTCGGCAATGGTTCTTCAAGTCCCTGTAGAGCGAGTAGGTTCACAACTGGTCATTTCCCTTACCTGTTCAACTGGCAAGAGATCTCATTAGTTTGCCGGCCAGGACAGTTGTACAAGGTCTACTGAATAAATAACCGAAAATGTTTTATAAAAAATACAAATTTTCGACGAAAATTGCGGTTCTTAGTTATTTAGTGGTGATGTCCCGAGACGTATTAGATGGGGCCTGCACGCCTACTTCGTGAACGAGATGCTGAGAATCAGTCAAACAAGATGGCGGCGCTATTGCAGGAGCAGAGGAGTGTCACTGAATTTCTGTTAGCTGAAGGGATGAAACCAGTCGCAGCTCTTCGTCGGATGGCAGTCCAATATTCTGACATGCGTCTGAGTCCAACAAAAGTGTACGAGTGGGCAGATAAGTTCAGATGGGGTGTCACATGTGTTGAAGATTCGCTAGGCCCAGGACGCTCTGTCGGTGCATTCACGGAGAATGCTACCAAGAGTTAAGTTGATATGAGAAAATAGGGGCATTATAGTAAGTGATATTGCAGCAAAGAAGAACATTAGTGTCGCATCAGCCCACCATATCGTTCATGACATACTGACGTTCAAGAAAGCGTGTGGGTGCTGGGTTCCATTTGACATCAGGATGAAAGAAAGGCGCGTGAGTCTGTGCAAGGAGATCTGAAGTGCGTTTGGTTGCTGCGCCCCCCGTATTCTCAGTACCTAGCACCTTCAGATTATCAAGTTTCTAAACCACTGATAGATGTTCTTAGTGACTCGAGGTTCGCTGATGATGAGGATGTCTGGCAGCGGTGCATAACTGATTAAGAACACGCCCACAAGAATTCTTTGCAGGTGGAATTCTCAAGCTTGTCCAGCACTCGCAAAAGTTCATATAACTTGAGGGTCAAGTCTCCTAATATATTCTCGAAAATTGTCCATTTTTTACTGAATGACCCTTGTACTGAACGAAGAGCACATTTAGACGAAGCAGCTGTAAGCGGACGTACATTGTCCTGCTGAAAATTACATCGCCTTCCTATAGAAGAAATGGTATCAGCAAGTAGGTAACAGCCTGTGCAAAGTAGCGGACACTTACTATTTCACCCTGGAGAAACATCAGATGTGACCGTGAATTGTAAGTGTTGGCCCCCATACCATGAAGCCCGGGATGGGACATGAGCGTCGTGGGAAAATGCACTCTGGAATAGGCACCCAACCAGGTCTATGCCATACACCTGTACGTCCATCACTCACATGTAGATAGAACCTAATCCCTGAAGGTAACACTGCGCCATTCCACTCTTACGTCAACATTCTCACGACGCTAGCGGATCGGCGGTGTCGTGGTGTCAGTGGTGGCGTGGCCAGAGGTACACGTGGTCGTAATACTGCTGCAGGCAGGCTGTTGCTAATGGTCCCTGATGACACATCAGATGCAATACGTGCCCCGATTTCCCTCCTGGATTCTGTATGTTACACCGGCCACTGATGCTCTCACAATGTGGCGGTCTTCATATGCATTTATATTACGTGAACGTCCAGAACCTGGTCTACAGGTGGGAGGAATGTTCCACAGACCACTGATGAAAGCAACGGCACACTACAGACACATTGTGACAACATGCGCAGCAATCCGTCGCTACGTCCAGCTTTCCGCAGGCCCACTGTGCGACCCAGCTCAAATCGCTGAAGCTGTTCATCAGGAGTACGTACTCGTCGATGGGGTACGGTTGTACCCTAGAATGGATGCTGCAGAGGCCATTTACATTTAAACACAACGCGGTTACTGCCTGCGGAGTCAAACCACAGGCTGCAGAGGCGGGTTTGCTGAGCGCCGCCTGATCGCCGATGAATCATAATTGCTGCAAATCCCCAGTACCCACACAGTATACTCTGCTGCCGCTCATCACAGCCATTGAGGGTGTCCCATTTTATCCAGCACTGTAGAAGATGTGTTTACAAAACAAGAACTTCTGTTTCTCGAAAATATTTTTTTTCATTCGTGGCGTCAATGTCATCTGGTTCAAAGTAGTCCCTATTACATCTTAGATACATATGTCAGCGCTATTTCCAGTTCCCTTCACTTCTGGAATTCGTTCGTTTGCATAGCTTCTCGCTCTCTCAGCGATGCATTAGTAGGTGTCATATTGTGGCGCAGAAGTCATGAACTGTTTGTGGTTAGCCCATGTTTCATAACTTGTTATGACAGTTTCAGAAGCTCTGAAACGTTGTTGACTTTATCAACCGACGCTTTAGCAACTTGCATTCACCGCTGTTTTTAATAGATTTCAACAATTTTGGAACGATTTTTACTGTCACATCTTTCAAACTGAAAAATATTAAAACATTAGATGGCATTAGCCAAAAAGTCAGAAACTTCTCTGTCAAAGTAATTAGGTGATAGTTGATTATCATTTCTTTCCAGTTTTCCGAGGTTCGTCGATGGATGATGGTGCCGGGCCGTACAGGGCCTTAGTCGTCTTAGATTTCCTCATCACGGTCTTCGAAACGCATGCGTCACTCTTAAACTACTATTTAAACCACTACTTAACTCGTGGCCGGCTCACTATAGGCTATACTTAGCATTTCAAAACCTCTGCTGCACTTTACTCCGCCCTTGTAACAACATGTCACAAGAATTATTTGATCACTTATGATATAAAATAAATAATCGCTGATTGCATCAAAAAACATGTGACGTGTGTGAATGTAGTCTTCCACGGATATGCTACTCAAGTGTCCGTTTCGCCAGAAGATGACAACTCTCGGCACATGGCGGTACTTTAACACTACCACATGGCCGTAAACTCGAGAGATTTTCACCCACATGTAACATTCGAAGAACGACAACAAATAAATATCCGAATGACTGATGCATGACGGGTACTTTTTTGTCATATTTACTAGTGTAACAACGAGAATTCGTGCGAATCTGACTGATACGATACGATATATCACAAAAACTCCGGATATTTTTGAACTCATCTCGTATACGAACGTCATTTCGAAACTAACGCATCCCATTTATTTTCATTTAAATTACAACACATACAGAAACAACAATATCACAGTTAAATAGAGCTGTATTTCAGCTATACTGCGTCGCATCGCGTCCACCATTCGTTGTGCGTTTATGCCAACGATTGATAAGAACGTGCATACCGCTCTCGTAAAATCGTGAATGAGCTGAGGGCATCCACTGTCTTACAGATTTGACAGCAGCGTCTCAGTCTGGAAAATAAGAGCCACGTTGTCCATCTTTCATAACCCCAGGCACTTGGGAAGGTGCTAAATGCGGACTGTACAACAGATGTGGTAAGACAGTCCACCCAAATTTGGCAAATAGTACTATGATCGCAAAACAACTGCGGGTGCAGGAATTAGTGTTGCGAACCAAGCATTCTGTTCTCTCTCCTGACTCTGGAAATTCGGGCTTCCAGCCTAGTCATTGTCGTCTTATAAGTTCTGAACTGACGGCTGCTTTAGGCTCCAAGACATCCAAAAGGTGTCCTCTACTTATCCTAGGACACTGGACATCGCTTTATCTGCAGATGGTTGTGTCTTGAATGCAGAGTTGAATACTCGTAGCCGGCCTGCGTGGCCGTGCAGTTCTAGGCGCTTCAGTCTGGAACCGCGTGACCGCTACGGTCGCAGGTTCGAATCCTGCCTCGGGCATGGATATGTGTGATGTCCTTAGGTTAGTTTAAGTAGTTCTAAGTTCTAGGTGACTGATGACCACAGATGTTAAGTCCCATAGTGCTCAGAGCCGTTTGAACCATTTTTGAATACTCGTACCAGCAATAAATGCATGTTAGTCAAGTATGTTACATGTGTGATTACGACCACAGACATGTATCTACACGAAAACTGATATTTTGGTTGTGAGCTGCGAAGGCACTGAATGTAATTCTACGACAAGTAGCTCGTATTGTTACTAAACAGATAAAAAATGGTTCAAATGGCTCTGAGCACTATGGGACTTAACATCTGAGGTCATCAGTACCCTAGAACTTAGATCTACTTGAACCTAGCTAACCTAAGAACGTGACACACATCCATGCCCGAGGCAGGATTCGAACCTGCGACTGTAGCGGTCGCGCGGTTCCTGACTGAAGCACATAGAATCGCTCGGCCACACCGGCCGGCTAAACAGATAATACAGTCGTTTAGAACCGAAGGAGATGGCAGAGCGTGAAGAAACTTAAGTCATATTCGGAGAGGGCGGAGTCAATTCCCTGTATGACCACCCAAGTTTGTGTCGTATGCAGTTTCTTTAACGGAGGATGTCACGGATCGGGTTCGAAAAAAATCGATTGTTCAAAAATATTTTTTTTAAGCTAGAGAGTTTAATCTATGTTGAATGTAGGTTTTATCTTTATAAAATCGTTAGAAATGTCTTTAAAGTATTTAAATGTGTAACTCTACACTCCTATCGACGCCCACTTTTCCAGACATTTGGTAAACTGTTTGCTTCAGCGAATTTTTTTGAGTGCAAAGCATGGAGGTAAAAGAAGAAGAGAGTGGTCATTACGCCACACACTTGAAGCCGAACACCGCCATCTGCAGCACCTCGAAACCTTAGGTTCACCGTATTCGTACTTCGTAGGTTCACCGCGGTGATACTTTCCCGTGACGTCACTCCGACATGCCTGTGACCAGTTTTGACTGTGTTGGGTGCTTTGATCGTATGGAGATGTAGCCGTTTCATCAAAAATGCCAGCTTGCGTTATTTACGGGTGTACTAATCGATGAGATCGTAATCTAAAGTTTAAAGAAATCAAATTTCATTCGTAAGTGGAGCCGTCCAAGCAATATTTTCTCTTGTATATATTAATTATGATTGCACTGCTTGCTTTTACTGTATTGCTTCTATTTCTGTCATTTGACTTTGTTTGCCTTATTTTGCTCTGTGTCTGCTCTTTCTTTACTTTCCTGTGTTTTACTTTACATTCCAAATCGCAAACGCTCCGAAATCCGAACAACGATCAACGTTCTCATTTCCGCACGACACACAGCTACGTAACCACGCTGATTGTTTGGGAAGCATCTCATGCCATGAATTTCTCCTGCCAATAGTCATTCATTGTTCAAAAATCCTCCCCCAACAAAAAACAAATTCTGGCTAGTACAGCCGGAGACAGCGGCCATGTGCGCGCGCTTTTGTGTGTCTGATTGTGTGAATACGTATGTGTAGTTTGCTTCCTTTCTGAAGAAGGCTTTAGCTGAAAATTCATGTGAACACACTTTTCGGTGTACGTGATTGTTTCTTGGCTTGCGAGCACTAGTCTATCCGTTCCACAGTATAGTTGTTCCTTCACGAAGTTTGTTGTGAATAATCCGCTGCACTTCAACAGGAAAAACGGCGTACATAATTACAATACCAAAAGGGAAAAATGGCATTCCTTACGCCACATTCAAGTTGTCTGTAGCCCAAACAGGAGTTCACAGTGCTGTAACCAAATGTTTTGATCACTTACCCGTTGGTATAAAATGCCTGACAGGGAGCAAAATAAAATTTGAAACTGAACTGAAAACGTTTCTCTCTGACAATTCGCCCTATTCTGCAGAAGATTATCTATTACTGTAATGTGTAAATGGTCATGGGTAGGAATTACTGACTAATATGTCATTAATTAAAAAACTAAAAAGCTGAAAAATGATCAACATGGAGGCATATTTATAAAAGATATTGAAGTCAATAAATAATTACTTGTTCCACTTTATTACGATATATGGTGCAAATCATACATGGAACATGAAACTAAGTAACTATTGATGTACCACAAAGCGCGGTAAGGACATTGATAACCTCTAACGCAAATTCAAAAGTAAAATCACGCCGATGATTAAAGTATTAGTACAGTCCAATTGCGCTACGTTTGGTTACTCCTGAAAAACTGGCAGAGCTACTGGCGAGAAATATTCCGGGAAAATAAGCAAATAGGTCACAGTTGGAAAGATGGGCCTACACTTAGTCTGGTTAGGCTATCATTACAAAAGAAATTACTTTCATACATGTTAAAGCAAAATGTCTGTTTTAAGAGGTCTTTAGCGTTTGAGACCATTCCCTTAACCACATCGCTCGAACGCACAACGCTCGAAGATGTTCAAAAAATTTTTCTATATGTATAAATACCCTGTAAATTGATGTGATGTCTTTAGGTTAGTTAGGTTTAAGTAGTTCTAAGTTCTAGGGGACTGATGACCTCAGATGTTAAGTCCGATAGTTCTCAGAGCCATTTGAACCATTTTGAAATACATCAACAAAAACAAGTTACATTAACGAGGCCAAATGTGTACTACTATTGTGTCCATTTAAGAAAAGAAAAAGTCCGAAATTGCCTTTCTTAAAGTGTGTTATTCACGTAAGCACTGTAATTTTTAATATTTAAAACAGTGGTGTGCAAACGACAGATGTAATGGACAGGAAGCAGTCGCAAACAGTAGTCTAAGATTTCGGGCTATTTCAAATGGTGGGAGGCCCCACCCACTCTAGCTTCAAAACAAAGTAAAGCCTAAGCCTATAGTGCCATTAACTTTCATTAACTTCTTTTTTTACCTTCATGGTGCAAATGGCCTTTCCTTCAGGTATCCTTGGCCGATAACTATACCTTTACCTGAAATGTGTACCTTTGGCTGACAATTTCAATGGCTCTGGTTTGTTTACATTTGGTGACACGTACGCATATTAGTATGTGGTGAGTGAATTAGCAAAGCACAAGTAAACATGATGGGAGATGGCAAAAATGTGTTTAAGAAACTTCAGTTTCACCTAAAACTTTATACAGGCAATGGAAAAACAGTTACACACGATCTGTGCCCGAAAGGAGATTGTTGGGAAGTATAAGTTAAGAAATAAAACTGTTGTTGTGGTGGTCTTCAGTCCTGCGACTGGTTTGATGCAGCTCTCCATGCTACTCTATCCTGTGCAAGCTGCATCTCCCAGTACTTACTGCAACCGACATCCTTCTGAATCTGCTTAGTGTATTCATCTCTTGGTCTCCCTCCACTGTTTTTACCCTCCACGTTGCCCTCCAATGCTAAACTTGTGATCCCTTGATGCCTCAGAACATGTCCTACCAACCGGTTCCTTCTTCTAGTCAAGTTGTGCCACAAACTCCCCTTCTCCCCTATTCTATTCAATACTTCATCATCAGTTATGTGATCTACCCATCTACAGCATTGTTCTGTGACACCACATTTCGAAAGCTTCTATTCTCTTCTTGTTTAAACTATTTACCGTCCATGTTTCACTTCCATACATGGCTACACTTCATACAAATACGTTCAGAAACGACTTCCTGACACCTAAATCTATACTCGATGTTAACAAATTTCTCTTCTTCAGAAACGCTTTCCTAGCCATTGCCAGTCTACATTTTGTATCTTCTCTACTTCGACCATCATCAGTAATTTTGCTCCCCAAATAGCAAAACTCCTTTACTACTTTAAGTGCCTCATTTCCTAATCTAATTCCCTCAGCAGCACCCGACTTAATTCGACTACATTCCATTATCCTCGTTTTGCTTTTGTTGATGTTCATCTTATAACCCCCTTTCAAGACACTGTGCATTCCATTCAGCTGCTCTTCCAGGTCCTTTGCAGTCTCTTACAGAATTACAATGTCATCGGCAAACCTCAAAGTCTTTTTATTACTTTTCTGTGGATTTTAATACCGACTCCGAATTTTTCTTTTGTTTCCTTTACTGCTTGCTCAATATACAGATTGAATAACATCGTGGATAGGCTACAACCCTGTCTCACTCCCTTCCCAACCACTGCTTCCCCTTCATGTCCCTCGACTCTTATAACTGCTAATGGTTTCTGTCCAAATTGTAAATAGCCTTTCGCTCCCTGTATTTTACCCCTGCCACCTTCAGAATTTGAAAGAGAGTATTCCAGTCAACATTGTCAGAAGCTTTCTCTAAGTCTACAAATGCTTTAAAACTAAAACGTATTAATGTCCGAAAGACGATGGTGTAAGTACCGGGTGGGTATAAAAAAATGGCAGCTACTCACGGAGGTCTAGTGTGGGCTGTAATTATCGTGTGGTAGCGAAGTCTGGTGGATATTCTAAAGCCTTAATGAGGAACAGACTTACACTACAAAAAAAAAAAACTAGTACAAATTTTGGCCACCAGGCGAAAGTCTGACGCAGTACAGAATCACGTCGACGTTCGTGACGCAGGCGTTTCCCGTGGCAGTAGCGGCTGCTCTGCTACCACGGCATGCTGGGGGATGGCGGGTGGTGGCTGCTGGGTGGCTGTGGGGTAACGGGGGGGCGTTCCTGCGCCTGGGGGGGACACTCAGGCAGCGGCTGTCGGTTCGCGGCCCGGCGGAGGCAGTGTCGTAGATGCGGCGGCGACCGACACAGGCTGCGCGTCATTGGACGGCGTCGTAACACCTGGAGCGGGGTCGACGCCCTTAAGTGGCGCAATCAGCAGGTCGGTCGATCACGCGGCGGGGGTCCGCGTGACGTGACGCACCTCACGTGGCTAGCCGGCTGCACGAGCCGTGTCTGCTGACGGGGCGCTGGCCAGCAGCTGCGCCCCTACGTCCCGTCCCACGCCTTCCCATTCAACTTGCACTGCAGCCTAGACTTCCGGCTGTATTACAGATCAGGCTGCCACAGCGACACTGATTTCATGTTCATGCTCTTTTTACTTTGCCATTATGGAAACCTACAGATCAGCCTGTCACCACCAATTATATTCCAAAAGCTGATCCCATAGAATATTAACATTTCTGCGTTCTGTCTTACGCATTTTTACATAAAAATACCTGTTCGCAACGAGACAAAACGTATCACGTATCGCATGTAAATTATTCGTGCCAGTTTTACACTTCGCAGATGAGTCGCAACTACTGCCCCTAGATGGTGACATCAGGTTTCCTACCGTGCACATTAACTTCCAGCTGTTTTTTCATCAGCGTTATCCAATGTCACAGACTAACGTTTCGGTATTGACATTTGCATAAAATATCTGTTCGAATGATTCAGCTGTTTCCATTAGCGACTACTCTGCTTCCTCGAACATGAGTTCTGTTTTTTTATTCTTTAGTTATTTAAATATATGCAAACATTTACTTGGGATTTATCGCAGGTATGAACTTCAGTATTGTAGTGCTGCCAGTAATTTATTTTCATTAAGATATACGCTTCCCAGTCGTCTTCTATGGTAATTCCAGGCTGATAATCATTCATTTTTTTAAATTTTGAATTCACCAAGTTTTCAACATAATTTCTCTGAACTTCTTCAAACTGTATCCGCTCTGAAATGTCTCTTTTCGTTTCCTGTTATTACAGATACAGGCAGTAA
Source organism: Schistocerca serialis cubense (assembly GCF_023864345.2). Classification (NCBI taxonomy): domain Eukaryota; kingdom Metazoa; phylum Arthropoda; class Insecta; order Orthoptera; family Acrididae; genus Schistocerca; species Schistocerca serialis. The sequence goes on along the minus strand of NC_064641.1, from coordinate 1,518,919 downwards.
TACTGCCGAGGAATTTTCCCAGAGAAAGCGAGCATTAATTTTAAAAAAAGGTCGCAAGTGCAGAAGCATAAAGCCACCGATAATCCCAAAAGGAATACTTCGTATTTGATATCATATTGTTCACAGTAATAAGAGCTAAATAATAATGTCATGCACTTGTACGTCAGAGCAGCTGAATGGAATGCACAGTGTCTTGAAAGGGGGGTATAAGATGAACATCAACAAAAGAAAATGGAATGTAGTCGAATTAAGTAATAGGAACACTGAGATGAAAAAGATGTATGTCTGTTCCACCTTCTTTTGTCCTCTTTCTCTTTTAAAAGAAGATAAGGAATAAATTTTCTCAAATAACAAGGCAATTACTAAAGGAACATTGGCTTTGTTTCAACAGAAAGGAGGACATTGTTAGAGGAACCCCTCGGCGTTCACTTGGATTAACGAACAATGAAAATATAGAGCGCTAGGCCGGGATCTGAATTTCAGTGCAGTTTTTCTTAGTCTGAAAAATATACAGGGTGGTGAAAAACAGTCTTGAAAAGCTTATAAGGGAGTTTGCAGGGAAGTTTCTGTCCAGAAATATTTGTATACGCTATTACGGAGCAGAAGAATGGTTCTTTGGCTGACAATATACTACGTTCTTGAGCTGTTTGGGAACAAACAGTGTACTTATCCATGCCGTAGTCCGCAGTATCGTACATGGGGCGTGCTCATTGTAACCTGAGGATTTGTTTCATACCTCGCAGGCGTTGTCTAATTGCGTATACCATTAACGGCCTCAATTGTACCGCGGGACATCACTCTAGGCAAATGTCTTTTAGTGTTGACAGCGCAACAGTGGTGTTCATGCCAGTATGTTGTTAATCTGCTGAGGCAGTGATTAGATGAGTGAGGCTATAGACTGTGTGTCTAACCTGTGACACCCGTCGTTAGCTCGTTACTTTGACCAAGGCTGCCGACTACGCGGCGGGCTGTTTCGTTCAAATGTGTCTGAATTCCTAAGGGACCAAACTGCTAAGTTCATCGGTTCCTAGACTTACACACTACTCAAACTAGCGTAAACTAAGTTATGCTAAGATCAACACACACACACCCATGCCCGAGGGAAGACGAACCTTCGACGGGAGGGGCCGCGCAATCCGTGCATAGCGCCTCAAACCACGCGGCCACTTCGCGCAGCTTGGTTCCAAATAATGGGTTCGAATGGCTCTGGAGACACTATGGGACTTAACATCTGCGGTCATCAGTCCCCCAGAACTTAGAACTACTTAAACCTAACTAACCTAAGGACATCACACACATCCATGTCCGAGACAGGATTCGAACCTGCGACCGTAGCAGTCGCGTGGTTCCGGACTGAAGCGCCTAGAACCGCTCGGCCACCGCGGTCGGCTCCGCGCAGCTGCGCGCTGTTTTATACTTAATGAAGTGTCAATCGAAAATTTACTATCTGCACCAGGTATAAAATCATCAGCAACCAAATACCCGATCTCCGCTCAACTGCAATGAAATCTTGTGTCTTATTCAGTCTTACTAAAATGCCGATGAAAAGTACAGTGGGTGCATCCGCAGAGATAGAATGCGCAAGGACACCTGTAAAGCAGAGAATAGAGAATGGCGGAAAATAAGAAAAATTTAAGGACTGCAGAAGACGCAAGACATCAGTGCATTTTACCAGACCACTGTGAAAACCATGGAACTGATATTTAGCGGTGAATGGCAGAACTCCTTGGAACAGCATAAGACTGCCCTACTGCAGGGCTATCTGGTGCAAGCTGTCACTATTCAGGAGGCCGGTGCTGGCTAAAAGACCTACGCTACAGGATGTGTTAGACATTAAGGGGACAAGAACATGATTTTTGATATGAAGTTTCCAAATATTTTGCTCAGCGTGGCTTAACTATGATGAATTAAAGTCCCGAACCACTGTGAAAACGATGGACTGCCACGCAGCAGTGAACGGCATAATCGCTTGGAAGCACGTAAGAGCCGGCCGGAGTGGCCGTGCGGTTCTAGGCGCTACAGTCTGGAACCGAGCGGGTTCGAGTCCTGCCTCGGGCATTGATGTGTGTGATGTCCTTAGGTCAGCTAGGTTTAATTAGCTCTGAGTTCTAGGCGACTGATGACCTTAGAAGTTAAGTCGCATAGTGCTCAGAGCCATTTGAACCATTCTTTGAACCAATCACGTAAGACCGCTGGGTTGGAGGATGAGCGTAAGAAGAGAAAGAGAGCAGGCAGTCTGCGCGCCACACGCTTCGCTCTCCGTAGCAGTTACACGAACCTACCAGCGTACACGGAGGAACTGGTTAACCGTTAGCCATGGTGCAGCGGTGCCGTTACGACTAGAAGAGTGCGCGTGCTCCAGTCGCTCCGAGGTCCTTCTCGTACCATTTTAAAGAAACTATTCGGTAAAAACTCTTGTTTTCATGTTACTTACAACGTTACATGTCAACTTCTGGTGAAGTGCTTATCATCTGTGTTGTGATCAAAGTTATAGTGATATTCCGCCTAGAAATAACACTTTGCACAAAATTCGAATACGTTGCGATGAAAAACAGGGGTCATATGGATTTACATTAAGTGCATATTACACCCCACATTGCTGGGTGTGAAATTTAGCTAACATTTTGTAGATACATATTGCAATAGATAAGAAAGTTCCACATGTTAACCGCATTGAAAAATACTGTCTTACTGGCTTCTTAACATTTGTCAAAATCTCATATACATCTACATCAACATCTCCTCTTGGCATATTATGATTTGCCAAAATCTCATCTACATCTACATCTACGTGGATACTCTCCAAATCACAGTTAAGCGCCAGGCAGAGGGTTCCTCGAACCACAATCACAATAATGTTGTACTATTCCACTCTCGAACAGAGTGCGGAAAGAACAAAGACCTGTATCATTCCATGCGAGCTATTATATCCCTTATTTTATTCAAAAAATGGTTCTGAGAACTATGGGACTTAACTTCTGAGGTCATCAGTCCCCTAGAACTTAGAACTAGTTACACCTAACTAACCTAAGAACATCACACACATCCATGCCCGAGGCAGGATTCGAACCTGCGACCGTAGCGGTCACGCGGTTCCACACTGTAGCGCCTAGAACCGCTCGGCCACCCCGGCCGGCTTATTTTATTATGATGATTGTTTATACCTGTGCAGGTCGGTGTCAGCAAAATATTTTCGCATTCGGAGGAGAAAGTTGGTGATTGAAGTTTCGTGAGAAGATTCCGCAGCAACGAAAAACGTCTTTGTTTTAGTGATGTTCACCGCAAATCCTGTATCATGTCAGAGACACTCTCTCCCCTATTTTTCGATAGTAAAAAACGTGCTGCTCTTGGTTGAAAAATTTAAGAGCGTGCAGCACTACTCCGAAAGAGGACGGACAAGCGTAGTGACTCACTGCGGACAGGTTTGGAATTTAATCCAGGTGATCGGCGTAAGGCTTCGTGCTCAGGAACGTTACGCCACCAGTTCTTCTCCCCTTGCCGTTCAAATACCAACTGTAAAGCTTTCTTCCATCTCCCGGATTCGAACATGCCTCCTCCGAGTTGAGTACCACTGTGCTGGCTTTCGTTAGCCACCTCGGCTACGGTGGTCAGCTACTTTACTTCTCCAGAGCCCTCCTCCACAATATTACCTGCTGCATACATAATACATCAGAGTAAGGCGTCATGCAAATTACGAGCACGTATGTCCGTTATCCACTTTCATAACTATCCCATCAGACATCTGGCTTCTTAACTTAGTCACTTCTGAATCAGGCTTCCTGATATAAAATCATTGGTTTGACTTTCCCCACCACTCCTGAAACTTAAACACTGAAATACTCTGTTCATGGTGATAAACTAATAGTGGCCAACTTTTCGATTTCTTGAGACGTTATTCTTGAGGAACCGATTGGAATGAAGCTAGCGAATAAGTTATTTAATGGATCTCCATTTTAATCTGCATCAGAAACTCGGCTACGAAAAACTTGGTATTTCAATATTTTTCACTGGCTATGTATCGCTGTTGACCGTGACCATTTCAAGTCACTGCTACAACTATACATAAAAAAGCATCATCCGAACGCACCTTGAAGGATCAACGATACCGACCGACCGTCGTGTCAGTCTCAGAAACAGGCGTTACTGGATGGGGATACGGGAGGGCATGTGTCAGCACACTTCTCCACTGGCCGTTGTCAGGTTTCGTGACTGCTGATGCTACTTCCCAGTCAAGTAGCTCCTATGTTGACCTCACAAGTGGTGACTGCACCCCGCTTGCCAACAGCACTCGGCTGACCAAGACCGTCACCCATCCAAGTGCTAGCCAGGCCCGACAGCGCTTAATTTCAGTAATCTGACGGGAACCGGTGTTACCACAGCGGCAAGGCCGTTGGTCACAAGTATACATTCCATTAAAGGAACTTCCTGTTTCCTTTCTGTGATCTATATAAAGCCGCCGACTTCTGAATTCATTTCGTCAAGTTTCATCCGCTGGAAGATAATCTTACTGACTTCCGCTTCTGATGACAGTTTCGATAGGATATAACGGAATAGCATTATTATGTCAAAAATATTTTCGGCGCTGTCAATTTTTTTAATAATGATCACTATTGTAACAGTATGAATGGTACGTTGATACGCACTTAGGTAACAAACATTTCAGATCCTGCTATTGTCATATGAATTAGTAGTTTTACCTCTGATTCGTTTAATTTTTGCTGGTAAACTACATCAGTAACAATATTTACCTATTACCAAGACACAGTCAGACATTGTCAGAGTTATACATAGTACACAGCAGTTAAGTACACTGCCGATGATCCTCTCTGTGAAGTGATTATTCGCCAGAAATGTGACGTCCTTATCTGTTCACCCGTTGACGTTAGAGGTAGTCTTGTCATTCACATTCAGTGTGTGTACTGAAGACAAACTGAAATAGAAGTCCGGCATAGTTTCCTGTCTTTCAGAGGGACCGGGTTTCGTTTTATCAGCACCAGAACGACGGTTTATTCGTGCGCTATCGCTCCGTCACAGGATGCACGATGCAGATCTACGTCAGAATTGAATGTCAACAGCGTTCTCCATCAGATGTGTGGTACAATCATAGCGGAAAGTGAATATCTGCTGCACAGTATGCTAATGAGTCGCTTATAAACGCAGATACTTTGTGCAGAGGACTGCAAAACAGTATGGGGCTTCATATTTTATTTCAGTATATAAGCTTACTCGATTTTCTTGCCTTCGTAAGTAGCTCAGCAAAACAAGCTCATTTATCTACAACTTATATAACATATAATTTATGAAGGTTTTTGTTACATCTTATGTTGTACCCACGACATGACGTTGTAGATGGACATATGTCAACTTTGAGTAAACCATTATTGCAGTCCGTAGTTGTTGGCTGTAACATTATTTTCAGAAACGTTTTAAAGTTGTACGATAATCTACTGTTGCACATATCTTATAATACGCTTTTTACTATCTGACAGATTTAGAAATTCACGTTTGACAGCTAGTTCTTCACCTAAAGATATTTATGTTGTTGTGATTTGTGTAGCTACGGAATTTCTGGTGTTTTGGTTATCTGTTATTGCTACAAAAAAAATTTTTAAAACGGTTGAGTCTGAAATTGGTATGTTCATTTACTGTATCGTAGAGATAATCGTTGGTGTGCATGTACTCGCATATTCCAAATTTCTCCAAAATATTCATGATTGAACTTTATGGGACTTCGTACAGGATTTGTAGTGCGTTTTCAATGTTGTCAGCTCCGTGTTCTTCATTTTTGAGGTGTGTGTAGGAGGTGGATTGGTTGTTATTTGTTCCTCTCGTATGTTCTCCGAATCTAACGATGAAATTTCTTCTGTCCTATATAAAATTTTGTGCAGTTATTGCAGTTAATTTTGTAGATTGCAGGGTTTAAGTGTTTCTGTGGTACGGCTTTTCTGAAAGTAGTTTTGTCCTAATATTACTTGTTGTTAGAAGGCTAGTTTCAGGTTTGTATTTTTTAGTGAGGCGTTTATTTTATCGGATGGTTGAGTTTGTTGGTGTGTAGATGATCTTCCTTTTAAATGCAGTTTCTCTCATTAGTGTTATTTTATTATTCATGGGGGTCATCTTTAGGGGGGTGCTTTTTTGTTTTATAACTGCAGAACCACATTAGGGTCATAATTGTTCTTGTTTGCGATTTATCGTCTTGTAGTTTTTTCTTTATGTGTGGGCTCCTGTTGCAGTGTCTGAGTTAACGCGCATTGCGCTCCCATTTCAGTATAATACCGACAGAGTCAGCCTACAGGAATTGTGAAATGAACCCTGTCGTCCAGGACCGGGTGCCACAAAGGGCGCAGATTCACCACGAGATAGGGGAAACTCACAGAAGGCTATTGTCTATTGAGGCCTAAGGGCTGTAGTGTGCGAGTGAGACAGACGAGAACCTACGTCATAGAGAAACCCAGTAGAAGCCGTTTGTGGCCAACGAGACGTAGCAGTGTTAAATATGGCGGACCTAACATCGACCATAAAGGGAAACATTTATGTAAACTATTTAATTCTGTATTAATGCAGGAAATGAAGCCACAATAATTTTAATCAGCCATCGTCCATAAATTTTCATGGTGATCCCAATAAAACTTGAATATTTATCATATTTACAATAGTTTAGGATTTACTGTTAAAGAGAAATTAACTAGTTTTGTAACAAAAACCTGAATGCTAAAATCTGAACGCTTTGGTCGATCTTAACGACTGACAATTCATATAGAAGCGCATAGTTAAAATGACATGTTGCAAATATCAACTGTGTAACTATTTATTTATTTCCAGTTGAGCATCAGATCATCATTTCCTCCACAGAAAATACACTGAACGATGACAGCATGACACCTTATTGAATCATCAGGTAATAGAATATTTGTTGTAAAGTTTAGTGTATAATACTTGCTTTTGTTCTTTATTTATTTATCAGAAAGCACATTGGTGCAAGGCTACTGGCCGTGACATTCAAGGTTAAGAAGAAAACCGTATTCATTTTATATAAAAGAATTTAACGTTTGTTATGTCATGGATATTATTGTTACTTTATTTAGAACGTGAAAGTGGTCAAGCTTTGATTATTTAAATATGTTAAAATGTAAAATAATGTAGAATAAGCTGTCGCCTGATCAAATGGACGGTTTCAGAAAAGGGAACTGCGCTAGTCAGTTGAGCGAAGATGCTCGGCATGCCGGAAACGCGGTGGGGGATGGGCAGAGGGGCAGTGCTGGTGCAGACGCGAAAGCGGACAGTTCGGTTGGAGACACCAAAGAGTGCATGGGATTTAGACGCGGAAGCGGACAGTCGGTCGTTAGGCAGCTAGGAAGTGGAAGGACTTAGGAAATGTCGCGTAGTTTGGTATCGCGGGACTTAGTCTCTGATCGGTGGGCAGCCGCGCGCCTGGTGTGAACTCGTAACTTCCCGCGTAGATAACTTGTAATTCGCGATGAGATTGTGAATGATTGAACTGTGTCAAGTGGATATGCGCTACAGCGTAACAGAAACTCTAAATACGATCACTTTCGCTATTAGTTTGCTTTCTGAATAAACATTATTGTAACCGCATCGCAACTGTGTGGCCTACATCCTCTATGGCTCGTTAATTTTGTTACCGATATTATTATTACTGTTGTTATATGTTATGTTAACTTTGTATTTCACAAACTTGCCACCAGCCAGACAATTTAACCAAAGGGTCACAAGTGTCTAATTTAGGACATGTAATGCGACACGTGCAGTTCAACCCCTAGACGAGTCTGAGCCAAGACATTTCTACGATGAGGAACCGCATTTTTAGCCCAAACATCTTTGGGATGTTAGCTCGCAAGTGACACATTAAGGATTCAGTTAACCATGGATTGAAAGAATGTATATTTATGAAATTTTGGATGTGAAGATACATGGTTAATTATTTCTGCAGATCTCAAAGTGTGTTTGTAGTTGTTGTTGGTTATTGTGAGATCTAGAAAGTTTATCTATTTGTTTTTTCAAGTTCTAAAGTGAATTTTATTTTAGGATGTAAATTAATGAATTACTGGTATACTGTCTGTATGTCGTGATCATGGAATATACACTGGTGTGCAAAACTTGGGGGAAGAAAGTGTCACATAGCTCAATGAAACTGAGACCGCACACAGAAGGAACTATTACAGTATAGTAGAAAAGGTAACGGAAAGAAATGACACTTTTATTCAAAGACAACAGCTAGGGCCTGCTCTGAAGTAATTGTGATTAATGGCGGTCCTGTGGACATTACAAAAGGCGGGGAATGAGTGTTAATAGGGCGCGTGGTCGCCACACATACTCTGCAACGTGCTCACATGCAGGCCACAAGACCAGTAAGGAGTCTGGTAGGGCATTCCGTCCCGCCACCAGCGAGGCTGACAACTGCTGGATCTTATTTGGTCCCAGTGGACGCGGTGCAATGTCTCCCCAACGCGTTCCACTCGTGTTCGATGGGATTTAAGTCGGGGAACCTGGCAGGTCACTGAATTCGCCGAATATAGTCTCATTCCAAGAGTTCGTGTACCTACGCTGCTTGACGCGGTCGAGCATTGTCTTCCGTAAAGATGAAGCCGGGACGAATGCACCCCTGAACAGACGCACATGGGGAGGCAGTACGGTGTCGCAATAGCGTTGACCAGTGAGTGTACCGTGTTCAAAGATCTGGAGGTCAGTGGGCCCACACAACATTATGTCTCCTCACGCCATAACATGGGGACCACCAAAAAGAGAGATGTGCACACACAAAACACCCAGGAACATTGTCGAAGATGATCGTTTCAGTGGTGCTGGTCTATGGTGTGGAGAGGCATGGTGTTGCATGGGCATGTTGATGTCTAAATCTTGTGCAATTAAACCGACGTGAACAACCACAGAGGCATTTCTCTCCTACCAGTCACACAAATTCTTACCAAAGCATTATAACCAGGGCAGAACAACAACTAGACCTTCAAATTAGTGAATATGAACATGGTTTTAGAAAAACAAAAAACATCTTGTTCAGAGCAGATTCCCAACTTTAAGTCAATAATAATGTGTCTGAAAAGAACATCTAAAAGTTGGGTAAACAGATTAGTTGACCAGAAAAACCTACGACAGTCAATAGAACGTCACTGTTAGAAATTCTCAGCCAACTGGGCTTTGAACGTAAAATCTAACACTATTAAACACTCATTGTAAAGTGAAATTTAGGCATGAAATTTGTAGAGGTCCTGAGATTAAAACAGGAGTCATATACTTGGTCTCTCCCGACTTATCTTTGATTGTGGTCTAGCAAACGACTTGAGGGAATGGAGAATACCATTCAGAGAAAGACAAAACAATGAAGAAATCAGGTTAGGAAAGAAAAACCTACGAAGAGACTGTTTAGTATTTCCAGTCGACCTTGATATTTTTCAGGCTCAGTGGAAACAGCCATTAGACAGATAGGTAGCTGAAAAAACAAGCTGGAAAGCAGGGTTAGAAATCTCATTTGAGGAAGTCAGATTTATGACAAACATTAAGGCAACCCTTTAGGTAAACTTAATAAGGAAAAACTGAGAAAACCAGCAAATTCAATTATCAAGGAGAAGTAAGTGAACATGAGCTTTCGGAGAAAGAAGCCATTGAAGCAACAGTTAGCAAGACAAAAACAGAGTGCTAACTCACTAAGAATGCATACAATAAAAAATCTGTAGCCCTCAGCGCTAAACTTAGACATTGGCCTACAGTACTCGTAATTCGCCAACAAGCAATTTATGCAGCAGAATGTCTGACTATTAACAAAAATCACAGGCAGGAAAATAATAAGTAATATTTTGGGGTCAAGAAAAGAGCAAATACAAGACATCAGAATAGTGAGCTTTATACATACACTGAAAACATTACAGACATGATAGGAAAAGGAAAGTAACTTGTATGGGCATATCAAAAAGACAAATCCCAACAGACTGACCAAAAGACTTTCCACATAGGTATGTAAATTTTAAAAAATGGATAACATCTTGTGCAAAGCAATTAAGAAGAACATAGAAGAACTCTGAATTACTTCACAACATGATGAGCAATGGCTGTCACTCATTAACTGCAAGATTACTAGGGTTTCCATGAACACTGAAAGAAGAAGACTGCACCATTTACACATAGGAGGAAAGAGAGAAACATCGAAAAATGGTAAGAGAAAAGTGGAAGAAAATAAAGGGGAAACAAACAATTGAATGAACGTAGTCCTTAATGGCTCATACGTAAAGGACAGAAAAGAAACAGTGAATACACAAAAATGAACTACTAGCTCAGAGGGAATTTTAGCTGAAAGAAGATTTAGCTTTCAAGAAGACTTTGTTCTCAAGAGGACTTTGAAAAATACATTTAGTACGACTTTCATTGGTTATGATACAGTATTTTTATTCATGCAAAACCATTGTTGTTGTTGTTGTGGTCTTCAGTCCTGAGACTGGTTTGATGCAGCTCTCCATGCTACTCTATCCTGTGCAAGCTTCTCCATCTCCCAGTACCTACTGCAACCTACATCCTTCTGAATCTGCTTAGTGTATTCATCTTTTGGTCTCCCTCTACGATTTTTACCCTCCACACTGCCCTCCAATGCTAAATTTGTGATCCCTTGATGCCTCAAAACATGTCCTACCAACCGATCCCTGCTTCTAGTCAAGTTGTGCCACAAACTTCTCTTCTCCCCAATCCTATTCAATACCTCCTCATTAGTTACGTGATCTATCCACCTTATCTTCAGCATTCTTCTGTAGCACCACATTTCGAAAGCTTCTATTCTCTTCTTGTCCAAACTAGTTATCGTCCATGTTTCACTTCCATACATGGCTACACTCCATACAAATTCTTTCTCAAATGACTTCCTGACACTTAAATCTATACTCGATGTCAACAAATTTCTCTTCTTCAGAAACGATTTCCCTGCCATTGCCAGTCTACATTTTATTTCCTCTCTACTTCGACTATCATCAGTTATTTTACTCCCTAAATAGCAAAACTCCTTTACTACTTTAAGTGTCTCATTTCATAATCTAATTCCCTCAGCATCACCCGATTTAATTTGACTACATTCCATTATCCTCGTTTTGCTTTTGTTGATGCTCATCTTATATTTTCCTTTCAAGACTCTGTCCATTCCGTTCAACTGCTCTTCCAAGTCCTTTGCTGTCTCTGACAGAATTACAATGTCATCAGTGAACCTCAAAGTTTTTATTTCTTCTCCCTGGATTTTAATACCTACTCTGAACTTTTCTTTTGTTTCCTTTACTGCTTGCTCAATATACAGATTGAATAACATCGGGGACAGGCTACAACCCTGTCTCACTCCTTTCCCAACCACTGCTTCCCTTTCATGCCCCTCGACTCTTATAACTGCCATCTGGTTTCTGTACAAATTGTAAATAGCCTTTCGCTCCCTGTATTTTACCCCTGCCACCTTCAGAATTTGAAAGAGAGTATTCCAGTTAACATTGTCAAAAGCTTTCTCTAAGTCTACAAATGCTAGAAACGTAGGTTTGCCTTTTCTTAATCTTTCTTCTAAGATAAGTCGTAAGGTTTGTATTGCCTCACGTGTTCCAACATTTCTACGGAATCCAAACTAATCTTCCCCGAGGTCCGCTTCTACCAGTTTTTCCATTCGTCTGTAAAGAATTCGCGTTAGTATTTTGCAGCTGTGACTTATTAAACTGATAGTTCGGTAATTTTCACATCTGTCAACACCTGCTTTCTTTGAAATTGGAATTATTATATTCTTCTTGAAGTCTGAGGGTATTTCGCCTATCTCATACATCTTGCTCACCAGATGGTAGGGTTTTGTCATGACTGGCTCTCCCAAGGCCATCAGTAGTTCTAATGGAATGTTGTCTATTCCCGGGGCCTTGTTTCGACTCAGGTCTTTCAGTGCTCTGTCAAACTCTTCACGCAGTATCTTATCTCCCATTTCGTCTTCATCTACATCCTCTTCCATTTCCGTAATATTGTCCTCAAGTACATCGCCCTTGTATAAACCCTCTATATACTCCTTCCACCTTTCTGCTTTCCCTTCTTTGCTTTGAACTGGGTTGCCATTTGAGCTCTTGATATTCATACAAGTGGTTCTCTTCTCTCCAAAGGTCTCTTTAATTTTCCTGTAGGCAGTATCTATCTTACCCCTAGTGAGACAAGCCTCTACATCCTTACATTTGTCCTCGAGCCATCCCTGCTTAGCCATTTTGCACTTCCTGTCGATCTCATTATTGAGACGTTTGTATTCCTTTTTGCCTGCTTCATTTTGCTCCTTTCATCAATTAAATTCAATATTTCTTCTGTTACCCAAGGATTTCTATTAGCCCTCATCTTTTTACCTACTTGATAGTCTGCTGCCTTCACTACTTCATCCCTCAGAGCTACCCATTCTTCTTCTACTGTATTTCTTTCCCCCATTCCTGTCAATTGTTCCCTTATGCTCTCCCTCAAACTCTGTACAACCTCTGGTTCTTTCAGTTTATCCAGGTCCCATCTCCTTAAATTCCCACCTTTTTGCAGTTTCTTCAGTTTCAATCTGCAGTTCATAACCAATAGATTGTGGTCAGAATCCACATGTGCCCCTGGAAATGTCTTACAATTTAAAACCTGGTTCCTAAATCTCTGTCTTACCATTATATAATCTATCTGATACCTTTTAGTATCTCCAGGGTTCTTCCATGTGTACAACCTTCTTTTATGATTCTGGAACCAAGTGTTAGCTATGATTAAGTTATGCTCTGTGCAAAATTCTACAAGGCGGCTTCCTCTTTCATTTCTTCCCCCCAATCCATATTCACCTACTATGTTTCCTACACTCGAATTCCAGTCACCCATGACTATTAAATTTTCGTCTCCCTTCACTACCTGAATAATTTCTTTTATCTCGTCATACATTTCACCAATTTCTTCATCATCTGCAGAGCTAGTTGGCATATAAACTTGTACTACTGTAGTAGACATGGGCTTCGTGTCTATCTTGCCTACAATAATGCGTTCACTATGCTGTTTGTAGTAGCTAACCCGCACTCCTATTTTTTTATTCATTATTAAACCTACTCCTGCATTACCCCTATTTGATTTTGTATTTATAACCCTGTATTCACCTGACCAAAAGTCTTGTTCCTCCTGCCACCGAACTTCACTAATTCCCACTATAGCTAACTTTAACCTATCCATTTCCCTTTTTAAATTTTCTAACCTACCTGCCCGATTACGGGATCTGACATTCCACGCTCCGATCCGTAGAACGCCAGTTTTCTTTCTCCTGATAACGACGTCCTCTTCAGTAGTCCCCGCCCGGAGATCCGAATGGGGGACTATTTTACCTCCGGAATATTTTACCCAAGAGGACGCCATCATCATTTAATCATACAGTAAAGCTGCATGTCCTCGGGAAAAATTACGGCTGTAGTTTCCCCTTGCTTATTGGTTATGATACAGTATTTTTATTCATGCAAAACCGTTAGCAGAAGTAAAAACTTCACGACAAGATAGAATGTAGCCACATAAGAATAAAATGGCCGAGACCGCTGAAGAGAAATAAATAAAGTGGGTAGATGCCGGCATGCGAATCCAGAAGGCTACGGTTTGATCCCCAGTAGGTCATAGAATTTTTCTATTGTTTATCACTTCTTTCACCTCAAGCAGAGAGAAACCCACGGTGCTCCGTGGTTTGAAGAACACATTAAACCGTGCGACATCCTTCTAACTGGCTGGGTAAGTAACCTCAAAGATCACAGGAATACAATGACCAACTCTAAAAGGAAAGCACATTGTGAATAATTGCAATGCTCATACGAATCTTCGAATTGACAACAGATTTATCTTAGGGACATAGCAGCTGAAACGGTACATAATCATGTTTCTAGAAAGGAACTCAAATTACGCTGCAATTCTGTAACATTACTGCCACATAATACTTGTCGATTTTTTCATCTCTGTTACGACATCCGTTATCTGTGTGAGCCCCATATATTTTGCTGGGAGTAGGCGGTGTGTCTCGAGGTCTGGACAGTCCCATAGGGTCGGCAGAAGCCTTCTCAAGGTGTCTCAAAAGCAGGGAATGAGCATCTTCTGGACTGTAGCCAGTTCTCGTGTAAGTGGTTGTGCTTATTGAGGAAATTCCTGTGCTAATGCGCTTGCCATGGGCATAGTACCGTTAGTCACCGCACTCAGTGCTAACAAAGAACCGAGACTGCGTGAAATAAAAACAGAAACCAATGAAGGAAGTAGGACCAACGTATCCGTTAGGGCAGTACGGCGAAATTTGGCGTTAATGGTTATAGCAGCAGACGACCCGACGCGAGTGCCTTTGCAAACATCGCCTGCAGCATCTCTCCCGTACTCGTAACCATATCGTTTGGATCCTAGACGACTGGAAAACCGTGGCCTGGTCAGGTGAGCCCCGATTTCAGTTGGTAAGAGTTGATGGTAGGGTTCGAGTGTGGCGCAGTCCCCACGATACCATGGACCCAAGCGTGCAATAAGGCGCTTTGCGAGCTGTTGGTGATTCCATAGTGACGTGGACTGTGTTTACATGGAAGGGACTCGGTCGCCTAGTCCAAATGAAACGATCGCTGACTGGAAATAGCTATGTTCGGCTACGTGGAGACCATTCTCAGCCATTCACGGACTTCAGATTCCCAAACAGCAATGGATTTTCGATGGATGACAATGCGCCATATCATCGGGTCACAATTGTCCGCGACTGGTATGGAGAACATTCTCAACCATTCGAGCGAATGGTTAGGCTATCCGTAACATTTATGGGATCATAATTACAGCGTGACAATTATTGAACTATATGAAAAAAACTAAGTTAGTTACAAACTACGGCGTGCACACACTTTATTCAACATGTAAATGTCGCTACAGATATCCGAATTTAGGTTATGACATGTTCGATTTGCCTGCCATTATCGGCAACGATATGGCGTAGACGAATCCAAAAATTCTGCATGTCCCGCTGAAGTGTCGGAACATCGATGGTGTCGGTGACCTCGTGAAAACCTGTTTTCAGCTCATCAGTGGTTTCAGGGATATTGCTGTACACCTTGTCTTTAATATAGACCCACAAAAAGGAGTTGCATATGATCAGATCAGCAGAATATGGGTGCCAATCGAGGCCTATGCCAGTCACCTCTGGGTACACCACAACCAGACTGCGGTCCCCAAAGTGCTCCTCCATGACATTAAAAACTCTCCTGTTTTGATGGGGTCTAGCTCAGTCTTGCTTTAACCACATTTTGTCGAAATCGCGGTCACTTTCAATAAAGGGTACGAAATCATCTTCAAAACTTTCATGTACGGTTAGGCAGTCACCGTCCCATCAAGAAATATCGCAGCGATTGTTCCGTGACTGGACATTGCACGCCACACAGTCACCCTTTGAAGGTGAAGGTACTTTTCATCGCGAAATGCGAATTCTCAGTCCCCGAAATGCTCCACGCGTCGTCGGTAAACCAAACCACAGTAATACGCATCATGCCCCGCGGCCAACCGTGCAGTTTGAACGTTCTAACGCAAACCGTTCTGAAGGCATGTAGATTTTATTTCATATAGTTGAATAACTGACACCCTGTACTTTGGCAGTTATGGACGGCTATAGACGCAGCATGGCACAATATTTCTGCAGGTAATTTACAATGACTTTTTGACTCCATGCCACGTTAAGTTGCTGCTCTCCACCGGGAAAAAGGGCGTCCAACATAATATCAGAACTTCTCCAAGTCTTACCACGTCAATCAACGTTTCGCTCAGGAGGTGACGTGTCCCACGTTCTGAGCTGCTCGCTTTTAACTAGTTTTGTTATGCAACTAGAGTATTTAATTATCTATATTAAATATTTGTGTCGTGTATCTTACTTTTGGGAGGTGTCCAGATGTAGAAGTCATAAAGTTTTGCTTCCTGTAGTCTTTCAGCTAAATGCGAGTCCGACGAAGTTTAGAGTCATTATATTTTGGTTTACTGCAATTTTTAGAACATTGCTCTGTGTTATTTATTGTCAGTTATTCAGTAGATGGGATTAAACAAAAATTTTGTATTCTCGATCTGATCTACGTTTTGGGATCCCTAATTCCCTACAACTATAGTTTTATCACCTTAGATGACATCTAGGATGCATTTCTAGGGTGTTTGCCTCATTCTGACGAGTTTCTGTTGTGTGCAGTGGACAATCACTATTTTAAAGATATGGGGGACGCAGAAGTGGTACCGGGTATCAAGTGCTCACATTTAGCAGTTGATACAAAAGCTATTGAGACTTATTTCGGCGTCTTCAAGGTCTATTAATTGGGTTTCTATTAACGTTAATTGTGGCATTCATCTCATGGTGGAACATTTTGCGTATTTTGCATTTAATATTTTCAGGCATTATATCAGTTAATTACACGGCAATATATGTTTTGTTTACAACACTAGCCACGTAATTTTCAACTCTCGGCATGATACTGATAGGTTTCTACGTCTTTAGCTACAAAGTCGCCTTAATATGTCGACGACACACTGTATATTTGCAGCTTCATAACAATATCCATCTAACCAAGTCTTCCTCCGACTGAACAGGCTTCTCGTAAGCAATAGTCCTGGTACAGCGTTATTATAAAAAGGCCTAAAGGAAACCTTTTAGTCCACCTCACCCTATTCACACTTCCGAGAACACTGCAACAGAGCTAGGTGGGTTGTAGTGACAAGTGTAGTCGCAGTCAGAAGTAGAATGGTTCATTTCCATGACCGGCTATCCACATTTAGGAGATCCACGAGAAATCTGAATTTGCGTAGCCGGACGGGGAAACGTACCGTCGCACTTCCGAGTGCGACTCCACTTTCCCACCACTACGTCATCTCGATCGGTCAAAATCGGTAATTGTGCTGAGTCTCTAATGACCTCTTTGTCGACTGGTCCCCAAATCCAAATCTGTTCCCCTTTTGAATGTTGCAAATTGTTGTATTAATACAAACAGAAAAAGATGAGTTTGGTTCATGTTATCGCTACGACTGTGGATTAAGAGTAATTGCAACTACAGTATAACATAAACTATGTGGTCAAATCTACCAGGCACCAATACTGGGTGTGCCCATCCTGTGCCTTTTGACGGCTTCAACTCTATGGTGACATTTTCAATGAAGTGCATGAAACTCTATGCAGGAATGGCGGCCCATTCTCCCCCAAGAGTCGAAACCAGAGAGGGCAACGATGCTGGCCGCTGAGGAATGGAGCGACGTCGACGTTCTGACTCAGTCGATTTCAGAAATGTTGTCCACGAACCATCGTCTCATAGATGCTGCATTAAGACTGGTTGCATTGTCAAGGTGATGCAAACAGTCACCTTTTCCGAACTGCTCCTCTACTGCACGCAGTAAAAAAGCTGCAAAATGTGTTCATATCTTTGCTCACCCACAGTTTTCTTAAGCACGATAAGGGGACCACATCATAACCACCGAAAACACCCGAATACCGTAACACTATCTACCGTCTCCTGGAAACCCTTCTTGAAACCGTAGTGAAATGTTACGGCAATCACAAGTGAACTGTGTCAATAACGAATAAAGCTCTGCGTGTTTATGTATGAAAAAGTGCGATCAGTGTCGAAAAATTATTTTGGAACGAGGAAACTCTCCACCTTTACTTATTTTGAACATAAAAACATTAATAATAAATATATTTCTATCTAAAAAATACTAAGAATATCAAAGACTATCAGTATCAGGTCACGCAATTTCTATACAGTTGTGGTGTAAGGACTTGCATGAATGAAATCATCACCCTGGTGTCAGCTCTCGAAACTACTAGACGCTTTATAGGAGGTTGCTTCTGACCGCACTATTTTGTTAACGGTACGTAATTTTTCCCCTATATTTGTATAAAAAGTATTTGTCCTTTTAATCTCATTTCATACCTAATATAATTAAGTGGAAATAATTAATTATAGTTAGAATTCAAGTTTTTTCATTGGCCATCTGCCATTGTTTTGTCGCAATGGCGCAGTGGCAGCCATTACTTGCGATATAATTGCTCACATTATTTTCGGGCTTCACCCACAAGATCACAGGAAAAATTACTTTAAATATATTTGCTATCAGAAAAAGAAAATATTTTTTGTCTAAAGTTTTCAATAAATATACATGACATACGCAAAGACAATAAATAATAGTATGAGGCTCTGGCTTGCTTATGAGTTAATCACTGACTGGTAAAAATCTTGTTTGCATTGCCATAAACATTGTTGAGATTATAATTTGCAGTACAAATGGTCGCGAATAACAGTGCAGCTGCCTAGGTAGTTATATCCCGTCTCTCTGCAGCAATACATATTTATCACGCATTAACCACTACAGCTTAAGACAAACTACGCGTACATTTGAGATAGCAGTGTGTGTTGACAACATAGTAAATTGTTGCAACCCAGTCTAGTACCTTCAGAATTATTTGCCTACGTACCAGAAACGATCAGTGTTAGAGTCTATTGAGCCGCTGCTACCAGTTGCGAGACATACACGACGTCACAACTTGCAAATATTTTTGTCCACGATTCCAAACTTAAGAAATCGATACCTTATGTTAAGAGAGAGAGAGAGAGAGAGAGAGAGAGAGAGAGAGAGAGAGAGAATATAAGCACTTCCCCCATACTTTACTGCTGTTATGATGGTAGGCTGCAGTGTCTAGGCATTAGACAAACTGAAATCCTTTCGTCTGATTCCCAAAGGACATTGGAATGCGGTAGGGAGCTGGTGTTGAGTCGGAAGATACTGAGTCGTAATAAATTTATCAATGCGTCTAAAAACACAAATGAATTTATTTTTAAAAAGAAAAAAAAATCCAATAATACCATTAACAAATTGCCTCCAGAACTGAAAAGACTAAATTTCAATAACACAAATGACAGCAAACACCTCAAAACGGCCACAGTATAAAACCATGTCCCTTTAGTAAAGAATATTAAATGAAGTAAAAATACATTTACATTACCAACAGCAAAACATATGATCAAATGAATACGCCACAAATATCAACCATCGGCTGTTGTCAGTAATTATCAAAACGCTATTGCCTTCGGGGTAGCCAAATGACTGACAAATGTGGTTAAAATTTATGATGATAGAGACGGTGGCAGAGGGAACGCCAATAGCAATAATTCCTCCTCCTATTCTAATATAGGGCGTTGGTTGCCGCTACCACAGTGCTAGAAACCTTCATTAAAAATTTCAGTCATAGTACACAGGCATCTTCAACTAGACCACAGTTAACAACAGATACAATCACCTATCCTGTAACACAGAGACAACTCGTTAATTATTTAGTAAAAATTAAACATATTACAAATGCAGAAAAGTACGAACGTAGTACAGAAAACTTTGACCTGGCTACTGAGGCATAAAATTTTCCTTTATTTTAGTTTTTTCCTTTCTTTCTTTTTTTTTTGTAGATGCAAATAATTTAGTAAACAGCTCGAGCTCGTGATACTAGCCAGCTCAGGTGACTACAGACATGTCTCGGAAATAAGGCAGGTAGGTTAAAGAATTTTCACTGACTGTAAACTGCAATACGTAAATCAGAAAAATTACATCCGCATCTGTACCCTTAGATTCTAAAATCAGTTTGGAATAGTGACAGCCACAAGCCCACACACAACACTGACAGAACTGAATTCAAGTAGCACCAGGCAAAACCTTTACAAGTAACACATTTAAATACATATACAGTATAACAACGGGAACCCAGGGTACGAAGCGAAAATAGCCACCACGCCACACCAAGTGACGTGTACACTAATCCTATGCTCACCGTGATTACTCACAAGATCCAGCGCCCACTGACAAAGCTCGCTTACAGAGTGCCGAGAGAGAAGGATGCAACGAAGATTACTCGCAGTCGGAAACCACGGGAATCATCCAGCAGACGCCATCGCGTCCAGTTCTTGCAAAGGTTAGACCGGGCTCCAACCTGACGCCTCACTGGAAACAAACTGCTTCAGTAGGACACGCCGAATACTGTGCTTCCTGCCTAACTACCTTTTGACGAGCAATGTCCACTGCTGCGATCAACAGTCGGCCGCGCGAAACCCGCAGTGATCAGAGGTGCAACTCTTGCCAACGGGCCACGACAGACGGTCGGCCACAACAACGCGCCGCCTCACTCGTGCTCTTCGCCGTCCATTCCTCCAGGTCCCCGCAGCCATTAACCACCTTCTCCTCCGATCTGCCCCTAGGGGCAACAGTAACACTCTATGCGATCTCTCGGCCACAGGGATTCCAACTCCCCGGGAATCACGCGGTTTTAAACGCGGGCGCACGGCACAGATACACAGTGTCATTCCCCAGACCAAGTCCCTCGTTTCCAGCCATGTCGTGGTCCAATCGCGTCACTCTTCATACCACCTCCAGCGTCGCTTTGCACTGACTGCAGAAATGTGCTGACTGCGAGCAGCTGCTCCTCCACTGTACCCCACTGCTTTTAACCCTCTACGCAGCGTCATTGTGTTAGCCCGTCTGCTGGTAGCAATTTAAAACTCACAACTCCTGATTAATTGCCATAATTTTTCACAAGACGGTCTGTGGCCGTCAGCACGTGAGGTCTGCTCGGTCACGGTTTAGCTGTTTTGGTTCCTTCGCTTTCCACATCACGGTCACAAAACTAACAGTCGGACAGCTTCAAAAACTGTCCCTTATGGATCTGTGGCTCAGGTGACTTCCGATAACTGGTCGCGTTAGAGGTGGTCTAGGGGTAGCGTCTTTGATTCATAACGTCTTCGGTCCCGGGTTCGATCCCCGCCACTGCCTAAATTTTGATAAATAGTCAGCATTGGCGGCCGAAGACTTCCGGCATAAGAAGTCAGCCTCATTCTGCCAACGGCCTTGTCAAAGAGGGCGGAGGAGCGGATAGAGGTTCAGGGCACTCTCTTGTCCCAGGCGTGGGAAATTGCCCCTAAAGACGGAAGAATCAGCAATGATCAACGACATGAGGATGCAGAAGGCAATGGAAACCACTGCATTAAAGACACGTAACGTGTATCCACAGGACATGTGGCCTGTAATTGAAGAAGTGTCATGATGATCTCTCCATTGGCAAAAGATTCCGGAATAGTCCCCCATTCGGATCTCCGGGAGGGGACTGCCAAGGGCGAGGTTAACATGAGAAAAAGATTGAATAATCAACGAAAGGATACCGTTCTACGAGTGGAATGTCAGAAGCTTGAACTTGGTAGGGAAACTAGAAAATCTGAAAAGGGAAATGCAAAGGCTCAATCTAGATATAGTAGGGGTCAGTGAAGTGAAGTGGAAGGAAGACAAGGATTTCTGGTCAGATGAGTATCGGGTAATATCAACAGCAGCAGAAAATGGTATAACAGGTGTAGGATTCGTTATGAATAGGAAGGTAGGGCAGAGGGTGTGTTACCGTCAACAGTTCAGTGACCGGGTTGTTCTAATCAGAATCGACAGCAGACCAACACCGACAACGATAGTTCTGGTATACTTGCCGACGTCGCAAGCTGAAGATGAACAGATAGAGAAAGTGAATGAGGATATTGAAAGGGTAATGTAGTATGTAAAGGGGGACGAAAATCTAATAGTCATGGGCGACTGGAATGCAGTTGTAGGGGAAGGAGTAGAAGAAAAGGTTACAGGAGAATATGGGATTGGGACGAGGAATGAAAGAGGAGAAAGACTAATTGAGTTCTGTAACAAGTTTCAGCTAGTAATAGCGAATACCCTGTTCAAGAATCACAAGAGGAGGAGGTATGCTTGGAAAAGGCCGGGAGATACGGGAAGATTTCAATTAGATTACATCATGGTCAGACATAGAATCCGAAATCAGATACTGGATTGTAAGGCGTACCCAGGAGCAGATATAGACTCAGATCACAATATAGTAGTGATGAAGAGTAGGCTGAAGTTCTAGACATTAGTCAAGAAGAATCAATACGCAAAGAAGTGGGATACGGAAGTAGTAAGGAATGACGAGATACGTTTGAAGTTCTCTAACGCTATAGATACAGCAATAAGGAATAGCGCAGTAGGCAGTACAGTTGAAGAGGAATGGACATCTCTAAAAAGGGCCATCACAGAAGTTGGGAAGGAAAACATAGGTACAAAGAAGGTAGCTCGAAGAAACCATGGGTAACAGAAGAAATACTTCAGTTGATTGATGAAAGGAGGAAGTACAAACACGTTCCGGGAAAATCAGGAATACAGAAATACAAGTCGCTGAGGAATGAAATAAATAGGAAGTGCAGGGAAGCTAAGACGAAATGGCTGCAGGAAAAATGTGAAGACATCGAAAAAGATATGATTGTCGGAAGGACAGACTCAGCATACAGGAAAGTCAAAACAACCTCTGGTGACATTAAAAGCAACGGTGGTAACATTAAGAGTGCAACGGGAATTCCACTGTTAAATGTAGAGGAGAGAGCAGATAGGTGGAAAGAATACATTGAAAGCCTCTATGAGGGTGAAGATTTGTCTGATGTGATAGAAGAAGAAACAGGAGTCGATTTAGAAGAGATAGGGGATCCAGTATTAGAATCGGAATTTAAAAGAGCTTTGGAGGACTTACAGTCAAATAAGGCAGAAGGGATAGATAACATTCCATCAGAATTTCTAAAATCATTGGGGGAAGTGGGAACAAGATGACTGTTCACGTTGGTGTGTAGAATAAATGAGTGTGGCGGCATACCATCTGACTTTCGGAAAAGCATCATCCACACAATTCCGAAGACCTCAAGAGCTGACAAGTGCGAGAATTATCGCACAATCAGCTTAACATCTCATGCATCGAAACTGCTTACGAGAATAATATACAGAAGAATGGAAAAGAAAATTGAGAATGCGCTAGGTGACGATCAGTTTGGCTTTAGGAAAAGCAAAGGGACTAGAGAGGCAATTCTGACGTTACGACTAATAATGGAAGCAAGGCTAAAGAAAAATCAGAACACTTTCATAGGATTTGTCGACCTGGAAAAAGCGTTCGACAATATAAAATAGTGCAAGCTGTTCGAGATTCTGAAAAAAGTAGGGGTAAGCTATAGGGAGAGACGGGTCATATACAATATGTACAACAACCAAGAGGGAATAATAAGAGTGGACGATCAAGAACGAAGTGCCCGTATTAAGAAGGTTCTAAGACAAGGCTGTAGCCTTTCGCCCCTACTCTTCAATCTGTACGTCGAGGAAGCAATGATGGAAATAAAAGAAAGGTTCAGGAGTGGAATTAAAATACAAGGTGAAAGGAATCAATGATACGATTCGCTGATGACATTGCTATCCTGAGTGAAAGTGAAGAAGAATTAAATGATCTGCTGAACGGAATGAACAGTCTAATGAGTACACAGTATGGTTTGAGAGTAAATCGGAGAAAGACGAAGGTAATGAGAAATAGTAGAAATGAGAACAGCGAGAAACTTAACATCAGGATTGATTGTCACGAAGTCAATGAAGTTAAGGAATTCTGCTACCTAGGCAGTAAAATAACCAATGACGGACGGAGCAAGGAGGACATCAAAAGCAGACTCGCTATGGCAAAAAAAGCATTTCTGGCCAAGAGAAGTCTACTAATATCAAATACCGGCCTTAATTTGAGGAAGATATTTCTCAGTATGTACGTCTGGAGTACAGCATTGTATGGTAGTGAAACATGGACTGTGGGAAAACCGGAACGGAAGAGAATCGAAGCATTTGAGATGTGGTGCTATAGACGAATGTTGAAAATTAGGTGGACTGATAAGGTAAGGAATGAGAAGGTTCTACGCAGAATCGGAGAGGAAAGGAATATGTGAAAACACTGATAAGGAGAAGGGACAGGATGATAGGACATCTGCTAAGACATGAGGGAATGACTTCCACAGTGCTAGATGGAGCTGTAGAGGGCAAAAACTGTAGAGGAAGACAGAGATTGGAATACGTCAAGCAAATAATTGAGGACGTTGGTTGCAAGTGCTACCCTGAGATGAAGAGGTTAGCACAGGAAAGGAATTCGTGGCAGGCCGCATCAAACCAGTCAGTAGACTGATGACCAAAAAACAAAAACAAAAAAAAGAGATCACTGGGCTCTCCTCACCGACCTGTTCTGCTGTTACTGATTCTCCACAGACCACACGATTCTTTTTCTTTAATTGTTATTTGAGATCTCCGCAACGGGGGCGGGATGACAGCAGACAAAGCCGCTCTTGAGACAAAGGCTGCAAAAACTGTATTTCAGAGTGGTTAAAACATATGAAAAGGAGACAAAAATATGTTGTTGTTGTTGTGGTCTTCAGTCCTCAGACTGCTTTGATGCAGCTGTCCATTCTACTCTATCCTGTGCAAGCTTCTTCATCTCCCAGTACTTACTGCAACCTACATCCTTCTGAATCTGCTTACTGTATTCATCTCTTGGTCTCCCTCTACGATTTTTACCCTCCACGCCGCCCTCCAATACTCAATTGGTGATCCCTTGATGCCTCAGAACATGTCCTACCAACCGATCCCTTCTTCTAGTCAAGTTGTGCCACAAACTCCTCTTCTCCCCAATTCTATTCCATACCTCCTCATTAGTTATGTGATCTACCCATATCCATGATGTTGGAAAAAATACATGGGTGGACGATAGTGACGATTCTTACATAAAAACAAATGAGTATGCGTAACATACTCATAGACAACTATACTGATGGTTTTTAAAACTCGTCTGACGAGTTTATATTACAGTTAGAATACGGTCGCTCTTGAACGTGAATAACTTCGCAGTGTAATTATAAAAATGAAATGAAATGATCGTACGGCAATGCCGGCCGTCAGGCCCCATCTGGGGAAGTTCGGCCGCCGAGTGCGAGTCTTATTTCAGTCAACGCCACAATGGGCGACTCTGGTTCCGTTGAGGAGGATGAAATGATGATAACAATACAACACCCAGTTCACGAGCGGGGAAAATCTCCAACACGGCCGGGAATCAAACCCGAGTCCGATAGATGGGAGGCAAGCACTAACCACTCAGGTAAGCGGGCGGACTAGTGTAATGGTGATGTGAGGTGGAAATCGAAAAAATTGTCATGATGAAGGTGCGATGATGACTATGACCATAGGACCCTGTACAATCGGAGGTAGCGACTAGAAGTCAGCAAGGTGGATGAAGGGGAAAGAGAAAATGGGAGGACGGTCTGAGGCGAAGCGTCGTGATTAGGGTTGTAGAGAGAGGTATACGTCAGGATGGATATTATTGTTGGCGAGTGCGAGCTGGTTAAAATTAATGCGGGAGAGGATGGATAAGACATGTAGGTGTGTGGAAGGTGGAATGCAGGTGTAGTGGCAGAGCAGAGTGCCTGCATTGTGTGATTCGTGGGTGGGCAATTGGGTAGCTGGGACCGGGTTTTGTGATTTATGTGTAGGATTCGAAGATGCTCTAGGAAGGGAAGAAGCTGTGGGAAGTGTGTGAGTTGGTAGAGGGTGCGAGATGGGGTGGGTAGGTGGATGCGGAAGGCGAGGCGGAGTGCAAGTGACTTTTTGAATTTAGGCAAGGCAGAGAGAAATCAGGTAACGTTGGCGTAGGTTGGGATGGGGCGGAAAGTGGATTTATAGGTGACGATAATGGTAGAGGCATGTAGGCTCCGGTCCGGCCTGCTAGTACACTACTGGCCATTAAAATTGCTACACCACGAATATGCCGTGGTACAGACGCGAAATTTAACCGACAGGAAGAAGATGCTGTGATACGCAAATAATTAGCTTTTCAGAGCATTCACACAAGGCTGGCGCCGGTGGCGACACCTGCAACGTGCTGACATGAGGAAAGCTTCCAACCGATTTCTCATACACAAACAGCAGTTGACCGGCGTTGCTTGGTGAAACGTTGTTGTGATGCCTCGTGTAAGGAGGAGAAATGCGTACCATCACGTTTCCGACTTTGATAAAGGTCGGATTGTAGCCTATCGCGATTGCGGTTTATCGTATCGCGACATTGCTGCTCGCGTTGGTCGAGATCCAATGACTGTCAGAAGAACATGGAATCGGTGGGTTCAGGAGGGTAATACGGAACGCCGTGCTGGATCCCAACGGCCTCGTATCACTAGCAGGCGAGATGACAGGCATCTTATCCGCATGGCTGTAACGGATAGTGCAGCCACGTCTCAACAGATGGGGACGTATGCAAGACAACAACCATTTGCACGAACAGTTTGACGACGTGTGCACCAGCACGGACTATCAGCTCGGAAGCCATGGCTGCGGTTACCCTTGACGCTGCATCACAGACAGGAGTGCCTGCGATGGTATACTCAACGACGAACCTGGGTGCACGAATGGCAAAACGTCAATTTTTCGGATGAATCCAGGTTCTGTTTACAGCATGATGGTCGCATCCGTGTTTGGTGACATCGCGGTGAACGCACATTGGAAGCGTGTATTTGTCATCGCCATACTGGCGTATCACCCGGCGTGATGGTATGGGGTGCCATTGGTTACACGTCTTGGTCACCTCTTGTTCACATTGACGGCACTTTGAACAGTGGACGTCACATTTCAGATATGTTACGACCCGTGGCTCCACTCTTCATTCGATCCCTGCGAAACCCTACATTTCAGCAGGATAATGCACCACCGCATGTTGCAGGTCCTGTACGGACCTTTCTGGATACAGACAATGTTCTATTGCTGCCCTGGCCATCACATTCTCCAGATCTCTCACCAACTGAAAACGTCTGGTCAATGGTGGCCGAACAACTGTCTCGTCACAATACGCCAGTCACTACTCTTGATGAACTGTGGTATTGTGTAGATGCTGCATCCAAGCTCTGTTTGACTCAATGCCCAGGCGTATCAAGGCCGTTATTAGGCCAGAGGTGGTTGTTCTGGGTACTGATTTCTCAGGATCTATGCACCCAAATTGCGTGAAAATGTGATCACATGTCAGTTCTATTATAATATATTTGTCCAATGAATACCCGTATATCATCTGAATTTCTTCTTGGTGTAGCAATTTTAATGGCCAGTACTGTAATTTTAGTAGTTTTAGTCGGTTTCGGGCATTGTGTTGGATGGTAAGGTGGTGTGAATTCCATGTTAGTTTTCTGTCGAGAGCTAATCCTAAATACGTTACTTTGTTAGTCGAAGGGATGGGTGGTTGTAGATGGAGATATGGAGATCGGGACGACGGAAACGCCGAGTGGTGCGACAAATGATGGTGGCTTGGCATTGCTGTGGACTGACTTGGAGTTTCCAAACATTACAACAATCGACTAGGTGACTGAGGTGGCGTTGGATAGAGGCGTGGGAGAGTTTAAGGGTATGATGAGAGGCAAGGTATGCGGTGTCGCCAGCGCGCTGCAGGAGGTACGTCTGAGGTGAAGAGCCTGCCGCGGTGGTCGAGCGGTTCTAGGCGCTTCAGTCCTGAACCGTGCGACTGCTACGGTCGCAGCTTCGAATCCTGCCTCGGGCATGGATGTGTGTGATGTCCTTAGGTTAGTTAGGTTTAAGTAGTTCTAAGTTCTAGGGGACTGATGACCTCAGATGTTAAGTCCCATAGTGCTCAGAGCCATTTGAACCATTTTGAGGTGTAGGCTTAGAAATGTCTGCAACGCATAGGATGTAAAAGGGGGGGGGGGTGAGGGGACCGAGCCTTGAGCCTCACCTGAAGCAGAGTGACAGATGCTGAAGGAGCCATGGTTGATTGCGACGCGTGGACGACAGTGTTGAAGGAAAGATGTAGTTGACGGGGAGTGCATAGGTTTGTAGCTTGAAGATCAGTCCAGAATGCCATTCTTGGTCAAAGGCTTTTTGGATATGAAGGGAGATAACACGATCCTCCCCGCCCCCTTTTATACTGTTGGAGTCCCGTCTCGTGACATCTATTGCTCAGTTCCGCATTAAATACGGGTTTCTGGATATGTTTGATGATACAGTGCACTATTCGCACAACGGCCCGCACACTGTGCTCTTCCAGCAGGCTAGGTCTCAGGAGTTGTTTAAAGTCCATGGCGTTCCTTTCACATGCCAGCAATATTTCGACACAATTAGGCAGAATCCTAAAGAAACACTGTGTTAAAGTAATCTTCTGGCCGCCTGCAAAGGGCTCTGTTCGGAAAAGGATCATCTGAGAGTGGGGTAGACTGGAATCTACTGAATACAATGTCAGCTTGGCAAAGCCAGCATTGGTCAGTTTTCGCGTGCCAGTGAGTCAGTAACATTCGAGCAACGCATCTCAACAAGACATTCTATGGAGTGTTCTGCAGCGGCAGTTTTGGTCCCGACGAGGTTCTTCTGACATTCAGTTAGTAAGGAATTTGTGGAAACATTTTTGGTGGAAGATCTTACTGATCCTGATGGCTGCTTTCAGTTGAATAACACATGGGACGCGGTGATTTCTTTAACATCTTCAGAAAGAAAACATTAGACACCTAACTACTTGTCTAGAGACCGTTGGTTTTATTAATCTGACACCTGAATTTTAATTCCGCGGGTCCTTACTGGTGACGTTGCATGCAGTGTCGCCGTCACGCATGCGTCTGCGTGCTACAGACCGAGTAATATTCTTAGAGGTCGTTAAACTCGACTGCGTGGCGTGTTGTGCAGTCGTTACCAAGAACCTCCAATGAAGCCCGAAATGTTAATTTGCATAGCATATGAACCGTTAAACACCGTCCGTATTTTGAGTATCACGACTAAGTGAAAACCTTAAATGGCTGCTGAGGAGAAAAAATATGTTCTGTATATGGAAATCGTCCAAACGGTGTTACATTTTCTTCCTTTCGTATCTGTACTGTATACTAGTACGGACTTTGTAGTTAACAGCTGCACAGAAAAGCGACAGTAAAACGGAATTTCTACTTCTTGAAATTAGCCCGGCGTGAAGAGTTTTTCACGAAGTTTCGGGATTGCAGCCAGAATACGTCGACTTCTGGCAAAGATATTTCGGCTGACCATTCAGCCATCTCCGGGTGAGCGTTTTTTTGCTGGAGATTGCTAGTTCTCGTCGCTAACTTTATCCCAAACAGTGGAGCGGAGACGCAAGCGCAGAGACAGCCGCTACACGAGTGAAGTCTGTCGACTTTCGGACCCTCTTCGAATATTGTGACACCTATGGCATGTAGTGCATGCGTAATGCTGATACTACGCACATCAAAAAAGGTTTTGAATCACCTCGGTTTCGAGAGTTCAGGAACATGTACAGAAAATTGGAATAGAGATCAACATTAACATCATTTCCGCCCTTTTTATTGCTCATGAAAACCACAAATTGCGTGTTTACCACCATATAGCGAGACCTTCAGAGGTGGTGGTCCAGATAGCTGTATACACCGGTACCTCTAATACCCAGTAGCACGTCCTCTTGCATTGATCCATGCCTGTATTCGTGGTGGCATACTATTTGCAAGTTCATCAAGGCACTGTTGGTCCAGATTGTCCCACTCCTCAACGGTGTTTCGGCTTACATCCCTCAGTGTAGTTGGTGGATCATGCCGTCCATAAACAGCCCTTTTCAGTCCATCCCAGGTATGTTAGATACGGTTATGTCTGGAGAACATGCTGGCCATTCTAGTCGAGCTATGTCGTTATCCTAAAGGAAGTCATTCACAAGATGTGCACGTTGGGGGGTGCGAATTGTCGTCCATGAACACGAAAGCCTCGCCAATATGCTGCCCATATGGTTGCACTTTCGAGCGGAGGATGGCATTCACGTATCGTATAGCCGTTACGGCGCCTTCCATGACCACCAGCAGCGTACGTAGGCCCGACATAACGCCATCTCATAACAGCAGTGAACCTCCACCTTACTGCATTTGCTGGACAGTGTGTCTAAGGCGTTCAGCCTGACCGAGTTGTCTCCAAACACGTCTCGGACGATTGCCTGGTTGAAGGCAAATGCGACACTAATCGGTGAAGAGAACGTCGTGTCAATGATGAGCTCCCCAATCGGCATGTTGTTGGACCCATCTGTACCGCGCTGCTTGGTGTCACGATTGCAAAGGTGGACCTCGCCATGGACGTCGGGGTTGAAGTTGCGCATCATGCAGCCTATTGCCCAGAGTTTGAGTCGTATCACGATTTCCTGCTGGCCGGTGTGGCCGTGCGGTTCTAAGCGCGTCAGTTTGGAACCGCGTGACCGCTACGGTCGCAGGTTCGAATCCTGCCTCGGGCATGGATGTGTGTGATGTCCTTAGGTTAGTTAGGTTTAAGTAGTTCTAAGTTCTAGGGGACTGATGACCTCAGTAGTTAAGTCCCATAGTGCTCAGAGCCATTTGAACCACGATTTCCTGTGGCTGCACTAAAAGCATGGTGGCGTTGCTGTCACAGTTCCTCCGAGCCATAATCCGTAGGTAGCGGTCATCCACTGCAGTAGCAGCCCTTGGGTCACCAGAGCGAGGCATGTCATCGACAGTTCCTGTCTCTCCGTATCTGCTGCATGTCCGAACAACATCACTTTGGTTCACTACTTGATGCCTGGTCACTTCCCTTGTTGAGAGCCCTTCCAGGCACAAAGTAACAATGCGCACGCGATCGTACCGCGGTATCGACCGTCTAGGCATGATTGAACTACAGACAACACGAGCCGTGTACCTCCTTCCTGGTGGAATGACTGGAACAGACCGGCTGTCGGACTCCCTTCGTCTAAAAGGCGCTGCTCTTGCATGGTTGTTTACATCTTTGGGAGGGTTTAGTGACATCTCTAAACAGTCAGATGGACTGTGTCTGTGATACAATATCCACAGTCAACATCTCTCTTCAGGAGTTCTGGAAACCGCGGTGATGCAAACCTTTTTTTGATGTGTGTAGATGCGCGCTCTCTGTCAGAACCCGCAGTCGCTGAGTTAAAAGTTAAATGTTCAGATTAATAAAATTAACTGTTACTTAACGCGTCATTAGTTAGAAAAAGTTTTCTTTCAGAAGAAATTAAAGAAATCAGAGTACTATATCTTATCCAGTCGAAAGCCAATATCACGATTAAGAAGGATCTTCCGCCAAATATATTTCCACTGATTCCTTAATAACTGAATCGCATGAAGACCTCATCGAGTCCAAGATTTCCGTTGCGGAATAATCCATGGAACGTCCTGCTGGGACACAATGCTCGGGCATTTCCGACTTACTGGGCTGAGAAAGGCGAGTGTGGCGATCATGCTCAGCGCACTGTGTGCGTTGTCTGACCGG
Source organism: Schistocerca serialis cubense (assembly GCF_023864345.2). Taxonomy (NCBI): domain Eukaryota; kingdom Metazoa; phylum Arthropoda; class Insecta; order Orthoptera; family Acrididae; genus Schistocerca; species Schistocerca serialis. The sequence goes on along the minus strand of NC_064641.1, from coordinate 1,487,782 downwards.
TGTATACTTTGCCACACTGGCAAGGTATTCTGTAGATTCCGCAGTCCCAGATCTTCTTATGCCGAACCGAGATGCTCACAAGACTTTGTAGGAGGGTGGAAGATTACTTTGACATAATGTTTCCTTAAGATTCTGCCTAATTTCGACAAAATAATGCCTATGTGGACTGTGGGAAAATGGGAAAAGAAGAGAATCGAAGCATTTGAGATGTGGTGTTACAGAAGAATTTTGAAAATTAAGTGGACTTGTAAGGTGAGGAGTGAAGAGGTTCTCTGCAGAATCCGGGAAGAAAGGAATATACGAAAAACACTGCCAAGAAGTAGTGATAGGATGGTAGTGGAAGAGAGAGATTGGAATACATGCAGAAAATAATTGTGGACGTACGTTGTAAGTGCTACTCCCAGATGAGAGGTTGGCGCAGGAAAGGAATCCGTGGCGGGTCGCACCAAACCAGTCAGAATGTTTTCTTTTTCTTAAAAAAAAAAAAACCTGGACCAGAACCGCTCCTTCTCCTCTACATGTAATGTTTCTTCTTCCTTAAAGCTGTGCTGATGTGATGTGAAGAAAGTCGATAATTTTTGGACACGGCCTGCTGGTGTTCCAGCTCCTTTGCAAGGCTGGGATTGGGAGGGCTGGAACCTACAGAGCACCTTACCAGTGTGGCACAGCGTGCATTGGTCAGACAACGGGCAGTGCGTGAATGATGTGCTGAACGCATTCGCCACACTCGCTTTTCTCAGCCCAGTAAGTCAGCCATAGCTAAGCACTGTATCTCCACAGGGCAATCCATGAATTGTCCTCTGAGGGAGATATTCGCCTCAAAGAAGTCCTCATGTGTGTCACAGAGGAATCGACGGAAATACCTTTCGCGGAACATCTTATTAATCGCGATAATAGCTTTTAACGGATAAGGTTTGAGGTCCGATGATTTCTTTAATTTCTTCAGAAAGAGAACGTTTTATGAGTAATGACACCTCCAGCGACAATTAATTGTATTAATTTTTACATCCGAATGTTAACTCCAGAAGCCCGCATTCCGATAGAGGGCAAACATATAGCATCGCATTACGCATGTGCCTGCACGCCGTATACATAGCAGTATTCGTAGAGGGTGCCAAACTCGACAGACGTCGCTGATGTAGCGGCTGCCTTTGCGCATGCGTCTTCAAGCAAATTTTTGGGATAAAGTTAACGATGTGAACTAGCGGTCTACTATGCAAGACACTCACCTGGATGTGGCTGAATGGTTGTCAGCTGAAATAACGTGGCCAGAAGTTAATGTAATCTGACTGCAGTCCCGAAACTTCTTGGAAAATGGAATTTACCTGAAATAACTTTCGTTCACTTTGTCTAGCCAGACCCGGAAAAACAAAATTATTTTACACACTGTCGACACGTGTAGTGCAGCTAACGTTCAGCATGGGTCGAGTTTATGAATGTGAGTGAAGTTCCTGTGTCCCTAGGAAAGCGTTCAGTGTCGCCGCAATGGGACATGTGTACTCGTACTTCAAATTTTGGTTGTTATCAAGTAGAGAACAAAATACAGAGCGGTGTACAATGTTTGCAATAAACTTTGCGCGCCTACGAGCAGATTCTGTACTTTCTGAACTCAAACAAATGCACTGGATTGATTAATTCCTTGATTGTTTTCCCTCGACATCAGTACTACTTAACTGTCATTACATGTTAAAAATTAAGCTTCAACGCAGCTACTGATTGTTTCACGCAGGCCCCATACAGATTTAAATTGGAAGTGTACCGAAACGGTGTGTTTTCACTACAGCATTGAAACATTATTACGCTTGTACGTTATACCACAAATTTTCTATATCTTTCTTAAAGCTCTGTTCAGCTCGTTAATACCAGGAAAATTTGTGTGATCAACATATTGAGTCGCATCCGTGTAACCATTTTAATCTCTGAAGTTGCCTTTTTCCTCCAGGTCCCAGCGTGAAACGTCTCTGTTAGATTCGTTTCCTAATATTTAACTTGTATTTCGTGCTGTCACACTCAATCATTTGTAATATAGTTTTTCCAAGAAGCATCTAAGCTTTCGTGTTTGTCCCCATTCAGTGGTACACAATTACAGTAAAGTATCAATTTTTCCAGTACGCATCTAATCTTATGTATATTACCTACATTTCGTGCTCCCAAATTTCCTTTCTCTCTTTATCATCTGTATGAATGCGTGAGCGAGTGTGTGTTGAATTTGTCTTATGTGTGGTAGCAGTACACCATCTGGCTGTCTGCTGTGGAAGCAACAGTGTAGTCAAAGTCAGTCAGGACAACGAGATTTGTAGCCTTTCTGTAGTCATTTGACGTATTTAAGTCGGTGGCGGGAAGGACCCCTTTGGTCCCTCCCGGCTACCTGGGGGAAGTTCGTTGCAGGAAGAGCCAGCAGTCGGGGCTGGACCGTCGGCGAGTCAAGGTGCTAGCATCAACAGCCACTTGGCACTGGTGAGTGTGTTAATGTGTGGTGGTGTGTAGCTACTCTGATGTACACGTTTGATTTGCTAGTCACTTTTAAAGTTCGGTAGTCGAATCATATTTTCAGGGTGTAGTCAGACTAGTTGATATTTTCTGTGTGTATTAAGTTTTCCGGTCCTTGCTTTGTACAACCAGAACACGTGGTGTAGGAAGTTCGTTACTCCATCACACATTTAAAATACAGTTGTCTGAGTTTTCTTTTAACTCGAATGTACATGGCTATTACAAATGATTGAAGCGATTTCATAAATTCACTGTAGCTCCATTCATTGGAATATGGTCACGACACACTACAGATACGTAGAAAAACTCATAAAGTTTTGTTCGGCTGAAGCCGCACTTCAGGTTTCTGCCGCCAGAGCGCTCGAGAGCGCAGTGAGACAAAATAGCGACATGAGCCGAGAAAGCGTATGTCGTGCTTGAAATGCACTCACATCAGTCAGTCATAACAATGCAACGACACCTCAGGACGATGTTCAACAAAGATCCACCAACTGCTAACTCCATTCGGCGATGGTATGCGCAGTTTAAAGCTTCTGGATGCCTCTCTAAGGGGAAATCAACGGATCGGCCTGCAGTGAGCGAAGAAACGGTTGAACGCGTGCGGGCAAGTTTCACGCGTTGCCCGCGGAAGTCGACGAATAAAGCAAGCAGGGAGCTAAACGTACCACAACCGACGGTTTGGAAAATCTTACGGAAAAGGCTAAAGCAGAAGCCTTACCGTTTACAATTGCTACAAGCCCTGACACCCTATGACAAAGTCAAACGCTTTGAATTTTCGGCGCGGTTGCAACAGCTCATGGAGGAGGATGCGTTCAGTGCGAAACTTGTTTTCAGTGATGAAGCAACATTTTTTCTTATTGGTGAAGTGAACAGACACAATGTGCGAATCTGGGCGGTAGAGAATTCTCACGCATTCCTGCAGCAAATTCGCAATTCACCAAAAGTTAACGTGTTTTGTGCAATCTCACGGTTTAAAGTTTACGGCCCCTTTTCTTCTGCGAAAAAAACGTTACAGGACACGTGTATCTGGACATGCTGGAAAATTGGCTCATGCCACAACTGGAGACCGACAACGCCGACTTCATCTTTCAACAGGATGGTGCTCCACCGCACTTCCATCATGATGTTCGGCATTTCTTAAACAGGAGATTGGAAAACCGATGGATCTGTCGTGGTGGAGATCATGATCAGCAATTCATGTCATGGCCTCCACGCTCTCCCGACTTAACCCCATGCGATTTCTTTCCGTGGGGTTATGTGAAAGATTCAGTGTTTAAACCTCCTCTACCAAGAAACGTGCCAGAACTGCGAGCTCGCATCAAAGATGCTTTCGAACTCATTGATGGGGACATGCTGCGCCGAGTGTGGGAGGAACTTGATTATCGGCTTGATGTCTGCCGAATCACTAAAGGGGCACATATCGAACATTTGTGAATGCCTATAAAAACTTTTTGAGTTTTTGTATGTGTGTGCAAAGCATTGTGAAAATATCTCAAATAATAAAGTTATTGTAGAGCTGTGAAATCGCTTCAATCATTTGTAATAACCCTGTATATGTGAACTTCTCTCGTGTGTATGTGTTTTATTAGTTCTATTCTCATTTCGTTTCAGTTTTAAGATTGTATAGTTTTTTTCGTACCACCTGGTGGAGATTTCACCAAGCGTAATTTCATTACCATCTTATACAAGGTTTATTCTTAATTCCGTGTAATATTTTGTTGCTATTTGTATCTACTCGATTTACATATGTGCTCCTGAAGTTTTCACGAGTCTTGGTAATTTTGCTTTCTTCATGAATATTCACGGCATTTGCGGGTGATTCACGCCAGCGTAGCCCAGTTTCATTTGCAAAGTGATGCAGATAAATTTCTTTGCCGGAAAGGGTTTCATAGTATTCTTACTCACAATAATTCAATCAGAATCACAGCTATAGCGATGAACCTCTGAGGCTTTGACTAATTTTGATGGCTAAAATTCTTTTTATCTCTATTCTTGTGTGTGTGTGAATCGTGTATCTTCGTGTGGACTTTTGCCACGCACACCTATGATCTCCTTTTCATTTATCACCGGAACGTATCTCAGCACCCAATATTATAAAAGTGAGTTCATTAATTAAATAAGAGGCGCCGATAGATTGTAGCTTAGAATTACATCCTGTATTTTTAATATGATGTTTTATTTTAATAAACAATGTCAAACTGTGTTGACTGTTTCTCAGACAAAGACGTCCCTTTTTGTAAGATTATTTCTGATACATTCCACCTGGAGTTTCTGAAGCGCAAAAGGCAGGCCTTATATTTGTAGACTTTTGCCTGATTATTTTATTCCTTTTGTTGAAGCATGCGCTTCCTCTTGCTCTGAATTATTTGATTTAACGGTTGTTCCGCTATGTTCATTCCATATATTCACTTGGATCTTTTTATTAATATTAACATGTTAGCATATCAGTGATTAATTCAGTCCTTACATTAAGTTTTACAAATTTTAAGTAAATTGGGTGGCGACTCAGGAAAAAATTTTGCTGCGCACGAAACTTACAGTAGACTGCATAGTTCCACACTGCCTAACGCTCCCTCCCCCCCCCCCCCCTTTCTGTTTGCAAATCACTCTCCAGATAATCATTCACCCATTAATGGCCATTTAAGCTGATTTCCGCAAGTTTAGTATTCACTTTGCAGTTCTCCATGCACGAGCGTCTCGCCCCTGAGACATGCGTCCAGCATTCCACTGCCGTCGAACGCATGTATTTACGACTAAAATATCTATGAACAACCATGGATCAGAATCTAACTTCGAACTGACTACAAGCCTAATCGGCATTAATACTATTTAGATCACCAGCCGCTCAGATATGAGCGCTAATTTCCACGACCACGATCCATACAGGTAGGCAACTGTATTATTCTCACAAGTTCTACCTCTCTCACCAAATCCTTCACAGTTCGATAACATTCTTTCATTATCCGTGTTCTGGTGCATGAACGGGTTTACGGCATTGATATGAATCTATTATATCACACGAATTTGAGATTTATTTCTCGTATCTTCTATAAGAACTCCATAGATCCATCTACGATACTGCCCTCTTAGAATTCTGAAAACGTTGGCATGATTATTCCCAGCAGTGCTCTGCGCCGGGTGATTTACATGGGAGCAAGCAAACGTTATGCCACTGTTTGCACTACCAGAATAAAGCGAGTAAGTCAGTCGTGAAAATATTGCATGTTAACTGGAAGACATACTGTCCATATGACAAAGCAATTTGTATGGTTGTGAAATTGTGTATATTAGTATTGTTTGGAACGAGGGTATACTGAAAAGTAAATTTAAGCCATTTTGGTTTAAAAAAAGTTATTAACTTTCTACACCTTTATTGTTCGTGTCTGCGTATTTTCGGCCCTCTACCGGTAGAGCGCTCCAAATTGTAGAGTGTAACATGGCACTGTGTGACGTAACTCTGTCGGTGGGTGAGAAACAGCGTGCTGTAATCGAGTTTCCGAATCGAAGACTTGTTCCACACATGCAACGCACTCTCCCTCCGCATGAAAATGTCAGACCATATACGAGATCTGCGACGTCTGCAGCAATACGGCGCCTTGGCTTCACTCTCATCGATCATCCTCCATACAGTCCCGATTTGGCCCCATCCGATTTTCTTCTATTTCTAAAACTTAAAGAGCGGCTTCGAGTACTTCACTTTGATAGCGATGAAGCGGTGCAGCCAGAGGTGAGGTTGTGGCTCCGTCAGACATTGTACAGTGACAGTAACAACAAATTGGTCTCCTTGTGGGAGAAATGTGTTCGTCCCCAGGGTAACTGCGTTGAGAAATAAATATGTAGACATGAAAAATAAAGATGTAACTTAGTATTTTAATAACGTTTCCTTTATTTAAATTGTTTTTTTTTTGTTTTGTTTTCACAAGAGATATTGGGAAGCATTACTTTCCAGCACGCCCTTGTAAAGAAAGCGTGGTGGTGGTGGGCGTAACCGCGTCTGAAATATCTTGGTCCGAAGTAACATCTTCCGAAATAAGTTTGTCCGAAGTAACGTCGCCGGAAGTAACGTCGCCGGAAGTAACGTCGCCGGAAGTAACGTCGCCGGAAGTAACGTCGCCGGAAGTAACGTCGCCGGAAGTAACGTCGCCGGAAGTAACGTCGCCGGAAGTAACGTCGCCGGAAGTAACGTCGCCGGAAGTAACGTCGCCGGAAGTAACGTCGCCCGAAGTAGCCTCCCCTGAAGTAACCTACATTTACATCTACATCATATACATCTACGTGATTACTCTGCTATTCGCAATAAAGTGCCTGGCAGAGGGTTCAATGAACTACCTTCGAGCTGTCTCTCTACCATTCCATCCTCGAAAGGCGCGCGGGAACAACGAGCCCTTAAATTTTTTTGTGGGAACACTGATTTCTCTTATTTTGTCGTGATGATCATTTCTCCCTACTTAGGTGGGTGCCAACAGAATGTTTTCGCAATCTGAGAAGAAAACTGGTGGTTGAAGTATCATGAGATGATCCCGTCGCAACGAAAAACGCCTTAGTTGTAATGATTGGCACTCCAATCACCTCGTATTTGTGGCACTATCTCCCCTATTTCACGATAATACAAAACGAACTGTCGTTCTTTGTACTTTTTCAATGTCCCATCTGCTGCGGATCCCACACCGCACAGCAGAACTCCAGAACAGGGCGGACAAGCGTGGTGTAAGCAGTCTCTTTGGTAGACCTGTTGCACCTTCTAAGTGTTCTGCTAGTGAATCGCAGTCTTCGGTTTGCTCTACCCACAAAATTATCTATGTAATCGTTCCAATTTAGGTTACTTGTAACTGTAATCCGTAAGCATTTAGCTGAATTTACAGTCTTTAGGTTTGTGTGACTTATCACGTAATCGAAATTTAGCGGATTTCTTTTAGTACTCATGTGAATAACTTCAACTCCTCCGAAGTAACCTCCTCCGAAGTAACATACTCCGAAGTAACATCCTCCGAAGTAACATCCTCCGAAGTAACATCCTCCGAAGTAACATCCTCCGAAGTAACATCCTCCGAAGTAGCATCCTCCGAAGTAGCCTCGTCTGAAGTAACTTCGTTCGAGGTATCGTCGTCCAAAGTGGCGTCGTCGAAAACGTCGCCCAAAACGTCGTCGTGCGAAACAACATCCAAAACAACGTTGTCCAAAACAGTGTCCTGTAAGACAATGTCGTGCAGAGAAACGCCGTGCAAAACAATTTCTTGCAAAACAACACTGCGCAAAACATGGTGTGCAAAACAATATTGTGCAAAACAATATTATGCAATATAACACTCTGCAAAATAACATTCCGCAAAATAACACGAAATTCTCAAAGACAGGTAACGCAAAGCCTACCCTTCGCACTTTATCCTTTAATTTATGGCTGTGAAATATATTGTAGACCTTTTGAATGTTTTGGTTTAACATTCTGTTAATTAAATTTTTCTGCAGTACCAATGAACATCATACTTCCCATCATATTAAAGAAACAAGAAAGAATAATGAAAATAAGATTTTGGGCAAGACCGTCAGTAGAAGAAGTTGTAAGAAATCCCCATGCACTGTCCTGTGCGGGACGTCGAGAATAGTTTTCAACAAAAGTTTCGACAAAACCTTATTGGTGAACACACAAGGGCACATTCTGTTAGTGAATGAAAGGCTATATTAATCAAGGCATATGGAATTCATTATATGTTACTTTGCTTCCCTTAATTATTTAGCGAATGTAAAAACACCAGTGCCTGAAGTACGTCATCGTAATTGGGTTTGAACACTCATTACCACACAATGGAGTGGTCGACATAAATAGTATAAATGACTGTGTTATCAAGTGGTTACCTAATCTCATTTAGTAGTGCTGAAAGAAAATGTATGTACTAATCAAGACTGATTAACAATGAGACCAAATGAATGAAATTAAATTTACTATCAAACTCGAAATCAATAAATCTGTACCCAGATATTTTCCCTGTACTCTTACTTAAGCTTGCAAAAAGCTGGACCAAGAAAATTATTTTCTGAGATTAAATCAGGTCCCACAAGTGTATTATACCGATGTTGTTGAACAATACGTTTGCATGCAGCCAGAAATGCACTCAGTCACTCGAAATGCACTTTCTCATCCTACCTACCCTTGCAACTCGCGTGATGTTGAGAACAAACCAGTTCCAAACACGTGTACAAGAGCTGCCAAATTAAAATGTAGCATCTTCTCCGTTTCTCGACCAATCAGAACCTAAGCACATTTGGTCCGGTTCACACGTACCGCTTCACACACCACTGACATTGTCACGACAATAATCCGCATCTCTCATCACCGGTTCTGCCCCTCGATTGTTCTGTTTCCGTAGTTGTAACCGGCTCTCTTATAACAAAGATGTACTGCAACATTTATCTGCAGATAGACGTATTTGTATCATTTGAATGTGTTGACATTTATTAATGAATACAATCAATAAAATGAAGATAGAAGGAGAATAAAATATATTTATGTAGGGTCATTAAAGCTGTACCATCACACTACAAGAAGTAGTGTTCAAACACTTGAACGAGGCAGAAACTAAAACTGTGGATAGTAAAACAAAAACAGAAATACGTAATTCTTTCTTCAAATGTTCCTTCAAGACGGAAAACCCATCCCCTATTTATTCCTCGTACAATTTAAAATGGGAGTGAACTAGATATTAGTGTCAGTCGTGTTGAGAAAGAGCTGAAATCGTTAAAACTGAACAAATCCCGAGGGCCCAGTTGAATGCCTATCAGATTTTAGCTGAGTTAGACACACTGTTAACTATAATGTACCATAGATCCCTCCAACAAATACGATCTACATCTACATCTACATCTATACTCCGCGAGCCACCTTACGGTGTGTGGCGGAGGGTACTTATTGTACCACTATCTGATCCCCCCTTCCCTGTTCCATTCACGAATTGTGCGTGGGAAGAACGACTGCTTGTAAGTCTCCGTATTTGCTCTAATTTCTCGGATCTTTTCGTTGTGATCATTACGCGAGATATATGTGGGCGGTAGTAATATGTTGCCCATCTCTTCCCGGAATGTGCTCTCTCGTAATTTCGATAATAAACCTCTCCATATTGCGTAACGCCTTTCTTGAAGTGTCCGCCACTGGAGCTTGTTCAGCATCTCCGTAACGCTCTCGCGCTGACTAAATAACCCCATGACGAATCGCGCTGCTTTTCGCTGGATCATGTCTATCTCTTCTATTAATCCAACCTGGTAAGGGTCCCATACTGATGAGCAATACTCAAGAATCGGACGAACAAGCGCTTTGTAAGCTACTTCTTTCGTCGATGAGTCACATTTTCTTAGAATTCTTCCTATGAATCTCAACCTGGCGCCTGCTTTTCCCACTATTTGTTTTGCGTGATCATTCCACTTCAGATCGCTCCGGATAGTAACTCCTAAGTATTTTACGGTCGTTACCGCTTCCAATGATTTACCACCTATGGCATAATCGTACTGGAATGGATTTCTGCCCCTATGTATGCGCATTATATTACATTTATCTACGTTTAGGGAAAGCTGCCAGCTGTCGCACCATGCATTAATCCTCTGCAGGTCCTCCTGGAGTACGTACGAGTCTTCTGATGTTGCTACCTTCTTGTAGACAACCGTGTCATCTGCAAATAGCCTCACGGAGCTACCGACGTTGTCAACTAAGTCATTTATGTATATTGTAAACAATAAAGGTCCTATCACGCTTCCCTGCGGTACTCCCGAAATTACCTCTACATCTGCAGATTTTGAACCGTTAAGAATGACATGTTGTGTTCTTTCTTCTAGGAAATCCTGAATCCAATCACAAACCTGGTCCGATATTCCGAAAGCTCGTATTTTTTTCACTTAACGTAAGTGCGGAACCGTATCAAATGCCTTCCTGAAGTCCAGGAATACGGCATCAATCTGCTCGCCAGTGTCTACGGCACTGTGAATTTCTTGGGCAAATAGGGCGAGCTGAGTTTCACATGATCTCTGTTTGCGGAATCCATGTTGGTTATGATGAAGGAGATTTGTATTATCTAAGAACGTCATAATACGAGAACACAAAACATGTTCCATTATTCTACAACAGATTGACGTAAGCGAAATAGGCCTATAATTATTCGCATCTGATTTATGACCCTTCTTGAAAATGGGAACGACCTGCGTTTTCTTCCAGTCGCTAGGTACTTTACGTTCTTCCAGCGATCTACGATAAATTGCTGATAGAAAGGGTGCAAGTTCTTTAGCGTAATCACTGTAGAATCTTAAGGGTATCTCGTCTGGTCTGGATGCTTTTCCGCTACTAAGTGATAGCAGTTGTTTTTCAATTCCGATATCGTTTATTTCAATATTTTCCATTTTGGCGTCCGTGCGACGGCTAAAGTCAGGGACCGTGTTACGATTTTCCGCAGTGAAACAGTTTCGGAACACTGAATTCAGTATTTCTGCCTTTCTTCGGTCGTCCTCTGTTTCGGTGCCATCGTGGTCAACGAGTGACTGAATAGGGGATTTAGATCCGCTTACCGATTTTACATATGACCAAAACTTTTTAGGGTTCTTGTTTAGATTGTTTGCCAATGTTTTATGTTCGAATTCGTTGAATGCTTCTCTCATTGCTCTCTTTACGCTCTTTTTCGCTTCGTTCAGCTTTTCCTTATCAGCTATGATTCGACTACTCTTAAACCTATGATGAAGCTTTCTTTGTTTCCGTAGTACCTTTCGTACATGATTGTTATACCACGGTGGATCTTTCCCCTCGCTTTGGACCTTAGTCGGTACGAACTTATCTAAGGCGTACTGGACGATGTTTCTGAATTTTTTCCATTTTTGTTCCACATCCTCTTCCTCAGAAATGAACGTTTTATGGTGGTCACTCAGATATTCTGCGATTTGTGCCCTATCACTCTTGTTAAGCAAATATATTTTCCTTCCTTTCTTGGCATTTCTTATTACACTTGTAGTCATTGATGCAACCACTGACTTATGATCACTGATACCCTCTTCTACATTCACGGAGTCGAAAAGTTCCGGTCTCTTTGTTGCTATGAGGTCTAAAACGTTAGCTTCACGAGTTGGTTCTCTAACTATCTGCTCGAAGTAATTCTCGGACAAGGCAGTCAGGATAATGTCACAAGAGTCTCTGTCCCTGGCTCCAGTTCTGATTGTGTGACTATCCCATTCTATACCTGGTAGATTGAAGTCTCCCCCTATTACAATAGTATGATCACGAAACTTCTTCACGACGTTCTGCAGGTTCTCTCTGAGGCGCTCAACTACTACGGTTGCTGATGCAGGTGGTCTATAGAAGCATCCGACTATCATATCTGACCCACCTTTGATACTTAACTTAACCCAGATTATTTCACATTCGCATTCGCTAATAACTTCACTGGATATTATTGAATTCTTTACTGCTATAAATACTCCTCCACCATTGGCGTTTATCCTATCCTTGCGGTATATATTCCATTCTGTGTCTAGGATTTCGTTACTGTTCACTTCCGGTTTTAACCAACTTTCCGTTCCTAATACTATATGCGCACTATTTCCTTCAATAAGAGATACTAATTCAGGAACCTTGCCCTGGATACTCCTGCAGTTTACCAATATTACGTTAACTTTTCCTGTTTTTGGTCTCTGAGGACGGACGTTCTTTATCAACGATGATAATGTCCTCTCTGGTAATCCGTCAGGTATTTTATCGTTTCGCCCAAGGGGGGGGGGGGGTCCCTCTAACCTAAAAAACCCCCGTGTGCACGCCACACGTACTCTGCTACCCTAGTAGCTGCTTCCGGTGTGTAGTGCACGCCTGACCTGTCTAGGGGGGCCCTACAGTTCCCCACCCAATAACGGAGGTCGATGAATTTGCAACCATTATAGTCGCAGAGTCGTCTGAGCCTCTGGTTTAGACCCTCCACACGGCTCCAAACCAGAGGACCGCGATCGACTCTGGGCACTATGCTGCAGATATTAAGCTCAGCTTGCACTCCGCGTGCGATGCTGGTTGTCTTCACCAAATCAGCCAGCCGCCGGAAGGAACCAAGGATGGCCTCAGAACCCAAGCGGCAGGCGTCATTCGTTCCGACATGTGCTACTATCTGCAGCCGGTCACACCCAGTGCGTTCAATAGCTGCCGGAAGGGCCTCCTCCACATTACGGACGAGACCCCCCGGCAAGCACACCGAGTGCACACTGGCATTCTTCCCCGACATACCCGCTATTTTCCTGAGGGGCTCCATAACCCGCCTAACGTTGGAGCTCCCTATAACTAATAGGCCCGCCCTCTGTGACTGTCGGGACCTTGCCTGATAGCTGAAGAAAGGACAGGCCACACCCATCGGGTGAGACACAAAGAACGGACAAAAAATTTTGTTTACACAATAATACTCAAACGATGTTTCAAGTTTACAAAAAGAATGTTCGAAACCAACATATCCCAGGTGACGGCCGTTTTCAGGGATGCACTTCTCTCGCCGCTCTCGGAAGTTCGCTTACACTCTCTCCAACATTGCTCTGTGAATTTGAACGACTTCAACAAGAACTGCTTCCCTCAGTCCTTCAAGTGTACGTGGTTTATGCTCGTATACACGTGGCTTGAGGTAACTCCAGAGAATGTGGTCGCGCATGGATAGGCCTGGGGAAAGAGGAGGAGGACAACTAAGGTCATCAAATCGGGGAATGACGCGACCACGAAAAAACAGTGCGAATAGCTTCCATTGACATTCTTTCTGTGTGACCTGTGCCCCGTCTTGCTGAAACCAAATTCACCGTATAGGATTACGTTTTTTTCCTAGTTCAGGTAGGAAGAACTCAGTGATCATCTGTCTATAACGTTCCGAGGTTGCAGTTACAGTAATCTCATTATCGTCCTGGAAGTAGCATGGACCATTAACATCTGTACCGGTTATAGCACACCAAACAGTCACCTTGGGACTACGTAGTGGTCTCTCATGCATTAGCTCCGGATTTTCCCTGGCCCAATAATGACAGTTCTGCTGATTTACCATACCGTTCAAATTAAAATGAGTTTCATCACATATAAACAAAATAATGTTGTCATTTTGCTCAAGTATTGCCTCAATTTCTCAAGCAAAATTTAGCTGCTGTACATAATCTCTATGGGTTCAATCATTACACATTGGGCATTTCGTAGGGATGAAATTCTAGATCAATATGCAAAATACGCCTTACCGAACGATTACTGAAGTGCAGTTCAGCAGAACGTCTCGTAGTAGATCGTATAGGGATTCGGTGTATGTCTTGCCGAACTCCTTCGACATTTCCTGCAGTGCGCTCTAAGCGAGGAGCCCTCGGCGGTTTTCTTTCCATCACGAATGGGAACACTACCCTGTCTCGCGAGATAAAAATGACTATGAAAGTCACGCTGAACTCCAACGATAGACTCATTACTATACACAAAACTATCGTAAGCAAACACACGATGTCCACAGTTCCATGACCTTGACTAAACAAAATGGCAGGAGCTACCAAACACTGACCACATGAGTCCCCCCACCTCCACTATCTAGGCCTGAATGCTATCTGTTCTAAAAACGCCCATCCTTTCTGCCTCACTCATTACAACAAGGGCAGCGGAAGTGATCCACAAACTAATGTCCAATATCGTTGACTTATATCTGTTGTAAGGTATTGGACAATAATCTGAGCTCAAACATAATGCGATATCTCTGATTGAATAACTTCCTCCATGCCAACCAGCATGGATTCCGAAAATATAGATCGTGTGGTTGAGTCAATGCCACACCTACGCTTATTACGAAGAGTACTATAGTATGAGGTTTCAAACGAACTTTGTAAGTGGACTGACGAGCCCTTGTCATGGAAGAGGCAGCAAGTATTCTTGGATGGATAGCCACACAAATGTAGAGGTATGTTGACACTTCTCTGTAACCCAGGGAAGTGTCTTGCGGCCTTGGCTGCTCATGTTATGTATTACGGACCTTACAGACGATAGTAATAGTAATCTCAGAGTTTTTGCAAATGATGCATTTATCTCTAACGAAGTGAAGTATGAAAGAAGCGGCACGAATAATTAGCCAGATCTTGATAATATTTTAAACTGGTGTGGAGATTGATACCTTGCTTTAAATATTCAGAAATGTAAAATTTTGCATTTCACAAAACGCAAAACATTATGTTCTATCGCTTTAACATCTGTGAGTAACAAGTAAACTGACAGAAAGACTTCGGCTTAACACTTTGTCTGGATATTAAATGGATCGATCTTATAGACTCTAATACCGCTAAAGCAGGTGGCAAACTTCGGTTCATTGGAAGAACACTAGAGGATTTCCGTTACTCTAAAAAGGAGATTGCATACAAATCACTCGTGCGACCCATTCTGGAATATTGCTCAAATGTGTGGGACCCGTACCAGAGAGGACTGACAGGTGTCAATAAACATGTTCAGAGAAGGGCAGCGCGAATGTGTCTGTGAAGGTTTGTTTGATCCGCAGACAGTGTCACAGAGATGATAAAAGGACTGAACTGGCAGATTCTTGAAGATAGACGTCAACTATATGGAGAAAGTATACTTGTAAAGTTTCAGGTAATGGCTTTCATTGGAGACTAGGAATTTACAGCAAACCCCACCATATGGTGCCCATGTGGATCACGACGTTTAATTACAGCACGCACAAAGGAATCTTAACACTCATTGTTTCCGCGCTCCATATGTTCACTAAACGGGAAAAATCCCTAACTGGTGGAATGGGACGCACCTGCTGCCGTGGAATTCACAGTGATTTGCAGAGTATTCATGTAGATTTAGATGCAGTATGCTGTATTTTTATTATTTGTGTTTTCTGACAATATTTTCTTTAAATTTTTAAGTTATCTTTTTCAACCATCTGTAGATCTATATGCAGTTCGTAGTCGCCAGCTGACTGGTGGCCACGCATTCCCACAGACTGTAAATACAAAAATGAGACTGCTACACGACATAAGCAAACTAGGAGACTGTTTGTTTGCTGTACAAGGGTCATTCGGCTGCTCCTCCCTGTGGGTTTTATGCAATCAGAAACTTCTTCAAATAGCATGGGCAAGATTTTCATATTCTCTCACTCGCTGTGCACAAAGTATTAGTCCTCCAGAAAAAAATGAACGGGACCTTTGTGTAGGAAATTTATTGTAGTTAAATTTTGTGTCCAGAAACGTTTTCACTAGGGACCGTAGTACTCAAGACAAAAGTTACCTTCAACACACGTTTTTATTGAATAATTCGAAAACCGTGGCCTTGAGCCAGTATCCCAGTACAAAATCTAACTACATTACATTTCTACAAACAATCCTTCTGGAAGGACATTCGCAACTGAGCATTAGAGCAGAGATTGAAAATACCTCTTTAGTTGTAAGGTCCTTTTTATTTTCCAGTAGCTAGAACACGACCGGTTTCGGAACGTTACATACCATCATCAGGTGTTATACTGAAAATAGACAAGAGACCGGAGCCGTCGTGTACGCAACTCCGTGCTCAGCGCTCGCTGGTGATACGTCGCGTCCTGTACCAGTCCACCGCGGCGCTCCGAGTCACAGCACAAAGTGTAAGTGTCCTGGTGTTCACTGCATATTTCCTCACCCAGGCAATCGTCCGTAGAATTGTCTGATGTCGCTTCGCCATTGAGTAATGTTTTACCACATGTAGCCCGACCACTGTTTTCTAGAATGTTATATGGAACTTCTTTTTTAATTTTTTATGTGTATTATTGCGTATGGAAACTATTATTACCTCAGTAGAAAAGGCGCTGAAGGAGATGAAGAATAGGAAGACATGTGGAATTGATGATTTGCCAGCAGAACTGTTGAAGAGTCTGGGAAACAAGGCAAGAAAAGGAATAGTATACCTCTGTAACGAGATATATTACAAAGGGGAATGGCCAGAAGACTTCCTTGCAAGAATTACGATACCAGTAGAGAAAAAGAGAAACACTAAAAAATGTGAAGAGCACCGGACCATCAGTCTAATTTCTAATGCAGCTAAAGTCTTGTGAGAGTGTTGAATAGGAGGCTATATGGCAAGCTGGATAGAATGATTGCAGAGGAGAAGTTCGGATTTAGAAGAGGCAAAGGAACAAGGGATGCTATAGCCCTGTTAAGAACTACAGGTGAAAGATATATGGAAAAAGGTAGAGAAATCTTTGCTGTTTTTATAGATTTAGAAAAGGCGTTTGACAGAGTTCAGTGGAACAAGCCGATGGATATTTTGAAGAGCAAAGGAGTAGATTGGAAAGAGAGACGACTGATACAGAATCTATATTTACACCAGAAAGAAAGGCTGAGGATTGGAAATGAAATGTCAGAAGGAAGCAGCATTGGACGAGGTGTTAGACAAGGTTGTCGCCTTCCCCCACTGTTGTTTAACGTATACCTTGAAGAGATTATTGCGAAAGGCTTAGATGGGAAAAGAGGAATATGTGTTGGTGGAAAGAGAATAGAATGTATAAGATTTGCTGATGACATGGTATTAGTGGCAGAAAGTGAGCGGACAGTGAATAACATGCTCAGAGATCTGAATGAAGCTTGTGTGGAATATGGGATGCAAATAAACACAGCAAAAACAAAGAGTATGGTCATCAGTACAAGATGCAGACGGTCCAATATTAAAATAGGACAATCTACCATTAGCGAAATAAGTGCATTTAAATATATTGGTAGCACAATAACTGAAGACTTGAGATGTCACCAGGAGGTGAAAACTCGAGTTGCCAAAGCGAATGAGGCATTCAACAGAAAGAGGAGATTCTTATGTGGCAAATTAGATAAAGAACTAAGGAAAAGGCTTGGCAAATGTTTTTTCTGGAGTGTGGCACTATACAGGGAAGAAACATGGACGCTGAGACGAGAGGACGAAAAAAGGTTAGAAGGATTTGAGATGTGGATGTGGAGGAGAATGGAGACAATAAGCTGGATGGAAAGAGTGCGTAATGAAAGAGTATGGGAAAGGGTTGATGAGAGAAGATGTCTGCTGAAGGTTGTAAGAGAAAGGAAAAAGATCTGGTTGGGACATTCATTGAGAAGTGAGTGCTTGCTAGCAGATGCTTTGGAAGGATTGGTTTGTGGGACAAGACTGAGAGGAAAAAGGAGATATAAGATGATAGACGACATAAAGGGAAGAAGAAATTATTCAGACCTGAAGAGGATGGCAGAAGACCGAACAGCATGGAGAACTACCATGTGAAAACCTGCCTTTTAGCAGATCACTGATGATGATGATGATGATCTCTTGTTTATTTTTCAGTATAACGCCTGATGATGGGTATTTAAGAGTCCAAACCCGGTCATATTTTAATTACTTGAAAATAAAAGAACCTTACAACTGAAGCGGTATTTTCAACCTCTGCTATATTACATTTGCTACAGAATAGCCCAATTCGTTTTTTTTTCTCTAGGACTAATAGCCTGGATGCAGCTAAGTAGAAAACATGAAAATCCCTTGTGTGGTTTTTGAAGGTGTTGCAAGTTGCATAACACCCAGCAGTAGGGGCAGATCCGCTGCAGTCGTCAGTTGACCATTCTCGAGGGGCGCAGATGTTCATGGCTAACTTTTTCACGTTTGCCTCACTAAATCATCCTAATTGCGACAAATTAAATGCCGTCCAGAGGACGTGGCAACCATCAAGTAGAAACATTCTGCCTCAGGACTTGATCGGTGAAGAGGAGGCCTGAGAGAGCAAGCTCGTTACAGCCTGACGCTCTCGTAGCGCGATCGCGTGGCACAAAGGGCCCGGCCGAAGGCATCACGTGACACCGTCCTCTTTGCAACCTCCGTGGCCAAGAGGTGCTGGCCAAGGGCGCGGGATCGCCACCGCCGGCAGCAGGTAGGACAAAGCAAACACCGGCCGCGAGGCTGTTTACCGAGCCTGCGGGCCGAGTGTTGCCCTAGAGGGGCGCAGTTTGTCAAGTGCGGGACGCCCCCGGCTCAAGTAAACATTCGGATCGGGCTGGGCTCTCTACGTGAGCCGGCGCTGTCCTCCCACGGAGGGAAAACACCGCCGTCCAAGCAGTCGAGCCCACACGTACGACCGGACACGGAGAATGGCTGTTGAGAAAGGCTGCTGCGAGTTTACGCGTAAACACGCAGTTCAACACGGGAGCATGTGGATCAGACCCTGCCGGCCAGTGACCTGTCCTTTAGTAGGCATCCGCATCTACGTACATACTCCACACGGTACGGTGTACGGCAGACAATACCGCGTACAGTAGATTTCCTTTCGTACTTCGAGCGGATATGGAGCGAGGGAAAAATGATTGTCTATATACCTGATTACGAGCCCTAATTTCTCTTTCCCTGTCTTCGCGGTCCATAAGCGACATGTACATTGGCGGCATAAGAATCTTTCTGCGGTAAAATAGAAATGGTGGTTCGCTTAATTTTCTCAATAGTGTTTCACGAAAAGAACGACGTCTTCCATTTGTAGTTCTCAATCTCCATAATAATCGTGTTTTGACATAAACTACCGGTAAGAAGTCTAGCAGCAAGCCTCTGAATACCTTCAATGTCTTTCTTTCATTCGACCGTTAGAGAATTCCAAACACTCGACCAGTACACAATAACGCGTCACACTACCACTGTATGCGCGGTCTCCTTTTGTAGATGAGCTAAACTTTCCTACATTTCATACACATCAGAAAAATATGTGCGTGTGTGTGTGTGTGTGTGTGTGTGTGTGTGTGTGTGTGTGTGTGTGTGTGCACGCGTGTGTGTATGTGTGTGTGTGTGTGTGTGTGTGTGTGTGTGTGTGTGTGTGTGCGCGCGCTTGCTTGCACCACTGGACCTATTCGAACCAAACTTGGTACACACATATATTACCATCAACCTACCTATCAGATGGGGTGGAGGTGAGAAAAGACCATAACACGCAACGCGTCACTTAGGAGACTTTCTTCCTCCAATATTTGAGAGTGAGAGCACGTAGCAACTTGAAACAAACTTTACACATAATTTCAAATCTCTACAATTTATTTTCTCGCTGACAACCCCTATAGCCGGCCGCGGTGGTCTCGCGGTTCTAGGCGCGCAGACCGGAGCCGTGCGACTGCTACGGTCGCAGGTTCGAATCCTGCCTCGGGCATGGATGTGTGTGATGTCCGTAGGTTAGTTAGGTTTAAGTAGTTCTAAGTTCTAGCGGACTGATAACCACAGCAGTTGAGTCCCATAGTGCTCAGAGCCATTTGAACCATTTTTGAACAACCCCTATAAAATTTAGTAAGGTAATATGTTTATTACTTTCTACTTTTCCGGAGTTCTTCCAATAAAAGTACCACATGAGACATGATGTTATACTTTATTACTTTCTTACTATTAACTGTATTCGTGACGTACTTTATACACACAAAGTGTTGCATCACCTCGGTTCCGAGAGTTCAGGAACCTGCACAGAAAACTGGAATAGAGATCAACGTCAACATCATTTCCGCCCTTTTTATTGCTCATGAAAACCACACATTGCATGTCGTACCACAATACAGCGAGACCTTAAGAGCTGGTGGTGTAGACTGCTGTAAACACCAGTACCTTTAATATCCAGTAGTACGTGCTCTTGCACTGATACATGTCTGGATTCGTGGTGGAATAGTATCCAGAAGTTCAATAAGGCACTCTTGGTCCAGATTGTCCTACTCCTCAACGGCGATTCGACGTAGACCCTGAAACACGTATGTTGTGTGTCGGCGATGGTGAGGCATGATAAAATCTTTGACCAGAGAGCCTTTTATCGTGGTTAGTCTGCGCTTGACCGCGCGAAAGTTGCGAGCAGCACTCTGTCGGTAGCAGTAGCTCAGTTCAGTTGCGTCCAGTAGTCGGTCGGTAGTAGTCGTCCAGTACAGGTGCGAGCAGTCTGTCAGTGGGCAGTCTGTGAGCAGTGCAGTATGTCGGTAGTAGCAGTCGAGTGCGGATGTGTGTGAGGAGTCGGCGAGCGTCGACACGGCCGTCTGGTCAAGATTCAGGATGAGGTATATTATTTTTAAATGCGCTCAGCTAATAATGCAAATCAACTGTAACTAATTTGTGCAATAATCGCCCCAATAATAATTTTGCTTTCAAAGCAATTTTTTTACAAAAAAACCATTTAATTGAACCAACGATCTCCTTCCATTTCCTTTAAAGAAAAGTTTCAGTTAAATTTCAAAAAAAAAAAAAATTATTTGCAATGCATTACCTCCAAGCCGTGGCCAACAATAAGAGCAGAAATTTGACATGCAGTTATACTGAGGTAAGAAATTAATTCTGATTTTTTGCACAGGGCCAAAGACCGATATTTTGGTTTAATTGAGTTATCATTGTCACTGAAGTTTCATTAGCACTGAATTATCTTTTATTATATATTTTGTGGGAGCTTACACCAGAGTCAGATTGCGAATTTCACAATTGTATTGCCTTTGTCAGTACATTTCATTGCAGGAAGGTTACGTTTGGCTCCCATTTATTTTTTTTTTATTTAAATATTTCTGTGGAGATAATATTACACTTGGCTCCCATTTCTATTAAAATATTGTCTTTTAAATTTCGGTGGGGAGGTTACACTTAGCTCAATGACCATTAGCATTCATAAATAATATTGTCTTAAAAAATTCTCCGGAAAGGTTACACTTGGCGACACCCAGTCCAGGATCGAATTTCGTTGAGAGTCTTTTGAACAACAGTCAGATATCTGCTCTTATTTGCTTAAATATAATTAGGATTTGGCGCAACGCTTCTACTAATATTGTGACTTTCTTTCTACAGGTCAACGGCAATTCTTTGCTCTGTTGTATTTGTTTGTTGCCTTTTTGCATTTGTGCTTATTTGTTTTGTGAATAGTTGTGACTATTGTAAAAATGCCGCGAAAGACTGTGAATAGTGTATCGCGAGGTATTATGAACGAAATAAGCGAATTAAATAACTTCACCAATAGTACTAGTGACACGCAGTGTAATGATGACAATCCTGCGTTCACTGACAATCAATACGTTCCAACCACTAGTGATGACTTTTACCTTAATGATGAACAAACGAACTCAATTGTCTCGTCTGTTAATTTGACGACAATTGATGACGCGGAGCGGTCTATAGTAATGAGCGCTGCCCAGCATAACACACCCGATTTGGAAAATTCAAGTAACATACAGACAAATTTGTCTAATGAAAATGAACAGGATACACAAAGTACGACGGATTTATTTAATTCCGAAATAGTGAGTGACAGTGTACGTCCGACTGATAATCCTTTTTGTAAATTGCAGAATGACCAAATGGTCACACAAAGCGCAACAATTCCAGGTACACAATCAAACAGCACAGGTAATGGAGTAGGTAATGTTACTTTGGATCAATTTATGGCAGTAATGCTACAGTTTAGGAACGAACAGAGTGAAAATCTCAAACAACTTAGTGAACAGATCAAACAACTTAGCGAAACAATTGATAAAAGTTTCGAACTCATAAGCGAAAAACAAGACGACCTTAAAGAACAGAACAAACAAGTTAGTGAGCAGATTACAGCTGTTACCGTGCAATGTCAGGACAGTAAAGAACAATTACGTGAGGATACTAAGGCTTGTGCTAATAACAGTAATGAAGAAGTTGGCACTGTTGCACAAGAATTAAGTAGCACACGTGTAGGCACAATAGAATCACATAAAGACGAAGTTAATGCAGTCACTGAACAATGTTCAGCAAACACAACACAGATATACAAAATTAATGCAGTCACTGAACAATGCCATAAAAACGCAGTACAGATACGCGACGAGTTTAATTTAGAGCCACTGGAAGTTTCACACACTCTGAATACGGAAATTGTTAATAAAAGTGAACGACACAACAACCAAATTGGCGAAAATATTAAAGTAACAGAATTAAAAACTATTTCAGTCACCAATACGTCACAGAATCCGCCACGTTGCGAGCATTTGTCAGAATTACGCAGCGCGTATAATGTGAGCAATTTACAGAGACTACGAGACGCAAAATCCGAAAAGCCACGCGACTTAAAATCTGAAAAGCTATGCAACTTGAAATCCGAAAAGACACAGACGAACAGATTCACACACAAACCTGAACGTGTTATCAAATTCAGTAACGAGAACGTTGATTATAAGCAATTTGCATTTGTAAGAAAAAGTAAGGAATTTAATAATGGCAGAACACAGGTACACGCTTTGAGCTGTATACGACAATTTATTTTTGTACCTTCACCGCTATTGCCTGTAATGAGGAAACTTGAATTAACATGGTTACAACAATTTACTTTTGGAATTTTACCGCTATTGCTTGCAACGCAAAAGCTAAAATTTATTTGCAGTGCGTAAAAGACCTCAGGGGATTCATTACGCTTTAATGAATATGTGCCGTAGCGTGCATAGGGCCCCGAGCTGTAGTAGTGCTGTTTCATCTTTAGTTTTCTGCACTGCTGCCTTCTCTTCTACTATCCTTTATATCTATCAAAACTGTTCTTTAACTATTGCTCTACCTAGTATTAAGAATATGTAATGAAAACCCGATATGACAAATCTTTTACCGAATGTGACAATTTTCAGTAGGCACTCCCGTAATGACAACTACCGCCGTAATTTTAATTACAGATAAAATCGTAATCATCAGTATGTGTAGAATTATTAGTAACAGGAACCACATTTTTGTAACAATAGATGTTTTTCACCACAACAGCATGAAAGTCAGCCGATATGACAAATCTTTTACCGAATGTGACAATTTTCAGTAGGCACTCCCGTAATGACAACTACCGCCGTAATTTTAATTACAGATAAAATCGTAATCATCAGTATGTGTAGAATTATTAGTAACAGGAACCACATTATTGTAACAATAGATGTTTTTCACCACAACAGCATGAAAGTCAGCCGCTTAGCATACCTAACCAACAATGCAGTCTACAAGGTCAACCTAACTTTAATGTTCCGCCGCGTGCACGTATAGTCCCAGCCCCAACAAATAGTAACGCACGGCAGCAAGGAAATAGCTACGTACAGAAAACTCAGTATATCAATTCCTATCGCAGTGCACCGTATAGGAATGACTTTCACGACAGACGTAAACACGATGAGCACAATTTTCAGCGTACATTTAATAACAGTCTATCTTATCAGCAGCAAGAACATTAGCAACAACATATAATCATGAATGAACCAGGCAATAGGTGTCATCTATAGCGTAACACGTCAGTAAGAAATAACAGAGCAGTTCAAATAGTCGAAATGCCACAGCATCCTCACGTAAATAATAGCAAGTACGACAGAATTTGACCAGACACAGTACAGATTGCATATTCCAGTAACGTAAGCAATAATTTAGACACGCAGAATCTTGTTCACGAAAATGTTATTAATTTTGACGCCATCCGACACACGTTTGCATTAAAGACAGAATCACGACGTACGTAGACGATATTCTTATTGCAGAAGCTAACTGGTCTGAACACAATCTGATTTTAGAACAACTGTTGCAAACTTTTCATGCACAAGGACTTACAGTTAATATTAGTGAATCGCACTTTGGCAAAACTTCTATAAAATTTCTTGGACACGTAATTTCAGCAGAAGGCATTGCACCTGATCCGGAAAAACATTACTATTCCTACGACAAAAAGCAATTACGTAGTTTTTTGGGTTTAATTAACTTTTTTCGTAAATTTATTCATCACTCTGCTTTAGACACACCCAGATTATGCCAATTAACAGGTAAAAACAGTATTTGGTCTTGGGATAAGCAAGCACATTCTGAATTCATGAACCTGAAACATGCTCTGTTGAATGCACCACTTTTATCGCACCCAGATCTTACCAGAAATTTTTCCATTGCCACCGACAGTTCCAACACCGCTTTAGGCGTACACATTTTCCAGGAAATTGAAGAAGATGGTTCAATAGTAATTAAAAACATCGCATTTGCAAGCCGCATTCTGTCACCTGCTGAGCGAAATTATTCCGTTACAGAATTGGAAACACTATGTGTTGTATGGGCTTTTACGAGATTTCGGCACTTTCTTTATGGCAGACATACCACCGTCTACACAGACCACAGAGCGATACAGTTTTTACTTTCAGCTAAATTCACTCACGACAGATTAAGCAGATGGAAACTTTATTTACAGGAATTTAATTTTACAATAGTTCACATTCCCGGCACACAAAATGTTATAGCAGACGCACTATCGCGTTCCCTGAGCAACAATCAGCAAGACGTAGCAACCAACTTCTGCAAAGCAAATTTCAGTGTCATGTACATTCAGCAAGTTGCATTTGAAAACTTTATTTCATCGTCATTACAGGAGATAGCAAAGGAGAAAAATAAAGACAACGTGTGGCAAGAAATTAAACACCTTTGGCAAGATAAGAATAATGTTACGATTAGAAACCATTACACTGTACGCAATGACATTCTGTTTCGCCGCTCTCATCCTGACAGCAACAATTGGTTATTATGCATTCCTGACGAACTGGTTAACAAATTAATCTGGTACACTCATTTAAGTTACGCACATTACGGAGCACGAAAATGTTTTCTTATACTGAGACAGAACTGTTATTTTACCAACATGGAGAAACGTATACGACGAGTTTTAGCGTCTTGTAAAATTTGCCAGAAAGCTAAATCAGACACCACTTCACATATTCCTCCTTTATATCCCATTGTACCTGTTAAATTAAAACATATGGCCGCTGTAGACATTTTTGGTCCTATTCCGAGAACTAACAGAGGTTTTTGCTACATCTTTGTCGCTGTTGAGCTCACTTCAAAATTTGTTACTTTCACTCCGTTACGCAAAGCTACTGCTAAAACTGTTTCGAAACCATTTGTAAAACATCTTCTATTTCATGTAGGGCATGTGATGAAAGTAATTTCTGACAATGGATCACAATTTCGTTGTGGCATATGGACACGCATGTTACGAGCTAGAAACATTTCTCCGATTTATATATCCAAGTACCATGCTTCTTCGAACCCTTGTGAACGGTTAATGAAAGAAATTGGTAAGTTGTGCCGAATATATTGCCACAAAAGACATATTGATTGGGATACACACATACTCTCATTCCAAGATGTAATTAATTCCATTCCAAATGAATCCACTATGCTAGCTCCGTCTGTTATACTGAAAAACGTTGAACCACCAAACAAAATTAAAGAATTAGTAAACTTCCCTACCTGTCGTCGACTAAGACACCACGAAATAATTGACATTGCGCTGAAGAACATCAAACGTGCCGCAGAGCGCCGGAGAAGACAGCAAAAACAGGTTTGTACACGCCGCGACTTTCACGTTGGACAGAAGATATTAGTGCGTACACACTATTTATCCAGCAAATTAAAAGGTAAGTGCAGTAAATTTGAACTTCTATACGCAGGTCCATATCGGATTCGCAGCATCCCTCACCCCAATGTTGTACACGTCGAAACTTTGAGAACCAGAAAATCGAAAGGCAATCACCATATCTCAAACATTAAACCGTTTATTGAATGAAGACACTGTATGATTCAACACACTATGATGCCATTTACTAATGCAATTATATTCACCTGACTAATTACTGATGATTATCGTATTTTTTCTTGGCAAGTGCCCGGCAAGGTAAGGTTAGCAGGTCGCTTTTCTTGTCGTTACACATCAGACCGTGCACATTTTCCATTTTTTTGTGTATATGATTGTATTCCAGTTTTGTTTGTATGCACTGTGAAATAGTTAAGATATAACACACACCAGTTGACTTTGACATTTTTTGCCCTATGATATCTTAACATCGTGACTGTTTTACATTTTTCTTTTTGCTGCTGCATTGTGATATTCTCTGTACATTTTGCCTCTGAACTCTGTCAATGTCTTTGACATATTACGTTTTCTGTCATGTTATGCTGTATGGTTAATTATGTCACCATAAACCAGTCATTATTTAGTGGGTATATGATTTAAATGCAAGACATTAATCTTTGTTCATCAATTTCAGAAAGAAATGATGCGTGTAAGAAATAAATTCAACAGAAATGGGAATTTCACCTACGGAATAAACGAAAGAAGATGCAATAAATTTATGAGGAAGAGTAAATGGATCAGGATTAACAAGCATTAACAAGAATATACTATACTCATCGTAGAATAGCAGTTTTAACTAATTTTTTCTTTCAGAATACAAGGCGATTGATGCAGGCTGTCAGACAGAACTACACATCTTAGTTTTAGTGATGAAATATGCTAGAGATAAGGAATAGTTGTGTAATGAGTAATGAAGTGATTTTTTTGCAGATGATAATGAATGCTGATGAATAATGATGAAGGATATGCTGTTATCAATAATGAAGTTTTTCTTTATAGGTGATGATAATAATGAAGTTATGATAATATGGATAATGAAGTGATTGATAATGAAGTTTTTTCTTTACAGATGAGGATAATGTTGAAGTTATGTATTTATGCTATATAGTTATTTAAGTATTTGTTGCAGTTTGCTTTGACAGCAGCATAGTAGGATGATGGAAAGTTTTGGAAAGGACAGCTATGCAACACATTTTTATACACATTTCTCTACCTGTTAATTCGAAGTTCACTACTTTTCAGCATAGTATGTGTTTCTTCTTTCAGGTCAATAATCCATTTTGTATTTTTTTCAGGAGAAGCTTTTCATGATACTTACTAAACCTGTTACTTATTATACCTGTTCTAATACTTGCATTTTTATTTTTTACCCATTTGTGTCTATCATTTATAAATGTGATCACATATACTGCCTTGTTACATAACCTTGCTACAGCTGACTCATGACGAATGACGTTACCTATCCTCATTTGCAGCAATCGGTCAAAAGCAAATATTGTTATGCCTCAGCAATTAATTATCGATCCCAACGCAATGCATTGCTAACAAAAAATGTATTACCAGTCCCACGTAATGATACCAGTTTAAAAGAGTTCTTAGTAATGCTGATCAGCTCTGAATAGTATGTCACTTCAGTAATGACTTCTTAATGATACAAAAAAAAAAAGATAATAATGCTTTGTAACTGGCTAATAACTGCCACTGTTTATTGTAATGAGACTACTTATAATACCCATGATTATTAATGCTATGACTGTAATTAACTGATTTTTAATAATGACTTCTTAATGATCTGAATAACACTGAATGATGAACAATGTTTTATTCTATTCAATACTTGCTGACCACTGAGTGCCAATAATTAATGTCACTAAATGAATTACGTTATTAATTATGCCATTAATTAGTTCCTGTTTTCAATGATGATTTTTCATGTTCTATAATGTCACTAAATGAATTATGTTATTAATTATGCCATTAATTAGCTCTTGTTTTCAATGTTGACTTTTCATGTTTTGGCAAATGGCCAATGAGTGCCAATAATTTGTATCACTCAATGTATTATGTTAATGCTAGGCCAATAATTGACTCACCTTTTCAATTAAGACTTCTGATGAACATTATTCTGTCATACTAAATATGCTTGGTAACTGGCCAAGGACTACCAGTGTTTATTGTAATACGATTACCCATGATGCCAATAATTTAATTTTATGAACATTATTCTGTAATACTAAAGACATGGTACAGAAATGTTCAATAACTAGGCTATGAATGCCGCAAACTACTACTGTAATTCTCAATATTATGTGACTTAATGTCCTTCACCTTATGAGCTAACTACCCTGAATTACTGGAATGTGGATTTGTCCTGTCCATCCTCATGATCATGGAGCACTATATTTGGTTTTTGCACTAATGCTACGTTGGTGTGCCTTGTAAGAGCGTGGTGTTGACACGACATGCTGTCCACCACCGTGAGCGATGAAGACGTTATTATGGTCGCACTGTTTGGTGTACCTAGTGTACTGCCAATATGAAAACATGGAACATTACTACGACAGTTCAGTGTCTTGGCTACGCTGATAAATTCTGATGGGAAAAGAACTTCAAATTGTGTCACTTGGTGTTGTACTTCTGTGGAAAGATATGGACTTTCAGAACAGCTGTGTGCAATCTAAAGTGCTACAACCATGATGCAATCCTTCCCTTTCGTATCCTAATTCTTGTCACATAGTGAAAATCATTTTTTGCTAACATCATTTATGTTCATGGGTTATACATTTTTTTTTCGATTCGCTGAACTCCAGTGCGAGTACACTTATGGCACTTGTCGACATGATTTTTTGCCATTATGTTTATTTGTTGTGAAAATGCTAAAGACATTTTTTCGATTTGTTCTGAAGAACAGTATATGTGCACTCTTGTCTTTTATATTGTATATACATTTTTATTTTGATGATATGTTCTGAACTACAGTGTATGTGCACTTAGGTTATGTGTTAATATGTTTTCTACTGAACTTCAGTGCCTGTGCATTTTTCTCATTTTTCAATATGATTTGTACTCATTCTGTATACCTTTTATGATGTCCTGATATGTTCATTAAGTACACTCATGTCACTTGTCAACATGATTTTCTGCCATTCTGTTTATTTGTTCTGAAAATGCTAAAGAATTTTTTCAGTGTGTATGCACTCTGTTATCTGTCAAATAATTTGTATATACATTTTTCTGATTTGCTACTATGTTTTGTACTCACATTTTGTCTTTGTCTGATATATTTTGTACTCGGTGCATGTGCACCACATTTAATTTGTGTACTACATTTGAATATTCTGTAAATTGTAAAAATTTCTTGCGATGGCAAGTCCAAATGACTCACCATAGCTGCCAAATTTTTGCCCCCCCCCCCCCCCCAGTGGAGGGTTATGAAACACGTATGTAACGTAGCAGCGATGGTGAGGCATGATAAAATCTTTGACCAGAGGGCCTTTTATCGTGGTTAGTCTGCGCTTGACCGCGCGAGTGTTACGTCGAGTACTCTAGTAGTCGTCGTGCAGTGCACTCTGTCGGTAGCAGTAGCTCAGTTCAGTTGCGTCCAGTAGTCGGTCGGTAGTAGTCGTCCAGTACAGGTGCGAGCAGTCTGTCAGTGGGCAGTCTGTGAGCAGTGCAGTCTGTCGGTAGTAGCAGCCCAGTACAGTTGTGTGTGATGAGTCGGCGGGCGTCGACATGGCATTCTGGTCAAGATACAGGACGAGGTATATTATTTTTAAATGCGCTCAGCTAATAATGTAAATTAACTGTAACTAATTTGTGCAATAATCGCCCCAATAATAATTTTGATTTCAAAGCAATTTTTTACCAAAGAACCTTTTAATTGAACCGACGATCTCCTTCCATTTCCTTTAAAGAAAAGTTTCAGTTAAATTTTAAAAAAAAAATATTATTTGCAATGCATTTCCTCCAAGCCGTTGCCAACAATAAGAGCAGAAATTTGACATGCAGTTATACTGAGGTAAGAAATTAATTCTGATTTTTTGCACAGGGCCAAAGACCGATATTTTGGTTTAATTGAGTTATCATTGTCACTGAAGTTTCATTAGCACTGAATTATCTTTTATTATATTTTTTGTGGAAAGGTTGCACTTTGAGTCAGATTGCGATTCTCATTCTTATTGTCATTAAATTTAATTGCTAGGGAGGTTACGTTTGGCTCCATTTCTATTAAAATAATATCTTTTTAAATTTCTACGGAAAGGTTACACATGGCTCCCATTTCTATTAAATATTCTCTTTTAAATTATTGTGGGGAGGTTACAACCCTCATAGTGGGTCTATTTATATCAGGTATGTTCGATAGGGTTCATATCTCGAGAGCATGCTGGCCAATCTACTCAAGCGATGTCGTTATCCTGAAGGAAGTCATTCAAAAAATGTGCATGATAGGGGCGCGAATTGTCGTCCATGAAGACTAATGCCTCGCCGATACGGTGCCGATATGGTTCCACTATCGTTCGGAGGATGGCATTCACGTATGGTACAGCTGTTACGGCGCCTTCCTTGACCACCAGCGGCGTACGTCGGCCCCACATAATGTCACCCCAAAACAGCAGGGAACCTCAAACTTGTTGCACTCGCTGTAAAGTGTGTCTAAGGAGTTCAGCCTGACAGGGTACATCTCCTACGGGTGTCTGGTTGAAGGCATATACGACACTCACCGGAGAAGAGAAGGTAATGCCAATTCTGAGCGGTCCATTCGGCATGTTTTTCTGGCCATCTGTACCGCGCTGCATTGTGTTGTGGTTGCAAAGTTGAACCTCGCCATGGACGTCGCTAATGAAGTTGCGCATCATGCAGCCTATTGCGCACAGTTTGAGTCGTAACACGACGCCCTGTAGCTGCACGAAAAGAATTATTCAACATGATGGCGTTGCGGTCCTTCGAGACATAACCCGTAGGTAGCGGTCATCGACTGCAGTAGTAGCCCTTCGGCCTGTCTCTCTGTATGTCCGTCACGTCCGAAGAACATCGCTTTGGTTCACTCCGAGACGCCTGGACACTTCCCTTGTTGAGAGCCCTTCCTGGCACAAAGTAACAACGCGGACGTGATCGAAACGCGGTATCGACCGTCTAGATATGGTTGAACTACAGACAACACGAGCCCTGTACCTCTTTCCTGATGGAAATGACTGGAACTGATCGGCTGTCGGACCCCCTCCGTCTAACAGGCGCTGCTCATGCTTGGTTGTTCACTTCTTTGGGGGGTTTAGTGACATGTGTGAACAGTCAAAGGGACTGTGTCTGTGATACAATATCCACAGCCAACGTCTGTCTTCAGGAGTTCTGAGAACTGGGGTGATGCAAAAGCTTTTTGAAGTGTGTAGATATTATGCCCATAGACCACTGAATGTAAGTGCAAAATTCTATCATTGTACGACACGCAGTCAAGAGATGTGATGTCATAAAGAACGAGATGTTTGAAAAACAGCTGCATCCTGCATGAAGCTTACATTTATTGCTAACCCAATTCGCAACGCGTTTCTCACACAGTATCCACGTATGGCTCTGTATGTACCCACGAAACTAAGTGATTACCGAGCGAGGTGGCGCAGTGGTTAGCACACTGGACTCGCATTCGGGAGGACGACGGTTCAGTCCCGCGTCCGGCCATCCTGATTCAGGTTTTCCGTGATTTCCCTAAATCTCTCCAGGGAAATGCTGGGATGGTTATTTTGAAAGGGCACGGCCGACTTCCTTCCCCGTCCTTCCGTAATCCGATGAGACCGATGACCTCGCTGTCTGGTCTCCTCCCCCCAAAACAACCCAACCCAACTTTGTGATTGTACAACATATAGATTATGGGATATGATGCCACAGACATTAAGCATAATACTGGACGCTGCGTGGTACAGGCGTTGACAGACAGCTATTAAAAAAAAAACCTCGGGTAACGGTGGGTTTGTTCGATAGTTCTCCCAATAAACCGAAGTTCGTCATTAGCCTTCGCTACTACCATCCTCCAGCATTATGCATAGATATTTAAGAATGTGATAGCGTCAGGCAGCACATCGGTAATACTGTATTCGAATATTGGAGGACTGGTTTTCCTAATCATCGGCGCTAACTTACATTTGTCTCCGCTTAGACAAGGCACCATTCGTCAGACCATATAGAAACTCTAAGTAATCATGTATCCTGTAGCAGTCACTCATCGTCGACAGTTTCCTGTATACGACAGTGTCCTCAGAAAACAGTCACAGGTTGCAGCTCACGTCGTCCGTCAGAAACGTATGTATACAAAGAACAAGATTGGTCCTATCACATTTCACTGGAGCGCTCCTGACTACGACTGTTGATATTTTTAAAAAATGTCGGGAGTCCGATATATCGATATTTAAGAAAATATAATTAAGGGCTCGCTGTATGTCGAAAAAGTATCGATGTATCGAAGAAAAAATTACCGAAGTACCTACCTATAAAAATATCGGCAACACACTGTAAATACGTTGGTCGCTTAGGCGCTCTGCAACTTCTATGTACCTATTTTATTTGTTTGACAAACCCTGTTTTCAGGGCTATATTTTACATGATTAATGTAACTATGCAGATGTTTGCCTAAACGATGACATATCACTTCATGTTATTATAATACTGCCGTCTTCTGAAGAAGATAGATTTATATCTATTGAAACCTAGGTAAAGATTACTTTATCCTTTGCAACTGGTCGGCTGTTCTTACTCTGAAATACGTTGTTAGTTTTAGAGCTGTGTAGTTAAGTATTCGTTTATTATTAGATATTCTGTTCATCAACAAGCTAGCAGCCCGCCTATCCCCTATAGGGCAAGAATTGAAAGGGAAACCTGTACGTTCAGGCATGACGATAACAATTTCGCTAACAATTGTAAGTGCACGTAAGTAGCATAATAAAAGGTGTCCGATGAGTCCGTCCTTCAGTTTCCCCACATAACGGATTTGTCTGGGACACTTCATGTCGACTTCATTGTTTTGATCATTTCCACAAACGCCACAGACATAGAAATGATAGTGTAAAAACTGCGAGCTGAATCTAATTGCTGCAATTAATGCTGGTAAGGCCGAATACCGACTACGTCAGCATCTCCTCTCACACGTCTCGGCTCATCACAAAGACCAATCTTATCTTTTAGATTTTTGTTCATCATTTTCAGCAACTGTCGTTGAAGAATGCAGATGTAAAGAAATAGCCACTGGTTACGTAAAAAACTGTTTTTAACGCAACTGGTGTGCTCTCTCTTCGTATTGGAAATCTTGTTATTCCACCATTCACACGGCTTTCCCCCACCCCCCACCCCCCTCTCCGAGTAATTACTGCAACCTAAATCCTTCTGCATCTCACCAAGTCATGACAAGAAGTTATATACCGTGACAACAAGTCGTAACGACGTAAAGATAATATGCGTCAAACCCATTGTTTAGCAACCTACTCAGTGCAGGTGCCCAAAAATCTTATTCCGAAATGACCGTGCATGCAAATGACAGTTCCGAGTGGTGGGCGACGGCTAACTTCACACAGCTTGTCAGAGAGTATCTAAAACACATTAAAGTCGTCTTAGGCAAATCGGGTCCTCTATCAGTGGAAGACTTAGAGTCTGTACACGAGATCGTGTTCATGTTTGCCACCTTATTCGTAAATTTTCGTGTGGGTCACAAGATTAATACACAACAAATACCGGAAGAAAGGGAAAAAGCAGTAGTGTAGCACCGTATCGAATGGCACCGTCTCCAAAAGCTTCAAGTAAAACAAGCATCTGGCTGTACAAGGCGGCGAGCGAGTGTTTAAGTGAAGAATTCCGTCCGACAGTGCGCCTTGGGCACTCTAGGTTTGCACCGTCTTCAGATTTCCGAGAAACTGAGTGCGCTTGATAGCTGCACTATCTCAGAAGCCGTATCGATACTGCGGCTTCGTAGGGAGTCCGAAACACTGCCGGGTACAAGAAAGTTTGGCACGTACATGCGTGCAGTTAAGGCGTTCTGAATAAATCAGTGTCGAGCCACTGTCCACATCCATACACCGCCATCACCATCGTTGGCGATCACTGACGTCTTGAAACCCGGCAGCACGGTACTCTCACATGAGATGTTACACATGGGGACGTCCTGTTCTGCCATCATTGTTCACTAAGTCACTACTAGCCGTGTGCCGAAGTCCTAACGACGGCTGCCACACCGTAACTGCTGTGCCTCTCAAAACATTGGTCAAGGCACCACTCCAAACACAG
Organism: Schistocerca serialis cubense; assembly: GCF_023864345.2. NCBI lineage: Eukaryota > Metazoa > Arthropoda > Insecta > Orthoptera > Acrididae > Schistocerca > Schistocerca serialis. The sequence continues at coordinate 1,453,682 of NC_064641.1, read as the reverse complement.
TCCTTTGTGTTGTGATGTTAACGGCAGACTACAGATTGGACGGAAATTACCTAGTTCGGCTACTGCTAGGCTCACAACAATGGAACGGGTTGACACAATGTTTTAGGGAGTCCATTAGTTGCACTCAGGTGGCAGACGCAATTGTGAAAGGATTACGATGAGCTTGCTGCACAATAAGGCCACCTTCTCGAGTGGTAGTGGGGCGTAGTCAACTAGAAACTTGACGACAAGTACATTCCCATGGGGTCCAACAACAGGTCACTGCCACACAAATTCTGAAAGAATCTACCAGCCTAACGATTCCTCTTTCAAACTCTGTCGAGTGCTGGTAAGTAGCTCATGCGATTACACGGCACCTCCAGTGATCAATCAACATCTGACGCTGAACACGTTCCTTGTGTACCCTACCAGACTTGGTAACAACACAAAATACGGACAACACTAATGCACCCGATGGCTGCATCACCTGTCGCAGAGAATTGCAACTCTGATCATTTACATATCGGCCAACGGTGTGTATGTGTACAATGTCACAGTGACATTCCATGATGTATTATGTATGCTTCCCTTTTTTGCCAGGCAATGCACGTATATACTGCACATGTCACTGTACTGGTGGGAAGCTTCAGATATCTTATTGATTTTATTTTATGCTGACTCCCGCACTGAAGGAGGGAGAGCCAAGAGTCCATGTGCCTCTGTATATTCCCTAATGCCTGTATGATCCCTAACTCCTTTTCTCTATCCTCAGACATCAGCAAAAACACCCTATGAGTGCGTTAACGTCTATAGAATAAATGACTGGGGTTAGGAGTGGACCCTTATTCTATGACAGAGCACAACGCTGTTTAGCTGCACACAAATTGTTTTTAATTCAAGATTATTGTGAAAGAAGTACACGGGTTTACATAGGTTGTTACATGACAATGTTAGGACAGTCGACAAGATAATGCATTTCGTCCTGTTTAATCGAAATAACTTTGAATACATCAATATTGAATCTTAACCAGAAGGTTCTCTACAAAATTATGCATGCTACTACATCGTTAAGTTGGTCAATATTATGACAAATCATCCGATTCCGGTTATAAGTTCGGTACTATGAAGGATGGTTAGTTTTTGTGACAATCTGAGCGAAAGATTACTCAAGGTTGCTCGAGTTCAAAGTGGAAGCAAGCTGGTGAACCAACAAGTTTACGCCTCTGCTAGTGGTATTTACCTTAGCTGCGATGAGCTACCAGCTGCATGGCTGCTCTCGTCCTCTGAAAGCCCTATAAAAGCTAATCACAAACTTTGATGATTTTATCAGCAGAAACTGTCCTCTGTTTCTCGATAGGTGAGAAAACATGCACTCATCCCTAGTCTTGCAATGTGGCTATACGCACATGCGTGGATGGAGCAGTGTGCATATTACAATGCCCTCTCAGTTCTCGCAAAAACAATTAACTACGTCGTCCAGAATGAGATTTTCACTCTGCGGTTTCAGTTAACTACGTGGCTGTTTCATTTCTCCGCTGTTGGAACTCAGCAACGCTACAGCTAATATCTAGCTGAATGTCAGACGAAATGAACGCAGTGTTCACACAAAATTCCTCCTTTGGAGCGTACAGAGCATGATGCACCCCGTTCTGCTGGTTCAGGTTTCGCAAAAACAACGCCAGTCCTCTGAAAGTATGCCCATTCTTAGTTTTCCTAGCACCTCTGTTATACTTTTGTAATGGTCACATTGATCTATTAGAATCATAACAACCTGTCTCTGAAGCCATAAGAAATCTATCTTCAAGCTTACATCAGTGTATTAGACATGAAGTTTCACTCTTACAGATACAAACGACAGGGTCGAGTGTAGGGCAACGAAACAAGCAACAGCCTGTCGGTACCATTGGGTCTTCATGGCCTGTTCTAAAGGCGCATCTTTTTTTTTTTTTCTTATTGATACAAAGCAAAGGGACAAGCAGATGAAATGACACAAACAACTAATCCTAAGAACCATAGGTCCGAAAACGAGTGGTTTCTTCGATACAGAGCAACTTGTAAAAGAATCCCCAGGTATCCAAACTGCAGATATTCACTTGAGAAAAACCCTCTACAACAGGGGCTCCACACAAACACGGTTCACTTGAAGTCAGGCTTTGGCACATCTTCTCACTGGTGCACACATACGTTCAAAAATCCCAAGAATGTCCTGAATGCATTGCAATCATCCACAATGCATGTCTGGAGTTAATTGACGCTAAACTACTAAGTGTCCCCACACAAAAACAAATCCGCTGTATTCAAGAAATGGGTCTATGGAGGCTACCCTACCGGCGGGCCTGGACCTACCAACTCGCTGTCGGAAAGCTGTTTGCCAGTATCTAAAATGATGATAAAATTAAACGAGGCCAGTTTACATTTTGTAATTTACGCCTCACTTGCGATGTTTCGAAGTAAACAAACCAATTGCATTTAGTATTGGCATTAATGCGGTTGTACATAACTCACATCAGAGTGACCATTGGTTTCAAGATTTACATTTATTGGGGTTATTTGCTACTTTCATTTCCTCAGCTCGCTCCTTTGTTTTGTATGAATAAGAAAAGAAACGAACACCGTCCAAACAGGCCGTGAAGGCCGAATGGTACCGACCAGCTGCCGTGTCACCCTCAGGCCTTAGGCATCACCAGGTGCACATACGGAGGAGCATATGGTCAGCACACTGCCCTCCTGGCTGCTGTCAGTTTTCGTGACTGATTCTGCTACTTCTCTATTAAGTAGCTCTTCAATTGGTCTCACAAGAACAGAGTGCACCCCGCTTGCCAATAGCACTCAGTAGACCTGGACGGTGACCCATCCAAGCGCTAGCTCAGCACGACAGCGCTTAACCATCGTGGTAAGGCCGTTGGCTACGTACGGTTCAAACTGCGACTATACAACATATGAACGGACACGTTGCAATAAAGGTCACACGATGTGACGTGTACCTATGCGACACCTTCGTTCGCACCCAGCAGACCCAGATTTATGATATTTCCGAACTGGGCAAAAACTTGATACTGGCGCCTTCACCCCTCCAGCGTTTGAGATAGAACACCAAAAATTAAAAGAAAAAACGATTTTTCAAAAATATGTTCATTTTGAGCGTACATATTTCTGAAGAGATTGATATCTAAAACACATATGTTCGAGGAACTGTGAGACATGTTGTTTGGTCTTAAGTGTGACAAAGTGCAATGCCACGCCTCTTCAAGTGACATTCTTCTATCAAATGTCACTGTATTTCGCTCTGTGGAATTCAAAAGTGTATTTTGTGTAATGGAAGCCATCAAACCTATATACAGGACACTGGAAATAAGAATTTTCTGTGGTACCTCTCCTACCCCAGCCGGCCGTTTTGCCATCCTACACCCCTTTAGAAAAATCTCAGTCAATACCGGGTGGGATTATTTGTGACCGGGAGAAAAAGGACTCTTCAGAAAATTTGCACTGTTTACTGCCTACTATCTAATAACGTCCTCTTTTATGTGGCATACAATTAATGCAGGAAACATAAAACCAGTAAAGAGAAGAGACGAGGAAGAAAGTACACGTTTCTTAAATCCTTAGGTCCCAACATTTTTTTTTTTTGTCTCTAATCTTCCTTCAGCCTTACACGGCGTGCTCTCCTTTCTGCGAAAGAATCTGTTACCCCATCAAAGTTCATCAAACACTTTGCTACATGAAAAATCAAAATATAATTGTCTAATACTGAAAAAGCTGTTAATACGAGCAGTACCCAAGATTGGTATGGTTTCTCGATCTGATTCCGTCTATTTTGTCACTTTCTGCTAGATAAAACGAAATAATTCTTTCTAAAATTGCAGCAATTGTAACACAAACCAAATAAGCGAGATTATTTTGGCACAAATGGCCATCTTTGTCTACTCATTTATATAAATAACATGACAGGATATAATTTACAAAGTACGAATATGAAATGTCTGTTGGGCCAACTACCTGCAAAAAGTTTTATGTTAGGAAAACAGTTTCCCATTTCATTCATATACTCACGATTTGTTCAGAAATCAACTGAGAACGTGTTCAAAAAAGTTAAAACACCAACAGGGATGCGTTTTAAAATAATGTGAATAATCGGTAGATCAACGTCCACTGAATGCTGGGCGCTTTTTGAAGTAAGGTTTTTTGTTCTTCAAGAATATGAGTTTAGCGTCCCCTGAAATTGCCGCCCGGGGCAGATTCAAGGTTTGCCCCCCAACCCCCCCCCCTCCTAATGGAATCCTTGCCTGGCACCAAGGTGACATGAAATGCAATACGATTCCCATTACTACTCTTCGTATGCCAAGCAACAAGACAACACGAATTACGTTCCTGTTTGTTTCAGTTGCAATCATGAGCTTTTTGTGGTTTATCATTATTTAAAGTTCAGAGCAGATGGATCTCCTCCAGCTGGACGAAATTTGGTACGATATGTCATCGTACCAAATTTCGTCCAACTGGCGCGTTAGATCATCAAGTATCCCGAGCTGATTGGAAGTCCTTGTCCCTAATGCTCTAAGCGTTCTCAATTGCGGAGAAATCCGGTGACCTAGACCATCACTGCAGTTTGTCAGGCCACATGGCTGGTGGCAGTCGCGATAGTACACCCGTCGTGGTCATATCCAGACGCGTTTTTGAGAACGTTTAGAGCATTAGGGGCAAGGACTTCCGGTCAGCTCGGTAAATTGATTATAAAACGAGCCAGTTGGACAAAATTTGGTACGACTATAGCAGAACTGTCTTTAGTGATGACTCCCGCCTCGAATCGAGCCCGATGGCGATCGAAGACAGGTCTGCAGACGCATCGCACACCACTTGAATACTGTCCTGATTGTCGCCCGCCATACGGCACGACAACCAGGAGTAACGCTCTGCGACGTCTTTTTTTTCCATTGCAGGACTCCTTTGGTTGTTTCCCGACATTACAGCACAGCGGAACGTTGACAATATTCTAAGTGTCGTTTTGTTGCCGTTCAAGGCAATTCGTTCTGGGCTCACATTTCAAACTCTGTCTTGTCCAACAAGGTCTCCGAATCTATCCTCTATTAAGAACGTTTCGACCATTATGGACAGGGCCTTCCAACCAGCACGGGATTTTGACGATCTAACGCGCCAGTTGGGCAGAATATGGCCCGATATCCCTGAGGGGGACTTCCAGGAACTCTGTCAATAAATGCCAAGCCGAATAACTGCTTACAGAAGAGCGAGAAGTAGTCCAACGCATTATTGACTGCCTCAATTTCTCAAACTCTGGTTTTCAATACATCATCCAGTTATTCCGAAACTGTAATATTTTATCTGGACATGTACATCACATTTACCGTTTTTTGTCTTAAATTATATAGAGTTTTCTCACAAATTATAGCATATAGTATTTCTACAACTATTGGGTTCAGCAAAGTAGTATATGAGTTAGCTTGTGGAATATTCAGAAGAAACGTTGCTGGTTTTGGAATGATCAGTCACCAACGATCGTGTGGCGATGGATGGTGAACTCTGTGCTGCTGCTGTACTTTCTAGAACCTTGTGGGCAATAACATCGGACAAATAGCGTCTACAAAACTGCCATTATTTACATGGATTTCAGTAGATCTGTGTCATTTGTGATAACAGTAATAATAGACGATGAATAGCTTTGCTTATAATGTTTCTAAGGAATAAAACAATACATTATCATTGTTCCTCCAAAAATGATGCTTGAGAACTTTTTAAAATGCTGGACTATGTACTTTGAGGATATGTTGTGATTAGGGCTAATTAATTACGTTGTCTGTCTATTTGCTTGCTCAGCTAAAACGTATTTTTTTTCTCCAGTTATAAGCCTGGTCAGAACAGTATTACGACGTAAAGTTATTATACCTTCCTTCTAAAATGACAACTGTTATTAGGTGCTGAAATCTACCACTGGGACACATACTTTACAATTTTAAGGTAACGAATTTGATGAATATGTGTATATACAGAAATTAACTTTTTTAACAGACGTTTTTCGCTAAAGTGTGACAGCAAACAGCATTTATCAAGTATTAACCTCAACAAGCAACATAAACATCCACTTTTTCGCCATGCTGACGTATTTTGCAGACATTTTAGAATTTTGTCATCTTAGGTATCGAAAAATAATTAATTTATAACTCTGTAACGTTTTTTAACCATGGAGAAATATAAACGCGGCAGTACGAAATCATGGTATAAGGTACCGAAGTTCCCCTCAACGAGCAATGCAAACATCTCACTTTTCGTGTTGCTCACGTATTCTGCAAACATTTTAGAATTTTTGCAGACCTTAAATGTGGAAAATGATTAATTTCCAAATCTGCTGTTTTAATTGCATTATTGTGACATCTCATTGACTAATTTGAGTCTTCATGTTCTTTTTCATATATAAACCTCGACTAAGCCCTGGATAGTCGGTGTAAACGTTGTATTTTATCCTCTGATCACGTATTTTGGAGACGTTTCAGAATATTGCAACATGTTAGCTGTGGAAAATAAGTTAATTTACGACAAAGTTGTGTTTTTCACTGTTGACCGTCTGTTGATAACAGTTATAACTACTGACTCTTGTTACAAACAACGATCTAAGGACGATTTTTAGAGGCGGAGCCATCTACTAGCGTGGTACAAAGCTCGAACTGAGGTCGTGATTTGCTATATCTCGTGTTTTCGGGGGTTGTGGGGCATTATTTAAAGCAAATCCTATGATCAACAAACACACAAACCTAATTTATTATGTACATTTTGTAAGAAAATATTGGTTTTCAGTTATTAACAAAGAGTTGTCGATTTTTCAGTGCAGTCATGAGCTGGTGAAAGATGCAAGTAAGATGTGAAATCAGTCTTGAGTTTATTTACGTTTTCATAGCTTTTGGGGTAGTATTTAAAGCAGAACACTCATTTTGAGGAAATAAGAATTCCTCTTTCATCATTTATATTTTCTAAGGAAATTTTGGGTTTTATTGTGTGTAGAGAATTATGCTATCTACTCGTTCCAGTATTCTGTGGTGAATGATATAGAGCTTCAAATCAAAGTGACCAAGCTGAGGACTGATAAGTCAATCCATAAACGAATTTTAGGAAATCAATAACGCACGCAAACATAGTTGCACTGCGTAGGTGCAAGTCGCGCTTGAGCACAGGTACGAGGGTCCAGTGAAACTAGTCACGCATTTCTGATATCACGATAATAAGTACGCAACCAGTGTACACTGACTGACAATACTTTTAGGATTAATAATCGTTGTTCAGCTCACAGTTCAATTCAAATACTCGTGCACTCACCGACAGTTAACTACTTACCACCAGAACATAACTTTTACTCTAAGGTCTGCTCCATGTTTCGACGAACAAGATGAAAAATGTTCAAATGTGTGTGGATTCCTAAGGGGCCAAACTTCTGAGGTCGTCGGTCCCTACACTTACACACTACTTAAACCAAGTTATGCTAAGGACAACACACACACACACACACACACACACACACACACACACACACATGCCCGAGGGGGGAGTCGAACCTCTGGCCGGCGGAGTCGCGCGATCCGTGACATTGCGCAGCCACTCCACGAGGCCAACCAGATGACTCCACCGGGAGTTCCCCGACTCAGTTTTCACGGCTGCCCTCTCTAACCGCCTACAAACGAACGAAAACATCGCTATCAGCGAACTATCGATAGAGACGTATGATTATACACAGCTTACAGCTCCGTACGTTGGAGATCAATCGCACCAGCGTTTTGTATGGGATTTCCTTTACTCATGCACTGTAGTTCCCAAGAACCCTACAACAAATGAAAGTCTTCAATTAGCCTTGCATATTGTTATCCTAAATAAAGGTAAAAAATATGTTTTTTCTTTTCCTGACCGGTTTATTGCGGTGCGCCACAGATTCCTCTCCCGGGAAAACCTCTTCGTCTCAGAGCTGCACTTGCACCGTACGTAAGCAACTACTTTTTGAATGTAATCCAATCTCTGTCATCCTCTGGGTCCTTATCCTCTAGAGTTCCCCTAGTAACAAGGAGGCTATAAGCCGCTTCCTAAAAACATGTCGTGTAGTAACAACTATTTTCAATCTATTTTGTGTCTGCATCGATAATTCCATATCGATTTGTAGTGTTCCTTATACAGAGCGTATACATATTTCAGTTACGTGAACTTATGAACGATGTTGTTTAAACTAGCTTGTAACTTTAAATAAGTACTGGAATAATCGTTATATAATGTACCGTAAATAACTTGCTCCATAGTTAGGGCACATAGCGTTGAACGTAAAACATGTTGGGAAGCCCACAGCTACGGAAGTAGCCTGGTGGAGTGGAAAAGGTGTGGTTGGCGTGCAAGTGGCAACTCGTCCTTTGTGACGGGTAAGGGGTTTGTGCTGAGCAGTGCTGTGGTTAACACATCGCTAGTGGCTCATACTCCTGGAGTTTAGATATGTAACAGGGTGGGGCCAACGCTATTGCTATGATTGCATCGCCACCAGGTTAACGGCCACTGCAAACTGCTCCACCAGTACCACCAGCCACCCTCTAATGTGTTTATATTTGGCACTCTGTAAATGGACCAGGTATTTGTGAAATTTGGTTGATTTTAACAATAATCGTGGTGTTGTTAAAATCTCTCTCTTATACGCGTGATTATCCCAAATCACGAACCTGGACAGGAATCCTAGTACATTTAATTCCGGATCTCCTAATTTATTGTCAGAAAGTGGTTGAACTGCGTTGTCATTTATACAGACAATTATTATTTTGAGTAGGTCGTAAGACTGCTTATGAAAGCACATTGGTTATTTAAAGAGTTATAGTTTGTTGTACTTCACTCAATTTATAATTAATGATTACAATACTTAGCATTTCTCATACATATTGGTGTATTTTTGTTAATGAGCGTGGTTCTTCTAACCATAAAAGTTTAGGGGCCCTCATGTACTAGGCAATTTAGTTAGTGAAACAATGCAAAGACTACTTCAGAGCCGGTGTAGCTAGATTTGAATTATGTTTAGTTGCTTCAAACCGAGTTTAAGAAAGAACTGTTTACTATGGTGTCTATTCTAACGCAAGTTGATTAATGTGCAGGAGTAGGGACCGGTTACTAAATCGCGTATAAATGGCTAACCTTAACCAGGCGTAAGCAAACATCGCAGTATCCACATCCTGCGACACCTCACTTTATTGAACACTAACGCTTTATGCAGAGATGACAGTAGCCCGCATCTCGTGGTCGTGCGGTAGCGTTCTTGTTTCCCACGCCCGGGTTCCCGGGTTCGAATCCCGGCGAGGTCAGGGATTTTCTCTGCCTCGTGATGGCTGGGTGTTGTGTGCTGTCCTTAGGTTAGTTAGGTTTAAGTAGTTCTGAGTTCTAGGGGACTTATGACCACAGCAGTTGAGTCCCATAGTGCTCAGAGACATTTTTTAGAGATGACAGTAGACATTTTGAGTTGGCCACCATGTGGGCGTGGAGGGGCTACACCTCCTGTACTAAATAATGAAGTTATAGATTATGATCATTAGCAGGTCCCCTGGTTTAAATTCAGAATCATTTCAAGCTTTTCCTGGTCCAGTATTTTTACTAATTTCATGTGTGTCGGTAAATGGTTTTATGAAATGTTGCACATAGTTCATTTAAGTTACGTGATGTTGAGAGGCATATGTTACTGTTCACTATATCATTGGCCATTTGTTTGTTAGTGACGCATTTATCTGCAAGGTTAGCTCACCGTGTTGTAGTATGAACCGTTATATAGAATGAGTTTAGTGTGTGTGTGTGTCAAAGAAGATTAGGATAGTCTTCACACTATCTTCTGCTATATCAGTTTTCTCGACACAGGGATGCTTAATTAGGCTGGCGACCGGCTTTAATATGTAATGTTACAATTAGATTTTGTGCTGGAATTACAATTGTTCCTGATCCACCTGTTTCCTGTTAGTTATATTCTCCTGGAGTGCTTCGGAAACGAATCCCAGTTTCATTGTTCTGTTTCAAGTAGGTTATCTGATGGTCAACTTTTCAAAAAGTCTTCGCGTGGGTATAACGTTAGCATCGATTGCCGTTTAACGTGGTCGATGGTACCGTTATACTATTAACCTGTACATTCATCTCGTCAGTGTTTTCCATGTATTCCTTTCCTCGGCGATTCTGCGGAGATCCTCGTCATTTCTTATTAGTAGATTTGATTTTCAATATTCTTCTGCAGCACCACTAACTGAACACTTTGATTCTCTTCTGTTCCGGTTTTCTCATAGACCATGATTCACTCTGTACAATGATGTGATCGAAACGTACATTCTCAAGAACTACTTCTTCATATTAAGGCCTATGTTGGACACTAGTATAATTCTTTTAGAAAGAAATGTACTCTTTGCCTATCCTAGTCTGTTTTTATGTCCTCCTTGCGTCGTATATCATTGGTTATTTTGCTTCCAAGGTAGTAGAATTCCTTACCTTCGTCTAATTCCTCAACACTAACCTTGATGCAGAACGATATTTTCACTCTGCAGCGTAGTGTGTGCAGATATGAAACTTCCTGGCAGATCAAAACTGTGTGCCGGAACGAGACTCGATCTCGAGACCTTTGCCTTTCGCGGCCAAGTGCTCTACAAACTGAGCTACCCAAGCACGACTCAGGTCCCCTCCTCACGGCTTTAATGCCGCGGTATCTCGTCTGCTACCTTCCAAACTTCAGAGAAGCTCTCTTGCGAAACTTGCAGAAGTTTCATATCAGCGCACACTCCACTGCAGAGTGAAAATCTCATTCTGGAACCATCCCGCAGTCTGTGGCAAAGCCATATTTGCGCAATATACTTTCTTCTAGGAGTGACAGTTCTGCAAGTTTTGCAGGAGAGCTTCTGTGAAATTTGGAATGTGGGAGACGAGGTACCGGCGGAATTAAAGCTGTGAGGATGGGGCGTGAGTCCTGCTTGGGTAGCTCAGAGGATACAGCACTTGCCCGCGAAAGGCAAAGAACCCGAGTTCAAACTCGGTCCGGCACACAGTTTTGATCTATCAGGAAGCTTCACTAATTTTGATACTAAGCATCTCGTTATTTGCATTTCAGTTACTTCTTATTACTTTTACTTTTTGCGGTTTAGTCTCGATCCATATCAACTATTCATTAGACTGTTCATTCCATTCAGGAGGTCCTGTAACTCTTCCCATTCATTTGGGATAGCAATGTCATAAGCGAATCTTACCATTTGCATCCTTTCTCGCTGGATTTTAGTCTCACCCTTGAATCTTTCTTGTATTTGCTTCATTGCATCTTCGACGTATAGCCCGAGCAGTAGCAGTAGGGGCGAAAGCCCGCATCCCCGTCTCACACTGATTTTAATCCGAGCACTATGTTCTTGGACTCCGAGTTTTATTGTTTCCTCTCGGTTCTTGTACGTGTTACATATGTCACTCGTCTTGCCCTGCAGCTTACTCAAATTTCACTCAGAATTTCTAACATCTTGCATCGTCCGATACTGTCAAGCGCTTTTTCCAGGTTGACAATCCTATGAGCGCATCTTTATTTTTAATCAGTCTTGCTTCCATTATCAAGCGCGGCGTCAGAACTGCCTCACTGAATTACAGGACCTCTTGAATGGAATGGGGAGCCTAATGAGCACATAACATTGTTTGAGAGTAAACCGAAGAAAAACGAATGAGAAATTTCAGAAATGAGCTTTACATCGAAATTGTCTACTTCGTTATAACCAAAGTAATTCTGTGATCCTGGAAGTAAAATAACCCGTTACGGACGAAGCTGGAAGGCCATAAAAACAGATTAGCACTAGTAAAAAGAACTTTCTTGAAAAGTGTGTTGTACTAACATCAAAAGTAGACTCTAATTTGAGATTTGAGGAAGAAGTTTCTGAGAATGTACGTTTAGAACACAGCATTGTATATTACTGAATAACGATCTGCGGCAAAAACATACCTGATGAGAATTCAAGGTCTGAGATGTGGCGCAACAAAAACACGTTGAAAATTTAGTGGACTGTAAGGACTGAGGAGGTTCCCCACAGAATCGGGGCAGAAAAGAACTCTACGACAACACTAACAAGCGAAAGGACAGGATCACAGGACGTGTGTTAAAGCAACAGGGGAAAACTTCAGGCGCAGTAGAGGAAGCTGAAGATGAAAATGCTAAGAATACAACTAACAAAGAACGGAGGATGTAAGGTACAAGCGCTATTCTGAGATGAAACCGTGGGCGCAGGAGAGGATATCGCAGCGGGCCCCTGTGAAAATGAAAAAAAAAGTTGTTGCCTCTTCCGTAGAAATGTTGGAACACGTGAGGCAATACTAACCTTACGACTTATCTTAGAAGAAAGATTAAGAAAAGGCAAACCTACGTTTCTAGCATTTGTAGACTTAGAGAAAGCTTTTGACAACGTTAACTGGAATACTCTCTTTCAAATTCTGGAGGTGGCAGGGGTAAAATACAGGGAGCGAAAGGTTATTTACAATTTGTACAGAAACCAGATGGCAGTTATAAGAGTCGAGTGGCATGAAAGGGTAGCAGTGGTTGGGAAAGGAGTGAGACAGGGTTGTAGCCTCTCCCCGATGTTATTCAATCTGTATATTGAGCAAGCAGTAAAGGAAACAAAAGAAAAATTCGGAGTAGGTATTAAAATTCATGGAGAAGAAGTAAAAAGTTTGAGGTTCGCCGATGACATTGTAATTCTGTCAGAGACAGCAAAGGACTTGGAAGAGCAGTTGAACGGAATGGACAGTGTCTTGAAAGGAGGATATAAGATGAACATCAACAAAAGCAAAACGAGGATAACGGAATGTAGTCAAATTAAATCGGGTGATGCTGAGGGGATTAGATTAGGAAATGAGACACTTAAAGTAGTAAAGGAGTTTTGCTATTTAGGGAGTAAAATAACTCATGATGGTCGAAGTAGAGAGGATATAAAATGTAGACTGGCAATGGCAAGGAAATCGTTTCTGAAGAAGAGAAATTTGTTAACATCGAGTATAGATTGAAGTGTCAGGAAGTCGTTTCTGAAAGTATTTGTATGGAGTGTAGCCATGTATGGAAGTGAAACATGGGCGATAACCAGTTTGGACAAGAAAAGAATAGAAGCTTTCGAAATGTGGTGCTACAGAAAAATGCTGAAGATAAGGTGGGTAGATCACGTAACTAATGAGGAGGTATTGAATAGGATTGGGGAGAAGAGAAGTTTGTGGCACAACTTGACTAGAAGAAGGGATCGGTTGGTAGGACATGTTTTGAGGCATCAAGGGATCACAAATTTAGCATTGGAGGGCAGCGTGGAGGGTAAAAATCGTAAAGGGAGACCAAGAGATCAATACACTAAGCAGATTCAGAAGGATGTAGGTTGCAGTAGGTAGTGGGAGATGAAGAAGCTTGCACAGGATAGAGTAGCATGGAGAGCTGCATCAAACCAGTCTCGGGACTGGAGACCACAACGACAACAACCTCTTCTTATCTCTGCTGAGCATTGTTCTTGAACAATATGTAACGATATAATGTGCTCCAGATGTTAGGCACTAACCACAGCACCCAGGACTACTTAAACACCTGGCCCAGCACACCAGTATCTGCACCGAATACCCCGCCCTTGAAATCTCCCGATGCTCAGAAGGTGGCTGGAGTTCTTATCCCTCCTTCTGGCAATGAAACAACGTAAAATGACGAAATTTCTTGCACAGAACGTGGGTTACAAAGATACTAAAGTAAGACTAATGTGCTGGTGATGTCAAGTAGAAATGAGTATACGCACACACTTAAAATTTTAAAATGTTGCAAGGACAGCGGTGGAAGAAAATATTTCTCCTGCCTAGCAGGAAATATTACACAAGATCAGTAAGGAAGTTCTGCAGTCATGGTTGCAAAGGACGAGCATGGTGCGAGACTAACTTATCATGAATAAAAAGTGAGCAATGTATCTTCCGCTGACGACATGGCAGTAATCGCCGATTCTGAATACGAACAGTCACATGTATTAGGACGGAAGTTAAATGTAAGCAGCCTCATCATTTTTCAATTACTAAATTATTTTAGCATAACTTGTTAGCACAGTGGACTCGCATTCGGGAGGACGAAAGTTAAAGCCCGCGTCCGGTCATCTTGACTTAGGTCCTTTGTGATTTTCCTAAATCGATTAAGGCGAATGCCGGGATGGTTCCTTCTAAAGGGCACGGGCGCTTTCCTTGCCCAGCGTTCCTAATACGAGCCTGTGGTCCGTCTATAATGACCCCGTTATCGACAGGACGTTACACACTAATCTCCTCCCCCTCCTCCGTAACTTCTTTCTGTGGGAGACCCATCCTCTGAAGGCAGCAAGAATTTCTTGTAGAAGTTTCTCATACGAATTATCTTAAGCTTCTTATTAACTAGTAACTACTGTTTATACAAGTATTGTCTTCAAATGCGTAACCCTTCGTAAGAATGTTATCAAGTTAATAAGTTTGTAGGTGGGCTGTTCAGCTAGTGAAATTTAAAGAAAGACGCATTCCATAAATTCATCATTCATAAGTTGAAGCTGATTTTTTGAAAAACCGAACTCCACGTATAAAAGTGAGAAAAACGAAAAGGGTAATTATAAGGTTCATTGGAAATGTCTATGTGCTCTTATCGTAGAAAGGTGGAACAGTACCTCATGGGTAATTTGCGCTTCGTGTTAAAAAAAGTTAATTTCCCATGCATCTCAAAGATTGTGACGTTATTTGTCCTGAATATGTGTTGTACAATGATATAATTTTGTAGGTACATCCAGTGATAAGTGTGTGTACTCTATGTAAAATGTGTTTCGTGTAGAGTTAATAGAAAAGGAGTAATAAATTAAAACTTCTTACTTGATGCTGAATTTTTATTGCACAAACAGCGAAGGGATAGTAAGCGACAAAACTTTTTCCTTTCATTATTTTGTGGGCAGTTCCACCGAGAAAACGTATCGGAAGGGTATCGGAAAGGTTTGAAATTAGGGGTGAAGTTTTGTGGAAGAGGCTAAGATCTTCAATTCTGAGATACCAAAAGAACATATCATCCTATCAAGGATTAGGCTGTTGAAGAACATAGACTCCGTAATTTGTGCAACATGAGCTATGCTACTTCAAGATACATATTTTTTCTAACTTTAATACTTGCCTTATTTTCTTAAAACTTGCTATGTAACCTTACAATGAGTAGAGTATTAGAGCATTTAACACTTTAAATTTGGCCAACAATTATGTGAAATGCATAAAATTAAATGTTTGTTTCCGTGGAACCTATTAGACAGGCAACCTGCGAGTTGAGCTGGCAACATGGTGAGTAGCTGACCGTTCTAACCGTTTAGTAACACACATTATCCTGGATGCTTCAAATATTGTATAGCAGTGCTAACTGTTATGACAGCAGTCTGACTTGTGCACTAGCTGTAGACAACCATTTTTCTACGCAAGCTTCAGAATTTCAAACAGTGTTGTGACGTGACGGACACATTTCACCCAACGCGAGATGACAAGAGCCATAACCCGATTTCCCAGAAATTTCACTCAGTGGAAGAGGGATCAAAATAAGTTAATACATCTCTCAGCTTATTCCTAGATACTCGACCGTTTCTGAGGAAATGAATGTCAACGTTTTTGACGTTATTTAGAAGCCTTTCAGCGCGCCATAGGCGCAGCTCAATTGCGGGCATTGTCGCTAGCGTTGTGGCTTCTCAAGCACGAAACCCAATTGCGACTTCATTTAGTTCACATTTTTCCTTTATCTACCCATGTCCGTAGAATGTTACTACGGAATGTTTCTCATGTTTCTGATCAAGTTAGAGGATACAAGGGGACTATATTACCTGTAAATATTAAAATGGGTTTTAAAATAAGTGTTATACATTTGTTAAATAATACATGTTTGTATGGTATTTTCAGGGGCTACGATATTTTTAAACTGTCGTGTTCTTGTATTTCATTCTTGCATTTGATGCTTATGATTACTGTTTTAGAAGATTTACTGCATTTCCTTGAATGATACTGATTCAAATATAGACGTCCCGAATACCACGAGCATCACGCGAAGACACGTTTCCCACATGGACATTTCTTCGTATGAATCGCACTGGGGAAAGAGACGTGACTAAAATTGTTGAAGATTTCACACTTTGGCAATAATTCCGTGGCAAACCACGCATAACGGATCACTTCTGTGAAAACCGGCGCTAGCAATTTATTATTGATCAAGGTACACTACAGGAATTTTACCGAAAACAATTTTCAATGTTTTTCCATTCACTTATTGCTATTTTTCTTGTTTCAATTCGTTCACCAGACATACAATTAGTAGACGAGTAATAACAGCGTTAATATTCGTGTATTAATTTTCTACGGACGTGGATATACAGGGTGTTACAAAAAGGTACGGCCAAACTTTCAGGAAACATTCCTCACACTCAAATAAAGAAAATATGTTATGTGCACATGTATAAGGAAACGCTTACTTTCCATGTTAGAGCTCATTTTATTACTTCTCTTCAAATCACATTAATCATGGAATGGAAACACACAGCAACGGAACGTACCAGCGTGACTTCAAACACTTTGTTACAGGAAATATTCAAAATGTCCTCCGTTAGCGAGGATACATGCATCCACCCTCCGTCGCATGGAATCCCTGATGCGCTGAAGCAGCCCTGGAGAATGGCGTATTGTATCACAGCCGTCCACAATACGAGCACGAAGAGTCTCTACATTTGGTACCGGGGTTGCGTAGACAAGAGCTTTCAAATGCCCTCATAAATGAAAGTCAAGGGGGTTGAGGTCAGGAGAGCGTGGAGGCCATGGAATTGGTCCGCCTCTACCAATCCATCGGTCACCGAATCTGTTGTTGAGAAGCGTACGAACACTTCGACTGAAATGTGCAGGAGCTCCATCGTGCATGAACCACATGTTGTGTCGTACTTGTAAAGGCACATGTTCTAGAAGCACAGGTAGAGTATCCCGTATCAAATCATGATAACGTGCTTCATTGAGCGTAGGTGATGTACACTAACCTGTTGACGCTACGTACTGATATGCTTGATGCTAGTACTGTAGAGCAATGAGTCGCATGTCAACACAAGCACCGAAGTCAACATTACCTTCCTTCAATTGGGCCAACTGGCGGTGAATCGAGGAAGTACAGTACATACTGACGAAACTAAAATGAGCTCTAACATGGAAAGTAAGCGTTTCCGGACACATGTCCACATAACATATTTTCTTTCTTTGTGTGTGGGGAATGTTTCCCGAAAGTTTGACCGTACCTTTTTGTAACACCCTGTATATATAAACAAAAAACAAAGAAAAATAATGATTTTGTTTGGGAGATGGGGTAAAAACTGTGTCTCCACGACGCTAATCACTAAACCACCACTTCCGTTGGACTACTTACTCGCTGAAAGATCTCTAGAACTTCCACCGTTGTTTTCTCAGAAATGGTCGAATATCTGCGGATAAGCCGAGACGAGTTGTTCGCTTATTTTAACCTCTCTCTAGTAAGCGAAGTTTCTGGGAAATCGGGTTATGGCACTTCCGATGTTCTCTTCTTGAGCAATACTTCATTATCTTTCTATTCATTTCCTCGCTATTCTTTAGGAGAATACTTGTCTTGGTAACTGTGGAAGAAGGCCTCAAATTACACTGATATGACAAAAGTCTTCGGAATATCTCCGAACATCTTGTCGGACCACCGGCGTAGTGCAGCAGCTCGACGTGACATGGACTCAACAAGCCGCAGGATGTCCCCTGCAGAAACATGAGCCATACTGCTTCTATAGTCGTCCATAATTGCAAAAACGTTGCCGGTGCACAATTTTGTGCTCGAACTGATCTCTCAATATATCCCATAAATGTTCGATGGGATTCATGTCGAGCGATCGGGTGGCCAAATCGTTCTCTGGAATTATCTGGAATGTTTTCAAACCAATCGTGAACAATTGTTGTCCGGTGACATGGCGCACTGTCATCCATAAAAATTCCATCGTTGTATGGGAACATGAAGTCCATGAATGCCTCAAAATGGTCAGTGACCGGTTCAGTTGGACCAGAGGACCCAATCCGTTCCATACAAACGTAGTCCACGCCGTTATGGAGCAGAACGAGCTTGCACAGTGCCTTCTTGGCAACTTGTGTCCACGGGTTTGTGGGGTCTGCGGCACACTCGATCTCTACCATCTGCTGTTACCAACAGATATTGGGACTCATCTGACCGGGCCATGGTTTTCCAGTCGTCTAGGGTCCAACAAGTGTGGCCAAGATCTCAAGACAGGCGCTGCAGGCGACATCGCGCATTTAGGAAAGACACTCGCTTCGGCCGTCTGCGGCGGCAGCGCCTTTACTCCTCATCCCGCCGCACTGACCCACCGCGTACGTTCGTCCATGTGTGTCACGTTGTCTTCCGCTGTTATTTCAAGCAGTGTTGCTTGTCTGTTAGCACTGCGCTGCTCACGGCAGTGAAGTGAACGTCGTCAGTCACCCCGTTGTCCGTGTTGAGAGATAATGCCTGAACTGTGTTGTTCTCTGCAAACTCTCGTCACTGTGGATTTCGTAATATTCAGTTCCCTAACGATTTCCAGAATGGAATGTTCCCTGCGTCTAGTTTCAACTACCATTCCGCGATCAAAGATTTAATTTCCGCCGTGCTGCCATAATCACGACGTAAACTTTTCCACTTGAATCACCTCAGCACAAATGACAGCTCCGCCAATCCAGTGCCCTTTTATAAATTGCGTACGCGATACTACTGCCATTTCTACTGTGCACATCAGTGCATCCATTTAATTTTAAAGATTTTTGCTGTCACTTTAATCTGGTGAACATAGAAATTTTAAGAAAATAAATTATTTATCATACACGGAGGTGTTTTGAATCTTAGACTCAAATGTTGTCCTAAAACTGATCGTTGATAACCAACGCTCACAAAAAAATACAACCCCTGTATTCCTAATTTGTTCATCTCACTGACGGTATCCTTAAAACGTAGCTGGCAACCCCTTCTGTTTACTAAATATGAAAATATTTTGATCTGTGATGAAGATTTGTGATTTAAGACCATTGCACTGAGCTCGCTTTGTACGTGCTAAAGGCAGGTCCTATCCAGGCGGAAGGCTTATCTTTCAGTGTATTCCATTCAACGTTGTCAAAAGCTGTCTATAAATCTGGAAATACTACACACATCAAAAAAAGTTTCGCATCACCCCGGTTCCCAGAACTCCTGAAGACAGACGTTGACTGTGAATATAGTCCCCTTGACTATTCAGAGATGTCACTAAACCCGCCCAAAGATGTAAACAACCAGCACCGAGCAGCGCTTATTAGACGCAGGGGGTTCGACAGCCGATCAGTTCCAGTCATTCCATCAGAAAGAAGGTGCACGGATCATGTTGTCTGTAGTTCAACCATGCCTAGACGGTCAATATCGTGGTTCGATCACGTCCGCGTTGTTACTTTGTGCCAATAATGGCTGTCAACAAGGGAAACGTCCAGGCGTTTCGGAGTGAGCCAAAGCGATGTTGTTGGAACATGGAGGAGATACAGAGAGACAGGAACTGTCGATGACATGCCTTGCTCAGGTTGCCCTAGGGCTACTGCTGCAGTGGATGACTGCTAACTACTGATTATGGCTCGGAGTAACCCTGGCAGCAACGCCACAATGTTGAATAATGCTTTTCGTCCAGCCACAGGACGTCGTATTACGAGTCAAACTGTGCACAATAGGCTGCATGATTTGCAACACCCTCCATGGCGAGGTCCAACTTTGCAACCACAACGCAATGCACCGCGGTACAGATGGCCAGAAAAACATGCCGAATGGACCGCTCAGAATTGGCATTACCTTCTCTTCTCTGGTGAGTGTCGCATATGCCTTCAACCAGACAATCGTCGGTCAGGCTGAACGCCTTAGACGCACTGTACAGCGAGTGCAGCAAGGTGGAGGTTCCGTGCTGTTTTGGGGTGGCATTATGTGGGGACGACGTACGCCGCTGGTGGTCATGGAAGGATCCGTAACGCTTCTACGATATGTGAATGCCAACCTCCAACAGATAGTGCAACCATATCGGCAGCGTATTGGCGAGGCATTCGTCTTCATGGGCGACAGTTCGCACCCATACCGTGCACATCTTGTGAATGACTGTCTTCGGGATGACGACATCTCTCCACTAGAGTGGTCAGCATGTTCCCCACACATGACCACTATCTAACATGCCTGGGATAGATTCAGAAGGGCTGTTTATGTTCGACGTAAACCCACCAACCATTTCTGAGGGATCTACGCCGATCGCCGTTGAGGACTGGGACAATCTGGACTAACAGTGCATTAATGAGCTTGTGGGTAGTATGCCACGACGAATACAGGCATGCATCAGTGCAAAAGATCGTGCTGCTGAGTTTTAGAGTTACAGGTGTGTACAGAAATGTGGATGACAAACTCTGAAGGTCTCGCTGTATAGTGGTACAACATGCAATGTGTGGTTTTCATGAGCAATAAAAAGGGTGCAAATGATGTTTATGTTGATTTCTATTCCAATTTTGTGTACAGCTTCCGGATCTCTCGGAACCGAGGTGATGCAAAACTTTTTTGCTGCGTGTATAAACATACGTTTGTTTTCTTTCAGCGTTTAACTTATAAAACGAATATGTGTGCACTCCGCCCGAGATCTCTGAGGCTTGCGAAATCCAGATGCTAGGCTGCGAAAGAGTAGCTTAAGGTTGCTTTATAGTAGCCAGAAGAACGATAAAACTGCTCGAACGACAGTTGCCTTTCCCTGCCCTGTCCCTGCGGCGTCATGGTATCAGTTGCGATAGTTATCTTTGTGGCAGCCGAGCCGCCCTTTGTGGGGGGACGTTTCCGGCTGACTTTTCGCCAGTCGGCAGCCGGCTGCGTGCGGGGGCGGCTGGCTGAACGTCGATACGGCTGAGCGGCGCGGAATACCTCCTGCGGCGGGCCGCCGCAAGTGGAGCGCGAATTTTCCGCCAACCGATACGGCTGGCGCGGCGCGCGCCGAGATGGGCTGATCGTTCAGCCGCCGCCGACGCCGCCGCCAGAGCCGACGCCCTGCCGTCAGAGGCCGCAGAGGCGCTGCTCGCCTCCCTCCCTCCCTGCCTGGAGCCTCCAGCTGCCGCTCACCGTTCACACACGCGCTTTAAATCCTTTCTGACAACGCCATATAATACGCTCATTATGAATACGTAATAATCCACGTCGGAATACACAGTAACGCCCACACTAACCTCACTTTATTTTTTATTCTTAGTCCTCTTCTTTGACTGGTTTCATGGCGCCGACCACGAATTCCTCTCCTGTGCTAACCTCTTCATCTCAGAGTGGCAACGGAAGTCAGTGTCCTCAGTTATGTATTGGAAGTATTCCAGTATCTGTCCACATAAAGTCTTAAAGTTTTTGTCCCTCTGCATGCCCCTCTAGTGCCTTGGAAGTTATTCCCCGATGTCTTACCTCTAATACCGTGGAAGGATCGCCTGAAGTCTTAACTCTAGGCCCCTCGCCACGTCTCTTCTTCTTGTCAGTGTTTTCCACGTGTTTATTTCTTCGCTGATTCTGCGTAGAGCTTCCCCATACCTCATCTTAACACGCACCTGATTCTCAAACTTCTTCTGTAGTACCGCAACTCTAACGTTTCTATTCTTTTTTGTTCTTGTTTTCTCACAGTCAGTGATTCGCTACCATCTAATTCTGCGCTCCAAACGTACTTTCTGAGAAATTTCTTCCTCAGATCAAAGCCAGTGTTTGATACTAATAGACTTCTTGTGGATAGGAGCACCCTCTTTTCCGTTGCTAGTCTGACTTTTCTTGCTTCGTCCGTCATAGATTATTTTGTTTCCACGTAGCAGAATTTCTTATCTTCTTCTACATCGTCATCATCAATTCTGATGTTAAGCGTCTCGTTATTCTCATCTCTCCTACTTCCCACTACTTGCGTTTTTATTTGGTTTGCTGTTAGTTCTTATTCTGTATTCACTACATTTTAATTCCATTCAACGAACTCCGTAATTTGTCTTCACCTTCACTAAGGTTGGAATATCATCAGAGATTCTTGCCATTGATGTCCTTTCACCATAAATTTTAATTCCATTTCTAAATTTCTCTTTTATTTCTGTCATTGCTTCTCCCATGTATAGATTGAAGAGTAAGGACGAAAGATTGCATCTCTTGCTTACACTCTGTTTAATTCGAGCATGGGTGACTGGAATTCTGCTGTAATACTGGACCCCGTATCCCCTACACATCCAGTCCAATTTCATCTTCTGTGGCGTCATGAGACAATTCCTCCCCCTCCTCATCATAGAGGACTTCAGTGTACCTATTCCATCTATGCGCTCTCTGTTTTGCGTTTAATAGGGGAATTCTCATAGCCATGGACTCTGACCACAATCTATTGGTTATTAACCGTAGATTAAAACTGAAGAAACTGCAAAAAATTGGGAATTTAAGGAGATGGGACCTGGATAAACTGAAAGAACCAGAGGTTGTAGAGAGTTTCAGGGAGAGCGTAAGGGAACAATTGACAGGAATGAGGGAAAGAAATACAGTAGAAGACGAATGGGTAGCTCTGAGGGATGAAGTAGTGAAGGCAGCAGAGGATCAAGTAGCTAAAAAAACGAGGGCTGGTAGAAATCCTTGGGTAACAGAAGAAATATTGAATTTAATTGATGAAAGGAGAAAATATAAAAACGCGGCAAATAAAGCAGGCAAAAAGCTAGGAATACAAACGTCTCAAAAATGAGATCGACAGGAAGTGAAAAATGGCTAAGCAGGCATGGCTAGAGGACAAATGTAAGGATGTTGAGGTTTATCTCCCGAGGGGTAAGATAGATACAGCCTACAGGAAAATTAAAGACATTTTTGGAGAAAAAAGAGCCATTTGTACGAATATCAAGAGCTCAGATAGAAACCCAGTTCTAAGCAAAGAAGGGAAAGCAGAAAGGTGGAAGGAGTATATAGAGGGTCTATACAAGGGCGATGTACTTGAGGACAATATTATGGAAATGGAAGAGGATGTAGATGAAGATGAAATGGGAGATATGATACTGCGTGAAGAGTTCGACAGAGCACTGAAAGACCTGAGTCGAAACAAGGCCCCGGGAGTAGACAACATTCCATTAGAACTACTGACGGCCTTGGGAGAGCCGGTCCTGACAAAACTCTACCATCTGGTGAGCAAGATGTATGAGACAGGCGAAATACCCTCAGCCTTCAAGAAGAATATAATAATCCCAATCCCCAAGAAAGACAATGTTGACTGGAATACTCTCTTTCAAATTCTGAAGGTGGCAGGGGTAAAATACAAAGAGCGAAAGGGTATTTACAGTTTGCATAGAAACCAAATGGCAGTTATATCAGTTGAGGGGCATGAAACGGAAGCAGTGGTTGGGAAGGGAGTGGGACAGGGTTGTAGCCTATTCCCGATGTTATTCAATCTGTATATTCAGCAAGCAGTGAAGGAAGCAAAAGAAAATTCGGAGTAGGTATTAAAATCCATGGAGAAGAAATAAAAACTTAGAGGTTCGCCGATGACATTGTAATTCTGTCAGAGACAGCAAAGGACTTGGAAGAGAAGTTGAACGGAATGGATGGTGTCTTGAAGGGAGGATGTAAGATGAACACCAACAAATGCAAAACGAGGATAATGGAATGTAGTCGAATTAAGTCAGGTGATGCTGAGGGAATTAGATTAGGAAATGAGACACTTAAAGTAGTAAAGGTGTTTTGCTATTTGGGGAGCAAAATAACTGATGATGGTCGAAATAGAGAGGATATAAAATGTAGACTGGCAATGGCAAAGAAACCGTTTCTGAAGAAGAGAAATTTGTTAACATCGAGTATAGATTTAAGTGTCAGGAAGTCGTTTCTGAAAGTATTTGTATGGAGTTTAGCCATGTATGGAAGTGAATCTTGGACGATTAATAGTTGAGACAAGAAGAGAATAGAAGCTTTCGAAATGTGGTGCTACAGAAGAATGCTGAGGATTAGATGGGTAGATCACATAATTAATGAGGAGGTGCTGAATAGGATTGGGGAGAAGAGAAGTTTGTGGCACAACTTGACTAGAAGAAGGGATCGGTTGGTAGGACATGTTCTGAGGCATCAAGGGATCACCAATTTAGTATTGGGGGGGCAGCGTGGAGGGTAAAAGTTGTAGAGGGAGACCAAGAGATGAATACACCAAGCAGATTCAGAAGGATGTAGGTTTCAGTAGGTACTGGGAGATAAAGAAGCTTGCACAGGATAGAGTAGCGTGGAGAGCTGCATCAAACCTGTCTCAGAACTGAAGACCACAACAATAACAGCGGAATTCTCATTGACCTCTTAACGTTGCCGCCGTTGCCTTTTATTTCCCAGAGGTTGTTTTGATTTTTTTCTATGATGGGTCATCCTTCTGACGATCATTTCTTTTTCGATTTCCTCCTACTTTTCCTGCAGCCATATCGCTTTGGCTTCCGTGAACTTCAAATTTATCTTATTTCTAAGTGATTTAAATTTCTTTATTTCTCTTTGCCTGGACACTTTTCTACCTCTTTCTTTCGTCGATCAGTTGAAGTACGTCTCCTCTTACCCAAGATTTCTTCGCAGTTACATTCCTTGCAACTATGTTTCTCTGTCCAATATTTGTGATTGCTCATTTTTAGAAATTCTCACTCCTCCTCAGCTATACTGTCCATTGCGATATTTATTATCTCCGTATGTGGAGAACCAAGGGAATTCAAACACGCTTTATCATTCCTCAGTACTTTAAAATGTCACTTACTTCCACACTGATTCTCCCGAAAAATTCTCTTAAACTCCCAATGATAACTGAATTACGATCAGAATCTATACATGCTCTTGGGCACACCTTAAAATCCGATATCTGACTTCTGAATTTGTGTCTGACAATTAAATAATGTAACTGGAATATTCCAATGTCTGCGGCCCTTTCCAAATATACTTCTTGCTCTTGTCATTCTAGAATATAGTATTCGCTATTACTAGCTGAAACTTACTGTGTAACTCAATTAGTCTTTCTCGTCTGTCATTCCATAACCAAGTCTCTCGTAACTCTTCTAGTCCTTCCGCTATAACCGAATTCTTGTCCCTCTACTTGATTTGCATCTCCCTCTGCGTATGAATTAGCCGTTCAATATCCTCATATCATTTCTCTATTTCTTCATCATCCGCTTCCTTCGTTACCATGTGCACCTACTCTGTTGTTGTCAGTGTTGGTTTGCTCTCGAATCTGATGAGCCGATTTTAGATACCCGAAAGAAGGAAGGTGCTGACATTGTTCACTGGATGACACTCTTTGACGTTCTGAAGGTAGGATGGAGGAAATATAGATAATGGTAGATTACTGACTATTTGTACTGTAACCACACTACAATTGTACGAGCCTGTTGATATGAAAGGAAAGCTGTAGTTGGGAAGTGTGAGGCAGCGTTACAGGCTGTTCCGGCAGTTCAGACAACAACGAAATAAAAGTGGCGGGTGGTATACTGCTTCTAAAAAATGTTGGAAAATCGTGGTTGCAGATAGCTGTATTTATCAGTTTACAGAAAATCTTCAAATATCTACATACAACAAAAAACCAAAACAAGGCACTATGAGTCATTACAAAATGCAGTCGTAAATATAGCACTCACCTATTTAGAACTTACATATCGACATCGTAAGCAGATATGAGACAACTGATATTCATTATCAACCATCAAGGCTAGAGTCAACATCTCCACATGACTATAAATCAGTGCACATATAGCGTCCAATAATTCTGTGGCGAAGCTCTTTCTGATACTGATGTAACATGGGCTCATCGGTAATGAATACTTCACTAATCATGTTAGACTGGTAGGAAGAGATACTATACAGAACAAAAGGGCACTCCATAGTTTGATGTCGCAGATTGCACACGATCTGTAGTACTACTATTAACAAGCGCCTTAGGTTGACTTTGTACCTGTGATTTAAAATTCTAAAGTGCTCTTTTGTTCGGTGTAGTATCTCTTCCGAGTACCTAACCTCTTTAGATACTCCTTAATGAGGATCTCATGTTATATCAGTATTTTAACAGTTTTCGCCACAGAATTAGTAGATGCTATATGTGTTTGTGATTTATAGTTAAATGAAGATTTTTGGTTGTGCCATGACAGTTGATGGTGATTATAAGTTCTCTCACATCTGCTTACGAGTTCATAATGTAAGTTTCCAATAGGTTATAAATGTTGAGAACTATAGATACGATTGTTTCTTGTAATGACTCTTATTGCTTTATTTTGGTTTTTTATTGTAAGTAGACACCTCAAGACGATCTGTTAATAATTGAAACTGTTGGTGTAATTAACTGATCACTACAGCTCTGGGTAGCAATTATTTTTCAACAAAATGTTTTGAAATGTGATGCTACAGAGGATCGCTGAAGATTACATAGGTAGAGTAACTCCTCATACTCCCTGAAACGAATTGTGGACAAATGAAATTTATGGCATAACTTGACTCAAAGAAGGGATTAGTTGACGCGAGACATCCTTTTGCCTCAAAGAATCAGGAATTTGGTAATAGAGAAGTGTGTGTGTGTGTGTGTGTGTGTGTGTGTGTTTGGGGGAGGGGGGAGGTGGGAGATTGTAAAGGGAGAACAAGGTTCGAAAGCAATAGCTGTGGTCAAACGGATGCAGTCTGCAGCAGTTATGCTGAGATGAGGGGACTTGCACAGCGTTACATCTTCGGGATGAAGACCACAACAACACAATGTCTTTTGAAACTTCAGTATCCGGACATCTGAACAGAAGACCCAGCGTGGGTGGCGGCATAATCGTCTTTTCGTCTGATGAACAGAAGAGGTTGTTAACAACAGCATATGCTCCAGGTTTCTTACAAGTATCACACTGTTACAAGCTACACGTCTCTACGCCGATGACATTAAACACTGCTGGCACTTTTGTTTAACAATATTATTCATAAACTACACCTCACCTTGTAACATATTTGAATTCACAGTTTGTCTGAATGCACCACTCGACGCCATAACGCTCAACCTTCATTTTCCGCTCAAATGTAGTATAGCTGTTTTGAAACTGTGTCACCTCGTTCACAAACAATAATTCGTCTATTCTAACACTTTTCACAGCCAGAGGTGACATGTATAATAATTTTCTTCAAAGTGTCTTTGTTAACTTGAAGTCCAGTTCTGTGACACAAAAGCAGTGAAATTTTAGTGAATTTGGCATTTCATCGTATTGTAGTAATTATTTCACAGGAAAACGAAATCTAGATGAAGGACTTAATACACATTTCAGCTTTTTTAAAAAAATTAAGTTTTTGAAAACAACCACAAGTCACACTTAATATTTTTCATTTTCCCGTTTCGCTCTTCAAATGAACAAGAGAAATATCAGAATATACACAGTAAAAGATACAAATTGATTTCATACAGAAAACTTACATTGACGTTACGTAAAGTACGAATTCTGTTTCCAGCATGGTGACTTACATTTAAAGTTGGCTGACAGTACTAAAGATTAAACTGGCTATACTACACAGGGTGTTGCAAAAAGGTACGGCCAAACTTTCAGGAAACGTTCCTCACACACAAATAAAGAAAAGATGTTGTGTGGACATGTGTCCCGAAACGCTTAATTTCCATGTTAGAGCTCATTTTAGTTTCGTCAGTATGTACTGTACTTCCTCGATTCACCGCCAGTTGGTCCAATTGAAGGAAAGTAATGATGACTTCGTTGCTTGTGTTGACATGCGACTCGTTGCTCTACAGTACTAGCATCGAGCACATCAGTACGTAGCATCAACAGGTTAGTGTTCATCACGGGGCAATAGCCGTGGCGCGGTACGTTTGTATCGAGACAGATTTCCAGAACGAAGGTGTCCCGACAGGAAGACGTTCGAAGCAATTGATCGGCGTCTTAGGGAGCACGGAACATTCCAGCCTATGACTCGCGATTGGGGAAGACCTAGAACGACGAGGACACCTGCAATGGACGAGGCATTTCTTCCTGCAGTTGACGATAACCCTAATGTCAGCGTCAGAGAAGTTGCTGCTGTACAAGGTAACGTTGACCACGACACTGTATGGAGAGTGCTACTGGAGAACCAGTTGTTTCCGTACCATGTACTGCGTGTGCAGGCACTATCAGCAGCTGATTGGCCTTCACGGGTACACTTCTGCGAATGGTTCATCCAACAATGTGTGAATCCTCATTTCAGTGCAAATGTTCTCTTTACGGACGAGGCTTCATTCCAACGTGATCAAATTGTACATTTTCACAATCAGCATGTGTGGGCTGACGAGAATCCACACGCAATTGTGCAATCACGTCATCAACACAGATTTTCTGTGAACGTCTGGGCAGGCATTGTTGGTGATGTCTTGATTGGGCCCCATGTTCTTCTACCTACGCCCAATGGAGCACGTTATCATGATCTGATACAGGTTACTCTACCTGTGCTGCTAGAACATGTGCCTTTATAAGTACGACACAACATGTGGTTCATGCACGATGGAGCTCCTGCACATTTCAATCGAAGTGTTCGTACGCTTGTCAACAACAGATTCGGTGACCGATGGATTGGTAGAGGAGGACCAATTCCGTGGCCTCCACGCTCTCCTGACCTCAACCCTCTTGACTTTCATTTATGGGGTCATTTGAGAGCTCTTGTCTATGCAACCCCGGTACCAAATGTAGAGACTCTTCGTGCTCGTATTGTGGACGGCTGTGATACAATACGCCATTCTCCAGGGCTGCATCAGCGCATCAGAGATTCTATGCGACGGAGGGCGGATGCATGTATCCTCGCTAACGAAGGACATTTTGAACATTTCCTGTAACAAAGTGTTTGAAGTCACGTTGGTACGTTCTGTTGCTGTGTGTTTCCATTCCATGATTAATGTGATTTGAAGAGAAGTAATAAAATGAGCTGTAACATGGAAAGTAAGCGTTTCCGGACACATGTCCACATAACATATTTTCTTTCTTTGTGTGTGAGGAATGTTTCCTGAAAGTTTGGCCGTACCTTTTTGTAACACCCTGTATTACTTAAACATACAAAGTACTTTTAAAGTACAGCAGTAAATGACGATATTGACAGCGCCGAAGATTAATTTGACTGTACAGTAGTACTTGGAAAGTAGAAAGTATAGTGTATCCAAAGATAATTTACAACTACGAAAAACGAAAATTTGCATTTCAATCACCTCTTTTATGGATGTGTGTATAGACATCTCATATCTGAACGTATCTATTTATCTTTCAAAACACAGCAATAAAAATTATAATATCTTTCATAACACATAATAATACGTGTATGTTTCAAAATGTCTACAAACATGCATTCAGTATTACAGTATTTCAAAAATATTTCTAAATGCAAATACTTCTAATATAAAGGAACTTCCCAAAGAAAAATCTTCAAATAAAAGACTTCAGTGTTATCTGTCAATTAGCACGGACAATTCAACACTAAAGCCGCTACTCTCTGACGTAATGCCTGAAATGTGATATTCTCGGCACTCTTGACTCTGTGGATTTTGGAATATTGAATTCCCTAACGATTTCCGAATTGGAGTGTCCCATACGTCTAGCTCCAACTACCATTCCGCTTTCAAAATTTGTTAATTCGCGTTGTCCGGTCATAATCACGTCGGAAACCTTGGCACATGAATCTCCAGAGTACAACTGACAACTCCGCCTACGCACTGCCCTTTTATACCCTGTGTACGCGATACTACCTTCATCTGTATGTGTGGATATCGCTACCCCATGACTTTTGTCACCTCTGTGAATGTTTCAAGGTGTATCCAGCAGTAAGGCAATGTCCTCCAGTCGTACACCTGCCCAGCTGTTGTAAGTATGTGTGACGCTTACGCTCTGTCCAACAGGCCGACATGGTCCTGATGGTCTAACCGATACTTGACATGCCAGAATTGCAGGGGTTACGGTGGATATCCACCTTACGCAAACCAATATCATTCTTCACAGACAGCAAAAAAGGGCCGTAATGCTAGACTCTACGCGGAAAAAAACGCTAAAAACTGTGTTTCTAGAGAATGCGACAAACCTCTACGGAAATATTGTCTGCACGAGGTAAAACAGCTGCCATCACCTTATTGTCATCACCCACCTTGCACATGGTTGTTTGAATGCACGAAGCGTGTTTTATTTGTATCTCACCGTGTTGTAATGTAATTTAATAAAATTTTTAATTTGTTATTCCTGCTTTAATAGCTTTTCTTAAAGTGACGTCAAAACAAAAGAGAAGTCTAATAATACTATGAACAGTGTAATGTAATTTAATTTAGCCCGACGCGGATCAGCAATCAGCAAACTGGCTCAGTACTCAAGGTGGTTACGGGACCACAAATAATTAGTTGTCTCTCTCCTGAATCCTCGCATATTAAAACTCATGTGCTTATAGCACCAGATAATATTACGTATGCCAGTTCAATTTGAAGTAATAAAACGCACAACTCCATATCGTGGTTTCGTCTCGAATATCAGTAGAAGATAACAAGCATACTCTTTTGCGGATGACATCCTATATTAGAACTAGAATCCTGTGACCAGGGCTTTCTGCCTGGGATATCATCTCGCAACCTTGAGAAAATATGAAAGTGAAATATATTAAATTATTCGTAGCTCGTAGAATCTGACAGAAAGTTTCGTGTCCTAGCCGGCGGCACGTCTCGAAGGTGATTCGAAAGAAAATTACTAATTATTTTCTAGTATGCCCCTTAACAATAGTCAATATTCCGTTGAGACCATGTCTACTCAGGACAAGTAAGTTTGAAGAATATACATTATTGAATACTGTACACAAATTTTAAGTTATGAACAACTATATTTTTTCTTCGTTTTCAACTTACATAGACTACTACAGCAAGATGAACTTCAGACAGTCTTTCTTTTCTCTTCAAGTCGAATAACAGAAGAAGACAAAATAATAGAGAGTTCAGAGACATAATCTCGAGCGTCCATGGATTTGCTACATAACGCATCTGTTTACTCACTGGCACGCTTGGCCAGCTATTCGTACAATAATTACCGATACACGGCATTTACACACTTCAAGTTCATGACCACCTCAGGAGATACAGTACAATGTCCATTCTGGCAACCCCAGCTTTGGATAAGTCATCTAATAAATGTTTAGGGTCTGACACGACATCGAACCTCCAAACCAAGCTATGAATAAACGCTTCACACTTAGACGGGAGGTCACAACTATCAGCCTAAAGATACATATCAGCTTGTGTTTACTTCCTATAGATGGATTTACCATCCTTCATAACGTCTTAGTTTAATTCACCAGAGTACCAAGGTGGGTGGCTGCCTTGCGCTTCTTGATTTGTTAATCAGAAGGAAGGGTGATGGTACTTCGGACCATGCCAGCTATGAAAGGCAGTTCCTGACGATGAAACGGCATTCAAAATAAGATGAGAACTATGAGGGACAACACGTAGACAAATTGTTTCCATAGTTCAGAGAACTACAAAGTGAAAACGTAACTAAATCTAAAGGATGGACTCTACTGTTGATAGTATCGGAGAACATATTTTTGTTTAGTACTGATAAGATAGTCTTTAAGTGTGTCCTCTTTCTGGCATACCGAAACGTTCAATGTTTTTTCTGATTTTCTAGAGACACTGATGCGACTCATTACCTTGTGGAAGTGTTCTGCTCTGATATCGGATTTCTGGAGTAGAAGGTCGTACGAGGGGCTTATTTGTGTCTTGCCATGTCAAAGCGAAACACTGAAACTGTAAAAATGTACACCTCACATGGCGTCTTCAAGAACTCTCCTACCTGCACAGTAGTAGTCCACTGTACTTGCTGAGAGGATGTAGAGTAACTACTGGTCAACTGGATAAGGTCATCTACACTACCAAAATTAAAATCCAGAGATTTACGAGGATTCCAAGTAAATTATTACGTCCAGATTTCCATCAGAGGAAGCCCAAAACTGATCACTAGGTGGTACTGGAACAAATGAAGACCTACAAAAGTCACACGTGACGTACCTACACTGTTCAGTCACATAATGTGAATAGCCTGAATAGCGAACAGGTGCGAGACGTGCAGGAACAGAGTCAGTGAGGTTCGGGAAAGCACCAACAGCGATGTGGAGCCATACCAGCTTCAGTGCTGTGCACATATTGTAACGCCGAAAATGCATATCCTCCTATTTCCATCTATTGTACTATAAATGTTTTTCCTTATTTTGTTACCTGAAGATTTGACATTTCTGTATCTTTATGTATTTTAATTGTTTTACTGCTCATATATATATATATATATATATATATATATATATATATATATATATATATATATATATAGATGTATAATTGGCTTGTTTTGTAAATATTATTTGTATTTTTACGCTGGGTCTTGCCTAGGGAAAACTATGCTATCGAACGAATATATCGATAGGTCGTGTGGAGAACGAAAGTGTTTAGGATCTTTGGTAGGGAACTCTGCCGCGTGGAGCGCGGGCAGAGAGAGTCTGGCTGGAGTAGGGCGGTTGAGCAGGTGTGTTGTGTGACGCTCCCGCGAGTTGCCGCGCTTTCGGGGTTTGGCAGCATGTAATTGCGTTCGACTAGCTATGATAGTTTCTGGCACGGTGTCGCGGACGGGAAGCATTAGCTGGCGCACATCAAGAGCCCTTTTCTCCTGGTGACCGTGTCGAGAAGAAGGCGCGCCAACGTCCAGTTTCTGCAACAGCGACGGCTGACAATGAGTGACTGTCGCCACCTCCTCGA
Source organism: Schistocerca serialis cubense (assembly GCF_023864345.2). Classification (NCBI taxonomy): domain Eukaryota; kingdom Metazoa; phylum Arthropoda; class Insecta; order Orthoptera; family Acrididae; genus Schistocerca; species Schistocerca serialis. The sequence continues at coordinate 1,420,935 of NC_064641.1, read as the reverse complement.
TCGACGACTTCAAACCTTCAATCAACCAAAAAGGAAGACTGAAAGCACATAGAGTTTTAGAACTGTATGGCAGACCTACGCTTTTTAAACTATTCCATTAGCATCAATAAATACAGCAAATAAAAGGTTCTATACCGAAATTAGCACATAACCAGGTACTCTTAATCGAGGCCGCCTCCACTGACAAAAAAGCATTCACAGAACGACGTATAGAAAAAGCATAACCTTGTAGAACAGTTCGGAGAAAGAATACTGTACCAGGAGAACTAGGTGTCGGCAACAAAAGGGGGTTGGCACACATCGGCGAACCTTACCTCATGACTGCCGGACGCTGTTCTCCCGCAGTGTAGCGAAATACTCGCAATCACCAAACGGCCGAATCGGCGATCGAATTCGAGCATCATTACTAGACTGTGGCCAAAGTAATGAACCATCAAAATTTACCGCAACAAGCCAGAGCGTAGCTATAGAGAAGACGTGGTTGCGCGAGATACGGTTCTCTAGGGTTTTGCTAACTGGCGGACACCTCATACTCGCTTGCCTACACCTGAGAAAAGTAGTTCTGCTGCCAGCTTGCTGGCTGGTCAAGCGGCTAGCTGTTGCCTGCTGGTCGACAGAATTGGCCGCTTCCTCTCTACCCCAGAGGTTTGCAAACCTATCGCTGCGTCCACCGTTGGAATAACGGGCTTTTCTGTGTCCGTGAGCGTCTTAAGGCCTACGAGACCCTCCGTTTAAATGGACAACTCAATACTGATGAAATTATGAATTCCTCTCCAACTGACGGCAGCAAAAATCTGTGTACAGGCTTCGCTTCTTCTGTATGTAGGGATTCATTATGTAAACTAAAGGTGGACATGGGTGGGGTGGCAGGGGGGCTAGGGTGGGGGGATGAAAAGAAGGGGAATGAACTAACGATATCCGCTGCATTGGGTTTTCATGCAGAATTAGGAGCGACTAGTCAAAATGTGTACCGGAAGAGGTCTCGAATCCGGGACCTCCTGCTTTTTACGCAGTTGCGTTAGCCTCTGCGCCACCTGAACACCGTGTCTATCACAGCAGCTCGGAATGCCCGGGCAAGCTCCCTCGCTGACTCACACTGCCGCCTGTCGCTACTTATCTGCATTCCCCGTGCATATCTCCCATGCCTGCTAGGGGCCGAACGTTAAGTGTTCATCCGCACTGAAGGATGTGGTTTCATTGCCAATTGAGACGAATCACTTATGTGAATTAATGATGTTTGTTCTGTTGAACATGCCTGAAAGAACAGACATCACATGTTCATACCTTATTATTATAAGGTCTCTTTCCTTTCTGTAATTATTTAGATGCTTTAATTCGCGATAGAATCTGTAGATAATGCCAATGACACCGCATTCCTTGTCCTCGCTCCTACCAGCTAACGGTCTCTAATCATTCTGCAGAATCACCTTGACCTTTTTGCCACATTGTGTAACCAGTGGCTGCTGAAAATCAATTCTTCCAAGCCCCAGGCAATCATCGTAGGTCGTACCACTCTTGATTACTCCCTTACCATCTGCGCCCATCCTGTCGGCCTCTCCCCCACCCTCACCTACCTTGTCCTCACCCTTCACCGTCAGCTCACCTGGATCCCTCATCTCTGCTCTATCCAATTGAAGGCTCACAACCGCCTCTGACTCCTCAAACTCCTCTCTGGCTGGACATGGGGATTGAACCCCTCTACCATCCTCCACACTTACAAATGCTTAAACCGTCCCAACCACTGTTATGCCAGTCCCACCTGGATATCCACCCCCTCCCAAAGTCTGTAAGTCCCTCGAGATCCTCGAGCACCGTGCACTCCACCTGACCCTCCGTATACACCTCCTGTCCCCCATGCAGATCCTCTATGATCTGATTCCTTTCCCCCATCTGCTCCTACTCCTCTAACATATCCGCCTACTCTACACCTCCCGCCGCCTTGATCCCCCTCACCCCCTGGTTGCCCCTCTCCTCTCCAACCCCCACCATGTGCTGCACCTTCACCGTTGTGTCCCCCCTAGCCTCCACCACTCCACGACTACACCCTTCATCTCCTTTCCCAAAGTGGCTTCCGTCAACTCCCCCTCCTGCATGATGGCCTCTGTCCCTACATTTATCCCTCCTATCGGCTCTGATCCTCACCTCCCCCTCCTTTCCTTTGTCTTTTTCCCCGGCTCCCTCCGCCCCCCCCCTTCCACACTGTTTTTCCCCACCTACCCTCTGTCTGCCTCCTTTCTCTCCCCTGAGTCCTTTTGCGTTTTCTTCCTCTGCCTTTTCCCATTCCCTCTCACGTCTGCCCTGCTTCCCCCTTCTGAGTCCTCCTCCCTCCCTTTTTGTTTCTCCAAATCTGTCCGCCCCCCCTCCATCTCCCCCTGCCTGTAGTGTGTCTTCTTCATGCCGACTTTTTAGTGCAGTGTTTCGAAGGATTGTTAAGTTGGCTCTGTGCACTATGGGATTTAACATCTTAGGTCATCAGTCCCCTAGAACTTAGAACTACTTAAACCTAACTAACCTAAGGACATCACACACATCCATGCCCGAGGCAGGATTCGAACCTGCGACCGTAGCAGTCCCGCGGTTCCGGACTGCAGCGCTAGAACCGCGCGACCACCTCGGCCGGCGATTGTTAAGTGTTGTGCGTCTATTCCGAAGCGTTGTGAACGGACATCATACTGTCGCAAGGTGTGATTTTTATATCTCTTGCGAACGTAAACTAGAGTGCCTCCGTGTTTTTTTAATTGTCTGTCTACTAATTTCCCTGACGGCTTCCTCTGTATTTTATTATCATCGCCCACCATTTGTTTTATGTTTTGACTTTCCGCAATTTTCCGCCGTTTTACAATTTACGTCACCGTTTTATCGCCAGGTTTTATTGTTTCTTATCTTCTTATGTTTTCAAAATTCGTACTAAGCTGCTTGCAGCCCGCCCCCTTCGGGGGGCAATCGAATTCCAATAAAGAGGAAAAAAATCTGTAGATACATCTAAATAAAATTGATAAGCAGATTTTGAAGAGAGTAGCTGTTTGTTCCTCATCAGATGGTCCCGAATCTGTCACCTGATTTAATATTCATTAATTGATTCTTTACTCATCCTTCGTTTTCGACCTTGTCCCGCTGTCTACGCGCTCGTCATGGCACGTGGTGCTCTTGGAGGGGTTCATAACACGCAGTGTTACAATCACTTATAGCGTCATCCAGCCAGAATAGGAGACAATTAAATTGTCTCAGTTTCTCGCGAAAGGCACTCCCGTGCTACCGTTTGTTGACATATCCTCAAAATGACTCTGAGCACTATGGGACTTAACTTCCGAGGTCATCAGTCCCCTAGAACTTAGAACTACGTAAACCTAACCGAAAGACATGACACACGTCCATGCCCAAGCAGGATTCGAACCTGCGACCGTAGCTGTCGCGCGGTTCCAGACTGAAGCGCCTTGAACCGCACGGCCACTCTGGCCAGCGACGTATCCTCACTCCACGTCCTGACAGCGTGCGCCAGACAATCCACGTTCTCTCAACTCCGACGTGGAGCTTGGGAATGAATTACATATCTCTCAGAGGCAGAAGTACTATTAAAACAAAAAACAATGAAATTTAAGAATCAGAGTTATTTTAACACGCGCTACCCACCAGCGTAAAAAAAATTATTGCCTGTTGTGGCTAACGTGTTGCTCGAAATTACGTTAATTGTTTTTTAACGGTGGGCAATCCCTCGCTACGATCGTAGCCTTGCTTACCGTACTGATATATGGTCATGCCATCACGAGCCGAGAAATACAAAACGGGACAGAGAGGGTGGGGGGAGGGGGAGAGGGGGAGAGAGAGGAGAGAGAGGGAGCGGGAGAGAGAGAGAGAGAGTCACGGGGCTTAACAAGCATCACATGTCCCCCTTGTCCCATCAGAACTCCGCAGTGCAGCTTGTTTGCTCGTCGTGCCAATAATTAATTGGCAATTTGCTTTGGAGCTCTTTGGTTTAATACCGGCTGAGATAACGGCCACGCGACGAGGCTGTTCTGTTCTGTTCCGATCGCGGATATTGAGTAGCCGCGTGATCCGCTAAATGAGACGGGCCACGGGAGTAATCAGATGCGATTAAGGCGTATTAGCGGCGAGCGAGCGAGCGCGGTCACCGCACCCTGGTGCTCGTGTCTTCCCTGTCGGATGCACAAAGCCTGCACCCGCATACCAGCCCCCCCCCCACCCACTCACCCCCACACACCCACCTACGCTTCTCCTGACGAGCCAGTGTACCCCGCCAACCCTCTGCGTCACGGGCGCTGACGAAAAAGTCGGTGGTCCACCCGCGCCCTGCCCGCGCTGCTACCACCAACCCACCCCTACGCCTCAGCACACGATCCCTTCCTCCATCACCGATGCCAACCCCTCTCCACCCCTGACACACAAGCCCCGCCCGGCTCCATCTTTCTTGATGAGACTACTCTTCCATTTCCGTCACTCTTCCCTGAGCTTGCCGCCTTAAGCGCCAGCCCATTGAAATGTATTAGGTGAGGACTACGGTGGATGGCCTCTCCCCCGATATAAATGTTTATACCTTCGCTAACACGAACCAGACGAGCTTAGCATGATGAAGGTCACAGGTACACCATCTTCTCCTTTTCTCGTCGTTTCCTTCATCTCTAACCTCAACTCGCTGCAAACTAACGCTGGTATCCTTCTCAAAAACATCTAAGAAGCCAACATTCAGAAAATCCATCATAATCTACGTCCAAGGACTGCGTCTTTTAGAGAATGGTACATGCCACTTTAAAACAATTCTTCTATTATCCGTGTATGGACCGAGGAGGAACTGTAAACATGTGGGTATAGACCCTAATCTCTCCCACAATATTCTCATGATCTCAAAGAGAAATACACTACTCGCCATTAAAATTACTACACCAAGAAGAAATGCAGATGATTAACGGGTATTCATTGGACAAATATATTATACTAGAACTGACATGTGATTACATTTTCACGCAATTTGGGTGCATAGATCCTGAGAAATCAGTACCCAGAACAACCACCTCTGGCCGTAATAAAGGCCTTGATACGCATGGGCATCGACTCAAACAGAGCCTGGATGGCGTGTACAGGTACAGCTGCCCATGCAGCTTCAATACGATACCACAGTTCATCAAGGGTAGTGACTGGCGTATTGTGACGAGCCGGTTGCTCGGCCACCGTTGACCAGACATTTTCAATTGGTGGCAGCAGTCGAACATTTCCTGTATCCAGAAAGGCCCGTACAGGACCTGAAACACGCGGTCGTGCATCATCTTGCTGAAATGTAGGGTTTCGCAGGAATCGAATGAAGGGTAGAGCCACGGGTCTTAACACATCGAACAAGAGGTGACCGAGGCGTGTAACCAATGGCACCCCATACCATCACGCCGGGTGATACGCCAGTATGGCGATGAGGAATACACGCTTCCAATTGCGTTCACCGAGATGTCGCCAAACACGGACGCGACCATCATGATGCTGTAAACAGTACCTGGATTCTTCCGAAAAAATGACGTTTTGGCATTCGTGCACCCAGGTTAGTCGTTGAGTACACCATCGCAGGCGCTCCTGAGTGTGATGCAGCGTCAAGGGTAACGGCAACCACGGTCTCCGAGCTGATAGTCCATGCTGCTCCAAACGTCGTCGAACTGTTCGTGCAGATGGTTGTTGTCTTGCAAACGTCCCCATCTGTTGACTCAGGGATCGAGACGTGGCTGCACGATCCGTTACAGCCATGCGGATAAGATGCCTGTCATCTCGACTGCTAGTGATACGAGGCCGTTGGGATCCAGCACGGCGTTCCACATTACCCTCCTGAACCCACCGATTCCATATTCTGCTAACAGTCATTGGATCTCGACCAAAGCGAGCAGCAATGTCGCGTTAGATAAACCGGAATCGCGATAGGCTACAATCCGACCTTTATCAAAGTCGGAAACGTGATGGTACGCATTTCTCCTCCTTACACGATGCATCTCAACAACATTTCACCAGGCGAAGCCGGTCAACTGCTGTTTGCGTATGAGAAATCGGTTGGAAACTTTCCTCATGTCAGCACGTTGTAGGTGTCGCCACCGGCGCCACCCTTATGTGAATGCTCTGAAAAGCTAATCGTCTGCTTATCACAGCATCTTCTTCCTGTCGGTTAAATTTCGCGTCTGTAGGACGTCATCTTCGTGGTGTAGCAATTTTAATGGGCAGTAGTGTACACTACCTCATCAAAAGTATCTGGGCATCACAGAATGGACACCTACTTGTCACGAGACTCCAACATGAAGAATGCGCCAGTATAACATTGAGGTTATAAAAGTCGTGGGACACCTCGTTATATCGTGTCGAACCTCCTTTACTTCGGCGTAGTGCAGGAACTCGACGTTGAAAGTCCCCTGCAGAAACAATGTGCCACGCTGCGTCTATAGCCGTTCATAAATGCGGAAGTGTTGTCGTGAAGGATTTTGTGCACGAAATGAACCTCTCGAGTATGTCCCATAAATTTAGAATGGGATCGACGTCGGGCGATCTGGATGGCCAAATCATTCGCTCGAACTGTCCAGATTGTCCTTCAAACCAATCACGAAGAACTGTGCCCTGGTGATGGGGTGCATTGCCAACCGTGAAAATACCGGTGGTTTTTGGGACCATGAACTCCACGAATGGCTGCAAATGGCGTGAAAGTAACCCACCATCGCCATTTCCAGGCAATGATCAGTTCAATTAGATCAGATGATCCAGTCAGTTCTATATAAACACAGCCCACACCATTACAGAGCCACGACTGGTTTATACAGTGCCTTTCTGACAACTTGGGAGCGTGGCTTCGGTGGGTGTGCGTCACAATGAAACCCCAGCATCAGATCTTACCAACTGAAATAGAGACTCATCTGACTAGGCCACGGTTTTCTAGTCGTGTAGGGTCTAACCGATACGGTCAAGAGCCCACGAGAGGCGCTGTGGGTGATGTCGTGCTGTTAGGAAAGTCACTCGCGTCGGTCGTCTGCTAATATGGCCCATTAACGGCAAATTTCCCCGCATTGTCCTAACGGATACGTTCGTCGTACGTCCCACATTGATATCTGAGGTCATTTCACGATGTGTTGCTTGTCTTTGAGCGCAGACAACCCCACGAAAACATTTCTGCTCTCGGTTGTTATGTGAAGGCTGTCGGACACTGCGACCTCTGTGATGAGAGATAATGACTGAAGTTTGGTATTCTCACCACACTCTTGACACTGTGGACCTGGGAATACTGAGTTCCCTAAAGACCTCCGAAGTGAAACGCCCATGCGTCTAGCTCGAACTACCAAGTCTGTTAATCCCCGATCACGTTGGAGATCCTTTCACACGGGTCACCTGAATGCATATGACAGCTCCACCAGCGAACTGCTGTTTTATACTTTTCCTACGCGGTACTACCGCCACCTGTGTATGTGCATATTGCTAACCCATGACGTCTGTCACCTCAGCATATGTTGTCAGTAGAGATGCAGTGAAAGGAGAATGGGTCGGTCAGCAGGCCTCAGTGACGTCGAAAGTGGTCAAGTCAGTCAATGTCACCTGAGTAGTAAATCCATTGGGACATTTCAGCCCTTCTAAGGCTGCCCATGTCAATTGGTTCAAATGGCTCTGAGCACTATGGGACTTAACATCTGAGGTCATCAGTCCCCTAGAACTTAGAACTACTTAAACCTAACTAACCTAAGGACATCACACACATCCACGCTCGAGGCAGGATTCGAACCTGCGACCGTAGCGGTAGCGCGGTTCCAGGCTGAAGCGCCTAGAACCACTCGGCCACACCGGCCGACCTGCCCACGTCGACTGATGGTCGAAGCAACTACAGCTCAACCAAGACGAGGGATACGTCTTGTAGTGACGGACAGGAACCATCGAGACTTACAGAGTGTGATTGTTAAAAATTAGCAGGAAGAATTTCTAGTGAGTAGCGAAGGGCTACGTGGAGTGTAGCTACCACAATGACTGTGGGCAGGGTGTTAAAAAGAATGGAGTACAGCAGTCTGGGTCTTCCTCGTATTCTATGCACTTCTGCAGTCAATGTTAAACAATGTTTGAAGTGTTGAGCAGTGGGGGCCACTGGACTTCGGAAGACTGGGAAGCACTGTTAAAGCACGTTTCTCTCGAGAATGGATCGACGTAGCAAGTAGAAATGTATGTCACATATTAAGGCCTACGGCCCCTTGCCAAAGTAAGAAAGAGAAGCTTCTAAATCAATGCAATCAAAACATAGGGCCATTTATGTCACATATTTTCATGCTCGGAAATTCGCTCATAGAAACCTAAATGGTACTTGCTGTTAACCTAGAATTATGAAATTTGGCAAGAGACATACTTTTACTGTACAAGGGAAGGAAAAAAAATCGGAACATTATTAATCTGTTATTTATATCACACAAAAAATTTCCTTTTCCCATTTCTAATCCGACTTAAAACATTAAATTAAAACATTCTCAGAAGTCTTGTGGTCCCAAGGACAGATATCGTTCCAGTATCATTGTCGACATCAGGTAAAAATCGTCGAGATTCTCGAATGGACTAACTGTCTACATACATAATTAAGTTTTTACAGAACCCTCACCGTGCTAATCCCACTCGCCCCTGATAAATGATTTATTATGTCAATCGTTGTTCCTCTGATTACGAATACACTCATTGTTCTTGCAGATGACGAAACTTAACAGCTGCGCATGAAGCCCGCTAGCTGATTTAAATCGTGCTCTATACAGGCGAAGAGTAAGGAGCAGATAAATGTATTTCGACCTCCGTTAGTCTGGATGAAGAATTTGACAGAGCGCTGAAAGACCTAAGTCCAAACAAGGTCCCTCGAGTAGACAACATTCCGTTAGAACTACTTCTAGCCTTGGGAGAGCCAGCCATGACAAAATTCTTCCGTCTCGTTAGCAAGATGTGTGAGACAGTCGGAATGCTCTCGGACTTCAAGAAGAATATAATAATTCCAATTCCCAGGAAAACAGGTGTTGATGGGTGTGAAAATTGCTGAACTGTCAGTTTAATAAGTCGCGGTTGCATAATAATAACACGAATTCTTTACAGACGAATGGAAAAATTGATAGAAACCGACCTCAGAGTAGATCAGTTTGGATTCTGGAGAAATGTAGGAAAACACGAAGCAATACTGCCGCTACGACTTCTCATAGAAGATAGGTTAAGAAAAGCCAAACCTACGTCTATAGCATTTGTAGACTTAGAGAAAGCTTTTGACAATGTTACTGGAATACTCTCTTTCAAATTCTGAAGGTGGCAGTTGTAAAATACAGGAAGCGAAAGGCTATTCACAATTTTTACACAAACCAGATTGCGGTTATAAGAGTCGAGGGGCATGAAAGGGAAGCAGTGGTTGAGAAGGGAGTGAAACAGGGTTTTAGCCTATCCCATATGTTACTCAGTCTGTCTATTGACCAAGCAGTAAGGGAACCAAAGGAAAAATTTTGAAGAGGAATTAAAATTCAGGGAGAAAAAATGAAAAATTCGAGGTTGGCCGACGATATTGCAATTCTCTCAGAGGCAGCAAATGACTTGGAAGGGAAGATGATTGGAGTGGACGGAGTCTTGAAAGGAGGATATAAGATCAATATCAACAAAAGAAAATCGAGGATAATGGAATGTAGTCTAATTAAGTCAGGTGATGCTCAGGGAATTGGATTAGGAAATCAGACACTTAAAGTAGTAAATGAGTTCTGTTATTTGGCAAGCAAACTAGCTGTTGACGGTCGAAGTAGAGAGGATATAAAATCTAGACTAAGCATGGCAAGAAAAGCGTTTATGAAGAATAGAAATTCGTTAACATCGAGTATAGATTTAAGTGTAAGGAAGTCTTTTTCTGAAAGTATTTGTATGGAGTGTAGCCATGTATGGAAGTGAAACATTGAAGATAAATAGCTTAGAGGAGAAGAGAATACAAGGTTTTGAAATGTGGTGCTGCAAAAGAATGCTGCAGATTAGGTGAGTAAACCACGTTACTAATGAGGAGGCACTGAGTAAATCTGGGGAGAGGAGGAAATAGTGGCACAGCCTGACTAGAAGAAGAGGCCGGTAAGGTAGCACACATTCTAAGGCATCAAGAGATCACCAATTTAGTATTGGAGGGAAGCGAGAAGGTTAAAAATCGTAGAGGGAGATCAAGACATGAATACACTAAGCAAATTCAGTAGTATGTAAGTTGCAGTAATTACCCGTGATGAAAGGGCTTGCACAGGATAGAGTAGCATAGAGATCCAAACCATCAGTAGCAGTGGAAGTTTTTAGAGATGGTGTGGAAAGTGACGTAGTGTCATAAAGACAGTCGGACGCTCATAGTGCCAATCCAAACAGGACTCCATCAAGCGAGAAATCTGATGTTGAAAATGTGTAAGTTTCCAATTCATATGGAAACAAAGCTATGTTTCAATGACCACTCCGGTGGAAGGATATTTCTATGAGTAGCCTTTATGCGTGTCTCAGAGCGTAAAACCGGAATTTTTCGTACTGCTTCAGCTTGATAGCACTGCTTCGGGAAACCGTGCGAACTAAATCTGGGAGCATTAGATGAATGCTCGTGAATGCCGACTTTAACCGCTTGTGCAAAACGTAAGTTTCCTCGGGAAAGCTATCTGTCTTCATAATATCCTGCTTGCACAAAATTAGATGGCGACAAAAAAGTAAATTTATTACCTCGTTTATAACGCTGAGAGTGAAATGGAGAGCTAAAAAAAAGTTTACCCCCGACGCAACGAAGGACACTCCAGAGGCAGTTCTGCCACTCTCAGTGTACAGCGTTTCCTGTGGTGAGAATTTCTCCTTTGTGGCAGCGACGCGTTTTTTCTTGCATTGTTCGTAGCGTAATGTCAGAATAAATGATGCTATCTACGGTCAAAACTACATCGTTAATTAACGTCGTGTCCGTGCATGTGGAAACAGTTGCGTGACTGTTACCCTACTCACATTAAATACTTGACTATCTTTGTCAGCACCTTTCTAAAACTGATGATCGCGGCTTTCAGAGTCGTGTTGATGTTTCATCGTTATCATCATCATATGAGATGCCTAAGCCTTGAGCTGCAACGAAGATATTTATCTTCCGCCTTCACTTTTCCCTTTTTTTAGTTTTCTTTTTTTACTCCTAGGTATTATCCAAGTTTTTGAAAAAAATCTTGAATACCTAGCCTTCAAGAATGTGCTTTTTCTGTCATCCACCCCTCACCACTCAGTATACGGTGCTATGTTTTCGTCTTTCTCCTTTCTGTTTCCTGTAAAAGTCACACTTCGCAATTAAAATGTCCTTTAACACCTCTTCTATCTTGTTTCTCCCTGACAGTGAGTTCAGATGATTTTCAAATGGTTCAAATGGCTCTGAGCACTATGGGACTTAACATCTGAGGTCATCAGTCCCATAGAACTTAGAACTACTTAAACCTAACTAACCTAAGGACATCACACACATCCATGCCCGAGGCAGGATTCGAACCTGCGACCGTAGCGGTCGCGCGGCTCCAGACTGAAGCGCCTAGAACCGCTCGGTCATTGCGGCCGGCCCCAGATGATTTTGTGGTTCTAGTCTGTAGCTCGGCTACACCCAACATGAGATGAATAAAATGGCGTCTTTGGCACAAATTTAACATTCTTTGTAAGGTAGCGGATATGAAAAATTCTGCGATACGCTATATCGCATAGTACACAAAACCAGAAAACTGTATTGCTACAAGCGGAGTAGGAAAATTTTTTTCCAAGATGCAGTGCTGTTTACTTCTTGCTTTCCTATCATCTTCTTTATGTAACCAATGGCCTTTACGACAGAGATCGAAACATCTTCCTTATAAAACACTATACGAAACGTCAACGCAAACACTTTTGGAACTACGCAGGGAGTTAGATGTTTGTGTTGTGTCTTATTTTTCTGCTATTTTGTTGACTGTAATATCGGGCTGGGCTAGCACTTAGATGGACGACCATCCGGTCTACCGAGCGCTGTTGGCAAGCGGGGTGCACTCAGCCCTTGTGAGGCAAACTGAGGAGATACTTGGTCGAGAAGTAGCGGCTGTGGTCTCGTAAACTGACATAGGCCTACGGCCGGGAGAGCGGTGTGCTGACCATGTGTCCTTCGATACTGTAGTGGGACGCGAAATTGAAGCGTCACCCATCCACCAGTGTCAGCCCAGTTTGCAGGTGAATATAAGTTTAATTAAGTGTTTTGGTTATGTATTTTTGTAATATTTGTGAATTGTCTAAAGTTTTGTATTTATTTTTTATGTTTCATGTACGGAGAGGGCAGCGCAACGAACGGAGACAGCATCTTCGCTGCCGGGACCAGAGAGAAAATTGCTGGCCACCATACGTCGCGGGTCGACAGCCAAAGAGCAACAGAAGATCCTGAAACAGAGTTGTGGCGTCGTGCTTCTAAAAATTGAAAAGTTAAGAATTCGTAATGTTTCTACAACAATGACGTCATAGAAAGTTTAATCATGTTGTAAATGTTCAGTTCTGTCTTGTCAAGGCTCAGGTTCATGTCTATATGTAGGAAGATAATAAACTAGTGGATGCTACTAAAGTTTAAATACGTGTTCCGAGAATTTATTTATGAAGAATTATGTTACGTAATTTATTTGACAAGATTATTAATTTTTGACAACGTCCATCGCGAGTTTGAATCTTGAGAGGTTATTCAATGTGTTTCTAATATTTATTAAATCAGATCACTTGCATTAATATAATTTCTGAGAAGAAACAAACGACATCTAAATTGAAAAAGTTCGCGCAAACCAATTGGACTGAGTGACGTAACTCTGCGCATTCGACTCAAATGATGATGTTTTAATTACAGTTTTTTTTCGTTCAAGAACTATTCAGAGAGAATATAAAGAGAATTTAAATAATTTTGAAGTGTGTTGTAACTGACGTAGGTGACGAAGTCTGCACATGGTCATATGTTAAAAGAAAAATCATTTATACAAACCTGCGTCGTCACACTACACCGTGGCGACCTTGGAAACAGGACTTGTGTGCAACTAAGGCACACAGGTACGAAACAATTAAAACATCAAGAGTCCTTCGGAAGTCAACGCGAGTTTCGTGGAGCCTTCACCAGCCAGCGGCGATTTCGCGAGTGTGGGCAACTGACGGAGCGTAGCCAAGCAGTACGGTCACGCAGTTATTCTACGAGAAGGCGCATCTGTTGGGCAGCAGCTGAACGCTGCAAACCCTGACAACCTTTTCTCCCTAAACTAACAGGCCCAGTACGTCAGCTGGGGGGCGCTCCTCCGGCTGGTATTAGAGGTGTTGCTGAGGGCTTCGCCTGTCTACGGTGCGGCCGGGCGTGGTTGCAGCCAGTGACGTCCCCGGGGTTCGACTCAGCGTCCTGCCTGTTGCGGAAGCGGGGTCGCAGCATCTCAGCGGCTGCATCGACGGCTGTTACATCTGCAGCCCGTAGCTGCACACTGATCATCGAGAACTACAAACTAAAATATTAGTGTCCGGTGAGTTTGTTTCAAGTTGGAAGCGGAGTGTTGTACATAGGGAGTGTGCTTTTACAGGATTGTTGATTACAAGTCTGCGTGTGTAACTAGTTAATATCTTACAATAATGTCGGGAAGTGAAATGTCAGACGAAGAGCAATCTATGTCCGATAGGAGTATGAGATCCCTTTTTAGGGCGATCGCTAAATTGAAACAATCTAACGAAGAATCTACTGCTAGATTAAAAGAGGAAGTAAAACAGTCTAACGAAGAATCTACTGCTAGATTAAAAGAGGAACTAAAACAGGAATTAAAACAGTCTAACGAAGAATCTACTGCTAGATTAAAAGAGGAACTAAAACAGGAATTAAAACAATCTAACGAAGAATCTACTGCTAGATTTAAACAGTCTAACGAAGAATCTACGGCTGGATTAAAACAGTCTAACGAAGAATCTATGGCTAGATTAAAAGAGGAACTTAAAGGGGAGCTAACAAAATCGACAGATAGGCTACAGGAACATCTTAATGAAACCAGTAGAGAATTAAGTGATAAAATAGAGGCTTCTAAAGTTGAAATGCAGGAAAAACCAGTAGGACTTAGTAATAAGATTGCTGATAATTGTAAAAGGTTAGAGGAACATATCCAGGAATCGCGTGAGGAAAAAGCTCGCATGCGAAATGATATTACTTACTTAACCAAGAGACTAGATAATATCAATGTCTTAGTTGTAAATGAAATAGAGAAAAATAACGATAAGTTACGAGATGAATTTTCTGTGCAAACACAAATTGTTCGTAGAGAATTATTAGAATCTATTAAAGAAGTTTCTACCAAACCTGTAGAGATTTCTTCAATAGACAGTGTAGAATTAGAGATATTAACTCATCGAGTAGAAAAAGACCATACTGAAATAGAAAACATGAAATATTTAATTACCGAAATATGCAGTAACCTTGAGACTTCCAAAGATAACAACATTGACGAAGGTACAGAGCGTTCACATCGTGAACACGGTGAAGAATCGATATTAGCTAATCGCGTATCCAATACAGAAATGTGAATACAGGAAATTACTAAACGGTTATCGGAATTAGATAATAATGAAACCATTGCAAGTAGTAGAAGTAATAACGTAATCAGAGACAACAGTCGCATCGTGTTTGCTAGCTCGGACGACAACAATACGAATAAAGAAATCACGGCAAGCCAATCCGACGCAACTCCGCCTCTGCAATCTAAACAAAATCCAACTATGTCTCTCACAGAATGTTGGGATGATATAACGGCTAATTCAAATGTAGCAAGTCGATTTCCCGTATTCAAACCAGGAGGCGAACTTCACCCTATAATCTTTATAAAAGCTTTTGAAACTTCATTATCTCCTAAATGGAGTAATGAAAAACGGATTCAATTTGTAAGAGGACATTTAGAAGCAGAAGCTGCGGAATGGGCAGTACTGCATAGAACTGAATTTAGGGCCTGGGATGATTTTGTTAAGCAGTTTAAACAAAATTATTCGTCAAGAGGAAAACAACAACACTTAACTTTAGAGTTGTTGGACCCTACTCCTTATTCTAAACGGTGGAGAGGGTATAGGAATTATTTCGAATGACATTTAAACCGTGCTAAATTAATTGAAGAACCAATTATTGAAAGTCATCTAATACGAGTCCTAATTAGTAGGTTACCGTATTATGTAAAGGAAAGAAAAATGTTATTCTACGAATTGTCCATCCGAACGAGAAAAGGAAGACCTTGTATGAGTACTATCTCATCCTAAAAGTTTGAAGATCAATAAGGAATGTAGAAAATTCTTCTTTATCATTGAAGGTCCATAATTATGTTGCTCATAAGATTGTACATCCCAAAGCGTTACTTCTTATAGAACCTTCATCAGGTGTAATTAAAGGATTATACAGTGTCGATCAAATGAAACCCTTCATCCCTAAATAAGTTAATATTTAGTATATGTTACATACGGAAGAGCGTTCATAGTTTATTCATGTGAAGTTTTTCGTGATAGTTACGTGTTATTTTAAAGAAATAACAAAGTTTAAACAAATGTTCTACAATAATTTACCGGTACTTCAAAAGGAGAAAGATAACTAAAAGGGGATTTACATGGAAAAAATTTTGTTATTAGGTCAGAAGGAATTTTGTATATTTTATATTTACTCGGATAGTAGGAACCAAAGGGGATGGTTAATAATTTTAGGGACCATGGGCGTCCAGAGCTATATGGCTCACGAGAACATAGCAGAGTACCTTTAATAGAGATTTGTAATAGTGTTAATATAGAACACACCAAACGGGGCTCTCTCGCTTGTTTCTCCTAAATAAATTGCCATTACCCAACAGAGTGTCCGAAGGTAAAGAAAGCCGTGCCGAGATTCTAAAGAAAGTTTTGCTTGATTTCTTCTTGACCTCAGGCATAAATAAAGCGTTAGGGAAAGAAACGACGTAAAGTAAATAGTTCTATTTGTTATTGTGAGAAACTTATTAGTAATATACATTTTTGGAAAGAATAACTCTAGTCAATGAATAAAACTGAAACTAACCTATCACAATTTGAACGCTCTGTCGTAATGTAACAATGTTAAAGAACGTACTAAATTATTATTCACTAGCAACTATTAAATGAAAAGGAGTAATCTCCATATATTCGGCTGTGAATTACCATAATAGCACAATCAAAAGTAAATGACAAATAGTCACAACAATATTGTCATAAAAGGATTGAATATATCTAAGAGCAAGGACGTTAGATTACGGAAAGTGTGAGAAAAATGTATAATATTAACAGTTAAAGATTGTATATAGAAGAAGTTTTATTTTCGGTTAAAACCTGACAAACTGAGCTTGTGGGTGGGGTATGTAGTTGGACGCGAAATTGAAGCGTCACCCATCCACCAGTGTCAGCCCAGTTTGCAGGTGAATATAAGTTTAATTTAGTGTTTTGGTTACGTATTTTTGTAATATTTGATATGTTTGTGAATTGCCTAAAGTTTTGTATTTATTTTTTATGTTTCATGTACAGAGAGGGCGGCGCAACGAACTGAGACAGCATCTTCGCTGCCGGGACCAGAGAGAAAATTGCTGGCCACTATACGTCGCGGGTCGACAGCCAAAGAGCAACAGAAGATCCTGAAACTGAGTTGTTCCGTCGTGCTTCTAAAAATTGAAAAGTTAAGAATTTGTAATGTTTCTGCAACAATGACGTCATAGAAAGTTTAATCGTGTTGTAAATGTTCAGTTCTGTCTTGTCAAGGCTCAGGTTCACGTCTATATGTAGGAAGATAATAAACTAGTGGATGCTACTAAAGTTTAAATACGTGTTCGGAGAATTTATTTATGAAGAATTATGTTACGTAATTTATTTGACAAGATTATTAATTTATGACAACGTCCATCGTGAGTTTGAATCTTGAAAGTTTATTCAATGTGGTTCTAATATTTATTAAATCAGATCACTTGCATTAATATAATTTCTGAGAAGAAACAAACGACATCTAAATTGATAAAGTTTGCGCAAACCAATTGGACTGAGTGACGTAACTCTGCGCATACGACTCAAATGATGATGTTTTAATTACAGTTTTGTTTCGTTCAAGAACCATTCAGAGAGAATTTAAAAAGAATTTAAATAATTTTGAAGTGTGTTGTAACTGACGTAGGTGACGAAGTCTGCACATGGTCATATGTCAAAAGAAAAATCATTTATACAAACTTGCGTCGTTACAGTAGAATACCCGCATCCAGTGACGCCTGTGGTCTGAGGATGACACGGCGGCCGGTCGGTATCAGTTGGGCCTTCCTAGGCCTGTTCGGACGGAGATAGTTTGTTGACTGTAATATTCTACCAACAGAGGTATCAGCAGAAGCGCACCAATATACAGGGTGCACAAAAAGACACCACTCAGTATGTTAATGCGGGAAGGTGCACTTGTCGGTTTTCAAGCAGCAACGTATATCAGGAAATGCACGTCTTGGGCTCTGAAGAGTGTCGAAGTCTGAGAAGTGTGGGTGTTCCATATCACTTCAATAAACCCAAAAGGAGTAGCAGATCGCGCCGTCTGCATTAGCAATGGGCTTCGAACTGCGAACCTTTTATGTCAGTGAAGAGCCTACATTGGCGCTGCTGAGCTTCACGCATAAGTGCAGGCAGGTGTCTTTAAAATTATTCCAACCGCTCCGTGGACTCGAGCGATAACGTCCTCCGCTGACGTTACAGGTGTACCATACACCATACTCTTCATACTGCCCCACGGAAGATTGTCGATTGGTGTCAGGTGTGACGACCGTGCTGGTCATGGAACTGGTCCACCTCTTCCAAACCTTGTACTGGTATATGCGACGCATTCCGCAAATCGACATGAAAGCGTGCTGGAACTCCGTCCTGTTTCAGCTACATGTTCATACAAACATTTAATGGCACTACATTCGATAAGGTAAGCCAAAGGTCTCTAATGAATGTGAAATAGATCGGTCTTGTTATATATACCTCAATGATATGGTCAACAGGTATCCCAATCCAGATGCTAATACCGACCCTATATTGGTGATTTTGAATCGCCTGCGCAACCGGATTTCCATCAGTCCAAACATGCATGTTGTCCAAGTTTAACATCCTATCTCCAGTAACCGTGCCTTCATCGGTAAACTTCACTAAGCTGTGGAAGTGTGGTTGGAGGTGTGGATGGAGTATTGGGTTATTTTAAATACCACTGCGCAAACTGTTCCTGTCGCAGGTAGTCCTCCTCCTGCAATGCCTGTCTGGATCTCCTGCAGATGGCGTGGTTTGACCCCGTGTTCCTGGACGAGGCACCACGCAGCACTTTTACCCGCGTTCATCGCCTGTGCCACCTGTCGGGTGCTGGTGGCTGTGTTCTCTTTGAACACTGTCAGCGCGTCCTCCTCAAACTGTAATGATCTAGCCGGGAGTGGACAACCTGCACCACTTTTCGGCACCAACCAGAGGACAAACAGTAGACCAGAGATAGTGTTCGCAAATACAAAGCACAAAGAGCTACTACTTCACAGTACAACGAACTCACCTCATGCAGAATCCACGCACATGCTACTTTCTGGCGTCTCTCCGGCATCTCTCTATCGCCACAAACATGGAACGATGTTGTGTGCGTCTGCTTGGAAAACGTTCCACGTACAATCTTTCAGCAGTTCTTTCTTTGCTTGTGCCTTTTTCCCGCAATGACGCAGGGTCGGCGTGGTTAATCGGATTTGGCAAGGTTAATTTAAAGGGTGGCCGGATGCCCTTCCTGCTGCCACCCCATACCCCCCGGGATGGAATTGGCGTACCCCAACTGTCTGTGTCTAATGTAATCCATGGAATAGTCCGAATGTGTTCAGATGTCTGCGAGCCGTGTAACTGAGGCGGGACGTTGGGACCAGCCCGGTATTCACCTAGTGAGATGTGGAAAACCGCCTAAAAACCACATCCAGGCTGGCCGGCACACCGGCCTCCGTCGTTAAGCCGCCGGACGGAGTCGATCCGGGGCCGGCGAGCCTACCCGAGTCCAGGAAGCAGCGCGTTACCGCTCTCGGCGAACCTGGCGGGTTACAACCATTCAGCAGTTCTCCCTTTGCAATTCGCTTTGCCGGATGCAAGCACCACGTCGGTCGTACCCGCAGGTGCGTACTGGTTAATGTCGCACTGCCTGCACTGTAGGACCACACAACGTCCGCAGTAGGATACGCACAAGGACTGTGTGGAGGAATGTGGCGCATACGCACGAATGTTATTAGGCTGAGGTCGTCCATCCGCGCCACACAGATGGCTAAAAGGTTGCACACATTTCGCATTCTGACACCAAAACTAATCGGAAGAAATTTTCAGAGCCGTTTGGTCTTAGACTTCGACAGTCTCCAGCGCCCAAGTTACCTGCGTTTCCATATATGGGTTCCTTCTTGAAAACCGATCATTTTGCCATCTCGCATAATATACTAAGCGTTGTCGGTTTTTCTCTTTTTGCCTCATCCTACATATATTACACAAGAATGAAGAAGCGAACGTGTGGAATCATTCCGTCACTGAGGGAAGGTGGGATCAACATCAGGCAGTTATGGTTTCAGCCCGACGAAAATTAGATTACTTACGTAGAGTGAGCCAAAATTCATGTGCTATAAGAGTCTGAAGCCACAACAGAAACAAAAATGTCGGAAGAACAGTAACGCGTACTTCGCGGTTGTGTGACAATTTGAGAAGAATTTTGTCAATCCTGGCATTTTTAACAACAATTTAAGGGGAAACAAATTTGACGAGATTTTATGGATAATTCTGGGATATGATGTACATTTACGGATCGAGAACTGTAATTAGACGACGACATCGATATTGGCTGAAAGAGCAAGAAAGGATGAATGCTGACAACCACATGGCCAGCATGTTGACCTATGTAAAGTCAATCAAATTATTTAACAGAATTAGTTGGGGCCTAATTGTTTTCATAAAGGTAATTCAGGACCGCGTGAAGTGAGATTTGTTTCATGGTGTTCGAGAAGGAAAGCTTATCTACATAAAAAATCTTCCAGATTAGATGTCAGACTGGAAAATGTTTATAGAATAAAATACCGATACCATTGGTGGATTTTTAAGAAATTATTGGCAAGCGAAGCATAGTTCTTCATATTCAGGTGCCATCAGTTGCGAACAAGAGAAGGGACTACCAGCCTGCAAGTGCTGTGGTGTTGACATTGCAAAATGAAAGCTTAAGTTGTGAAAAGTGGTGTACTCATATAATTATGGGAACGTACACGTGTGGCGTTAGGGACAGCCAGTCTTGGGGAGTCATACCCATGTTAAACAAAGGCATGGTAATGGAACAAAAACTATTTCGGGTCCACACATCATTGGCTCCTAAGTCATTCGCTTCCGTCCCCGCGGTCAGCTGGCCTCTGGACCGTCTGCACCATTCGCTTCCATGTCGTGATGTCCAGTTGTGGGCTGTGGTTGCTGGAACAATGCCTGAGTTCAACCACTTACTTTGTTACATTACTATTGAATTCATTTCTGTCCGAAATCCTCTCCAAAATTTAGCGTTTTTTGTTCTAGTTCCATGCGTTTGTTTGACGTCAGTGTGATTCTCCATTACTCACTGGACCGACCGCCACACATTCATGTCCTCGTAATTATCTTAGTACACCACTTTTCACAACTGTAGCTTTCATTTTGATACGTCAGCTGCGCAATACGTGTACTGAAACATTTCTATTCGGAGTTTATTATTTGCATTTCTGGAATTTGTACATGCTTTGGATGTCTCAAAAGCTATTTTTCGCCCGCAGTCTTAGGTCAGAGCAGCTGTGTCGTTGGACGACGTGTAAGTTTCGTCATCGCTGCTTGGCAGCGACGAGCGCGCAGTTCCATCTTTAGGGTAGTAGTGAGACAGATGCCGAGCAGAGGAGTCATAGCAATGTAGACGGAAAGTTAAGTGCATCTGTGTTTAAGTAAAACAATTTGTATCTGAATATTGTGAAACAGACGAGAAGGATTTGATTAGTGGTTTAGAATGAAAAGAGTATGAAGAGGAATGAAGGTAATTTCTTTTTATTGGCACTGCAGTGACATAGTTAAGATTAATTGTTGAATGAGACACACACATTAGGAAAATTCAGATTTTTCGTTGAAGATTGAGTAATTTCCACTATCAGACATTTTTCGTATTTATTAATGATTTGTCTAAGATCTTCGAAGATAAGACTTTCGTATCAATGTTGCCCTTTCACAATGTTAATGAATCTTTTAACATGAATTTCATACAATTAATAAGTATCAGAAAGTTTAAATAGACTTTGTTAAAGGAATATTGTCCCCGTCCTCGATCCAAGTGATTTTTATGTAAAGGAATGTCTCACTCAGTGATTTGTTTACAATAGTTTACTTGTTGGCCGGAGCACTGCACTAATCTCCCAGCAACTGTAGTTAGAAATTTGCAACTGGCACGCAGAGAGCAGCAAGCACCGTCCAACCAGTTAATTACGAGGTGAGATGTTTTCATTTCAGGACGAGTTTGCTACGAAAATTGTCAATGCACAGGAATCATTCCACAAACTGCATTATTAGGCAGATGATTAACGCACGGGGACCACTTTGTTTAATTAAAGAGATTAATAGTAAAGGTCAGGATTTAATCAGTTTGCACATTTTGTTTCGAAAGATTGTGAAACAGGACTAATTCATGTTGTATTCTCGCAGGCAGATATATCTGGTTTCTCTCGCACAGTTGGAAATGCACAAAGTCCCTAAAAGCTAAACAACGGCAAAGATACGCAGCTGATGGCACATGAAGACGAAGCTTTATGCTTCGAAACACGTAGTGGAATAAACTGAGAAATTACTAGCAACTTGTCATCGATAGTGTAGCTGTAGAGTAGTTGATTCCTTCTGTCAGAGCCTTCACCGTTCATCAGTCCCCTGCATGTAATGTTTTCGCTCTGTATTGTCTTCTGGCGTCGCTGTTTTGTCACAGACAGCCGCTTCATCTGCAGTCTTAAGGAGCTTCCGACGCTTTCTAGGTAGTCCGAGTCTTCAAGAAGGGTCGTCGAGCAGATGCGCAAAACTATAGACCTATATCTCTGACGTCGATCTGTTGTAGAATTTTAGAACATGTTTTTTGCTCGCGTATCATGTCGTTTTTGGAAACCCAGAATCTACTCTGTAGGAATCAACATGGATTCCGGAAACAGCGATCGTGTGAGACCCAACTCGCTTTATTTGTTCATGAGACCCAGAAAATATTAGATACAGGCTCCCAGGTAGATGCTATTTTCCTTGACTCCCGGAAGGCGTTCGATACAGTTCCGCACTGTCGCCTGATAAACAAAGTAAGAGCCTACGGAATATCAGACCAGCTGTGTGGCTGGATTGAAGAGTTTTTAGCAAACAGAACACAGCATGTTGTTATCAATGGGGAGACGTCTACAGACGTTAAAGTAACCTCTGGCGTGCCACAGGGGAGTGTTATGGGACCATTGGTTTTCACAATATATGTAAATGACCTAGTAGATAGTGTCGGAAGTTCCATGCGGCTTTTCGCGGATGATGCTGTAGTATACAGAGAAGTTGCAGCATTAGAAAATTGTAGCGAAATGCAGGAAGATCTGCAGCGGATAGGCAGTTGGTGCAGGGAGTGGCAACTGACCCTTAACATAGACAAATGTAATGTATTGCGAATACATAGAAAGAAGGATCCTTTATTGTATGATTATATGATAGCGGAACAAACACTGGTAGCAGTTACTTCTGTAAAATATCTGGGAGTATGCGTCCGGAACGATCTGAAGTCGAATGATCATATAAAATTAATTGTTGGTAAGGCGGGTACCAGGTTGAGATTCATTGGGAGAGTCCTTAGAAAATGTAGTTCATCAACACAGAGGGTGGCTTACAAATCACTCGTTCGACCTATACTTGAGTATTGCTCATCAGTGTGGGATCCGTACCAGATCGGGTTGACGGAGGAGATAGAGAAGATCCAAAGAAGAGCGGCGCGTTTCGTCACAGGGTTATTTGGTAACCGTGATAGCGTTACGGAGATGTTTAACAAACTCAAGTGGCAGACTCTGCAAGAGAGGCGCTCTGCATCGCGGTGTAGCTTGCTCGCCAGGTTTCGAGAGGGTGCGTTTCTGGATGAGGTATCGCATATATTGCTTCCCCCTACTTATACCTCCCGAGGAGATCACGAATGTAAAATCAGAAAGATTAGAGCGCGTACGGAGGCTTTCAGACAGTCGTTCTTCCCGCGAACCATACGCGACTGGAACAGGAAAGGGAGGTAATGACAGTGGCACGTAAAGTGCCCTCCGCCACACACCGTTGGGTGGCTTGCGGAGTATAAATGTAGATGTAGATGTAGATTTAGATTTATATACAGGGTGGTACATTGATCGTGACCGAGCCAAATATCTCACGAAATAAGCGTCAAACGAAAAATCTATAAAGAACGAAACTCGTCTAGCTTGAAGGGGGAAACCAGATGGCGCTATGGTTGGCCCGCTAGATAGCACTGCCATAGGTCAATTGGATATCAGCTGCGCATTTTTAAATAGGAACCCGCAATGTTTATTACATAATCTTGTGGTACGTAAAGAAATATGAATGTTTTAGTTGCACCACTTTTTTCGCTTTGTGATAGATGGCGTTGTAATAGTCACAAACAAATGGCTCACAATTTTAGACGGACAGTTGGTAACAGGTAGGTTTTTGTAATTAAAAATACAGAACTTAGGTACGTTTGAACATTTTATTTCGGTTGTTCCAATGTGATACATGTACCTTTGTGAACTTATCATTTATGAGAAAGCATGCGGTTACAGCGTGATTACCTGTAAATACCACATTAATGCAATGAATGCTCAAAGTGATGTCCGTCAACCTCAGTGCATTTGGCAATACGTGTAACGACATTCATCTCAACAGCGAGTAGTTCGCCTTCCGTAACGTTCGCACCTTCATTGACAATGCACTGACGCATGTTGTCAGGCGTTGTCGGTGGATCACGATGGCAAATATCCCACAGAAAGAAATCCGGGAACGTCAGATCCGGTGAACGTGCGGGCCGCGGTATGGTGCTTCGACGACCAATCCACCTGTCATGAAATATGCTATTCGATACCGCTTCAACCGCACGCAAGTTATGTGCCAGACATCCATCATGTTGGAAGTACATCGCCATTCTGTCATGCAGTGAAACATCTTGCAGTAACGTCAGTAGAACATTACGTAGGAAATCAGCATACATTGCACCATTTAGATTGCCATCGATAAAATGTGGGCCAATTATCTTTCCTCCCATAATGCCGCACCATACATTAACCCGCCAAGGTCACTGATGTCCCACTTGTCGTAGCCATCGTGGATTTTCCGTTGCCCAGTAGTGCATATTATGCCGGTTTACGTTACCGCTGTTGGTGAATGACGCTTCGTCCCTAAATAGAACGCGTTCAAAAGATGTGTCATCGTCCTGTAATTTCTCTCGTGCCCTGTGGCAGAACTGTACACGACGTTCAAAGTCGTCGCCATGCAATTCCCAGTGCATAGAAATATGGTACGGGTGCAATCGATGTTGATGTAGCGTTCTCAACACCGACGTTTTTGTGATTCCCGATTATCGCGCAATTTGTCTACTACTGATGGGCGGATTAGCCGCGACAGCAGCTAAAACATCTACTTGGGCAATATCATTTGTTGCAGGTCGTGGTTGACGTTTCACATGTGGCTGAACACTTCCTGCTTCCTTAAATAACGTAACTATCCGCCGAACGGTCCGGACACTTGGATGATGTCGTCCAGGATACCGAGCAGCATACATAGCACGCGGCCGTTGGGCATTTTGATCACAATAGCCATACATCAACACGATATCGACCTTTTCCGCGATTGGTAAACGGTCCATTTTAAACGGGTAATGTATCACGAAGCAAATACCGTCCGCACTGGCGGAATGTTACGTGACACCACGTACTTATAAGTTTGTGACTATTACAGCGCCATCTATCACAAAGCGAAAAAAGTGGTCCAACTAAAACATTCATATTTCTTTACGTAATACACGAATATGTAATACAAAATGGGGTTTCCTATTTAAAAAACGCCGTTGATATCCGTTTCACCTATGACAGCGTCATCTAGTGGCCAACCATAGCGCCATCAGGTTTCCCCCTTCAAGCTAGACGAGTTTCGTTCTTTGTAGTTTTTTCGTTTGGCGCTTATTTCGTGAGATATTTGGTCCGGTCACTATCAAAGGACCGTGCTGTATAGTGTAAATAGTAAGGTCCTATCATACTTTTTAGAGCACTCCGGAAATTACCTTTACATCTCTTAATTCGGTGGCGATAAGAACGATGTGTTGAGTCCTATTTGCAAGTAAGTCTTGAATCTAGTCGGAAAAACGATTTAATACTCGGTAAGCTCGTACATTTTTCATTATATGGCAGTGAAATGCCTTTCCGGAGTGAAAGAACACGCCTTCAACCTGAGCACTGTTGACTACAGCTTTATGGATCTCATGGAGGAACAGCGCGAGCTGAGTTTCCCAAGATCTGTGTTTCCGGATTCCATGATGATATTTTTAAGACATGACTGTGTTCATCTGTACTATGACCTTCTTGAAACCGGGAATGATCTGCGCTTTTTTCCAGTCGCTAGGTACCATTCGTTGCTCCCGTGAACTAGAATAAACTGCTGCTAGAAGAGGAGGTAGATATTTCGCATTTCGACGTTCATTCGATGGTTGTCGAAATGATAGATATTGAGACAACCGATGGCGGAATAGAATAGTAACTATAATCGGTTAGTAGTGCAATAGCATCAGGTCCAGAAGAGATACTTGAAAGATTCTGCAGAGATTATACGAAAGACCTTCCTCCACTTAGCAGTTTACAGTGGTTCGCTGAACAGACTAGAAGAGAACAAAGGGCATTGAAATGTGGTGCTACAGAATAATGCTGATGATAAGATGGATAGATTGGATGGCAGAAAGAGACACTGAATCGAATCGTCCCGAAAGGAACTTGACTAAAGACGGAAACGGCTGGCGTGGCACGGTTTAAGACATCAAGAAATTTATTTGGTATTGAAGGTGAGTTTAGAGGGGTTACATTACAAAGGACGACCAAGGCTGGACCACAGTACGGACATCCAAACTGATAAAAGTTGATTCAGTTATCCAAATATCAAGATGACTGCATAGAATTGACCTGCGTGGAATGTCGCATCAAACATGTCTTCGAGCCGGAGACCAAAGCAACAGCATTTCTAGAAAGCAGGTGATTGGTTAAACAACAACAATGGCAGTGTAAAGTCAGCTATTAAGTAATCCATATTATGTGGTTTCACATTTGAGCGATTTCGAGCGTCACTAATAGTCTTCAGAAAGTCGTAGATTGATCAGTATGACATGAGATGTTACTGTACATGCAAGTCATACGTTAGCGCAGTCCTTAAATCGGTTATCAAACAACGACAAACAAGTAAGAGACAATATTTATTACATCCAGTCTGATTAAATTCCGACAACAGCTTCTCCTTCCAGTCATGGAGCATTACTGAAAAGATGTAACGACATAACAAATATTCCCTTCGTCCAATACTAACATACTTTTCACTGGAGTTGAGTTTTTCTCCCATATTCAAGGAGAAGAAAGTACTATTCGTCTTACTCCCACCACCTTGTCTGTTACTATTAAGATCTTTCTGTTTATCAGACAGTGAAACCAACGAACCAAGGATAAAATAACTTAGCAATCTCACTTAAATACTCTTCTCCTCTCTGCATCCTTGTTTCCAAAAGGCGTGAAGCGACGTTCCATATATGCAAATGATTTACACTTGCCCTGCTTAGAAACGAAGTAGTTTGACAGTTTTTCGCAGCTGTGTTCCTATGGCCAACCGTAGTAACTAGTTTCTGTTGTTCATACCTTTTAAACTGAAAAAGTACTGAAATCTCTATAGATCACCAACGCTAATGATCACACAGTTATTTCGTAAATACCAATTATTTTTCGATTAAACTAAGAGTACGACAGGCTAAATCATGTTGTGAAGTGGGCACAAAATAAAAGTCTCTGTATAATTTGATGGCTAGGTTGTCAGAATTTTTGATATGATAGCGACATATTGCACTCACAACTATAGTTCAAAACGGACTGTCATTTTGACTGGACTAAAAATTAAATGGCCACACAAACTACCAAATTAATAACTACAGAAAGGAGATGTGATCACTGAAGGATGATATTTAAAGTATATTAATTTGCTGATGTAGATTTTGTTTTATAATTCAAGTTATTAGTGCTCAAGCAACTTTTATTGTGACACGAATAACGTCAATGAAACCAAGTAACTGTTGCTGGTAGGAACTCCACAGCGAAGGACCATACACTAGGAGACATTATAATATATGTCATGTACAGATAATAGAGTAAATAAGTCGTTTAATATACGCAGATGTGAAAGGATCCTTACAAGACAGTAAGTGAGAGGGTCAAACCAGTGGAACGAATATCGACAAAGACAAGATGGAGCTCGTTGTCAAACAGGAATATTTTTCAGTTAAGCCCTGTCATTCCTAACAGATCCTGATCGAATACCTAACAGTGATTGACGTCGGCGTCTATACCGAGAGTAGACGGCTGCGACCGACCCTCAAAGGGACGCCAGTGAGAGCAAGACGGATGAGACAACCCGCCATCGTGTATCAAGGGCTTTGATGGGATTATTGGTTTTATACGGCAGTGCCAATCGTTCTCTGACCAGTTAATTCTATTTCAACATCAGTTTATGTCGCCTTGCCTTGTAATGAAAACGCGAACACACAGTTTGTAAGTCTCATTCGAACGTTACGGTGAATATCGCAAATACGAACTTGACGTGCCCAGAGCATTTACATGCATTAATAGTAAGAGTATATATGCAGCCTTTAAAATTGAACTTCAGGGTCGTAGATGATAATATCAGAGCAGCCTTTAAAATTGAACTTCAGGGTCGTAGGTGATAATATCAGAGCACTTCATTTATTTCGGTGTGTGAGCTGTTGTTTCCTGTATCGGTATATCTGCCAGAACACTGCGGGTAAAAGAGTAATTTCGTCATGTGACTCTCTGTTTAGTGCTGCTGAGATATGATTCCGTCCGTGAAAGGAAGTCACACCTTCATACTTACCCCAGTAAAATTTTATGATGATCAGAAGGAAAGGTTTCTAGATGCCAACAGAGTAGTTTCCTTATTTAGACAACCAGAGCTGAATTTGTGGGTTCATAAACCGCTTTCTCTGCAAAGACTCTTTTGCGTCAACCGTACTCAGTAGCTGTTAAAAGATATTTGTCAAAAAGTGGTTCAATGTCTTGTTGTAAGTTTATTTCCTCAAACGTCTTTGGTAGCTCGCGAAGTAGCGGGACGAGTATAACTAGATATCATTTCATTATTTCTGTTTTACGAGTGGCTATTACCAACCTGTACTTTGGTCTTTAACATATCTTAACTCGTAACTATTCACGTTGGTGTATAGGATGTATGAGTCTGGGGACGTACCGTTCGACTTGTGGAAAATTCCGAAGACTGCAAGAGCTGACAAGTGCTAGAAGTATCGCACAAACAGCTTAACAACTGATGCAACCAAGTTGCTGACAATAATAACATAAGTAAGAATGGGAAAGGAAATGGAGGATGTGTTAGATGACGATCAGTTAACCTTTAACAAACGTAAAGGGACCAGGGAGGGAATTCTGACATTGCGATTCATAACGGAAGCAAGACTCAAGAAAAATCAGGACACGATCATAGGAATTTTCTGCCTGTAAAAAACTTTCGACAATGTAAAATAGTGCAAGATGTTCGAAATTTTGAGAAAAATAGAGGTAAGCTAAAGGGAGAACGGGTAATAATACAATGTATACAAGAGCCAAGAGGGAATGATAAGAGTGGACGACCAAGAACGAAGTGCTCGGATTAAAAAGGGTGTAAGACAGAGATGTTGTCTTTCACTTCTACTGTTTAATCTGTACAGCGAAGAAGTGATGATGGAAATAAAAGAAAGGTTCAGGAGTGGAATTAAAATTCGATGTGAAAGGATATCAGTCTTACGATTCACTGATGACGTTGCTCTCCTGGGTGAAAGTGAAGAATTACATGATCATCTGAATGGAATAGTCTAGTGAGTGCAGAATATGGATTGAAAGGAAAGTGAAGAAAGACGAAAGTACTGAGAAGTAGCAGAAATGGGAACAGCGAGTAACATAGCATCAGGATGATGGTCACGAGGTAGATGAAGTTAAGGAATTCTACTACCCAGGCAGCAAAATAACCAATGATGGACGGAGCAAAGAGTACATCAAAAGCAGACTAGCTTTGGCAAAAAAGGCATTCCAGTCCAAGAGAAGTCTACTGGTATCAAACATAGGTCTTAATTTGAGGAAGAAATTTCTGAGAATGTACGACTAGAGCACAGCATCGTATGGTAGTGAAACATAGATTGTGGGAAAACCGGAAGAGAAGAGAATCGAAGGATCTTAGATGTGGTGCTAGAGATGAATGTTGAAAATTAGCTGGACTGATAAGGCAAAGAATGGGGAGGCTCTGCGCAGAATCAGAGAGGATAAAAATATGCGGAAAACACTAACGAGGAGAAGAAAAAAAAAATGGTTCAGATGACTCTGAGCACTATGGGGCTTAACTTCTGAGGTCATCAGTCCCCTAGAACTTATAACTAATTAAACCTAACTAACCTAAGGACATCACACACATCCATGCCCGAGACAGGATTCGAACCTGCGACCGTAGCGGTCGCGCGGTTCCAGACTGTAGCGCCTGGAACCGCTCGGCCACCCCGGCCGGCTGAGGAGAAGGGACAGGATGACAGAACATAACGGAATAACTTCCATGGTACTAGAGGGAGCTGCAGAGGGCAAAAACTGTAGAGGAAGACAGAGATTCACTTGACACATAGACAAATATGTTTGGTATGAGATCAAATATTTATGTCAAACTTCCCATACTTTAACTATGTTTACTTCGTTTTCCTCATAGTGTATGTGATGTTGGCATTAGTACCTTGGTCACATCAGATAGATCGACCATTGTGTAGTATAATTAGTAACTGTTATACACAGCAGAAGATACGGAAGCACGAACCTCAGAGGAAGTTGGCAAGGCACGAGAACAGGAGGCAGCGTCTGAAATGAGCAGACGTGTAACGCGAGAACATGAGAGTCACGACTCTCACCATGGCACTAGGTTCAAATACCTCAGTATATCGGCTCAGCAGATGGGCAGTAGCTGTACGGCGGTTGTCACTACACAAGTTCCATGCCACCATTCATCACCAGTTGCATCTGTGTTTAAGCGAGTAGCGAGTGCTATAAATGAACGTAAACGTCGGTGAGATCTTACGACAGCGTGCTACTCAGCATCGCAGCGAACGATGCTGTGGCTCTTTTTCCGATTGTGATAGTGCTTAGCTACCGAACTGATTCCATCATATAAGCACGTGTAAACTAATTAAGACTATCTCTGAGGTTGCAGTGAAGTGATTTGAGTATTCAGTTTAATAATTAGCAGCATTTATTAAATTATGTACTTCTTCCAAATCGATGAAACATTTTTTTTTTCCTCTGACGCTTCCAGCTTTCAATCCAGTTCCACTGTTTTGTCAACGAAAATTGCGCACGGCACAGTCAGCTTTATACGAACCTTTGGACACAGTAAATTGCAATACGAGGTGCGTCTGAAGATCGGTGGATGGTCTCAGAAAACGAAGGAAGCAAGAATTACCTAAATAGCTGTACTGCCCTTAACAGCGATCATCATTAGCTACAATATACGTATGACATTGGCTGTAACGCTATTGGGAACTGTTAGCAAATGCTTGTTGTGGACTCGCTCGAAGCACCGTGGTGACGCAGAACGTCTGCAGAACTCAAGTCTTTCAGGGCTACATGAGTTGGTATATAAGACATACGCAATTGAGAGGCACAGTAATTACTTTAAAGAGATCCACTTCAGTGTACTAATATTTATTTCGGTGTCTGAACTGTTATTTTCAATGTCAGTATATCTGCCAGAACACCATGAATATAAGAATAATTTCTTAATGTTGCTCTCTGATTTGTGCCGTCGACATATGATTCCCCCCGTGGAAGGACGTCACAGATTTTCGCTGTCCCCCGTCAAATTTCATGATCATCACAGTGGAAAGGTTGCCAAATGCCTGCACCGCAGCGCGTTTCCAGACCTCTGGCGTGGCCCTCCATACATTAGTGGCTTGCGGTCTACTAGGAATCTGATATATCGATATTTACAAATATACCTTTATCGGCTCGTGATTTATAGAAAAACGTCGACATACCGACACATCGGTGGAAAAAATATCGGCGTAGCTGACTATAAAAATATCAGCTGCACATTGTAAATATATTGCCGGTTTTAGAGCTGTATATTAAAGCATTGATTTATTATCAGTCTGTAACCCAACAAGCTAGCAGCCTGCCTATCACCCTTAGAGCAAGAATTGAAAGGAAAATGATGCACGTTAGCGCCTGGCGATAACCACTTACCTAACAATGGTAACTGCATGTAACAGGCACAGTAAAAAGTGTCCAACGGATCTGTGTTCGGATTTGTCCGGAACACTGCATGCCGATTTCCCTGTTTCTTCATTTCTGCAAACGCCAGCGACCTAGCAGTTATAGTGTCAAAATTGCGTGGTGAAGCTAAACGTTTCCGTTTCTGATTGTAGCGCGAAGCGCCGATTACGTCAGAATCTCCTCTCACACGTCTCCGTGCCCCGCAGTCTTGTCATTTAAATTTCCGTTCACCATTTTACGGCTACTGTTTTTAAAGAATGTCGGTGTGAAGAAGCAGCAAATGCAACTGGTGTGTTGTTTCTTCTCATCGGAAATCTTGTTATTCCATTGACACCGCCACCAACCAGTGCAATCAATGTTCTTCTTCTGTGCCACATATACTTGCTTCACACAGTCAAAGAGAAAGATTGGAACTTTGTATGATCGAGGCATACCTGTACCAATAAAGCGTCATAATTTGATCGTGCACTCATTTCCGGACTTTAGGTCATCATTTGAGAAAGACTGAAAGTGAACAAAGCACAAAAAGTAGTGAGGCTCCTTCACACAGTGAACGTAAAATTATACCCTACCACAATTTCAAAATAACAACTTAAAATATTGTCCGAAAATTGTAAAATATATATAATACAATTACAAATATCGACACTCGTTATTCCTATTTTCCAGTCGGTATATCGATAAATCGCGGGGCACGACATACATCGTCACTTTTTGGAAAAGATATCGGTATATCGACATTTTATCAACAGCCCTTGTTCTTTCCGTGCGGGTGCCCGGCGGCGGACAGTCTGAGAACTGTGCTTGTTCTCGTCTTCTATTCACTTCGTCCCACCCACCCGAAAGATACATCTTAGGTCAATAGCGTTACTGGGCTTCTCCGTTTTTCTCTTTTCAATTTCCGCCAACATGCAATGATTGGAACTCTTGCAGTGACTGTCCCGACCATGTATTATATATTACCAAATACCATAAGTAAGTTGCCTCGTTTCACTAGTCTGCTCCTTTGGTTTTTGACATAGCTTTCATTATATTTCTTCCTACCTCTGCTTTGTATGTTACAGTTTAGTATAGGTGAAGATGGGATTTTAAAATTTTGGAACTGGTCGTGTTTTAAATAAATGTCATTACATCTGAAGCGGATCTCTCTAAATTAATTCTCATGCCTCTCAGTTGAGGATGTCCTGCGTACCAAACCTTGTGCAATAAAATGCCTTGCTGGGCAGCCAGGACATGTTTCGCTCTTCTAAAGTCGAGGGAGAAGATCATCTGAACCTCAACTGGGATCACAGCCAACAAAATTCCTCTATAAAATAATATCATTCCCAATTTTATTAAACAGCTGTTCAATAACAACAATGCTAACTCGCCACATTATGTACGGCAGTTGCTGAAAACAGCTATTATGAAAGAAATTAGGCTATAGAATGTAAAGAAAGACACTCTTAAAAAGAAGACGTATATAATGCCAATTTACGATTAGCTATAGAGCTTGACTGTTTTAATTTTGACGATGCGTACACGCATATTGTCCACATTACTGAACCCAAAAAAATATTTAAGAAAAACGCCTACCAATGAGTAGAAGATTAGAACATCAGGCCTGAGAATTGACAGATCAGATTTGGTCGAGGAACTCACGTGTAGTTTCCATTTTCATAATAAGTTGGACAACCGTACCAATGATGATTTCAGTCGCGTCGAAATAGACTTGCTGAATAAGGGCTTGTCTTGCAATACGCACTCCACTTTTGCTTATAAGACTGCTGCTATTCTAGTAGCTTGTACTACTGTTGCCTTGACCAATCTAAATGTGATACTTCGCACAAACCAAGGCCGTTGAATGCGAATTTACTAAACAGAACGCACTGGCTAGTCGTGTTATGGAACACAAAGGACACGCGTTCAGTAAAAGACCTGCAGACAGTTCGGAACGTCAATAAGAAACTGACAGATATCCAGTTTCTTATCATACCAGCTCATAAAGGCCAAAAGTCAGCCATTACTTATGAGACAGATTACATACAGAAAGTGCATTAATTTTTGAGTAGTAGCAATACACCAGCATGTCCCTTTGATATAACGTACAAATTCGTAGCTAAGAAAAGAAAAAAATTGTTAGAAGAATACGCAAAGTTTTGAACTCATTCAAAAAAGTCATTAATACTAATGAATCCGAAAACTGCGACTCTAAGAGGTACACGTAACATGCATAAACTAAACTTTCCTCTCAGAGCGATATTGAACGCCATTGACTCTCCGGATTATTGGCTAGCTAAAATGTTGAATAGTGTTGTCTGGTAACGTCACCAATTTCCTACTACGTAAATTACAAAATATAGGGATCAGCTCATTAGCTACTCAGATATAGTCACTATTACGAGTGACACATATTTAGCTTGCCTAGACATTACTAACATGTATGCCAATATACCAATTAAGGACGCCGTTCCCATTATTGAGAATAACATAGAACTGTGTGCTAATTTTTTCCATCGAGTTATTGACGAATTCACAATACTTTGAAAGGTGGCTACACTGAGTCACAGCGCCAGAGATTGCGCCAAAGAGTATTATTCAGCCGCTTCCACTGGCAGTGCTTGTTCAGAAGTTGTCGTGGGCTGTGCTTGCTGAGAGGATGTCGATCGATAGCTGTACTAGTTGAGGCCATGTTGTGTGCAGTTGTTTTGATGGGCTAGACAGCAGATGATGTTCGAATGGGGATGTTGTAATGATCAGAGTGTATTTTTCGTCAATATATATGAAGGTAAAAAGTATTTTTTATTTTTTTTAAATTTCCTAACTAACAATGCCTCTTGGTCACAGGTTTCGTCAACAACGCATCTGGCTTGTGTTCATGTCTTAGACTGTAATTCGGGTTTCTATGTGCAATTATAGTATTTCAGTTTGTTTTTTTTTTACTTCAGTGTAAATGGTATTTAAAATATCTTGTCTTATTGAGGAAGAACCCTGCCAGATGTGTACGTTGCATCACACTGCCACACACAGAACAGTTACACTTGTGCTTTGTTGTTTCGTAGCTTTTATAGTTGCTGGGGACTTAATTAATTAATTAATTGTGTTAACGGAAATTTCCTTTCATTCTTTGTTGTTATTCTATGCAGTCAGATTGCGGAGTAATACTAGTCAGGGGCAACCGGTTACGAGACTTCGTAGCCGGACATACAGCTACTAAAATTAAATTTATTGCATTTTCATTTTATAATTAAGCCCCCATGCAACTTCTCAAGCTAGTATTGTGTCATAGCTATTTCCAGTTTAATAACGTAGTTTACAGTGAAACTGTAGGGGTGGCTGTGGGCTTCACTGCACTTCGACACCCTACCGGGTCCTCCACAGTGGTGGGCGGTGTTCCTACCGTGTGGCTGAACAGCAGCGGACACTGTGAGTACTGCCTTTGTTTGTTTTCTTCTGTCTTTGTCACATCGGCCTAGAAGATACATTTTTAAGTCAATTTCATTGTTCTGCCATTCGATTTTTCTTTTCTCTATTTCAGCCAAAAAGCAATGATTGGAACTCTTGCACTGACTATCCTGACCACATGTTATTTATTACTAAATTCTTTACGGTGGCCTTCTTTCGTCAATCTGGTCTCTTAGTTTTTACAAACATTTTACATTATATTTCCTCCTTCCTGTCCTTTGTATGTTACAGTTCCGTATGCCCGAAGATGGGATTTCAAAATCTCGAAACCGGTTATGGTTCAAATAAATATTACTACGAGTACAACTGAAGCGGATGTGTTTAAATTAACTATCTTGCAGGGCTAGTTTAAGACAGGGACACAAAAAGAAGTCTGATGGGCCAAATATTGGGAATAATGAGGATGTCGGAGAAAAGTTGCTTTGAGTGAGAAAGTTCAGCACGCAGACGTTGCGGATATCGAACCACGGTTCTTCGGGTGATTCCACAAGAAGCGTCTCCTGATAGTTCCTAACAACTTTAAAACCAATGTCAGAAGTGTGTTGTATCGAAGCGTGATTACTTTGAAGGCCAGGAAATGTATTTTATTTGTAACTCTTGCTGTCTTTATTTTGTGAAACCATTCACGAACTTTTCAGATACATGTTGTAATTTTAACCACATAATAGTCACGATTATCATGTGTCCTTATTTTGGACTTGCAAGCGTTCATTACACATTTACGTTTAACAAAAGTACTTTTCAAAATATATCTTCTGATTGTGTTTGACTGCTGCTTTCGACTTGAAATGTCTGGCTACAGTTTTGATTAAATTATCCTTGTCCGTAGAAAAAATCACAGTTAAGTAACAATACGGTGGAGCCAAACTGAGCACAATACTCCAGTCCTGCGACCGAAATGCCACTGTAGTACGAATTGCTATTCTTTCTAAATTACCTAATGATACTCATTTTGATTATTCTCAGTGATCTATTAATTTTATTTTTTTCCTTAACAGCTGGGCTGGCTATAACTCTCTCTGCTGATTGAGTGCGCAGTGACTGTAGAATATCAACGACCTACTATCGATGTTGCCACGGCATCTACATTTTACGATAGTCTTCTGTCTCTGATGGTGATACGTTGCCAGGCAACGAGCACCACACCAGCGTGTCTCGATACGGGCAACTATTCCGAGACATCAGCAAGCGAGCAGTGAAGATAATGCCACAAATCGGATAGTGAAGATACTTTTAAGTCTTTCTAATCTCCATGCTCATTATTAATATTTGTAAATTAAGTTATCCTTGTGTTCTACGTTTATTATTTTCGGTAAGATTTTCGTTTCAGAGTTTCATCGTTTAATGCCCTATTACATCGATTTTTTTAAAACAATAAGTTCTGAATATGTTACGGCGCATATTGTGCCATCGATCGAAAGATCCATCGGAAGGAAATCTTAGGCAAATAACTAACTGATTACTTAAACTGAAAAAGTGAACTAACTTTATAATCATGACTTACCTTTTTTTTCGGAACTCCGCATTTCTTTTACTACAGACGAAATAATTTATTCAGCTGCAGTGATTCTAAACGCTCTTGAATTCAGTTTCCTTTTGTTTTCCTTTATGACAGAAAAGAAAAAGGCTACAGAATGTCGATGCGCGGAGACAGTCTTAATCGCATCCTAACGTACCATGTGAAATGTTTATAGACGTAAACTGAATTTTCAGTCTGTGTTTGGCATACCATGATAATAATATTAAAAAGGAAAACTGTAATACCTTAGGATGCTTTTTCCTTTTCAACATTTTTTATAGATGGGCTTCAGGCTGCCACCGCAATAAGTTCATTTTGCTGCAATGTTTGTCCTTCAGTAAAATATAATTCCGAATAAGGGCCATTATTACTAACATTTCAAGGGGCTCAACATTTGTTGAAACTGGAAACAGAGTAGTACTACACATACTTTCATTTCTTTTTCCCTGAATGAAAATTTGTGAAATCTTGTGTCTAAACTCTATCGTTGTTGATCAACGATTATTAGTGATCTGCTAAATATCTGTCTGGACGTAGCTCGAACGATAATAGACATTTGGAAAATGCTGATTTTAAATATGAAACTCTTCTGAGGAAACATTTTCTTTGTCACTCATGTTAATGATTCGTAGGCGCTTTCCCCGATTATTAGTGATCTGCTAAATATCTGTCTGGACGTAGCTCGAACGATAATAGACATTTGGAAAATGCTGATTTTAAATATGAAACTCTTCTGAGGAAACATTTTCTTTGTCACTCATGTTAATGATTCGTAGGCGCTTTCCCCGTAATAACATTTCTAGCTATCAATATTGTTTTTATACCAATGGGAAAGGCTAAGTCCGCTAGCCGATAATCAACACTGAAGATGTCCGAGTCTTTCATTTCATTTCCATACACAGGGTTACTTCTTCACCTGACGCAAAAAACGCATTACGAACTTCGTCTCTACTGATAAGGGGAAAGTCTCAGACACGGCCAACCAGTTCGGCTCATATTTGGCAGATCGCTTATGTTAACTTATAATGAAAGACCATAAGATATTTTGGCTCAACACCCTCCACTTTTTGGGAAAATCATCGCTTAAGTTCATGACGTGCAAACAACTCAAAATTGACAGCATACACAACTGAAAATAGAGAATTTTTCATCAACCTAATATATAGAGGCAGCAAACGCATGTTATCCAAAAAATTGAGGAAACAAACTGTTAAGATTGGCGCTTATGTATCACAAGGTCGTAAGGTAAACGCTGTTCAGGGAAGGTCGCTGCCCTAACAACCATGGCAACTACCTGGAGAGCAAAGAACCTGTGTTCGATTGTCACGTTCATTCAGCAGATTTTCTTGCCATGTGTGTTTTTTTCCGTACCTAAATTGGTATTAGTATCAGTAAGGTAAGCAATAACGAATAATAACATACGTAAAAAATTTCTCAAACGCCTTGGTTTCGTAAAAAAATTTAAATCTTAAGCCGCCCTGAATGAAAACAATTCCGAGTAAGACTGATGCAAATTCGTCACGAAGAACAACAGACAGCCGACTGCGCGATGCTAGTTTACAGCGGCGCGCAGTACAGAACTTAATTTGGAACTTTCAAAACTGCAGTGTGTTTCTGGAAACCCAGAGGGAACTGCACAACCGCATGGATGCAACAATGATCCGCAGTATAATTCATGATCAACTTCCAGCAGCGATTTTTCAATGTTGCCATATGCGTGGTATCCATTAAAAATTAATTCCTGAAAAAGAAATATTTTAAATATAAACCAAATCTGTTTCCAGCCTAATTTTCTGAAGGAACGCTATGGTTGCACGGAGACTATGTTGGATGTTCTTCGACTTGCGAGCTAAATTGCTTTCTATGGTTATATGTCAAGCACCACCCACGCAGTTGTTCAAAGAAACTTAGCACATATAAAGGAGTGAGTGAAAGAGCCATTGCAAAGGAACCAAAATCAAAATTTTGTTCTTTACCAACCCAAATCGTTTGATAAAGTTATTTCCGTACCTTCCCATATCTGTTACTGATTACCTTATTAACTCTCTTACTCCTAAAAACCTGCAAAATGGATGTGAAAAACGAACACGGATTCTCTGCTCCCCAGCCGCACGCCTTAGGAGCTTCGACATGGCCATTTTCGTTGAACAGCATTTACCCTGTGCGTACATAAGTGCCAGTTGCAACCATTTTTTTCTCGATTCCTTGGAAAAAACTCTTTGGAGTTCCAGTTTATGATGATGACAAGTTCTCAATTTTCATTTATGTATCGACACTGTAAATTTTGAGTCGATTACGCGTCGTAAACATTTAGGGGTGATTTTCTCAAATCTGGAGAGATGTTGAACTAAAATATCTGTGAGTCTTTCATTTTAAGTTGTACACAAGTGGTCTGCCAAGTATGAGCCGTATCTCTTGGTCGTGGCTGAGACCTCACCCTTGTGAAACATCGTGTGAGGCTTGTCAGAGGCTTCTCAGAGAAATGTAATTTATTACAAAGAGTTGCAACGAATTTTTATCTTCAATACATTCTCCTCTACTATGCACACACCGCTGCATGGGCACCTTCCCTTGATGACAGAATGCTACAGCTCATCAGCTACCACATTGTCCAGCAACTCTGCTGCTTTCGCTTTTACCAATTTCACAGACAGAAATTGTATTTCTTTCAATGAACTGCTCACATTCGGAAACCGGTAGAAATCACATTTACCGTCATCTGGAGGATACAGAGGATAGAGACGCACAGGAATGCTCAGAATATCTTCGCAGATGGGGCAAACCAAACTGGCGCTTAATACTGGTGCAGAAACCATGAAGTTCTGTTTCAAAAGTCGGCATTTTTCTTTCTTCCTTTTTCCCTAGCTTGAGTACGACGCATATGCAATATTTCTGATTGACAGTTTGACCCTTAGATACCCCTTCTGTCAAGAACGTTTATATCGGAAAAAAGAAATAAGCTTTGCCTTTAGTTTTAATTTGTTCAGTCGCGCTTATTTAATTCTTGACGATCTGGAAGTCTTGCAATGCATTGATCGAGGCTTTGTTCTCGGATCATGGAAACTACGTGTTTCATCATCAATCACCAGTATCCTACGATGTTGAGTGTGTCCAAAGAAAATCGGAAACACACAAACAACTTCAACAGAAAAGTGAAAGAGAGTTCTGTCTTTCTGGCCATCGAAGGGCCAATCGGCTGCGAACAACCCGTGTGTCATCTTCAGCCAATGGCGTTACTGACATGCGGTATAGAGAGGCGCGGGGTCATTACGTCGCTCCCCCTAGCGTTATCGGTTTGTCAGATCTGAGTCTGCTACTGCCCGGTAGAGTAGCTCATCATTTGCCATCAAGAGGTTGAGTGCACCCGGTTTCAGTCGGTCTACAAGGGAAAAATCCCTGGCACTATCGGGAATCGAACGCAGGTCCCCTACAGGACAATCAGCGGCGCTGACCACTTAGCTATGGAACCGGACAGCAGATAAAATGAACAAAGTGGATAAGTTGCACACTATCGTTTTTTAGTAATCAGTCTTCTGACTGGTTTTCTGCGGACAGCTACCAATTCTTCTCCTTCGTCAACGTCCTCCGTTATTTGTTCGCTGTATTCCAATTTCTGTCTCTCTCTACAGGTTTTCCCTTCTACAGCTCCCTCTATTACCATAGAAGCTATTTCCTGACGTTTTAACAAATTTCTTATCATCCTGTCCTTGGTTATTGTCAGTGTTTTCCATATGTTTCTTTCTTCACCGATTCAGTGAAGAACCTCCTCATTCATTAAGAGTCCACCTAATTTTTAACATTCTTCTGTAGCACCACATGTCAAAAACTTCGATTCCTTTCTCACTGTCCACGCTTTACTACCATTCAATGTTGTCTTCCAAACCCACATTCTCAGAAATTTCTTCCTCAAATTAAAGTCAGTGTTTGATACTGGTAGACTTCATTTGGCCAGGAATGATATTTTTGCTGCTGCTAGTCTGCTTTTTATGTACACCTCCACCTTGCTTCACCAGTCCGGAGTTATTTTGCTTCCAAGGTAGCAAAATTCCTTAACTTGTTGCGACCCGCCACGAATTCTTCTCCTGTGCCAGCTTACTCATCTCAGAGTAGTACTTGCACCCTCCGTCCACCGTTGTGTGTTGGATGTATTGCAACTTCTGTCCTTCTCTCCATATTTTACCCTCTACAGTTTCCCCTATTACCATGGTGCCCAATTTTGATATTAAGCTTCTCGCTATTGTCATTTCTGCTACTCCTGATGCTTTCGTCTTTCTTCTGTCTACTATCGGTCCATATTCGATACTTATTAGACTGTTTATTCTATTCATCAGATCCTTACTTTTAAGTAAAGCGAAAAGCAACAACTTTGGTACAGTACAACCTCCATAATATACGTCTAAGCAACACCGCGATTTCTGTCAGCGGTCTGATGACGTCACGATCCGGTCCTTGCTTACGTACGTACACCGAGGTGACAGAAGACATGGGATATCGATATGCGCAAGCACAGACGGCGGTAGTGTCGCTTACACGAGGTGTAAAAGGGCAGTGCGTAGGTGGAGCCGTCATTTGTACTCGGGTGGTTCGTGCGAAAAGGTTTCCAACCTGATTATGGCACCACGACGTGAGTTAACACACTTTGAACGGGGAATGGTATTTGGAGCTGGACGCTTGGGACATTCCCTTTCGGAAATCGTTTTAGAATGCAATATTCTGATATCCACAGTGTCAAGAGTGTGGCAAGAATAACAATTTTCAGCCATTACATCTCACCACAGACAATGCAGTGGCCAACGGCCTTTACTCGACTACCGAGAGCAGCAGCGTCCGCGCTGAGTTCTCAGTGCTAACAGAGAACCATCACGGCTTGAGACAGCCACAAAAATCGATGTGGGGCGCATGACGAACGTATCCGTTAGGAGAGTGCGGCGATATCTGGCGTTAAGGGGCTAGGCAGCAGACGACCGACGCGAGTGCCTTTGATAGCAACACGAGATCGCCTGCAGCTCTTCTCCGATATCGTGACCACATCGGTTGGACGCTACACGACTGGGAAACCGTCGGGGCCTGGTCAGCTGTGGCCCCACCAAGCCATGGAGCCAAGTCGCCAACAAGGCCCTGTGCGAGCCGGTGGTGGCTCAATAATGGTGTGGGCTGTGTTTACATGGAATGAACTGGTCCTCTCGTTCAACTGAAACTAACATTTACTGGAAATCGTTATATCCGACTACTTGTAGACCAGTTACAGACATTCACGCACTTTCTACATCTACATCTACGTGATTATTCTGCTATTCACAATAAAGTCCCTGGCATAGGTTTCAAGGAACCACTTTCAACCTCTCTCTCTACCGTTCCACTCTCCAACGGCACGCGGGAAAATCGAACACTTAAATTTTACTGTGAGGGCCCTGATGTCTCTTATTTTATCGTGACGATCATTTCTCCCTATGTAGGTGGGTGCCAAGCGAATGTTTTCGCAATCGGAGGAGAAAACTGGTGATTAAAATTTCATGAGAAGATCCCGTCGCAACGAAAAACGCCTTTGTTTCAATGACTGCCAGTCCAATTCACGTATCATGTCTGTGACACTATCTCCCCTATTTCGCTAGAATACAAAACGAGCTGCTCTTCTTTGTACTTTTTCGATGTCATTCGTCAGTACCACTTGATGCGGATCCCACACCGCACAGCAGTACTCCAGAATAGGGCGGACAAGTGTGGTGTAAGCAGTCTCTTTAGTAGACCTGTTGCACCTTCTAAGTGTTCTCCCAATGAATCGCAGTCTTTGGTTTGCTCTACCCACAACAATATCTATGCGATCGTTCCGATTTAGGTTATTTGTAATTGTACTCCCTAAGTATTTAGTTGATTTTACAGCCTTCAGCTTTGTGTGACTTATCGCGTAATCGAAATTTGGCGCACTTCTTTCAGTACTCGCGTGAATAACTTCACACTTTTCCTTATTCAGGGTCAATTGCCACTTTTCGCACCATACAGATATCTTATCTAAATCATTTTGCAAGTCGTTTTGGACATCTGATGACTTTACAAGACGGTAAATGGCAGCATCATCTGCAAACAATCTAAGACGGCTCCTCAGATTGTCTCCTATGTCATCAATATAGATCAGCAACAATAGAGGCGCTATAACACTTCCTTGGCGAACGCCGAATATTACTCCTGTTTTACTCGATAATTTTCCGTCTATTACTACGAACTATGACCTTTCTGACAGGAAATCACGAATACAGTCGCACAACTGAGGCTATACTCCGTAGGTATGCAGTTTCGTTACAAGACGCTTGTGAGGAACGGTGTCGAAAGCCTTCTGGAAATCTAAATATATGGAATCAATTTGACATCGCCTGTCGATAGCACTTATTACTTCATGAGTATAAAGAGCTAGTTGTGTTTCACAAGAACGATATTTCCTGAAATCGTGCTGTCTATGTGTCAATAAATCATTTTCTTTGAGGTGCTTCATAATGTTGGAATACAGCATATGTTCCAAACCCCACTGCAAATCGACGTTAGTGGTATAGGCCTGTATATTCCCAAACAACGATGGAATTTTTATAAACGACAATGCGTCATGTTACCGAGTTACACTTGTCCGTCATTGGTTTAAAGAACATTGTGGACAGTTTGAGTGAATGGTTTGGCCACCCAGATCACCCCACAGGAATCCCATCAAACAATTATGGGACTTAATCGAGCGGTCAGTTCGTGCTCAAAATCCTGCAACACTCTGGCAATTATCGGCGGCTACAGAGGCAGGGTGGCTCAATGTTTCTGACGCTGGCTTCTGACTAACCCCGTGCCACGTCGAGCTGCTTCGTCATCCCATGACTTTTGACTCTTCAGTGTATAACACAGCCATGTAACGCCTCTGAACTCCGTGTTACATTGTGGAATATCCTGTATCCGTGACGACAAGTGTGGAGCTTTGTCATGCTGTTCGCATTATCAGAGAAAGTAGTGTGCTTGTGACAGTAAGAAGTGAAATTGTTACTAACTGTTGCTCTTGAGGAACAACTATAAACAAATCTTAAGCTTCTGCTGGATCCTTTGCTAGTCAGTATTCAGCCTTCATATGTAAAGAAATAATACAATCGTATCGTAAAAGTTATTATGTTATTACCATCTGTACTTATTTTTTTACTTACAGAATTGTGTTACAGTCTTTCGGATAATATAGTTTGTTGTAGAAATTTATTGAATCAGCTGTTAGATCTGTATATGTTACAATAACATCAATTATGTGATTACCTATGAATAAATCATACAAAATTCACGACGTTGTTCGTGCGTATAAAGTGCAACATCCATCGTACTAGCTGGTTTGGTTTAGAAGCGCTGAGAACGACAGTGCAGACTCACAAAGAAAACCAATGGTCTGCATCTTGAAGTATCTTGCGTCGGCCAATGAAATGCAGAAGAAGAATGGCTTATGCCACCAGAAGTTTTTATTAAGCGTGAAGAAAGTGGTGTATTTCAAAAATATCGGTGACAAAACTTTTATAAAAAAGCGTTCAATACTTTCAAACTGTTTAAATCGTAATTTTTTAAATTGAAAGGAATGTAGTGCTCTTGATGGAATCATGTGGTATTTATTGGATTTGTAAACGCTGTGGCACCGTTTATCTGCACTTCCTGGGACTAATTTCTAGCTATTAATTGTATTATTTCGTCTCAGAAATTATTTCTGTGATGC
The DNA here is from genome assembly GCF_023864345.2 of Schistocerca serialis cubense. Taxonomy (NCBI): domain Eukaryota; kingdom Metazoa; phylum Arthropoda; class Insecta; order Orthoptera; family Acrididae; genus Schistocerca; species Schistocerca serialis. The sequence goes on along the minus strand of NC_064641.1, from coordinate 1,376,687 downwards.
CTGTGTGATGTTTGTGCCTGACTAGCATTTAATAAAAGCCAAACGATACTGGACACAGACAGTTTATTACTGTCCGTAGCACTTTATTAGCACAAAGTCGTCACCATGCCACGCGATATCTCTATGTACAGGCGGTTAATATTTTAAATAACTAATCGTTACGGCTATCTGATGTTTTCAATTGGTTAAACAGTTTACAGCGTTATGTATCTCACATTAAAATTATTTTTCCTGGCGAAGGAAATTTGCTTTAACTCTTTTTTGAAGGAGTTATTTCAGTTGTACTGCTTTATGAGTATAGGGAGTTATACTCCTTCAGCTACCTTCAAAAACTCTCTTGCACTGGAAAATAATCCTTTATTAACAGTTTACTCAAAAACAGAGGTGACGTATGTGGTCCCTCAGCAGTGTAAACTGATCATATTATTATAATCATAAGTGTCCGTTTGCAGCATATGAGTTTTATTGACAGTAAATATATAGCAATGAAGTTTGAGCTATATTTCTCCTACTGTTTTTCCGGTCCAACAAAGTCCACTGTTGCCACGATTTACAACATTTATGCAGTCATCAGGTAATACAAGGTGCATTCAAGTTCTAAGGGCTCCGATTTTTTTTCTCCTGACTGGAAAGAGATAGAAACATGCACATTGTTTTAAAATGAGGCCACGTTCATTGTCAATACGTCCCAGAGATGGCAGCACCGTACGGCAGATGGAATTTTACCGCCAGCGGCGAGAATGAGAACTGTTTTAAATACTTAAAATGGAGACGTTTTCCTTACTTGAACAGCGTGCAATCATTCGTTATCTGAATTTGCGTGGTGTGAGACCAATTGAAATTCATCGACAGTTGAAGGAGACATGTGGTGATGGAGTTATGGATGTGTGGAAAGTGCGTTCGTGGGTGCGACAGTTTAATGAAGGCAGAACATTGTGTGACAACAAACCGAAACAACCTCGGGCTCGCACAAGCCGGTCTGATGACATGATCGAGAAAGTGGAGAGAATTGTTTTGGGGGATCGCCGAATGACTGTTGAACAGATCGCCTCCAGAGTTGGCATTTCTGTGGGTTCTGTGCACACAATCCTGCATGACGACCTGAAAATGCGAGAAGTGTCATCCAGGTGGGTGCCACGAATGCTGACGGACGACCACACGGCTGCCCGTGTGGCATGTTGCCAAGCAATGTTGACGCGCAACAACAGCATGAACGGGACTTTGTTTTCGTCGGTTGTGACAATGGATGAGACGTGGATGTCATTTTTCAATCCAGAAACAAAGCGCTAGTCAGCTCAATGGAAGCACACAGATTCACCGCCACCAAAAAAATTTCGGGTAACCGCCAGTGCTGAAAAAATGATGGTGTCCATGTTCTGGGACAGCGAGTGCGTAATCCTTACCCATTGCGTTCCAAAGGGCACTACGGTAACAAGTGCATCCTACGAAAATGTTTTGAAGAACAAATTCCTTCCTGCACTGCAACAAAAACGTCCGGGCAGGGCTGCGCGTGTGCTGTTTCACCAAGACAATGCACATCGAGCTAACGTTACGCAACAGTTTCTTCGTGATAACATCTTTGAAGTGATTCCTCATGTTCCCTACTCACCTGACCTGGCTCCTAGTGACTTTTGGCTTTTTCCAACAATGAAAGACACTCTCCGTGGTCGCACATTCACCAGCCGTGCTGCTATTGCCTCAGCGATTTTCCAGTGGTCAAAACAGACTCCTAAAGAAGCCTTCGCTGCTGCCATGGAATCATGGCGTCAGCGTTGTGAAAAATGTGCACGTCTGCAGGGCGATTCCGTCGAGAAGTAACGCCATTTTCATCGATTTCGGGTGAGTAGTTAATTAGAAAAAAAAATCGGAGACCTTAGAACTTGAATGCACCTCGTATACGGTAGGGAAGTCGTGTTCTAGGCCTGTCTGTGAATCGTGTGAAACTTAGTTCTGTTTGTTATCATATTGTAACGGTATATCGTATCCTCTGAGTTGAATAAGGACGGCCATCCAGTATTTGCCTACACGGGCGCAGAAAACTTGAAAAGATGGCTCCCAGGCTGACTTCTTGGCTGTTAGTTTTTGTCTCAGGATCTTCTGAATGATGTTTTTGTTACTGATTTTCTTGATGTTTCACCAGCTGCCAGAATCCTTCAACAAAGCCAACATTTCTGCTGGCGAAACATCGGGAAAATTACCAGACAAACTTCGTCAGAAGATGCCGAGACAAAAGTTAACAGACAATAGTCAACTAGTGGCCATGAAAACCCCAACTACTGTGTAGACCCCCGGCTGCCTACGAATCAGACCAAGAGTCGTCAATCCGTCGCTCGAATTGGTTAAGGATATGGCTCATCTTGTCTCACAAGCTATAAAAGCAGGTACAAATGAAGTTCAAACTCTCGAACAAACTTCTATTGTTATTAGAGAGAGGCTAAGGGTCTCGCCACGTTCAAAACACCGTTTCTCGTCAGCAGACTGAAGCCACGTTGGCCGCTGTGTCTCACGGAGAGAGGGCATGTGACTCTGTCGATGCTGATCCTTCTGTCGGATGGGACGTTAAGCTCGGGCACCCTTGGTGCTGTACGAGAGGAACAGGCTACGTACCGCCACTGGGTTTCACCCTCTCCCTTCTCTCGTCATCATCCAACACAAACGGTGTGCCACAGTTTACATACACTCATTAGAGTCAACTGTAGTTAGCAGAGTGTGAGGTAAGGGGCGAGTTGTGGCGCCCTGGAAATATTCTAAGTTCGGAGCTGGCGTGGCTACACGGGCCTCTCTGGAAGTCGCGGCCCGGCAGCGAACACGTGGTGCCGGGCGTTAGCCGGACAAGAGGTGTAGCTCCAGCACGTGGTCCAGGCCGAGCACGTGGCTGGGAATTCCTTGGTGACGCTCTGTCAATGAAAGAGACTTGTATGCCGAGAGTGCCAAATATGGTGGACATAGGGATACCGTCATTGCAGACATTTCGCAGTTCGTGTAGACATTAATAGTAGCCTGAGGAATCATGACACCTCAGAAAGAAACATGTAGAATACCATTATTTGCACGACAATTCTGATGGTGTAATCAGATTTACAATATCTTTATTAGTTTAAAGTTTAGCATCTGACTGTAAATTATACAAGTGACACCCAGCAACGAATTTCCAAAATCTAAACGATTCACCTGATTTCGTCGATCGACGTGTCTTTAGAAAGCTGTTAGTGTAAACCTAAAGTGGTATGAATTACAGGCATGTGACTTGAGTAGTACATGAGTTATTGGAGGTCAAAGTGGTCGATTACTATCTATCACGTCAGGCCATAAGTACTCCACAGTTACACGAAAAAGCGGTAGCAACATGCTTATAAATATATTTATTCATCTATATCTTTGTTTATATCCGATATATGCTATTCATGAAGAAATTGGTCAATTATTTACTGTGTTTTAGAAAGCACACAGACATTCAGGCTACTGACCTACTTTTGCTTGCTATTCCTTTGCTATATGTCTATTTAATTTGTTTATACATTTAATAATGTGTGTTAGAGCGTGTTTAGGGTCCAGCCGTAGGAATATTTATTTAATTTCAAGTTATTTAAACGTAAATCTAGCATTTCGAATGTGTTTCAATATGTTCGTGAGTGTGCGTTGTCTTGGAGACAGGGCGGGAGCGCTCTAGCCAATCACAACGATCGTTCAAAAAGGATACGTGGAGAGACTGTACGGAAGTGGGGGAGGAGGATCTTTTTCCGGAAATGACAAGGGGGAGTCCGGGACAGGACGGCGCGAGGGACGCACGCTCGCAGGAGAGCCTTGGAGTGCGGAGCGGTTTGCGCGTGGTCGCGAGACACGGAAATGCCTCGGAGTGTGGACTTGTGAACTTGAGACAGTTCCAAGGTTTCCACAGTGAAGATGTAGTATTCATTTAGAAGTGAATATCTCGTGAGCTATGTTGTCGGTCGTAACTAATTACGTGCAGTAGGAATCTACTGTTTCCCTGTTATTCAACTTATATTTTATTTAATTGCTGGACCATCGAGACCAGTAAGTGTTTTGCAGAAATATACCACATTCTCAAAAGTACTGCTACTATCGTACTCATCATTTAAAAAAAGTCGTTAAGATAGTTCCTGCAGATTTTATTTTTTGCAATCTTTCATTTATAGATTTCTACATATCTTAAGCAATTGCCGAGTGATAGGAACCTTCGACCATTCGATTCATGTGTATATTCATATCGTATACTGTAGACTCAGCAGTATTTGGCTTGTAATGTGGCAACTACGTATCCCAGCCCCTAGATAACGAAACCAGGCAAAACTTTTAATATTTCAACTTTGAGTCTGAGGGTACATAGTTGAGGGCCACCACCATCACCTCATTTATTACTGAAAGCCTGCAAGAGACACAACTGTCACACATAGCGAAGGAAACGTGCTACAGTAAGCGAAAGAAACGAAAAACCGTTTCTATCAAGCGGCTGTACCTACCCTTCTGTGTCTCCCACCCAAACATGTCCCATGACTTCACCTTTTATAAATAACAGCAAGTACAATCAGTTTAATCTGTCTCACATTATATTTTTAGATTTTGAGTTCTGTGTTAGTATATATTTTTTCGATATGGGCAATGGCTATGCTTCATATGTGATTGGAAGGTGACATTACATACCATAATCCATACTGTTCGATACTGTTTTTCGAAGTTACCAGTAATTGTTTTTAGCCTACGATCGGTTAAAGCGCTGAAAAGAGGTCATCTCAGTGATCGAAGGTTACCCAGATGACACCACGGTGCCTTGTGCGCTGGTTGCCACAGACAAAGCATGTTACGTTGGCAGCCCTGGGTACCCACCCTGGCGCTTTGCGTTGGCAGCCCTGGCTACTCACCACGGTCCCTGTCGGCGCGGCGCGCCGCCACGTCCTCGGTCAGCCGCTCCGGAACTACGTCACCGTTGGGCAGCTTCCGGTCGAGGCCAGGCGAGGAGGCGACCCGGGTCTGCCAACAACACAGAAGCAGCCATGCAGAGCGCGCCTACATGCGGAACACTTGTGTGCGAAGCTGTTAAACAGAGCAGGCGCTGACTGTAGCCACTGGTTCGTCAGGAAAGCTGGTCTCTGCTTCACATTTACATCTACGACTACATTTACAAGTATAATTATCAACGATCTGCTACATAAGAAGAAGCCGAATTTAGGAACTGAAAATCGCATCAGCACCTTCGATTCACAATGGAACAGCTCATTTTCTGCCGAGCTGCCCCGTTATTATCCTAAATCTATATTTATTTTTACACACCGCGAGCCACGTCACTGCACAAGTTTCTTGCACTGCTGCCATTTCCTCCATTTCCTGTTCCAGTTACGAATGGTTGTCGGTAAAGACCTTATGACGTCTAATTTTCTAGTTGTGGTCACTTAGAAAGATGTTTGTAGACCATTCCTGGTACGTAGGTTCTCGTAAATTTAACGGTGAACGTCCACTTATGAGGAACTTCACTTTTGTAGCGTCAACCAATAGTCTGGGAAATATCTCCGTAACGCTGTCACGTGAATTAACGAATGCGTTACAAAAGATGTCGATCTTCTCAGGATTTTTCAGTCTCCTCTTAATAGTGCCTAACAATTATGCCAGACTGACAAGCAATGCTCAACACCCAAGAGAACGACTGTTGTGTAATGTTGTATTCACGAAATACAATTGGAGTGAAATGTGGCAAGAAGAGAACCCTCTGCAGAATAGTTGATATGAGATGGCTTGTTTGCATGCAGCAACTATACGGATTCGTCACAGGGTCAAATGGAGTTAGGCAGCAGCTGTGGCAAAGACAGTTAGCAAGACAGACTAGCAACAACTTAGAGATTTTTTGATAAAAATTTCACAGTACTTAGCTGGAGTATGAAGATTAGGTATTGGAGTGTTCACTTCCACTGATCTAATTTTAACGAATATCACAGTCGTAGATCCAGTGAACGCTGACCTCTCACGTCCGGCTTGGCTCTTCTCGGCGGCAACCGTAGATCAGTCCTGAGACACTCGCTGAGACAGTATTCCGATACAGTGTGACGATTGTCCGACCACGTTTTTGAGGTACTACCCGCTGAACAGGGCCGTATAACTCCCTGCATGCACATTTGGGAAATGAATGTCCACTTGGGAATTTTTTTTTTTTGTGACGTAAGGCAAATTCGTAACAACAGTGATTGTCGTCTAAGCCATCCCTGGAATCTAGCCTTTTCTATGCAGGATTTGCCCTCCATCTTCGGGAGGACACAGCATGTAAAACGACTGTTAGATTTTCCACGGAATCCCAGCATCTGCTGCTGAGAAAGGGAACGAAGTTGGAAAGCTTGGAGACTGTCAGTATCCCAGACAAGGTTATTATACTGCCTACTTTGTCCACATCTCATTAAATATAGTTTGTTGCTAGACACACGGTTCAGTAAATATAGTCTGTTGATAGTCACGCAGTTTGGTTTTAGGTAGAAAATACACTCCTGGAAATGGAAAAAAGAACACATTGACACCGGTGTGTCAGACCCACCATACTTGCTCCGGACACTGCGAGATGGCTGTACAAGCAATGATCACACGCACGGCACAGCGGACACACCAGGAACCGCGGTGTTGGCCGTCGAATGGCGCTAGCTGCGCAGCATTTGTGCACCGCCGCCGTCAGTGTCAGCCAGTTTGCCGTGGCATACGGAGCTCCATCGCAGTCTTTAACACTGGTAGCATGCCGCGACAGCGTGGACGTGAACCGTAAATGCAGTCGACGGACTTTGAGCGAGGGCGTATAGTGGGCATGCAGGAGGCCGGGTGGACGTACCGCCGAATTGCTTAACACGTGGGGCGTGAGGTCTCCACAGTACATCGATGTTGTCGCCAGTGGTCGGCGGAAGGTGCACGTGCCCGTCGACCTGGGACCGGACCGCAGCGACGCACGGATGCACGCCAAGACCGTAGGATCCTACGCAGTGCCGTAGGGGACCGCACCGCCACTTCCCAGCAAATTAGGGACACTGTTGCTCCTGGGGTATCGGCGAGGACCATTCGCAACCGTCTCCATGAAGCTGGGCTACGGTCCCGCACACCGTTAGGCCGTCTTCCGCTCACGCCCCAACATCGTGCAGCCCGCCTCCAGTGGTGTCGCGACAGGCGTGAATGGAGGGACGAATGGAGACGTGTCGTCTTCAGCGATGAGAGTCGCTTCTGCCTTGGTGCCAATGGTGGTCGTATGCGTGTTTGGCGCCGTGCAGGTGAACGCCACAATCAGGACTGCATACGACCGAGGCACACAGGGCCAACACCCGGCATCATGGTGTGGGGAGCGATCTCCTACACTGGCCGTACACCACTGGTGATCGTCGAGGGGACACTGAATAGTGCACGGTACATCCAAACCGTCATCGAACCCATCGTTCTACCATTCCTAGACCGGCAAGGGAACTTGCTGTTCCAACAGGACAATGCACGTCCGCATGTATCCCGTGCCACCCAACGTGCTCTAGAAGGTGTAAGTCAACTACCCTGGCCAGCAAGATCTCCGGATCTGTCCCCCATTGAGCATGTTTGGGACTGGATGAAGCGTCGTCTCACGCGGTCTGCACGTCCAGCACGAACGCTGGTCCAACTGAGGCGCCAGGTGGAAATGGCATGGCAAGCCGCTCCACAGGACTACATCCAGCATCTCTACGATCGTCTCCATGGGAGAATAGCAGCCTGCATTGCTGCGAAAGGTGGATATACACTGTATTAGTGCCGACATTGTGCATGCTCTGTTGCCTGTGTCTATGTGTCTGTGGTTCTGTCAGTGTGATCATGTGATGTATCTGACCCCAGGAATGTGTCAATAAAGTTTCCCCTTCCTGGGAAAATGAATTCACGGTGTTCTTATTTCAATTTCCAGGAGTGTATCAGTACAAAGTCCGGCGCTATGCTTTTTACGTAAGTTGAAGCATTATAGAACTAGCGGTAAAGCTCATCAATGGTTCGGTTCGTATCTGCGAAACAGGAAGCTGCTCATTTTTCTCCAGTGTCAGAAAGCAGGGAAATTATTTGAATTTGTCTAGGTTGCTGTAAAGTTGATGATGGAGCATGGTTCTTACGAAACGTGAAGAAAATATCGAAAAAAAAAAAATTACAGTACGTATAATATACAGTGACACCAAACATGTTCGATAGTGAAGCCAATATGTGCTAGTATGTTGTCAGTTGAACACAAGCACGTGCTATTCAGGGCTGAAAAAATAGAACCGGAAGTAGGGCAAAATCGAATGCAATTTATAATCCATGTAACGCATTATTTTCGTTATTAAAGGAATCTTTTAAGAGATAATAGATATTTCTTGTAATAATTTAAGGCAGTAATTGAGTTAAGACAGTAAACTTGCACCAATTCATTCTGATTCAGTTTTCACTAACATTTTTAAACTCAGATTGTACAACTGATAGTGATACAAAATCATCCCCTATTCCGCTATGATTTCCATGTATTCCAGTGTATCTCTGCTCGTTAATAGTGGGATGACTGTTTTTATATCGTACCTCTAACGTAGCCATTAGAACACCAAAAAAGTTCATATGCATTTTACTGTGTATATATTTATCTTGTTCTCGTATTTCGTGTAAGCTATGTTGAACAGATTTTAGAATGGTTAAAAACGTCCTTATAAAATACACAACCCTATCGCTACTTTGTGATTGAAGACAATCGATTTCGGTGTAACATCAGTCCGTCTTCGGGTCTGCTAGATTAAGGTGCGCAATGTATGCCTGTCTATTGAGGTTGGCGTCTTGTCGATATTTTTCTTTTAGTTCGTCTTAAAGCCACTTCTGCTCACAATACTGCTTAAGATTGTTTCACACTTCATTCTTAACTCATTCTTAACATCAGTATTCACTTTTCAAACACAGGAGCCGCTTCTAACGAAATAAACTTCTTTGTAAAGCATATTCCTTGTACAGACTTAAGTAACTTCAATTTTCTTCATTGGTACATATTAACCACCAATGTTTTTGTGCTAGGCAGCATGAGAAGTATTTGAAATAGGCTGTGCTGAACAGCTTTTGGGAAGGTTAAAATTTCATTACAGAGTACATAGGATGCCACCCCCAACAGACAGGCGTACGTCATCCATCTTAAAGTAGGATACCCGAAAATGGTCTGATGATGTGCTACAGTTTTGTATTCTATAATGCAACTTCTAATATTCCATTTATTTTTTAGAGTCTGACTTTATCTCAGACATAATCCAACAACAACATGGAATAAGGAGAGCTAATACTTTGATTGTGTATTGCTTCTGGTCTCTAGTTCTCCACAAACCACTATTTTATAGCACAAAATACATATTTGTCGTTTAATTACCCACATCACAAATATGTACTCTGGCCCCGTCTTCCACATTAATACCACAATACAACATAAAACACGAATTTTTATTTTTCTTCATAATATTATTAATTGTTTGTAAAGAAGTAATTAATTGTCTTTTAAAGTATTTGCAGTTATTGTCTTCTACATCGGCTGTTGTGTGTGCTACAATACTTTACGGGTCACTACCACACGGCACTGTCAGAATAATTTCACATCGGGCACAGAGGTAAATCCAGGTGAACCTGTATAGTAATATCATTACCATCACGCCACAGGATGAGACTACAAACTCGAAACAAATACACAAAGTATAAATATTATTTAAAAAAAGATCAAGGAGCTATGAGTCAACACAGCATCAACTGAGAATGTTAGAAAGGTATAAAAGATGATCTGCGTCAGTTAATACATCCTGTCACGTTGGTAAGTCATTCAGACAAGATTGTAGCATGGGTATAGGTTGAACTACTAACTACAAGCAACAGATGACTACTTTCCAGTTCCAGAAACTTACTATTTAACAGATTCCATGCGGACGGTGAGGCATGCTGAAACCCACAAGACATGAAAGCAGAACACGGAGAGTGCGTTAGTGCTGGCCGGCGCTTGTTATTACAACTGAAGGCGTCTGCTTGAACACAGGTACTTGGAAGTCTAAATATAATTCAAGTGGCTGTGTCAGCACATTTCATAAAAAGTTAAGCACAGACATTTTGAAACAAAGTTTGAACAAAATATCATACCGAACAATTCTGTTAGTGTAGTCTCTCACAGAGACAGATCAGTTGACTGCGTAGCAGCGAGGAGAGCTCCGCCTACCATCCTAAGGGAGCCATGGGTCTGATGATGGTTTTGTAGAAAGAATCGAAACCGGTTACCTGTATCATCAAAACATACATGACGTGATCAAGACTGAACTTTAGTCAAAATATAACTCTCACAGAGAGATATTCCCACACAAAAGTAGATTTCTGTCCTTATTCATTGTTGACGACCACACACAACTACAGACAAAATTTGTATTATACGCAAATATGGCTATAGTCTGGAGCCGACAATATACTTGGAATGGTATGCGTGTGACGACGTCCGCAAGCAGCGGCCACAGTCCCGTAGAGAGTTAGAGGAGGCTGCCAGAGGAGCTGTTGCTGACAAGGGGGCCATCAGACCTGGTGTCCACGGATTTCGATGAGTCTCAGGTATGTTGTAGAGAGTACCTGGCCAGCAGCAGTTCATGCCACGGCCCTCAGTTCCAGAGAAAATTGACTTTAAAGTTCTGTGCGTACCTATTACAACTGTAACATTAGTCATTCTTCGACCACGAGAACGTACCGCAGCGGTTAATATTCGCGGCTATTATTCTGGCACTACTGGTTCAAACGACCCTCATTTTGTTTTAAATTTCATTGAATGGAACATTATTAAATAGCATATATCATGTAGAATTATTCAAAAGTAGTCATAATCGTCGTAGTAATTTCATTTATAAATCATACGTTAAAGTAAACTTTCTTCAATCGTGTATTCTGTTTGTTACAGAACTGGTTTATTCCCTACCACTTGCATCGCTTTCTGTGCTGAATCAGAATGCCGTGTGGTATTTGGCATAGAAGCAACAGAAACACAAATACCTACACCACAACCACATTTAATTAAAGGAACAGCCTTGCAGAGACTCAGAATTTCCAGAAGCAATGCCGGAAAACAGGGCATTTGAATTCAAAAAGATTTTTCTTACTTCGATCAATTTCGATGCGAACCTTGCGTATTTGATAATTATTGTGAAATCAAGTACTCTACATCGTTGCATAATTAGGTTCAAATGGGGTTCAAATGGCTCTGAGCACTATGGGACTCAACTTCTGAGGTCATTAGTCCCCTAGAACTTAGAACTAGTTAAACCTAACTAACCAAAGGACATCACACACATGCATGCCCGAGGCAGGCTTCGAACCTGCGACCGTAGCGGTCTCGCGGTTTCAGACTGCAGCACCTAGAACCGCACGGCCACTCCGGCTGGCGCATAATTAGGGAATATATTTTTATGGACTCTTCCATCGAGCTGTTTTTCTATTAGTCTTTAGCAAGTATGGAGCATGTAGTGTCCTCGTCTCCACTGTAGAGTCTTGTACTGCATCGAAGCAAGGGAGACGACGTTATGTGTGGTTGGTACCCTCTTTCTACAACACAAATGCACAGATCGATTAATACGGTTCTTTATTTGTATGAACTGGAACATTTACTTAGCTTGAACAGAGTCCACGTGGTACAAGCTCGTCAGTAATAGTCCTCTTGCAGACAATATCGGTAACCTCGCTATTACAAACTGTAGTCTCGCCATAGTCACTAATATGTTCGATGTGCACTGTCGTAACCTGTTATGAACTCAACCCGCTCTGGGAGCGAGTGGCAGATGCCAAACTGGAAGTGGACCAGTGAGCCCGGTCAGCGGCGGCCGCCTAAATACCTGCTGTCGGGAGGGCGTTGGAGGTCTGTTGCTGGTCGGTGTGTCTCTGGTCTCTCTCGTGGTGGGCGCACTTGATCCAGCGACTACTATCGATCTTGACACTACATCTCTGCCGAATGGTGTGCTGGCGACGGCTTACAACAGCACAGAGCATTGTAATTTTCTGTGAAAATTATAACCTGCCTATAAAAGTAAACATTACAGGGATGCATAAGTGGAGTACATGTAAGTGGGATAATTTTTATGGTGAAGGCATATGGCGTTCTTTCGTTTACAAAGATGTGGCTCATCATTATTCCCTCACCACGTACCAATAACGTAAAGACAAGTATCCGTACCGTAGGCGCTGCGCTACACTCGGTTGATCGAAAGACGACCAACGTTAAGGGTGTAGGAGCGACATATGAAACTTCGACGCCGATTTTCTCTGAAGTTCGGGGCCGTCGCATGAACCACCGCTAGCCAGGTACTCGGGACAGGTTACTCTACAACATACCTAAGACTCACTGAAGTCAATAATCAATACGTATGATGGTTCCCTTGTGAATCACAGCTGCCGCAAGCAACGGTTGAGATGGAATGTACCGAAGGAACGAATATGTTGCAGACACATAAATAACACCCTAGCAGCACGGATCTACTTGTATGTAGCAGTATGCATCACGTAACTCGGAGGAAGCCTGTTACAATGAAAAGGCAACGAAATTTTAATAGCATTAAGGAATACATTGTCATAGAAAAACGGATAGTTATATTTTGTATAAGAAAACAAGGTGAACTGTGGAAAGGCGTTTTTATGTCGATGAACCCTAGCCCATTCAAAATTTAATGGGGCTCTGCATGGAAGACGTTATTTGGTTATGATGTAGGATTGAGTAACTGTGTTACTTTAGTGGTGCTTTAAATATCACCCATTCTTATTTTAGACTCGTAACAGGTCAGTACTACATGAACGAGAAGTGCCTGGTGGCTGGCATTCGCGAGGACGACGGTTCAATCACCCGTCCGGCCATCCTGATTTAGGTTTACCGTGATTTCCCTAAATCGCTTGTTGCAAATGCCGGGATGGTTCCTTTGAAAGGGCACGGCCGACTTCCTTACCCATACTTCCGTAACCTGAGGGGAACCGATTACTCGCTGTTTGGTCCCCTCCTCCAAATCAAACAACCAACCAACCAACCTGGTGGCTGCGAGACACGCAGTAATGAAACTATAAAACCAGAACAGAGGCGAACGGGGAATCGTTCTAGAGACGAAGCATGCCACAAATGGACATATTCACTCACCTAAGCGGTTTTGACACAGCGTAAATCGTGCTGGCCGGTGCGTGGGTTGAGGGACCTGGAGGGCACGGGGTGGAAGGGGGGTGGGGGGTGGGGGAGTACGGTGTAGAAGAGGAGACAATTGCCACCAATGCCATCCTCGCCCCTTGACTCTTATTCATATGTTCAGTGGATAACCATGCATACGCTGAGATATAATAAATCCTGCAAAATCTAGTTTGGCAGCTTGTCCGCTCTGCAAAGCAGGTTGGACGTCGATATGTGCCAGGTATGATGACTGAGTACACAGCTGGTGCAGGCACAAGTCTTTCGGAGCACAACGTCAAGCGCAGCAGACGACACCGTCAGTTACGACTGCGCTAGGCACAGCATCATCCAGGCCAACGAGTGCTCGATACACGCATTTCGTTACATACGCAGATCAGTGGGGACAGTATTACGCTACGGGGGACATTCACCTGGGCTTCCTTGGGCCTGCGGTAGTAAGCGAAGGCAGCATGTTTCCTGTAGGCTATGCGGACATTATTACGGACCACCTGTATCCCCCTCAAGCTAAGCTTCATGTCACAACCGTAAGGGGTGGCGTATGCCAGCAGGATAACATCCTGTTTCACAAGGCTAGAGTGGTTTGAAGACCACGACAGTCAACTTACGTTTAATGTCTTGTGGACCGAATTCGCCTGATCTCAACCCCACGAAAAGCATCTGGGACGCTACCAAGCGCGTGCTTTGAGCGCATAAGTCTTTCTCGGTTGGAAATTAGAAAAAATCACAGCTGGTGGCACACATTTTCTGTCGAGGACATACCTGAATCTTCCTGGCATCACACACAGCTTCACGCAGACTATTCATAGAGCCATATGCCACTGAACGAGCTTTCTTCAGTTGAAAAATGCCACTGCGATGCTGTCACGAGGGAAGTAACACACGAGGACACAGAATGCTCCTGACATCTCGTTGTGCCGTCAGAGTTTCCTCAGTCACTGTCTGCCGTGACCTGAAGTCATACCCGGTGGCTCGCCGCACCACGGCTTTAGGACTAACACCACTGTGCCTGTCCTAAACACTGGAAGAACAGTGCCTCTGCCAAGAGTCGCCGCCAGAATGGCCGTCGATGGTCGTCCGGCGTGGTGTAGTCCGCGATTCATTGCTAAAAACAGTGTGACGCCGTTGACCGGCAGGCCTTGCTTCCCCGTAGCTGTACCACGCAAAACGGAGCCGTTTGTGTTGTGGAGTTGCCGTCAGCCTATGCATTAGACAGTCAGTTCCATAGTTCTGTCGCAGCGAGTCTCCGACCAGTCGTTCAGTACGACTCAGAACGTTTCAGGAAGTCAGTTCTTGTTCTCGCGTGACAGGTGCAGATGGTAAGGGATTTGTAATGTGCTTGGCGGGCAGTACAGAGATCCTCCCTTGTGGTGGTCAGATGTGGCCGGCTGGATCTTTGACGACTACTGTCCCTGCCCCGTCCAACATAGGGCCGCTGTCACATTAGAATGCCCTAAAAATCTGGATATTGCGCCATTCGACCAGCCCACCAAATGGAGACCCACTACGTGGCCCTTTTAAAAACTGCCAGGAGCTGAAAATGCCGTCTAACACGGGTACGCGGCTTGCCCGTTTCCTTGACAGTGATCACTCAACATCTGACTCTGTTCATGCGTCTTACATTCCTACCAGACATAGTAACGAACAACACTAACGCACGCCAGTGGCTGTTGTAGCTATCATAGCGAATTGCAACTGTATTACATACCCGTCGATGGTGTGTACGTGTACGAAGCTACACTCATCCGACCATGTATTCTAGGTTCATCACGTTTCTGTCGGGTAGTGTCCGTTTGTATAGATGACTTGCTCCTGTTTTCATCAATGCAGCATCTGATCTATTCCACGTTCAAAAATATTATGTCGTACCATTTGGCTACGGAGTGTCACGAACACTTACAACGAGTATGTTACGCTCTAGCTCGATATCGTCTACGCAGAGCTACAGAAAACAGAATAAAGAAAGCTGAGAAAGAGTATCATCTGACGTCGAGATGGAAGTACCGGCGTAAACCAAACACTAGGGAAATTAAGAGTAAGAGAAGCGGCACTGGATAATATAAAGCGAATTTATTTACATTAAGCCACGGAGAGAGATTAAACAAGGGAGTGTAAGATAGAAGACAGGGAATGAAATGGAATATTCATGCCTGAAACAAAGATTAATGAAGAAGGAAGCATATTCAGCATCGCCTGTGGAAAGCGACAGCGGTAACTTCTCGACCCTTCCGTCTCGCGTCCAACGTGCCTGCCTCCAGGTATCTCGTGTTGCAGTTATAAAGCCTGTATCGCGAGGTTTTCAGAACTTTTTCGATTTAGTTATGTCTCGGAACAGATGTTCAGTTCTTGCCTTTCCATATTGGGCTCTAGAGTGAGCTTTGCTGACGATGCATAGAAGTCGATATTTTGACACTGGTCACACATTTTCTGAAGCGATTACTGGTCCGATCAGAAACAGAATAAAAGCAGTCCAGGCCTTTAAAATATTCCACCAGACAACGTTCACTTGGTCTCCGGTGGGGTTCCGTTCTATTAGTTTTCAGATCGCACACGTTTCGTACAAGTCCTTTGCAGAAGGCACTTTATATCTAGACGCATTTTCACTGGTGTAGTGGCTACCGTTCCTGCTGTATCTAATGAATGTATTATTTTTACTGCATGTAAATATATCATGACGAACGTATTGCTCCGAATGAAGTCGTAATAACAAGCCAGTATTTACTGTTACTCGAAACATATCAATCATTGTAGAATTACCATGGTTACCTGTTGCGTCCCTTTCGAGCCACGTACGTTACGCACAAGCCCCAATAAAGGGTACCGAGTGTCTTACATTCAGCGTCGGTGACATCATTTCTCTTGTCTATAGCGTACCCATAGTTTCTGCTGTATGTAATATTATTATGTTCTGAATCAAAGTTGACATAACAAGCCAATACCTCTGAACCTTTAAAGTGTATCGGAATATACCGGTCTTTACGCTGTAAGGTACTTACTGGAGACGTCCTGTCTGAGCCATCTTTCCATTATAAGTCCCCTCCCAGGGTACCTTGAACCTAATTTTAATGTCAATGTGAAACGTCCCCTTTCAACAATTTTACAGGACTGTGCTTAACCTGACACACAATACTTTGTTAGCGCAACGCAATCTGACTTTCAAAATTCCCTACAAAAGAATGGCCCTGACTAACATTAAACTATACCTTTCACAAATCACTTACCTCACAAAAATCTTCGCTGCTCAAGCTACTGCAATACAGCGAGCGCCACTACTGCCAGCTAAATAAAAGATTCAAACTACTGAAGGCACTAACTACTGATAGGGGTAGTTAGCAAATGAAAGATATTAATAGAGAACGAACAATGTATTTACCTTGATATCATCACAAGTCATAATATATATATCAGTTCATGACAAATTACAAACCTCCGCCATCTCTCTCCCCACATCCACCACTGCTGGCGGCTCACCTCCAACTGCGCAACGCTACGCGCTGTTCACATCCAGCTGCCGCTGCCCAACACTACAATGGCAGACAACAATGCAAACTAGCCACAGACTGCACACAGCACAGCCAGTGATTTTCATATTGAGCGCTACGTAACGTTGCCAATAAGAAAACATAAACAGCCTACTTACATAGCCCCCATGCTCCCCACAAAAATTTTTACAAATGGTGTTGGGCACTGGCCAATACAGATTTGACAAAAATTTTTCACAATTACAGTAACAAAGATATAAAATGCACACACTTATTGATACATTGTTGGTCAAAAGCTAAAAATTTCTCATAGTCCATAAAGACAGTCCACATTGTTCATCACAGTAAAAATGCAGAGCTTTTCTCAAAGTCCAAGCAGTAAAAGAAAATGCACATAGAAGTAGTGGATTTCCATGCAGTCTTGAAGAAGTAGCGTTGTCCTTCCAACGGAAAGACAGTGCTGACTCTTGACATGCTGACAGATAATGGGCCACAACAGAGCAAACCCACAGCAGAGTCAGTCGTAGTTTTGATGAATATTGGTAGGTAGGTCATCACAGAGCAGACCCACTGTAGTCCTGGTAGAAATAATGGCATGGTGGGTCATCAAAGATGTAGACCCACTGTAGTCCTTGTAGAGATAATGGTATTGGTGGGCCACCAGAGGTGCAGACCCACTGCAGGCCTTGTAGAAATAATGGTACTGGTGAGTCAGCAAAGGTGTAGACCCACTGTAGTCCTTGAAGAGATGGCCAGCAGCCATCTGTTGTGACTGTGCAGGTGCACAATCACCATTGTGCACTCACAAAGTTTTTGAAATTGTCCTTAGAACCAGCAATGCTGTTATCCAGTCCCTTGCTGAGTTATTAACACACGTGCAAACACTAACAGTCCCTACTTCTCACATATTGTCCACATACTATGACCAACAGAAACGTGTGCAGTGAAATGTAACTAACAAGTTAATAATATCATGAACTGGTGACAATTACAATTTTATAACAGAAGAATACAATAACAAAGGTACAAAATACATCATTAAAGAACATAACAATACAGATAACATTTGTAGTAAAACAGGCGTTACAAAAGAATAGAAATAGACATATACATCAGTGTTACAGGAATTATGACATAAGTACATAGATAAAAGATCAGAATAACTTTCGAAACATCAACTTCACACATGAGCATTAACACAAAGTAGAGTAAATAATGTCTAAACATCTTTACAAAGTAAATAACACATTATTAATGCCAATTATATTCGAGGATAACAGTATTCCTCATCATAGTGAATGTAGCTTAATATTAAAAGAGAAAAAAATTCTATGAAACTGTACACAGAGACAGGAAGAAAACAAATACACAAGGGTACACAAACATATAGTGGGATAACACAAAAGGGAAAGGACAGGGTTCGTTTTCAGTGTAACATGTGGTACTGCAGTCCAACCCAAAACTTCATATATCTTTCCTCTTATTTCATCCTTTGTTTCCACCCAAAAATTCTATCTAAGCATGCTTTCTGTATTTATATGTTCATACATTTCTTACCTCAACATTTATTTCCAAGAAAATCCTACCTAAACCTGTTTTCTCAATGCATTTCTTCCAATTCATCGCAACTCATTCTCTTAGAGGCTACCCCCTCTTAAGCTAACTTAAATCTACTGAGCTCAGATGCTAAACTAAGGGACAAGGCAATGCAGCATCACATAACAAATCAACACAAACAGCAATGCAAAAAATGTAAATTGGCAAAGCTAGCAGCATAAATGAGCAAAAGTCAAATTCAATAACACTATGCCTGGCAAACAGCAGCAACTTATACCTAAACATGACATAGCGCAAGCAGAAAAAATATTACACTAAAATGGCCATGTCTAATACCTATGTCACATCTTAACATTAGAGTGATGCATCACGAGAACTTACACTAGCAGATAAGTTACCAAATCGTAAAGAAATTATTTATGCAATTCCTGTGAAGGGAAATGTCTATTTATGTGCCCTCGTTTTCTTGTAAGTAGTTATAAGAAAACATAAACAGCCTACTTACAAATGGCGTATTGTTTTATTGTTTGCTCACATTTTTAGCGTCTTTGGCACTGCTCCTATTTTGTTAAACGTACTTATTACCACTTATATATACAGGGTGATTCAAAAAGAATACCACAACTTAAAAAATGTGTATTTAATGAAAGAAACATAATATAACCTTCTGTTATACATCATTACAAAGAGAATTTAAAAAGGTTTTTTTTTCACTCAAAAACAAGTTCAGAGATGTTCAATATGGCCCCCTCCAGACACACGAGCAATATCAACCCGATACTCCAACTCGTTCCACACTCTCTGTAGCATATCAGGCGTAACAGTTTGGATAGCTGCTGTTATTTCTCGTTTCAAATCATCAATGGTGGCTGGGAGAAGTGGCCGAAACACCATATCCTTAACATACCCCCATAAGAACAAATCGCAGGGGGTAAGATCAGGGCTTCTTGGAGGCCAGTGTGGAGTGCTCTGTCACGGGCTGCCTGGCGGCCGATCCATCGCCTCGGGTAGTTGACGTTCAGGTTTCATAACTAACCTTTTTCGTAGGACTCTCCATACAGTTGATTGTGGAATTTGCAGCTCTCTGCTAGCTCTGCGAGTCGATTTTCCTGGGCTGCGAACAAATGCTTGCTGGATGCTTGCTACATTTTCATCACTCGTTCTCGGCCGTCCAGAACTTTTCCCTTTGCACAAACACCCATTCTCTGTAAACTATTTATACCAACGTTTAATACACCACCTATCAGGAGGTTTAACAACATACTTCGTTCGAAATGCACGCTGAACAACTGTCGTCGATTCACTTCTGCCGTACTCAATAACACAAAAAGCTTTCTGTTGAGCGGTCGCCATCTTAGCATCAACTGACGCTGACGCCTAGTCAACAGCACCTCAAGCGAACAAATGTACAACTAAATGAAACTTTATAGCTCCCTTAATTCGCCGACAGATAGTGCTTAGCTCTGCCTTTTGTCGTTGCAGAGTTTTAAATTCCTAAGTTGTGGTATTCTTTTTGAATCACCCTGTATAATTATGAATACGTGTAGAGTAAGAAACTGTAAGCTATACTTCTGTATTCTGTACCTTTGACTTTAAATGGAAAGACATAGATCTTCCTACCGTTACTATGGTTACTGATGGCGTCCATGTGAGCCACCTCTGCTTTACATACATTACGCACAGGAGAGGACCACTGCTCTAGTTCGAATGTTAATTGTTTATTTCTTTATTGTGTTTCATTTAAGTGTTCTTTTATTGTATTTCATGGATGCCTATTTTACTATTTAAATGACTGTTGTCGTGATCCAAATATTTCATAGTTGTATTTTTACTGGTTTTATTCGTATTTCACGGGTACTAGCTATCACTGACGTGATGCTGGAGACGTTGAGCGGAGCTCCCAGTATTTATGCGACGATCTGCACGTTATGCAGCAGCCGCTGTTCACACGAGGCTAGAGCAGTTAAGAGCTCCATGCTACCAGCTTCTGCAGCCACCAAGGGTATCTCTTCTCCTACTTATATTGTAGTTATATCACGTTTTACTATTTTGTTTACCTTCGTGTGTTTTCTAATATTTTTGTTAGTTTACAAAAAAAAATGGTTCAAATGGCTCTGAGCACTATGGGACTTAACTTTGAGGTCATCAGTCCCCTAGAACTTAGAACTACTTAAACCTAACTAACCTAAGGACATCACACACATCCATGCCAGAGGCAGGATTCGAACCTGCGACCGTAGTGGTGGCGCGATTCCAGACTGTAGCGCCTAGAACCGCTCGGCCACCCTGGCCGGCTCTCAGTTTACAGAGCAACCGTTTGAGGAAGATCAAACATTGATCGAAAGTGGTCGCCGTTTTCAAAACAAAATATTTTATGCAATCTAGATTGTTTTCATTATGTTTTTATAGTATTGTATGATCGCTGACTTTCTCATAAGCTAAGTTCCAAAAATTTCTATTTCAAATCGCTTTGCTCACGGTTGACTGCTGGGACAACTACAACACTCCAGCATAATAATACTGTTGCTTTATCTGGTGCTCAGTGCCTGATACGTCCATTAGGATTGTTCACAGTTTGGTGCATCACACGAACGATGGGTCGTTGTGGTAGTGAGTATGCCAGGACGTTTTCCTCGCCGTTCGAGAGCGGAACGGTAGAGAAATAGCTTGAAGCTGCTTCCATGAATCCTCTGCCAGGCACTTCATTGTGAAGTGCAGAGTAATCATGTTGATGTAGAGGAGCGTTCTTTATTAATCGTTGCTTCCACACAGAAGGTCGATAACTGTACCTTGGAACCAGACGGTGCTAGCTAACGGCGAGTCAACATGCGGAGGCAGTGAAGTGCTGTAAACAGCGTAACATCAGGGTGCCCTTTGTGACAGAAGATGGACGTTTCTTTGTAGCATAGGTGCAGAGAAAGTCCTTCATATCGTGCGTTGGAGATAGTGCGCAGTTCCATAAAATTTAGTTTGAAAGAATCAGGTGAGGGAGTAAAACGACCGTTGAAATGTGGGGTACAGTCGTTTCCAATCACACAATAAAGAGAATAAAGAATGTAGCATCATGTACTTCCCAAAGTTTGTCTACTCTAGGAGAGATGCATAAGAAGAGGAAAATTCTACATTAGATAATTTCCATGAACAGGTTTGCGGAGATTAACTGTGGTGGGCGTACTGTAAGACATTCAGTACACATGAAACGTCCCCTTTGAACAATAATACACGACTGTCCTTTACCTGACACACAATATTTTTTAGCGCAACGCAATCTGACTTTCAAAAATATCCCTACGAAAGAATGGCCCTGACTAACATTAACCTATACGTTTCACAAATCACTTACCTCACAAAAATCTTCGCTGCTCAAGCTACTGCAATACAGCGAGCGCCACTACTGCCAGCTAAATAAAAGATTCAAACTACTGAAGGCACTAACTACAGATAGGGATAGTTAGCAAATGAAAGATAGTAATAGAGAACAAACAATGTATTTACCTTGATATCATCATATATAAATATAGCAGTTCATGACAAATTTCAAAACTCCGCCATCTCTCTCCCCACATCCACCACTGCTGGCGGCTCACCTCCAACTGCGCAACGCTACGCGCTGTTCACAGCCAGCTGCCTAACACTACAATGGCGAGTATTACAACAATGCAAAGCAGCCACAGACTGCACACAGCACAGCCAGTGATTTTCATACAGAGGTGGCGTTACCAATAAAAAAACCTAAACAGCCTACTTACATAGAGAAAACATAAACAGCCTACTTACATAGCCCCCATGCTCCCCACAAAAAATTTTACAAATTGGTTTGGGCAGTGCCCAATACAGATTTAAAAAAATGTTTCATCATTACAATAACAAAGATATCAAATGCACACACTTATTGATACAATGTTGGTCAAAAGCTAAAATTTTCTCACAGTCCATAAAGACAGTCCTGATTCATCACAGTAAAATGCAGTGTTTTGCCTTTTTTTTCAAAGTCTGAACAGTAAAAGAGAATGCACACAGAAGTAGTGGGTTTCCATGCAGTCTTGAAGAAGTAGTGTTGTCCTTCCAACGGAAAGACAGTGCTGACTCTCGACATGCAGACAAGTATTGGGTCACAACAGAGCAAACCCACTGCAGAGTCAGTCGAAGTTTTGATGAATATTGGTAGGTAGGTCATCACAGAGCAGACCCACCGTAGTCCTGGTAGAGATTACGATATTGGTGGGCCACCAGAGGTGCAGACCCACTATAGTCCTTGTAGAGATAATGGTATTGGTGGGCCACCAGAGGTGCAGACCCACTGTAGTCCTTGTAGAGATAATGGTATTGGTGGGCCACCAGAGGTGCAGACCCACTGTAGTCCTTGTAGAGATGGCCAGCAGCCATCTGTTGTGACTGTGCAGGTGCACAATCACCATCGAAGAGTCTTGCGGAGAATATAGCAAGTCCATAAACCACCACTTGTGCACTCACAAAGTTTTTGGAATTGTCCTTAGAACCAGCAATGCTGTTATCCAGTCCCTTGCTGAATTATTAACACACATGCAAACACTAACAGTCCCTACTTCTCACATATTGTCCATATACTATGACCAACAGAAACGTGTGCAGTGAATTGTAACTTACAAGTTACTTAGTTTGATGCAATGGTGTCAATTACAATTTTATAGGGGGCTATGTAAGTAGGCTGTTTATGTTTTCTCTATGTAAGTAGGCTGTTTAGGTTTTTTTATTGGTAACGCCACCTCTGTATGAAAATCACTGGCTGTGCTGTGTGCAGTCTGTGGCTGCTTTGCATTGTTGTAATACTCGCCATTGTAGTGTTAGGCAGCTGGCTGTGAACAGCACGTAGCGTTGCGCAGTTGGAGGTGAGCCGCCAGCAGTGGTGGATGTGGGGAGAGAGATGGCGGAGTTTTGAAATTTGTCATGAACTGCTATATTTATATATGATGATATCAAGGTAAATACATTGTTTGTTCTCTATTAATATCTTTCATTTGCTAAATATCCCTATCTGTAGTTAGTGCCTTCAGTAGTTTGAATCTTTTATTTAGCTGGCAGTAGTGGCGCTCGCTGTATTGCAGTAGCTTGAGCAGCGAAGATTTTTGTGAGGTAAGTGATTTGTGAAACGTATAGGTTAATGTTAGTCAGGGCCATTCTTTCGTAGGGATTTTTTTGAAAGTCAGATTGCGTTGCGCTAAAAGATATTGTGTGTCAGGTAAAGGACAGTCGTGTATAATTGTTCAAAGGGGAAGTTTCACACACACCATCACATTATTTGACTTGTCGTTCTAGAGAAGTAGGCGAGTGTCAGCAATATGTCTCGTGGTCCTATCGTGGCGTGTTTCTGCCGTTAGGTCATACGATAGAAATGACACTTGCACGCTTAGAGCAGTAGATTGACAGTGACCAACTTTAAACAGAACTTGATTACTTTTCACACACATTTATTAAAATAATAACAAGCATAAAAATTACTTAACTGGGTTCTGGATGCTATTTACAATTGACAATCTGAAGTTCCTTTGGTATTGGTACGTTAATCTTATTCTCACATATATCTCTGATACTTGACGAAAGTGTCTATACATTTATCTTCATGGCTATGTACAGGAATATGATAATCTTATTAGGCGCAGACTGAAACTTGACTATAGACTGGTACAGACAAATGTAGAACTCGTACAGACTGGTACAGACTAATGCAGACTGGTGCAGACAAATGCAGACTGAATAATCGGAGGTCTGTAGATTCGTTATAATACCTCGCGTGTTCATGTATCACTGCGCCAGTGTGATTCACGAGTAAAAAAGGTTCTACGTTAGCAGCAATCTCATTGGCTGTGTTACATATTAATACGCGGATCGGCGGAAGCAGAATTTGGTCCGTCTCTATGGCAGCGCCATCTCGTAGTGTGGAGACGGACGAGCGCTGCGCCTGCGCTGTTGTGCTTAGCGGGGCGCGCTCTAGGGGGAAAGTTGTGTGCGCGCTGACTACGTGGAACTATGTACGCAACACTAATAACATAGTTTCCCTGACATATAAAGAGTACCCAACATTGAACTCGCTAAATTCAAAGATAATACCTCAATTTCATCATTATGATCCTTACTATACAGGATAGGCTACAGCGACCATTTGTAGCTGCAGTGTATGGCGGGTCGTGGCCCATTGAACATAAGCCGGTGTGAGGTGGTGGTTACACCATTAAGTAACGGTTTAGACTTTGTACATATGTACTGTTTGTGTTTCCATTGTTTCGTTTATAAATGTATAGCCATGGTGTTCTTTTAATCATTGACAAAGGTCTTCTTAGGCACTTGTGGGTTTTATTGTTCTGAAGAAGGTGTAGTTATCTACGCCGAAACCTAGGTAAACACTAGGTGCTTTTTTCGCAGTCTAGGCGGGTTTCTATTTTTTTAATGCTATAAGCGTCATCTTCTAGATTTTTTATGAGAATGGCTTTACTAGGTGATTTTATACTACGTGCAAAAGTATGCAGTTACCCATATTCTTAACATAGTCGCTAAAAATTACAGGTTTAGGAAGTTAAGGTCTGATCTACGCAGCGTTAAAGTAATGGACTGATTTCGAAGCAACGATGTAGCAGTGTTTACATCACGATAAATTTAATGGCACTGAATAACAGTGTTTATAGGAACACAGAGGCAAGACTGTTTTCACATTAAAGCAGCGACGCAAACTGCTCCAACGGATTACGTCTTTAATATGCTCGCTCAAGAGATAAACCCGTAAACGGTTTAGCCTCACCCCGTGTCCTTTGCAAGATTTATCCCACGTTCGTTTTACTCCATTTTAATAGTCTCCTTTTAATTTCACATTGGTCTTGGAGATTAGCTAACTTTATAGCTGTAAAAGTAGGTATGTACCATACGGAAAGCTGTTACACGAGAGCATTAAAAGTAGAGATGAAGTCGCCGTCCTTTCTCTCCATCACGAAGTGAAGGAACTTGGATCGTGTAACGGGACATCCTCCTCTAGCATTACTTGTCCTCAACGGTAGTTAATAATACCGGTATTAGTTTTCGAATTATGGACTGGTCAGCATTATCTCAACTGCTTTTCTGACAATTTTCATTAAATTTTATACACAATATGTTATACTTCAGGCTAAAATTTATGAAAGGGAATTGCTTTATTTTAGATGTTACAATCGATAAGTACTAGCTCTCATTGTAGAGTTAAAATAATTTTTTTGAAACATTTGAAATTACGAATTATTTGGCACACTCAAAATTTCTGTTAATCATTACGCAATCTAGTACTGACTACAATGTTTATTTCTGGATTCAGTTGTGAAACAATAATCGACATTAATAGCAATTCATTTGTCAAGAAAAATTGTAAGCCCTTTGGAATATAGTTATTACCACAAAGTGAAGTAGTAGTAACCATCCCTCTGTTGTTATCGGACGTTTTTTTGTATTTTCGGCGAACATTGTAATTTCGGCTTGGTTAATGTGAACATTCAAGACTGTATGATATAGTAAAATGTGACAAAATATATTAACGTAACAACAAAAATTCTGCAACAACTATCTTCAAATTTATTTAGATCAATTC
This sequence comes from Schistocerca serialis cubense, assembly GCF_023864345.2. NCBI lineage: Eukaryota > Metazoa > Arthropoda > Insecta > Orthoptera > Acrididae > Schistocerca > Schistocerca serialis. The sequence goes on along the minus strand of NC_064641.1, from coordinate 1,350,898 downwards.
AGGCATGAGGACCTAAAATGTGGGAATTTCGCCTTCAAAAATCAGATCCCCAGAGAAGAAGCACTGGAGCCAACTCTACACCAAGTCTAAATAAACTAGAAAGTTTATTGTAAACTTCACTCCTTTAAATTTTTTTGTAAAAGTCTTTGGTGAAATTAGGAAGGAGGGGGGAGGTTTAAATCGGTAAAATGCGGCGTTTAAAATTCATTGATTCGGCACTTGTTAAACTCATACAATTTGTAAGAGTATAGAGTTTCTTACTTTAATGTTCTTTGTTTACCATCTCCCAACATTTGAAAGAGAATAATAGGGCTGAGGAATTTTTATTTTCTTTTGGACAACGACGAAGCTAAAGAGGGGATCCGGGGTCACGACCTCCCCTCCCCCCGTTTTATGAATATGATATTATACCACACGATCTAGCTGCCGTGTAGTGAAATTCAGAGATAGGCCGGGAAGTCAAAAAGTTTCCGTTTGATGGCGTTGCTGCAATGTATGTGCAACGTAGCGCGGCTGCGATGTGCGTATATAAGCACCGACATGTAGGCAATGGATTTGTGCGGGATTGGTGTCTTTCCGACGTGCAAGCGGTAAATGCACAAACATAAATTATGGCGACGCTATTACCAAACGCGTACAAAAAGAACCATTATTTTATTGGCTTCCGGAGGGCAAAGGCTGGTAGACAACTATCAGAGAAAAAAGAACGTGTATGGGGCAGCATGTCTGTCGAAAAGCACCGTTGTGGAATATTGCGACAAGGAGTACTGCCGCTTCATGATAACGCACGTCGCAACGCAGAAGTCACCCAAACTCAACTGGGAGACACCCGGGCTCGCTTGCAATGGACATGAAATCTTCCCACACGATTGTCACGCCTTCGGTCCTTCAAAGAAAGGCTCTGAAGCGTCGACGACTCTCGTCAGACGATGATGTGCAGCAGGCAGTTACAGATTTCTTCACCAAGCAGGGTACTGTGTTTTATCAGACGGGTATCTTAAACCTGGTGCGTCGGTGGCATGGCTGCCTGTATGACCACGGCAATTTAGCCTGAGTGGCATATCCATTCTGGACTCTGCGGTCTTGTAACGGAATCTTTTTCACCGCACCTTCCACTCGTATTTTGATTTTCAGTCATACGTCGAAAGAAAAGGAAACCGTACAATTCGTAGCCAACATGGGCATCGATAGACTTAAACTATAGATACCAACTACTACGTAGGTTTGGCCTTATTGGAGGTCATTTGTTTTATTAATTAGTTTAATTCCTACTTCCAGTTGAATTTAATGTAATAGCCACCGTTTATTGCTTTTCTGCTTTTTGCTGTTCTGATAGCTTCCAATTACGGGTAAGTTGGTAACAAGAGAGCAGAGGAAAACCGATTTTGATTCATCCACTAGCGTTACGATAACCTAAAAATATGTACGCACTACTATAACAGCATAGTTTCCTGTCTATAGTAATTTAATGTTAGTATTGGAGTCGTTATTTGGAGAAGGGTAGAACTTCCGAGCTGTAATATTCCAGTATTTTACAATTCAGCGGCGCGGTAAACATGATTACGTGCACTAAATTAAAATCAGTGCACAAAAATACACTTGTATTTTCTGTGTCGCACAAAAATCGTCTTGATCAACAGAAATATGGCTCAAATGGCGATGATTGCATTTCTTTAAAAAATTTGCTCAAATTTCTATCATTATTAGGCCAAAGGGCCTAATATCTAGTCACACGGGTAATACTCAGTTATGAAACGGTTTCCGATACGGAACGATGAGGAGAGGTTTGTGGAGGTTGGAGGTCTATGTGATGACTGCACATTCCATAGTTCGTTCGTTTCTAAAACATTTTTTCAGCGGCCCGGTTGAATTCGTCCGAACCGACTGCGCCCTGAATCCGCCATCTCCTCTTTCCTCCAAAATCTATTTACGCTCTTATAATACTATAATAACTGAAGCCATGAATTCTTTGCACAATTAAATCTTCAAATGTGCATGCATTCATTCACCGTGAGTCAGCGAAACACGTACAATTGATGGAATATCGTGCAGTATCAGAATTTCATCTTCTGTTGTGATGAAATTTATCTGGAAACAATGTACAGCAACCATATTTTTCCCTTTTTCTCCACTGAGTTGGGTAGCTTTGCGCGTTGAGGCAATTCCTGAATTCGGGAGGTGATGTAGGTCTAATCCATCCGCCGACAACCTTGAAAATAATTTTCTGTGGTTTGCCATTTTCAGTTTAGGTAAATGCCCAAGTTGGTCCCTTAGTATAGACCACAGCCGATTCCTTCCGAATTCCTTTCTTTTCTGACAGATTCCAGTTCCCTTGAAGATGCTTAAATGAAAAGAGCTGCACTGAAAAAAAGCCGAACATTTTTTCGGAGACTCCCGGCTCTGAAAGCCATATTTACATTGCAAGGCCGCTAGCGACCGTCGTTTTTTACTGTATATCGGTGCATAAAGATGACTCACTTCAGGAATGATGTTCTACTGTGAATGTCTTACTCGTAATATCTTTGGAATAGTGAATACTAATTCTTAACGTATTCGTAAATAAAAGTCATATAAATGACAGCGTATGTTTCACAATATAGAGGAGTATACACACACTATCATGCATCAATACAAACTCATTTGCGAGGATGCATACATTAAAAGTCTCGTTAAATTAATGTGTGAATCAATGATGAAATCCAAAACTGTAGTTCATAGTATTTGTATATACTGATTTGTTAGATAAATAAATTTGGTTGATTTAGTTTCAAGTTGACTGTTGAGATAATAATTTTTAAAAAAAGTGCTGATTACTAGAGGAAACTGAAGAAATTTGATGAAATGAAAGATTAACAAAATTTTAGACTGAAATGAACTTGGGATAGTTTGATACGCTGAAGAAATTGTAACTATATTTGAGATAAGTCCTAAACTTAATTACAAGATTGTGGTAGGAGAAAAAAAGCTACTGTGAAAAGACTTGAATCCGTTTGACTTTGTAAGTTATTCATTCCAACGTTAAGATTATTTTGCTCTGCTGTAGTGTACCTTAGATCAGAAGACTGAGCTGTGTTTTGTTTGCAGAAAGGCAGTACACTATATTCGAATTTTAATTCGTTTGCCAATAGTGTGAAGTTATCGTATTTCCAAATAAAGAAATGTGTAATTGCGCATACGTATTACACACCAAAATACTATTTGTATGAAGACGTTCCGAAAGGAAATAATATACTGGGTGTTACAAATAGGTACGGCCAAACTTTCAGGAAACATTTCTCACACACAAAGAAATGTGTAATTGCGCATACGTATTACACACCAAAATACTATTTGTATGAAGCCGTTCCGAAAGGAAATAATATACAGGGTGTTACAAATAGGTACGGCCAAACTTTCAGGAAACATTTCTCACACACAAAGAAAGAAAATGTTAGAGCTCATTTAATCACTTCTCTTCAAATCACATTAATCAGGGAATGGAAACACACATCAACAGAACGTACCAGCGTGGCTTCAAACACTTTGTTATAGGAAATGTTCAAAATGTCCTCCGTTAGCAAGGATACATGCATCCACCCGCCGTCGAATGGAATCCCTGATGCAGCCCTGGAGAATGGCGTATTGTATCACAGCCGTCCACAATACGAGCACGAAGAGTCTCTACATTTGGTACCGGGGTTGCGTAGACAAGAGCTTTCAAATGCCCCCATAAATGAAAGTCAAGAGGGATGAGGTCAGGAGAGCGTGGAGGCCATAGAATTGGTCCGCCTCTACCAATCCATCGGTCACCGAATCTGTTGTTGAGAAACGTACGAACACTGCGACTGAAATGTGCAGGAGCTCCATCGTGCACGAACCACATGTTGTGCCGTACTTGTAAATGCAGATGTTCTAGCAGCACAGGTAGAGTATCCCATATGAAATCGTGATAACGTGCTCCATTGAGCGTAGGTGGAAGAACATAGGGCCCAATCAAGACATCACCAACAATGCCTGCCCAAACGTTCACAGAAAATCTGTGTTGATGACGTGGTTCCACAATTGCGTGCGGATTCTCGTCAGCCCACACATGTTGATTATGAAAATGTGCAATTTGATCACGTTGGAATGAAGCCTCATCCGTAAAGAGAACATTTGCACTCAAATGATTGACACATTGTTGGATGAACCATTCGCAGAAGTCTACCCGTGGAGGCCAATCAGCTGCTGATAGTGCCTGCACACGCTGTACATGGTACGGAAATAACTGGTTCTCCCGTAGCACTCTCCATGCAGTGACGTGGTCAACGTTACCTTGTGCAGCAGCAACTTCTCTGACGCTGACATTAGGTTTATCGTCAACTGTACGAAGAATTGCCTCGCCCATTGCAGGTGTCCTTGTCGTTCTAGGTCTTCCCCAGTCGCGAGTCATAGGCTGGAATGTTTCGTGCTCCCTAAGAGGCCGATCAATTGCTTCGAACGTCTTCCTGTCGGGACACCTTCGTTCTGGAAATCTGTCTCGATACAAACGTACGGCGCCACGGCTATTGCCCCGTGCTAATCCATACATCAAATGGGCATCTGCCAACTCCGCATTTGTAAACATTGCACTGACTGCAAAACCACGTTCGTGATGAACACTAACCTGTTGATGCTGCGTACTGATGTGTTGATGCTAGTACTGTACAGCAATGAGTCGCATGTCAACACAAGCACCGAAGTCAACATCACCTTCCTTCAATTGGGCCAACTGGCGGTGAATCGAGGAAGTACAGTACATACCGACGAAACTAAAATGAGCTCTAACATGGAAATTAAGCGTTTCCGGACACATGTCCACATAACATCTTTTCTTTATTTGTGTGTGAGGAATGATTCCTGAAAGTTTGGCCGTACCTTTTTGTAACACCCTGTATATATAATTAATATATATATACTCACGCCCGGTCCTCACAGCTTTACGTCTGCCAGTACCTCGTCTCCTACCTTCCAAACTTGACCGATTTCGAGTCTCGGTCGGGCACACAGTTTTAATCTGCCAGGAAGTTTCATATCAGCGCACACTCCGCTGCAGAGTGAAAATCTCATTCTGGAAACGTCCCCCAGGCTGTGGCTAAGCCATGTCTCCGCAGTATCCTTTCTTTCAGGAGTGCTAGTTCTGCAAGGTTCGCAGGAGAGCTTCTGTAAAGTCTGGAAGGTAGGAGACGAGGTACTGGCAGACGTAAAGCTGTGAGGACCGGGCGTGAGTCGTGCTTCGGTAGCTCAGATGGTAGAGCACTTGCCCGCGAAAGGCAATATATATATAATTAATAAATGTGTGTTTGCAGCGTAAAATGATGAACATGAGCATTTTAAGGCCCTCTTTAACGAGCTTGACCCCTCTCCCTTTCACAGAATCCTGGCTACGGCTTTGATCGTAGGCATTGTCAAGCTGGTTAACAATGCCGTGCGTGAGTTAAACAGTTTTATATATATTCTCACAAAGCACTGTAACGCCTCCCTAGCTGCCAATAACAACGTCGTTTCAGGAGGAACAGAAAATATTCTCTTAAATGGCAGTAACAACTAATTCCATTAAAACATTCTATATAACATTTTCATTGGTAACGAAGGTGAAGCGTGTAACAAATAGGTTTTCTTTTCGCGTGTTCGTACACCTGTTGCTTTGGGTTTGTTTATCAGTTGTCGTTTTTCCTTAAAAATTCAAATTGTGAAATTGCGCTAGAGTCCATGTATCTGAATTTGTCAACTGTAGCTATGACTGTGACTTGTTGGGCAATGGTTTACGCATGACGCTCGTATTTACAAATGCTGGGTATGCCGAAATGGAATGCAAGTACTAATCTTGTAATGGAAACTCTGTTGCTGGTGATATAGAATACGACAGACTATTTTCTAATCGCAGAGTGTCAGATTCAAGAGTGTTCATTGGTGTTTTCACAATAATGGGTGAGCCGGGTCGAGCACCTAGCAGTCATATCTCGTATGAACGTGAAAAAGGATAGAGTCTGGATGAAGTGGAAGACATTATTCACTTGGTAGGACGTAGTCCTTTAACAGACACAAGCAGAATATCTAAACGTGTCGGCATCCGCACACAATACTATGGCGGACATTCAGTACGCACGGCTTCTATACTTCTCATTTACGTTTCCAATAGTAGATGTAGGAATTTTGGCGTTGGCATATTGCAAATCTCATTAGCACTCTTTACTGAAGAAACCACTTTGACTTGTAACTCACATCGATGGTCCGACGAAAACCCACATACCTTTGTCGAGACAGGTTTTCAAGGACGCTTCTCTGTAAATGTATGGTGTGGAAAGATAAAAACATAGTTAACTGGTCCTGTTGTGTTACTGCATCGTATCAGGAGCCCTTGTTATGTAGACTTCGTTGAACACAAGCTTTTAGAGCCATTGGCTGATATTCCGTCGTATTGAAGGATTTGTGTGCTCTTACAGCATGTCAGAGCCTCTGAACATTCTGGTCATCTGATGACACATCTTTTAACATTCTTCGCAGGATGGATTGGTGGAAATGATTACGTTTCTTGACCACCAAGTCCCCGTACCCCGACCTTTTATATTTTTAGCTGTGGGGATGTTTGAAAGGCGAGGTAGAAATAAATCATACAAGAGGCCAGTTAATCGGAATACCAATAGTGCAGCTCACACAAAAGAAAGCCAAGACGACCTGAGACGGGCTATATGTGTCGTCCAGAGAATTCGGCAGTGCGCTGCAGTCGAAGCTGGAATTTATGAAAACGAACTTCCAACTTAATCATTCGCCTTTCCTTAGCATCTTCTGCGAGTATTTGTTTAAGTTACATTTGCTTAGGTTACATCTCTATCTCTGCAACTAATAAAAATTGGAAACATCTTATCCGGAATCATTTATTCGAATTAGTGTGTACTATACTGCCTCCTAAAATATTTACTTTTCAACTTGGAACATCTTGTATATTCTGGACGTTGCTGGACTATGTACCATGGCGAGCTGTGATTTGGTCAAGACTGATGAAGGGACAGGAAGTTGTTAGATGTGTAACTCATATTTTATGAACGTCTCACTAAAGGACATAGTTATTCAGCATCTTGCATATAGGCTATGTTTTACGAGTACGCAGACAACTGGTACTTTTTTATGTATATTATGTTTTTCTCATATAAAATGATTGTGCCGCTCGATTCTGCTTCATTTTCGTCCTCTGAAGCCGATCACTTGGACCGACGCCGGTGGAAAATAAATAATAAATCTGTAGAGCTGGTGGTAAACGTGCAATTCTACGACGTAAATGTTAGTCATTATCATTGTTACGTATCATGTATAGGCTACGTTGACTGCGGTAGATGGGAGTGAAATATGCAAGACCGGAAGCTTTTAAATAACAAAGGACACGAAATTAGCAGGCACATTTAATGTTCACGTTAACAGGATCAATCACAGCATTTGGATTGTATTTCATGAACAGTAACTTTCGAATCTCTGTGCTAGCAAGTTTAATTATTCAAATGTGATAGTTATAAATCAGTTGCACTAAAGAATTTATTAATTATGCTGTAGCATACAAATAAAAAATGTCATACGAGGGTGGTCTGAAAAATTCTTGGAACGGAGTGGAAAAAAATACTTATATCACTGAAACTTAGTTTATTTTTAAATGTAGTCTCCCTGTAGATTAATGCGCTTGGTCCAACGACGGTCCATTGCCTTGATCCCATCTCGAACATGAGTTTCCTCCAGGCCTGCAAAATAGTTGTCAACTCCGGCTATCAATTCTTTGTTCGAAGTGAATCTTCGTCCACCATGATAAATTTACAGTTTTGGGAAGAGATGTAAGTCTGATGGAGCCCCATGAGGTGAATAAGGTGGGTGAGGCAACAACTCATATCTTAGTTCGTGTAGTTTTGCCATGCCGACGGCACATGTCTACATCTACATCTACATCCATACTCCGCAAGCCTCCTTACGGTGTGAGGCGGAGGGCACCTTGAGTACCTCTATCGGTTCTCCCTCCTATTCCAGTCTCGTATTGTTCGTGGAAAGAAGGCTTGTCGGTATGCCTCTGTGTGGGCTCTAATCTCTCTGATTTTATCCTCATGGTCTCTTCGCGAGATATACTGCCTGACTCCTCGGTGAAGGTATGTTCTCGAAACTTCAACAAAAGCCCGTACCGAGCTACTGAGCGTCTCTCTTGCAGAGTCTTCCACTGGAGTTTATCTATCATCCCCGTAACGCTTTCGCGATTACTAAATGATCCTGTAACGAAGCGCGCTGCTCTCCGTTGGATCTTCTCTATCTCTTCTATGAACCCTGTCTGGTACGGATCTCACACTACTGAGCAGTATTCAAGCAGTGGGCGAACAAGCGTACTGTAACCTATTTACTTTGTTTTCGGATTGAATTTCTTTAGGATTCTTCCAATAAATGTCAGTCTGGCATCTGCTTTACCGACGATCAACTTTATATGATCATTCCATTTTAAATCACTCCTAATGCGTACTCCCAGATAATTTATGGAATTAACTGCTTCCAGTTGCTGACCTGCTATATTGTAGCTACATGATAAGGGATCTTTCTTTCTATGTATTCGCAGCACATTACACTTGTCTACATTGAGATTTAATTGCCAGTCCCTGCACCATGCGTCAATTCGCTGCAGATCTTCCTCCATTTCAGTACAATTTTCCATTGTTACAACCTCTCGATATACCACAGAATCATCTGCAAAAAGCCTCCGTGAACTTCGGATGTCATCCACAAGGTCATTTATGTATATTGCGAACAGCAACGGTCCTACGACAATCCCGTGCGGCACGCCCGAAATCACTCTTACTTCGGAAGATTTCTCTCCATTGAGAATGACATGGTGCGTTCTTTTACCTAGGAACTCTTCAATCCAATCACACAACTGGTCCTCCAGTCCATATGCTCTTACTTTGTTCATTAAACGTCTGTGGGGAACTGTATCAAACGCCTTGCGGAAGTCAAGAAACACGGCATCTATCTGGGAACCCGTGTCTATTGCCCTCTGAGTCTCGCGGACGAATAGCGGGAGCTGGGTTTCACACGACCGTCTTTTTCGAAACCCATGCTGATTCCTACAGAGTAGATTTCTAGTCTCCAGAAAAGTCATTATACTCGCACGCTAGAGATATAGGTCTATAGTTCTGCACATCTGTTCGACGTCCCTCCTTGAAAACAGGGATGACCTGTGCCCTTTTACAATCCCTCGGAACGCTACGCTTCTCTAGAGACCTACGGTACACCGCTGCAATAAGGGGGGCAAGTTCCTTCGCGTACTCTGTTTAAAATCGGGCTGGTGTCCCATCAGGTCCAGCGTCCTTTCCACTTTTGAGCGATTTGAATGGTTTCTCTATCCCTCTGTCGTCTATTTCGATATCTACCATTTTGTCATCTGTGCGACAATCTAGAGAAGGAACCACAGTGCAGTCTTCCTCTGTGAAACAGCTTTGGAAAAAGACATTTAGTCTGTCATCCTCTGTTTCAGTACCATTTTGGTCACAGAGTGTCTGGACATTTTGTTTTGATCTACTTACCACTTTGGCATAAGACTAAAAGCACATGTGTGCGGGCGCGCGCTGTCTTGATGGAAGATGACTTTCTTCCTTGCTAAACCTGGCCTTTTTTCGCGTATCTTTTGTTGTAATTTGTCCAAGAGGTTAGCATAGTATTCTCCAGTAATTGTTTGCCCAGTGGGGAGATAATCTACAAGCAGAATCTACTTGACATCCCAGAACACTGATGCCACGACCTTTCCCCCCGAGGGAATTGACTGTGCTTTCTTTGGTGGCGGATAAGCAGCATGTTTCCACTGCTTTGACTGTTGTTTTTTCCTAGAGTACAGAAGTGCACCCAAGTTTCATCTGTGGTCCCAAACTGGCGCAAAAACTCTTGTTCCTTTCTCCTTAAAAGGACCAAACATTGTTCCTGTTTTTGATCCAGTGTCTTGAGTCGCGACCCCCATCAAAAATGGTTCAAATGGCTCTGAGAACTATGGGACTTAACTGCTGTGGTCATCAGTCCCCTAGAACTTAGAACTACTTAAACCTAACTAACCGAAGGACATCACACACATCCATTCCCGAGGCAGGATTCGAACCTGCTACCGTAGCGGTCGCGCGGTTCCAGACTGTAGCCCCTAGAACCGCTCGGCCACTCAGGCCGGGGACCCCCATTACGCAGATAATTATTTCATTTCAAATTCTTCAGTTAAAATATGATATACCCTTTTAGATGACATCTGGCAAGAATGAGCAATTTCATGCACTTTCAATCGGTGATCCTCCATGACCATTTTGTGCACTTTTGCAATGATTTCTGGACTAGTGACACATCTTGGCCAACCACTGCGCGGATCATCATCTAAGCTCTGCCGACCAAATTTAAATTCATTTGTCCACTTTGCAACAGTTGAATATGAAGGAACAGGGTTCCCCAGTGTAATCTGGAAATCGGCATGAATGTCCTTTAATTTCATACCTTTCTTTACGGAGTACTTAATCACTGCTCGAATCTCGTTTCTTTCCGTCTTCGCAAATTATTACAACAGAGCCACGTCACCGCCACAGCTGCCTTGAAAGAGCACTGACGTGGCACGTGTTTACAGGCAACAGTCCAATGAATGTCACGTGAACAACGCGTTACACTAGTGCTGACCTCTCGTGGTGATTCCGAGAACTTTTCAAACAACCCTCGTATTTTGAAACTAAAAGTTTTATTTTATTTACGAATCTTTTATTTATATACAAAACTCAGCTGCAAATAACGAAATTTTTGCATCTGTATGATCAAGCATAATTAAAGTTTCAGCTGACGTAAAATGACTGTATATGTTAACAACAATACATTACTGTAATAGAGTAAACGTCTAGGAGCAGTGATGTACTGAGAAGCCTATGTCTGGATCACGATCCCGTAGTAAGAGTTTCGGAGCCCAGTACTGCGACGAACATCAACAGAGAGACAGCGGTTGTATTAAACGAATAGGACATATGTATCTGGCGGTAAGGTGTGTTCGTAACGCTCAAGTGGTAAGAGCGTTACTTGAAGTGGCCAGTTTCATGGTTTACTCTGCGACCAAATACACAATTTTGAACATACGTGAAGTTTCCATAAACTTCGCAGTAACCATTTTCCGTAAGGACCGTTTCCAACGAGACGTATAAATGCGCCGTGCATTTACTTCTTATCACTTCGTTTATGGAATAAATGAATAAATGAATAAATAAATGTAGATTGTTGCACAGCACATTTAGAGCTCTCGTTAAAAATCGGCCTTTAGCAGAACTGATTTTTGTGTACGTGGAAACTTAACGTATATTTATAATTACGTGATCATATTAAATTTAGTCTGATAAGGAAAGACTGGCACAATGAGTAATATTTCTGGATCACCATTACAACACAAGGCCTCTGTATTATTAAAACGACATTTCCACTACTTTACCAAAAAGTGGTCTGTCCACTATAGTGACCAATATTTTATTGAGATCAATAAAGGATATAAATCCAAAATGTGATTCCATCTTGACAGCGATATCCTTTATTCTCCACCCCTTATAGATCACACCTCTAACGCGTTGAACACATATTTGCAGCAGTTCTTCCTTGATATTACTTAATTACATCTACTATGTATACAAAATAAATTAATTTGTCTGTTTTTGTGCTTTACTTTGCTGCTGAGTTACATTAAGGTCAAAGTTGAAATAATCGAGGAAAGTCATCGAGTGAAACAGAAGTAAAATCTGGCGTTCCCCAAGGAAGTGTTATAGGCCCTCTGCTGTTCCTGGTGTGTATAAATGGTATAGAAGCCAATCTGAGCTGCTCTCGTAAATTTTTTGCAGGTGATGTTTCATTTACCGTCTTGTAAATACATCTGTTTCCAAATCGAATTGCAAAATGATTTAGACAAAATATCTCTATGCTATAGAAAGTGGAAATAGGCCGTAAATGATGTAAAGTGTTAAGTTATCCACGTGAGGTAAATTTCGATTACACGATAATTACATAAATCTAAAGGCTGTAAACTCAACTTGGGGACTACAATTATGAGTTATTTGAATTGGAATAATGACATCGATAATGTTGTGGCGAAAGCAAACCAAAGACAGCGATTTATTGACAGAACACTTAGAAAATGCAAAAGGTCTACTTGCAATTCTCTTGTCCGACCTCTTCTAGAGCTATGCTGTGCTAAGTAGGACCCGCATCAGACAGGATTGACGGTGAATATCGAAAAAGTTCAGAGAAGAGCAGCTAATATCATATTATTGCAGCCCGCATCTCGTGGTCGTGCGGTAGCGTTCTCGCTTCCCACGCCCGGGTTCCCGGGTTCGATTCCCGGCGGGGTCAGGGATTTTCTCTGCCTCGTGATGGCTGGGTGTTGTGTGCTGTCCTTAGGTTAGTTAGGTTTAAGTAGTCCTAAGTTCTAGGGGACTGATGACCACGGCAGTTGAGTCCCATAGTGCTCAGAGCCATTTGAGCCATATTATTGCTAAATGGGGGAGAGAGTGCCACAGGTATGAAACACGAGCTGCGGTTGCACTCAATAATAATAATAATAATAATAACAATGGTGTTTCTCGCTGTGGCAGGACCTTCTCATGACATTGCAATCACAAACTTTCTCTTAAGCGTGTGAAAATATTTTGTCTTCACCCATTTACATAGGGGAAAATTATCATTATAAAATAAGAGAAATCAGAGTTTGCACAGAAAGATTTAAGTGTTCGTTTTTCCAGTCGGAGTAATCATGTAGATGCAGATGTAAGTACAATGTAGGCGTGCAGCAAACATGATTGCCTAATTGTGACATACAGTTTATTGGAAACATATTCGGTTAGCTATACCGCAATAGCTAACAGCGCACTAAAAGAGTAGTATAAATAGATATCGCTTATGATACCTAATACCAACAGGTCAAACACGTTTGGTTGAAGAAAAACCGTGACACAGTTGCAAAAGGAGGATGGCAGTTATTCTTCTTTACATGATAATTTGACTTGTTTAACGTGACACGTATCAGCTGGCAGCAATCATCACATACAGACTGAAGATATTGCAAAGTGCATTGCCTTGAATCGCCACAGTAGTGTCTGCGTTACAAACACGTAACGTACCTGCAGTTAAAGAAGTTACACGTTCAGTCTACATGGAAATTGGAATAACAGTTACTGTAACATATTAAACTTCGAATACGACGACTTTTCATCGATCTTTGGTGATTAAAATGTATAAATTATAGTACATAATATTTTTAACCAACTCAATATTCTGACATAAAAACCACGCAGATACAACTGTAAGTAGGCTGTTTATGTTTTCTTATTGGCAACGTTACGTAGCGCTCAATATGAAAATCACTGGCTGTGCTGTGTGCAGTCTGTCGCTAGTTTGCATTGTTGTCTGCCATTGTAGTGTTGGGCAGCGGCAGCTGGATGTGAACAGCGCGTAGCGTTGGGCAGTTGGAGGTGAGCCGCCAGCAGTGGTGGATGTGGGGAGAGAGATGGCGGAGTTTTGTAATTTTTCATGAACTGATATATTTATATATGATGATATCAAGGTAAATACATTGTTTGTTCTCTATTAATATCTTTCATTTGCTAACTATCCCTATCAGTAGTTAGTGCCTTCAGTAGTTTGAATCTTTTATTTAGCTGGCAGTAGTGGCGCTCGCTGTATTGCAGTAGCTTGAGCAGCGAAGATTTTTGTGAGGTAAGTGATTTGTGAAAGGTATAGTTTAATGTTTGTCAGGGCCATTCTTTAGTAGGAAATTTTGAAAGTCAGATTGCGTTGCGCTAAAAATATTGTGTGTCAGGTTAAGCACAGTTATGTATAATTGTTAAAAGGGGACGTTTCATATGTCGACCCTTAGCCTAGGATACCTCACTGGAATCTTCTGATTTTTTTCTTGTAGTTTGTGTAATTAGTGTAGATTTTGTTTATTGCTAGTGCGTAATTATAGAGAGAATTTCCTTTGTAGTTGCAGTCTTTCATTGTTGTATAGTAAAACAGTTGTGGCATGCATGTAGATTTGCACCAAGTATTTCGCAGCTGCGCTTGCAATTAACTAGATATTATTTTCAGTGCTATGTTAATGTGTTCTCTTATTTTTGATCTTCAAATTGTGTTTTTCTGTGTTGTCGTGTGAAATACTGTGACAATAATGGCGTGTGAAAAACGTAATACTAGGCTCCAAAGTAAACTGAGAAATGACAGTGAAAATGAAAGCAGTGTGTTAGCGCCACCGAGTAATGAATTAACTGATGTTCAAAGTAGTAATTTGGTAACTGTTCATAGGGAAATGGAGCAGGCGGCAAACAATGGCGTGGACAGTGAAACAATTAGTGAAGAGGGACGCATTATCGATCGATCGGTCGGCAACAGCTCGCCTCAGGAATCCGAAATGACAGGACACAATTTCGCAAATACTGTAGATTCAGGTTTTGGGTCATCACCGTTTTCTCAAATAAGTCAAGACACATTTTCTGCTTGTCAAAATGTGAATGTTGTCGGTGCAAATGCACTGCCGAAAAGCGTAGAGAAACAGATTCCAGACACTAATACATTATTATTGCAATTAATGCAACAAATAGAACAAAATCAGAGACAAACACAGCAACAGTTAGACACAGTGGAACAAAATCTCAAAAAGTTAGACACAGTGGAACAAAATCTTAAAAAGTTAGACTCATTGGAACAAACACTTGAACAAACACGTGAAGATTTAACTACTGAGTTACATAACATTGAATCGAAATGTCAAAAAGTCTGTAATGACGTAAAAACACAAATTTGTGAGCATTTTCAACCTATTTTTTCGCGGCATGAAAATGCATTACAGAATCACGAAGCAGCCATAAAAGAACTGCAAATTATTGTTCATGAAAATCATGAGACCTTGCAAGCTAAATTTGACTCAGTTGCATCTACCGATTCGGTTACGCAACTTGCAAAAACTCAGGAAAACTTTAAGGACACAGTAGATACTCTGAAACTTGGTTCAGAAAAACACACTGAAGAAATAAGTACACTATCGGAGAAAGTAGCCGAACTTTCGGATCAGGTCACTAACTTATCTACAAAGGTAGATGATGATCTGAATGACACAAGACCCGTAGCCTTCACTGACACAGAAGAGTATGAACAAATAAGAAAATTCAAACAAAATCAGAATCAAATTAATACACAACACCAAAGAGAAATCCGGGAAGTACAAGATCAGCTGACACAGGTAATACAAGAATTACGTATTTCAGAGGACACTCGCGCTCCAACACGGGAAGAGGGACTTAGAAATACGGAAAAGACGCAAAATAATAACACAGGGCATTTCGTAAGTTATGAAAGAAACTGGCAATGTGCACCGAATTTCGATATGGAACCGCCGACACGACGTAACAATGACCGATATGCTACTCGCCGACATGATGATTTTGACTATAAGCTGTTCATTACTACACGTAAATTCAAAACATTTAAGAATTCTGGCAACGACATTCATCCACAAGCATGGCTCCATCAATTCTCTCATTGTTTTCCTCCCAACTGGTCGTTGGAACACAGATTAGAATTTATGTGTGGCTACTTGGAGAATGAACCAGCTGTAAGAATGCGATCGGTAATTCACGATTGCCACAGTGAAGGAGAGTTTTACCATGCCTTCCTCTCAGCATATTGGTCTCAAGCCACACAAGACCGTGTAAAACATAGCATCATAATGATGAAACGTTTCGAACAATCTGAATTTTCCAGTCTTATGAAATATTTTGAAGACATGTTGCATAAGAATCAGTATCTTTCAAACCCATACAGCCCCTCAGAACTCATCCGCATTTGCTTACTCAAATTGCCTGAACATTTACGACATATTATTTTAGCAGGACGTTGCAAAGACGACATTGAAGCATTTCAGGGACTCTTACAAGAATTAGAAATTGACACTGACAGTCGCCGGATGCGAAAACAGGAAAACAATCACTACAGGTCACATACGTCACAATTCCGTGACGACAGAAACAATAACTGGACACGACAAGGCTATTCTTACAACACAAATCGTGACCAAAACAGACACCACCCGTATGACAAGCGTTGGCAGAGTAGTAATAATTACAGGGAAAGATCACCTCTCCGTGGTAATGACTATCACAGAGACAATAAGAGAAACAGACAATATGGGAACCAGAATAATTATTACCAGGGGAGACAGAATAACTTCAGACGCAACAGTTCAGCGCGGAGTTACGATTCAGGGAGAAATTCTCCACCACGTGACCGACAAGGAAGAAACTACGGATTCTACCGAAATGACGACAGACGATATGATCATAACGACAGACGTCAATTGCATCAGAACTGGCGGGATTCAAACAGAGCAGGGCCCTCTCGGCAAGGTGAATTTGTAGAAGCTAGGTCTCCTAATCCCAATAACAACGCGCGCCAACAAAGAAACAGACAATGACTCGCACCGCAGGCAGCCACCTGCGCGCGCTGGCTCCGAGAAAAATAACATAAGACGCTACCCTTGAGAAAATTTTAGCATTCTTTACCGATGTATACAACATGATAATTGCTTTGAAGTTGAAACTCTGCGTACTAGGAAGAGTAAAGGTTTACACCACATTTCTCATGTAAAACCATTTATTGACAGATAATCTGCCTTTTAACTTTGTCTTTGCCATAAAACGTTTCACTTCACGTTACTAGTATGCTTTAGAAACTGTTACCATGCAACAATGTTTGAAGTTAAATATCCAATCAAGAACCAAGAGAACTTATTTAAACAGAAATGACGAATGCATTGTTATAGTAAACAGACGTCACAGTGTTATTGTGTGTGTACATTCTTGCTTGTTTGTTGCACGATTACGTAACGACTATAAGGCTCACATACTTAGAACATTTACCAGTACTGCTAATGAGATTTTAATGCAACATTTTGGTTTATTTGAAAATACATTCTGAATTTAAAGTGCTTTCTGAGAGATACCAGATGACACAGAGGTTAGTTTATGTGACAGCTACACGATTTTTATCACGACGCTACTAATGAGTGACAATTTACAATGTTGCTTTTGCGGTGTATCTGTTTTATATCTGCACAGTTTTCTGAATTCTTCTGGAAATCAAAACATGTTTTATTAGTAACTTTTGTGGTATAGCTACAAGGAGACAGCCTTTTCCATAGCACAACAATACGTTACAGCGCAGTACTTTCATCATCACAACAATAAGCGTAATAACTAAGATATCTCTACGCAAAGCATTTCACTTTTGTTTATCATGAGGTAAGTACATTGACTTCTGCAGAACTTAGCTTTCGGAGGACGATAACTACGACACTTCCACAGAGATTATGTTACAAGACGCACAGTTTAGCGCTACAGTACACGTATTTGAGTGATCAATTTTATACTTAAAACATTTATTTTTAAAGATTTTTGAATTACAAAGAAAGTTTTGCGTGATACATTTCATTCCATTGCTGTAATCTGTAACACCTGAGGGTATAATTACATTAATCCTCAGGGGGGTACACGCTTACTTTGTGTACCATGTGTGTGGCAACCACAAGGAACCCTAGCTAATATGGTATTTGCTTATACAACTTTACACATCGGTACCATATTTCTCTAACACAGAATTACACAGCTATCTGATTATTTGACAGAGAAACAAACATTCTTTTTACTACATCAGTGACACATGTTTACGCAATACACAGTTGGGTAACTTCACACTTATGAAACTGTATTTTGTCTGTACTTTGAGAAACGCTCATATTTTTCGGAATCATTGTGATACTATGAGAGCTTTGAATGACGTATTTCGTAAGGGAGCATGATTTTAAAGTACGTTTGAGGTAGATGACACTATTGAAATGAGCAGAGAATTTTTTTAGGCTCAGAAATTATTGGAGGAAGTTACGACGATTTTGAGATTTGACTGAGGTGTTATGATGTTATTATTACGACGACGATGTGTATTATGTTGTTGAGGAATGTTTATTATGCCACGTATTTCTCACGATGAAATATTGAAGAAGTGTCGACGAATATGTATATGTATAATGAGGTAAGGAATAATGAGTAGTGTTTAGGGACTCTGATTTATGAAAAGGATGTTGGAAACCAAGAAACGTACTTTAAGAGTTATGAAATGTGTGACTGTATCACAATGCTGACGAATATTTTTTTTTGGACACTTATATTTATAGGATTTTGTTTCTACAGATTTGCAACGCTAATTCTTGACCTGTGAAATATTTTTAAATGAGACTGCAACGGTAGCAGAATCTCCTGTCGTAAATATTTCCGTACGAAAGTTAAGTGACCACCTGCACGTAATGCGTCAATGCGTCGCGGGCACCCAGCTGTGTCAGACGCCTGGAGAAAAAGCCATTATTGCGAGCCCTTTTCAGCGGCACAGGTAAAAAAAAAAAAGGGGACGTGGGACGTGTCAAACACCTGGAGAACAAGCCATTAGGGTGTGCCTTTCATCGCTAATGCGACACCCTCGTTACTTGAAAACATATGATTACTCGCACTTTGTGCTAATTACTGAAATGCTTATGAATTGATGGGAAATATTCGTACATCTGCACACCTGATTATGACAAGCGTCTTTCTATGAGAGTTGAGAGAATTTCTACTAACTTATGAAATGTCACATGACTACTGAATGATATTTTTATGCTTTGCTTTTCATAGTTGCTTATTTCATTTGATATCTGGTTTCCAGCTGTGTTGCAGCATTGCTTTTATAAAATGAAATGCATTTGCTAATGTGAACACTTTCTGTCAACAGATCTATTAAATAATTATTTTATGATCCACATTCTTTAAAAAAGGAGCACT
The DNA here is from genome assembly GCF_023864345.2 of Schistocerca serialis cubense. Taxonomy (NCBI): domain Eukaryota; kingdom Metazoa; phylum Arthropoda; class Insecta; order Orthoptera; family Acrididae; genus Schistocerca; species Schistocerca serialis. The sequence goes on along the minus strand of NC_064641.1, from coordinate 1,332,032 downwards.
TGGAATGGAGAGAACAATAAGAAGGGACTAATACCAGTAACTGCATCTATAATTTTCTTTTCAAGTACTTGGTAATTTCTTTTGTAGAATAAATTGTGATGCATCACTCTAATGTTAAGATGTGACATAGGTATTAGACATGGCCATTTTAGTGTAATATTTTTTCTGCTTGCGCTATGTCATGTTTAGGTATAAGTTGCTGCTGTTTGCCAGGCATAGTGTTATTGAATTTGACTTTTGCTAATTTATACTGTAGCTTGCTTTGCAATTTTCCATCTTTTCATTGCTGTTTATAATAATTGTTTTACGTGCTGCTGCATTGCCTCGTCCCTTAGTTTAGCATCTGAGCTCAGTAGATTTAAGTTTGCTTAAGAGGGGGTAGACTATATGAGAAACTGACTATGGAGAATAGGTAAAGAATGCATTGCGAAGTTATATAAAAAGGATTTGGGCCCAAATGAGTATTGTACAATCAGAAATAATTATTTTGAAAGAAATATGAACAGAATACAGAAAGCATGCTTGGATAGGATTTTTTTGGTGGAAACAAAGGATGAAATAAGAGGAAAGATATATGAAGTTTTGGGTTGGACTGCAGTACCAAATGTTACACTGAAAACGAACCCTGTCCTTTCCTATTGGTGTTATCCTACTATGTGTGTGTGTACCCTTGTGTATTTGTTTTCTTCCTGTCTCTGCGTACAGTTTCATAGAATTTTTTTCTCTTTTAATATTAAGCTACATTCACTATGATGAGGAATACTGTTATCCTCGAATATAATTGGCATTAATAATAAGTTATTTACCTTATAAATATGCTTACACATTATTTATTCTGTTTAATGCTCATGTGTGAAGTTGATGTTTCAAAAATTATTGTGATCTTTTATGTATGTACTCATGTCATAATTCCACTGATGTATATGTTTATTTCTATTCTTTTGTAAAGCCTGTACTACAAATGTTATCTGTATTATTATGTTTTTAATGATGTTTTCTGTGTCTTTGTAATTGTATTTTTATGTTACCAAATTGTAATTGTTACCAGTTCTTCAAATTAAGTTACCTTTCACTGCACACGTTTCTGTTGGTCATAGTATATGGACAATATGTGAGAAGTAGGGACTGTTAGTGTCTGCACGTGTGTTACTAATTCAGCAAGGGACTGGATAACAGCATTGCTCGTTCTAAGGACAATTCCAAAAACGTTGTGAGTGCACAAGTGGTGGTTTATGGACTTGCTATATTCTCCGCAAGACTCTTCGATGGTGAATGTGCACCTGCACAATCGCAACAGATGGCTGCTGGCCATCTCTTCAAGGACTACAGTGGGTCTACATCTTTGATGATCCATCAATACCAATATCTCTACAAGGACTGCAGTGGGTCTGCACCTCTGGTGGCCCACCAATACCATTATCTCTACAAGGACAACAGTAGGTCTACATCTTTGATGACCCACCAACGCCATTATTTCTACAAGGACTGCAGTGGGTCTGCACCTCTGGTGGCCCACCAATACCACAATCTCTACCAGGACTCCAGTGGGTCTGCTCTGTGATGACCTACCTACCAATATTCTTCCAAACTTCGAATGACTCTGCTGTGGGTTTGCTCTGTTGTGGCCCATTACCTGTCAGCATGTCGAGAGTCAGCACTGTCTTTCCATTGGAAGGACAACACTACTTCTTCAAGACTGCATGGAAATCCACTACTTCTATGTGCATTTTCTTTTACTGCTTGGACTTTGAGAAAAACTCTGCATTTTTACTGTGATGAACAATGTGGACTGTCTTTATGGACTGTGAGAAATTTTGATCTTTTGACCAACATAATATTAATAAGTGTGTGCATTTTATATCTTTGTTACTGTAATTGTGAAAAATTTTTGTCAAATCTGTATTGGCCAGTGCCCAACACCATTTGTAAAAAATTTTTGTGGGGAGCATGGGGGCTATGTAAGTAGGCTGTTTATGTTTTCTTATTGGCAACGTTACGTAGCGCTCAATATGAAAATCACTGGCTGTGCTGTGTGCAGTCTGTCGCTAGTTTGCATTGTTGTCTGCCATTGTAGTGTTGGGCAGCGGCAGCTGGATGTGAACAGCGCGTAGCGTTGGGCAGTTGGAGGTGAGCCGCCAGCAGTGGTGGATGTGGGGAGAGAGATGGCGGAGTTTTGTAATTTTTCATGAACTGATATATTTATATATGATGATATCAAGGTAAATACATTGTTTGTTCTCTATTAATATCTTTCATTTGCTAACTATCCCTATCAGTAGTTAGTGCCTTCAGTAGTTTGAATCTTTTATTTAGCTGGCAGTAGTGGCGCTCGCTGTATTGCAGTAGCTTGAGCAGCGAAGATTTTTGTGAGGTAAGTGATTTGTGAAAGGTATAGTTTAATGTTTGTCAGGGCCATTCTTTAGTAGGAAATTTTGAAAGTCAGATTGCGTTGCGCTAAAAATATTGTGTGTCAGGTTAAGCACAGTCCTGTATAAATAGTTCAAAGGGGACGTTTCACAACTTACAATGCGAGGCTGTAATAGGGAAGTGAAATCAGCGCAAAACAGACACCAAAAGGAGCGAGAAAAGGTGGTGTCGCTATTCAGCGAGCCTCCTCTCATCTACTGGCTTCTGTTTCGCGGTGTAATGACAACCGTGAGCTCGCAGTTCGATGGCGGTACAGTCGCGTCCACTTTAATTATTTGCGCACGCAGCCGAGACGCCTATTCAGTATTTAAGCGTCAAATGAAGCAAGTACAAAGTGGACTGTTGCAACTGGTCCAGCTTTGATCTTTCATCCATATCAAATAACCTTCCAGCAGAGGGTCCGCCCCCCTTGTGATTGGCGGTCGCCGTAAGAGCAATTTTCTTTTTGAATCTCTTTGTAGCTGGACTCGGCGCGTTATGGCGCGCGGAAATTTCCAACAACGGCAACAGAAGTTGAACAATTTCGACAACCGCTTGTCAGAGCGCGGTCAGAAGTCCTGTCGTACTTAATTACTAGGGGATTACGATCCGACATATGAACTTTTTTTAATTAACTGTCGATTGTCTTGTTTACAAGTATATGCATATAAATGAGAGTGAGCTTCATATTAGGTTCCCGAAAATTGACGGAAAAAATTTAATGGTGTTTACTAACGTGTCGTTTTCAATTCAGCTAATGATGGCCCCTCATCCATCACCGGTTATTTTACCAATCGAAACTGTTGACGCATAATTCTCGTGACTACACGACACAGTACTGTTTACAGTTTAAAAAACTATGCCTTTTTTACGGCGTAAAATAGGACACATTTATTCAGATAACTGACACGAGAGTGACGTGTTGCATCACCTCGTTTCTTCAAAGACAGTTCGATGTTCACTTATAAACATAGTGGACGTTAATGTAATCAATGATCTCTACCGAGTTCTCCATTACATGAAAAATACGACCTATTTAGTTAAGATACGAGTTGCACAACATCGCAAGGAAGGACTTTTCTGGCAGTTCAACGTGGTGTTATAAAGGCACTGTGCGTTGTACCCAAGTGAGGGAAGACAATGTAGAGCGCCTGAAGCATTAAAACCGACATCTTAACTTTCTCTAATTTCTTATTTATCTAATCTCGAAACATTTTGGGCTGACGATGAACATTGGAGAAATTAGTATAAAAATTTTATCCTTGCGCACGTCACCTAATGCTCTTTTATAATTCTTTTTTCAATGTAGAAAATTTATTAAATTAGTTAACGTGTGTAACGAGATAGGCATGATGTTTAGAAGAACTCCGCTTACAGCAGGTAAAATTGATGTTTGTTAAAAGACGACCGGTTTCGCAGCTTCAAGCCACATCATCAGGTGAACCTACACGGTAAAAAGCAAAGCACAGGTTCACCACATTTTTGTTGACATTAAAATTAAGAAAGGAATATCTAAAATGTACTCCCATCGTTAATAGATCATAGATATACCTGTTGCTCCAAGTCAAAATTTACTATTCAGGGAATATCGTCAATATTATGGCAAGCAAAGGTAAAGAAGACGTGCTCCATTTCCATTACTTAAAATTTGCCTGCATCTAGAAAGAAAAAAGGAAATATCTCACAGTGAGCGACGTTGAATTTTTTTTTTTTTTTTTTAAGGGGCCGGATTGGTGATGAAGAATCATCACTGATGACATGACTAGTTGTGGCACATGCAGATTACTGTGTGGAGAGTGTTAGGCGGCGGTGTCCTGCCAGCGTGAGAGCAGGGCGAGGCAAAATCGGCCCACACGAACCACAAAGAGAGAGGCTGGCTGGCTGGCGGAACGGAAGTTGTCCATGTGGACAGTATGACGTCATATACTCATGACTAGGAGCGCTGGATCGCTACTTTTTACACGCGCGAATAATACTGAATTTTTTTACATACTAACACCTAATCATACAAATTATCTGATATATTCAAAATATGATTTATTTGCTTTTTTGTGCGGTAGTTTTAAATTTTCTGGAGGGCTTGCGATGCTGTGGCCCTCATCGCGTAAGTGCGCTCTTAATGCAGATCGCGGGTTATTTAGGTAGAGGTGTTCATGAAATCTTATTCAAAATGACCTACTGATTTGTCCGATATATTTCTTAGGGCAATCACTGCATGTAATGCACTATACACACGCTGCATTATATTTATTTACCACTGATTTTTCCTTGTGGCTGAGTTTTGTGCCTGGATCTGAAATAGTAAAACACGCTGGAATAACGTTTTTGGATCTCACACATTTGCCTGTTTTCTCGTGTATTGCACCCAGGTGTGGTATTCTACAAAAAACAGAGCGTTCCCTCGTCTGGTCGACTGGTCTACGCGTTGTAAAATCCGCCTCTAATCCGCTATCGGAAGAAAGGTTTCTCTTTTTCAATATACTTGTATTAACTGCGTTAGCAAATTAAGGATCGTAACCGCTTTGATGTGCTATGTACTGTATAACCTCATATTTAGCCACTTGACCTTCTATGGTAAGGGACACTTCATACATATGGTTTAACACGACCGGTAGGTCATTTCGAATAAGATTTCTGGAGCACCTTAACTTAAATAATCCGCGATCTGCATTAACAGCGGATTTTTGGCATGGGGGCCTCAGCACCAGATGCCTTCAGAAAATTTAAAAATAATACACAAAACGGAAAATAACAAGAAAATAACGATATTTTTAATTTATTAGAGCAAGTGGAAATTTTTAGATGCAAGAAAGAAAACGTTCGCGTTGAATAATCAACTGGAATTAAAGCACCATAGCCTTCTGGCTGACTTTGATTACTTGTATAATTAGGTATTAGTATATAAGCAAGTTCTGTATTATTTTCGCTTGTAAAGGTAGGGTCCCAGCGTTCATAGTCATGAGTGTATGACGTCGCATTGCCCACATGGACAGGTTCAGTTCCGCCAACCAGCCAGCCAGCCAGTCTCTCTATGTCGTTGTACGGGCTGCTTTTGCCTCGCCCTGCTCTCACACTGGTAGGACACCGCCGCCCAACACTCTCCACACAGTAATCTGCATGTGCCACAACTAGTCATGTCATCAGTGACGATTCTTCATCGCCAATCCGGCCTGTTTTTTTACAAAAAAAATCAGCGTCCCTCATTATAAAATATTTTATTTTTTATTTTTAGATGAAGGCAAATTTCAAACAATGGAGCATGTCTTCTTTACCTTTCGCTTGCCATAATATTGACTAAATACTCTTAATAGTAAATTTTGACTAATAGCGATGGGGATGCCTATGATCTTCTAACGCTGTCAGTACAGTTTAGACATTCCTTCATTAACTTTAATACCCACAGAAATGTGGTACACCTCTACTTAGCTTTTTACCGTTTGCGTTCACCTGATGACGTGGCTTGAAGCTGTGAAACCGGTCGTGTTTTAATAGACATCAATTTTACCAGCAGTAAGCGGAGTTCTTCCAAACATCATCCCTTTGAACAGTTGCGGTTGCCCGGATTATGAAATAGTTTGTAAGGAGAAAGACTTTATTTTGTAATTTTTTTTTAGAAAAGAAGTACGCAAGAATGTAGTTAGGCAGCAGCCTGAAAATATAAAGAGCCAAGGCTAAAACACTAATCCGTCTTAGGCCTTTTTTCCGTCACTCATCGCTTTTAACCATGATTTTTTACTGTCAAAAAAATCGAAGAAAAAATCTGTCAGTACCGACTACTCTTTCTTACACAACTCCGTTCTTGGGATAAGATATTGCAAAATTTACTGTAGAACTCCCGAGGCTGTTGAAAAAGAAATGGCCTTACATAACATCTTCGAGGCACACATTGTTCTGTCTGTTGACTTCTCCAAGTTTTATTACTATCTTTGAAACGCAAATTATCTTCTTTCGTTACCAGTATATTTTATTGATATAAACAAGAGCTTACATGCCCTCTGCTTAGCACTTGAACTGTGATTCTCTTATACTGACGAGACCTTGATTAATGGCAGTTGAAACTTCAGAATGAAACACTGAGACACAGCCCATGAGCCATCTAGTAATCAATGTTTTAAACATAGGCTCCATAATTTGGCACTTGGAACAATTCTCGGGGCCTGGAACAGTGTACCGAGAACACAACACAATTTTGCGGGAAAATCGCACTTAAGGGAGACACCTTTGGCCTCGAACGCTCGAACCGCATGAAACCATACTTAAAATAACATACAGTTCCAAAAAGAACGGTGGTCTGTGTCACTTCCATGTAAAACTCGGCACTTGTCTGCCGGCGCCATCAGATGGTGGCATGTTGAAGTTGCACTAACAGGTGTTGGAGTTGCGTGAATTGTATAGCTGCCATACGAATGTGTGTCTTTGAGTGTTCACAAGTGATGTACTGTGTAAACTGTGTACAGTGAGAACATGAAGGGAAGTAATCCTACAAATGTGGTCCAAACATTTGGGACAAAGCTGCGATGTGCAGAATATGGAAATGAAATCGGGATCAGTGATAGACAAAACCTGGAAGTTTGTGGTAAGTTCCTATGGGACCAAACTGCTATGGGTACCGGTCTCTAGCCTTAAACACTACTTAATCTAACTTACGCTCAGGACAACACACATCCATGCCCGAAAGAGGACTCGAACCTCCGACAAGGGGAGCCGTGCGAACCGTGGCAAGGCGCCTCACACCACGCGGCTACCCGCACGGAATATAATGGGGATGATACAGAAATACATGCTTGGATAGATAGACTGATTTTGAAGAACAGATGAACTTGAACCTGAAGGTGACTGTTCAAGCGGTACACAACATTCTTCCCCAGAGTAACAGGAACAGTCCAGTCAAAGTGAGTACTATCGCCACACAAAGAGTCCACAGTGTGTTAGAGGATATTGATGACAGCGTACTACAGAATATTTATCGAGACTATTACAGCTGTGGATACAATTCCTGTGACAGTCTAATAAGGCTCTGCAAGTATGTTAAAAGTATACGAGATTGTAGATTAACTCTAATATTTTTGTGTAGCAAAAGTCGAGCAGCAGCTCGTTTCAAAGGAAACAGGCTGCCACAATTACAAACTACAAAAGAGGATGTAATACCTCAATTTGATAGAGCAAGGTCGTGGAAATCTGCAGTTCACCATTGGCTCCTGCAGATGTGGTCACTAGAAGAGTCTAAGATGGGTGGCTTGGACGATTTCAAAGCCTAGATTTCTCTTGTCGACAACCTTAAGGCTTAATACAACATTTCGTCCAGACATACTATTACATTTCTCTCACGTAAGGACGTAGAAGACGTTAATAGTGTACGTCAGATAGTTCAACAATCTGCGGAGGAAATTAACATGTTTATGCAGAACAGAGAAAGGAGAAATAAAATGCTCAGAACAGTGACCAGAGTCAATTACAGTATGAAAAGTTTTCATCATCAAAACTGTCTCAAAGAAGAGAGAAAATCACAGCTAGTGTGTTGGAGTTTGTAATAGCTCTATCCAAATTTCGTAATTGATGTGGCTTTATCAATGATAGGTAGACAAGCAAAAAAGTTGTACATTTGTTTCCAAGAAACACAAGCAACTTTTGCCCAAATAAAAACATCAAAAAAAGTTTTGCATCACTGCGGTTCCGAGAGTTCCGGAACCTGCATAGAAAATTGGAATAGAGATCAACATAAACATCATTTCCGCCTTTTTATTGCTCATGAGAACCACACATTGCATGTTATACTACCATGCAGTCAGACCTACAGAGGTGGTGTTCCAGATTGCTGCACACCAATTACCTCTATTACCCAGTCGTACGCCCCCTTGCATTTATGTATGTCTGTATTCGTTGTGCCATACTATCCAAAAGTCAATCAAGGCACTGTTGGTCCAGATTGTCCCACTCCTCAACCGCGACTCGATGTGGATCCCTCAGAGTGGTTGGTCGGTCAAGTCGTCCATAAACAACCCTTTTCAACCCACCCCGGGCATGTTCGATAGGATTAATGTCTGGAGAACATGCTGGCCACTCTAGTCGAGCGATGTCGTTATCCTGAAGCACGTCATTCACAAGATGTACACGCTGGGGGTGCGAATTGTCGTCTATGCCTCGCCCATATGCTGCCGACGTGGTTGCACTATCGGTCGGAGGATGGCATTCACGCATTGTACAGCCTTTACGGCGCCTTCCATGATCATCAGCTCCAAATGTCGGCCCCACAGCAGAGAACCTCCACCTTACTGCACTCGCTGGACAATGTATAAGGCGTTCAGCCTGACTGGATTGCCTCCAAACACGTCTCCGACCATTGTCTGGTTGAAGGCATATGTGACACTCGTCGGTGAAGAGGACGTGATGCCAATCCTGAGCGGTCCATTCCGCATGTTGTTAGGCCCATCTGTACCACGGGGCATGATGTCGTGGTTGCAAAGAAGGACCTCGCCATGGATGTCGGGAGTGAAGTTGCGCATCAAGCAGCCTATTGCACACAGTTTGAGTCGTAACACGACGTCCTGTGGCTGGACAGAAAGCATTATTCAACGTGGTGGCGTTGCTGTCACAGTTCCTCAGAGCATTAATCCGTAGGTAGCGGTCATCCACTGCAGTAGCAGCCCTTGGGCGGCCTGAGCGAGGCATGTCATCGACACTTCTTGTGTCTCTGTATCTCTTCCACGTCCGAACGACATCGCTTTGTTTCACTCCGAGACGTCTCAACACTTCCCTTGTTGAGAGCCCTTCCTGGCACAAAGTAACAATGCTGACGCTATCGATCCACGGTATTGACCGTCTAGGCATGGTTGACCTACAGACAACACGAGCCCTATATCCGCTTCCTGGTGGAATGACTGGAACTGATAGGCCGTCGGACCCCCTCCATCTAATAGATGCTGCTTATGCATGGTTGTTTACGTCATTGGGTAGCTACAGTGACATCTCTGAACAGTCAAAGGGACTGTGTCTGTGATGCAATACCCATAGTCAACGTCTAACTTGAGGAGTTCTGGGAACTGCGGTGATGCAAAACGTTTTTCGATGTGTGTATTTCAAAAGAACTCGAAACAATATGCCCACTAAACATTCATTTGGAGGTCATCTAAAGTGGAAAAATGACTAAAGAACACATGAAACGTTTTCTGATTTTAGCTCTTGGCGAACATGTAGAAATTAGAAAGAACCTGATGCTTGTGATTCCTGGTGAGGTGATAGAGATTGTATCGTTACTGTCGCATGTTTCACAATCAAAGATGTTTGCTGAAGATATTGCCACCGAAAACAACAAAATTTTGCCAACCCGTTGATGTTTACTTCTTTCGCCAATATACGCTGTATATCAGAAGAACTGGTGATTCAGTAAGACTACTGTGTGCCAAACCACAATTGAAGATACATGATCTTTATTTCATCATCAAACTTCAGTCTCCGATTTACAATCAGTTTTCTGCACCAAAATTTGAAAATATGTTGTAATATGCTTGGTGAAAGGGAGATTTTATTACACTGACATAAAGATATCATGATTTGAAAATGTAATTAGTGCGGTTTTTTTATAATGGACTGCTGGAATACGAAAGTGATTGTGAATGTAAAAAGGTGGCTTTAATGAGGTTTGCACACTGTTCTCTTCCACTTTGTGTTATCCACTTTATCGAAATACCGCATCTACACTATGAGCACTAAAATAAGATCTATCAGGTGTGTAGTATATGTGTGTTTGCGCTTTTTTAATCACTTTAAGCAAAGGTGTTTAGCACTGTTGAATGAAAATGTAATGATACACTGTGATCATTGAAATATGTATAATTTCCCTGATATGCTACTGCCACCCTGTTACTTCGTTTCTCTCGGTTAAAATGTCACTTGTAGTAGAATGGAACGATTTGCAAGTAAAGTGACAGATCTCTCTTTTTTTTTTTTTTTTTTTTTTTTTTTTTTTTTTTTTTTTTTTTTTTTTTTTTTTTGTTCGAGACTCATTCTAAGCATAGTTTTGTGCTGTTCCGAGCCCTCGAGGTCATTGTTTGTCTGACATTTTCATTCTTCAAATGGAACGTATCCAACAGAATGAATTTTCACTCTGTACCGGTGTGCTTGATGATTAGTGGCATAGGTGTCGTATACAAAAAGGCACATAGGCCCGTTATTCTATGATTACATAATTACCGAAGAATCACTGGAAGCCATCCCAACTATTTACTATCTGTCAGTGCACGTAGAGTGATTTCAAGTGTGTTGCTTAAAACTTATCGTAGCCCGGGTGGATGCCAGACTGAGATTCATGGCATAATCGTCAAGAAGGGCAGTCCGCCCGCCAAGTAGGTGTAAGGACTACTGCCATTTCTGATGTGATATTGTATCCTACAACTATCACTGGCTTCTAGAATTTTCTAATATGAGGGCGTTTTTTCGTTCGTAGGCGTAAAGTGTTTGAGTAATTCATTTATTTCGAGGATAGGGGCGCTAATTAGTTATGACATATAATTATGGTTGAAGCAGTAATGGCCATAGAAAACACCTAGTAGGTGATCATGAACGTGGCTTAGTGGCTTTAGTGGTATATGTTGGAGGACACCCAATTGATATCCAAATGTCACCTAGGGAGTTCACAGTGTGGCCAACATATGCCAGAGCCCGGTATAATTTTTATAAAGTTATATGATACTGTATAAAACAAAACTCAGCGGATGATACATAAATCACTCGTACTCATAAAAAGAATGCATTTTGTTTCCAAAAATGAAATGTAGTTCGACAACCAAACAGCTTAAATCAATAAGATTCCACTCATCCAGCAAACGACAGACTTCTGATCATTCGTAGGATGAAAGGAAAATGGTATCCTTCTGTAAAGGTGATTGATTACAAAAGTTCATGAGAGCATTCTTAGAATTTTCCTGTCCAGTATGTTTACCAAGATTCACAAAAAATACGGGACACACCCACCTGTAGAGAATAATTTTAATCTAATTTATGCGCTGGCTGAACTTACATGTTGTTAGCAGCTTTATTTCTGTTTTCAGCCACAGTTTTTCTTCTTTGCGCATTATATGTATTGCTATACTACTGCTTGAATGTATTGTCACTTTTATGTAATTTGAAATTAGATATAACGGTTAAGTGTTTCTTGAATCTTATGTGGCAACTGTTTCTTTCTTTTTCCCCCTTATAGTCCACTTGTGCAGAAACACAAGAAGAACTATATACTAAACAGACAGCTACTCAAAATGCAGGTAGAAGCAGCAAACAGAATGGAATCCGCCATAGACGACAGTATGTACAAGCATACCTAAGACATCGTCGGTAAGGAGTGTTTTATTATTTGCAGTTGGCATGACAAGAAACTTCAGACTTTTAGATTCAAACAAAATAACAAATATGACCTTGTAACAACTGACAAAAGCGCACATTTTACAGCAGAATGGTAAACAACGCGGACATAAACTCAATGAAAGGGAAAATAGTGTACTGCAAAAACAGAACTGAAATACAACATAAAACCCAACCTCAACAACCACATACTAATACAGATAATAATTGCAAATTGAAGTGCAACTGATACTGCAAAATTCATTTGAAACACAAAAGCAGCAAAAGGTCACAGTGTAAGAAAACTTCTTGAATAACATATTAAAAAATAAAGTTTAGATTTAAATATACTAGAAATGGTACAAGAAACAAAATCTATAAACAAACTGAAAATCAATCAGTCCATAGTTACAAGGGAAGAAAAGGCAGTACATTAGTCACAATGAAAAAAAGGGAGCAGAAAGACATGAATTTCTTGATGCTAATAATATTCAGCACATAAAAAAGTACAACATAACTATTTAAATATAAAATTAAAGATGTCTTAAGGAATAGACATTTACGCTTGAAAGGAACCACAAAGAATATCGCACATATATGGACGCAAAAGTACCACGTTTAGGAGCACAACCAGAAATACACACAGTAGGAAACCCAATAAGGTCATCAGTAAACTCTGTAAGTAGTCCAATATACAAACTGTCATAGACACTGAATAAAATACTGATGAAAAATTACACCTAATGAAGAAACAACAGTGCATTGATTGGCGACTTCGTGGAGTGTTCTGTGCATCACAACCAAATAGTGAATAGAATTGGAAGGAAAATCAGCATTGGCCGTATTTTGTTGTTTTATTGTCAGCAAAATCGATTTTCGGTCACTTAGTGACCATCCTCAGTGCTAGAAGTTAAAAATGTTTCACATAACGATCAGAGATTATAAAACAGAAAATCACAACTACACTTGCGTATGAACATAACAGTTGGTAGGAACAAACCTGTAATATACAATTAAAATTTGTAGGCACTGGTATCAAGCTATAACCACAAGCTTAGAGCGATCACATAAACTGAGGCTGCTGTTTACATGCACCTGTTCAGCAGACCTCGGTGTGACAGGGCTTGGAACGCCCTCTGTGGCATGTGCCACGTGAAGACCTAATATTATTGGTTTTGCAAGGTATTAACACAAAATACCTCTTGTGCATTTGTGAATCATGAGGTAATTCAAATTTAAAACGTGGGTAAAAAACATAGCAGACGAAGGGGGAAGGAGACATCTAAAACACACTGGCGTATTGTTTTTAAAAAACCAACTTACAAACCATAAAACACATCTATAAAAAGTCGTCAGAGTTAAAGAGAAAAAAAGGAAAAAGAATAATATATGACTTACAGGAAATGAGGTATAGCACAGTGTTTTAAAAAACATTGTACCCACCATCTGGCGTGGGAAGTTAAAAGTACAACGTTTGTGCATTACGTAAAATGTTACGTTAAGACTAAGGAGTCAAATATATAAAATAGTCACAGTACGAATATGCCATTACGTATTAATTTAAATGCTGTAAAACACAATATTCAATACAAAAAAGTTTTGAAGGTGTAGACAAACAATTTTGTTATCATATTTAACCGACATGATGATGTACCTCTCGTTTGTCCCTTTGGACAAGGTAACATTATTATAACAATGGTTATATGCTTCCGCATAAGCATTGGGTCAGAACCCATACATACATGACAAACATATACGGTTGCTTAATGTAAAACATAGCACCCACAATTTAGCGTGGGAAGTTAGAAGGAATCAAATATATAAAAAATAGTAATAGTACGAAAAATGCCACTAAGTAACAATTCAAACGCCATGAAACAATATTCATTACAACAACAAAAATGGTTTGAGGGTGTAGACTAACAATTTTGTTATCATATTTAACGACGCGATCATGTACATATCATTCGTCCCATTTGCACAGGCTATCATTTTTTATAACACTGTTGTACGCTTCCACATAAGTACTGGGTCAGAACCCATAAATACATTCACAGGTTGATAAAACGGTAATAAAATTGCCAAGCAACCGGTTTTGAATACTAATAAAAATAATTTGATTTTACATAACTTATAGTAGCCGTGGGACCCATATGCAATAAAAGCAGACTTAAGAAGTACCTATAATTCTAATTGTTTAACTGAAATACATTTAAAATACAAGGTGTGAACAAGTAGTATACATCATACATCGAGCAACCATCACGAGGAAGGACGGGTTATAGTGCCACTTATTCCGGAAATGTACATTGTACTGTAGAGAAGTTAAAAACACGTTATGCACGATATCCAGCACTCATTCAAACACAAAAGGAATTGTTAGCATACATTAAAAATAATTACATAAAAGTGAAAATAAGTTCAAATCACTTTGTGTCAACGCCTAAGAGCTGTCGACTGTAGTAAAATTATGTTCAATAGGCGTCCATAAGTTCTGAAAATTGAGGAACAAAAGGGAGCATACTTTTTAAAAACAAAAATTAGTAACGTTATTAAAACAAACCGAAACATATGTGTCTATGTGTTGAGATAGTTGGAATAGCGGCCATTGTAAGTGTTCTGGTAGTAACTATGACTGAGGCGTTGTATATAAGGGGTAACAAGCAACTGACTGCGAATTGTCAATTGTGATGATTGGCAATAAGTTATCAACTTCTTTCATAGGAAATCGGAGAAGCATTCCCAAAAATGTGTGCTTCTCGATATCATTTGCTCATTAAGTAGCGCTATATCTGGAGATTCCTGATGGCAAAAAATCTCCATCTCTTCCATAAGGTCGCGAAAGCGTCCTTTTTTAACCCTTGTGCAACAACTTCAATTGCGATGTCAAATCTGGAGTTGTATGACCAGTAGCTATGAGGTGGATGGCGAAATTCGATTTTTCCGCAATATCTTTCCTCTCAAGTGCTACGTGTTCGCGGAGCCTCGTTTCTAATTTTCCTCTAGTTTGCCCTATGTAACGCGCATTACACGTGGCACACATAAGTTTGTAAACACCTGATTCATGTAAGACGTTGCGTTCATGAATGTTATTCCTTAAAAGCACGCCTAATCTGTTCGTCGCTGAGAAACCCACATTAATATTCCTCTTCTTGAATACTCTGGCAATTTTACTGCTAATGGGACCATAGAAAGGCAAAGTGATAAATTTGTGGTTTCTAGCTTCACTTGTCTTATTCTGACTTAAATTATCTTTACTATATTTATTGGATACCATCTCATAAATGTCCATTACGTATTATAACGGGTAATTATTATTTATTACGATGTGTTTGACTATGTTCAACTCTTTCTCGTGGTTTCCAGTGGATAATGGTAATCGGAACATACGATTAAACGCAAAATGGAAAAACACTTTTTTGTTTATATCTCATTTCCTGTTAGTCATATATTATTCTTTTTTTCTTTTTTTTCTCTCTTCAACTTGTCCCGCACTCTGACAAGTATACTGAGTACATTACAACCTACACACGTAACAAACGCAATAGCCACATATTTACACAATATACGGAAACCATTTGGAAAAGTAGAACAAAGCGTCAGAATACTCTACTGACTAAATAAAGGTCATAAAATGATCTGTTGGAAAAACTGGAGATATATTCACATTGCAAAAAATACGATGCAGAATTTTTAGTAAAATCTGGAAAGTGAATTCCTTTAGATGCTTCTACAGTATACTAAAATTAAAATTGTGACACACTGAAATATGTACCACAATCAACGTATATAATAAATAATGATGCATATTATTTAGTAAATACCCCCTGTTAAAAACATTTTTGTAGCTGTTTATGTACATTTGCTGATTTCAACGTATATTATTATATGTGATGTTTCATAGGTGTCAGTTTCTTCACAGGTGGACGACAAGAAAACTGTAAACATTTCCATTCAAATTTTCACCACAAACTGTATATAAAGATTGTTCATAAATTACAGTTACAGAGGTTTTTATACATTCCAGTTAACGAACAGAACAATACACTTCACACATAGAAAACATGACGAATAAATACCAGAGCACAGAAAAACACTCTCGAAAATGGGAATAGTTTTCTAAAACCGTCGTGCAAAATGCAAACAAAGAGAAAATGGGAAAGGTACCAGAAAAGTTATTTCATAAACAGATCTATTTATCTTATAATATTACACAAGTCTGTTTGATCCATACCAAGGAGGAGTAACAGGGGAAACTATGTATACAAAAAAGAGCAGGAGTGGTTCAAATGGTTGAAATGGCTCTGAGCACTATGCGACTTAAGTTCTGAGGTCATCAGTCCCCTAGAAGTTAGAACTGCTTAAACCTAACTAACCTAAGGACATCACACACATCCATGCCCGAGGCAGGATTCGAACCTGCGATCGTAGCGGTCACGCGGTTCCAGACTGAAGCGCCTAGAACCGCACGGCCACACCGGCCGGCAGGAGGAGTGGTCATCGGTATGTTTGATGCATGTGACGGCATGAAGGAGGTGCTGAAACAAAACTGTTGTGGTATGCGATCGAATATAGGCACAAACCATTCTTCCAGAGCTTCAAAATCCAGCTTTATGTGAGGAATCTAGGAAGATGCTACTAATCCCTTCGCATCGTTCCCGTAGATTCATGGAAACAAGACTACTTACAGCCCGCATAATTGTGTTTAAGCTATTATTCTTCCCTCGCTTCATACGTACATGGAACAGGAAGAAATTGCAGTAACTAAACTATGGATAGTACTCTCTGCCGCCCATATTGCGGTGGCTTGCGGAGTATGGATATAGATGTATAATACCCGTAGATCCATAGATGGTCAACATTTTGGCAGATCAGAGCCGAATTGTTGATTTCCAGTCACCCATATGAGAGTCTAGTTAAAGACTATCCGATTCACAAATGAATAGCGCACAACGTTCCTCAACGTCTGTGAGGAAACGAAGAGCAACCAACAATATAAACAGAAAGAAAACGGGAATTATAGATTGCATATCATTAGCGGACCCTGCCAAGACGGACGTAAATGATGTACTGAAAGAAAACGAAGATCTTGTAAACTCATATTAAGATTTATATTGCGTCATACTGATACCATTTTAAGTAAGTTATTCTACTTGTTACTTTTTAACGAAGACGAGTCTTCAACTCGGAGTTTATAGTTTGAGAACATCTAAACACAGAGGTCATATCAAGGACATTCAGACCCTAAAAAGCGGTGTGAATGGAAGCCTCTTACGGAGGTCCTCATATTCTGTCAGCGGTGGCCCACGACGTGTAGCAGTTGACTAGTATTTGTATTGGTAGTATGAAGAGTATTGATAATAGATTTTGAAAACTTTTGTACCTTTCGCATATGTCTTAATATATGTTGCTGACAAACAAGTAGTACACCAGGAACGACGACTCGAATTTGATCCGATGACATCATATGCCACCTGGGGGACAGAAATTGTACTTATAATGGTAGAAGCCGACCTCGGGGAAGATTAGTTTGGATACCGTAGAAATATTGGAACACGTGAGGCAATACTGACCCTACGAGTTATCTTAGAAGAAAATTTAAGGAAAGGCAAACCTACGTTTCTAGCATTTGTAGACTTAGAGAAAGCTTTTGACAATGTTGACTGGAATACTCTCTTTCAAATTCTGAAGGTGGCAGGGGTATAATACAGGGAGCGAAAGGCTATTTAAAATTTGTACAGAAACCAGATGGCAGTTATAAGAGTCGAGGGACATGAAAGGGAAGCAGTGGTTGGGAAGGGCCTGAGACAGGGTTGTAGCCTCTCCTCGATGTTATTGAATCTGTATATTGAGCAAGCAGTAAAGGAAACAAAATAAAAATTCAGAGTAGGTATCAAAATCCATGGAGAAGAAATAAAAACTTTGAGGTTCGCCGATGACATTGTAATTCTGTCAGAGACAGCAAAGGACTTGGAAGAGCAGTTGAACGGAATGGATAGTGCCTTGAAAGGAGGATATAAGATGAACATCAACATAAGCAAAACGAGGATAACGGAATGCAGTGGAATTAAGTCGGGTGATGCTGAGAGAATTAGATTAGGAAATGAGACACTAAAAGTAGTAAAGGAGTTATGCTATTTGGGGAGCAAAATAACTGATGATGGTCGAAGTAGAGAGGATATAAAATGTAGACTAGCAATGACAAGGAAAGCGTTTCTGAAGAAGAGAAATTTGTTAACATCGAGTATAGATTTAAGTGTCAGGAAGTGGTTTCTGAAAGTATTTGTACGGAGTGTAGCCATGTATGGAAGTGAAGTATGGACGATAAATAGTTTGGACAAGAAGAGAATAGAAGCTTTCGAAATGTGGTGCTACAGAAGAATGCTGAAGATTAGATGGGTAGATCACATAACTAATGAGGTACTGAACAGAATTGGGGAGAAGAGGAGTTTGTGGCACAACTTGACTAGGAGAAGGGATCAGTTATGTTCTGAGGCATCAAGGATTCACAAATTTAGCATTGGAGGGCAGCGTGGAGGGTAAAAATCGTAGAGGGAGACCAAAAGATGAATACACTAAGCAGATTCAGAAGGATGTAGGTTGCAGTAAGTACTGGGAGATGAAGAAGCCTGCACAGGATACAGTAGCATGGAGAGCTGCATCAAACCAATCTCAGGACTGAAGACCACCACAACAACAATGGTTTCAATGTCGTCGGCCAGCAGGTAGCCTAGTGGAATAGCTACCAAAGCGCCATCTGCGTCTACCCTTTAATATGGAACGCCCACAGTCAGAAGGGTCATTGTGGGGCAAACGTGTAAAGCAAGCAGGAAACCGCGCCACGGAGGCGCACTCGCGCTTGCTGTAGCCAACTGAGCGAGTTGGAAAGCGATCAAATTGTGGCCCTCCGAATGGCTCATGGTCCTTCTGGAAACTGCCACCCACACAAGTTTGTCGTGCTGCGTCAGTTGTGCAACGATGGTGGTGTCTGTGGTCGGGTAAACGTACTCACACCCATAGACGACGTCGTGGACGTCCAAGCAGTGCAAACGGCCGCCAGGATCGTCCTATTGTAAGGGCAACAGTGGCAGATCGTACAGTTACCACAGCACAGATAAGAGGGCTTGTGAGCCCAGACGTGTCAACAAGAACTGTAGCGAACCACTTATTAGCAGTGTAATTAAGGGCACGTACACCCTTAGCCCGTCCTCCACTCACGCCACAGCAGCGACGTGTACGGCTCGAATGGTGCCGTCAGAGGATCGCTTGGAAGATGGGATGGCGCGCCGTGGGCTCCGGCGGTGAAAGCAGATCCTGCCAGCAGACAAGTGATGGTCGTTTGAGCGCGCAGCGTAGGCCTGGCGAGTGGTGCTGCATTCGTCCAAGACAGACTGGCCGCGACCCAGGCCTCGCGCTTGATGGCGCGGTAAGCCGCAGCACTCGTTCATCTTTGGTCTTCCTGGAGGGGACGCCAACCAGCGCTCGGTACGTGGCAGAATGTTGTTAGACCCGTTCTTTTGCCATTTTCCCGCAACAGGAAAATGACGTGTAGTTCCAACAGGATAAAGCTCGCCGACAGACGTGCTCTACAAGACGTGCAGCAACTTTCCTGGCCAGCACGATCTCCAGATTTGTATCCAACCGAGCAGCTATGAGATTCGACGTGACGAGAAGTCACTTATGCGACTCTGCAACCAACAAGTCTTTCAGATCTACGTCAAAAGATGGAGCAGGCTTGGCATAACGTATCCCAGGACAGCATTCGCCATCTGCACAGTCAACTGGATGCCGGAGTCAGCGCCTGCATTGCCGCCTGTGGAGGCTACAGCACCTACTAACATGTGTATTTCAGCATGGGCCGATTCCAGGCACCTCAGAACCACTTACGCTATTGATCTCTAAATGTGTTAATTTCATGTACTCCACATGCACTCTTGCAACAATAAATCGTGAGTGAAATGGAAACCTCTAAAAGGATGTACAAATTTCTTTCCGTCAGTGTATAAAAAAATTGTAACAACGGAAATGACATTCTATATCTCTAATGTTCTTAAAGAAAGGAAAAAAAAGTAGTCAAATATCGCTACGCTTTACACATTTGTAGATAAACGTCTTACCGCCCGTTTTGACAGGTATATTTTGGTGTATCTTTGCTAGGAACAGAGTAATGTCAGTCTCATATTACGTAAAATGGTATTCTTCTGCATCGTTAGTGCAACCTACACACCGCTTGTTCCAGTTTCATATCATTAAAGAGGGTCGTAGTAATCTTCCTGCTCGTTAAGCGTATAACACATAATATGATATTTTATTTAACGCCTCATTTTCAATGCAGGTACGTATAATTATTTTACCGTAACACTGGCGCTAAAATTATTCTCGCTAGTTTCACATGAAATACAGCGCTATAACTTTCTGCGTGAATAATTAATAGAAATTCACCGCAATTCTGTGTGCAAAATGCCTGCAAACCAACAGATTCGCTTACTTCATTGACCACAGACGGGAACGCAGTGCCATTCAAACAGCGAGTTTTTTTATTTGAATACCTGGTTGAATGAAATATCACCTAGCAGTGTTTGTGTCCTTCACAAATGAATATGTTTGAGCTAAGCTATCATATACAACAACTCTAAAATGTTTTCATCTGTTTTAATGGTGTTGGAGAAACGAGTCAGTTTTTGCTGGATGACCGTCAGAGCTCTCACCGCTCAACTCATGGACCTTTATTGCGTCTGCCTGTTGTTTTCACGCACATCACATTTAATAGATGTTGATAGCCATTACTTTTACTTTTGCTTTCTGTGCACTTCCAGGTAACGTGCTAGCGTCTCATTGTTCACAGGAAGAAAGACTGCACTTATTTAATCTCAGTGAAGATGGAACAGAGGGGTCATTTTAGTTACTAGACTAAAATTTAAGACTGCATGTGTTTCTAACACTACAGAGTGAAGTACTTATTCACTTTTTTAGAAATACATTATTATTACGCAGAGTCTGTGAACGAGTATCTCGAAAACGACGAAGCTGATCAAACGTTCACACGTGCTACTGTAGTGAGCATCTGCGGAAAGACGTAGGACAGGGAAAGTGTCGTTAGGCGCTGAGTGGTTGGAGGTTCACGACTCTTCGCAGAACAGGAGGTTCGGAGACGTGTCTGCTCTGTCAAGTAGGATAGTTGGTGACCTGTGACATCTCTGCTGAAAGAGCACAATGATCTGTCACGGACAGGTGTTTCAGAGCACACCGTTCAGCGTACATTGTTGAACATGGAGTTCCGCAGCAGACCACCCTATGTGTTCGTATGTTGACACAACGACATCGTCAGTTACGAATGCAGTGGTCACGTTACCACCGGGATTCAACCGTCGATCAATTGAAACGCATCGGTTCTTAGGGTGAATTCAGCCACGCTAGGTCGATGGTTGTCTCAACAAACGCCGTCGAAGAGGTGAACGGCGGTTTGAAACGTGCAGCGCGCCACGGACACAGGCTGATGGGAGCCGTATTACGCTATGGGAGACATTCTCCTGCGCTTGCGTGGGACCTATGGTAGTATCCAAAGACACGCTGACAGCTGGGAACCACTTGCATCCGATCACACTTGATGTCTTCCCTGACTATGATGTTATCTCTCAGCAATATAACCGTCCGTGTCTTGGAGCCGGACCAGTGTACATTGGTTTGCGAGGCATTATAACGAACTCATGATGATGGCTCGGAGTCGAAATTCGCCTGATGTAAATCCTATGGAATCCACCCGGTTCGCTATATTACACCATCTTTGCATACGCATATCAGCGGATCGTTATTTGCGCGAATTACATGACCTGTGCGTGGACATCTAATTCCAGGTGCTTCCACAAACCTGCAAACAAACTTTTGGGTCCCTGATATGCAGAGTGAGTGGTGTATTTTATTCCAGAGACCGACAAACAAGCTTTTAACCAGGTGGTCATAATCTTTGGCTCATCAGTGTAGGTGTTTGCATTCCGCACGCCAACATTTATCGCTGGGTGGTTGAAAAATAACAAAAACAAATATAATCAATCTGACTACTGTGTCATTAAATTCCAATGGGCACATTATTTCTCCTTTGCGACATATCTCCTTTATGACTTATCTCTTCTGACTGAAGAGAACCATATGTTGATACAGTAAGGATATTGTATCCCAACGTGAGCACAATGTCTCAAGTCATGTACATACAACCAGAACCTATACCCACAGCGAGACAGAGGTAGAACAGAATGCCTTGCACGGTCAGAATAATCACTGGAACACATACTCTTTCTTACTGTCTATAGCGTAGTTCATAAAACATATTTATATGTTTTAGAGAGCTTTGTTGAAACGATCATTTCGTCTCTTACTCGAGAATTTCGTAGTATCTTATAAGTGTCAGTCACGGCCGCGGTGAGAATCCACGAACTCTAAACTCTTAGAGAAATACGCAGCGTGAAACAAATTTCGCTGCCTAATGCTAGATTGATTAGCTCGAAAAAAAATTAATGGCTTATTTCTCCGCACTGTTACACTATTAAATCAGTCTAAACGAGTAAAGGTCCCATGTTGTGCCTGTGGAACGATCGGTGTGATGGGAAATGAAGATCATAGTTCGTACGCCGAGCTAGTAGTGTAGACACTTTTATTGTTCCGAGATGACCGGTTTCAATAGTCTTGTGCTGGCATCGTCTGATCTAAGTGGAAAATAGAAAGATAATAGGGGATGGGGAGAAGACTACAATCAATTTCACTAATTATATAAAATTCCACGTACCTTACGTAACTTGTTATAAAACTGCCATGTTACATTACATGAAGTCAATGCATAAAAGGCACTCCTAACGTGTACATATCTTGATAAAAACTCAGCTGGTAAAATGCACATAGTCTATAAAATACTCGTAGCTTCCATGCATATCAGCGGTAAACATGGCTCTCCAAGGTTTGCTGCTGAGCATTACGCTGCCGGCGGTGCGTTAACATAGATGCGACATTGCTGTGTCTGTGTTATTCCGAATTTGCTTTGTACACTGAAGCTACTACAGCCGTCGTGAAAAACATGAAATGCGTTCGGAGCTGCGAGTGTGGACTGCCATCAGTTGTATAATGGATTGATGTGCCTGACGGATTTCCAGCTGGCCGTGGGCGGTCGTCTTCCCAGTTGGTCAGACCCAAACGTCCATTTGTCATGAACCATGTGTCTACAACCTGTCCTGGTATATTCATTACGTACGAGTTCTGATCAAAAAATTCCGAATTTCTAACCACAATTTTTTTTCCACGCCTACCTTTTACTTATTGTGCATGGCCTCCTTCGAAATACTCTCCTTCACAACTGATAAACGCTCCCAAAGCCTTTTCTACTTCCGGAAGCAATCTTGGTACGCCTCTTGCTGGATCGCGCTAAGGTCAGTTTCCGAATTTTCTTTTATCTCGTATATCACTGCTAATCTTCCTCCTTTTAACTGGGTTTCCAATTTGGAAAATAGAAAAAGTCCACAGAGGGCAGATCTAAAGAGTACGGACGATGACGCAGCACAGTGATTTGGTTCTTTTGTGCAACAGTCACGCACCAACAGGGACGAATGTGCGGGTGAGTTATCGTGATACAAGAGCCAGGAATTGTCTCGCCACATTTGGGCTGTTTCGTTCTCACATTTTTCCGCAGGCATCGCAACACGTACCGATAGTACCATCTATTAACAGTTTTTCCCTGTGCCACGGATTCACGATGGACTAATGCTTCAAAGTCAGAGAAAACTACCAGCATGGCTTTGACACCTGACCTGACCTGACCTGACGAGCTTTTTTTGTCTTCGACAACCTTTCCCGACCCATTGTGAGGATTGAACCTTGGTCTAAACATCACAAACGTAGACTCACGTCTCATCACCACTGATCATTCTCTTCAGGAACATCTTGTTCTCATCTGCACCATTCTAAAGCTCTTCAGAGATTGCGAGAGGAAGGTCTTTCTGGTCTTGACTCATGAGCCGTAGGACGAACTTGGCGGCAACACGATGCATTCCAAGATACTGTGTCAGCATTTCATGACATGATCCAACTGAAATGTTACATTCTTCTGCAATCTCTCGGACAGTCAGTCTTCGATTGACACGCACGAATTTGTTGACTTTTCTGGCATGATGGTCGTCAGTAGGCGTCGAAAATCGTCCTGAACGAGGGCCATCCTTAACTTCCACACGACCATTTATAACCGTATAAACAATTCGTAACACCGTGTACGGATTAAGCACTCATCATTTGGTGTGTCTCTGTAAAGGTTTTCTAGAGTTTCACGCAAAATTTAATGCACACGCGTTGCTCTTCTATACCTGCCATCTTGAAATTTGCAAACTGTGTGACACAACGTTGTACTCAATACAGCACTGAAAAATAGCTAACAGACGTACAACAACGAAACTTCCGGAAGTTACACATTAAGCGCAAGCGTTTACAGTCGTGTCAACCGTATTTCGATCCATCACATCACTGCGCGAAATTACGAATGTTCCGGAATCTTTTGAATATACCTCGTATATTGTCGTACAGGGGAGACATTTTACGTGAAAGTGGCTTGTCCGGTATCTGCGGATAAATACGATATTGCAGTGCCCATGTTATTCCGAATTGGGATGCAAAGTCCTTTCGGACACGAGTGCAAGCAATATCGTATCTGTGTCAACATTCCGCCGGCAGCGTACTGCTATGCGGTAACCTCGGGAGAGCCATATTCGCCGCCGATATGCGTGGGTGGAACGAGGATTTTTATCAACTGTGTGCACTTTATCAACTGTATGCATTTTATCAGGATACATATACTCACTATCAGTGGGAACTAAGTCTACGTCTTAAATAAGATGATACAGCTATTTATGAAAGCATTTAGTTTTACTTTAAAGCAGAACTTTTCAAGGATTTTGCTTAAGTTGTATGAGAGAAATAATTTTTCTAACGGTGTAAATGGTCCTTCTATAATACTTAAAACTGGCTGCGAGAAAGGAAACGAAAACAGCACATATTCTATGCAGAGGACAACACAGCACTTTTTTTCTCACAAACAGCTTAACAGAAAACCTGTACAGTTTTGTTTACAGAAATATGTAGCTCATGTCCGCATGAATGTATCTTACAGTATCATGTAAAAAGCTGAAGTAAATTGGTTAAGTACTTCTCGAGATTGTCGGTAACAACCTCTGCTTTTATACATCGCACATATATTTAATGATTGTATGCATTAAAAAAACTTATGGCCTATGCCTATCCAATTGTTCATTAGAGCGTCGTGGTAAAATTTGTAGCAAATTGGTCAAGTACTTACGAGATCACTGGTAAAAACGTTTCTCTTTTATACAGTACATGTATCTTTAAGGATTGTATGTCTTAAAAAATATATAGCCAATGCCTGCTTTAATATTCACTAGACTATCGTGCCGTATATATCTGCGTATATAATTTATGAATAATATATATATTGCTATCGAAAAGATCTTGACCAGTTTACTTCAAATTTTACACGATAATCCAATGAACACATACATATATAAACGTGCATTCAATATATGAAAAACATATATTGTTGTATGCTCAATTCACAATCATGTAAAATTTTGAAGTAAATTGGTCAAAAATTATTCGAGATTCTTGGAGACAATGTTTTCCATGGAGGAGTATGTGAATATTAGAAATAAGTTGCACAAGACCTTTTGCAGACTTTGGTAACTACGTTTTCCCTTTATGTACCATATGTATTCGTATACATTTTTGCTTTATATGTATATAAAAATATATAGACCAGGTCCGAATGTTTATTGGGGTGTAGTGTAAAACTTCGACGTAAATCGGTCAAGAGCTTTTCCGGATTTTTGGTAACAACGTTTTCCCTTATATATTACCTGTACTGTACTCTAAGATAACAAAACGGCGCACTGAGGAGGAATTATCCGAGTAGTACGAAAATCATCAGATCTGATGTACATTCACAGGCGTGCGACAGTAAGGTTTGTGTCCCATCACTGTACGGGGCGTCCGCAGAGACGCTGGTCATCGGGGCTCAGTTCGAAGAGGGACTCATCACTGAAGACAATTCTGCAACAGTCAGATCCAATGCCGAAGACATGTCCGTAGACGCGCCGGGCGGCGTTGGAACACCAGCCTGAGTGGCGCCCGCCATTCGACTTGAGAAATAGGAGGAGTGATAGTCTGGGGCGCCATTTTTTTTTCATAGCAGCATCTCTTCGGCTGTCATCTGCGGCACTCTTATGGGACAGCGGTACGTCGACTATATTCCGCTGCCCGTGTTGGTGCCCTTCTTCGAATGTGCACCTGAGCTTGCATTTCAGCAACATAATGTTGGCGGGCACAATTCGAGAATTTCTACTTCTGGCCTTCGTGCTTGCCAAACCCTACCTTGACTAGCAAGTGGCAGCGCCCTCCAACCCTTTCGGAATTTTGACGACGTAACGCGGCAGCTGGACAGAATTTGGCACAATATCCTTACGGAGGACATCCGACAACTCTCTCAACGAGTGCCAAGCCGAATAACTTTTTGGACAAGGGCCAGAGGTGGACCAGGGCGTTACTGACTTGCTCACTTTATGAAGCTCTTTCTTTTGAATAAACCGCACTATCATTTTCAAATTGTAATCAGTTGTTTGTCTGTACGTGAACATCATATTTAGCGATTTCCGCCCCATTTTCATAATCCCTTCTTGGTGAGTTGTCTTCAAAATTGGAACCGCTGCTGCAAGAAGGAGCTGTGCGACATAAACGAAAGATGGTAGATGTTTCTCTGCATCTGGAAATTGATTTCTATTGATTTCGCGCAAGTAGAGCCAGTATAAGGATGTGTAACTCGTTCGCTTTAAATTACAATCTGCGACAGTCGTTCTTAGGAATTAGTTACACTATGTGATGAAAAGTATCCGAACATCTGGCTGAAAATTACTTACGCGTTCGTGGCTCCCTCCAGCGGTAATGCTGGAATTCAGTACGGTTAGCCCACCTTTAACCTCGATGACACCTTCCAGTCTCGCAGGCATACGTTCAGTCATGTGCTGGAAGGTTTCTTGGGGAATGGCAGCCCATTCTTCACGGCCTGCTACACTGAGGAGAGGTATCGATGTCGGTCGGTGAGGCCCGGCACGAAGTCGGCGATACAAAACATCCCAAAGGTGTTATAGGATTCAGGTGCGGGCCAGTCCATTACAGGGATGTTATTGTCGAGTAACCACTCCGCTACAGGCCGTGCATTATGAACAGGTGCTCGATCGTGTTCAAAGATGCAATCCGCATCCTCGAATTGCTCTTAAACAGTGGGAAGCAAGGAGGTGCTTAATACATCAGTGTAGGCCTGTGCTGTGATAGTGCCACTCAAAATAAAAAGTGCTGCAAGCCCCCTTCATGAAAAACACGACCGCACCATAATACCACCGCCTCGAAATTTTACTGTTGGCACTACACACGCTGGCAGATGACGTTCACCGGGCATTCACCACACACACCCTACCATCGGATCGCCCCATTGTTATCCGTGATTCGTCACTCCACACAATATTTTTCCACTGTACAATGGTCCAATAATTACGCTCGTTACACCAAGCGAGGCGTCGCATTTACCGGCATGATGTGTGCCTTATGAGCAGCCTCTCGACCATGAAATTCAAGTTTTCTCACTTCCCGCCTAACTGTCATAGTACTTGCAGTGGATTCTGATGCAGTTTGGAATTCCTGTGTGATGGTCTGAATAGATGTCTGACTGTTACACACTACGACCGTCTTCAACTGTCGGCGATCTCTGTCAGTCAACAGACCTGTACGCTTTTGTGCCGTAGGTGTCCCTTCACGTATTCATTTCACTATCACATCGGGAACAGTGGATCTAGGGATGTTTAGGAGTATGGAAGTCTCGCTTACAGATGTATGACACAAGTGACACCTAATCACCTGACCACGTTCGAGGTCCGTGAGTTCCACGGACCTCCCTATTCTGCTCTCTCACGATGTATAATGACTACTGAGGTCACTGATAAGGAGTACCTTGCAGTAGGTGGCAGCAAAATGCACCTAATATGAAAAAGGTATGTTTTTGGGGCTGCCCGGATACTTTTCATCACATAGTGTATTCTTGGGACTGAACATAGTGATCTGATGGCTTTAGGGCGACAAAGACAACGTTATCCACACCTCGCTGAGTTTAAACGAAGTCGTGTAACACGGTTACGAGAAGCTGAATGTTCCTTCCGCGATATTGCCGAAAGACTCGGCAGGAATGTAAGCACTGTACGTGGTAGCTGTCAGCGGTGGTCACGAGGACGTAAGGACACAAGGAGACCGGGCTCGTGATTGTCACGTACCACCATCGAGACAGAAAACCATAGTGCTCAGCAAATTGCTCTGGTGCATCGTACTGCATCTGCAGAAGCAATTTGAGGAGCCGTTAGCATCACAGTAATACAGCGAACTGTTACAAATCGATTACTTCAAGGACGTCTCCGAGCAGACGCCCTGCAGCGTCCATTCCACTGACCCCAAACCTCCTACATTTCTGACTTCAGTGGTGTCAAGCGAGAGCTCGTCGGAGGCCGGGGCAGAGGTCTGCTGTGTTTTCTGATGAGAGCTGGTTCTGCCTCGGTGACAGTGGTGGCCGTGTGATGGTTAAAAGGAGGCCAGTAGAGTGCCGGCGACTAACGTGGTTACGTGCTGGATGCACTGGACCTACGCCTGGAATTGTGGTCTGGGATGAGGTTTCATATGACAGCAGGAGCACTCTCGTCGTTATCCTACCCACCTTGACTGCAAAACTGTACGCTAGTCTGGTCATTCGGCCTGTCGTGTTGCCATTCACGAACAGCATTTCAGGAGGAGTTTTCCAGCACAACTTTCTCCCAGATACCGCTGTTGAGACCTGAAATGTTCTTCAGAGCGTACACACCTTGCCTTGGCCTTCTCGATCACCAGATCTGCCTCCAGGACAACATCGAACGACAACTTCAGCATCACCCACGAAGAGCATTAAACGTCCCTGTGTTGATTTACCATGTGCAACAGGCATGCAACTCCATCCCAAAATCTGACAACCGACACCTGTACAACATAGTTAATGCATGTTTAAAGCTTTCTGTCAACGTTCTGGCAGTTACTACAGTTAATGAAGTACCAACATGTCACATTTGCAATGGCTTATCTCTTGTTTACATTAACTTGTGTCTCTCAAATATTTTACATAGGCAAACGTATACATGAAATTTCATTACTCTGCATTAATTATTTTGTTGTTACGATTTTCTTCCGTCCGTGTATGTATAGCTTATGCCGGCCTGAATTTTCATTGGAGTATCGTGTAAAAATCTGAATTAAATTGGTCAGGTAATTTTCGAGACTTTTAGTAACAATCTGAAACAATGATTTGCCTTTACGGCTGGTGTAGACGTACAAGAACCGAGAGCTATCAATAAAAAGGGATGATTAAGAATTTACTGCTCGTTTGAAAAAGAGTGTTAGTCTTTCGTCCTTACTTTACAACAAAAAAGCAATGACGGATACAGGATAAAGTTTGAAGATTGGGATAAATTTTAAGGATGTCTTTTTGAATCCTACGAACAGTCTAATGAGCAAGGAATTTGGACTGAAGGTGAACAAAGAATTTCGAAAGTAGTGAGGAGTGATAGAAATAAGACTAGCAATAATGTCATTATCAATATTGAGGATTACGTAGTAGACGAAAAGGAATTCTGGAAGAAAATTCTACAAAGCGTACGGAACAATAAGGACATACAAATCAGACTAGTACAGGACATTCCTGTCTACGTGTCTCCGTGTACTGTATTTTGGTTTTAGTTTTGAGGGCGACATTTCCGAGACAATACATTTGAAACACAGCATTGTATGGAAGTGAATCATGGCTTGCGTAAAACTGGAAAACAAGTGAATCGAAGCGTTTGAGATGTGTTGCTATACAAAGATGTTGAAAATCACGTGAACTGAGAAAATAAAGGATGAGGAAGTTTTCTGCAGAATCGAGAGGAAAGGAACATGTGGAAAGTACTGACAAGCAGAGGGATAGAAGAAGTAGTCAAGGAATAGTTTCCATTGCTCTAAAGAGGGAGCTATAGAAGTTAAAAACACAGGGTGTCCAGAAATGTTGCGGTAGACTTCGAGGGGTTGTAGAGGGTGTTTGAGGAACTAACCGTGGAGAGGAACACTGTCCGAAACCGTCATCCACAAAGATAACAGAGCATCACCTTAATGGGAGACAAAGCCTGCCTACTCAGCAGTTAGCTCTGTCTCCTCCACAGGTGATCGTGGAGATCAGTCGCGATCGCTAAGTAACAAACAGCACTGGGAGATGTTCGGCCTACGGTCTGTCAGAGTACAGAGTCACGTCTGCTGCCGAAAGTGTGGCCCAGAAGCAGGCGCTGCGCCTCTAACTTCGACGCTCTGTGTCGTCGTTGGATGACGTTTCCGGTCACGAGTTCCTGTCCTCGATTTATTCTTCAACATACAGTCTACAATCCCTCGAAGTTCATCGCAACATTTCTGGGATATCCTTTATAGGGAATGTATCCAACAAACAGTTGAGGTTGTTGAGTGTAAGTCATACACTGATATGAGCAGTTCTTCGTAAAGAGGATGTCTTGGCGGGTCAGAAAACTTAAAAATAAACCACAAGGCTTTTGGTCCTTTCTTTGTTTTCTCTTCTATTCCAAACTATTTGTTCCAGGGTGCATGTTACGAGTCCCGAAATCCCTGATATTCACGTGTCTTATTTCTAAGAGTGTTTCTGTTTTGTGTGAAAGTTCTGAGATATTGATTCCTTTCAGATCTTCCTTAGTGTTTTTATTTGGGTTGCCTTCATTGCAGGAATTGTTAAACTAGCTAGTCCCTTTGAAGAGTCTATTCTCGTCCATTACTGGGAACTGTTTGAAAATTTGAATGATTCGCCGTTGCATGGCTTGGTATTTTGCCGTAGTTCTTGGCTGCTATGCACTCAGTAAAAACCAAGCCTAATGTTATGCTCGATATGTTCCAAACTAACTTGGAAAGACGGTATATTAAATGAGCGTTTAACGTCTCGTTAACGACGACGTCATTAGAGTCATGTCCGGGAATGACGGTGAAGGAAAGTGAACTTGTTCTTTATATTGGAACCATCCCAGGATTTTTCTTAACTAGGGAAATCAAGAAAAACCCAAACCGTGGTGGCTACAAGAGGAATTTAATAGCCATCCTCGCGTTACGAGCCCATGGCTTTCCCCATGCGACACCTAACCCAGTTCAAATGAAGCACTTTTGATCCCAATATTTCACAACTAGACCGTGCAATCTTAATCAGTTTCTGAAACGTTATGATGCTATTTAACTGTTCCAATATTGTCTCGCTGATCATATTCACGATGACCAAAGAAAAAATGGCCCAAAAAACTATTTCGTGCACCTTAAACATAGACAACCTAACCGACATCATCCGCCCCTGTTAGGGTTTTTGTAAAGTGGATTGCCAGTCTTAAGGTGCAAGAAATATTTTCCGGGCCTGTTTCATTTTGCCCACTCTGTAAGTTTACACGGCGCCATTCAGTGCTTTCTGCTATCAGCATGCTGTCACCAGATATTATGAGAACGAGGACAGACGTCGGTGGCAGACGAACTCGGATTGGTTGCATTAGACTGTGTCTCGATCTCATGGGCTTGCTGTTTTCCCGGCTTAAAGGGAGAGAACTGACGAAATCTTTAAAGCGGACACTGCGATTTCACACGAAGCTTGCAGGAAACCTGTAATTTCTTGACTCTCACCGACAGAAAGTCGATACCTTCTCCAGAATGACTAGTCAAGAGACAGGCAAGGTCTAGGTCTCCATTTGTTACTATGACAGAAATGACTTCCCTTAAACGCCCAGAGCTAAATGTGACGCATTCTCTGCTGTAAGAGAAGGGGCGGCTTGGCACAGTAGTTGAGACAAAGGAAAAGCTTTCCATTCCAGAGGACATCGTCTACACGCTTGATCAGTATAGTAGGACGTATCGCAGGAGAGTTTCGTAAGCCGTTTGCGAGCCTCCCACCAATCAGCCAAGTATGATACTACATTAGTGCATATCGCGAAATGTGCAATTTCATATTTCCGATTATCTAAAATTGGCTGCCAATTATTGCACCACTTTCACATCTTAACAAGGTCTGTCTGGATTTTTCTACAGCTTTCTTCCGACAGTTCTTCTCGTGCATATCAAATTACACCGTGCTTCACGGTCGACTTTATGCTGTACGTCCTCGCTACAATTATCTGCGTATGTCAGCTGGAAGTCTCGAAAGGAGCAAAGGGATTTCTCCCCAAATGGGGCTATGGTTAGTTAAGCACATAATTAGGGTCGTGGGCCCCATTGTTTTGTGTGCTAACTCATCACAGGTAAACCGATTAAACTATGTGGTTCGAGAGAACTTTTCAAGTCTCAAACACCTATGATGCATGTACGCAGCCTGAAGCAACAAATGAACTTTTGTGCCGATGCATGGATTCGAACATGGGTCTTGTGGCGTCCCTTCCCTCCTCCCTCACTCGCTGGGAGGAGATGCGACTCGTAACGATGTTCGGTCCCGTCGGTGTGACGTGGAACACCACCTGTAACTCTTGTAAGAACACAACTCGTTGCGTGGATTAGAAATATTCTGTTATCTGTCCACAACAGTCTTCTCAGCTTGCGCAAACTGGTAAACTGCAATCGTTTATTTTTATGCACGGTTAGTTCCGTGACGAAATAAAATCTTGATTCTTAATTTCATAATTTTTGCTGTCTACTATTCCGTTGCTACGTCAAGTTATTAACAACGGTCCGACGTGACTCCAGAGATAACTTATGTTGGAGTAATTTTTTTTAATACGCCGTAATACTAATTTAAACTAATCACTCTTCACTGTCCATTATTTATGTACTCACTCAGTCACTGCAGATGTTTAAAGAGTCAATCAACTTGCATTATTACACACTGTATTGTCCGTTTAATGAGTTAGGCGACACGTAAGATTTATCTTTTGATTCAGATTTTATTGTTCTTTCTGTAATTAATTGTCTGTCCCAACAACATACGTACGCCGATATATCATTCAACATTAACTTCTGTTCAGTTCAGTAATCGTGACGCTGACGACAACGTTTGACTAATCGGCGTACTTGACTTTCTTCGTGTCTTCGTTTTATTGTGTCCTACTCAAGACGACGAATTGCTCTTCTGTCGATGATCCATTGCTCTCAAGGTTTGTAACTGTTCATCAGTATGATAAACCAATATCATTCAATTGAAGTCTAACACTCGTCTTACTATACCATCGCGCTGAGAACGGTTAAGATTAACTTTCATCAGTCGAATGACGGAGCAATACTTCAGTCTCTATCTCATGAATTATTAAATTTCCAAAACTGAAACAATCTAATAACGTTTGCGTCCGGACAACTATAGCAAAAGTACTCTAGGGCGACTCAAGAGCAACTAACTAACTGAACATTTCCATATCTGAGTTGCATTGTAGTCGCATTGAATTTCCTTTCGGATGCGGCTAAAACTCTCTTCCATGGTAAATGTTGTCTTTGACTGAATTACTTTCTTGGATTTAACCTTCGTTCTTATGATTTTGAATTTATTCTATAGATGTTTGACAAAGAATCTATGATAATCCTTTTCTTTTATCTCCACTTTTTGTACGCTATTCTCAGTATCTGAATGATATAGGTGTTAATCAAGATATTACCAGTGTGAATTTTATCGTCAATACTTGCCGTCCCTGTCGAGATGACTCACTTCCCTAATTTAAGTTTCCACAAAGTTTGTTAATTGGGGTTTTCTGTCCTTGGGGCGTTACAGTCTCTTGCTCACCAGGCAGATGTGCTAACCATTACACCACCCTGGAGCAGTGACTCTGCATAACTGGACTAACTGCCCTAAGACCCCTCCCTCCTCAATAAAAATTCCCATTCTTGTCTGAGCCTCTGCAGTGTAGTTCGAGTTGAGGTGGGGGATACCAAGTGCGCCGAGGCGTGAATGAGAATTTGAATTGTGGAGGGAGGCGTCCGATGGTAGTGCATGGAGGTGTGCAAAGCCACCGTGCAGGGTGGCGTAGAGGTTAGCCCATCTGCCTGGTGAGTAGGGGACGTGGGGTTGAATCATAGCACTAGTATTAATTTCATTCGTCCCTTCAGTCTGCACCTATACATCATGATAGATAACTGCATCGTTTTTATAAGCTCTGGGGTTATTATAAATCCTCTTTGCCAGGTTATTAACATAATGGTTGTATAGCACTGACCCAACACACTTCCCTAGAACATTACTGAAGTCACTTACACAGCAGTTGGTGACTTTCTTCCATCAAAAAAAAAAAAAAAAAAATGCTGTATCTTCCCACCAATCCAATTACAGCTTTCGTATGATACTCCATATGATCGAGCTTTAGTTACTAGGTGTTTGTGTATTGAGTCAAATGGATTTTCGAGTTCTCGAAAGTCAGGAAATGCTATATCTGCCTGGTTTCCTTGATGCACGATTTCTGGATGCAATGAGTTTGCTTCGTTCTACTACATGAGAACGTCAGTAATAGTGGACATCAGTTTTGTGGATCTCTTTGCTTCTGCTTACTACGTGACTCAAGTTGATTGTAGTTATGAAATGTTCCACATCCTCCTCATTGACAATTGAAATTAATTTATTTGTTGGGGGTAGTCACCTCAAAGCTACGTAATTACATTTGTTAATTAAAATCGACTACCCGGCGTGTTTTGTGTCTCTTTACATATCTCTGCATCCATTCTGAACTCGCAGACACAACTAAAACACTTGCGACACGCTTATACCAACCAACAAAGCAATATTACAGTTCAAGAAGTACTCTAACTTCATAACTTCACAACAGCGAACAGTGCCACATCGTAAGAATCATGTCTGCGCTGCTCTCCGTCGCAGGATGGATAACTTACCACCTTATTTTACCTTTTGGTTGATTCTCCCTGTTTCTTCGCAGTACAGAAAAATTTCAGTACCCACAATCTTAATTTTCCACTTTCATGTATATTTATTTGCCCTAGCAGTAGAACCTACTTACCAGACGGTAACTAATGGTATCCAACAGCTCAATTACAATAAATACTTAACTTACCTATTCATTTCTTTTCCATTTCATATGTGGGTTTCATCAAGAGATTCACCGTACCATTATCCATGTTTTCAGGGAATGAAGCTGTATCTATTTCTGTTTCCGACGCGTAACATTTCAGTCTGTGTCCTGCTTTGACGCCTGTATGAGAATTGTCCTTTTAACTCAATGGCGGTGCACCCAATTACGTCTCGTCAGCCGTGACGAAACAACAAAAAGTAATGTACTCTCTGTAAAATTTCTCCCGTTTGTATATGATTTTTCTGCTCTCGTCAAGCGACTGTCAACGCTTTTGACACCTATTGAGTGATCTCTATAACAGCCTAACCAGCCTCTAGTCAGAATAAATATGACAGCTTGAGAAACAACAGGAAATTCTTCATAAAGTGTCAATCGGTGTAAAAGGTCAGTTTCACGCTTTTGCATTCACTCACACTCAAAAGGAACAATCCGACATACCATGTCTAAACTGATGTTCCTTTATCACTCTCAGTGGCGTAAAATGCATATGTTAAATTTTAATCTCCAATAGTCACAGCAAGTTAGCCATCCCCCCCACCCCCCTCCGCCCCACACCCCTCTTCCCCCCGTCACCCCACGTCTCAAAAATAAATCGTGTAGAACGTAAAACTCTTGATTGTCTCTATCACAAACGTAAGAGGAGGACGGATACCTTTAGATGTCACTATTTTACGGAACACGAAGTGTAAAGGTATATTTTTTCTGTAACTGTTACCTGTAGGAAGGAGCAATCGCGACGGATAGCAGTAGGAAACTGGCGTTGCTGCAAAAAGGCAAGCTGTAAGTGACACTGTGCTGGGAGACGAACATAAACGGATTTCGCAACCGCTACAGCTATTCCTGTAGAAGATAGGCCAAGAAAAAGAAGGTTAAGCCAAAGGAAAGAATGTATTTATAAAAGTGGAAGGAGGAGATATCGGACGAGGAGTAGAAGAAGAAAAAGAAGATGGATATGATTTGGATGGCGGTGCTGATGATGCTGTAGATAAAGAAGGGGCGTGAAAGATGATGCAGTTCAAGAAGCATGCATTTGGACTTGTAATGAAACCCATTTCTCAGCCTGTTTAAATTAATTCAAGAAGGACAACTATTCTGAAAGGAGAAGAAGAAAAAGAAACAAGGAAAAATGAAGATGTAACGCAAAAGAAAACAATGTACACTCATGTTATGAAAAAAAAAGAACACTACCAGCTAGAGATTGGACATATACATTCACAGGACATATACGTTAGTATGTTCTGTAGAAATGAGGTCAACATCGATAACGAGGCGCAACACCACCTACCGGCGTAATGTACCTGTGGCTCTCGTTGTCGCTATAAGCCGAAGGTGGTGGATCAGTGTGACTTGAGCAGACGTATGCTCGAACCGCGCCGTCCAATCAGCGAGTTTGAAAGAGGGCACATTATTGGCATGAGAGAACGTGACGCATCTTTCCGGGGAACTACTGCTCGTGTGGGACGAAGTGTAGCGGCAGTGCAACGGGTGTGTGCAGCATGGTTCATGGAAGGCCATTGAACACGACGGGATGGTTCAAGCCCCATCATCCAGACCACCCCCAAAAAGACGCACACCTCATCTGAATGGTACAGCAGGACAGATCTGCGTCCTCCTCGTGGTACACTGTTATACTGGAGCCAAGGTACCCCTGAGGGCCGGCAACCCATATTACACCACAGAGGACGAGGTTGTCTATGCCCAAGGCGTACCAAAAGCACCATGGTAAACACCGGCTATTTACATACAGGATAATGGAAACAGACATTCCGACCACTACTTCCTGCAGGGGGGGCTCGAGCCACAGCCTGCAGGAAGTATCACTACGCCAAAACCATGATTGGCTGGAGACTGCTATTTAGGGACTAGAACCAGCCCCGAAGTTCAGTTCACGGCAGATGCCGACCTCGTATACTGAGACCGTTGAATATTACGTGTTCGTCTCTGAATTGGACAGTTACTAGTATATGATTGTGTTACCACGAACCTTTGTGCAGAATTAGAAGGGAACTTTTGTTTGCCTCAATTAGGAGACTCTTACTGGCATCGTCATTGTTACCTTTCGTTTGTTGTTCAGTCATCAACCTTGTGAACTTACATCAATAAAAGTTGTGTTTGTGAAAAATTGCGAATTGTCAGTCACAACATACACCATAAGGGGTGCCAGTCCGTCGTCGTTTATCACGTGCGCGTCGTCTGCTTCTCTCTCTACCTTTGACGAATGTGCAGAAACGTGATAGTCATCGATGGTGTATGGAACAACGTCACTGGAGCCAGAAATGACACCAGATAGTGTTTTCGGACGAAATCAGGTTCTGTCTGAATATGATGGCCGCATCTGGTTCGCTGCAGACAGGGGAAGCTGCATCACAGTGACTGTATTCGCACAAGACATACAGCACCAACTCAAGGTCTTAAGGGGTGGGGTGCTGCTGGGAACAACGACGAATCACAGGTAGCGCATCTCCAGGGCACTGTGGCCGGTGTGACCTCCGTGAATGACATCCTGCGACCCCTTTCTGCACAAAACCACAGACACCAGTTTTCAGCAAGACAATGCACGACCACATGTTGCTGCACGAGCAAGTGCCTTCTTGATGACACAGAATGTCAGCCTTGTCCCCTGGCCCGCCAGATCAACAGACTTGTCGCCATTCGAAAATGGGCGGGATATGGGGAAACGCCGAGCACAGCAGTGTTACCCAATGTCAGCCACCACAGACAAACTTTGTTACCAGGTGAACGCAGCGTGGATGGCTATACCACAGGGCGCCATTCGCGCCTTGTAGGCGTTAATGCCATCATGAATGAAACAAGTTATCAGGGGCCACAGCGGACTCTGTGTCTTCTAGGCAACGGCACATATGCTGAACCGAAGTGACTGAAATGCTAATCATTTCTGCAGAACATACTAATGCAGATGTGCTGTAAATGTGAAAATCCTATCTCTAGCTGGCCGCTGTGGGTGAGTGGTACTAGGCGCTTCAGTCCGGAACCGCGATGTTGCTATGGTCGCAGGTTCGAAGCCTGCCTCGGACATGGATGTGTGTGATGTCCTTAGGTTAGTTAGGTTTAAGTAGTTCTAAGTCTAGGGGACTGATGACCTCCGATGTTAAGTCCCATAGTGCTTAGAGCAATTTGAACCATTTGAAACTATCTCTAGTCGTTTAAGGTGTTGTGTTTTTTCTCAACACGAGTGCATTTATGAAAGCAGAAGGTAGAGATATTGGAGATATCGGCTATGTCTACTGGAATGACGCAAATAAATTGATAGAGTGATTGATCTATATACTAACATAGAAAGAGGTAGGCAATAATTCAGATGATAATGAAATAGTGTCTATTGAAGTAGTACTTTGAAAAGCATCAATTTTTGCTTAAAGTTTACAGCAGCTGTCAAAAATAATAAAGTGAAAGCCTTAACTGCAGAATGGGAGAAGATTCCATCAGCTGAAAGACAGCCACAAAAGGTGTGTTTTGTAAATTAGAAAGTCTTGGAAAAAGTTAACATAATTATTGTGCGCTATTTCGCGTACTGAACAACACACTTCGGATATTGGGAACAAATGACGAGAGATTTCAAAGAAGAATGGGTTATATCGGCAGAATTGCAGTCCTAATGTTACAAGCTGGTTGTCACAAAAACTGAGAGCTTAGCAGATGCACATGTGTTATTGTAATGACCTACTGTATGCACTAGATGAGATTGTAAAACGTTTTGTTGATGAATCAAAATGTATATTAAATTCAACAGAATTTGGCATAAAATGACCATCTGGAGACTGCTCACGATGCACATAAGTTTTATTTAATTGCCTTCATTACAATGTTTTTGAATGGATTTTCCAGTTTTGGCTATGCATTAGCCACCTTCAGAATCTGCAGTAGAAGTGAAAGGAAGTACATTACTAGTTTATGCTTTAAGAAAGTAGAAATAGGTGACAGAAGCTATAACAAACACATGATATACCTCTCACCCTGCTGCACTGCAACATATCATAAAACGTAAAAATAACAAGAGTCAAAAGTGCCGTTCATGAAACTTCCTGGCAGATTAAACCTCTGTGCCGGACCGAGACTTGAACTCGGGACCTTTGCCTTTCGCGGGCAAGTGCTCTACCAACTGAGCTACCCAAGCACGACTCACGCCCCGTCCTCACAGCTTTACTTCTGCCAGTACCTTGTCTCCTACGTTCTTGCCATGCATGCTTCATCCAGTTAATTATACGATGCAAAGCTATCCTAAATGTCGTTGATGCATGCGTAATACTTATGTCAAGAGTATTTTTGTTTTTTCTCTTCCATTCCCTCTCAATATAGTATCATGTTGATGCCCCATTCAACTAAAGATGCTTACATATTTTTAATGTTGGAAATACTGTTAGAGACAGTGTTTTTGAAAATGCTGCAAAATTCAAATGTGTATGTTTGTGTGTGTGTGTGTGTGTGTGTGTGTGAGTGTGTGTGTGTGTGTGTGTTTCTTTGTGTGTGCGTGCGTGTGTGTGCATAGGCTAATGTAATTTTAATAAGTAATCTAACAGTGACTTTTACCAAGTGTAAGCTAGAGAGAGGCTAATGTTGTATTTAAGATATATGATATTCTGTCAGTCAGCTTTTACCCACAATGTAATGTTTATTAATCGAAATGCGGCGAGTCCACGAAATTATTAAATCTGGGTTGGATTAAAACATACTATCTGAGAGATATTATGAATTGAAATGCTGATAACTGTTTGATTGTAAATTATGTCTTAGATAAATATACGACTAGAAACTATAGCGTCAATTTTTCACATTCGTTACGACAATATGTCATGAACAAATGTATCCAATCGTTCTTGGATAAAACTTAAGATTTCTTACTGCCCTCTAAAGTGCATCAATGCACTCTAAAGTGCATCAATTGACACAAAGTACATGCACGATTTCCATTTGCTCCCGGTGTCCATTAGGAATATTGTTCCGTGTTAAACGTCGCAGTTAACGAAATGGCTGTTAAGGGATTGTCGACTGGTCCATTAGGGGCTATAATTCAACCGCGGTACTTCGTCTTCCATTAATGACTCCAGTGCAGTTGCACTTAGCGTCCCTAATTCGTTGATCACTTTGCAACGACAATCGTCCCCGTGCCGCTGACTTTCCGTGAGACATGCTCTAACGTTTCCCATATGTTTAAAGTAAATTACGTAGGTGCTCTCACAGAATCACAGAATTTGAAATGGTTCAATAGCCGTAAATATATCGTACTGAACAGCTTTCATCCAACTGAATCCATAAGCTGGTGCGCTGGTAAATGCCGGTTTTATTCTATTTTTCAGAACCGTTAGGAGAATTTCGTCATCCTCCTCCAATACATGGATATTCGTAAACACACAAACACACATACACACTTTATATATACGTTCATAAAGCAAGCCTCCTAGCAAAATCCGTGACTACACGGTGGAAACGAATACATATATATATTCCACCGTGTAGTCTCGGATTTCGCTAGGAGGCTTGCTTTATGAACGTATTTTCCGGTTATTACTATTTGGTTCAAATGGCTCTGAGCACTAGGGGACTTAACTGCTGAGGTCATCAGTCCCCTAGAACTTAGAACTACTTAAACCTAACTAACCTAAGGACATCACACACATCCATGCCTGAGGCAGGATTCGAACCTGCGACCGTAGCAGTCGTGCGGTTGCAGACTGTAGCGCCTAGAACCGCTCGGCCACTACGGCCGGCTATTACTATTTCCTTAACCTATTTATAGGTAATATGGATATTCGGTATGTCACATATGCAACATTATGTGCACTTCGGAAAGTTATTCATCCTGATACTGTTTACCTTCAGTTGAAATAGTAGACTAGAGTGGCCAGCATGTTCTCCAGACACCAACCCAATCGACCATGCCTGGGATAGATTGAAAAGGGCTGTTTATGGACGACGCGACCCACCAACCAATCTGAGGGGCCTACACTGAATCGCCGTTGAGGAATGGGACAATCTGGACCAACAGTGCCTTGATGGACTTGTGGTCAGTATGCCACGATGAATAGAGGCATGCGTCAATGCAAGAGGACGTGCTCTATGTATTAAAGGTACCGGTGTGCGCAGCTGTCTAGACTACCATCTCTGAAGGTCTCGCTGTTTGGTGTGGTTATCATGAGCAATAAAAAGGGCGGAAATTATGTCTGTACGGGTTCCGGAACTCTCGGAGCCGAGGTGACGCAAAACATTTTTGATGTGCGTAGTTGACAGTGAACGACACTAGAAGCAAAACAGTCTCAGTAAACATTGGCTCTGAATCGCATACATTAAGAGCTGTGAGCACTTGTTCATTTCCGAAGCTGTGAGACGAATCTCCACTACTGAAAGCTCTTTGATTTCCATATTGTGGGAGAAGGTAATATGGACCAAAACAAGAAAAATTAGTTCAGTAGAGAGGGGCTGTAAAGTGCATAACTTGAGAGATATGAGCTCTTGTTCAGTGGCAGAGATGTGTTCAACGTTAGCGATGGTGAACGAGTGTTCATAGTTCTTAAGTTATACGCTTTGGGGCCCAGGTTTAATACTAATTCTTTGCTCGTCTACCCTGTACAATTCTTTGATCGTCTACCCTGTATGTTCAGCTATGGGCGTCTACGCCATTAATTTAGATACACCTTGTATTTTGTTAGGTAGAAAAGTACTAAATGAGACAAATTTACACACGAGTACCATTTTTGTTGGTAACATTTAAAACACACTAAACGTTTATATCACTATACATACCTAAATATACGCATTTGCTATAGCAATATCTTTGAACTTGCGATTGCGCAGTTACGGCATTCTTGTAATGAGAGTGTTAGTTATCTGTTGTTCAATTACAGTTCCAAGACGGGCGAACTTTTCCCTATGATTGCAAAAACTTATCTGTTAATGCGTTCACGGGAAAACACCATAATAAATTTGAATGTGCTGTGTGGAAGTAATGTTTCAGTCTCGATATGCAACTTGGAGCTAATCATTATAGAACTGATACGCACTATTAAATCCTCTAGACACTGCTGCCATATACAATATAAGTAACATAACTTCTCTTTCTATCACCGCTACTACATTAGTGCCTTCAGTAATGCAACACAAAACAGCGTTACACTTCAGTTGCAACTTTCAGACTTTCACTATCTGAATTCATTATAGACGTTACAGCAGACAGCAGTTAGAATACCTAAACGCACAAATACTCAGGCAGAAGTGTCTCTCCTAATATATATGACGTTAAAAATTCTTAGGATTAATGCGGTGTCAGCTGCACGTTAAATATAAAATTAGTAATATATCTTATTATACAGATAAATAAGACTGTCGCCTTGCGACACCTAACTTTATATATAGATTGTGTGAGTATTTATTTTTTGTATAATTTATTTTCTCCTATTCGTTTTCACGGAAAGAAGGTAAAGGGAATGAATTTCTATACGCCACTGTTTTAGCTGTAGCCTGTTACCTTCACGTTCCGCACAGAAATGGTAAGAAGTGAGCTTCGATACCGCACCATAGAAACCAGTCCCGAAAACGTCAAAAGACATTTGCCATGTTTATTCGAGCGTCTGCCCATTTAGATGTGTCACCATGTAACGCCGGAAATGCATATCCTCCTATTTCCATCTATTGTACTATAATTTTTCCTTGTTTTGTTACCTCAAGATATGACATTTCTGTGTCTTTATATATTTTAATTGTTTTACTATTTGTATATATATATATATATATATATATATTTATGCATTTATGTCGATGTATAATTGGTTTGTTTTGTAAATAATATTTGTATTTTTACGCTGGTTCTTGCCTAGGGAAAACTATGCTATTGAACTATTACATCGATAGGTCGTGTGGAGAGCCAAAGTGTTTAGGATCTTTGGTAGTGTGAACTCGGCCGCGTGGAGCGCGGGCAGAGGGGAGTCTGGCTGGAGTAGTGCCGTTGAGCAGGTGTTTTGTGTGACGCTCCCGCGAGTTGCCGCGCTTTCGGGGTTTGGCAGCATGTAATTGCGCTCGACTTGCTATGATAGTTTCTGACATGGTGTCGCGGGTGGGAGCGTTAGCTGGCACATATCAAGAGCTCGTTTCGGCTGGAGACCGTGTCGAGAAGAAGGCGCGCCAACATCCAGCTTCTACAACAGCGACGGCCGACAATGAGTGACTGTCGCCACCTCCTCGATCGACGACTGCAAACCTTCAATCAACCAACAAGGAAGACTGGAAGCACGTAAAGTTTTAGAACTGTATGGCAGACCTCAGCTTTTCAAACTGTTAAATATTTCTCACTAAATTACAGCAACGTAGCATGAACCTTTGTTGCTCATTGTCCCAATTGCATTACCAAGCAGGGCCCCATCCTTTTCCGGAATGAAACCAAGTGTCGTTGAAATTCAAACGCCAGCATTAAAGTAATATCATTCCATTTCACTGCTTTAATTTCAAAGTTCAGTTAAGGTATTCATAGCTGGCTACAATATTTAGATTGCACGAACACAAATTAAGAGTGCGAGTTTTGTTACCGTATTTCAGCTTACCTGTGACTGCAGCTCAGCTTGGTACGTACTAAATTTTACTATTGTTAATTGTTCAGAATCATTTAATTCAAGTTCAAAGCTAAATCTCTTATTTATAAATTGCGTAGATTCAAGTCGCTTTTGAAATGATTGTTGAGGTAGCCCAAGACAAACTTTATTTTATTGAATTTCGATGTGCTTCAGAAACAATCTCACCATTAATTTCAGTCACTAAATTAACTTTCAATTTTCCGGTTTTATTAATTCTTTTGCTAAATTAAGTCAGAGTGTAGCGAAATATATTACTTCTGACAATCTTTCAGTTTTCACACTACACGTGTCAACCTTCAGTTGCCACGCTTCTAGTGCTAATTATATGTGTAATAACCTTTCTTTTTCAGTTACTACAGTAATTATTCATAGGACTGGCGACCGTAATTTCCCCCAAATCTCAAATATCTAATTACCGCTAGCTAATTGTTAACGTAACGGCCGCACATTTACTTTCTTTATTATCTTTACCCCTTTTCAAAATTAATTTCCACCAGTTTCATTTGCATTTTTCCTTTCATTTAGATGTAGCTCTTCCCTCCCTCTTTACCGACAGATTAACTTCGGTGACGATTGCTTTCCCCAAATTTCCATTAGGTACCCGCGGTTTAATTTTTCACTGTCATTAAGGTCGATAAGTGAGGGGGAGGTTACACGTGGCGACCTGGTGACAGGACAATCTTCGGATTTGAGGTTGTTCTGGACACGAATTTTGCATTGTGCAAATCTCGTAACAGAGTACTGGTTACGAACAGGTATTTACGTCAGCGAGAATAAGTAGTGGGAGTAATCCTAATTATATTCGAGAATAGGCATTT
This sequence comes from Schistocerca serialis cubense, assembly GCF_023864345.2. Taxonomy (NCBI): domain Eukaryota; kingdom Metazoa; phylum Arthropoda; class Insecta; order Orthoptera; family Acrididae; genus Schistocerca; species Schistocerca serialis. The sequence continues at coordinate 1,287,731 of NC_064641.1, read as the reverse complement.
ATATTGAAAATTATTAAAATGAGTGAAGGAAACAATTACCAAAATTTGCTAGACTTGGATACGGAACAATCGGTCGAACAGTGGGAAACACGCACCGCGGAACCCACTGTTCAGGGGCAGGCGGCTAGCATGAAAGACGCGACCGCCGAAACGCAACAAAGAGCAGAAATGAAATTCCTGACTTTAGAAAATGAATACGGGGGAACATATATAGAGGAACCAGCTACGGAGGTAAAACCGGTAGTTTCCGGGAATTTAACTGATTTATTGAATGTTTTGATTAATGAAATCAAGAGTCAATCGGCAGAAATTAAAGCTCAGTCTGAAAAAATTGACAGGAAGCTAGACAACCAGAACAGAGCTATTAATGTTGTTAATAACAATGTTGGAGTTGTTAACACAAAAGCTGATAAAATCAAAGAAGATATTGTTATGATTAATACCGAAATCGGTAATCTTAAACAGGAAATGATAGTTCAGGCGGAAATTGCGAGCATAAATACTCGTTTTGATTCCGAAATTAGCAGAATCGAGAAAAATGTAAGAGAAGCAGTTGCTCCGATCATCGAGAATAAGGTGACGGAACAAATTCAATCAGTGAAAAAAGAGGATCAACAGAAGGTGGAAACTTTAAAGGCTTTAGTATCCGAAGTAGATACTTAAGTGAGGAAGCAGGCTAATCCTGCGAAGAGAAAAAAAGGGAAGTAGAAACGCTAGCGACAACCACTTGCCAAGTAATTACGAGAGTGTCGGAATTAGAAAAGAAACTTGACAAAAACAGAGCTATGTGCCAATCTGTGCACATAGTTCGGAATTGTTGACGAATGAGGAGCGGTTCGACCCCTTGAAAAAAGGCGGTATAAACGTGACGGATATCATTAAAAATTGTGAAAGAGTTTTACCCAGATCATGGGCTAATGAGAGAAAAATTAATGCGGTTATTGACGTGTTGGCTGGTGATGCCAAGCGTTGGGGCTTAAACCTCAACATTACGAACCTGACTTTTGACGAGTTTAAAAATTTGTTTCTGGCTGAATACCGGTCAGAGCAAAAACAACAAAGTGTCTGGCGCGAATTTGTCGTATCGAGGTCTTTCGATGCGAATTCGCGTGGCTCGATGAAGGAGTTTTGTGAGGGCTGGATCCGCAAATTGTAATATTTGCGTGATCGCCGCACGGAATCCGAAATAGTCTGGGAACTCTACAGGAAGCTTCCAGATGATACAAAACGCTACATAGGGAGCAATTACAGGACAATCAATGATTTCCTGGAAAGAGTTGAGGACGAGAACAATTCGCGCAATAATCGCGACAGTGGTAGAGGCCGTGGTAACAACAACGGGTACCACAGCAACCACAACAACGATAACCATGGGAATAATGCATACCGCAACCATGGCAGCAATAACAATAATGGTTCGGACCGTAATGACAATCGGTACAATGCAAATAATAACGGCAATGACGGAAACGATTATCATACTAACGTGATAAGGGCTTCGCAGAATAATAATAACGCCAGAGGGTGTGACCAGCCGCCTCAGCAGCATCAGGGGACCGTATCTGCTGGGACAAGACAGTGAAACCATTAGCCGCGCCGGTGAGGGGCCGACCGGGCGTGGAGAAAATTTGGCGGCCCAATAACAGGAGAAAACTCAGGTGTCGTCGTTATGAAAATTCCGTATGGAGTAATCAACGGCGGGAGAGTGTGCCAGTGTTAGGAGAAAGGAGTGCGCCCACAAGTAGTAGATCAGCTGTAGATACGGCAGCAGAAAGTACATTCACTGTCAGTGAGAACAATTTAAGCAGTGTTCCGGAAATCGATTATAAAGTGGCAACTGTAACACCCACAGTGGAACTGGAGATTGAGTTTAACAATGATTCGCATTTGTTGGGAGATCAGATGTCGGATAAAACGTCCGTCATCGAGCGAGAGGATGCAGAGAGGGATGAGGTCTGGTTAAGGCAGTTCGGTAGCTTATACTACGAACTAAGAGATTATAGGGGCCTGTACGGGAGAAGTGTTTATGGGGAGCGCGTGCAGGATTTTCCGCGTCTCGTCCCGCAGGAAGATAGTGTTTGTGAAATGATAGAAAGTTCTGGCCCTAACCGGAAGACTTCACCGAAAGTGATAGTGTTAGAAGTGGCCGACCAATACGACGCAAAACTCCAGTTTAAACATTGCGAAAGTATTGAGGAGAAAGATTACGAGAATTTTAGTGATAGCCGGACACGATTGGTAGAAAAGAACGTGGACTACAGCGTGTATGAGGTTAGAGCTGACGTTATACGGTCAGACGGTAGCAGTGTGGGTTGCGCAGACACAGAGGAAGTAATTGCAGATAGTAGTGGGCACATTCCTCCAGGCGGATTGGCAGATGAGATCAATCTGACCAGAGAGGAATCAACGAAGGTGACAATTAGTGAATTGATAGCAAAGCAACACTCACTAGTTGACGAGTTACAGGAAAAGGTTTCGGTATTGGAGGCGGAGCTACAGACTAAGCCTCAGGACAAATGTGTTGAATTTAAAACTGTGTGAGAACAGGCAAAAAGGAATACAAACGTCTCAAAAATGAGATCGACAGGAAGTACAAAATGGCTAAGCAGGCATGGCTAGAGGACAAATGTAAGGATGTAGAGGGTTCTCTCACTAGGGGTAAGATAGATACAGCTTACAGGAAAATTAAAGAGACCATCGGAGAAAAGAGAGCCATTTGTATGAATATCAAGAGCTCAGATAGAAACCCGGTTCTAAGCAAAGAGGGAAAAGCAGGAAGGTGGAAGGAGTATATAGAGGGTCTATACAAGGGCGATGTACTTGAGGACAATATTATGGAAATGGAAGAGGATGTAGATGAAGATGAAATGGGAGATATGATACTGCGTGAGGGGTTTGACAGAGCACTGAAAGACCTGAGTCGAAACAAGGCCCCAGGAGTAGACAACATTCCATTAGAACTACTAACGGCCATGGGAGAGCCAGTCCTGACAAAACTCTTCCATCTGGTGAGCAAGATGTACGAGACAGGCGAAATACCCTCAGACTTCAAGAAGAATATAATAATTCCAATCCCAAAGAAAGCAGGTGTTGACAGATGTGAAAATTACCGAACTATCAGTTTAATAAGTCACAGCTGCAAAATACTAACACGAATTATTTACAGACGAATGGAAAAACTGATGGAAGCCGACCTCGGGGAAGATGAGTTTGGATTCCGTAGAAATGTTGGAACACGTGAGGCAATACTGACCTTACGACTTACCTTAGAAGAAAGATTAAGGGAGGCAAACCTACGTTTCTAGCATTTGTAGACTTAGAGAAAGCTTTTGACAATGTTAACTGGAATACTCTCTTTCAAATTCTAAAGGTGGCAGGGGTAAAATACAGGGAGCAAAAGGCTATTTACAATTTGTATAGAAACCAGATGGCAGTTATAAGAGTCGAGGGGCATGAAAGGGAAGCAGTGGTTGGGAAGGGAGTGAGACAGGGTTGTAGCCTCCCCCCCGATGTTATTCAGTCTGTATATTGAGCAAGCAGTAAAGGAAACAAAAGAAAATTTCGGAGTAGGTATTAAAATCCAGGGAGAAGAAATAAAAACTTTGAGGTTCGCCGATGACATTGTAATTCTGTCAGAGACAGCGAAGGACATGTAAGTGCAGTTGAATGGAATTGACAGTGTCTTGAAAGGAGGATATAAGATGAGCATCAAAAAAAGCAAAACAAGGATAATGGAATGCAGTCGAATTAAGTCGGGCGGTGCTGAGGGAATTAGATTAGGAAATGAGACACTAAAAGTAGTAAAAGAAGTTTTGCTATTTGGGGAGCAAAAGACCTGATTATGGTCGAAGTAGAGAGGATATAAAATGTAGACTGGCAATGGCAAGGAAAGCGTTTCTGAAGAAGAGAAATTTGTTAACATCGAGTATAGATGTAAGTGTCAGGAAGTCGTTTCTGAAAGTATTTGTATGGAGTGTAGTCATGTATGGAAGTGAAACATGGACAATAAATAGTTTGGACAAGAAGAAAATAGAAGCTTTCGAAATGTGGCGCTACAGAAGAATGTTGAAGATTAGGAGGTATTGAATAGGATTGGGGAGAAGAGATGTTTGTGGCACAACTTGACTAGAAGAAGGGATCGGTTGGTAGGACATGTCCTGAGGCATCAATGGATCACAAATTTAGCACTGGAAGGAAGTTTGGAGGGTAAAAATCGTAGAGGGAGACCAAGAGATGAATACACCAAGCCGATTCAGACGGATGTAGGCTGCAGTAGGTACTGGGAGATGAAGGAGCTTGCACAGGATAGATTAGCATGGAGAGCTGCATCGAACCAGTCTCAGGACTGAAGACCACAACAACACCAACATGTGAACAGAGGCTGAAAATGTCGCCGGATTTAGGATCAAAGCCGGATGGTTTTTTTCTGGAATGACCTGGATATAGACGAGGATTTACTGTGGGAAAATAAACAGTCAAGGACAAGTGTAGACAGATAGTAGTGTCTATTAATATGCACGGCCTACAACTAAACGTGTTGATTGACACCGGTGCAGAATTGAGTGCTGTATATGGGAAAATATTTGAGTTACTGGAAGACAGCCATGGTATCGCAGTTATGCCAGTAAAAGGAGTGAGAATTATCGATGCTACTGGGAAGGCCAGTAAACCGGTCACAGAATAGATTTTTGTCAACTTCGAGATATGTGGGGCACAATTTGAACAAGAGTTTGTCGTCGTGCCAGACTTAACCACGGAAGTAATTATCGGGTTAGATTGGTTATTAAAGTACCGTGCAGTGATTAATTGCGAAAGCAAAACTTTGACATGTACGTCACAAGATAAAACAAAAGTTTGACGAGGCAGGGGACGGTGTGCATAGGCAATACCAGCCTATACACGTTGTTAACTGGCCGCAAAAATAAAAGTTTAGTGGAAGAGTTAATCAAATTCCCTCCACGGATTGACATTAGTATTGGTGTGAAAAAATATCGTTTGCGAAAAGTAATGAAGCTAAAAGCCGATGCTCGCATACGTCGTCATGACGCTAAAGCGCGTTTTGCTAAGTTTGCAATCGGAGACATAGTACTTGTAAAAGCTCATGAGAAATCGAGCGAGATAGACAATGAAATCTCTAAATTTAAGTATGTTTATAATGGACCATATAAAGTCATTGGTATACCTCACACAAATGCTTATTGCTTAGAGTATCCAAGCTCTGGAAAACTAATAGGTACACGGGAACATTGTAGACTTGACATTGTACCAACCAACAATTGATTAATAGCACAGAATGGGTAATTTGTGCAGTATGTAAATATAGAGTGTAAGATTTAACGATTTGCTAGATTGCCATGCTTTTGCCTGACCAAGAGGACATTAAAGAAGTTGTAATTAATAAGTAATTAATTTTGATTAAATGATTTAAGAGTAACTGATTATTAATCAGTTGAAAAATCCAAGCTGCTAGTTTAAGTTTTCAGCGGAGTCACAGTAGATTAAGGAATGTAAATATGACTTTGTAACTAGCTGTAAGATTTCATGAATATCTGTTTCAGTAGTCATTGCCGATGTACTTAGACGCTGGTTTAAGTTTCAGGCTAGCACATGCGTGTGATGATGGACAGTGTCGAGTTATCCACTGTGATATTGTTAATGGACTCCTTGAGATTACTCGGGAGTGAGTTTTTCCGAAAGAACTTAGTGAAACAGATGTTCTGGGAATGCCGTTACAAGGGCGAGTGAGATCAAGCGTGCCGCACAGGTTTTTCTTCCCAGACAGCTGATGTGAAAGAATTCTGTTGTCAATATGTATGTTTTTTTTCGATCTGCTGTATATTATTTTCTTGTTTAGCGTTAAGTGGACTCTCATGGCGAGAGTATTAATTATGAAAAGGTTACATAAAAATGTCTATGTAATCAATTATTAATTTGCGTATTTTGATCTACCTGTTTTTATGAACATGTACTCTGATTAATTTTGTAAATAGCATTCCATTTCTTGATGCTGTTAGGAATTTTGATGATTTTAGAATAGCTAAACCATTTTCTATGTTTTCTATGAATTTTAATATGTTTTCAACCTGTTTTCTTCTGTGTAAGATGACAGACTTGAATAAGGTTAGGAGTTTGTCCACTCAATTACTATGGTCTAAAAATTGGTTTATGGTTAATTAGCCTAATGCTAAATTTTCTTGATATTTTGAGCATATGCATTTCCATTGCTTTTTTAACTTTTTGGGACATTTTGTGAGTCTGTTTAGGTTACACAAACATCCTCAGACAATGTGGGGTACGTGTAACGCCGGAAATGCATTTCGTCCTATTTCCATCTATTGTACTATAATTTTTTTCCTTGTTTTGTTACCTCAAGATATGACATTTCTGTGTCTTTATATATTGTAATTGTTTTACTATTTGTATATATATATATGCATTTATGTCGATGTATAATTAGTTTGTTTTGTAATTATTATTTGTATTTTTACGCTGGGTCTTGCCTAGGGAGAACTATGCTATCGAACGATTACATCGATAGGTCGTGTGGAGGACCAAAGTGTTGAGGATCTTTGGTAGTGTTAACTCTGCCGCGTGGAGCACGGCGGGAGTCTGGCGGGAGTAGGGCGTTGGAGCAGGTGTGTTGTGGGACGCTCCCGCAAGTCGCCGCGCTTTCAGGGTTTGTCAGCATGTAATTGCGCTCGACTTGCTATGATACTTTCTGACACGGTGTCGCGGACGGGAAGCATTAGCTGGCGCACATCAAGATCCCGTTTCGCCTGGTGACCGTGTCGAGAGGAAGGCGCGCCAACATCCAGCTTCTGCAACAGGGACAGCCGACAATGAGTGACTGTCACCACCTCCTCGATCGACGACTTCAAACATTCAGTCAACCAACAAGGAAGACTGGAAGCACGTAAAGTTTTAGAACTGTATGGCAGACCTCAGTTATTGAAACTGTTAAATTTTTTCATTAAATTACAGCTCATTGTCCCAATTGCATTACCAAGCAGGGTCCCTTCCTATTCCGGAATGAACCCGAGTGTCGTTGAAATTCAAACGCCAGCATTAAAGTAATATCATTCCATTTCACTGCTTTAATTTCAATGTTCACTTAAGGTATTCATAGATGGCTACAATATTTAGATTACACAAGCATAAATTAAGAGTGCGAGTTTTGTTACCATATTTTCGCTTACCTGTGACTGCAGCTCAGCTTGGTACGTACTAAATTTTACTATTGTTAATTGTTCAGAATCATTTAATTCACGTTCAAAGTTAAACTTTTTATTTCTAAACTGAGTAGATTCAGGTAGCTTTTGAAATGATTGTTGTAGTAACCCAAGATTAACCTTATTTTACTGAATTTCGTGGTGCTTCAGAAACAAAGCTCACTATTAATTTCAGTCACTAAATTAACTTCCAATTTTTCGGTTTTATTAATTGTTTTGCTAAATTAAGTCAGAGTGTAGCGAAATTTATTACTTCTGACAAACATTCAGTTTTGACACACCACGTGTCAACCTTCAGTTGCCACGCTTCTAGTGCTAATTATATTTGTAATAACCTAACATGAATTTGTGTTTATTACCATGCTTTTGATACCACTGAAGCACGAATCTGGCTTTGTGAACAGTTACTGTGATGGACGTTACCATCACCATCAAGAAGACATCACGCTTAGGGTGAGTTGGAACGCCCTATCCCGATAATGTTATATTTAGTGACTTGTTGTTGAAGTTGTGGCCTTCAGTCCTGAGACTGGTTTGATACAGCTCTCCATGCTACTCTATCCTGTGCAAGCTTCTTCATTTCCCAGAACTGCAGCCTACATCCTTCTGAATCTGCTTAGTGTATTCATCTCTTGGTCTCCCTCTACGATTTTTACCCTCCACGCTGCCCTCCAATACTAAATAGGTGATCCCTCGATGTCTCAGAACATGTCCTATCAACTGATCCCTTCTTCTAGTCAAGTTGTGCCACAAGCTCCTCTTCTTCCCAATTCTGTTCAATACTTCCTCATTAGTTATGTGATATACCCATTTAATCTTCAGCATTCTTCTGTAGCAACACATTTCGAAAGCTTCTATTCTCTTCTTGTCTAAGCTATTTATCGTCCACGTTTCACTTCCATACATAGCTACACTCCATACAAATACTTTCAGAAACGACTTCCTGACACTTAAATCTATACTCGATTTAGTGACTTGGCTTCCCTGTACTTCACGAACCACTGTAGCCATTGACATGAAACTTTTACAGGACACTAAACTGTATGATTGAGTCTACTGAACTACAATAATTGCATTTCAGCCACTGCTTTCGGAAATACTATTTTTTAATTGCACAGTAAAATTTTATGTACTTCTTTGTACGTTATGTTAAATAATTTTAATTATACATAATATTATGTTCTTCTTTTAGTTCAGATGACTCAGGATAGCGTACTGTTATTCCGTTTTTGCGTAGTGAAGGTGTCAAACCTATTGAAATTCATCGACGAATGCTGGTTCAGTACGGTGGTGCATGTTTATCAGAGCAGCAAGTCTACGAATGGAGAAGGAAGTTCGCAAATGGCGTGACTTAAGTGGAAGATGCTCCTCGTCCAGGTCAGGCACAACGAGTTGTGACTCCACAGAACACTGCAGCAGTTGAAGCCATAGTGAAGGAAAACCTCTGAGTGACACTGAATGATATTGCAGCATGTTTACGGATTAGTGTTGGTTCAGCGTATCACATTGTGCATGATGTGCTCCAGTTTCACAAAGCGTCTGCAAGATGGGTGCCACGGCAACTGACTCCTGAAATGAGAGATCGACGTGTTGGTGCTTGTGAAGAACTTCTTCGGCACTTGGAACGAGAAGGTGATGGCTTCCTTGCAAGAATCGTTACTGAGGACGAAACTTGGGTTCACTTCCACCAACCGAGCGAGCAACGAATGGCGCCATTTCTCATCACCAAAACCAAAGAAGTTTCGAGCAGAACCATCAGCAGGGAAGATTATGCTGACTCTCTTTTGGGACGAAAAAGGCGTCATTTTGGAGCGTTACATGCCTAGAGGGACCATTGTCACCAGTGCATCATACACAGACCTCCTAAAAAAATCATCTACGGCCTGCAATCAAATCAAAGCGACGTGGATTGCTGCCAGCAGGTGTCCTTTTGCAACATGACAATGCAAGGCCCCACACTGCCCGTACAACAGTTGCAACACTCGCATACCTGCATTTTTTGTGTCTTCCTCATCCACCATACTCACCAGACCTTGTCCCAAGTGATTTCCATATGTCTGGACCACTCAAAGACGCAATGGGAGGAAAGAAGTTCCATTCTGATGAAGAGGTGCCCCTCACGGTGTATGAGTGGTTGCCGGGCAACCAAAACCATTTTGTTCTAAAGGATTTTATGCAGTTTGCAAGCGCTGGAGGACTTGCATTGAGGGTGGGGGAGATTATGTTGAAAAGTGATACAGCTTTGTACCACTTCTGCACAATAAATAAAATTTAAAAAAAATATTTAAGATTTTCATTTGAGTCACCCTCGTTTGTCTGTTAGTTCAACCCTGTATTGAGTAGAACGTTGTGCACTCAGTTTGCGAATTTCTAGATGGCAGAGTTAGAGGAGCAATGAGTCTGCATTAAATTTTGCGCGAAACTCAAGAAAACCTTCACAGAGCACACCAAATGATGCAGGAAACCTACGGTGATGAGTGCGTAAGCCTTAGTTGGTGTTACGAATGGTTCATATGGTTTTAAAATGGCCGGGCTGAAGTTAAAGATGACACTCGTTCAGGACACACTTCGATGTATAGCGATGACGCTCATGTCAGGAACGTCAACGAAACTGTGCGTGCCAGCCGAGGACTGACTGTCCGAGAGATTGCAGAAAATGTTAACATTTCAGCTGGATCATGTCATGAAATCCTGATACCGGATCTCGGAATACATTGTGTTACCGCCAAGTTCGTCCCACGGTTAATGTGTCAAGACCAGAAACACCTCCGCCTCGCAATCTTTGAAGAATTTTGGAGCTCGTAAATTAGAACGAGATGTTCCTTAAGAGAATCTTAACTGGTGATGTGACGTAAGTCTGCGGTTATGATGTTGAGGTCAAGATTGAGTCTTCAGAGTCGGTCGGGAAACGTTCTCCAAGGCCAAAGAAAGCACATCGGTTGAGGTCAATCGTCAAAGCTATGCTGATAGTTTTGTTCAGCTTTGAGGTATCAGTTCATCATGAACGCGTCGCACGGGGACAAACTGTTAATCTACGGTACTATCGCGACGTATTGCGACGCCCGAGAGAAAATGTGATAAGAAAACGGTCTAAAATGTGGCGAGGCAATTCAGAACTCTTACATCACGACAACGCACCCACACATTCATCCCTGTAGGTACGTGATTATTTCACAAAAAACGAAATCACTGTGCTGTCTCATCCGCCGTACTCTCCAGACCTGACTCCTGCGGATTTTTTAGTTCCAAAGTTGGAAACCTCGTTGAAAGAAGAAATATTTGCAACGACAGATGAGATAAAGGGAAATTCGCAGAACGCGCTTTGCGCGATCCAGCAAGAGGCGTACCAAGGGTGCTTCCGGAAGTGAAAACGGCGTTTCGAGCAGTGTATCGATCGTGGAGGAGAGTATTTGGAAGGAGGCGATGAACAATAAGTGGAAGATAAGAGCAGTAAAATTTTGTGCACAAAGTTCCAGAATTTTTTGGATAGACTGTAGTAACTGGATTCTGTGGAAGTCTTTTGAACAGTGTGTGCTCCCCACGTATGTAACAATGCTATTGTCTGGCATACACAGTATACACGAACGACAGTAATGGATTCTGTAGGCTGTTCTACCTGCCGCGGAGAAATAAAACCCACTCTTTTACTTATTCGCCGATGGTGTGTACGTGTGGAAAGCTACACAGACATCCGACCACGTCTTCTGGGTGCCTCACGTGTTTTTGTCATGCGATGTATTTTCCGCACTCAGCTCCACGGACTACGGAGGCGGGATGGGTTATCTCTGAGGCAGTAGGAAGTGGTCTCTAAAATTCCGCGCACAGGGCGGACGCGGCCGTGTGCGTGTGGCGTGCCGGCTGTGTGTCTTGCTTTGGCCTCTTCCCGCGTCCTCTGTGGGAGTTGTCGCGCGCACCGGCTGCGCCACCGGCCGGAGATTCCGCAGCGCACAAATAAAAGCCCGCCGCGGCACTTAGGCCCGGCCGCGGGGCGGTTTTTCTCCGTGGGGCCGCGCGCCATGAATGGGGGGCGGCGGCGCTCAGCAAACCGACGCTACGGGCCGGGCATGCGGAAGTGTGGCCGCCCGCAGCGCCTCTGAGGACACACAGCCGTCTCCCTCTGTGGCTTACGAGGCAAGCGTACTGCCAGAGAGTCGATGATTTTGTAGATCAGTCGCACAACTGTAGTACACACTTTGATATGATAAACGCTGTCCTGGTACGATGCGCATCCCAAGTGTTATGAGGAATTAAATCCAAAGTTGTATGAGCATGTTGAACGTGGTACGTGAGAGCAAGCAGGCGCGAAGTTTCTTAAGTGGACACAATTTCATGAATTTCCGATAGGCGGCGGTGCTATATGTAGCCTTCAAAATGGGGTCTGTAAAGGATTTGCATTCCAGCCAGGGAATTAGCGGAAAAGCAGAGCGTCGCAGATATTCATAGGCGCTAGTAGAATATCTACGGAGACATAGCAGTGAACAAAAGCACGGTGAGTCGTTGGGAGCAGCGGGTTTAATCATCGTAAGTAGGTCGCGAGAACACGACCGATCTTCCGCGTGCCGCCCGGCCGCACACAGCTGTCAGTCCTGCAACGTTGGAACGTGCGGACACTCTCATTCGAGGTGATCGACGCATCATACTTAAACGTCCTGCTGCACAACAGGACGTCTCCGTTTTAGGTGCTGACACGCTTGTCCACCAGTTGAGGTACTCAAAGGCGTCTGCCGTCTCGGTGCCTCGCCGCCCAACAGAAGTCCATCAAGAGTTGCGAAGGACCATCTGTGCACGATTGCTGGAGCATTAAGAGGCTGATCGTGGCCATTCTTTGTCGAACATCATCGCAGGCGGTGAAACATGTTTTCATCATTTCGAACTGGAAACAAAACGGCAATCCATGGAGTGGCGCCGTAACACCTCTCCTCCGAAGAAAAAGTTCAAAGCCGGACCCTCTGTAGGTAAAGTGATGGAGACGCTCTTCTGCGACGCTGAAGGGGTTACTCTGACGCCCTGCGTCACGGTGCAACGATGAACTCTCAACTGTACTGTGCCAACCTCAGAAAATTTAAGGATCAACTTCAGTGTGTTCGTCGCCGCAAAAATACGAACGAACTTCCGTGGCAAAGCAAGACCTTACGCAAGCCTGGACATCCAAGAGGAGCTCACCAAACTTAACTGGACAGTTTTGCCTCATCCACCCTACAACCCAAGTGTTGCTTCCTTTGACTTCAGTCTGTTTCGCACAGTGAAGGATGCACTCCCCGGGAAGCAACACGTGGATGATGGGGAGGTTATTGGTTCAGCAAGACATTCGCTCTGACGCCGATCAGTGGAGTGCTATTATGTGGTCATAGAGGCCCTTCCAGTTAGGAGGCGGAAGGCCGTCACAATGAACGAATATTGTGTTGAAAAAAGGCTTTTGTAGCCAAAAGAGACAGGAATGATATGGAGTATAGGAATCCTGAGTAAAACTAATCTGCTTTCAGAAAAAAAAAAGTTGCATTGCTTACAGGACGCACCTCGCACGTTAGTGGTGAAATATGGATGACGTTAAGGACCCTTCAAAAAGCACACCAGTATAGAACTGCGTTTCTAGAGTAGCCCCATGTGTATCAGTGTTTCTTAAAACATCTAGTATAGCACTTTCAGTTGAAATTAGTCACTGTAACTAGTTTCGATGACATCTAACGATCATTTTCGGATCTAAAATGAAATGAAATAAAAACATCAACAAATATTTCTATAGACAACAATCAGTAAATTTAACTTATAAAAATTCTTAAAATTTTAAGTAAATAAACTGATTATACAATTCACATCTAAAATTTAAAATTCTTAAATTTTACCTGATTAATCACGAATTCCAGAGAGTGTAAATTCTTTAAATAACAACATATCATCAGTTGTGGCATAAAAGGAACAGCAGAACAGTAGGTTGGTGATAACATTCAATGGTATCAAACATTTTACTAATCCCATTTTGCACTGTACAGATCCAGGCATCATGGAATATGGGGAGGGGAGGAGAGTGAGAAGACGAAAGGAAGGAACTGAAACTGTCTGTTCAAATGTGACACAGATATTGTCTGAAAGATGTAAGACAATTAGTATGAAACTGTGACATTCTCTCTCATATCGCTATTTGATTTTGTTCCATTCTCTGCCACTATCTCATGGTTATTGTTTTGATGGTACCGGTCCTGTGTGCGTGGGACAATCCTTGTGTTTTTCGTGCTAGGGTAGTGCACTACTGGTATGGTCTCAATTTCCTGTTGCTGGCAGAAGGGAGTCAATGAATCTCATTAGCAGAGTTGCGCCTCCTCAGGGAGCTGGGCGTTCTCTGTGAATTGAGGCCGCTGCCTGCTTCACGCTGCCGTGGACAGCGCCGACTCCTGGCTGGTCTCAGCTGCAGGAAGCGAGCGTCGTGCTACCAGTCGTCCCCAGACAGCAACTGGGTTTGCATACTTGTCTCTTCTCCATCAATATCAAATTCAGAGAAACCGTGACACCACCCTGCCAGACAGTTGCTTTCACTCGAATGTTTGGATTATACACTTTAATTGACTCCCCCCCACTACGACTCTTGACACGAAGGTCCCGACCAGTCGACGAAAGGCTGCTCCAGACTGGTATGAGCCTCGTGGCGTTCAGTATGCATTTTGTGTGCCAACAGCGGGAAGTTACTGCGGAGTTCCCCCGTTTTATCGAGAAATAAGGGATATTCTCGTTCCTCACATCGTCAACAGCATTGAGTCATACCCTCCCTGTCGAGAGTTTTTTGAAAGTAGGCATTGGGGAACTGTGAACTTAGATGCTGTGCATTCATTTCCAGCACATCATTGGGAGGGAGACATCTCTGGTCACCGTCTGGTGCTGATTGGCGCATGTTAGCTGATTTGAAAAAAAAATGTGTCGCAAATTACGATAGCGTGGTCTATATTCTGAGCAGCTCGTTACCTGCTGATCTTACTATGTAACTTGTGTTGCTTAATTTGGCTGTATCTCAAGTTAGCTTGTTGTACCGTTACCTTTAAATTCGCCAAGTGCGCTGACGAGCAAATCTTGTTCCACTTCCTTCGTACAGCCTTTCACACTGTTTTTAATACCTTCTCAGAGTGTTAGAGTCGTTTTGTAATTTGGTTTGAGTTTTGGGGAACGTTTCTCTCAATTAATTTTGCTGTCACTTATGTCAATCATTAGAGCAAATAAGTAAATTTTAATCTCATGCCTGACGTAGACTGCAAGGAGCTTCAGTGGCCTACGACTTTTCCATGGCTAAATAACAAATATTACCTGTTCTACACACAGTTCGTTATTCTTACTGTGATCGTATTTTCATTGTGTACAGTGACCAAACTCAGCCATCAGTTTATTAAGAATTCAGAGAAGAGAAAGAGCATTGCACCCACTTGTCTCGTAAGATCAAAGCTTTGTTTTATAAGGAGAGTTCCACTCACGCTCTTTGAGCCAGGACTGTCACGCACTAGACGTAACATTCAAAACCAAGGAGGAATTTGGAAAATTCAGTTAACAATGAGACGTAAAACATATTGATAAAATTCATAATTAAATTAAAACATTGCCCTAAAACATTTAGTGCATACAATATTCATCAGGAGGTTCTTTAGGTGTGTTTATTGTGTTCCGGCGTAGAGTCAGCGACGGCACGCCAGTCAGGAACGAAAGAGAACAGACGGCTGTGAGAAGACGTCAGCCAATGGCTCGCTGATCGACCTCCGTCCAAGACGGCAACGCAACAGGAGCGGCCCCTATGCGAAGAGGACATAATCGCCGTGCCCGGCTGGTAGACCACTCTTCGGTAGTAGCTTCAGTGTCAGCCACTTGGATAGTAAACTCTACGTAGCAGAGGCTTGTGTTTATCTGTTCTGAAGAAGACTGATTATTTTGTATGTCACCCCTCGCTTGCCACACATCTATCAAAGCTAATTATTGCATATTGTCTTACTCTAATAAAGCTCATTAATACGAGTTGTTTGACTGTTAGTCTAGCGAACCTAGTACGCAGGACTCCTAGACACAAAATACTGTTTGTGTGCCACGCCAGACCTCAGCCACGCTGCCTACAAGTGCAGCGAGCTGCCGAAGTTGTCGTCTGCTGCCGAGTGCGGCTGTCCGAGTACGTCACCAAAACACTTGGAGTATACCGAATTCTTAAAGTCACCCTAGGGATTTAATATTTTAGCTGACTTTTTCAGGTGATGCCCATAAAAGTTACTTCACGTTCTTCCAAGATATTCGAATTTACACTCTAAGAAAGGAAAAAAAAGCGACGCACCAAGAAGGAATTATCCGATTGGGACGAGATTAGTAGATATACAAATAATAAACCATTACAATTACAGAAAATGTGAGTGATTTATTCAAGAGAAAGACCTTCACAAATTGAGCGGGTCAGTGAGCGTCCGTCCACCTCTGGCCCTTACGCAAGGAGTTGTTCGGCTTGGCATTGATTGTCAGAGGTATTGGATGTCCTCATGAGGGATATCTTGCCAAATTATGTCCAATCAGCGTATGGCAGGCGATATTCAGGAAGATAACCCACCGCTGTCTGGGGCGACCCCAGACACGTCTCCGGCCTGGGATCTCGAGTACAACTGTCTTCAGTGATGATCCCCGACGACCCGCGACGACGTGCCTGGACCCTCCAGACCTGCAGTGCAGCCAGACAACCAGGAGCGGTGGTCTGCGGCGCCATTTCGTTTCATAGCAGGGCACCTTTGGTTGCATCCGCGGCTTCCTTACAGCAGAGCGACAAGTCGATGACATTTTGTTGCCCTTCATAACGTTCACTGTTGGATATACACGAGAGTCGTTAACTATGTAATGCAACACATTTCTTTTTCTCAGTCAATTCCTGTTGTAAAAGAGCTGACATCGTGAAATATTACCGCCTCAGCCTCTATAGTTTCAGTAAGTTACGATAGCTGGCGGCGCTATACGCAGACTTCAACATAGCGTCTGTAACGAAGGTGCGGTCCAAGCAGAGACCAATCATTGAGTTTCTTTTGGCGAAGAAACAGAGCATCGCAGATTCATAAAAGCTTGCAAATGTCTACGGACACCTGGCAGTGAACAAAAGCACGGTAGGGCTTTCCGCAGAGCAGTCATCATCTCAACAAGGTCGCGCAAACCCGTCCTATCTCCCGCGGTTCGGCCGGTTACAAAAAAAAAATGGTTGAAATGGCTCTGAGCAGTATGGGACTCAACATCTGAGGTCATCAGTCCCCTAGAACTTAGAACTGCTTAAATCTAACTAACCTAAGGACATCACACACATCCATGCCCGAGGCAGGATTCCAACCTGCGACCGTAGCGGTCTCGCGATTCCAGACGAAAGCGCCTAGAACCGCTCGGCCACTTCGGCCGGCTCGGCCGGTTACACATAGCTGTGACTCCAGCAATGTTGGAACGAGTGAACACTCTTATTTTAGGTGATCGGTGGATGACAGTGCAGCACCTCTCTCCGCACTTTAACGTCTTTGTTGGCAATGCTGACGCATTCGGCTACCAGCTGTGGTACTCAGAGGCGAGAACCCACTCGGTTGCTCGCCATCTGACAGACCATAAGGAGCAACGAATGACAGTGTGTGCGGAATTGCTTGCGCGCTACGTGTTATCGTAACAGTTTTTTGTCGAACATCGTCGCAGGCGGTGAAATACGGGTCCATCACTCCGAACCGGAAACAAAAGGCAATCCACAGACTTGCGCCACACCACCTCTCGTCCGAAGAACAAGTTCAAAGCCGCACCTTCTGCCACTAAAGTCATGGCGAGCGTCTTCTGGGACTATGAATGGGTTATTCTGTTTGATGTCCCCCTCGTTGTGTAAAATCATCTCTGAAGTGTCTGATGCTACCCTCAGGGAATGGAAGCAACAAGTTCAGCACGTTCGTAGCCACAAGAATGCAGACGAACTTCTCCTTCTCTACGACAACGGAAGTCCTCACACATTCTTCCTCATCAACCCTATAGCCCGGATCTTGTACTTTCCGACTTCCACCTGTGAGGCCCGATGAACGTTCAGTCCACAGGAAACAGTACACGGATGATGGTGAGCTTACTCATACAGCAAGATGCACCACGGGGGATTTCAGACCCTCCCAGTAAGCTGGCGCAAGACCGTCGTATTGAACGGAGATTATTTTGAAAAATAGAGCTTTTTAGCCAAAACAGTGGGGAATAATATGGTGTATTGGAACACTGAATAAAACTAACCTTAAAAAAAAGTATTGCCTTACTTATTGAACGCCCGTCATAAAATCTGCATGCTTTCAGAGAATCGCATGTAAGAAATAATAGTCATGAAATGAACATTTATTTATGTAAGCATTCATGAGTATAGAAGCGTAATCATACCGGGTTATAACGGCTTCGTATAGTGTTTCTTGTATTTTTATGTTGTCGGTTCACCACGGACAGCAGCCGTTCCCGTGAACGTGGAATGTGCTGTGGTTGGCAGCTTTTGTGAGTGTTACGTAGCACAGAGCTTCATATCGATACTAGAAATGAACGAGTGCATCATATGGCCGTTAAGTCTGGTGCCGGATTTCGTTTTGTGTATCCCACAAAGTTTCGGCGAGGCAACTGCTCGATATTGTCTGCTGGTGGCAAATGGCTACTGCTGGCAAGTAACAGCTGTCCGTGTCCACACGTTGACCTCATTCGAAAGCCGCGAGTGCGACGAAGGGTCACTGTGGGTGGGAGCCAAACCGAAACTGGCAATTGGCTCCATACTCCGCTACGTTGCGGTGTAGCTGTAGTCGGAAATTTTTGTCTCTCTCTCCACGTCTACTGGTGGCAAGATCACGGTTCCAGGCAGTATTTAATTAGAATCCCGAGTTATTTATTAGCTTATTCATCGTGGGAATTCGTATTGCCTCCTTTATCACACAGTCCCAGAATGACGAAATTTAGGATACAATTTGTTTTGTCTTCCCGTGCATCATGCGGTTTCCTGTAGTAAGGCAACACATCGCCGTTGCAGGTTTATTCGGTTGGCCCAGACTTGCAAGACGACGGTGTTCATCACATCTGTCTTGCACCGCATAACATGTCTGGCCAACATGCAGTGCCTCACTCTACGCTTACAGTCTGAGCATCCTACCAACATCCGTCTGCAGGCAACTTGCCAGCCAGCAGGCGCGTGCACGATTTTCAGACGAAACCACCACAACAGACCGTAGCAGTGCGTTTACTGGCAGTTGCTACTTGTCCGTAGTAAAGACCAGGCGCCACGTGACAATGACGAGCAGTTGCCTCGAAGAAGCACTGCAAGATCTACAGCGCGAGATTAGGCGGCAGAGTTGAGAGCCATATGTTGAACGGATCTGCTGGGAAAGCCTCAAGAGCAACAGTCATCCAGTTCTTAGGGAATATTTCACAACCGCCCAGGAAACCCATCATTTCCTGTACATTTCAAAGGTATGTTGACCACTTATCAGGATGTCAGCGGTAAAAAAATTTCGTAAAGATTTGTAATTACGGGTGATAAACAATAGCCTGGGTTCAAGAGGTTAAAAAGATGCAACAGAAAGAAAGATTTTGAAGATGACAGTATTAAAAATGGTAGGATTCCAAGTCTGGATGGAGAAGAACACTGGGTGAAAATGGTCAGAGGAGAGGAAAAGGATACATAGTGAGAAGATGAAATATCACTGGAGTATGAACAAAGAAGAATACAGGAGGAAGCATTCAAATTGGCGCGTTGTCCCTAGATAACCTGAACTGAAAAAGAAGAACAAGAAATTAAGTGTAAATTTGGCAGGAAGTCACTAAGTGCTCTCATTCTCAAATACTGGATGAGTGAAATCTGACAGTCATGCTGCCACAACACAAACATGCAGCTTCTGCCATAGCGGCCTACTTGTCTTCTTGTGTTAAACTTTTAACATCAAGTTATACATCGGAATGAGCAGGTAACAACAACATTTTAAATTTGATTAATAATTACGAGAAAAATTACGAGAGTTGTAAATCATATTTTTGCTGTCTTTGAAAGCCCTTAGATAGTAACCTGGAAGTGGCATCGGGTTTCGGGATAGCTGTTTACTTGAACAGATTGTTACCTTCATATCGATTGTGTCCCTGCAACCACACTTCTGATACCCATTACACTTTGGAATCATAAGTGGAGTGGCTTGGAGACGGATACACCGACGGGAATAAAGGCAGTTACATTAATTCTTGTGACAGTAGCAGGTAGTGACCGCAATGATGATGCGAGATGGACATCAGGAACATATGCAACTAGCAGCTCACACTTTACATTTTCTCTCGTCAGATCCTTATGTATTTCTAAACATTTATCCTAGGCTTCCGCCGTCCTGCTTTCCGCTATGCCGGGTTTAGAGTCAGTTGTTGTGTTTCCGAAAGTCCTCAAGGCTGCACCATTAACACCTTTAGTATGCACAAGTCTCCTACAGTGCGCATGACAGATTGACAATATATTTGGCACTATAGATATTTCGTGGCTTGCGAAGAAACAGATGCTATTCTATGGGACCCATAAGTGCACTTTCCTTATTCGTTGTGCTACTTATTATTTAAAATATCTCAACATTTAAATTATTTTTTTCATCTAAGGCAGCATTTATGTTGCATCCTTCGAATATCTTACAAATATTATTTAATTTTATAAGTGTCTTATGCAGAATTTTAGCGTTCTGTGATGATTGTTACATTGTATGCAACATAAATATAGTACCTAATGGTTACAGACTGCCTTTTAACTGTGCTAAGATATTACTTCTATTAACTGCGTAGTTTTTTTTACTAAAAACTCTGTCCGAACAGGCCTTGAAGGCCAAACGGTGGTACCGTCCGACCGCCGTGTCCTCCACAGCCCACAGGCGTCACGGGATGCGGATACGGAGGGGCATGTGGTCAGCACACCGTTCCCTCGTACGTTGTCAGTTTTTGTGACGGGAGCCGCTACTTCCCAATCAGGCAGCTCCTCAATTGGCCTCACGAGGACTGAGTGCAGCCCGCTTGCCAACGGGGCTCGGCAGAGCGGACGGTCACTCATCCAAGTGTTAATCCAGCGCGGCAGTGCTCAACTTCGGTGATCTCACGGGAACTGGTGTTACCACTGTGGCAAGGCCCTTGGCGCTTTCTTTACTAAGATTCATGAGTAATCTGAGGTCATTTGCGTTCTTGATACATAAACGTACAAGGAATTTAAGGAAAGTAAGTATACTGTTCTGGAAAAAGCACTAGAACTTTCTTTTCAATCCAAAATCGTTTTTACAAGTAAGAGTATTTCTAAAACTACATTTTTACATAGTTTCCACCACTGATCAGACGTTTGTTCTAGCGGGATACCAACTGTTCTATGCCCTCTTCATAGAAAGATGCAACTGAAGACAGGAACTGCTAAATACCGTTTTTTGCGTCGTCATGAGTGTCAAATCTCCTTACTCCAAAATCATGTTTCAAGTTCATGAACAAGTGGTAGTAGAATAGAGGAGGTTGGGTCTGTACAGTGGGTGATCTATCTGCTCCTAACCGAGTAGATGAATAAGTTTTTGAGTGACATGAGAATAATGGGGACGTGTGGTGTCATGAAGCAAGACAATGCATTCATTGAGCATTCCACGCCTTTTTTTTTTTTTTTTTTTTAACTTCGGACCCAATTTTTCTCAGTGTTCGAGAGTGTCATCACAGTCTAATGCATACAGTCGCGACACTTCCTGGTTCGAAAATTCTCACCGTTGGACAGGTGGAGCGACACTAGCGCTCCAGGCGGTAAGAAAGCAGACAGCTAGCTACATGTATCGTAAGGACAATCTCTGTTTTAATTTTTTTCCTATTTGATTAACGAAATAGTTGTTACGTTTTGCGTTCCATGCACTATTAAATTACCTATATGTATAAATTAGCGTAAAAAATGTAAAACGAGCGAAATCTCACTGATTCGAAGATATAAACTACAGCTTACTCACGGAAAAATACTTTTGAATATCTGTGTAACTGTCGCTTATTCCATTGAAAGCAAGAGAAAATGTACACATATTTCATGCTTGAGAAGCGTCTATTTCTATTGTGGCCTGTTCTTATTACGATAGGCACATTCATTGACACGTAAAATTTTTTATGGATCTTGTGATTCGCCCACTCTTACACTTAGCTCGACTTTCTAATACATGAATACTTCTGTAATTACTTTTGCTTCAAAAGCGAATATGTTGAAAATTCTTGCCGTTACGGTTCAGATGTATCAACTATTGTGAAACCGGTTTGTTCTATCGTGGGGAAAATCTTTTGACGTTTTATTTGCGCATCTCTGTGGCTTTCCCTTCAACTCCATATGTGATGTCCTATTTTGCTTCTTAATAATAATGTAGGTATTACATTCCCTACAGCTTTCCTACGTTCTACATTCACTGATTCGGATGAAAGTGTGGTGAACAAAACTTCATATTGTTGAGTAGATATAACACGCCTGTCTGAAAAAGTTCCGGTCTTCTGGTGTTAACTAGCAACTTGGGTATTAAAGGAGAGGGACATTCTTCAGTAGATATCTGTATGTTGCAAGGGAAACGGAAACAAACTGTCCTGAAAGGTGCTATTTCACATATCCCAGAGTCCTTAGGAAAGTATATATTTTAGTTATTGCCGATTTTTAATGCACAAGTCAATATTAAGGACAGTATTCGCACTCAAGCGGTACTGCATTCAGAAGTTTCGCTTGCTGACCGCTTGGCGCGCTGCTGTTGCAGTAAATAACAAAAAACAGATTGTCGTGACTGCTGTGTTAGGCTGTGGTATCTTACCGCATCCACGGTTTCACCTCTGGGAAGGAAATCAACAAGCACAATGCCCTGTCTGCCCCGGAACAAAGCGCACATGGTTCTTTGTGCTGACAACGTTTGTTTCATTCTTTGTTACCTGGGGGATCGTGAGTGTTTCCACTCCAGCAATTGTTGTTTTGATTCTGGAATGACATGACAAACGTAAGTTTCATCACCGGGCACAATTCTATTTAAGAATTCGTCTCCTTCATCACTGTATCGGGTAAGAAATGTCAAAGCACTGCCATCGTTTTGTGGATGTCTGTAAGCATTTTCGGAACCCAACGGGAACACAATTTGCGAAAACGTAAGCGATTTATGAAAATCTCATACAAAACAGTGTTTGAAATTTGAGTAAACTCATCACAGAGCATTTTTGTTGTGAAGCGTCTGTTTTCAAGATTTTTTATTCAGCTTCTCAGCCTAACCATCGCCTCATCCCTTACTGAAGTGTCTCAGCAATTTTCTCACCATCCAGTTTGTCATTACATTTTCACCACATATCTCTATAGCCTGACAGTAAAATTCATCTAGCATAACATTCTTTGTAGTCAAAAACCATATTAGAGAACGCACTTCGCACTAGGTGGCCTCGCAGATTGTGATACACAGTCTGAAAGATCACTAACAAATGTGAGCACAACACGCTAATGCTATAATGGCACCAGTGGAAAGACAATGAGCTAGATAGGCGAGAGCGAATGAGCGGCCTAGCGACACTAGGTCAGCGGTGGCGATTAGAGTAAACGGTACCTACTTCCCAGACACGCTTCGTACATCACATTTGCACAAATTGTTACGTACTTTCATAATTTCTACTTAAGACTGTAACGTTTTATGCTTCTACTTTACTTGTATGCAGTGGCTTGGCTTTTTAAACGATAACGTACGTTTATTGAACCTCACCGATATAACTGCCAGCTAATAGTACGTGTATATACACATAATAGGTGCACGTCAAAACGTAGCTTTGGGTAACTCGGTAACTTCTATGACTGATGGCGGTACTTATCGATTCCCGTATCGTATCCCGTATCGTTTCCCTGGTTACCCGTTGCCGTCATTCCAACTGGCTTCCGCAACATCTTTGATTGAAGGCGGAACATATCGAGGCATATTTCGTTTTCTTGGTTATCAGTTGGCGACCTACCAACCATCTTTGCTACACTTCGTCTATCATAAGACCCTGAGGAGAACAGCTTACGTTTACTTGAGCCAATGTCTTTGGACACTGATTTTTTGTCTTTCTGCGCGTTTTATAACGCATATCTCTTACATCACGTCTAAAGCAGTATTAGTTGCTCATTATATGAGCTTTTGAATATCAGTGTAGCTGATATTCAAACTCTGCTTTCACCGAGGGGTACCACGAATGTTTTTATATTATTTTAGTCTTGTGATTGTATTTAAGTCCTTTGATCTTTAAGAAGGTGTTCTACTCCTTTTTCACGGGATGATATGGTCTGAGGATGATCCTGTAAAAGGTCGAAAGCCGTCCGTTGTGGCCGAAAGGTTCTAGGCGCTTCAGTCCGGAACCGTGCTGCTGCTGCGGTCGCAGGTTTGAATTCTGCCTCGGGCATTGATGTGTGTGATGTCTTTAGGCTAGTTAGGTTTAGGTAGTTCTAAGTCTTGGGGTGCGATGACCTCAGATAAGTCCAATAGTGCTTAGAGCCATTTTTCAAAAAGGTCGAAAATGGTACCTAATGATATACATTACTGCAAAAGGCGCCTGGAAAGACAACGTCCATTTGATCCGATGGCGGCATATGCCACTGTGGGGACAGTAGACGTAATGACAGTGGTTTCAGTGTCGTCCGTCAACAGGCATCGTAGTGGCGCAGCTACCTGAGCGCCATCTACGTCTGCCCTTTGACAGGGAATGCAAAGAGCCGGAAGGCTCAGGGAGGCGCAGGCAACCCTGCCACGGAGACGCATTCGTGCTTCCTACAGCCAGCTGAGCGAGTTTGAAAGGGGTCAAATTGTGGCCTTCCGTGTGGTAGGATGGTTCTTTCGGAGAATTGCCACACAATCTGGACGTGCTGCATCAGCGTTTCAACGATACTGGTACCAGCGATCACGTGTTCCTACACTTGTGGACGAGGTTTTGGACGTCCACTTGTAACCTCCCCCTCACTTATCGACCTTAATGCAAAAATTAAACCGCGTGTACCTAATGGAAATTTGGGAAAAGGAATCGTCACCGAAGTTAATCTGTCGGTAGTCGGTAAAGAGGGAGGAAAGGGTTACATCCAAACGAAAGGAAAAAATGCAAATGAAACTGGTGGAAATTAATTTTGAAAAGGGGTAAAGTTAATAAAGAAAGTAAATTTGCGGTCGTTACGTTAACAATTAACTGGCGTTAATTAGATATTTGGGATTTGGGAAAAATTATGGCCGACAGTCCTATGGACAACTACTACAATAACTGAAAATGAAAGATTAATGCACATATAATTAGCACTAAAAGCGTGGCAACTGAAGGTTGACACGTGTTGTGTGAAAACTGAATGTTTGTCAGAAATAATAAATTTCGCTACACTCTGACTTAATTTAGCAAAAGAATTAATAAAACCGAAAAATTGGAAGTTAATTTAGTGACTGAAATTAATAGTGAGCTTTGTTTCTGAAGCACTACGAAATTCAGTAACATAAGGTTAATCTTGGGTTACCACAACAATCATTTCAAAAGCTACTTGAATCTACGCAATTTAGAAATAAGAGGTTTAACTTTGAACTTGAATTAAATGATTCTGAACAATTAACAATAGTAAAATTTAGTACGTACCAAGCTCAGCTGCAGTCACAGATAAGCGAAAATATGGTAACAAAACTCGCACTCTTAATTTGTGCTTGTGTACTCTAAATATTGTAGCCATCTATGAATACCTTAAGTGAACATTGAAATTAAAGCAGTGAAATGGAATGATATTACTTTAATGCTGGCGCTTGAATTTCAACAACACTCGGGTTCATTCCGGAAAAGGAAGGGACCCTGCTTGGTAATGCAATTGGGACAATGAGCAACAAAGGTTCATGCTACGTTGCTGTAATTTAATGAAAAATTTAACAGTTTCAATAACTGAGGTCTGCCATACAGTTCTAAAATTTTACGTGCTTCCAGTCTTCCTTGTTGGTTGATTGCACTGTCGCAACAGTAGATCCTGAGTGAATTGGACACCTCTAAAAGGGGTACTA